>NC_071988.2:27881250-29129375 GCF_028885655.2 Pongo abelii
TATACAGGTATTCTCACACATGTAATTCTGATGTTTTAGTCCTAAATGTCTTGGTGTTTTGAAAATATAAACAGAGAAATAGATATCCAGAGAAAAAGTACTACTTAATATGATAGGCAATTTAAAAACATGTATCAAGAAAGATATATGCATAGGGAAAATATATGGGACATGATGCTCATAGAAATGAGCAAGAGGTATTCATAAATTTAGAGAATGGTTGGTCCTTGCAGAGATGTCAGAGACTATAGAGAAAGTACTTTTTTTTTTTTTTTGGCTGGCAACATTGAAGCTCAGAGGTATTATAAGACTTTACTGATATAATCCTAAGGCAAGATGATGTTGTAAGATCACTAGAGTCATTATTAAAATTACTCAGTCCTGTTTACACGACCAGAGATATGCTCTATTTCTCACTTTAGTAGATGAATACCTCTAAAGGGAAAAACAAGATCACTAAGCGTTTCTCACTTCCTACCTAATTTAGTTATTTTATTTGTCCTAGAATCTACAGACACTTTATTCAGTGATGATCAGGAACCCAATTAACTTCCTTTCAAGTTCTCAATTGCTGCCCAAAGTGCTTATAATCCAGAATATACAATGGTTAAATAGCTTTTAACATAACTTTTTTACATTGCCAATTTTATAAGTAGCATATGTGTTCTAATTTTTGACCACAGCATTGCTACCTTTTCTGGTGGCTTTGTTGCCTGCTATCCTGTTATTGAAAGTCATTTTCATTGTCTGCTTCCTGCCTCTGTCTAACTTTTTTAACAACAAATACTAATGAAAGACTGCCTATGCTCTAGGCACTGTAATAGCCGTGGGGACACCAAATAAACATCAAGATGCAATGGAAAGATCAGTACCTAGGTCTGCAACCTTGGGAAAGTGACTTAAGTGCTTTTATCTCTTTTATCTATAAAACCAGAGGTTATGAGGTACAAATTAGATTAGGAAGGTAAGCACTAGAGGGGCATATTTTCTATCACAGCTGTCAAGGGCAGAGTGGACAGGAGTTCAGGTGGGATACAGAACATCAAGAGTGGGATACAGAACTTTTATTTTCCAGGAAACTGCTTTGTGAAAGGTGATTCTGCAATTAATGTTGTGGCGGATATTCAATTGTTAACACATAATGTTATATACCTTAGTTAAACGGAATTATTTATCGTAAGGCTGCCAGTAATACATTAAGATGTTGGAGAAAATCGTAATTTGGGATGTGAGGCAAAAGAGAGTATTAGTTCAGAGTGAGAATATGAGGACAGTGGGCATTTGGCAGGAAAAAAAGACAAGTAAGAAGTGAAAGCAGGGTTTAGATAAAAGGAAGAAGATGTTAAAAATAAACTCTGTTTCATTTTCAACACTGTCTCCTCCCAGTTTTTTAGATATCAACAATTATAAACTTTGAGTTTTTCTATAGCTCAGTTACACATTGCTTTGAAATCTTACCAGAAATTTTTTTATCAAGCTAATTATTTTAGGTATATTGCTTATTGCAGATGTTATGCAGCACAGATTCCTCTTCCTTTCTAAACAATTTCTTCTTCGCTCTTGGGAAGGTTGCCTGACAGTTCTTCACTGTAAGCTTACTTTGGGAGTTGCTTCTATTGAAGATGGACACCTCATTCAAGGACAAACTGTGGTCTCTGGGAAAACTTCATCCTATGTCAAGTAAATGCTGGGTTAGCGAGTTATCACCTCTTTGCCTCAACTTGGGAAACTACAGAAGGGCCATCTCAGCTACAGCATGTACCCTGACATCAGCTGAGGTCCTTCGTTGTGACTACATTATAGGCAAACTTATCTCTGTAACATGAGGTGTTAAGCCCATAACAACACCTTATCATACTAATCTTCATCTCAATGTCTGCTCCCCAGGGAACCCAGTCTGTGACACAGTGGCCGTTCTTTTACCATATGTTGTTGTTATAGGATGCTGCCTTGAATACTTTTGGATAATCAGTTTTATTAAAGCAGATGATATGAAATCTGTTTAATCTTCAGTCAAGGAACCACACAAGTCCTAAGAGAAAGAACAGTTTCCATGTGTTGAAAGAATGAATTAACAACAACAAAAAGCAGTGTTAGTTCTCCACTCATTGGCAGGGACCAATGCTTACTATTAATGAGCAAGAAATAAAAAGAGGTAGTAAGGTTGTGAGAAGCCATTTACACATGACTATACACAGTGAATTTAATATTCTATACAGACTTGTGTGCTTTTTCATTTTGTTCAAAAATACTTTTACTTACTTTATGCATGCTAATTGCAGATGCAAAAAAGGATCCAAGGAAGATAAAATTAAAATATTAAAACTAGGTGTTTTTTTTTTAATTAAAGTAAGATAGTCAATACCCTGAGGTTTTACAAAGTCATTTGACCTTGATGGTAAACAGAAGAATGAAGTTAGGTTACAAATTATCTTTTATTTCATTTTAATTTTTTTTTGCTTTTGAGATTATGCATTGACTAGATTCATCATTGTCTTTGCAGTATTAAAGCTGCATGCTTTACTAAAACTTTTGGATTTTCCAAAGTACTAATAGACAAACAAAATAATAAAGGCCATGTTGTAATTCCATTTTTCCCCTTTTTTCCCACTTTTAGATTCAGAGGGTACATGCACATTTGTTACCTGAGAATATTGCATAATGCTGAAGTTTGGGGTATGAATGATCCCATCATTCAAGCACCGAGCATGATACCCAATAGTTAGTTTTTCAACACTTTTTTCCTCTTTCTACCACCCCCCATCTAATAGTCACCAGTTTCTATTATTACCATTTTTATGTCCTTGAGTACCCAATGTTTAGCTGCTACTTATAAGTGAGAACATGTAGTATTTGGTTTTCTGCTCCTGCCTTAATTAGCTGCATAGTATTTATGCCTTTATGGCGGCCTTTATGGCTGCATAGTATTCCATGGTGTATATGTACCATTTTTTTTAATCCCATCTACCACTGATGGACGCCTGGGTTGATTTCGTCTTTGCTATTGTGAATAGTGCTGTGATGGACATGCAAGTGCATGTGTCTTTTGGTAGAAAAATATATTTTCTGTTGGATATATACTGAGTAATGGGATTGCTGGGTTGAATGCTATTTTGTTTTTAGTCCATTGAGAAATCTCTAAACTGCTTTCCACTGTGACTGAAATAATTTACATTCTCAACAACAGAGTGTAAGCTTTCTCTTTTCTCCACAGCCACGCCAGTATCAGTTATTATTTGACATTTTAATAACAGCCATTCTGGCTGTTGTGAGATGGTATCTCATTGTGGTTTTGATTTGCGTTTCTCTGATGATTAATGATGTGGAGCATTTTCTCATATGTTTGTTGGCTGCTTGTGTGTCTTCTTTTGAGAAGTGTCTGTTCATATATTTTGCCCACTTTTTAATGGGTTTATTTGTTTTCTGTCTGTTGAATTAAGTTCCATATAGATTCTGGATATTAGACCTTTGTCACGTGCATAGTTTGCACAGTTTTTCTTCCATTCTGTAGGCTGTTTATTCTGATGACGGTTTCTTTTGCTGTGCAGATGTTTAGGTACCATTTATCAATTTTTGTATTTGTTACAATTGCTTTTGAGGACTTAGTCAAAACCTGAGGCCCATGTCCAGAATGGTGTTTCCTTGGTTTTCTTCTAAAATTCTTATAGCTTGAGGTCTTACATTTAAATCTTTAATCCATCTTGTGTTGATTTTTGTGTATGGTGTAAGGTAAGAGTCCAGTTTCATTATTCTACGTATGGCTAACCAGCTATCCAGCACCATTTATTGAATAGAGTGTCCTTTCTCCATTGCCTATTCTTGTTAACTTTGTTGAAGATCAGATGGCTCTAAGTGTGTGGCTTTCTTCCAAGTTCTCTATTCCGTTCCATTGGTTTGTGAGTCTCTTTATGTACCAGTACCATTCTATTTGGGTTACTGTAGCCTTATAGTATAGTTTGAAGTCAGATAATATGATGCCTCCAGCTTTGTTCTTTTTGCTTAGGATTGCTTTTGCAAGGTGGGCTCTTTTTGGGTCTCATGTAAATTTTAAAATAGGATTCTAATTCTGTTTAAAATAACATGGGTAGTTTGATAGGAATAGTGTTTGTATTAGTCGGGGTTCTCTAAAGGGACGGAATTAATATGATAGATAGATAGATAGATAGACAGATAGATGAATGGGAGTTTATGATCTCACACAGTCACAAGGTCCCACAATAGGCCATCTGCAAACTGAGGAGCACGGAAGCCAGTCTGAATCCCAAAGCTGAAGAATTTGCAGTCTGATGTTTGAGGTCAGGAAGCATCCAACACAGGAGAAACATGTAGGCTGGAAGGCTAAGCCAGTCTTGCCTTTTCATGTTTTTCTGCCTGCTTTATATTCTGGCTGCACGGGCAGCTGGTTAGATTGTACTCACCCGGATTAAGGGTGGGTCTGCCTTTCCCAGCCCACTGACTCAAATGTTAATCTCCTTTGTCAACACCCTCACAGACACACCCAGGATCAATACTTTGCATCCTTCAATCCAATCAAGTTGACACACAGTATTAACTATCACAGCATTGAATCTGTAGATTGCTTTGGGTAGTATGGCCATTTGAATGATATTGATTCTTCCAATCCAGGAACATGAAAAGTGTTTTATTTGTTTGTGTTATCTATGATTTCTTTGAGCAATATTTTATAGTTCTACTTGTAGAGCTCTTTCCCTTCCTTGGTTAGATGTATTCCTAGGTGTTTTATTTTATTTTATTTTATGGATATTGTACATAGGATTGCATTCTTGACTTTGCTCTGCTGCTCGAACATTATTGTTGTATTGAAATACCACTGATTTTTGTACATTAATTTAGTGCCCTGAAACTTTACTGAAGTAATTTTTCAATTCCAGGGCCTTTTGGCAGAATTGTCAGGGTTTTCTAGGTATAAAATCAGATTGTGCACAAAGAGAGATAGTTTAATTTCTTTTTTTCTATTTGCATGTCTTTTATTTCATTTTCTTGCCTGATTGCGATAGCTAGCACTTGTAGTACTATTTTGAATAGGAGTAGTGAGAGTAGGCATCCCTGTCTTGTTCTAGTTCTCAAAGGGAATGTTCCCACCTTTTCCCCATTTAGTATGATGTTGGCTGTGTCTGTCATAGATGGCTTTTATTATTTGAGGTATGATCATTCAATACCGACTCTTTGGATTTTTATCATGAAGCAATGTCAGATTTCACTGAAAGATTCCCCTATATCTATTGAGATGATCATATCGTTTTTGTTTTTAATTCTTTTTATGTGGTGAAACACATTTGTTGATTCACATATGTTGAACCAGGCTTGCAGGAATGAAGCCTACTTGATCATAATGAATTAACTTCTTGATAGCTGTTGAATTTGGTTTGGTTGTATTTTGTTCAGGATTTTTGTGTCTGTGTTCATCATGGGTATTGGCTTGTAATTTCCTTAAATTTATTTTCTTGTTGTGTTTTTGCCAGATTTTGGTATTGGAGTGATGCTGTGTTTGTAGAACAAGTTAGGAAGGTGTCCCACTTATTCAATTTTTTGGAATCATTTCAATAGAATTAGTACCAGCTCTTTTTACATCTGGTAGAATTTGGCTGAGAATCCATCCTCTCCAGTGCTTTTTTTTAATTGGTGGAGTTTTTATTATTGATTCAATTTCAGAACTCAATATTGGTCTAGTCAGTGTCTCACTTTCTTCTGATATAATCTTGGGAGTTTGTATGTTTCTATAAATGTTTGCATTTCCTCTAGATTGTCTCGTTTGTGTGCATAGAGGTATTCATAATAGTCTCTGAGGAATTTTTTGGTTTTCTGTGAAATCAATTGTAATGTCACCTTGTCTTCTGATTGTGCTTATTTAGATCTCTCTTTTTTTCTGTGTTAATTTAGCTAGCAGTTTATTGATCTTTTTTGTCCTTTCAAAGAATAAACTTTTAGTTTCTTTGACCTTTTTTGTATGAAATTTTAGCTCTCAATTTCATTAGCCCCACTCTAATTTTAATTATTTCTTTTCTTCTGCTGGCTTTGGGGTTAGTTTGTTATTGTTTTACGAGTTTCTTGAGGTTTAATGTTAGATTATTAATTTGAGATCTTTCTAGCTTTCTGAGGTAGGTGTTTAGCACAATAAACTTTCCTCTTAACACTGCTTTCGCTGCATCCCTAAGATTTTGGTATATTGTGTCTCTTTTTTCATTTATTTCAAATTTTTTTTATTTCTGCCTTAATTTTATCATTTTCCCAAAAGTCATTCTGGAACAAGTTGTTTAATTTTTATATATATTTTTGGGTTTTAATACATCTCCTCAGTATTGAATTCTGTTTTTTTCCACTGTGGTCCTAGATTATGGTTAGAACTAGATTATGGTTATATGGGCCTAGATTAATTTTTCTGAATTTACTGAGACTTGCTTTATGGCCATATATATGGTCAATCTTGGAGTATATTCCATGTGCAGATGAGAAGAAAGTAAATACTGTGGTTAATGTTTGGAGTATTCTGTAGGGGTCTATTAGGTCCAATTGGTCTGTGGTTGAGTTTATGTCTGGAATTTCTTTACCAGTTTTTTGCCTCAGTGATCTGTCTATTGCTGTCAGTGGGGTGTTGAAGTCTCCTACTATTATTGTGTGGCTAAGTCTTTTTGTATGTCTAGAAGTTCTTGTTTTATGAATCTCGGTGCTCTGATGTTGGGCATGCGTATACTTAGAATAGTTAAGTTTTTTTGTTGAATTGAACCCTTTATCATTATGTAAGGACCTTTTTTGTCCTTTTTAAATGTTCTTTGTTTAAAGCCTGTTTTACCTAATATAAGAATCGGGACCCCTGCTCTTTTATGTTTTATACTTACCTGGTAGATTTTTTTTAATCCTTTACTTTGAGCCTATGATTACATGTGATGGGTCTCTTGAAGATAGCAGACTGATGTCTTGTTTTTAATCCAACTTGCAACTCTTTGCCTTTTAAGTGGGTAGACTATTTACATTCAAGGTTAATATTGACATATGAAGTCTTGATCTTACAATAAGGTTATTAGCTGTTCGCTTTGTAGTTTCGATTGTGTGATTGCTTCATAGGGCCAGCCAAATATGTACTTAAGTGCTTTTTTGTTGTGGGAGGTATCATTATGTTGTTTCCGTATTTAGAACTCCTTTAAGGATCTTTTGTAAGGCTGGTGTGGTGGTAAAACATTCACTTAGTGCTTGTTTGTATGGAAAATATTTATTCCTCCTTCACTTGTACAGCTTAGTATGGCTGGGAAAGAAATTCTTAATTGGAATTTCTTTTCTTTAATTATGCTGGAAATAGGCCCCCAATCTTTCCTGACTTGTAAGATTTCTTCTGAGACGTCCTCTGTTAACCTGATGGGGCTCCCATTATACATGTCCTAACATTTCTCTCTAGCTGCCTTTACAACTTTTTCTTTAAGTTGACTTTGAACAGTCTAGTGCCTATATACCTTGGTGATGTTTGTTTTGTGTAATATGTCATAAATGTTCTCTGAGGTTTTATATTTGGATGCCTACATCTCTAGCAAGATTAAGGAAATTCTCTTGAATCATTCACTCAAATATGTTTTCAGGTTGTTAACTTTCTATCTTTTACTCTCAGGAATGCTAATAATTTGTAGTTTTTATCTATTTACATAATCCCCTATTTGTTTTTTTGTTTGTTTGTTTGCGATGAAGTTTCACTCTGTTGCCCAGTCTTGAGTGCAGTGGTGTGATCTCAGCTCACTGCAACCTCTGCCTCCTGGGTTGAAGTGATTCTCCTCTCTCAGCTACCTGCGTAGTGGGGCCACAGATGTGCACCACCACACTCATCTAATTTTTGTACTTTTAGTAGAGATGTGGATTCACCATGTTGGCCAGGCTAGTCTTGAACTCTTGACTTAAAGTAATCCACCAGCCTTGGCCTCCCAAAGTGCTGGGATTACGGGCGTGAGCCACTGAGCCTAGATTGTAATCCCCGATTTCTCAAACACTTCGATCATGTTAAAATTATGTTTTACTTTGTATTTGTCTGACTGGGTTAGTTCAAAAGACTTGTCTTCAGGTTCTGAAAGTTTTTATTGTGTTTGGTCTGTACTATTGATAAAATTTTCAGTTGCATTTTGAAATTTCTCAAGTGAGCTTTTCAATTGTGGAAGCTCCAATTGATTTTTTCTAAGATATTTATCGCTTCCATAATTTCTGGATTGCTTCAGAAGTTTCTTGGTGTTTATTCTTAACTTTGTCTTGGATCTCACTGAGCTTCCTTGCAACCAATATTTTATATTCTTTATCTGCCATTTCTGAGTTTCCTTTTGGTTAGGGACCATTTCTGGAGAGCTAGTGCAATCCTCTGGTGCTGTTTATACATTCAGATTTTTTATGGTGCTAGAATTCTTGTGCTAGTTCCTTTTCACGTGGAGATGTGGGCAGTTCTAATTTTTATAATTATTTTCATGTGTGTAGGATCTTTCCTCTTTCTTTCTTTCTCGATACATTTTTTTCTCTCCCTTTCCTTCCACCTACACCCTCCCTAGGGGATGTTACTATAGAGAATGATGGGTAGGGTCTTTTGGCTTTGCTTCTATAGCCCTACACACTTATTTTGACAGGTTTTATGTTGGGCTGTGAAGTTTGACCTACAGGCCAGTAGATGGTGCTTATGGGTAAGAGCTGGCTATAGCCATTGCAGCTGGTATGTACATCATTCTCAAGGCAATAGGCCTGATTTGTAGAATACACAGTGGTCTGAGCTCCCTGCTGAGCCCCTAGGGTATGGAGTTCTTCATGGCAGGACCACTGGGGAAGCACACCTACAAGTCCCCCAGTGGCAGATGCAATGGGGAAGCCAGTGGGCAACCACCAAGCACCTAGACGTGTGCCTACGTGGGGCTAGGCAAACTTCTTGGCCTGAAAGTTCTCTACACAGGAAAGAAGGGGTACCTAAACTTCTAACTCAGGGAAGTGGGCCCTCTACATGCCTAGAAATCTGTGTGGCCATGGAATGGAGAGGATCCCGCTACATCAAGATCTCTGCACAGGTGGGATAGGTCACCTCAGGCTGCTAAACCGACAATGGAATAACATTATTAATGCCTGGAGACCTGCTGAATTAGTCTGTTCTTACACTGCTAATAAAGACATATCCGAGGCTGGGTAATGTATAAAGGAAAGAGGTTTAATTGATTAACAGTTCCATATGGCTAGGGAGGCCTCACAATCATGGCAGAAGCTGAATGAGGAGCAAAGTCAGGTCTTACATGGTGGAAGGCAAGAGAGCTTGCGCAGGGGAACTCCCATTTATAAAACCATTAGATCTCATAAGACAAATTCACTACCATAAGAACAGTATGGGGGAAACCACCCCTATGATTCAATTATCGCTACCTGGCCCCATCCTTGACACATGAGAATTATTAAAATTTAAGGTGAGATTTGGGTGGGGACACAGCCAAACCATGCCACCTGCCTATGTGTGAAGCACTACAGTCTTTGCACAGGAAGTATAGGACAGGTCAGGTTGCTGATCTAAGTGAGCAGGTGCTCCAAATGCCTGGAAATATTATGCCTGGGCATAGAATGGAGAGGCCCCTCATGCACCAAGATCTTTGTGCAGAAAGGATGTGATGGGTCAGGCTGCTGGACCAGGCAAGCAGGTGCTCTAAATGCCTGTGCAGAGTGGTCTCCCCTGCCCCAATATCTCTGTACTGGAAGGATTCAGGGAATAATGCTGCTAATCCAGACAAGTGGGTGCATCAAATGCTTGGATTTCTGCCTGGGGTGGAGCAGAAAGGGCTCTGCTATACACCACAATCTCAGGGGAGTGGGATTGGGCACTAGCAATGGCACACACAAATGGGATCAGTTCCAGGTCACCAAGCTGGCATTGGCTGCAAATCTCACTGCCCCAGAGAAACTGCAGCTGTGGCAGCTCCCCCCCAGCCCCAGGCTTGCAACAGCGATGAGCACAATTCCAGTAACTACTGATGAGGTGCTTTCCACAGTTTTGGCTGTGGAGGCCCCTACCCCAATCCAGAGCAGGTGCTCCAATCTCTGGCTCAAGACTGAAATACCTGTGTGGCTAGGTTGTTGGGTTGCCCAAAAATGGCTGACTTTATGTGCATCTTGATTAAAAAATGGCATCTTGCTCTCCATCCTGGGTTTGGGAAACTGTCTGTAGCTTTTTCTTTCATAGCATCACCAAGTCTCTCCCCATGTTATCTCCAGGGCTGACAAGAAGCAATGTTCTCCCTCAGCCTAGGTTGCTCAGATCCCCCGTGGAAAGGTGAGTCACAGAGGGAGGCTCCCTGCCTCTCTCATGTACTGGGACTTCACCAGGTACCATCAAGAGAGCTGGTTGCCCATGTTCTTCTCCCTGAGATCTGGGGTGCCTTCATGATTCTGGTGGACTCCCACTTTCTTGCTTGAATTAAAGTTCGCAGAGTTGATTTTTAGGCAGTATCTTGCTATTTCCAAGTGGCTGAGGCATGCTAAAAAGCCTCTAATCTGCCATCTTGGAGAAAAACAAAACAAAACAAAACAAATCTCTAATTCAATTTTCAAATGGATCCACTTGTTTAGGTTTCTCTAAATCCTGACTAATCATTTGGGCTTCTATGCCCCGGTTTCAAAATTTAACAAAAAACATACCATAAATGAAGAACATTTTCACCGGTAATAAGATAAATTCAGATACACATGTAGAAACAAGAGTTAAACAAATAAATATTTTGTTTCAAAATGGTATTTAGAGTTCCTCTTTCATATTCATTAATGGTATGGAACAGTAAGAATCACGAGGGATATAATTTGTTTAAAGGCTAATCAGATTTTACAGACAAGGCTTAGATTAATAAAATACAATGTACCAAACCTCTTCTCCTTCTTAGGAATAACTCAAAAATAAAACCCTCAAAATAATTAACGGTGAATTGTTGATAATTTTAGAATCAGTGAAGACAACTAGAAAGTGAACTGAAACTCTGAAATAGTTTCTTAAAAGGATGAACACTTATTAAGCTTCAAATAAATGTTCAACTTGTAATTAGTATGTGTACTCAGACGAACATGAGTTATTGTACATTTTCTGTTGCAGTATAAAGTCTAGAGATCTAACAGTGAATTAGGTTATATTCTATAGTCATGATAAGCTGACAATAAACCAGAACTCTTTTAGAAGGGATTTTAATTGAGGATTTTATCTTAATTATGAAAGGAGACATCTAAGAAGTAGTTTAAGCCTTAGAGCAAGAGAACTTAACAAGAAAGAGTTCAGATTCTGGCTAAAGGTGATTAACCTGAATAAAATCCATTTTATTTAAGGGTATATTTATCTAAAATTGAAGAGGTAAGGAAGAAAGCATCATGTCCTCTTGAATATATAAAAACGTCCAACCTATAAATGAATTGGAAAAGATTTTCAGTTTCCGTAGAAATATTATACTTAAAGAAAGTTTAGTTAGCTGTCATATTAAGCAAAAATATCTGTAGTTCAAAGATGCTATTTTCACATGGTTGGTTAATCTAGTAAAAGCTTCTTTGCATTACTGAGCTACATTTTTTGAAATGTTTTGGCTGCTGATAATTTTTTTCTTTTGAAAAGTAATTATACTGAAAACAGATATGTATGGCCACTAACACCTTTTAAAATTGATGTATATTTCATGCATATCAATGCTAAATGACTGTAAAAGGCATATTGGTGGACATGACATCAATATAGACTACCATTCTACAGCAAATAAGAAAAATTAGCCTGGCCATTTATTAGATTCTTTTTTATTATTATTATACTTTAAGTTCTGGGATACATGTACAGAACGTGAAAGTTTGTTAGATAGGTATACACCTGCCATGGTGGTTTACTGCACCCATCAACCCGTCATCTACATTACGTATTTCTCCTAATGCTATCCCTACTCTAGCTTCCCACCCCTCGACAGACCCTGGTGTGTGATGTTCCCCTCCCTGTGTCCGTGTGTTCTCATTATTCAACTCGCACTTATAAGTGAGAGCATACAGTGTTTGATTTTCTGTTCCTGTGTTAGTTTGTTGAGAATGATGGTTTCCAGATTCATCCATGTCCATGCAAAGGACATGGACTCATCCTTTTTTATGGCTGCATAGTATTCCATGGTGTATATGTGCCACATTTTCTTTATCCAGTCTATCATTGATGGGCATTTGGGTTGGTTCCAAGTGTTTACTATTGTGAATAGTGCTGCAATAAACATACGTGTGGATGTGTCTTTATAGTAAAATGATTTATAATCCTTTGAGTATATACCCAGTAATGGGACTGCTGGGTCAAATGGTATTTCTTGTTCTAGATCCTTGAGGAATCACCACACAGTCTTCCACAATGGTTGAACTAATTCACATTCCCACAAACAGTGTAAAAGTACTCCTATTTCTCCACATCCTCTCCAGCATCTGTTGTTTCCTGACATTTTCATGATCACCATTCTAACTGGTGTGAGATGGTATCTTATAGTCGTTTTGATTTGCATTTCTCTAATGACCAGTGATGATGAGCTTTTTTTCACATGTTTGTTGGCTGCATTAACGTCTTCTTTAGAGAAGTGTCTGTTCATGTCCTTTGACCACTTTTTGATGAGGTTGTTTGTTTTTTTTCTTGTGAATTTGTTGTAAGTTCCTTGTAGATTCTGGATATTAGCCCTTTGTCAGATGGATAGATTGCAAAATTTTTCTCCCATTCTGTAGATTGCCTACTCACTCTGATGCTAGTTTCTTTTGCTGTGCAGAAGCTCTTTAGTTTAATTAGATCCCGTTTGTCAATTTTGGCTTTTGTTGCCATTGCTTTTGGTGTTTTAGTCATGAAGTCTTTGTCCATGCCTGTGTCCTGAATGGTATTGCCTAGGTTTTCTTTTAGGGTTTTTATGGTTTTAGGTCCTACATTTAAGTCTTTAATCCATCCAGTGTTAATTATTTTATAAAGTGTAAGGGAAGAAAGTTTCAGTTTTCTGCATATGGCTAGCCAGTTTTCCCAACACCATTTATTAAATAGGGAATCCTTTTCTCATTGCTTTTGTCAGGTATGTCAAAGACCAGATGGTTGTAGATATGTGGCGTTATTTCTGAGGCCTCTGTTCTGTTCCATTGGCCTATATCTGTTTTGGTACCAGTACCATGCTGTTTTGGTTACTGTAGACTTGTAGTATAATGTGAAGTCAGGTAGCGTGATACCTCCAGCTTTGTTCTTTTTGCTTAGGATTAACTTGGCTATATGGGCTCCTTTTTGGTTCCATATGAAATTTAAAGAAGTGTTTTCTAATTATGTGAAGAAAGTCAATGGTAGCTTGATGGGGACAGCATTGAATTTATAATTTACTTTGGGCAGTATGACCATTTTCATCATATTGCTTTTTCCTACCCGTGAGCGTGGAATGCTTTTCCATTTGTTTGTGTCCTCTCTTATTTCCTTGAGCAGTGATTTGTAGTTCTCCTTGAAGAGGTCCTTCACATCCCTTACAAGTTGTATTCCTAGGTATTTTATTCTCTTTGTAGCAATTGTGAATGAGAGGTCATTTACGATTTGGGTCTCTGTCTATTATTGTTGTATAGGAATGCCTGTGATTTTTACACATTGATTTTGTATCCTGAGACATCTTTTTCTTTATCTTTCACATAGTGCCATGAACATTGTTGAGTGTATTCTAATATTACAAATGTAAAATTTACTTAAATAAGCTTATACAAACTTTTATATGGAAATATTTATGATAAAGTTCTAGGGCCTTATTTTAAAAGAAATTAAATAAAGAATGTTAAAATACTCTTTTCAAATTAAGGTATCTATTGACTTTCTTACGTATTACTGGAACCCTCTAATCTTAAATCAATGTGGCTTTCTAATTATTTCTATATGTTTAATCATTTCCTACTTGAGTACATATTTATTTAACATTTCATATGTTCTAAGTAATAGGCTAGATTCTGGAGATATTATTCTGAACAAGACAGAAACGACTTTTATTCTACTACAGTCTACTTGGGAAATTTAATTGTAAAAATGAAACATTGTTTGAAGATGGAAATGATACATGATATAACATGGACTAGGAGAACACCTAGCAGGAACACCTTGCTTAGTCTAAGAGGGTCCATGAAAGACTTCCCCAAAAAAAAGAGCCTCAAAAGTATTGAGGTCAAAGGGGTTTGAGTTATAATTACTAGCCAAGGCAAGAGTGTGGTGATAATATAATGATCCAAAAATACTTTAAATTATTATTTATTTTATAACACAGTTCTAGTCTGTTATCTTTGGTTTGAGAATGCCTTTCTTCCCTGTAGTGCTTCAGTAACCCGGTTTCCTCCACTTGGAGGTTCCAGTTTCCCTATTCTTGACTTGCCTATCATCTGCATATAGCCAAAAAAAGTAACAGAGGACATTAACAGAGGACATGGAGAAGACAGATTCATGTTTCAAGGACTTGAACCAGAACTGAGTCATTCATGTTCATTCCATTGACAAAAACTAGTCACACAACCAAGCCTAGATGGAGAAGGGGCTAAGAAATGGAATTTCATGACTGGAAAGCTACCTTTTAGCAACCAGTTCACATTGCGGATTAAGTTAATAAGTGCTGATGGACAACTAGCCATGCGGACATATGGAATGAGGGTATAAATTATTAGGAAGAGTGGAGTGAAATTGTTAAAATGTAACAGTCAAACATATATTAGTGCTTTATTCAAAATAAACATGAATATGATGCATATGTACTGCCCAGTGAGGTAGTGTTGAAGAAACATAAAAATGCAAAATTATATAAAATATCTACAAACTTTGAAAGAAATATATTGAAAAGCCAGAAGGAGAGTTACTATTTTAGTTGATTACAGAAACAAATCATTGAGAATGCTTAAAATATGTTGAGATATTTGGGAGTTAAAAATTTGACCCTAAAAAAATTTGGTATTATTTGATATTTGATATTTGGGGGTTAAAAGTGTGACTCTAAGCGAGGCCTGGTGATTCACCCCTGTAATCCTAGCACTTTGGGAGGCCAAGGTGGGTGGATCACTTGAGCTTAAGAATTCAAGACCAGCCTGGGCAACATAGCAAGACCCCATCTCCACAAAAAAATAAACAAAACCAGCCAGGTATGGTGGCGTGTGCCTGTAGTCCCAGCTACTTGGGTTGCTGAAGTGGGAGGATTGCTTAAGCCCAGAAGGTCAAGGCTGCAGTGTGCTGTGGTCTCCCCACTGCACTTCAGCCTGGGTAACAGAGTGAGACCCTGTCTCGAAAAAAAAGAAAAATAAAAATAGCACATAGCCACAGAAGGAGAATGCCATGTGAAGACGAAGGCAAAGATTGAAATGATGCATCTATTAGCCAGGAAATACCAAGAGGTGATGGCCGTCATCGCAAGCTAGGAGATGGCATGGAACAGATTCTTCCTCAGGGCCCTCCAAAGGAAGCAATACTACTGACATTTTGACTTCAGACTTTAGCCTCCAGAAGAATGATACAATGAATTTCTGTTCTGTGAAGCACCTCACACTCCCCAAAATTGATTCTGATTGGTTAAATATGAACAGAAAAGATAAAGAGAATTTCGGCCAGAGTTCGTCTCCCCTGGTGACCAGTGAATCCAGTTCATTTATACAAGGAGCACACAATTTTCATACTGATTATTGTTCAATTTAGATATAAAGTCAAACCTAGGCACTAGGTAATGATCTTAGGAAGATTTAGTAGCTAAACAGAACAAGAAATATATTTATATATTTATATAAACCAGTTTCTGAGAAAAGGGCAGTCATGTATGGTGGGTCCAAGCAAGAAAGCAGTCAAATTTAGAATATTTATATCAAATATTGTTTTTTTTTTCCTGGCAATATATAGCAAAAAAAAAAAGAAAGAAGAAAAAGAAAAAAAGAAAGATCAAAAATCAAAAGACTAGTTAAAACATATGGGGAAAAGATTCCAGGATCTTACTGAAGACTTGTAACCTGAGCAAACAGTACTAGGAAAAATGAGAAATAGTTTTAATTTTTCATTTTCCTTTGGGTCCCAGATCTCCTTCAACTGGAATTCAGAAAGATACTTTGTTCTCCTTGCTGCCTGGAAGAACATATGCCCAAGATTCAGGTTCTCATTTCTACTATTTCTCATCTAGATTCCTGGACAGTGCATTGCTGTCACCAACTTTCCAGACTGTTTCCTGGGAAGGCAAGTCTGAACAAAAGAAAGAGAGAGAAAAATAAGACAGGAGAGGGGAAAAAAAAAGAAAAAAGGAAAGGAAAAGAAAGGGAAGCAAAAAAGAAGCGAGGAGAGAAGGAAGTAAAAATGAAGGAAGAAAGGAAGGAAAATAGAGAGAAGGGAGACAGACAGAAGAAAATAAAAATAAATAAATAAAAAATTGGACGTTGAGCCAAAATCTCTAACCATCAGGAGTTTTCTAGTTAGTAGGAAAAAAATGATGTAAATGGAGAAAGGGGTAATTTGATGATGAATGAGTGAGAGTACACTGGGGTTGATGGATAAAATGCAGCCAGATATAATGACAGAAGTGATTTTATGCTTTGAGAGGACATGTTTCTTTAGTACCAGTATCTGTTAACATAAAATACTAGCTACTTTTTTAGAGCAATATTGACGTGCATCCACCCACATTGATAAGTGTTCTCATCTTACCTGACTTATTTGGCAGAAATAAGCTTAGTTGCGAATAAGCTTATTCATAGGAACCTTCCAAAAATATTGTAATTTATGTTTTTATTCAAAACATTGTATTTTATAACTACTGTTTGGCCTGCCCTAGATTTTTCCCCAAACTTCTGTTAAGGATATTTTTAGTTGCCTTTGGAGAGTCATCCCTCCCTTAAGTGAAGTCCACAAGTTAACCTCTGGCTAACACATGTGAAACAAGAGCCACACTATATCCCTGGACACAATTATTGGTTCAAAAATAGAACTATATCAACTTTGGTATATCAAAATTAATTTCAAAAAAAAGTATAATTCTTTTGGGAAAGAGAGTCCTACATTCTGTAGAGATTACTAAATTAAGAGGAAGTAAATCTACAGCTACTACAAACAGCCATTTTTTGAACTTTGAAGAAAGAGTGTGAATATACAGGTTAAGTGGAAGAAAAGAAGAACCAAGACATAGATTTACATTAAAGAAACCTAACTCCAACTATTTTAAACAAAAAAGCAAAAACTAAAATTTCAGATGATAGTTCAAATTTTCAAACTAAATTTTTTGATTGTTATAGCATATATTATAGTCACTTTACCTCTGTGTTAGCCCCCTTCTCCTCCTAGTGTTGACAAAATGGCTTCCTGCAACCACAGATGCAGTTCCTTAGATTCAGCAATGCCCTTGAAATTTAAGACACTACCTCAGCACATCCATCTAGCTTTGCTGTAACTGTCACACTTCTGAATATTTGAGCATTTGTCTTTTTGTTTAAATAGTTGGAGATGGAGATGGGTTTTTTAAATGTAAAACTTAAGGAGTCTCAGACCAAGAAACAAACATTGAGTTACTGCAAAGTTTTCTTACCTGTCAGGACAATATCATATCTGACAATTGATATTTTAGTGAGAGGAATATGCTAACAAAAATCTGATAATAGAGAAAATGAGAATAATTAATAAAAGACGAGTTGGTGAGAAAATCTCTTTATCTTAAATAATGTGGGATACAGGTATGCATTTTAAAAATGGTATTATATTTATTGAATATTAGAAGTTATACATGTAATCATACTGAAAATGATAGGTCACATAATATCAAGAAAACAACCCTCCTCAAGAAATAGTAGATCATTAAATTAAATAAATAAGTTTTGAATTATCATTATGTTCAGAACATTGTGCTAAACACACTGTATATAATGATATCCAAAATAGCCAATTGCTTAGTGTCTTAGGCAATTTGATTTCAGAAGCCTATGAGAGGCTTGATCATTCTTAAAATTTCTGTGAGTCATTGAAACATTTAGAATATATATACATATATATATATATATATTTTTTTTTTTTTGAGACGGAGTCTTGCTCTGTCACCCAGGCTGGAGTGCAGTGGCGTGATCTCGGCTCACAGTAACCTCCACCTCCTGGGTTCACGCCATTCTCCTGCCTCAGCCTCCTGAGTAACTGGGACTACAGGCACCTGCCACCATGCCTGGCTAATTTTTTGTATTTTTAGTAGAGACAGGGTTTCACTGTGTTAGCCAGGATGGTCTTGATCTCCTGACGTCGTGATCCACCCGCCTCAGCCTCCCAAAATTCTGGGATTATAGGCGTGAGCCTCCGCATCTGGCCTAGAATATATTTTCCTCTTGCTTTGCCTAGAATTATCTGGTGATCAAAATTAGGAAGGAAAAATCTGATGCTCAAACATTGGCTATACTATATAATTCAATTATATATATATACATATGTATTTTTTGAGACGGAGTGTTGCTCTGTTGCCTAGGCTGGAGTGCAGTGGTGTGATCTCATCTCACTGCAACCTCCACCTCCGGGGTTGAAGTAGTTATCCTGCCTCAGCCTCCTGAGTAGCTGGGACTACAGGCACACACCACCATGCCGGCTAATTTTTGTATTTTTAGTAGAGATGGGGTTTCACCGTATTGGTCAGGCTGGTCTTGAATTTCTGACCTCAGGTGATCCACCTGCCTCGTCCTCCCAAAGTGCTGGGATTACAAGGATGAGCCACCATGCACGGCACCAGAAAAAAAGTTTAAAGGGGGGAAAAATGCTTGAGTTAAAACAGAATGTGTTTAAGATACGCATATAAGCTGATTGCAAGAAATGAATAATACTAAAACTGGAGAAATGCTCCAAGAATAAAGGACTTAGTGTTTTCACTAGAAAAGCAATCATATTTTAGAAAGTTGTTTTTTAAAAAATATATCCTTTAAAAATAAACAAACTGAACGAATTCAACATTTTTCAGGCTTATCTTATTAAATAACTTGCTTATTCGATTGAATGATAAACTCTTTCATTTTTACCTGAATTTTCATTGTACACTTAAATTGCTATTCATGGATTATTTCATAGCATATAACATAAGCTCCATTGAAACAATATTAACATCATTCTTTCCTTCATTACACTGGACCTAGTAAATATTCATTTGATTGAAGAAAATTTTCACATAATTTGGCCACCAGATATTTTCTACCCCTGAAGATGAGAATCTCTAGAATGGAATAGGGGAATCAGTAAAATTTACTGAGGACATAGGTAATATAATTGATGGTTTAAAGTTTTGTCTGTATAAAATAGACAAAAAAATTAGATGTAATAGACAAAAAAATTAGAGTAAATTCCTTTCAGTCAAGTTTTAAAGTTTAAATTCATATGATGAATAGCATGATAATCAAGCTGCCTTGGATTTGAAAAGGGACAGTTTCGTTATTCTTTTTGTTATTCTTGCAGGAGGTTCACTTGGTTAATATGAGGGCTGTTTGAATTAAGCAGCTTCTGTGACTGCCTTTGGTTGCTGCTGTATAAGACCCTTACTCACAATTTCTTTTTAGGTTTTTTTCCTCTCTGGCATGACTTGTTCTCCCAAGACTAGGTCATCAACACCCAAGAGACTAACTACTGAATTTACTTTTTCCTGTATGTTTACTCTTTCATTTCAGTTTTCAGTTTTATTTTTCTACTAATAGCAGCCATAGGATAAAATTACTTGTATTATTCTCAGTCTTTTTCCCCCGTTCTCCCTCCTCCCTTCCTCTCTCTCCCTCTCCCCCTCTCTCTACCTTTCTCACCTGTTCCTCTTTTCCCCATTCTTTCTCTCTCTTTCCTGGGTTTCATTACCTCTTACCTAAATGTATTATTGCTTTCTTAATTATTCTCCCTCGACCTTATTTGGACAAACTAAAACCCATCTTCTTCAAATTGCCAAATTTAACTAGATAACCAATAGTCATCATAGTTACACTCCATTGTTGAAAACTATTTGAAAGTAAGTAGGGCAGAACATAGTATTAAAAGAACACAAGTTTTTAATTTCCCCTGCCCTAATTCAGATGCTTTGCACATCTCTCTTGTTTCTCCTGGACTTATGCAGCCTTCCTGCTCATTTATTTTCATGCCTATAACTGGTGTTCTTGGATTACTCATTTATTTAACCAGTTGACCAGACGTACTCACCTCTAAGTCTATTGCAAACTCCTCTACTGCTGCCAAGAGAAAGAAACACTGTCCACCTGGAGATAAACCCTGATGTGAAGGTCAGTAAATTAGCCCTCTGTCAAAAGTACAACCACAGTCATTTATTTCATCAGTTTCTTGGGATATGGCCCTGTTCAGCATATGCAGTAACTCACTTTTCACTAAGATACCTAAGTGCTCCACAGGTCATATAAGTATGATTTTATGGCAATGTGATCATAAGAAGCTAAATTTCTCTCGTGAATTTCCTAGTTCAAAAAAGTCCTCAGGTGAATGGATAAAGAAAATATGGCCTGTATATACACTGAAATAATATTCAGCCTTTAAAGAAAGAGAAAAATTCTTTCATTTGGGATAATATGAATCGACCAGAAAATATCACGCTAAATAAAATAAGCAAGGCACTGAAATACAAATACTGCATGATCTCACTTATACGTGGAATAAAAAATTTAAAAAACTCATCAAATCCATTGGAGGAGAGACTAGAATGATTGCTACCAGAAGCTGAGGGTGAAGATGGGGAGAAAGGAATGGAAAGTTGACAGTCCAGGGTTATAAAATTTTAGCTGAACAGCAGGAATACATTTTGAGATCTATTGCATAACAAGGTGACTAAAGTCAATAATAATGTATATTTAAAAAAACCTAAAACACTATATTTTAAATGTATCACCACAAAAGAAGGTCAAGTCAGGTATGGATATATTAATATGCTATATGTTGATTTTATTAGTCTACATTATATACACATATCAAAACCTTACATTGTCTTCCATAAATGCAATGCAATTATATTTTATCAATTAACACATATAAATCAAAACAAAACCAGAAGTCCTTTGTGTAAAGAAGACTAAAGGCAAAACTGCCTTTGCCAAGACTTTGTAGCCATAAATCAATCATATTCCTGAGTTCAATCCTCCTCTGCTTCAGCTTTTCTCCATCCTATTCTCTCTTCACTGTGGAGGGTGATTCTTCCCAAATCTTTAAAACAGATAACCTAAAGTCTGCATTAGGAAAGGTAGCAAGTAGAAGACTGTTTTTGCAGTCTACCTTGGTTAGAACGAGAGAGTAGCAGTAGTTTCCATCTCTGGATACATATTACAGATAAACATTAGGAGTACATTTGGATAAAATTGTGGGCCGGGCACGGTGGCTCACACCTGTAATCCCAGCACTTTGGGAGGCCAAGGCAGGTGGATCCCTTGAGGTCAGGGGCTCGAGACGAGCCTTGCCAACATGTTGAAACCCTGTCTCTACTAAAAACGCAAAAATTAGCTGGGCGGGATGGCAGGCACCTGTAATCACAGCGACTCGGGAGGCTGAGGCAGAAGAATCACTTGAACCTGGGAGGCAGAGGTTGCAGTGCACCGAGATTGTGCGACTGCACTCCAGCCTGGGGGACAGAGGGAGACTCTGTCTCAAAATAAATAAATAAATAAATAAATAACAGACGGAGACTCTGTCTCAAAATAAATAAATAAATAAATAAAAATTGTGGATATTGAAATAAATTAAATATCTAACATTTAATCTCAAAGCACCTAAGCTAGGATTCGTAACTCTGAAGAAGTCTGATGAGTGAAATGGAGATAAAGCCCTCTGAACCACCATATATTGTGAATAGCATGAGAATCACTCACCACACATGGCGATTCAGAGAGCTATAGAAGAAGCGAGAGTCGGGTCAGCCTTATGAGGAGAAAATCCAAGGAGACAAGTACCCATGGTTATCCATCAAATGCGGAAACACAATATTTGCACTTTGTAGTTTAAAAGCTGTGTATTAAATATATGAAAGCAAACTTGATATTTAAATTTATGCTTTATCTCTAAAAATAACTATTTTATTGCCTGGGATGAAGGAAGAGAAAAAACTAGACCTCTAATAATATATGTGTATAATTATGGTGCAAATCAGTACACACACACACACACATATATTATATACACGTGGTACAGTAATTATTTACCATATAGTTACATGTTTGTTTGATCTTTCATTTTTTTCTCCTCCCAACCTTCTTTCCTCTGTTAACATAAACATTTGAATCCTCTCCCAATAATGACTGAAAGGAAAGGCATTTGTTCCCACAAGAAAAATGGATATGGCATAGGTTTGAGAATCCTGATTAGACCACATTTTCAAGGCTAAAGTTTTCAAAAGGGATCTACTCCACAACGTTTGAGGTTTTGCATATCATTTTCTGTCCTTTCTGAAATTAGAGAGGAGATAAAGCAGTGCATGACTGTGTGGCATCAAAGCAACAGTCATTGTCTTCCTCTTGCTTAGCATTTTCCATCCTGCTTAGCTACAACCAAAGTAAACCTGATGGACCAAATGAAAGGGTAGTATCTGGCTCGGTTGTCGCATCACGGCGGGTAAACATTTATCCTATACCTGTATCTCTGGTTAGTGTTTTTTTGTGTACTGCTTACGTGTGGCTTTTAATTGCCCTTTAGAATTAGGACTTCTTGTCTAGGCAGAATATTCTCGGGCCTAATCTAGTTCATTAGAGCTGTGAGCCTATTGAGAGAGCATCATTTCTTTTTTTTCTTTTCTTTTTTTTTTTCTTGATACTTTAAGTTCTGGGATACATGTGCAGAACATGCAGGTTTGTTACATAGGTATACACATGCCATGGTGGTTTGCTGCATCCACCAACCCATCATCTACATCAGGTATTTCTCCTAATGCTATCCCTCCCCTAGCCCCCGACCCTCTGACCTACCCTGGTGTGTGATGTTCCCCTCCCTGTGTCCATGTGTTCTCGTTGTTCAACTCCCACTTATGAGTGAGAACATGTAGTGTTTGGTTTTCTGTTCCTGTGTTAGTTTGCTGAGATTTTACCTACTCCTTGCACCCCTTTACACAAGAATCTACCTGAAGGACTCTGTGGAAAAAAGGTGTGGTTGGGCTAAAGCAAAATTAGAATATTCTTGGCTCTTTTAGCCCAGCATAATCTAAACAGCACCATTAATATCTTCTTTTATGTTTCTTGTTAGTGCATTTAAGTTTATGTAAATTATGCTGTTCCAAATAAACTACTATTTTAATCTCTCAAAAATTACTATAACATTATTCATACAGATTATTCTTTATAGAACTAAGAGCTACCTATTTATAAGCTCTTATAATTATCTTGGAATGGAATAGGTAGTTTTTAAAATTTCATTAATTTATTTAAACTACCAATGAGTATCATTCAGAACATTATAGCTCCCTAATGTTTATGTAATGACATTCAATGACCTGGAAGACACCACGCAGTTTGTAAAACAGACTTTTAGGAAGCGCTTGTACATAACAAGAATCTGGATTATCAAAATAAAACACAAAGAGGACTGGCTACCTCCAAATGATTGAAGCAGGACAAACTCAGTAACAATTTTAACCTAACCAGTATGACATTTGTAAATGTAAGAGTAAGTGAGGGTTATGGAATGGCATGTAGGCTAAATAAATGTAAAGCACTAAAAATTCTGGTAGTTTTGGGCCAGGCGCAGTGGCTCAGGCCTGTAATCCCAGCACTTTGGGAGGCCCAGATGGGTGGATCACCTGAGGTCAGGAGTTGGAGACCAGCCTGACCAACACAGAGAAACCCCGTCTCTACTAAAAATACAAAATTAGCCCTGCGTGGTGGTGGGGTATGCCGGTAATCCCAGCTACTAGGGAGGCTGAGGCAGGAAAATCGCTTGAACCCAGGAGGCGGAGGTTATGGTGAGCTGAGATGGCGCCATTGCACTCCAGCCTGGGCAACAAGAGCGAAACTTCGTCTCAAAAAAAAAAAAAAATACGTTATTTTTTTTTATTCCAAGAAACACTTTGGTATGCCTCAGGGTGGTGTTAATTATTACTTCTCTTGATACTTATGGGAGATACAAATTTCACATTAAAGTTATAAATAAAATTGTTGTATGCTTCAATTCTTCAATGTTTAATGTTAATTGATTTAATTAGCTTCTTCGAAGGCATATACATTCAGAAAAAAAATAATACATTTAAACAGGTTTCACAGTTTTGGAACAGTTATATTATTCCATTATTGGAGATTAAATGTGCCCAAAAGCAACTTTGTGAAGTATACATATGTTAATTGGGACATTAGAGAATGCATTTTGGCATACGCTTCTCAAAGATACAAATAGCACAAACAACTGCGAGATTCTTAACTGCCTATATTAGAGTTTTGGGTTTACCCCAAGTGTCCCTGGGTGAAATTTAAGGACCTTGAGGGTTGAGAGAATGTTTTATTCCTCTTTAAAACACCAGCACCTAGCAAAGTTTATAGCTCCTATTTGGCCTTCAATAAATACATTTTAAATAAAAACTGAGAAGATATATTTCAATATAAAAAGAGTTTAGACTATTCATAAATGTATATTTTATTTTTCCTTCAACTCAGGCTTAACCTACTATAATGTTGTCTATTAAAAAAAATTCTGAGCTGAGAGTTCATACCATAATACATAGAACATATTATAACTTGCTTTGAGTGAAAAGTAAAGGTTATATTTCTGTTAACTAGGACCAAAGCAGAAAGTGCATTTTCCAGAATATTCAATCATTTTGCCTGGAAGTGTGGTCAAGGCAGTAAATATACTCCAAAAAATAATAAAATAGAGTGAGAGTTGACGCCTGTGGTCCCAGCACTTTGGGAGGTCGAGGTCGGGTGGATCACGAGGTCAGGAGATCGAGACCATCCTGGCTAACACGGTGAAACCCATCTCTACTAAAAATACAAAAATTAGCCGGGCCTGCTGGCGGGCGCCTGTAGTCCGGCTACTCCGGAGGCCGAGGCAGGAGAATGGTGTGAACCCGGGAGGCGGAGCTTGCAGTGAGCGGAGATCGCGCCACTGCACTCCAGCCTGAGAGACAGCGAAACTCCATATCAAAAAAAAAAAAAAAAAAAAAATAGAGTGAGAGTTAAGGATGCTTCGGCTGTCCCTATGTAACATCGTGATATTATAAAAACACTTGAGTTCTACTTGTTTGATATACGTTTGAATCTTTTAATTCTTTCAAATACATTGTCAAAAATTCTTGAATTCAGAAGTTTGCCTTGACTCCCTGGCATCTTGGACATAGCACTTATAATGCTATATACATCATGGACAGGTGTACACTGCAAACTGAAAAGAATCTCTAGTTACATGGGATAGTCCAATATTAAGTCATCTGGCCTAAATTATCATGGGTTAAATTATGTCTTCTTAAAAATACATATAACACTATGGAGCCCAAAGCCTGACATTTGTGTTTCAGTAAAATACACCCAAGAAAAACCTAAATGCACCCAAGAAAAATCTAAATGCACCCAAGAAAAATGTAAATTTTCTAATCTCCAGAAATCACCTCAAGAATTATTTGAAATATTTTAGATTGTGCAAAACTGTGAGACTTAAAATAATTAACATGTTTGCACTTTAATAAGCATTTTGTCCATATTAAAAGAATTATCCAAGCACATATTCAATAAATAAAATTATTTAAACCTCTTTATTAGTTCAGAAAATTAGGACTTTGCTATGAACATTGAAATTCTGTGAGTTGAACGTATTTTTAAAATAGACAAGTTATATATGGCTATTAAATAAAACTCATAAAATGTATTTCAATGGGAATAGCTAATAAAATTACGAAACTTTTGCATTCAATATGGTAAATATATGTCTTGATAAAGTAGTTTGTGTTTCGCTGAAGAAACCATAATGGGTAGATTTTGATCTTATAGAAATGAAGTTAATTTAAATTTGCCTTCTCAATTGTCTTCCAAACCTCTTGTGTATTCCTCTCTATACAATTTTATTTCTCTTTTAGTATCCATTTTGATTTGGGAATTAATTATTAGATGATTTTTATATTGATGATATTTATTGATGATACCAATCCATCTGGTATGCAAATTAAATTTCTGGAATATATTTCTTTCAAAAATTTCTCCTCACCCTTTTTTTTTTTTTTTTTTTTTTTGAGTACGATATGATCCCACATTACATCCAGGCAGACAAACATCTTGACCAAAGCTTAACCAGTCCTTGTCCATCCTTTCTTCAAAGTCATCTGTATCCAGAGGCAAAAATATTTTCCAGGGCTTTTTTTGGATCACACACCAGAATATTCCCTTAGTTTACATCAGACTAATAGTAGTTATGTTAAGGGTTCTTCTGTCCTGCACCCGGTAGTGGCATAAAGTCAGTATTTTCTGATTTTTAAATTTATTTACTTTATATTCCTTTCTCAATGTACTACTTTATGTCGGTGACTTTTTCATTTGAAGACCTGCTATTGTTGTTGTTCCTATATTTATATACTTCAACTGAAGTGCTTTAGAACTACAATGCATTCATTATAATTTTGAGACAATTAGTTTAATGAACTAATTTATCTAATTCTGTTACTAAGATCCACAAGCAATGGCAAAGATTGTCCAATGAATCTTATCTCAGAGAAGGAAATATACTTTTTAGGAAATAAAAATAAGTTAAATTTGAAAAAGCCTATTGAAATAAATACTCGTTACAAACAAAGAACACATTAATGGAATAATCACTTGGAGTTTTGCATTCAACAATTGCAAACTCATATAGTTTTAAATTCACCGTTAATATAAATGTTAACTTAAGTTGTAATAATTTACCTGATTAAATATACTGTTTCTTAAGTTAACAAAAAGAACTGCATCTTGCATTTGATATTACTCTTAAATATGAATCAGCATTTAGCTGCACTTCAGGAGGGACTACGATTAGCAGTTAAGCCCTTAGAAAAATCTTACAATTTTGAATTTTAGTCTTACATATATTTGCTTTTTGCTTATATCACCAATATGCATGTACTTATGTATAAATTATGCATATATGTTTAAACAATAATATCTCAGAATAAGTTTGTCATATTAATGAAATATTGACTGTCCTCCTATTTAGTTATTTATGATCAAATTTGTCCCTTTCTCTCCAGATGATATAAGCTTAAGCTCTCTAGAAAGATAAAGATAAAAGTCTTGTCTGATTATTTGATTGATTGAACTTTAGCTTAGAGCTGGAGCCTTGGGATCTCTGGGTATCCAGTTGCCTATGTAGTGATAAGAAAAGGTCATAGAAGATTTAGTAGGGCATCTTTTTTTAGTAGCTAGTGTCACACCTTCACACACTGCCATACCCCAAAGAAGTGAAGCCTGCGTCTGTCTCACAGCACACACTGCAAAAAGTGACACTCTATTGCTGGGCAGGCAATGGGAAGAATCTTGTTTACATCTGTTGTCCTGGGGAGTTCTTCCTCCCCAGCAAATCTGACTTCTGCTCCAGGATGGAGAATGCAAAGTGTGAATATGAATGGCCTCAAAGGCAGCTGTGTGGTCTTCAATCAAATTTGTACTGGGAATAAAAATCCTTTCCTTTTTGATTATCCATCTTATCTTTATTTTTGTTTTAAAGCTACCGGCCCAAAGGTAGGAATATTATATTTTTCTGCTGTGTATGAATTTAGAAAATGTCACCCATCGTTACCTAAGCAGAAATGTGAGCTCTGCACAAGGGATATAAAAACTGGAATCCCAACTCTGATTTTGCTGCACTCTCTGACTTTGAGTAAATCACTAAACTTGTCAGGATCTCTGTTTTCCTATACTCCTTCATTCACTCATTTATTCTTTCATTCACTCAGATATGTATTGGTTAAATTTTTTCTATATGCTAGAGCTTTCTAGGTTTACAAATATGCCCCAGGCAAAATATCTATATTCAAGAATTTAATAGATTATAAAAAAGTAATATTAATCAACCAATAAAAATGTACAAAATAATACAGTGAGCTCTCTAATAAGGATTTGATAGAGAACAATGCTATTGCTCAAGAAAGGAAATGTGATCCTTTTCAAGATGTAATGCCCAACTGATATTTAAAGGATGAGACTTCCATAAGCAAGATACAGACAACAAACAGAGGGAGATTTTATACACACGCACAACACACACACAAGTATATAAGATGAGGTTGAAATGATGAAGTCGTGATGTAAGTTTTACTCATTGTAAGGAGTTTGAACTTGTCTTAAATATAGTTTTAAAAATCCCTTTTTATTTTCAGGAAGAGGAGTAGTATGAAAGAATTAATTGGTTTTAGAAAAAGCTCCTGAAAAATGAGGGAGTTTAGATAAAAGTAAAGCTGTAAATTTCCAGAATGTAAAGATTTCTGATCAATACAATTCACTAAAATATGTATTCCATGTTACCTAAAGATGGGCCCTACATTTTACAATAAAAGCCCAATATAACACCAAAATATAATGATAAAATACAGTGCTTTGTATCTAGAAGCCACATAATATATGTTGATTGAAATAATGAGGAATGAATAGTTCCAAGAACTTCCTAGGAACTGTGTAGAGCATACTTCATGTTTACTTACAGGAAGGAAAACTTGGAAATAAAGTCTTTTTGTTCTCCACTTTCTTTTTTAAACAAAGATTATCTCGAAGGTAGGAAAGTATTTTAAAGTAGTATACAATTTATTTAAAATTCCAATATAAATTTCAATAGAATGTCATCTAGTTAAATAATGTAACTGAAAAATCATCAGTTTTAACATATCTCAGTGAAGCCACTTTGATATGCTCTTTGAAATAATAATAATAATACAAAAACTTATGAGAAGGATATATACAGATATTTTGAATACACAGAGTAGTGTGTATTAATTTCCACTCAGGACAGATAATGCAGGATGGCTGCAAAGCATTTCAAAAAATACATTTCAAAGGAGATAATGTATTTGAATGCGTTTAATCCAGAGCAGCGTTAGTAAAGCTTTGTGCCTCTCCAAAATAAACTAATGTCTCTTTGAAAACAACCTTTTGACACATTGGGAGATTATCTCATCACTAAAAAGAAACTTACTAAAAAAAATAAAGGTCATTGTGGAAAGGTGGTCAATTTTCCTTCTATAAAGTCAGATAAGGTTTTTCTCAGAGGGAATGGGTGAGAAGTTGACACCGAGGTTGAGTGAAGTTCTATTGTCTATTTTAGCCTTCAGATTTTCAGTTGGTTTCTTGAAGCAAGTAATTACAGAGAACTGAGGGTTTTTTTTGTTTTTTTTTTCACTACCTAGTAATTTTTCTTACTGTTTGAAATACGAATTTTCTATCAGTACTAGAAGGCTTTTTTTTTACTAGTTCCACTTATTCTGACTTACAACTAGTATTAAGGCCCTCAGTCCAAATGGACATCAAGAAGAATTGAATGGCTTTTAGGATAGGGAATGAGAGCATAGGGTTTTCCTCTTAGAACTATCCACATGATTTTCTCACATAGATTGCTTTCATTTTTTGTGTGTGAAATTATTGTATAGCATTCCTCCAATCTGGGTCGTTGGTTAAGAAGCAAAGAACTTAATCTCTAGGTTTCTGACATGGCTAAATCTGTGTAAGCCGGGGCACAGCTAAATGTCTGTGTTTTCCACACTATGAAATACAGTGCTTAGTGCATTCTGTTG
Organism: Pongo abelii; assembly: GCF_028885655.2. Lineage (NCBI taxonomy): Eukaryota > Metazoa > Chordata > Mammalia > Primates > Hominidae > Pongo > Pongo abelii. The sequence goes on from NC_071988.2 coordinate 27,910,917, forward strand.
AATTTGATAAACTAGGTGTATTAATCAGGGTTCTCCAGACAAACAGGATCAATAGAATGTGTATATGTGTGTGTGTGTGTGTGTGTGTGTGTGTGTGTGTGTGTGTGTGTGTGTATTATGGAAGCTGGCAAGCTCAAGGTCTGCAGAGTATGTCAGCAAGGTGGAAACCTAAGACAGGGAATGGTTTCATTCCAGTTTAAAGGTTGCTTTAGTTTGAATCTGAAAGCAGGAAAATTCTGGTGTTTCTTTTAAAAAGCAGTCAGAACAAATTCTCATTTACTTAGTGGGGAGTCAGTCTTTTGGTTCTATTCAGGCCTTTAACTAATTGGAAGATATCCACTCACACTAGAGAGGGCAATCTGCTTGACTCAGTTTACCAATTTAAATGTTAATCTCATGCAAAAATATCCTCACAGTGATATCCAGAACAATTTGATCAACTATCTGGGTACCTCCTAGCATAGTGAAATTGACACACAACATTAACCATCACCCTAAGAACGGCACTTTTTCCCACTGCTTCAGGGCAAATTACCAGTGAAAAGGATTCAATGAATAAAAATGGACAAGAGGAATTAGCAAGTATGCTTACAACAGTTTTTTCTTCAAAATTAAGACTAGAAATTATAAATACATATTCCATTCATATAAATAATATAGCGATTATATAAAAATAGCATTCAATGGTTATTGAATGTTTGAAACGTACCATACACTGAGCTAGTGTTGTTGTTTTGTATTCAATTTCCTGTGCTATTAATTAGAAAACGGTTCTTGCTACTAAGAGAGAAGCTGGTATTCAGCCAGAGATGTAGTGGAGGCCATATAAGGTGAAATTTTTCTGGAGCAGAACAAATATTCATGTCTTAACTTCTGCTGCACATGAACTACATAGATTTGGCCTGAAACCTCAGCTGAACTGTGGTTTCTATGCATCCGATACTTGCTAAAATGAGGCAGACCACTGCTCACTGATATGAAACACTTTTCAATAATTAATGCAGTCCAACAATAGTTGAAAGCCGTACATACACTCCCCTACCTAGGCAGAGCCTGAAAAGGCACTTCATAAATATGCTCCAGAGGATATTCGAAGACCAGGTAAAGAACTGGGCTAAAAGAAGTATGCAGTTTCTTTTAATTTTAAAATTCTATCGAACTCAGAAAAAAAGTTTGAGGGGGGATGTAGAAGTTTAATTGAGATATACTCTGTCACTCATTGAAAATACGCATTTTTGCAACCTTTCAGAAAATCTATTTGACACTATATAAGAGGAATCTGAAAACATGTAATCCTGTTGATTCAATAATGCCAATGATTCCATGTATAGTAACATATTTTAAACAAATAATCACAGATGCAGATGCCTAATAAAAATATTATTTGCTTATATATGTTAGAGTTTTAATGTGGCACTAACCTAAATACCCAACTGGGGAATAGAGTAACAAATTATGAAATAATCACAAGATGTAATACCCTAAAACAAATAAAAATGTGCTCTGAAAATTTATTAAACAATATAAAAAAAGTTCAAAGATAATACTCCAGTTGGGCAGGTTTTATTATCATTATTATTATTATTTGATTATACACCTACCCTATGACTCTGCCACTCAGCCATTCTACTCCTAGGTATTTACCCAAGAGAAATGAAAGCATATCTTTACATAAAGACTTCTATAGAACTATTCATAGCAAATCTTAATAATGTCATCTCCACTGCCTCTTTTGAAGTGATTACTTTTTCGTTATGTAAATAAGCTCTAAGTGATGGGTCAGATAGAACAGATTTAATGGTAGCAAGGATTTTTAAATGCATGTATAAAAACCAAATAATTTCACTCACTAATATTTAATAAATGTAGCTCACACTCTGCTGAGTGTGAGTTCATAATGCTATCTTGAGAATGATGCAGCTACCCATCCTCCATTTGTTCACTGATAGATTAAAGGAAAAAGGATTACATGGGGCAAAACAATCAGGTTAAGTTTGACTGAATATCCTGCCTGGTCAGCCTCCTGCTTGAAGAGGCTGAGTGAGGAGTTCATTGCCTGAGGTATCACAAACATGGTGTCACAAAAAGAGCTTAAAGTTTTTATGTAAAACAATTATTGAGATTATGTTTGGTGATTCATAGAGTGCAGGTGTTACATTGGCCAGTTCTCTTTGCATAGTCTCCTAGGACTCATTTCTCTGGGACTATGAAGACTGAGGGTGAGCCACACTCTTGTGTGTAGTGGAAAATCTTTGAGTGGGACCACTGTAGTTGTACACTGAAGCTGATTCTACAGGGATGAGAGTAAAAATGATCAAGCGGCCTACCAGGAGCCTCTTAACCTTGAGAATTACATTTTCTAAAAAGGAAGAACCACCTAATTATTGAACTCTTGGGAGTTTTGGAAGTGGAAATTAGTGGGGTAACTTGATAAATCCAATAAACTAATTTTTGTTCAGGTGTTAATGACGTATTGGCATTTTGCAACGCTCATTTGTTACTGACTAATAATTAAGTCCCAGACAGCATTTCTCATTCAAATTTTCTGTCAATAGCTGGTCAGATAAAGGCCAAAGAATGTATGCCAGATGCAAAGTGGACTTCAATGGAACATTGTTTATTACAAGTTTATGCTTTTTAAAAAATCTTGAGCAATGCCTCTCGATTTTAAATTCGTCCATACAAAACTGACACTAGGCAAGCAGATGGCCCAGCCCTCAAATAAAGCAAACGGTATTGAAAACTCATTTTCTACCACTTGAGTTTACAATATCTATTTGAATAGTTATATTTTCAAGGTCTGTGGTTACTTTAGGAAGAATTGGGAGCATTACAGAGAGCCGGGCCCACAGTGCAATCACCAAACTGCTGAGTTATATTCTTTTTTTTATTCTTGTCTATATTTACAGATACAAAGACACAATTTAGATTTTCATCAGTACTTGGAAAGCAAAGCAAAGTGATAACAAGATGCTTTACAGATGACGGGACAAATCCTTTCCACAACTCATCGTAGTAGAAGTGTCATTTCCTCCTATATTTGAGATCCTAATCTGTGTGTGCATATGTGTGAGTGTGAGTGTGTGTGTTGTCTGTAGCCCCACAGGAGAGCTGAGGAAAGGGCATTTAAACCCTATTTCTAATATAATGTCTTTCTCCAACATAAAAAGGAAAAAGTAAATAAGTGAGAAACTTAATCACATAAGGAAAGGCTTTCAAATTAATCAGGAAATGTTAATCATTGAGATGGGAATTTTGACTGTAGATCAAAAATGATTTACTTATTTCATAGTACAAAAAAACTGGAATTTAAAAAAGGTGAGTTGTTGGTTATCATTTTAGTTTCTCCTTTTCATTTCTGAATAGTTTCCTTCTCTACAGATTACAGACAGCCCTACAATAAAGATAGATGTAGAGGTAAGAAAAGTATTTCAAGATAGTAAATTAAGTAAAAAAAAATCTATAATTTTTCTCTATTAATTACATCAAGAAAGAAGAGCACATGATGATTCTGACTGAATGGAACAGAAAGCCTTACAATTTACATATTTTTAAGTCTGGCTGCAAAGGTCTATGGTATTTGCATATGAATTCCTTTCAACATGCAGGATCTCAGAGTCTGCAAAGTAAACCAAGAACTGAAAGAAACTGAATGGAAAACTTTGCTCCTCAAAAAAACGCCGTCTTTCCATAGAGTGATTTTTATAATATCTGTATTTAAGAGGACTCTATTCTTTCTGAGCTATTGTTTGAAGAAGTCTACTGAAAATCTATTATTTAAAATTGAAGACTTTGGGATTATATTATGCCATCTCCTTCATGGGTAATGAGATTTATTCTTTTATCAGATATTCCTTTCAGGGAGAGACAGTTTACATTTATTCCATGTAAGTTTCAATTGCCATTGAGAAAATGTGTTCTTTCAACACTCTTTTTTTTTACTGAATAAAAATGTATTTAAGGTGTTTTCACTGAGCTGCACCACTGTAGACTTTCTTTCCTTTCACAAAGTGAGCATTATATTTTATAAAAACGAATTATATTTTTTCAGCCTTTTTTCATTTTACTAGATTTTTTCATCTGTGGATGTGAAAGGTATACTGATCTTTCCTTATCAAAACAATGAAAAAAATAAAAGTTACTATTATCTAATAAATGGCAAAAGAAACTTATTCTCCATGTACTAAGGAATTAACTGAAACACACGATTAAATAACTTCCTGAGAAAAGCATCTTTTGCAAGTGAACGGTCTAATGATTTTGAATAGTCTTGGTGAGAGGTTAGAAAAAAGTATATATAGTCTCCCTATATCCCTGCAGAATTTGTTCCAAGACCTCCCATAAATACCAGAATCTGTGGATGCTCAAGTCCTTGATATAAAATTGTGTATTATTTGCATATGAACTACCCATGTCCTCCTATATATTTTAAATCCTCCCTACATTACTTATGATGCCAAATATGGTATAAATGCTATGTAAATTGTTGTTATACTGTATCGAATAGGGAATAATGACAAGAAAAAAGTCTGTACACGTTCAGTACAGACTCAATTTTTTGGAAATATTTTTGACTAATGGTTGGCTGAATCCATGGATGTAAAACCCACAGATATGGAGGGCTAACTGTATTATACCTTTGTACCTGTATGTTTACTCCTTGAAATATCATAACTTAAACTATCAGGATTTTCCCGATACTCTTTCCTCAGTTTGCCATACATGAAATATTCATTGATTACATTTTGGACCTAAAACTAAATTTAAGATTTTTAAGTGGCATATGTTAAGTGATTTTTATTATGAAATAACTCGATTGAAAATAAGATAACAAAATTAGGAGCTGTGCATTCATGCATGCTTCTGACACTTTATGTGTCTCTGGTCCAAATAATTATTCTTTAATAAAGTTTAGAAAGAAATATATGGTTTGAGTATTTCACCATGAAACTATTGGCAAAAGGGTTTAGGTCAATAATAATGCTGATTTAACTGTGATCTTGCTTTTAAACTTGTTTGATGTGATTCATGTCAGCTTTGCTGAAAAGTAAAAAGTAGTGTATCAGTATAACAAGCATCAGTTTTTCAAGCAGGACCATCTGTGTCTTTTTTTTTTTTTTTTTTTTTTTCAGTTCTCTTGATACAAAGCCATAGGATTGTAAACAAATTAAATTATCTACCTAAAATACAACATGTCTAAAGTAGACAAATGAATGTCTATTTCCCATTGTTGTGATGATTTAATGAGTTAGGTTGTATACAATGTTTGTATAGTAGTGGCTGCTAGAATGTATACAAAATGTGGCTATTAATTGTAACAGGGTGTGATGATTAATATTGAATGTCAACTTGATTGGATTGAGGGATACAAAGTGTTAATCCTGGGTGTGTCTGTATGGGTGTTGCTAAAATAGATTAACATTTGAGTCAGTGGGCTGGGGAAGGCAGACCTTCCAGCTAACCCTGCATTTTTGTGTGATCGTAACACTGAGTTCCAAAAAATGGAATGTAAGCAGAAGTGGCAAACAATATTTCCAGGTAATGGAAACGTCCCATGTGAGATTCTCCGTGCTCTTTTTTTATTCCACCAGCTTATGTAGAAGAGTTCAGCACCCTCAAAATCATGTGTTAAAATTGGCAGAGTCATAATATGGAAGAAATTTAGATTCCTCAGTCAGTGGTTAGGGAAGAACTAAGGATTTAAAATACTCATTTTGGAATATATGTGAGCTACAAATAAAATATCATATATTGGCAATTATATATTTTTATGCCATGTTTGTTGGAGTTGCTAGTGTTACCCTAATTGTACGTGTTATCTTAACTGAAAGTGTTATTAACAGAGTTTTATACTATTTTCCTGGTGTCAAAAGTAAATAAAAAGAATGCAATAAGAACTATTACTGATAGTATGTTCACATTCCAGACTCTTCATAGTTTATATTTAACCTCATATCTTTATTAATAAAGATTAGTAACAAGGGAAATCAACTTTGATTACCTTAAGCAGAAGGCAAACTTAATGCAACACTATTAATCTCACAGAATCAGAAGGGTAATTGTGGAGGACCAGGCTCAGTATATTGGAAGAAACCAAGTGAAATCAGGCAGCCAAAAATCTGTCCTTTTTTGTACCCTAGAACACTCTGATGAGGAATTATGTTAGGAAGCGTGTGCTATTGACTGACTGGTCATTCAGAGGATGCTGGTCTCTCTCAGTGGGCATTACTTCCATGAAATATCCTAAGATTTTCTGTTATTATCAATAGACCCAAAGACGGTTGTGAACTTCTAGATAGCTGAGACAAGACCATAGTTTAGGGCATGAGGTCACAGTAACTGGAGAGAGCTCTGTCCTACTTTGGCTTTAAGCATAAAAGGCAGGGGACGGGGCGCAGTGGCTCACACCTATAATTCCAGCACTTTGGAAGGCTGAGGCCAGAGGATCATGAGGTCAGGAGATTGAGACCATCCTGGCTAATATGGTGAAACCCTGTCTCTACTAAAAATACAAAAAAATTAGCCTGGCGCGGTGGCGGGCGCCTGTAGTCCTAGCTACTCGGGAGGTTGAGGCAGGAGAATGGCGTGAACCTGGGAGGTGGAGCTTGCAGTGAGCCAAGATCGTGCCAGTGCACTCCAGCCTGGGCGACAGAGCAAGACTCCATCTCAAAAAAATAAAAAAAGGTAAAAAGCAGAATCCTGCCTTCTTCAAATTCACACTATTTGATATTCTTTCCTCTTTCTTATGTGCCCAAAAGATAGCTCTCACCTAACTGGGATAATGGAACATGGATCCACCTCTTCCCAAAGAGGGATGGATACATGAGGTTCGTATCAATAACTACATTCATGCCCAGGAACTCTTCATTTATATGTGACAATGTGTAATTAAATCATAAAGGTTAATAATAGCAACACTGTTTGCAGTTAATGTTAGAAAAGGAGGGAAGAAAAGAAATGGAAATAACTTAGAGGCTATATTCCCCATTCTACAACTGGTCATTAAAGCACAAAGAGTATTGTAAATTTTCTACTGTACTGTCCATTTCACATTTTAGTTTCCTATAGCCATCGTTTAGGTTAGTTGAGAGATTCTTCAATGCACTTTATAACCAAAATCTATATTTCTATGGAATAGGTGACTTGTTAAGTCCTGTCTGAATATTTGCTCCGGTTATCCATGAACTTCTCCCATTCAGTGTAGAAGAATCGGGAAGCAGTGGATTCATTCATATACTCATCTCTGATTCTATATTACCTTAACAAATGTAACATGTTTGCTAAAACCATAGCTGATGGTGCTAGCAGAAACATGAGAGGCACAGTCAAGTAAAATTATGTTAATAAGTATCTGTTTCATCAAGGATAAGTTTATACTTTTCCATACTTTTCCATAGCTGAAGAGTTTCAATATAACAAATGTATACCTCTACTCCTGGTGTAATAATATATAATATTTATACTATTTTCAGGCACTGCTTTCATACCGTATTTGGTGGGGGCTGCTATCATATCCATTATATAGCTGGGAAATCATATTGGAAATTGAATCTGTTTGCTACTGATAACACTAAGTATCAGTTTTTCACTTAACAATGAGTCAGCCTAGCTTTGCTAAGGAGATGATTGTTGTTGAATCTATTCATAGCCCACCGCCCTCCACCTCCTTCATGGTCCCTTTTTGCTATTGATTCCATTGAGAAAACATTGGGTTTGCTGACTTATATCCTCAGAGAAGTATACCTCTTATACTCAAAAATTAAAAGCTTCTAGAGACTTCTGGTTTCTAGTTCCACACATAAGGAACTTGGAAATTGCCACTCCATCCTATCAACAAGTAAAAAGCTAAATAGACTAAAAAATCAGCAACTCTTATAAGAGGGAAAGTCACTGAGTACGATGCTGCCTCCCAACTTGGAGAATACAGGGAGTCACATCTCTCCAGAGTAGAGATACACGAGAAGAAACACCCATGAGAAAAAGAACTGGAGTATGAAACCTGAACTCTAATTGATGAATTTCTGGAGAATAAGTGAGAACAAGACTGAGAATTAAACATTCCAGAAAAACTAAGTCATAAGGGGAACTTCACAATATTTTGAGATTCACCTTCACAAATTTGACCATTTTCCACAGCAAATATCAGAGAAAAATTAACTTGTACATTCAGGAGAGAAGGCGAAAAAGAAACCTCTTTGAAATATACCACAGAGCTCTATTCCTCTTATCAAGGCCTGCCCTCAGAAGAAACTAATTAACCAAAACTATCATCAGAGCCTAACTGACCCGGGGGAAGAGAAATGCCTGTCTCCTGCTCTGCTAGTTTTCTACCTGTGAGAAAGCAAATACCCAACTTCAGCCCACTCTAGTCATCTTGTCCTACCAAAGCGGGAGAACAAAACAGAGCAACATTTGTGAAGTTGACAATCCAGATGCATAGACTCACTAAAAAGCTGAGACGTAATCATTAAACTAAAATCCTTCCCCTGCCACTACACCACATTACTAAAGGCCTATTTAGAATAGTTCATTTTACTCGGTACACCATATCTGACAATCAGTAAAAAAAAACAAAAATTGCAAGTCATGCCAAAAAAGTCAAAAACACAATTTGAGGAGACATAACAAGTATCAGATCCAGACTTAGCAAGGATGTTGGAATTTCAGAACAGAAATATAAAACACCAATGAGGTCTCTAATGGATAAAGTTGATCACATGTAAGAACAATGGGCAATGTAAGCTGAGGGATGGAAATCCTGAAAAAGAACTGAAGAGAAATGCTCAAGATCAAAAACACTGTAACAGAAATGAAGAATGCCTTTGATGGGCTTATTAATAGACAGGACACAGCTGAGGAAAGAATCTCTGATGAGTTTATATGAATACAAACATTGAAAACTGAAAGCAAAGAAAATAAATAATGAAAAAAAAAAGAAGAAGAACAAGATATCCAAGATATCCAAGAATGTGGGACAACTAGAAAAGGTATAACATTCATATAATGGAAATAAAAAGGAGCAGAAGAAACGTTTGAGACAATAGTGACTGAGAATTTCTCTGTCAGACACCAAATCACAGATCCAAGAATCTCAGAGATGAACAAGTCAGATAAACAGCAAAAACTACAACTGGACATACCATTTCCAAAGAACAGAAAATCGAAGATAAAAATAGTGAAAGATGACAGAGGGGAAAAATACTTTACCTATAGAGGAATGAAGATAACAGTTACATCCAACTTCGTCTCAGAAACCATGTGAGCAAGAAGAGAGTGGAGTGAAATATTTAGTGTTGAGAGAAGGGGAAAAAAGAACATGGGATTTTGTTTTCTGCAAAATATCTTTCAAAATTGAATTAATAGTCTTTATTTAAAAGTAAACAACAACTTTCTTAGATAAACAAAAGTTGAGACAATTTGTTGTCAGTAGTATCACCTTGCAAAAAATGTTCAAAGAAATATTTTTAGAAGGACAGTGATATTGGTCAGAAAATTCAAATCTACATAAATCAAGGAAGCACACTGAAGAAGTATTAATTGAGATAAAATATAAACTTTGGACAGGCATGGTGGCTTACACCTGTAATCTCAATACTTTGGGAAGCTGAGGAGGGTAAATCACCTGATGTCAGGAGTTCAAGAACAGCCTGGCCAACATGGTGAAACTCTGTCCCTACTTAAAATGCAAAAATCAGCCAGGTATGGTGGTGCACACCTGTAGTCCAAGCTACTTGGGAGGCTGAGGCAGGAAAATCGCTTGAGCCCAGGAAGTGGAGGCTGCAGTGAGCTGGGATTGTGCCACTGCACTCCAGCCTGGGTGACAGAGCGAGACTTCATCTCTCTCTCTCTCTCTCTCTCTCTCTATATATATATATATATACACACACACTGTATTTTTATTATTGTTAATTGCTCAGATAATAGTGTGTTCAAAATAACAGCAACAATGTATTACAGATGTGAATTTATATGTGGTAATATATAAGTAAAATAATGGCAGCAAGGATACAAGGAACAGATGGTAGGAATCAACATAATTATGTTATTTAAAGGTACATGCATTCTTTACAAAATATCAGTTCAATGCAAAAGTAATTGCTTTTTTTGCCATTGCTTCTAATAGCACAAACCATAATTACTTGTGCAGCAACCTATAGAACGTGTTGTTTGAAAGTGGACTTGGATCAGCTGTAAATGTTTATTGCAAGCCCTAGGGCAACTATTATAAAAGGTCAAAAAACAAATATATAAGGGATATGCTGAGGATGAGCATGGTGGCCCACGTCTGTAATCCCAGCACTTTGGGAGGCCAAGGTGGGTGGATCACCTGAGGTCAGGAGTTCAAGACCAGCCTGGCCAAAATGGTGAAACCCCGTCTCTACTAAAAAATACAAAAATTAGCCAGGTGTGGTGGCACATGCCTGTAATCCCAGCTACTTGGGAGGCTGAGGCAGGAGAATTGGTTGAACCCAGGAGGCAGAGGTTGCAGTGAGCCGAGATTGCCCCACTGCACTCCAGCCTGGGCAACAGAGCAAGACTCTATCTCAGTGGGCAGGGGTAGGGGGGTACAGATATGCTAAAGAAAATGGCATCACATAAAATGTTCAATTAAAAGCACAAAAGTCAGAAAATAAGTAGAACATAAAACAGGAACAAAGAATCAGGGCAATAAATAGAAATCAGTGACAGATGTGATTAATATTAATCAAAATACACCAATAATTATTTAAATATCAATGGTTTAAATGCACCCATGTAAAGACAGAGATTGTCAGAGTAGATATAAAACAAGACCCAAATTATGCTGTTTACAAGAAACTCACTTTAGAACTTTAGATAGAAAAACCCATATAGATTAAAAGAACATAGATGGGGGAAAAATATGCCACACTAACACTAATCAATAAAAAGCAATATTATCTATATTAATTTCAGACAGAAGATATTTCAAAGAAAGGAAACATGAGTGATAAAGCAGGGCATTTGTAGTGATAAAGGGATTAATTCTTCATGAAGACATAATAATCTTTAATGTGTATTTGCCTAATAAAGGTATTAAAATATATGAGGTAAGAACTAGTAGAACTGCAAAGAGAAATAGATGAATCCCCTATTATTGTTGGAAACTTTAACACCCCTCTATCAGAAACGGGCAGACACTGCAAGCAGAAAACAATAAGTGCATAGTTGAACTCAACAACACCATCAATCAACAGGATAATGGACATCTATAAAATACTTCAACAACAGAATATACATTTTTCTCAAGTTCATGTGGAACATTCATCAGGATAGATGAATTCTGGGCTTAATACATTTTTTACACCTTAAGAAACTTTTTTAAATAAAAATAATAGAGAGTCTGTTCTCAGATTGCAAAGAAATTAAATGACAATAACAGAAAGGTAATGGGAGAATCACAAAATAAGGGATATTAAACAACACACTTCTAAATAATATATGGGTCAAAGAAGAAATTCCAAGACAAATCTCAAAATATTTGAACTAAATGAAAATGAAAGCATAACATCAAAATTTATAATATGTACAAAAAGCAATGCTTAGAGGGAAATTCATAGCATTGAATGTATACATTAGAAAAGAAGAAAAAGCTAAAAACAATAGTTTAAAATTCCACCCTAGGAAACTAGAAAAAAAAAAGAGCAAATTAAATCCAAAGTAAGCAGAAGAAAATAAATAGTAATAATTAGAGCAGAAATGAATGAAATTGAAAACAGGAAACTAATAGAGAAAAATCAATGAAACCAAGAGTTTGCTATTTGAAAGGATTGATAAAATGGTTCAATCTCTAGCTAGGCTAAATGAAATAAAAATAGGATACAAATTACTAAAATGTTATAAGTTACTGATCTTTGACATGCACTAAAGGTAATACAATGGAGCCAAATTACTCTTTTTCACAAATGACGATGTAACAAGTAAACATTCACAAGTAAAAAAATGAATCTAGATACACAACTTACACCCTATAAAAATTAACCTTAAATAAAACATTGACCTAAATTTAAAATGCAAAACTATAAAATTCCTAGAAGACAGCATAGGAGAAAAACTAGATTACCTTGAATATGATGATGACTTTTTAGATACAACACTAAAGTCACAAATTATGAAAGAAGTAATTGATAAATTGGATTTGATTACAATGTAAAACTTCTTCTGTGTAAAAGGCAGCACCAAGAGGATGAGAATACAGAGTGGGAGAAAATATTTTTAAAAGGCGTATTTGGAAAAGGACTGTTAATCCAAAATATGCAAAGAACTCTTAAAACTCAGGAAGAAAACACCAGATTAAAACATGGGCCAAAGACCTTAATAGACACCTTACCAAAACAGATATGCAGATGGGAAATAAGCATGCAAAAAGATGCTCCATATCATATATTATTAAATCAATGAAAATTAAAACAATGTTACATCACCATCCATTTATTAGAATGGCCAGGATCTGGAATACTGACAATACCAAATGCTGGTGAGGATGTAGAACAATAGGAAGTCTCATTCATTGCTGATGGGATTGAGAAATGGTACAGCCAATTTGTAAGACAGTTTGGCAGTTTCTTACGATATTAAACAGATTCTTACCATATGATCTAGTAATCTGATCACACTACTGGTTATTTAGTCAAAGGAATTGAAAATTTATGTCCACATAAAATCCTGCACCTAAATGTTTACAGCATCTGTATTCATAATTGCCAAATGTGGAAGCAACCAAGATGTCCTTCACTAGATGAGTGGATAAATAAACTGTGGCTCCTTGAGACAATGGGATTTTATTAACTGTTAACCCTCTATAAAAAGAAATGGAGGAAAAGAATGCATATTACTAAGTGAAAGGAAGCCCATCTGAAAAGCCCATCTGCATGCTAAATGATTTCAGCTATATGAAACACTGGAAATATCAAAACAATGGAGACAATAAGAAGTTCAGTGATTGATATCATAGTGAGGAGGAAAGAATCAATATGCTGAGCACCGAGGATTGTTAGGGCAGCGGAAATACTCCATATAGTACTATAATGCTGGATATATATTATTTTACATGTGTCCAAGCCCACAGAATGTACACCAACAAGAGTAAACCCAAAATGTAAACTACGGACTTAGGGTGATTATGATGTCTATGTGGGCTCACCAATTGTAACAAATATACCACTGTGGAGGGGGATGTTGATAATGGGGGAGTTCGTGCATGAGCAGGGGCACCGGCACCGGGCATAGGGGAAATCCCTCTACCTTCCTCTTAATTTTACTGTGAGCCTTCCCCCTCTCACCCCTCCTCCAAAAAAGCCTTTTTTAAAAAGCTACTGTGGTGGTTAGAGCAAGAGGTGAACATTCACATTCTTGGCTCATTCTAAAAGGATCATCTATATAAATCTTTCCCAAGACTTCTTTTCACCAACAATTTATTCTTATTCCTACAAAGGGATTTTGACTCCCTTGATCATTTTTATAAAATTAACCTTTCTGTATAAATTGCTCTATATTTTAATATGCTCACTTTGTTATTTGCAAAGTAACCTCAAGATGTACTCCTTGAAATTTAGCACGAGAGGTTTTAACCTCTTTATTTTCTTTCTACAACATCTTTGAATGCTACTGTAATGTATTAGCCATACAGTAGGTTAGCGTCTGCACTGCGTGCAGTGCTAAGTATTAGCCAATCTTTTTTCCCACCTTTACTCAAGTTGTGATAAGGAACTCTCCATTAGCTCATGAGGGTATACTGAGGGAAAGTCAACACTGTGGCAGCAGTAGCCCAGGTGAAAATGTAAGCTATACATCATAAAAAATATACATGACTTTGGGCCCATTCATCAAATATAGTTCCATTTGCAGATGGAGCCTTTTTGGTTACACTTAATTGATGGCAGCTTGACGCTCGTGGTCAGATTCTACTTTCATCAGGGTGCACTAGCTAATCAAAGGCTATTTCTTAAAAAAAACAAATAAATAAAATAAAACTGTAAGTATGCTGCTCTAATTCTGAGGCTTGCCGTAGATTTTATAAGTCATATCAAAATTCAGAATACTCTGAACTTGGAAAAGAATACACTGAACTATGGAAGCTAATATAAGCATTTAGTGGCATAAGTACTTCTACTTATTCTGGAACCTGGCCCAGCTCATGTATGTAGTCTTTCTATGTACTGTACTCAAGGCTGAAAACCATCAGCGTCCACTTAAAAATGAGTGGCAACAGCACCATCAAAGTAGCATATGTTGACTGAGAAAAACACAGCATTTAAAAAATAATTATATGGAGAAACAATGGTACTTACAGCCTAGGTGTGTTATTTCATGAAGAAAGAGTTATAAAACCTTGGCTGCATCAGCTAATGAATCTACTAGTTATGTTTATTTAGTTCCTTCAGCTATTTTTGTTGTATTTATTGTGTCTAGTCATTCTTTTGCTGAACATAGCCAGACTATAACACCAGCTACGGGGCGTCTGCCAAATCGTTTCTAAATCAATGCAGAAGGGTTTCAGTATCATAGCTCTAGACTAATGTTCACTATTGCCAAGACACTGCTGAGATTAAAAAACATAATTTCTCACATTTCTGCTTAACTTAATCTCTGCCATAAGTGTACACTTCCTTTGAGTAGTGTCTCTGATCTTATTAGTCCTTAATTGTTTGCATGTCTTTTCATAAGACTCAACCCTCATCCTCCACCCTCCAGCTGCAATATTCTACTTTGCCCCCATAGAATCCTGAATTGCACTCAGCAATTTTCCCTTTATTCTTAGGTATGATCCTTGACCATTGTTCAGTAGGTACCTCCTAAACATAAGCAAAAATGTATTGTTCCGGTAGCCACACAGCTATCTCTGAAGCCCATTGAAATAGACAATGTTTATTTTCATGCATTCCAAATGCATCAGGATCAGGAGTTACAGTCCACACACTCATTAATCTTCATTGCCCCATTGAGACATCATTTTGAAGCTATATTATCTAGGTTTGAATTTCAGCTTTACAAATAAAAAATAGCAAAAGGTACTTGCTGTCTTCACAGTTTTTTCTTGCTGTTATATTAAACGAAATCAGGAACTATTCTGAGACAGATGCTAGAAGTATGTTCTTCACTAAGAATTTAAAGAGCATACTGAAATTTAGGTCATGTTTATACAAATAACATACTGGGATTTTAATTAGAAATGTAATATTAAGCCAATGTGGAGTAAATGGTTTGTAATCCAATTCTATTTCTATTTAGTATAAATTTAAGTGCTAAGAAAGTTCATACTTTCCAAGAAAGAAGAAATGAAGTATGAGTAGCTGTTCTGTAAGAGTCTCCACCTGAAAACAGAATAAAATATACTAAGAGATGTTTCATGAAACAAATATTTCAAAGAACAATTTTGGTTTGGTTAAACTAAAAAACAAACATCCCTGAGTATCAATATGGTCATTTTGACTGCTGATGATTATCAGATGATCTGCTTCCATTGAATTTTGCCTTCCCACTGTTTTTGCTCATTTATGCACTTTCTCCAGTAGGTGAAAGAAGAGAAAACTCTTGTCAACTTTGCTACTACTAAAATCAAAACCTGAAACAGAAAATACACCCTTGCTACTTTCAAATTTCTATTTTTTTTTTTTTTTTTGAGACAGAGTCTCCCTCTGTCTCCCAGCCTGGAGTGCAGTGGACCAATCTTGGCTCACTGAAAGCTCTGCTTCCCGGGTTCGTGCTGTTCTCCTGCCTCAGCCTCCCAAATAGCTGGAATTACAGGTGCCTGCCACCATGTCTGGCTAATTTTTTGTATTTTTAGTAGAGATGGGGTTTCACCGTAGCCAGGATGGTTTCGATCTCCTGACCTTGTGATCCGCCTGCCTTGGCCTCCCAAAGTGCTGGGATTACAGGTGTGAGCCACCATGCCAGGCCCAAATTTCATTTTTAAGGAATCATTTTCTTTCACTAACCCATAATAACAACATAATGAGAATACCCAAAATAACAAAAGACTTAGACAGTAATTTAGTATTATAGCACTTTCTTATAGCACCATTTCTTACATGGTATAATTGCTAAAATAATAATTGTTTATGATGGTAATAAGTACAATTTGAGTTGAAGTCACCACATGACTTTTATCAGCTAATGGTAATTCAGTATGACCTGTTGCTTAATACATTTGTTATCCATTAGTTTTCTTGTTCGTTTCTTTGTTTGTTTTAGTTAGTTTGACTTTTACATTTGGAAACATATCTATGAGGCACTACATTGCAATGGATTCTCTGCAAACACCTTCATCAATATTCTTTATAGCATCTTTATCTTTAGTTCTTTCTATGCTTCAGTCTATCCTTGTTCCTTATTCCCTAACACTTTAAATATATTCATCCTAAATGTACTACGAAACCTCTAAAATTCTGAAATCTAAGTGTTCCTATACAAGATTTCTTTTAGCTTCTTTTTCTATTAGTATCAGTTTATCTTATATTTTTCTTAGTATTCTCAGTAATAGAAGTTTTATCTGCTTTATGTTTTAGGCATTTTTATCAACAAGCTAAATTTAAATATTTATCACCACATTAACATTTTTAGCACTGCTTTGTACTAAGTGGCTGATGTTGGTGTCTGCTGCTTGCCAGAGATTTTGACTCCCTTTGATCTTCCAGATCTCTTTTACTCCAAAGGCCTTTATTTTTATTAATTTAGTGGCTCTGGCTGAGAACCTAGAATTAAAGTTGTTAATAAAAAATTAAAATAAAAAGGTTAATACAAACACAATGCCTTGATTTTCACATCGGGGTGAAAGGGATCGGAGGAAAATTTTTACATTTAGCAATAGCTCTTGTTACTTAATGTGTCTTGTGCTTGCTCAAATGAGTTTGATTTCATTTGCGATGGTTTATTTGTGATAGTATGGTGGTTCCAGAGATTTCGTATTTGTTAGCATTCTAACTGGTTCTGTCAAATGAAGAAGCATAAGATATAAATTTTCCTCTTCAAATCCTTAATGTTCTGAGACCATTATGTATCACAGTATAAAACTCAGGGGGATTTGAAGGCTGCCTATGAGCAATTTTAGTTGAGCCAACCGAAACATGAACATTATGCCAGTCTCTGTAGTATTACATGGGTGTTAGATAGAAAGTATTCTAACATGGATCGTATCTCTTATATTTTAAAATAAAACCTAGTAAAACATAATGAGGTGGAATAAAATTTTAAGTTCTGTTATTCTGTAATCATATAGCATTAAAACATTAGAAATTGTTTTTTTCTCAGTATTCCACCACTCCCTTCCTTGTGCACAGAACACCTAATTGTGCTGGCTGCCAAGTACCAATATCTGAGCATATGCAAAAGGATAACTTCCATTTGGTAGAAGGGAAATGACTTTGCTATTGACTTTTTACCATATCTTTTCCCATGCAATTTTATTTTAGGCATTGTCATGCCTTAGATGCTATGCTTTGAAAAAGAAAAAAAAAATCAAAACCAAATGCTAGTATATCGGCAAAATTGAAATGTCATTTCTGGAAGTCATTCTCTGCCTAATGCTGCACTTTGGGAAGTGACATTTTAACGGGACAATGACAACAAAAACAAGAAAAACTAAAATCCAATATAAATCCCATATAGAGGGAATATCATGTGGTGTGTGAGATGAGGATTCTCAGAGATTTCCTCACAATTTTAATACACAGTCAATATGCCAGCTGTCAGTGCCTTTTACTAGGGGTTTGCAATTTCAATTAACATTAGATACCATTGCATACTTTTACACTCTCATTTTGACAGAGACAACATAAAGTGACACTATACTCTTGCCCAGCAAGTTGTTATACTGCAAATTACCCATGTGTTTCTATGAATATACAAATTCTATGTAGCCCAATAAATTAATCCAAAATCATAATCCAAGAAAAAGAGCACTCTAATAACCCTTTCCCTCATATCTAGCACTCTATTATGTTCGTGAAAGACATGCACTAATCATTTGCTAGGTAAATTGCCCAATATAAATGTTATATACTATTTTTCTTAAAGTTAATGAGTGTCTTTTTTCCCCAAGAGAGTGGATTAGAGGCCTTTAGTGTGTCTCAGCCACTTGGAAAAAGCAAGATAGCGCATAAAGATAAATTATGTGAGCCTTAATTCAAGGAGAATCTACTGGAATTGTAAAGGACACCTCTGATCCTGGGGAGGAGAATGCAGGCAAAAAGCCTGCATGATGGCATCCATCTGATAAAAGCAAATCTCCAGGCATTTGGAGAACCTACTTGCATGAACTTGTAGCCTAGCTGCCCCATACTTCCTGTGCAGAGATCCTTGTGCAGGGAGGCCCTCTGTGCTTTATGCCCAGGTAGATCTCCATGCATTTGGAGCACCTGCTTTCCTAGTTTAGCAGCCTGAGTTGCCCCACCTTTCCTATACAGAGATTTTGGTGTGGGAGGAGGTCTCTCCATTCCAAGCCCAGGCGTATCTCCAGGCATTTGGAGCACTCGCTTGCCTGGATCAGCAGCCTGATCTGCCCCATAATTCCTGTGCAAAGACCGTGGTGAAGTAGGGCCCTCTTCACTCCATGCCCAGGCAGATCCCCAGGAATTCAAAGCACACACTATCCCAAATCAGCGCCCGAGCCATTTCACCTTCCCTATGCAAGTTGTAGTATAGGGGAACCCTATACATTACACATCCAGGCAGATCTCAAGGAATCTGGAGCACCCACTCTCCTGGATAAGGAGTTTAGGTCAACCCAAACTCTCCATGCACAGAACTTGGGGCCAAGGAAGGAGATTTCTCAGCTCCAAGCCTAGGCACACCTCTGGGTGTTTGGTAACTTCCCACTGGATCCTCCTTTGGCACTAGTGTTTGTGCCTGCCATCAAGAGACCTGGAGGTGGGCCTGCCCAGTCTGGGCCCACCCATGTTGCCCTCTCCATTCCTCCAGAGTTAATTGGGGAGATCACCAGAGTTAAGTGGGGAGATAAGACTACTGTAATCTTCAAAGATAAGCCCATTGCCTGAAAAAATGAGAGCTTTTCCTGGTAAATAAGGATCAGATATGTATTCAGTCATATTGGTTGCAGCCAACTCTTACACATAAGAGCTATGTACTGGATTGTAGGTTGAACTACACAGCCCAGTATGAAACCTGCTGAGAGAAGTGCATAGGGCTACAAGAGCAAAGCCAAAAGACCCTCCCCAGCATTCTCTACAGTAACAACCCAGAAGGGGTGGGAAGATAAAAGAAAATAAATGAAACCACAGTAATATTATAGTGAATGAAAGAAAAAAAAAGCCCTTATTGGCACAAAAATAATTACAGAAAATGGAAGTGCCAGTGTCTCCAGATGAGAGGCAAATAGCACAAGAATTCTAGCACCATGAAAAATCTGAATGTAGTGACATGACCAAAGGATCACATTAGCTCTCCACCAATGGTCACTAACCAAAATGGAAACTCAGAAAGAACAAATAAAGAATTCAAAGCATGGATTGCAAGGAAGCTTAAAGAGATCCAAGACAAGATTGAGAATCAACACAAAAAAACTTCTAAAGCAATCCAGGAAATGAAGAAAGAGATGAACATCTTAAAAAGAAATCAATCAGAGTATCTGGATTAGGATCACTCATTTAAGAAATTTCAAACTACAATGAATATCTTTTTTAATAGGAACCCCACCAGGCTAACAACAGACCTCTCAGCAGAAACCTTGCAAGCCAGGAAACATTAGGGGCCTATTTTCAGCATTTTTAAAGAAAATAAATTCCAACCATGAATTCTATATCCTGCCGAACTAAACTCATAACTGAAGGAGAAATATAATATTTTCCACAGAAGCAAGTGCCAAGGGAATTCATTACCATTAGGCCAGCCTTACAAGAGAAGCAAAAGAGGGTTATCAATATGTAAACAAAATAATTATATCTGCTACTACAAACAATACTTAAATACATAGCCTACAGACCCTATAAAACAACCAAACAACAAAAACTACAAAATAACCAGCTAACAACTTCACAATAGGATAGAAACCTCAAATATGAATGTTAACCTTGAATGTAAATGGTCTAAATGACCCACTTAGAAGGCATAGAGTTGGAAGTTGAATAAAAAACAAGACTCATCCTCCTGCTGTCTTCAAGATAACCATATCACATGCAATGATACCTGTAGGGTCAAATTAAAAGGTTAGAGAATGATCTATTATGCAAATAGAAAAGCAAAAATCATGAGTCATAATTCTTATATCATATACAGACTTTATATGAACAACAATAAAAGAGTACAAAGAAGGGCATTATATAATGATAAGTGATTCAACATAACACAAAGCCAAGTATCCTAAATATATATACATCCAACATTGGAGCACCTAGATTCATAAAACAAGTACTTCTAGACCTATGAAAAGACTTAGAACAACCACACAAAAACAGTGGCAGACTTCAACACCTCACTGGCAGCAATACATCGAGGCAGAAAATTAAAAAGAATTTCTGCACTTGAATTTGACAGTTGACAAATTGCACCTAATAGACATCTACAAAACACTCCACCCAGGAACTGTAGAATATACATTCTTCCCAATTGCACACAGAACATACCTCAATATTGACCACATGCTCAGCTATAAGGTGAGTATCAAAAAATTTAAAAATAAAACCAACATCATACCAATCATACTCTTGGAATACAGTAGAACACAAATAGAAAGTAATACCAAAAATATTTACCAAAACCAAACAGTTACATATAAATTAAACAGAGTGCTCCTGAATGACTTTTGAGTAAACAACAAAATTATGGCAGAAATTAAAAACTTCTGTAAAATAAATGAAAAGAGACACAATATATCAAAATCTCTGTGATGTACCAAAAGCATTGTTAAGAGGAATGTTTATAGTGATAAATGCCTATGTCAAAAAGCTAGAAAGATCTCAAATTAATAATCTCCAATGTCACACTTAAAGAAACTAGGAACTAGGAAAACAAGAACAAACTAACCCTAAAGCTAGCAGAAGAAAACACATAAATAAGATCAGAGTGAAACTGAGTAAAAGTGAGACCCAAAATTCTATACAAATAATCAACAAAACCGTAAGTTGGATCTTTGAAAGGATACCAAAAAAAATCAATATTCCACTAACTAGATTAACAAAGAAATAAACCAAAGAAGATCCAAATAAGCATAATTAGAAGTGACAAAGGAGGCACTACAGCCAATCCCACAGAAATGCACAAGTTCCTCATATATTATTCTGAAGGCTTCTATGCACACAAACTAGAAAATCTAGAGGAAATTGATAAATTTCTGCAAACACACAACCTCTCAAGATGAAATCAGGAGGAAATTGAAACTCTGAACAGACAAATACTGAGTTCTGAAATCAAATCCGTAATAATAATAATAATAAAACCTACCAACTATAAAGGCAATGGACTAGAGGGATTCACAGCCAAATTCTACCAGACATGCAAATGAGTTGGTATCAATACTAATGAAACTATTCCAAATATTCGAGGATGAGGTACTCCTCCCTACTTCATTTGATGAAGCCAGCATTATTCTGATACCAAAACCTGGCAAAGGCAATGAAAAAAAACAAAAAATAAAAAACAAACAAAAAAAAACCACTTAAGGCCCAAATCCCTGATGAACATAGATGCAAAAAATCTCAATAAAATAGCAGCAAATAAAAATCAGCAGAACATCAAAAAGTTAATACACCACAATCAAGTAGGCTTCATTCCTGGGATACGGGTTTGGTTCAACATATGCAAATTAATAAATGATTCACTACATAAACAGAATTAAAAACAAAAGCCATATGATCATCTCAATAGGTGTAGAAAAAGCCTTTGATAAGACTGAACATTCTTTCATGTTAAAATCCCTCAACAAACTAGGCATCAAAAAAAAATCAAAATAAAAAGAGTCATCTATGATAAACCCACAGCCAACATTATACCGAATGTGAAAAGCTGCAACCAATCCCATTGAGAAGTGGAATAGGACAAGGATGCCCACTTTCAGTGCTTCTATTCAATCTAGTATTGGAGGTCCTAGTCAAAGCAATTAGGTAAGAGAAAGAAACAAAAGGTATATAAATAGGAAAACAAGAAATCAAACTATCTTTCTTTACTGATAAGATTATTTACCTAGAAAACCCAACATCTCTGACAAAAGGCTTCTAAAACTGATAGACAACACAAGAGAAGTTTCAGGATTAAAAAAAAAAAAAAACAATGCACTAAAACGAGTAGCATTTCTATACATCAATAAATAACTGAGAGCCAAATCAAGAATGCAATCCCATTTACTACAGCCACACACACACAAAATAAAAAACCTAGGAATACATCTAACAAGAAGGTGAAATATCTCTACAATAGAACTACAAAACAATGCTGAAAGAAATCATAGATAACACAAACAAATAAAAAACTTTGCATGTTTATGGATTGGAAGAATCAATATTGTTAAAATGTCCATACTATTCAAATAAAACTAGTTTTAATGCTATTCATATTAAACTACCAATGTCGTTTTTACAGAATTAGAAAAAACTATTCTAAAATTCACGTGGAATGAAAGCAGAGCCCAAATAGCCAAGGCAATCCTAAGCAAAAAGAACAAAGCTGGAGGCATATGCTACTGGACTTCAAACTGTACTTGGACTACAGTAACCAAAACAGTATGATATGGGTCCAGAAACAGATACATAGACCAATGGAACAGAATAGAGAACCCAGAAATGAGGTCACATGTACAACTACGTGATCTCTGACAAAGCTGACAAAAACAAGCAATGGAAAAAGGACTCTTTATTCAATAATTTGTGCTGGGAAAACAGGCTAGCCATATGCAGAAGACTGAAACTGGACTCCTTCCTTACACCATATAGAAAAATTACATTAAAATAATTTAAAGCCAAAACTATGCAAATCCTGTAAGACAACGTAGGCAATACCATTTTGGACATAGGAATGGGTAAAGGTTTGATTACAAAGATGCCAAAAGCAGTTGCAATCGAAGCAAAAATTGAAAAAAAAAAAAAAAGAAAAAAATTGGATCTAATTAAACTACAAAACTTCTAAACAGCAAAAGAAACTATCAACAAAGTGAACAGACAACCTACAGAATGGAAGAAAATTTTTGCAAAGTATGCATCTGACAAGGGTCTAATATCTAGCATCTATAAGGAACTTAACAAATTTCCAAGAAAAAAACAACCCAATAAAAATGTGGGCAAAGCACATAAACAGACACTTTTCTGAAGATATACATGTGGCCAACAATCATATGAGAAAAAGGTCACTGTCACTGATCATTAGAGAAATGCAAATCAAAACCACAATGAGATACCATCTCATACCAGTCAGAATGGCTATTAATAAACAGACAAACAATAACAGATTTTGACAAGTCTATGGAAAAAAAAGGAACACTTATACATTGCTGGTGGAAATGTAAATTATTTCAGCCATAGCAGAAAGCAGTTTGGGGTTTTCTCAAATAAATTAAAACAGAACTACCATGTGACCCCACAACCCCATTACTGGTATATATCCAGAAGAAAATATATCATTCTACTGAAAACACATGCACTAGCTGTTAATCTCAGCACTATTCACAATAACAAAGACATAGAATCAACCTAGGTACCCATCAATGGTTGATTGGATAACAAATATGTGGTACATATACACCGTGAAATACCATGCAGCCATTAAAAAATGATGAAAGCATGTCCTTTGCAGCTTCATGAATGCAGCTAGAGGACATTATCCTAAGCAAATCAATGCAGAAACAGAAAAGTAAATGCTGCATGTTCTCACTTATAAGTGGGAGCTAAATACTGAGTACTCTTGGACATAATTGGAACAACAGACATTGGGAACTACTATAGGGGCTAGAGTCAGAGCAAGACAAGGGTTTAAAAAGTAGCTCTTGGGCACCGTGCTCATTACCTGGGTGATGGGATCATTTGAACCCCAAAACTCTGCATCAAACAATATACTCATATAACAAACCTGCATATTTCCCCCTGAATCTAAAATAAAAGTTGAAATTATTAGGAAAAAATGTTAACAAGTATAAAAAAACTAAATCACCTGGAATCTTGACTAATACATAGGTGAATGTCAATAGTCCCAAAAGTAATTTCTCATCCTAGTATTACTTTTCTAGGAAATTTTCAAAGTTTGCTTAAATGGAAAGCATTTATTTCACACTTAAAAATAAAAGCTAAAAAATATGATCTATAAAACAATTTTTATGCATACAATTTCTAATAAACTGTTCTTTAACCTGTAAAAAAATCATTTGTATACTAAACGGGCTTTGAGTTTTGCCGTTAGTGACTATTTAATATTAGAGGGACATTTAGCTCTCAAGTATCTACAAAATAAAACCCATACTGATAGAAGAGTAAATAGCATGATAATTATTATCAATCCTATTATTATTGTTTCAATCCAGGGCTATTGGTTCTAGACATAGAAATAAACAAAGAAAAATACCTGTTTTTCCTAAATTTAAAGTAAGGGTTTTTTCCCCAAATTTTTGTTTTATTTTCTAGAGTACTTATATTTTTATAGACATTGAGTACCTTTTCTTTAATAATTATAGGCTTTGGTAGGATGTTTGTTTGTATAAATTTACTTTTAGCAATAGAAAAAGTCACAAACTCTGCCATTATCTCACTGCTTATTAAGTTGACCAGACAGCACAGCCTCACTTTAATCCCATTACTAGATAACCAACAAAACTAAACAAACAAACTGAAAACAGGAAAACACAGAAATAGACAGGGATGCATTATTTACCCAATTCAATATAGAAAAAATATTAACAAATTAAATGCCAGAGCTGCTTTTTTTGAGCTTTGTTAGTTTAAACAACAACATGTTTTATAGCATGACAATTTCCCACTTAAAGAAGAAATCTGAGTTCATGCAATTTACCCTCTTTTAGAGAGAGCCATAGTGCTTACTTAGACAGGTGGCCCTACTTGTTCACACATCCCCAAACCTTTGCTTTATGATTATCATCACTAGATATATTTGTGGGATTTACACACTATTTAAGTTCTCCAAAAGTTTAATTCAATGCCATAAAAGCATTTTTGGAAAACATAACTTTGTTTAAATGATTCTAGACTATAAACACTAGAGTTGTGGTATATACTAAATAGTATTTCAAGTCACTCCGTAGGCAAATATTATTGTCTTTGACTGGGGTGGCTGTAGCAAAATGCCATAGACAGAGTGGCAACAATAGAAACTCATTTCTCAGGGTTCTAGATCTGGGAAGTCCAAGAAGGTGTCTTCTCTCCTTGTCTTCACATGGTGGAAGGGGCAAGGTGTATCTCTTGAGCCTCTTTTATAAGGGCACTGAGAGCTTTGTCCTCATGATCTAATAATCTCCCTAAAACCCCACCTCCTAATACCATTACATTGGAAGTTAGTTGTTTCAACTTACTTATTTCAGGGGAACTTATACATTGGGTCCATCGCAATTGTAATAGTAAAAGTTTCCTTTGAAAAACAACTTAAATTACCAATTAAAGACAGGTATTGTCTGATGTCTTATCAGTCATTTTTAAAATTTCAGATTCAATTATCTATGCAGGGATCTGTAGAGCTCCATGAGCCAAATTTGGTCTGTTCCATGTCTGATTTTGCAAATAAAGTTTTATTGGAACAAGGCCAGTCCTACTTATTTTTGCATTGTCTGTGAATTAAGTAGTTGTGACAGAGACTATCTGACCTGCAAATATTTGGCCCTCTACAGAAAGATTGCCAGCCTGAACTAGATAATAAGAAAAACAAAATGAATTTCTACATATGATTGTCTAGCTTTTGAAAGCATTCTGACTTTTAAATAATTATTAAATTCATAGTTATGAATGAGACTTGCAGAGAATATTCAAAATATTATAGCTTGCCTGAAGGGTTTACTCCATTTGATTTTAACGTTAAGTCTCCGTAAAATTAATACACGTGACTGGAGATTCATTGTTGTTTGAGGAGTGTAAAGGAAATATTTGTGAAAGCATTTATCATAAAGCCTATTAAGGTAATATTTGTGAAAGCATTTATCATAAAGCCTATTAAGGTAATATTTGTGAAAGCATTTATCATAAATCCTATTAAGGTAATATTTGTGAAATAATGTATCACAGGAGAGGTATGAAATAAGTACTTCCTTAATTTGAAGTGAAATCTTGCCTGGTTATTTTCACATACATTTGGCTCCTTGGAAAGCTTTCTGTATCACTGGCCTGTGATTCACAGATGGCTTGGGCATGAATCACATGACCTGTAAGAATCAAGCCTCAAATTTGTTATCAGTTAAAGTAGAGATGTGATAGTGTTCATACCAGGAGTTCAGATTCAGAGAAGTGAAAATTACACTCAATTGTGAATCAGGGTTTTGATGCCTGTAAGATGGCAAATTAGCTTAAGAGTTTTTAGCATGGTATAATAATAGATAAAAATTATAGAGGCTTTTCTCTGGGATATAAAACATACTAGCACATAGGAGATCCCACAAAACTTTTAATTATTGTTATGGTTCTTATTACCCCCAGCTGAGAGCTCTGTACTCGATCAGGTCTCAATTCTTATTATATCTCTTTGGTTCTCTCACTCTTCAGTAGTTGTATTGTCTGATTTTTATGTGTTTCTCTCTCTTTTTGCTCTACAGTTTAATCCTGAATACAATGTAATAATGAATTGGTTGCATGTATTTGCAAACTCTTCAAAATATGATATTTCAGCTGAAGTCAATTAACAACACTGTCTCCTATTCCAAGTTCCCTTCATATCTGTTTCTGTTGGAATGGCCTTGGGATTCTTTTTCTCCATTCAGATAAAGGAATGCCGAGTTGAAGATGCATTAGATTTTGATTTAATGGGATATATTTATGTATTCCATGTATGTACAGCTAGGTTATTGTTAGCTATACTATATAGGTTTGGCTCATAGAACACTCATACCATGCACTGTGCCAAAGGACTCTATATTGGGACACAAAGTTCTTGGCTACTGGTATAATTTTGATATGAGCCAAAAGTGTAAAGCTGGTGGAAGAGAAACAGTATTGGAAACATCCAAAGACAGAAGCTGTAGAATACTTATCTAATTATCAAGTTTACAGAATAGTAAATAAAAATTCAGTTGTAATTAATGTTTAATCAATACAAAAGTTATCTTTTTCATAGAGGTTGTCCAATTGATAATTTTTCTAAATGAGTACATGTCATCAACGATAGCATTACAAATCTAAAACTTACTTTTCTTTATAAGTAACAAATATAAATTTTGATCAGCCTCCAGGAAGGGAATTGACATTATCCTTATATTCTAAATGTGTAAAATAATATGGCAAAATCATTTGAAGAAGTGATTAATCAATGTACAGCCAACATTTGGGAGCATGAGATGTGTTGAAATGTTATTTTTATACATTTTATTATTTCTGTGGTCTTTGCTTTTTGTATATGTGTTCAGTTTTCTCAAAGACCAAGACACCTAACCTGTTTAGAATTCTGCTCCAGTTCTAGTGTGTTTTATTGAAGATTGAGATTGGTAACTATGACCAGAGCATAGGTTTTTAAAGATGTCATAAAACAAAAATTTCTGTCTTTGATTCAAATTTTGTTATAATGGCCAGGATATGTATGCCTGAAGTCAAACTGAAACTGAAACCACATAATTGTATTTGTTCTCTTCGATTCAGCTTAGTACATTCTGTTCCTAAACACTGTTTGGGACTCTTAATAATTTTAGTAGAAAGATACTCTCTGTAGGAGCACTGACTATAAATGTTCTGAAACTACTAATGTTCAAAATCTCAGTGTCTTATGAACATCTTCCTAAGACCAATTACAATAGCCATGTGTCTGTCATGCCATAGGGGAGGGATGTAAGGGTATATAGTTCACTGACTGGCAAGTTTCACAGTCTCAAATAACCTGCTTTTGGTTTTTTTCCTTCATTTTATTGTCATTTAGTTGTTGACCCAAAAAGATATGGGTAATTCTTAAATGCGATTTCTGCCCAACTACCAGCATATACTTGGGACTTGAAAATTATTTTGGTTAGTTCTGATAATAAAATATTCAAGAATGCTGACAGACTGCAAGCCGCAAATCCATATTAAATCTGTCTACTGAGTTTGTTTTAAGGAGAGGCAGTACTGCATATGAAATGTAGGATTGTGGAATCCAAATAATCCAACTTATGTCAAAACTAAATGGATCGTCTACCATAGTTTCAGGAAAATAATAATAATAATAGCCTATTTAGAAAACATTAACCTTAGCAACTTGCACACAAAATTCCTCTAAGAATACATGAGCATTCAAGTATAAATCTTGCAAGGTATAGAATCTGCTTACTCTTAGTCCCCAGGTTTTTAAAACTTCTTTGATAACCTAATATACCAATTTGAGATACACATTTCCTGACTAAGGAATTTCAAGCTTCAGAAATGCTGGGCTGTCAACTTTCCAGTCCTCCTTACTCTTGCATCAATTAATGCTAACTGATATGGTGAGTTAAACAGAGCTCCAATGGCAGCCGCGTAAAACACAGATATGCTTGTTATCTATTCCATAATGGAAAAACTGAATGTGGAAACCCAGCAAGTGGGATGTTATAAATATCCCCTTTACCATCCTTTGCAAACGGATTAAAGTCCTAGTGACAGAGAGGAGAATAAACCTAATAAACCTTGGTTAAAGAAATCCTCCTCCTATTAAAAAGAAATATGCTCCACTTTTGGACTCTCCATAAAATTATCCTAAGAGATTTGGACAGAATCCAGAACAGAATAATGAGAATTATTAGGCGGTGGAAAATCTGGCATTCTTCTGCTGCAGGAGTTGTATGTAATTATGTCCAACACCCATATCAACTGACAGCTGGATTTTACTTCAGCTGAAAGGACAGAAGTTAAAGTGGGAATTTTAGTGAATACAATCTCAAGATATTATTGCTTGATAAGAATGAAAACTGATTTAGCTGTATGCAGAACTTGTGAGTATCATAACATTTTCTGTTTTTAGGGTTGCATTCTCAATATGTAGGGAGTGAGTGGAGTCAAACTGGAAACACAATAAAATTTGAAGAATGCTCCCTGAAGTATTTACATCTCTGCATATTCCCTGATACTGTTCCTTTTCTCAATAGTTCCTGGCTTTTCCATGACAAATCCAGTTATTATAAAGTTTCTTTTAGTGCTTCTGGTCTTGATGTGCGAAGGTAATGGATGATTGTGTCTGAAAATTTTGAGGCCTGATATTATTATTTTTTCATTACTCCTGACTGGTTTTATTCAGAAACATCAAGGTTCTTGGTATTGATGGAGAGACTCCCTACCCAGATCACAGGATCAAAGTTGGCTTCCAGGCTTATAGTGAAATCCCAAAGAATGCCAAGACCTTACGCAGTCTTATGTGGAATCAGTGATATGATAGATAGTTCTTATTTTGTATGGCATTTTCCTGGCAGGCATTTAATTATATTTTGTCCTAATCAAATGATTGTTTTTACAACACTGGCTCTGAGACAGGCACTAAGAGAATAAAACATAATCCTGTCCACAAGTAGATGATATCCTGTTGTATAAAACAAACAAGTGTACCAAGTGTTACAATATAGCATAATACATGCCATCATGTAAGTTTATTCCAGGTATTTTGACAGTACAGTTACAGGAAGCCTCACTCAGCCTAGGTGAAACAAAGAAAACTTCCTCGAATGGGAAAATTTGATTAAGGGATACAGCATTGATTTTGAGATTGGGCTTTATGCAGAAACAATGAGATGCCATAGATAAACTTCAGGAACTAAAAAGGGCATGATTAGTTTGATGCTTTAGATATTTCACTTTGGATGTATACAAAGAACGCAGAAAGGAAATTGGTAGTTGAAGGAGGCAAACATATTAGGTGGCAAAACTTTTGCTTCAGGTGCTAAAATGGAGACAACATCACATAATTAATTAAAAGTTTGAGGAGGATGACAAGCCTGAATTGAAATTCTGGTTGTGTTGCTTTTTAATTATGTAATTCTAGATAAAATATTTAATATTTTTAGGTCTCACCTTCTACTTTCAAAAAAATTTTAAGGAGATTAAACACAGCAGTATGTACAATGTCCTTAGCACAGTGCCCACAATACATTACACAATAAATACTGCAAATTCACTGAAATTATTATTACTCAATGACAGTAGTAATAATGGAAAAATGAAAACATGATTAATTTATCCAATCCTATAGTAAAATATAAACTAATTTCAGGAGTAAAGTTCTTGCAAACAGAATAACAAAAAGATGCTCCCTCAGGTGAAAACACAAGCAAAACAAAATTAACAAGAACTGCTCCCCCGACACACAGGCAACAACAACAATTATAACAATCACTATAGCAACAACAAAAATCCACCACAGCTTTAATGAATTTGCTTCTTTCTTGTGGAGTGGAATCAGTATTTACTAAGCAACTATTATATAATAGGAGGTTTGCGGAACTGTTTACATATATAATACTGTGACAACTAGGCAATCTTCTTACATCATTCTACCTTGCAAATTTGCCTGAAAATACAGAATTAAAACTAGAAGGAAGCAAAATAATACTTCAATTAAGAGAAGGAGAGGGAAAGAGAGAGAGAGAGAGAGAGCAAGAGAGAGGGAGAGAATGAGAAATTTAGAAAGAGAAAATGAAAAATGGGGCAGGGAAAAGTGAGGAGGGGAAGGAGAAAGACAATGTGTACTATTTACTAAGCATCATGCACTATTTTGGGCACAATGCATCCCTATAGCAATATTGGAAAATATACACAATTGTTAATCTTTTATTGATTGTAAAACAGAAACTCCAGAAGGTTAAATTAGTTGGCCAAGTTCATAAATCTATGAGGAAGAAGTGATCATTCTGCTTATGTAAGGTATCTAAAATATTCAAATGCATAGAAGCAGAGAGTAAAATGGTTTCCAGGGATTGAGGGGAAAGGAAAACGGAGAGTTGCTATTCAACAGGTATAACGTTTTATTCATGTATGATGTATAAGTTCTAGAAATCTGCTATACAACATGATGCCTATAATAAACAATACTGCATTGTACACTTACACATGTGTTAAAAGGGTAAATCTCATGTTAAATGTTCTTACTACAGTGAAACAAAAACTAGCTCCAGAGTGGATCTTCTTATGGCTAAATCTGAAGTGCTGGAGATTATCTTTCCTGGTTTGTTTTGTTTAACCAGCTTTCAGGCAACTAATCGTGTAGTGGCAAATAGTCCTATTTAAGGTTTGCTCTTCCTGGATGTTAGTGGAATACGGACTAGCCTGAACTAGATGTCCCGATTAGTAGTAATTTAAGGAATGGGAGATACTTGAGCAATTGTTGCTGTTGACTGGACCTGTGTATGCCATGGTATATCTCACTTAAAATGATGGATCAGTTAGATAAGGTAAGGTAGAGAAGACAGTTGATTCCCACAGGGTAAAATATTTTTCATCAAGAAAATGGTTCAGTGAGAAATCACTGAAGACAGTGGTGGATGAACATAAAAATTTCAAATCTGTACATTAAGACAAAAGAACAAAAATATTGCTGGAGGCAGTTTGCAAAGAAATTACATCTGGGTGCAGTGAAGAGAATCCTAAGAGGAAAAAGGTTCATTCAATGAGTGAGCTCTTTAGGGGAGCTGTTATTTGATTAAAAGAGCTATTTATTTAAATAAAGCATGCTATAGGACTAGTTTAACCCAGGCCCTGAAGGCTCTTTTAATGGGTCTGAAGATTGCTTCTGCAAAACATATCTGAATTTTTGATCACTGCAGATTTAATCACAGAGGACAAAACTCTGTACTGCAAATCATGCTAAGATCTGCTCAGGTAGAAAGGACATATATAAAACAGGGCGTAAGGACTAGAAGTTCTAGCCTGGTCCTAGATGGCCTTTTCTTTATTCTGATCTTCCAGAGGATTTTAGGATAACCTACTTTATTGAAGATTCAAGGATCTCAGAACTATTGGGAAAATAATATTGGATTTAAATAAAACCTTCTGAGAAAGTCACATCAATAGGGAAGGAAAAAATAAAATCAGCTATCTCCTTGAAACTGCATAGTGCCTTTGATGTGAACTTGTTTAGCTAGCTCAAAGATGGATACCACAATAAACTAAAGTGACAGAGTAGTCAAAAATATTCAGATCAACAGTATTGGAAATTATATTTTAATCAGAAGAGTTTGGAGGGAATTTTAGGGCTAAAGGAATGATAAAAGAGTATGTAATGAAGACTTGATACCACAGTGTTTGAAAATGTTTTAAAATAACAATGTATAGGCCCTGCAGATATAGCCCTGAACTTAACATAAAGGGTTTTTTATTAAAAAAAAAAAAAACTTAAAAAACAGAAATTCAGGAGATATAGAGTCATATCATGAATGTGTTTTTTTAAAAATAATGGAACTATTTTAGTGACAAGTAAAAGTTAACTGTTTTACTAAAATATAAATACACAGGTAGTTAATGTCACAATGTAGTAGATGGGTCTACAGTATTTAACCTCCGCCAAAAGTTATTCTACAATTAATGGATTAGTGTAAATATGTTCTCATTGGGCTTGTTTTTCAAACAGATTGGAGTCCTCCAACCCCAGTTTATTCCACACCACAGGAAATCTACATAATTTAACTTTTTAGAAACTTGTTTTTATTTCATGAAGCTTCCACAACTGAAATCTTCAGTGAGTTATGATCTAATTTGTAACATAAAACAACCTGAGCAAGAAATGACAAGGAAAGAATGTGAGGGGTTGGGGGTGCTGTTTAAGACATTGCAAATGTTTATTTACTCAAACTAAACGGTAAATAGCAATCCACATTCATATGAACTCAAAGATTAGAAAGTGTATTCTTTAGAGTTTCTCCATAAATAGAGAAGCAGAAAAAATTTGACGAAAACGAAGAGGGCACAAGTAAAGTTAAAAGTAAGGAAAAACTAGATCATAGAATTTTAAAGTGTTGTCTCAATATATTGCACTTTGAAGTTACCTTCATTAACTAATTTCAGAATACCTAAATTCTCTCTGAAAAGAAGACACTCTGGCCACTTAAAGTATCTAATATTGCTCATGCCTGTAATCCCAGCACTTTGGGAGGCCAAGGCGGGCAGATCACCAGGTCAGGAGACTGAGACCATCATGACTAACACAGTGAAAACCCGTCTCTCCTAAAAATACAACAATTAGCCAGGCATGGTGGTGTGCACCTGTAATCCCAGCTACTCGGGAGGCTGAGGCAGGAGAATCATTTGAACCCGGGAGGCGGAGATTGCAGTGAGCCGAGATCACACCACTGCACTCCAGCCTGGAGACAAAGCAAGACTTTGTCTCAAAAAAAATATATCTAATATTGCATATCAGTTATACGAAATAATTAGAGAACTTTTTTTCTGAGTTTTGATGTAAATAATTATGTTTTTCATGAATTTTACATTATGCTCAAGGATTCTGTTTCTTTCTTTGCATTACTATTGCCCATGAATGAACAGCAGTCTATCTCATCAAAATATAATTTTTCTAGGAAACTGGGCATAATTTGACATTTCTGCTTTTCTTCACTTTTTTTAGGATGTGGGAAGAAAGTTGAGAAGTGATAGATTAAGAGGGCCATCCATGTTCCTAGATATTTTCTAATGATTGTATTTCAAGGAGTTTGTCCCAACTAATTCATGTCACAATCTAATTATAATATTTAATACATTATTTCAACTTCCTTTAACTATTGCAACTTCCTTTAGCTATCATTTTAAGTTAGGCTTGTACATCTCAATCCATCTACCTTCTTCCCTACCTATTTGAGATTCTTTCTTTCTTTCTTTCTTTCTTTTCTTTCCTTTCTTTTCTTTCTTTCTTTCCTTTCTTTCTTTTTGTATGTAATAGGGCTTATATGTAAAGTCCGTGGTGTTTTATTGTATTTTGTGAGAGGAATAAAAAATTATATTTCTACTCCATTTTCACATAAATGAAAGTTCATACTTATTTGTAAACATCCCAACTAGCATAGAGAATTGCCAAATATGATTTAGTTGATTTACAAATCCATAGAAAAATTAATAATTCAATTATACATTGAATAAATAGATAGAGATGTTCAATAACTGCTAAATAATGAATATTAATAGCATGGAAAAATGATAAATATAATTATTTATCCATCAGAAACATATTATGTTTTGAGGACACTGTTTAAGTGGCAATATGAATTATTGACACCTCTGGACACAGAAATCACTTCTACCCTATCTCACGTATCTCAGTCTACCTGTTACATTACCTCTAGCTTCAGCAAACATCTCATGATTGTAATTGAAAGCACTTTGACTCACTGCTTTATAATCTTTTCTTTCATTACCGGGATTTTTGTCATAGCCTGTCCAGCATTCAATCAGGTGTGTCTTAGAAATGTGAGGAAACACCTTATTTAAAAATATTTGAACAATGGGTGAGAGGGGCCAAAGGAAATTTCTCCTCTCTTCTATTTCTCTGGATGATCATTCTAAGGCACATTCTAGACAGATCCTGAAAAGAACCAGCAACTGAACCTCAGTGGTGCACTGTGTGACTACGTGGAGAACACACCAGTGTTGGTTTTCACTCATTCCTGTCTGACTGTCCCCGGTCTTCACCTTCTACCTGTAGAATCACATTCCAACTAAGCCTCGTCTCAGGCTTTGCAAGCCAGTGGCAACCCAGGCAAAAGATATGTATTTTACTGAAAAAAAAGAAAAAAGATTAGAGCATAATTGTGTTTCCCATATATAAATTAGTTTAGAAATAGATTCAAGAGCATATGTCATTTCAGCTAACTTGGAAGTCAGTGGTTCTTCAAATCTTACCGGATATTGGAATAAAAATATTCACCCAGGGCATATTATAACAGTAAAGCATTTTATAAATGTAAGGCAATTGATTTTTTAAGTGAGAAGACAGAAACTAAATATATAGGCACAGTAAGTATGTAGAAAAATAATGTCAGGAGCTTTAAGTTCCGATTCAGAAGACTGAATGAAGGATGAAGATGGAATTGAATTTCTTCAATAAACTTGGAAAAGCTGCAGAGGAAGAAAGACGTATCTAAATTGGCTATGTAATAAGATATCATATAACACATGAATATAACAAATAATATTATATGTTGTTGTAATGCTAGAACAGACTGATATAATATGGATTTCAATAAGCAGCTTTTTAAATTACACTTCCCAGGACACAATGAGAATGTTGGGCACTATATCCTGAGGAACTGGAAAATTCTATATTGATGAGAACGCTGATAGGTATTTAAGCAA
Organism: Pongo abelii; assembly: GCF_028885655.2. Lineage (NCBI taxonomy): Eukaryota > Metazoa > Chordata > Mammalia > Primates > Hominidae > Pongo > Pongo abelii. Next base: position 27,946,292 of record NC_071988.2, read on the forward strand.
TAAATACTTAACAAACTTAGGCTGTGTACAGTGGCTCATGCCTGTAATCCCAGGACTTTGGGAGGCCAAAGTGGGAGGATGACTTGAGGTCAGGAGTTTGAGATCAGTGTGGCAAATGTGGTGAAACCCTGTCCCTACTAAAAATAAAAAAATTAGCCGGACGTGGTGGCAGGCACCTGTAGTCCCAGCTACTCAGGAGGCTGAGACAGGAGAATCACTTGAACCCAGGAGGCGGAGGTTGCAGTGAGCCAAGATCGTACCATTGCACTCCAGCCTGGGTGACAGTGAGACTCTGTCTCAAAAAATAGATAAATAAAAAAATAAAGAAAAAAAAGCTTAACATATTTAATGTTCATTTTATCTCAAGCAGTGTTTAAATTTTTATTTTTTTTCTCAAAGAAATTATTGGTAAATCAAATAATTATTTTAGTAATTGCAATTTGAGAACATGTCGAAGCTTTAAATTCCTCTATGAAAGTAGAGTGAATCAAATATTTTAATTTGTAAAATCCCTTGCTTTGGACACAATGCTACCTTTAAAAGAGATAATTGTAGAAAGGCAAATAAAATTTCTAAGATGCATTTTTTTCTCCACAACTGTCTTTTCACAAAGGTTTTATTATTGATGAAAATAACACTGAGGAAATGGGCTGTCAAATCTTCAGTGAAACAATACCCAATTTTGAAGTATTGTCTCTACATGTGCACTTACATTGTTAACTCTCCAAAGTACAAAACTATTTTATACTCTACTATATAGGACAGAATAGAAATGCCTTTCCTTTTTTATCATTTAAATAAGTTTTAAAAATAAAATTCTCTAGGACATTAGAAATAATTTTATGGGTATGACATTATTTTTCACTAAATTATTATACTAGGACATTTTGGATAAGATAACTAATTTTTATGTGAATGTAAATGTGAAGTAGTAACAATTTTAGAAACTATATTTAAAAGAAAAAAAGCAGAAAGCAAAAGGTGATATCAGGTACTTCTATATTCTTATATTATCTACTTCTCCCTTAATTTACTTCGTTTCATACTGTAAATCAAAAGGACTTATTTAAGAGTCATAATGTCAACAACTATGTGCCTGAGGTTCTAAGGTCCAATTCTTGCTCTCCTTTCAACTTGTTTGAAACATTTGTAGATCATCAACCCTGCATGTTATTTTTCTCCTATATGTTGTGAGTGTAGATGTTGCATTAGCTGATTTTGTATTGCTGTTTTTATGACTATTATTATATGATTTATAAATTTTTGTTTATTTTGAGAAAATATAACTTTTACTCCAAATTCATTAGCTTGTAAATTAATCTCTTAAAGGGAAAAACAGTCACACAAAATAAATTTATAAATATCTAGCATTCAATTCAACATACTTAGACATTGTGTTTCTTGTATTGGAATTTAGCAATCACTATTTCCCTGAAATCATCTTGAAAAGCATATTTTTACAAACGCATGCTTTAAAATTAAAGGTCTTGAATGACTGTTTATTGCTAAAGTCATAGTGTTTATGGGTTTAAACATTACAAGCATTACAACAGTAAGCATTACAAGCGACACACTTATATAGACAGAGTTGCAAATATGCAAATATGTGGGAACCGTAAAGCAGAAAGAAGTGAAGCAAGAATGGGTAAGAACTAAGTATGAGAACCCTAGCCAGGCTGGGCCTGTGGGGATGATCAGCTCACCTGGTATTACACCCAGGGAACTCAACACTTTGGGTTGTACTCAGTCTTTGTCTCCTTTCTTTCTTATGTCCTTTCTTTTTAAGCAAGTTATGGACCACTTTTTTGAAATCTTACAAAATAACTAATTTTATTCCATTGAATGTAAAGGCTCTGAAATAACCACGATTTTTTTTTGAAACTTAAATTCAAGAAATTTGCTCACAATATTTATTTTTTAACTCCAGCATCATAGTTTTCATGAGTAGCACACAGAAGACCCAAATCTGTAAGATGTGAGAAACTTTTGCCTTAAAATATTCCCTATAATTACCCTATTTTAGAAGATTTGGGTTGTTACATCTAATTTCCATAAAATACAAGAATTAAAGTGATTTTCATATTTTGCTATCAGTCAGTTTGAAACCTTTATTCACAAGATTGCACATCATAAAGTGAGCTCAAGAACAGAGCACAATCCTTCAACTTGACAAGAAAAACAGCCAGCTCTTTCTATATTTTTAGTAATGCTTTATTTTGCTTATTCCATCCTTAGAACTATGTAAACAGTATTACATTCTTCGAATATGTTGCAGTCATTAACACTTAGGACACTCAAATGTATAGATTTAAATACAGAAGTGCCATTCAAACACTCAAAAGTATATTTTTTATTAAAGCTTTATTACCTAGATATTAAGAATAAGAATTAAGAACTTTATCAGAAACTTTAATTTTAGATTTTAGATCTTGGTTCAATCAGCTCTTATTCTTCAATAAATTTGATGAAAATATCCTTTAGATATAGGATATGGAACTCACCTTTGACTTTCTAAGATTACTAACAAGTGTTTTCTTTTTTTTTTAAGTAAACTATTAGGGGCAAATAATAATATTTAAAAAATACATATATCCACCATCGAGCTTACCAAATAAAATAACTATTGATCCTCAGTGTATGCTTTTCTCATCACATTTCCCTTTAAACCCCTCAGGGGCACCAGTATCTTTAAGTCTGTATTTATTATTCCCTTGAGTTTTTGAAATGTTTTACTATGTGTGTACCTATCTTTCAATTATACTGTTCAGTTTCACATGGTTTTAATATTTTTGTAAACGATATCATGCTAAGGTAATCCTATGTAACTTACTATTTATATGATTCAAATTTACATTTATGTGTTTATGTACTGATTCATATAGCTAAATTTGATTCAAATTTTAAAATTGCTGATTATACAATATATTTCACCATTATCAGGTTAATTATATTTGAGCTGTTTTATTGTTTTTCTCATTAAAAATAATTCACTATATATATTTCTGTGTGGGCTTACCATTGCACTGACTGATGATTTTTTCTGGATATATTAAAATGGCATATAAATTTAATCAGAATTGTGTTTTCGTGAATTTAGGGACAACATGAAGATGACTATTTCCTTCCTTCTTATTCAAAAATTTTACCGGAGCTCCTAATTCCTGTAATAAGGAAAGAACGAAAAATAATAAAGATAGGAAGGAGGAAGTAAAATGTCCTATATGCAGTTTTGTGTACATGGTAAATTACAAAGATACTAAAAAAGAGCTACTAGAACTCAATATTGAATTTAGCAAAGTCAGAAGATGCAAAGTTATTATTAAAAAAATCAATTGTATTTCAATGTGCAAACATAGAACAATTGGATATTTTTAAAATTGTATTTTCAAACAATTTTGTTTGAATTATGCCCCAAACAAAAAATACCTACACATAAATTTCACAAAATCAAATACAGTATCTTTTCTCTGAAACTTATAAATATTACTAATATAAATTTATAAATGAATAAGTGGAAAAATAGATGAATTTACTGGGGTGCAAGCTTCACAATTGTGATGACAATTCTCCCAAATTGATCTCTTATAAATTCAACACATACCAATAAAAATACCATAAAGAATGTTCAGTGTGTAAATTGACAATGTGATTCTAAAATTTAGAAAGCATGTAGAATTATCAAAGTAGTTTTAAAAATAACAATATTGTTGGACTAACAGTACCTGATCTTATTACTTACTATACAGCTACCATAATCAAAATATTTGAACATTGGAAAAAACATGGCAAGAGAGATAATTAGAACAGAATAGAGATTTTTTGACAAAGATGCAAAGATGATTTAATGGATGCCCATTCAAATAATGTTATTAGATCGACTGTTTATATATCACATAATACATAATATCACAAAAACATAAATATCAATTCTTATATCACACCATACAAAGCAATAACTTGTAACAGATCATAGACTAAAATGTAAAACCTACAACCTAAAGCATAAAACTTCTAGAAAAAAATCACAGAAAAAAATCTTTATAACCTTGGGTTAGTCAAATATTTTGAAGAAGAAAAAGAGAAAAAAACTATGAAAAGAAACCCTTGAAAGTCATCAAAATTCAAACTTTTGCTCTTCAAAACACATAACTAAGAAAACAAAAATAGCAAGCCATAGACAGGGAGAAAATATTAATAACATATGTACTACAAATAAATTTTATGCAGAATGCATAAACACTTTCCTAATTCAGTAAGAAGATATGCAATCCATTAAAGGCAGTCAAAAGACTTATCAGGTAACCAAGGAGAACATGAATAAATTGGTCACCATTATTAATCAACAAAGAACTGCAAACTTAAACCACAGTAAGATACTATTATATGTCTATTATGAATTATGATGGCTACAATGGAACATCGCACATATTGGCAAGGCTCAAGGCAATAGGTTTTCTCGTTTTGTTTTGTTTGTTTTTTGAGACAGGGTCTCACTCTGTCACCCAGGCTGGAGTACAGTGGCACAATTACGGCTCACTGCAACCTCCACCTCCTAGGTTCAAGGGATCCCCCTATCTCAGCCTCCCAGGTAGCTGGGATCACAGGCGTGCACCATCATGTGTGGCTAAATGTTTGTATTTCTGATAGAGACAGGATTTCTCCATGTTTTCCAGGCTGGTCTCAAACTCTTGATCTCAAGTAATCCGCCCACCTTGGCCTCCCAAAGTGCTAGGATTACAGGTGTGAACCACCATGCCCTGCCGGGGGGAAATAGATTTCAATTTAAACACATTCATACCATTTGACTGAAACAATTGACTCCAAGATATTTAGCCAAGAGAAACAAAAACATATATCCATATGAAACAAAAACTATACAGAAATGTTTATAGCAGCTTTATTTGCAATAGCCTAAAAGTGTAAGCAAACCAAATGTCTGTAAACTATTATATAATCTTATTATTGAATGCTATTCAGCAATTAAAAAAAACTGTGGAGACACAACATGAATCTCATAATGTAACTGATAATGGAAAGAAATTAAGCAAAAAAGAGTATATATCTAAAATCATATAAAGTATGAACTAGTTTAGAATGACCTAAAGCAGATTAGTTATCAACCGCAGACAGAGGTGGAGGAAGGAATGAAATTAGAGGCATAAAGAAATGTTTTTGGTGATGAAAATATTTGGTAACTCAATTATGATGACAGTTTCTCAAGCATACACATATGCGAAAATGATCAAATTGTACCATTTACATATATGCTTATTTCAATTAGCCTTCAAATGGTCATTAAAATTTATAATAGTTTGATACTTATGGGAATGATGTAAGAGTATTTCCAGAGTTGCAAATGGTAAAAACAAAAACTCGATTTCTTTTTTTTTAACAGATTGATAGTTTTCATCCATAATATGGATCATATTTCTTCTATTAAAATATAGTAAGGAATATAGGTGTAAAATATATTACACCTATGCCCTGAATTATATGTTTTTTTTAATATATCTTCCCTATCATATTGTTCTTATACACCTAGTAGATAGTAGATTAAATTTACTCAATGGTTATTTATTATTAAGTGCCTACTTTATACAGAGAGTATTCTAGGCACTAGGATACAACATTTTATAATAATATATTTTATTATTTTATATACAAATTTTATATATAAAACAAAAATTTTAATATATAAATACCTTTCTATATTAAATATATGTAATTATTTAAAACTAAAATATGTGAAGTAGAATTATATGCACCAATTGTTGAATGAGTAAGTCAGTGAATGAATAAATATAAATTTATCTTGCGAATTCAAGTCCACATTTGTCTCGTAAGTCCACTTTATTTTTATCTATGCTATAGAGTTGCTTCCAACTTGAAGTAATAGAAAATATAACTAACATAACTTAAATAAAGAATGTTTACTTTTGTCATAAAATGCAAAAATTAGAGTGAGGCAATTGCTGTCCTTCCATCTGTTATCTGGGTTACTTCTGTCATTCACATTTACCAGCCTTAATGTATTTCATTTGTTTCCTTTCTTGTTGCTTTATTGTCACAACAGAGCTGTTGTAGTGTCAGCATTTAGAATGGGACTTAAAATTATCAATATGTAATTTGCCTCCATCTTTGTTGATACCAAAACCTCTGGATAAGTAGACACAGGAATCGGGCGGAGTTGAAAATGTCATCTTTGTTTTTTTATAATCCTGATGATGTAACACGTCTTGGAGCTGTGGCTAAATGAATTATCTAAACTGTTCTTGTTTCATTAGACACACAACCATATGCTGAGACAAGCACAGCTAGTCTTTTTTTGAAGGCCTCCCTTTCAAGGAAAGATTTTACTATGGTATATTTACCATCCAAATAAGCAGAGAAAACCTTTGTCCTGAGGACAAATGCTTCAAGGTCTAAGCTATACATGCTCATTTTCTTTTCTCAATCTCTGTTCTCCTTTAGGAAAGGAGTACAGGAAGCAGGGAGAGGATGGAAACTGCCTCTCCATTGACTATAAACCAAGAGAATTTTCTATGAAGTGCTAAAACGTGAGGGGAGTAGTTACCTACCTTTATTGTGGGGTGGGGGATGGATTTCTTCAGTCATTTTAGCTGTTTCGTCAAAATGAGTGAATATAATGTGAAAAAGACTCAAGAAACTGTGGCTGAAATTGAAACCACCTTTGCAAAAATCGTAACAGTGAGAAAATTATGGCAGCAGGGGAGATCTGATCTAGTCAATCATCATCTTGCCTTTAGCCTTCAAGCTTCCCTTAATTGTTCCTGGGCTTGGGCCAAGCTAACTTTGATAGACATTTAGTTTATAGTTTAAATGATAATATCCCTTCTCCAAAACAATGGCCTTTGTAAAGATAGCAAGAGACAGCTAGGCTAGGAGGATAGAGGAGCCTGAATTCTGCCAAAGTGTAGACATAAACAATTGTTGGCTATTATTCCAGAGGTCACAAGATATGCAACTTCCCCAATTACTCCTGCAGATAACATCATTATTGTAGAACCTGAGACTGGCATTTTGAGATGTCTCTCAGAGTTTTTGCAGGTCTGACTACCCATGGCTCCACCTGGATCTGCTGACCTCTTCTGTAGCTCCACCTAGAAGCAACTCAGCAAGCACAAGGACTATTTCCCACATCCCTATATATTTTTATTTTTATTTATTTATTCATTCATTTATTTATTTAGAGCAGGAGTGAAAGTTTATTAAAAAGCTTTAGAGAGGGAAAAAAAGGAAGTAAAGTACACTTGGAAGAGGACCAAGTGGGCGACTTGCGAGATCAAGTGCACTGTTTGACCTTTGACTTGGGGTTTTATGCGTTGGCATACTTCCGAGGTGTTGTGTCCCTTCTACCCTGATTCTTCTCTTGGGGTGGGCTGTCTGCATGCTCCGCGGTCGGCCAGCACTTGGGAGGGGCCAGCACTTGGGAGGAGGCGCATGCGCAGTGTTTGCTGGAGTTGTAGGAATGCTCACTTGAGGCGTTCTTCCCTTATCAGCCAAGTGTTCTACGTGGCACGGGGAGAAAGGTGAGGACTGGGGGATCGGGGCCGAAACCCAAAAGATTCCCCCGGCTTGGAACACCCATGTTTCCAGGGTCGTGTTGGAGTAGCAGGGGCTGCTCTTTGGTTTGTGCCAGCCCGCCGCCACCGGGCCCTGTCCTCAGCGCGCTGAGACACTAGCGGACTCATTTCCCACATCCCTATGACTGCACCTCCAACCAATCAGCAGCAAGCACCCGTTGCCTAGCCACTCCCACCACTTCCCCCCAAAATCCTGGCCTCCAAATTCTCAGAGAGGTTGATTTGAGTAATGACTGTCTACCACGTGGTGTCGCTGGCCTCATGTCTATTAAAGTCTATCTTTCTTATAATGCCGTAGTCTTGTTTTGTTTGTGCAGCGGGCAGGAAGAATCCGTTGGACGGTTAAAAAACGAGACAAGAAATGGAAGTCTACAATCAAAATAACAATGAAATCTAAAATGAAATATAAAAGTTTTGTGGCCTTCGGCATATTGGACAGCCTCTCTGAAGATTATTTTTCTGGGAAAATAAAAAATACATGCTCTATAATAATCTTTTTATTGTTGGTAAGTTCAAAGGAGGCACCATGCATACAAATACATTCTCTCTCTCTCTCTCTCTCTCTCTCTCTCTCTATATATATATATATATATAAACCCCAAGTCAAAGGTCAAACAGTGCGCTTGATCTCGCAAGTCGCCCACTTGGTCCTCTTCCAAGTGTACTTTACTTCCTTTTGTTCCTGCTCTAAAGCTTTTTAATAAACTTTCACTCCTGCTCTAAATAAATGAGTGAATAAATATATATATATATAGAGAGAGAGAGAGACATATATAATCACAATTCAGATGACATAGCATATTTTATACACATATATAGACATACACACACAAAAATACATATATATATTTATATTATGTATGTGACGGATTTAGAAATATGTGCTCTGAATTGTAGTTCCAAAAATGTGATTATGACAAAATTACCCTAACCAAGAAGAAAGAGCTCATGGGCTCAAAATTTTGTGAGTGAGCTGTCCTGGTTTTCTTTTTTTTTTTTTTTTTTTTTATTAAAGTATTAAAGTATTGGTATTACGCCTGCACAGTTAGTGTATTTGACAAAAGTCCCCAGTATTTTCATGTGTTATTAGCTTCAGGAGCAGATTTTTAAAATTATTTTTCATAACATCCCTCAAAATTTTATTTTCTTAAGTCAGTGGTTTACAAATTATGGTATGTGTCCCACAACTCTTATTGATCTATCACAAGATAAGCCAGAATGATAGTTATATACTGTAAATGTTTATAGCAATGAGACATTACCCCCAAATCTGCCTAATCATTTATGTAGTAGTTAATTTTTATCATGTTTTACAAAAGTTAAAACAGCAACAACAACCAAGAACCTGCTCCACAGATCATTTGGGAGACACAGACTTATTTAAGTTACACATGAAAAATAAACTTCAATTGAGACTCTGATAACTCAAGTGTCAACTTACATACATAGAACTCACATAAGTGAGATATTTCCTTTGATATTTTTAAGGGGAATTTAAACGTACTTTCAACATATAAGCTGTATTACTTCTGAAGTTTCTATATATGCAACATGAAGAAATTAGATCACATATTTTTAGGTTTTTTGTCACTCTCTAGTCTAATGACTCTAAGACTTACAGGAAGGATAAGACAGAAGAAAATGATCCTTAAAATCTGGTTTACAAGAACCCCTGAAAAGCTCACAGTAAAATTTCAGAGTTTCACATATTTGCCACATTTTTTTTATTTGTTTTTTAATTATTATTATACTTTAGGTTTTATGTCCTGGTTTTCTTTGTGACAAAAGGCTAAGCCCCAAAACTGAACCAATTGCATTGAAAATATTGACTTTGAGCCAAAGTGTTAACTAACAGAAAAGTACAAATTATTTCAAGCATTATACATGCACACACACACACACACACACGCACACAAATATCAAGGCAAGTGAAGGATGCTTTATTTTAGACAAACTAAATATACCTTTGCGGGTAACTCACAGGGTAAACAATTTTATACCCATTTTGATCTATCATTTAAAAGATCATTTGCCCTGGAGAATACTACAGTCCTAAGCAAAATTTTAAAAAGATTACTTCTTATTAAAATTGTAATAACCTGCCAATAATCTAATCTAGTTTAGGATCTTTTTTTTTTTTAATTTCCCCTAAGAGAAAGGATTAACTTAATTTTTTCTTTTATATACACTCTATCCTCTTCTTTCCACTGTACTTTGGCTGTTTTAGGATCTGCTATTTAATTTTTATTATATGCCTAAAAAACAGAAAACCATGAAAAAATTAAAGCTGATATACTGGTGTGTAATGATTGATATGAAGTTTTCCATAAACTTACATATAATAAGTGAGGATGTGCCTGAAAACACGGGTAAATTAATCTGTGTCCTGAAAGAAGCAGACTCCAGGATGAGGTTTGATATATAGGAGATTTATTAAGCGAAAAGTCCAACCCGTGAAGGAGCCTCAAGAGGAAGCCTGAGGAGGATAGGAGGCTCTTCAGGCGATGATAAGTGTCTGTCTCTTGAGAAGAAGAAAGCGAAAAGGGAAGATCTTAGAATGTTGTGCAGTTCTAAAACAGTTTGGGTGGGACTGACAGATTGTCCTTGTGCCGAAGTCGCAGGATAGAAAAGTTCGATGGTTTTCATAGACAGCCTTCATTCATATCCCTATTGAGTTTAGGCATTGGCTGGAAATAGCTGAGTGAAAATTGTAGCTTCAGTGTGAACTTGGTGAGCGATTTCAGAGTGTGGCACTGAAATGAATTTCATAGAAACTTCATCCTCTTCCCTCTGCTGATGGAGATCTGAAGAGGGCGTTTTTACAGCCAGCTCCTCCAAGGCTCCCATAGGTTTCTCTCCCTGAGGAAACACTTAGGAGAGGTTAATGGGACAAACTTCAGACCCACTGCTGCACATCATATCAGTACCAAAACTGGTAATAATCAACTCCTTGTTTACACTATCTATGCTAAAATCCCCTTTCCTCCTTTGGCTCCATGGCTTACTTGGTGTTACAACCCATATCTCCTGGGTGCTTTGAACTAAGAGAGAGGGTTATGTTAACTAAGGATTCAAATATACTGTAGAATGGGAAGAACAAAAAGCCAACATTTATTTCTCACAGATATGGAGGTTAGAAGTCTGACATCTGGGAGCCAGCATGGTAGGGCCCTTGGTGAGACCTGTTTTTCTGGCTGTAAGCTGCCTTCTGGCTGTGTCCTACATGGCAGAGAGAGATCATCCCTCTTGTGTCTCTTCTTATAAGGGCACTACTCCCGTTTATAAGGGATCTATTCTCATGACCTAATTATCCCTCAGTTGGCCCCACCTCTGAATATCATCACATTGGGAATTGGAAAGAGACACACAACATACGAATTTTGGAGAGACACAAACATGTATTCCATAGCACCTTCCTAGGGCAGGTTTGCTGCATGGCTTTATTTATAGTTACAATGTGGCAAGAAAGTATGCAGGCACCCCAAAGACTTCACCTGTGTTGCACATATATTCCTCAATGCCTCCATTGTATAAAACCAGCCCAACATTCTCTTGCTGCTCAGTGTTGCTAAGTACCACTAACAGCATGGTGACGACACTTCTCACCTACTGGTCCCTAGGTACAAGGGATCCGAAGTGTCATGGCAGCAACTATAACTTGTAGTACAATGGAAAATCTATCCTGTCCCCTGAAAAGCATACATCACTTTTGGGAACCAGAACTTCTAGCCCTGCAGACTCAAGTCATGAAGCTGGAAAGTACAATTTCCAAGCGTGTCTTTGGGAGTAAAGGTAAATGTGATCACACTTGTTTCCACTCGTTGATTCTAATGTGTATTTTTGAATCTTTTGAGGACAGAATTATATACAGGCCTATGATTTAGTGTATATAATACATTCTGATGGATGTGATGCCACCCTTTCCGAGCGTTGCCTCCAAGATGCCACTTTAACTGTGCCTTTAGGAAGCCATTTCAAGATTCAGTAAGGGTGCTCTTGTGATTTTCCCACTGGAGCTTGCCACAAATTTTATGCAGCATCTATTTTTACCTCAGATACTTACAAAAACCAAAGGATCTGTCTGTTCATATGGCCCAAGTACCAGTGTCTAGACGTGCTCGAGAGCCCTCTTCATCTCCAGATCACTCAAAGTTAGCAAGTTTCCATGTCACCTAGTATATACACTGAAAAGGAATTGGCTCCTAGAAGTGGAATATGATTCCTCCAAAATTCATAAAAGGGAACAATGCTTATTTGTTTTGGGGCATGCAAAATGTTCCCATAATTTATATATATATATATTTGATATTTTACTTTGGACAGAATATCCCTAAGCACAGGACAATTAAATATGTCATTGATTTCTGAGTAAACAGGTTTCTGAATCTTCCTAGCATAATCTCCCACCCTCTGGAACATGTGTCTTACCAAAGTTACCTGAATGTTTTCCACCTACTTCTTGTCCTTCCCAATACAAATAAATTTACTGATGAAATAGATCAGAGTAATGGTATTTGGATGTGTCCTGGTAATCCAGATGTCCTCAGACTATTTCATAAAACAGGGCAGGAGAGTGAACATAGTCCTGAGTTAAAACTGTAAATAAAGATTATTGTCTGCCCCACATGAATGAAATCCCTATGATTCTTTCTGATCCTCTTTTGTAACTGAAGTTGAAAACATATTTAACAAATTGATGGGCACCTATTATGCACCTGTTACCTCCTTATTAATCTGCTCTAGCACCATTTCCACATTTACCAGCATCTGTGATTGGCACCACTACTTAGCTGAACCTGCAGTTATCAACAGGCATTCTCTGAAGTCCAGCCAGTACCAGCAGAGGCCACCCAGGCAAATTAAATGGAGGTATGTTGGGGACCAGCACTTCTGTATCCTTTAATTCATCAATGGGAGAGCTGTTTTTGCTGTTCCCAATCTCTTGAATGCAATATGGTTTTAGATTTACGATTGTAGTTGGGGAGGAGGGACAATTTCTAAAAGTTTTGTTTTAACTACCTCAGTGTGATAGCTCTTACACACATGCCTGGGACCCAACGTAGAGAGTTATTCTCGGCATATCAATTCTAATTACACACTCAGAGCCTGGGAAAATGGCCAGTGGGCAAGGCCAATGTCCATGTATCCATTTGGTATATTATGAACCACACTTTATTTAGAAACTCATGTATTATGTGGCACACTTAAGCTCCCACTCTAACGGAGAAACATAAAGATGCTTTGAGTCTCCAGGTATGACTGTGTGCTCAAGAACCCTTAAAATGTCTGAGCATTCCTTTCTCCATAGTGCGTAGTCATCAGAGTAAATGATCATATTTCCCGTTTGTAAAAGGACATATGGCAAGACCCTTCTTCCTATGGATGTAACTACTCTTCAATCAAAGGATTCTGGAACAGAAAATGTGCTTAGTTCTGGAAACTTAGCCAGAGATTTTGACTTATCTTAATTGCAGTGGCCTCTCTGTATCTTGCATTTGTGTATGTATGTATGTATGTGATAATAAAGGTTAAGCAGCAATTTTATTGACTGTGCATCTAGCTTGACCCTAGTAATGCCATATTCTCAGCCCCCTGTGGGTCAAGCTCTGTTAGCTGCTCTTTTGTAATTGAAGTTGAATAAATTAACAAATTTAATTTAGCAAATCCTTGGGCACCTACCTGTCTTGCTGAATTTCAAGAAAATTGTGGCTTTTTGGCTTGTGGAGGATAAATGCTGCTTCCTGGCCTCTATTACTTTGAAGAGTCCACTATTTCCATGGATATTAAGAATTCTAGCTCTGTGACCCCCTTCTCCTATGATCAGCCATGGCCTGAAGAGAAGAGTCATCATTGAAGTTCTGGTGCCTCACTCACCATGTTTCTAATGACCTGGGTGAATGGTGTTTCTTCTGGACTTCCTGGTGTTCACCAGATACATTGATTATGTCATTCTAGCGTGCTCCTTCCCTCAGTCTCTTTACTTCATCCTCTACCACCTGTGAGGGCAACATAAATATTTCCACTTTACTGAGCACCAGACATCTTTTTTTTTTCTGGATTTCTAGGAGCTAATCCAGCAGCAAATTTACCCCATTCTTTTTGTCCCTTACCAGGGAGTTAAATCCCATGTCCTGAGAAAATGTTCCCCAAGTTAATTAATTCTTGCTTATTTATAGTTACATTCTATCCCTCTTAATCAAATACTCTAAAAATACAATCCCTGGAGTATTTCTCTAGCTCCTACTTGATCTTTCTAATTAATTATTAAAACCAGTTTAGTGTTTATTTTTTTCCCTTCTATCAGCCCTAGCTCATTTTCAGCAGGATGGTGATGCAACTTATCTCTAGTTATTGACCTAGCATCCAAGGCAGTAGATGGAGGTAGCTCCCATGTGGAGTACTACTGCCTTATACGGGAGGTCCGCTGTAGCTGTTAGAGCCTCAGGGTACTGCTCAGCTGTGTCCAGGGGTGAAGTCCTCTTTGTAAATAAAGCGTATTGTAAATAAATAGAATTATAATTTGCAGCATGTTTGTACGAACAAAATATTAGTTCATTTTTTAGTATGTATTTTTGGTTTCTCTTTTATTCCAGTGATTTGTGTTACTATTCTCATCATAGAAATTTAGCAAAAATAAGTTTAACCACCATGAAAATCAACACTTGGTTCCAGATTATGCAGTTTGGGGTTACTAATATATTCTTGGCTCCAGATTATGTAATTTGGGATTACCAATATATGAAGTGATCCCAAGAGTCAGACCTTTTATTTTTATCTGAGTTCTCCCCCAACACTAGTTTTTTGTTATTGTTGTTTTCTAAACAACTTTTGACAGGAAAAAGAAACTGGAAAATGTACACAGGTTTAATTTTGGAAAAATATACTCATCCTAAAATATTTTTTATTGAATGCAGTGTCTGCCATATGTAATCATGGTCCACTGTGCAAATATAAGGGTTAGAGGCACCAGTTTTGCTTTAAGATAACCTGATAATTAACAATAACAAACCAACTACATTACATTGAAAGACAAAGCCAACTTCAAATTTTCTACTTTTGCCATCATGTTGTTTTTATCATTGGATGATAGTGGTATGTAATGGCCATAGTGTATATCATTTTTAATAATGCATGTTATTGAGACAGCCAGACGGGAGTGGGTCCCTGGAGAAACTCCAACCAGCCTGCCCATTTGGGTGGAGCCTCAGGAAGTTCATGCAATTTGCAGCAGGGAGGAGCCTCGCCCCTCCTCTTCCTGTGTAGACCTGGGATTCTACAGCACGCAGGAAATGCTTTAGCAGAGACTCTGGCCTTGCAACCCTGTCTTAATCACCATTTAATTGTCTGTGAGCCTGAATTTTCATGGACATGGGACAAAGAACCTCGTTTTTAGCTGAAATAAGGAAATGTCCTGCAACATTATTTCCAAACTCATGAAATAATTCTCAAAGACTTATGCGGCAAAATAGATTACATGAGGTTGGTACAAAAGTAATCGCAGTTTTTGCCATTACTTTCAATGCCAATAATAAAAGTAACATTAATAATAATAAAGGTAAGAACAGCTGTCAGAGTGGTGAAATTTTAAAAAGATTTATCATATCATTTGGAAAACGAATTTAGGGTTCATACATGTTTGAAAAAACCTTTAGCTAACACTAAACCAAAACTTCCTACAGAAGTTACATTGTAAGCATAGACAATCAAAAAACTAATTCATATTAACTTATGATAGTGTTAATATTTTTTTCTGAAGTGTGTTCTTAAAATTTTCTTTAATTGCAACTCAAACTGCTTACATTTTGCTTTCATTTTAATAAAAATATTGTTTATAGAGTAGAAATATACTTTTTAAAAATTAAAAGTTCTTGGGCGAGTGACCCAGGAACAATTACCTAGAACAAATATGGTTAGCATGAAAGCATTTAAAATTATATCAAGACGACTATTTTGTTGTTAATGATTTCATATGTTTCTTAATGGAAATTAGACAAAACATAATTACCACATCAAACTATCATAGATATTACTTATATTTTTAAGTAAAAATGCTTAAACATTTGAGAAGCCATGAAAACATATAATTATACAACTATGAGTTAGCAAACATTTACCAAAAATAAAAAAAGGTATATAATGGTACAGTTATAAAACATATGAAACACTTTTTCAAAATATGTACTAATGTTAAAAATATGATTAACCTGTGATTCAGAAGTTCTGTTGCAGGTTACATATCTTCCTCCAAAAAGAAAGTTATTGCTTACAAAAATGTTATCAGCAGTCTTATTCACAATAGTCAAAACCTCAAAGCAACTCAACCGTTATAGGCACACAATGGGATACAACACAACAATGAAAAATAAGCTATTACTGCTAATGACAACGTGGATGACTTTCACAGATGTATTGTTGAACAAAAGAAGGTAGACACGAAATACCACATACTGAATAATTCCATTTACATAAAGTTCAAAAGCAGAAAAAACAAAGCTATGTCAGAAGTCTAGAGAGTGGTAAAGGGTATGAACTCAGTGGGGAAACAAGCAAGCCCACCGGGGGCTGGAAACCTATCCTTTGATCTGAGTGGTACTTGCACAGGTCCATGCATACTTAAAAATTCATTGATCTGTATAGTTAAGATTTGGGCCCTTTTACTGCATAAAGTTATACTTTGATAAAAGAAAATAAACATAAATCTGTGGTAATAATAATGATAATATTACAGTTGGTCAATTTGGGGAAAAAACAAAATTTCAACTTAATTTCTCATTTTATGAATAGTAAAACTAAGACTCAAAGAAGTTTATTGACTTGCCTAAATAGATACCATAAGCTAGGGAAAAAATTCAGACTAAAAAAGTCTCTTTACTCTCTCTCTTTCTCTGATATGGTTGCCATGTTAGGCATTTTCTCTGTCATTTTGCACCATCTATCTAGGCACAGAGGGAACAGCAGTATAGCGAGTCACATAAGAGCCTGGTTTTTGGTATTGGTTGCAGAGAGAAGGATGGCAAATGTTAAATTTTGTGTCTTACATCACTGAACAAGAGCAATAAAGCACAATAGGTCTGCATTTAAATTGCTGAGGTTGTCTATCTGAAAAGGCAATGAATTGCAAACATGTTAAAGAAAAGAAGTATTTCAGAGTGGATAAAAATGTGGAAGCCCTGAAATATGTCCTCTGAAATATATGTATGAATTAATTGCTCTTCTGTTGAATTGTTATTCTTGGCTGAATGGGCTTCTGTTTTAACCCCACTTTCCTTGGATTTGCATCAGTGTTTTTTTAACTGTTCTGCTCTAAAAATCCATATTTGCCATTTTATAAGAGCAAGCTCCTATTTAAACATAATTAGTGAATGTGCTAGAAACAGCCTCAAGCAGTAAAAGTCCAGCACATCATAAATGTCCAGCATCAAAGAAATTCTACAAGGCAGTTACTCTGATGTGAGAGCTAATAGGAAGGAAATTAGCTAACAAATAATTTTGGTGACCTCGAAAGACAAGGGAAGAATGTAGAAAAATATTTAGCATATTTCATTTACTTTCTATTCACATGTAACAGAAGGACTGCGAACCCTTAGAAGCTCTGTGATTACTTTGTAGTTAATGTACCACTTCAATAATATATTTCTCCTTTCAAATCATATTTTGTCACTACTGTACAACCTGCTTCCCTAAGATAATCAATTAGGTTGGCAATGACAACAAATGTTAAACTTGGAGGTTTTTTTCGTACTGATTTTTTTCTGAAGTCTGAGAAATCTTAAGTGATATTCATTTAATTTTAAATGTAACAAAAACATACAGGTGTGAATTAACAACATGATTCATTAAAAGATCTTTTTGTTTCCTCACATTGGAATCAAAAGTGTTTCACAATTTGACTTGCAAAACAAAGGACAACACAGATTTTATGATTTGGGAGAGATGGTATGGACACCCAAAAAGCCTTTCTGAGCAGAAGGGATAGCTTGCATTGTGTTGCCTTTTTCCAAGGCTAAATATCCCATTGGAAATACTCCCTCTTGGACCAATTAATCCCTTTCTCAGAGCTGCTCAACTACACACCAATGCACTTGTCACTTTCCAGTTGCCGTGTATAGGAAAAAGAAAGACAGAATTCTGAATTATGTAGGTCTCTACTACAGGGACTTTTTAACATGTTAGACTTCATTATGATATCAAGGAAGGCATCTTGTCAAACACTGGATCTATCATATATATCTATATTATTAAAACTTTGATTAATAGGAACATAGATCTAAAAGCCTCAATTCACTAATTTTTTCCAGTGTTCCACTTTTAAGAGATAAAGAGAATTTTTTAAAGAAAAAAACACTAAAAAGATAATTTCAGGAATTTATTACAAAATTTTAACTTTCAGCCTCTTTTTCAAACAATTTAGCTCTTCTATTTACCAGATCCTTCACATATTTGGTATTGTAGAAGATAAAGGGAATTCAAAATCCCTGACTTCAAGGTGTTCAGGTCCAACAGGAGAAACAGAAGTCTGTAAGTTATAGAATTAACTACAAGAAAGATTAATCCATTCTACCTGGAAAAGAGGAAGAAAGTATTAAGAAAGGCTGAAAGAGAGAGCCAGTTTTTCTAATATGCCTGATCTCTCCTATAATTACATTATTTTAAAGTGATGCTGAAACTCTCAATGATGATAAATCACCAAAAAGTAAATAATGCTCACTTTGAACTGAGGAAGAAAAGTGTATTCAAATATAATTATGTGCAACTAATAAATATCATAGGTATGGAGATTAGCATTCATAAAATGAGAAAAGTGATAAACCACAACCTTTAATTGTATATACCTACTAAAGATTTTCTTTCATATAGTCAATACACTACTTTTTATTTATTCTGTCCTCACATTGTATAAGCATGACTTGTGGGACGTGATAATAAACCAACTAACCATCAAATAATAATAAGTTTTTTTTTTTTAACTACCTTTTTAAATGTGTTCTCTGGGGCAGATCTTCCCATGCTACTGAATGAAATTAAAGGTTAATCTGGTGTGATTTTTTTGTTGTCATGTTGTTGCTTTATTTTTGGGTAATTGAAAGTTCCTTGGGTAGTAAGTAATATGCAGCACAATGCAGATTCATAATAAAATTAAAAACAGTATTGCAAGTTCTACTGTGAAAGGGATAGGATAGTCTCTTTTCTATCCCCAATTTTATGTCTTCCGTCTTTATTTTTGTATCAGCTACTTCTGACTCCAAAAGAATAGGGATGGGGCTGAAAATGAGAAAAATAGAAAAGAAAAAGAGTTAAGAGAGTAGAAAAATAATGGCTTACCAGCACTGACAGATTATTTTCTCTAGTTTAGGAAAATTTTATTGCTGACATTTCCTTTTTTAAGAGTTAAAGAAAGAAGAAAGAAACGTGAAAAGCAGCTCAACAGTCAAAGACAGATTTATTTTGGAGAATAAACCTGAGAGGGGTTTCTGGCCAATTTCAGGCGCCTTCTCTCTTACGGATTAAGGGTATTTAAGGGTTTAGGGAGGGAGAGCTTATCACACACTCAGAATGTTTCTGTGTGTAGCAGAGTTTGATTGCAGAGCTGGAATGTCTCTGGTCAGAGGGGATGTTATCTCGGGGCTGGCATGTTTTTGGTGGGAGAGGAGGTTGTCTCAGGGTTGGCATGTTTCTGGTCAGGGGTGGTTTATCTCAGGGCTGGAATATTTCTGGTCAGAGGTGTCACTTCTGGCTTATGGTCATGCTGACATTAGCCATTAGGCTTATGTTTTGGGGCTGGATTTAGGAAGTTTTTAATCAAGAGGAACTTAAAATGGCAGTATTTGTCCAACATGGTGATGCTCCTGCTCTGTCACCTTTCATGCTTGTTTTGATTTCCTTGGAATCCACTTATATGCTGGATCACAGAACATTTTCTCCCTCCGTTCCCTTAAAGGAATTGAGGACCTCTCTATCCTGGATGATCCTTTACATGATCACTAGCCCTAAAACACCCAGAGGTCCCTCTTACTAATTTATGCTTCACTATGGAAGATAAAGATAACTAACAACCAAACAGTCATGATCCTTGTTTGTAGTGTAGAGTTGTTTCCTCAAAGTGGCATCTTAGTAAGGGGCTGTATTTTGAAGAATTTTCCTTAGATCTATGCAAGGATGTGGACTGTGAAAAGATCCAATGTACACCCTTGCAGATCAAACTGGGTTAGACGGTCTAACTTCTCAGTATCAAGAAGAGTAGGGAAGAATTTTAATCACCAAGAGTAGTCATACTATAGAAGGACCTTGAGCCCCTAAATGACTACAAGGAAGAAAGCCCTCTTCCTACTTGTTTGGACTTTATATGATCAAGAAATAAAATTATATCTTATTAAGCCTCTGAATGTGTAGGGATTATGTCTTTACAGCAAGAACCCAGTGTTGCTTTAACTAAAACATTCCTCTGTGAAGCTCTCAAGTACAGCATCTGAATATCCATATACCTTGTATATGTTGATCACAAAGTTTGAGCACACAGGTTGCCCACTTCAGTCACTTCTCCTTTGTTCTGCTTTCAAAGCAGCTGCCAGCTGTGTTTTGCTTTTCCTATTTTCCAATGTGTGAGTATGAGATCTCACCTTCTATCACTGTGATCCCCAAACTTAGTGATATAAATAATATTTTTCCAGGTGGTCTCCCAAAACCTCTTTGGTCTCAACCTCCAGTCCCTGTGAGAGGGTCCTAAGAGTCACAAAATCCCTTTTGCAAGTCTTTGGCAGAAGTCTTAAAACTTACTTCAAAATTGCAGTGCTTATTTCCTATGGGCTTTAGGCAAAACTCATTGCAACTGTTTTTATATCCATAGAGCACTTTGAAATAGTCCAAGCATTTTCACAATTACTTTTTCTACCTGATATTACAATATTAGGCACACCTCAAGCCAAAACAAAAGAGCAGCTACTGAAAACAAATTGGGGAAAACATTTACCCAAAGTTTTTTGAGCCTCTTCTAATCATACTTTCTCAGAATTATTATAAAATGAGGATGGAGAGTTAAATTGTTTTAAAAGAAGAAGTCACAAATCTTTGGTACAATGAAACTATATTTTCTTATCTCAGAAAATAGTGAGTGTTACAATTAGAATAGTTGTGAGAAATAAAAGAGAAAAAAAACCCAGGAGTAGAAGAGTTTAATATCACATAATGCAATAACATTTAAAAGGTACTTATTACATTTTATAGTATGCTATCGGTATACTCTTCTTTAATTTATACTGTATAATTTCTTTTTCTTTGGTGTACGAGGTTAAGGGAACTCTTCTCAATAATTTGTGTCCTGTAATTGATTTAAATAGTGCAGGATGAAGAGAGGTCAACTTTAGGAGAAAAAAAAATTGTGACACAGAGTGTGAAGAATCCTACCAGGAGAAGATATAGGTCTTCTTAATTGTACTGAAGTTTCATCCTTGAGGCATCATCAACTAACCTGGCAAGTCAAAACCCACAGCATTAAGTTCAAGGACACACAAGCAATGAATTGCAGAATGCCAGGCTCCTGGTAATCCAGGAAATGGTCTCTTCTAACCCCTGTGCATCCTCTCATTTAGTTTGGTTTCTAAATGAGGACACAAACACCTGTTCCAGCAGCAGGTGGTATTTGTTTATTATAGCTTTACCTGCTGGGTTTTAATAAGTCTGCAGCTGTAGGAACCCGCTTAAGTAACAGTTTATAGCACCAGATTTTTACAGAGTGGTATTTTCCATGAAGAAGCAAAGTTTTATATAACACTTTCATCATGCACAAAACATCATATAAGCAGCTTTTATTTCTTCATCTCTCTTTCCCTAACATTTAGGACTACTAATTCGTGAATCATTTCACATGCAGAGTTGGAAAGCTAAGCACTTATTCCTCTGCCTTGAGGGAGACTCCGTGCTCTCATTACAAAATCTTCATTTCTTAGAGAAAGAGCAACGAACCTCTCTCGGCTTGTACTACTGCTCTTTTGTATGCCTCAGAAGGAGTGTTAAGGCGACTTCCATCTTAGAAGGGAAGACAAAAATAAGATCAAAACAATCAATAGGATAAAAGAGAGCACTCCATGTAGATGAGAATGAATCTCTGTACTCAAACTGCATAACAACTCTTTAATAAACTCACACTGAGAATTTAAGAATGACTTAAATACCATGAGGTAAGAAAAAAATGTTGAAAGAAGTGAATTATCTTCTTGATAATATTGAGAATTTATTTAAATGTAGTTCTTCCTTTAATTCTTAAAGAAAGCACATGGCTTTTTTACTGGTTTCAGAAGATCGTTCAGTTAAATCTGTGTAACATTTATAAAATTGATGAATAAAACAATAAAATTTATTAGTCATTCTGAACTTCTTCAGGACAGTGACCCTTTTACTCATTTTAATCTCCAGTGCTTAGCTGAGATGTTACCTAAAGCAGAACTCTAAAATATTTGAGAAATGAGTGGATCAGTGAGCGATGCTGCTCTCAAATATCCACAGGACTCTATCTCTCTTGCTTGAGTTAAGTCTTTGCTCAGATGTCATTTTCTATAGAGGCCTTTCTCACATGCAGTAATTATTATCCAAATCATTATTTTACTTTATTTTTCTTTATACTCTTTATCCCAACCAGACATTTTATGTGTTTGTTCATTTGTTTATTGTTTATTATTTATCTCCACCTATTTATCATCAACTTTATCAGGGCAGGGATTTAATAATTGTTTTTACTAGTTAACCACTAAGTCTAGAGGATTTAGTGTGTCAAGGACATTGTATGTGATCAATAACTATATGTTGAATATTAAAATGAATGAATAAATTAATGATTAAGTGAGTGAATAAATAAGTGAATGAGTGAGTGAACAGTCTTAATTCTGAAAATGTTATCAGAAGCTCTTCTGTTGTTGGGGCTCAGAAACTAATACTCCAAAATACGGTGTTTCGGCATGCTGAGAGCCCTGAATTAAAAAAAAAAAATTGAAAGGCCTCAGAAATAAACTTGAGAACCAAGGTCTCTCTCTGACCTTTCCCCACCCTCTGTCTCTCTGATCATCTTACTTTTCTGAAACATGGGAAGGAACTCTCTCTGAAATTCATTTATCTGACTGAGAAGCTTCTTTATAAGACAAATGAAATTGTCTTAAGACCCATTTCTAGGAATCTCATCACATAACCAGGAAAGATTAGCCATCAGAAAAAAAGAAAAGCCTGGGAGCCATCGTCCTGCCCAGGTGGACTTTTCATCTATTCTTCTGAGGACAGCTCTGAGAGAGACTTACCTGGAAGACTTTATCTGCATAAGTCAACCTTTGTTTACAATCAAGTTCTGCCCTCACCTTCCCGCCACCTCCCCCAGAGCATAGAAGAATATTGTCCCACACCATTGTTCTTTGGGCTCATTCATTTTCCCTGAAAATTGTTTATGTCTATGCCCCTTGCCTTTCTTCCCCCTTGAGGAAGGATATATAAGCACTGGGGCTTCATTGTATAATTGTGTGATCATTCTCCTGCAATTCTTCCATGCTTATGCATGCAAATTTATTTAGCATGCATAAGCATGAGGGAATAACAAAAGTGAAACAGAAGCAAAATTTTCAGAAAGCAAATCACCATACTTTTTAGCATTGCTTGTAAACAACAGAGAAGAGATAACTGTAGGTTTAACTCTGTAGAGTTAGAAGACTTGTGCTGAACCAAGCTTCCACCTAGAGATTCAGAAAACTAATTTTGCATTAAAAGCCATAAAAAGCTAATCTTGCAACATAAAATAGTCAAGATCACATTCATTGGAAAAATTGTATATGAAAAATGAGACTATGGATTGAAACGTCTTTACATACAATGAAACCATACCCAAAGACATGTCCACAAAACAGAAAAAAAGTGTAACATAATATTTCAAAATAATTAAAAGATATTGAAAATGTTATACAAGATATAAACAAGGGCTGGGCGCAGTGGCTTATGCCTGTAATCCTTTGGGAGGCTGGGGTAGGTGATCACTCGAGGTCAGGAGTTTGCGATCGGCCTGGCCAACATGGTGAAACCCTGTCTCTACTGCCTAGGTATGCTGGCACATGCCTGTAATCCCAGCTACTTGGGAGGCTGAGACAGGAGAATCGCTTGAGCCCAGGAGGTGGAGGTTGCTGTGAGCCGATACCGTGCCATTGCACTCCAGCCTGGGCAACAGAGTGAGACTTCATCTCAAAAGAAAGAGAAAAGATATAAACAAGAAAATATAAAAGTATTCAATTATAAAATAAATTATAAAAACAAAGAAAAAATAATTTGTTATGCAGTATAACCTAAAAGAAACATAATTTTTTAAACAATGAAATAATGCCTTGAAAGAAATAGCAAATAAGAGAAAAATAAACTTACAAAACTCAAAACAAAGAGAGAGAGTAAAACAAAACTAACCTGGAATGCAATATAACTGTTAAGTAAATTAAAAAAAAATACTTGAAATTATATACTGAGTTGGCACTTTGCATGCCTGTAAATACTTACTCAGCAAAACCAGTCAAGATATGTTTTTTAAAAATTATTGATATTTTTAGAAAAAAAATTTTTTTGCTTCTAAACAGAAAGAGCAAGAACTTGCAAGAAAAGAAAATTAGATAATCCTAAGACTTGTTAAGGGCAATATTTGCTACAAAGAAAATGGCAGATTATATTTAAGTTGTTCAAAGGTAGAAAATGTCCATGGAGTTTATATTGAGCAAAAGTATTATTCAAAGATAAAGTGTGC
The DNA here is from genome assembly GCF_028885655.2 of Pongo abelii. Lineage (NCBI taxonomy): Eukaryota > Metazoa > Chordata > Mammalia > Primates > Hominidae > Pongo > Pongo abelii. Next base: position 27,970,649 of record NC_071988.2, read on the forward strand.
AGATAAGCTGTTATCAATATATAAGAACTTGAACAATATTATTTCCATGTGTAATTCCTGAGAAATATACTAGAGAAAGACCTTCAGATCAATAAATGAGTAGAGATTAAGAGAATAACAAAATGAAAATTAAGATTATGGAGTAAATTCTAGAACTAAAGACTAAATAAAAATTAAACTATAATAAATAACATCAATATCCTGTCACTATGTGTGTCACACCTTAAAAAGTGGAGGTGAAGATTGTGAACAACTGAAAAATTTTACTATTTGTAGCAATTATTTGGTTTATTTTAAGAATGTCGGTACTGTAAATATTTATAATGTTATTCTGGACCATTGTTTGTGATTTGCAATTGAAAATACGTAATCATATGGTGTGTTAGTTCTCTCATCCTCTGTGTCCTGTAAAACCAGGATTCACTCTGTGTAAGAAAGAAAAAGTAGAGATAAGGTAATAGAGAATGTTCTGAGTACAACCTTAAGCCCTGCATTTGAGTTAAAAGTATTAAAGTTGAGTCATTTTTTGTTGTTAGAATTGAGTCACTCTATTTTTTAAGAAAGCATGTATTAAATTGCTAAAGGACTCAGCAATCAATTAAAACACGTGAAATGAAACACATAAAATGTATTTAAATTTATGAGTTTAATGCATTTTTATATGTACACATACACACAATAATATTGATTACCTTTGGGAGATAATAAGTACTTTTTAATCTTGAAAACTGGTAAATTAAGAGAAATAACCAAGCATTCTTTTCATATTTTCTATATTAATTTTATAGCTAAACGAATTTGTGCAAGTGAATATACAATGAGGGAAAGTTTCTTTTCATAAAAGTATTATAACAAAAAAAATAAAGAAACTATAGAATTTGACTAGCAACAATTTCCCACTTCGAATTTATTATTTTGTCTCAGCATTGAACAATAATAGGTAACACGATAATGAAAAGAGAAGTCCTAGACATTATGTGTCTCCTGATAAAAGCAAATCAACAAAACAAAAGTCTACTCCTCTCAAACTAATTGAAAATTACACACGAGACTGGATAATTCTCATTTTTCTCAGGAAAAAATGTCACCATCCACTTATTTGTTTAAATAAAATGTCTAGGATTATCCTACATGTCATTCTTTCCTTTTCTTACTTGTCTTACATCTGATCCATTAGCCAGCTCCATGAGGGCAAAGACATGTCTGTCTTGTCACTGATATATCCCTATGGGGTATGTTGACTGTCACAGACCAGGTTTTGGGGAAAAAAATATAAATATATATATATATGAATGAGTAAATGGGTAAAAATACATCAGTCAGTCAAGTAATAAATTTCTTCCAAAAGTAATTATTTCTAGAGTAGCATTATAGATTTGTAGTTAACAGCCGAGGTTCTATTGAGTTCAAATCTACCCTTTACTACTTATAAATTCCTTGATCAAGCTCTTTGTGTATCATTCTTTTCATTTACAAAATGGCTATAATAAGGCCACTTAACTTCCGTGTAGTTTGAAAACTTAAATGAGTTAATATGTGTAAAGTACTTAGAATGGTGTTTTGGCACATAGTGCAAACTAAATTCAACTTGAAAACACAGTATCTATACTCACATTACAGACAAAATTCCACTTATTAACATGATTTTAGTTAAAGTATTTTTGAATTCATAATCCTGTTATGAATGTGCTGGTTTTTATTTAAGTGTCCCTTGTTTCTGCTTCCTTTAGTACAGTTTCACATTATTTAAGGATGCTTTCTTTTTTTCTGAGCAAAACCAGGATCGATGGTGCAATACGCTGAGTACATTCTGACTTCTACATCTTCTTCCTGATATTGAGAGTGCACAGTTATTCTGATTCCTTTACCCATGAAAGAGAGGGGAAGTGTGTCATGTCTGGATTAGGGAGATGACAATAGTATAAATAGGAAAAAATGAGAGTTTAGTGAAATGAGAAATATCATGTGGTTGAGAATCCACATGGTTACAGAGAAAGAAGAACCACGTGAAGGAAGGGAGGAAAGGGGAGAGAAGCAGAGGGAGGGGGAGAGAGAGACTGAGAGAGAGAGAGAGATTTTAAAAACCAGGACTCTAGGAATAATAATGCTATTCACTGACATAGGTAAACAGATGAGACAGGAAAAAAAATTTACTTAGGACTTAACTGGAGATTTTCTTGAATCCTTTGTCACAATAATGTCTGAATTTAGGATTATCAACCATACTCTTGGGGATGATATAAATAAAGAGTAGTAGAATTCCTGAGTGCAGGTAACATTTGAGATACATGAAATAAAAAAGAAAAAAAGGGAGAAGGCTTCAGAGAAGATAGCTTCAGAGAGTGGAAGACAGGTTGGAATAACAGGAAAAGAGCCGCAAGAAAACATCTTCAGGGGAATAAGAAGTATTATACCTTATTATTTGACAAAAGGAAGGAGGGATACAAAAAGTCAGCTGCCACTGGGAAGCAGTGCTAGAAATGGGTGCAAGGAGGGAACACAATAGGTCATTTGTAAGATTTGGTGACAAACCAGCAAGTCCTATTGGAAGAGCTGTGGCCATGGAAAAGACCTTGTAAGAACATGAGAGGTAGAAAGAGAAAAAAAGTGGGAGAAATTCATGGGTACAACTCTTTCCCAAATTATAACAGCAAATTTTTAAGCTTGATGGGAATACAGTTTTTCTGTAGACAGGACTTATTTGGACTGGGATTGAGGAGACTGGGAGATATTAAAAATCCAGAAACGAAAGATAATATTTGAATGCAGATCCTAGGATTTGAATAGAGGCTAGTCAGATTGAAGAAGCATTGTGGTATCTTAAAAAGGTCACTGGAATAGGATCTCAGAGACTAGATTCCCCTCTCAGCTAATCACCAGCGTGGACATAGTTCACTTCATCCCTCTAAGCCTCAGTTTCTTTCTTCTAAAACTAATGTCTTGAACTAAATGATGGCTAACTAAGTTTTCTTTCAGCAATAGACGTGAGACATTGGTTGCGTGTTTGAAACAGTAGTTACAGAAGAAAGGAGGTGATTACAAACAGAAGTCGAAGAGAGGACAATATGAGGGTTTAAAAATGCTTGGCTTAGTTAATTTACTGAGCTTTTATATTTTGTAAGAGTACAGCTATTATTGTATTTTGGAGTTCAGCAAAGCAAACCAAAACACATATATTCCATTTTCACCTAAATTACTGAGTGGAAACAAATCTTTAAAGATGGGTATTTAAGTTAATTATTAGTTCATAGCAAGTTGACTATATTTGTGCTAGGCATATATACATTTCAGAATTTTTTTAAACAAGTTTGGAAATTCTCAAGAATTATGCTAACCTCCCTCTTTTTCAAATGAAGGTTTGCAAACTTTATTTATTTATTTATTTTTGTAAAGGGCTAAAGATTCTAGGCTTGGAGTCTTTACAGTCTCATTGCAATTGCACAAATCTGCCTTGGAAGCAAGAACAAAGCAGTAGAAAATATGTAAATAAGAAAGCATGGATTCCAGTTAACTTTTACTTACAAAAACAGTCATAGGCTGGATTTGGCCTACAGACTGGAGCTTGTCAATCTCTAGTCTATACTGCTGGAATATGTTAATTAAGAATTAAGTATGCCATTTTATTTTGGTTCATTTCAGATCTCTCTCGAGGTCACATATATTTGATATGATAATATATAGTAAAGAAAGAAACCTAAAATATATCAATTATTTCATATTTACTCTCATATTTAAACCTCACAGCACTTTCCTGAAATAGAGACTATTTTTATTTACATCTGAAAAAATTACAGTGCGGGGAGATTAAATAACAAGCAAGTTCACATAACCAAGTGTCACACTCAGGATTTGAAAATGAAACAATCTTTCCAATATATCATACTTCTTTCCATGAACAAACCTCTCTGGTGCTCATTTTTTTTGGTATATTCTGAAGAATGAGTCAAGCATTGGATGTATGCTTCTCTGAAATTAAGTTTTCTAACGAAGAGTTCCCCTAATTATACTACCAGGATGTTGGTGTTGAGTCTTTGAAAGGGAAAACTGTTTTATCTTCTGATTAGGAATGCTTGAAGTGATTAATGCTAATTAGTCTAGGATCTCGCACAATAGGTATTATTTTATAGGTAATATAGAAACTGAGAGTCTGGAACAAGACTGGCATCCAAGTCAGTCTCTAGCTGCTACTGACAGATGAAATTGGAGCTCCGTAGTTCCGTGTGAGATAATAATTCAGATTCTTGGATTTATTTTAACATTCTGTTGGTTTGGGCTGTTTCTGCTTTCTTTCTTTGTTTTTGCCACTATTCATTTCCTAGAGACAGAGTAAAGCAAATTTCTTTGTTCTTCCCTCATTATATAACAGAAAGGAAAATAAATCAGCCATAGAAATCATACTATTTTAGACTTTTGTGTTTTGGTTTTATACCCAAGTAAGGATAGCGCAAGGTACAAAAGAAAAGGTTCTTATTATTCTTTTATTACTTAACAAAATGAAGCATTATAACCCATGTTGTCAAAGATGTGGCCATTTTTAGACATCTTTCTTTTCTCACTGTTGTGCTTCTCCTGGGAGAACAAAGTCATTACATAGTTCACTGCATAGTTTTTCTGTCCAAGCGAAGGAAGATTATTGAGGACTTATCTGACCAGGGACTCTCTCATTTGGGCCATCTGTCTTTTTGTGCTTTCTTGAGGGAATGCAATGAGAGAACTTTTTTTCCCTTTTTTTCCCTCTCATTTAGTGTTTTATGATATTGTATGTGAAGCCATATTTTAAGAATCTGAACAAGCAGAAACACTGCCACTTTGAACACTTTTTATTTTCCTTTGTGCTTGCCATTTCTATGGAGAAATCACACATTTTTTTCTCTAATAATATTAAGAGAAAAGCTATTTTAAGATTGCTGCTCTCAAGGCCAATTTTGCTCTCTCATTTTTGTTCTTACTTCAAGGATGTGCTATTACATTTGATTTATACAGAAACCTAACCTGCCAGGTGGATACTCAGAGAAAATTAAATGGTATTTACCCACCCCCAAACAGTCAATTGCAACTATGCAGAGGTGAAATATTTTGCCTCCTTGATAATCAACAGGAAGAAAAGAGGGAGTAGAGCTGGGAAGGGAGGTCCTAACCAACTAAAGAAAAATCATAGGTTTTCCATAGTATATCTAAGATTGTTTAAAGTTTCCTCTACTGATTATAGCTTACAGAGGTAAAAGGACAAACATTTGTAAACTATTATTTAAATAAAAAATAAAAAAAAGATTGGCTAAATATTTTTGTATAGTATCAATGTTTATTATAGGTAATAAAACAATACTTAATAATTTATTTACATATGGAAATTATCACTGATATAAGAGAAACAAGTGTCAGGCTATAAAACTAATTTAATACTATTTACTCAATTTAAAATCTCTGTACACCACTGCACCATTGACTCCCAGCACAATGACAATGAATGCTCATTATGATGATGCTGAAACTTAATTATTTTTAAAACTGCTTGGAACAGGATTCATCGTCTCAGCTACTCATTCAGTAAAAAGTGCTAGCCATCTACTATGAGCCAAGCCCTATTCTAGTCCCTGTGGAGGTAGAAGAGCAAAAGACAGGTTTCTGCAATTGTCATGTTTTTACTTTTCACAAGAACATACCATTTTGTAATATCACAAGAAGATTACTCTCACTGGTGTAGTCAACAGATATTTATTGAACTACACATGAAACCCTAAACAATTAAGATGCAACGGGATGGTAGAAAAGAAATCTAGTTTCTAAAAAATATTAAAAATACAAATAAATGGACATTTGGAATTCAAAGCTGCTACTCCTCTTAATAATTTAGCATATAATTATTGAGTAACCACAATGTGCTAGTCCTGTGGTAGGTTTTTGGGCTATTGTACAAACAAGACAGATATGATTTCTGTCTCAAGGAGATAGATTATAGGCCTATAGCATGACAGAAATAAATTCAAATTTCTATGGGAACTCATTGGAACCTTCTTTGGGAGTTAACGAAGTCTCCTTAGTAAAAATGACATCATAGTTATGAGTTAAAAGTGAGAGACATCAGTCAGGCTAAAAGAGGAATTGAGACTATTAAGCATGTTTCAAGGTGATGACTTAGCACAGCAAAGCCCTGTAGGAAAGAAAGAGCATGGATGCATTTCTGAGCCTACAGAGAAGCATTTGGCATAGTTGGGCCTTAGATTATAAAATGTGGTCTGAAGTAATAGGAGTAGAAAGATAAGCAGAGGTCTTGAAAGTTTGTAAAAGTTCTTACAAGCCATGTTATGCTGTTGGAACTTTTTATTGAGAGCATGAGAAAAACACAAGTATACTAATCAGATCATGAAATGACATAGTGACATGTCATTGGGTGACTTGAGTGACAACTAATTCACACCAGGCTTTTTCTTTAATAACTACCAAATACATTGAGTTGGGTCATTAGTGGCTACTTCTAAGCTCCATTAATCCTGCTCATTTGACCATAGTTCATGTATTCACCTGACTCCAGCTAGATCTCTTGAATCTAGCAATAGAGTGGACATTAGTCATGTTATTGGCATCAAAATACGGACAAGGTCTATAAGTTTCTGCCTTCCAGAGTGCTGGAGTGATCCTGATTTCTCTACTTCCCTCATTTGCACTGTTTATCCCTTTATTTAAATTATATCGATATCTTAGTATTTGTGCATTCAATGTCTTTTTTTTTCTTTTTTTTTTTTGACATGGAATCTCACTCAGTCACCCAGGCTAGAGTGCAGTGGCGCGATCTTGGCTCACTGCAAGCTCCACCTCCCGGGTTCATGCCATTCTCTTGCCTCAGCCTCCTGAGTAGCTGGGGCTACAGGAGCTGGCCACCACGCCCAGCAAATTTTTTGTATTTTTTAGTAGAGATGGGGTTTCCCCATGTTAGCCAGGATGGTCTCGATCTCCTGAACTCATTATCCACCTGCCTCAGCCTTCAAATGTGCTGGGATTACAGGTGTGAGCCACCGCACCCGGCCTCAATGCCCTTTTGAATAAGTTAGTTATCATCAGTTTCAATGTTGAAATATTACCTCTTCCAAGAAGTCTTCTTTGATTTTCTTTTGGTTCATGTTATTCCTTCTTTGTGGTTACATTAAATCCTATTCTTATCAATACTATAACATTCATCAAGTAGTTTTGTAAATAATTTTAATTCAACTTTTTTATTACTAACCTACACTGTCCAAGCTATAACCTTAACTTTTTGTTGCCACGTACTTCTTCTTATTTATCTGTATATTCTTAGTACCTAGGAAAGAATATGTCATGTAGTAGGAGCTCATAAAATGTTTGGCAAAAGATTGTGTGAATGAAAATTAATTTGCAAAAGAGCAAGACTCAGTCAGAACACAGTTTAGGTTGAATCAGCAAGAACATATAAGTCCCTTTTCTAATGGACTATACTCTGGATGCAGAAAAGAAACTGAGACTCAGTTGTAATCTTGGAGGCCCTTACTCTTGCAATAAGACATGAACAAATGGAACAATTCAAATTTACTTAAGGAGGGTGACATCAACGAATGATAGAATAGAGGTTAATAAGCTTATATACCTCCGCAACAAGTATTCTGCAACTAATCACAGACAAAAGTCTCTGTGGGTACTTCAGGGTTCAGGTAGGAGGCTGTAAAATTCCAGTGGAGTCCAAGACTTAGGAGTGTCATTCCAAGAGGCCAAACCTGTGTCCAAGTTGCTAATTTACTGAGGGTGCTCTCGGGCTTGATACCGCAAGTGATACCATTTCCCATGGGGAATAAATAAGCCCCATTTGACCTTGAGTCTGCAACCAAAACCATTTTCCAAAAGATCTAAGAGGAATAGCACAAAGAAGCGCCTCAGTGGAGAGACTTATCTGCCTGCCAACATTGTCTTGGCAGTGAACCTAAAATTTTCCCTGTGGCTCAGCCCCAGCCCTTTGCAACTGAGGTTCCAGCTTCAAACTACTTGCACAAGGACCTAGAGGGAGTCTGAGCTAATGGGTCACCAACCTGTGTCCCACAGCAGATTTTAAGGAGACTTAATCTCAACCCCAGCGTCTCTCTTGGTATTCAAAGAAATACCCTGTCTATGCAGGGACCTGCTGGGAAATGCAAGTGCATCTAAACTAATGAAATGGGATCCCCAGCAACAGATCTCAAGGGTTCCCAGTTGTAGTTCTGGCTCCTCTCACTGCAGCTGGGGAACTAGCCCTCTCTGCAGGAACTTGCGAAGAGCAGCATCACCATTTGAGTCAAGAAGACAGGTTTGCCAAAAGCTGTCTTACAACAGATTTTGAAGGGGCTCTGTCTCAGCTTCAGCCCTTTCTGCTGCAGCTGGGAATCTATCCTGCCTCTGTAAGAACCATCTGGGCTACTGGGACAGTCCTTTGGGTTTGGATCCTTGGCCAGTTTTATATCGCAATACCTTCCTTAGGTCTTCATCAGGTACATTGGAGTTGGAGAGCTTGATCAAGCTTGGAGCCCTCATGAGACTCATAATAAGCCTGAGTTTAGAGTGTCCTCTAGTGCTGAGGAGACTGCAGTGGTCCTAGGCTCAGGGAACGCAGTAGTCATTCTGCTTAGAAATTTTGGAAAGCCCCTGAAGGAGAATAGAAACAAAACCAGACTGTAAAGAACAAAACAAATCCATAATCCCTCAATATTCAGGCATTGTTGCACATCCACATTGTTGCACACCCACAAGCATCAAGAACATTCAGAGAAATAATATTTCACCAAATAGAAAAAGTAAGCTACTAGAGACCTTGAAGTGATGGAAATGTGTTATCTCTTAGACACAAAATTCCAAAAATCTGTATTAAGGAGGCTCAATGGACTTCAAGAAAACACAAAGAATCAATTCAGACATTTAACAGATAATTTTGTTTAAAAAAAGAGATTAATATGATAAAACAATCAAACAGAAATCCTAGATCTGAAAAGTACAATGAACTAAATGAAAAAATGTAATAGAGAGTCTCAACAGCAGAATTATTAAACATTGAATGAAATTAGACAGCTCTGAGACAAGCCATCTATAAATATACAGTCAGAGGAGAAGAAAGAAAAAAGAATGAAAAGGAGCACTAACAGCTTATGTGGTATATGAGACAACATTTTAAAGAAAATATTTGGGTTATTGGAGTTCAGGAGGGAGTTCAGAAAGGCAAAGTAGTAGAAATCTTATTAGAAGAAATAATAACAGAAAACTTTTCAAGCCTCAAGAAAGATATGAATATCTAGAAGCAGGCTGGATGAAAGTCACCAATAAGATTCAACCCAAATTAGAATAACCTAAGACATATTATAATTATACTCTAAAAAGTCAAATAAATAGAGAGAATCCTAGTAACAGCAAGAGAAAATAAGAAAATAACATATAAGGGAGTTTCAATATACCTAGAAACAGACATCTCTGGAGCAACCTTACAGGACAAAAAGGAGTGTGATGATATATTGAGAATGTTAAAGGAAAAAAAAATCTGCCAACAAATAATGCTGTAACTAAAAAAGCTATCTTTCACAAATAAGGAAGAAATATGACTTTCCCAAACAAAAACAAGCTGAGGGAGTCCATCGCTACTAGACCTGTAATGCAAGAAATTCTAAAGGGATTTCTTCAAACTGAAAGAAAGGATGCTGACATGTAACAAGAACACATCTGAATGTATAAAATTCACTGGTAAAAGTAAGCATACAGACAAAGTATAGTTACTTTAATACTTACTCTAATACTGTAATCAGAGTATTTATACTGCTTATATCTTTGGTATGAAGACTAAAAGACAAACCTATTAAAATAATTATAACTAAATTAATTTGTTAATAGGCACTATACAAAGATGTAAAGTGTAAAGTGTGATATCAATAATTCAAAATGTTGGAGAAAACAAAGTTAAAGTACAGTGTTTGTTTTCTTTTATTTGCAATCACAGTTAAGTTGTCAGTTTAAAACAACTTATTATAGCTGTAAGAGGTTTTTATGTAAGTCTCATGGTAACCACAAAGAAAAAACCTATGACAGGTACACTAAAATAAAAATCAATGAATCAAAGCATACTACCAAACAAAACCACTTAATTACAAAGGAAGACAATGAGAGTGGAAAAAAGAAAGAAAATATCTACAAATCAATTAGAAAACAGACATCAAAATACAGAAGTAAGTCCTTATCTGTTAATAATTACCTTCACTGAATAGCTTGAATTCTCTATTAAAAGATATAGAATGGCTGAAAAGAACATTGGAAACTGTGCAAATATATAAAATTTAAACAACATGCTGCTGAATGACCAATGGATCAATGAAACAATTAAAAAGGAAATTCAAAATATTTCTGAAGACAAATGAAAATGAAAACACAACATATGAGTTATAGCAAAATCAGTTGTAAGAGGGAAGTATATAGGAAAAAACAGCTTCATCAAAAAGTAGAAAGATCTCAATTAAGCAGTCTATTGTTGCACCTCAGGGAATGAGAAAAACAACAACAAATGACTGAAAATTTGTGGAAGAAAAAGTGGTAATAAATACTAGATCAGAAATAAATAAAATAGTGACTAAAAACAAAACAAAAAATCAATGAAGAGTTTGCTTTTGGAAAAGATAAAATTACAAACCATTAGCTGGACAAACTAAGGAAAATGAGAGATAACTAAATAAATAAAATCAGCAATTAGATAAAGGAGACATCAAAACTGATACCAGATGAATACAACATATCATCATAGAGTGTTAGGAACAACTTTACGTCAACAAATTGAATGAATACATTCCTGGACATATACAACATACTAAGACTGAATCATGAGATAACAGAAAACATGAATAGAGTAATGACAAGTAATGAGGTTGAATTTCTAACGAAAGTCTCCCTTAAAAGAAAAGCCCGGGACCTGATGACTTCACTGCTGAATTCTACCAAACATTTAAAGAGGAACTAATACCAATTCTTCTCAAAGTATTTGAAAAAACTGATGTGGAGGAAATTATTCCATATTTACTTTAGGAGGCTAGAATTACCCTGATTTCAAAACCAGACAAGAAAAAATATATAGAAAAAAAACACCTAGCAGACCACTCTTCCAGAAGCACATAAATGCAAATATCTTGAACCAAAATACTAGCAAACTGAATTCAAGAGAACTTCAAAAGGATCATTCACCATGATCAAGTACCATTTACCACAGGAATGCAAGGATGGTTTAACATACTCAAATCAATAAACATGATACATCACATTCAAGGAAAGAAAGAAAGAAAAAAAAAGAAAGAAAGAAAGGAGGAAAGAAGGAAAGAAAGAAAGAAGGAAAGAAAAGAAGGAAAGAAAATAAAGAGGAAGAAAGACAAAAAACATACGATCATCTAAATAGATGCAGAAAAAGCATTTGATAAAATCCAACATTGTTTCATTAAAAGGAAAACCTAAAGAAACTAGGCATAGAAGAAAAACATTTCAACACAATAAAGGCCATTTATGACATACCCACAGCTAACATCATACTGACTGGAGAAAATTGAAAGTATTTTTTTTCTAAAACCTGGAAAAGACAAGAATACTAACTTTCACTATTCAATGTAGCACAGGAAGTTGTAGCCCTAGCAATTAGGCTAGAGAAAAAAATAAAGTGTATCCAAATGGGAATAAAGGAAGTCAAATTGTCTTTGCTTCTATATATGTAACATCATATATAGAAAACTCTAAAGACTCCATGAAAAAATTGTTAGAACAAATACAAAATTTCAATAAAATCAAAGGTTACAAAATCAACATGCCAACATCAGTAGCATTTCTATATGCCAACAGCAAACTGTCTGAAAATAAAATCAAGAAAACAACCTCTTTTACAATAGCCACATAAAAATAAAATATGTAGGAATAAACTTAATCAAAGAGAGGAAAGATCTCTAAAATGAAAACTCTAAAACATTGATAAAAAAATGAAGTTGACACTCATCAGTGGAAGGTCCATGGACGGAAATGAAATGTTCATGGATTGAAAGAATTAATATTGTTAAAATGTACAAACTACCCAAAGCAATCTACAGATTAAATGCAATCCCTACCAACATAGCAATGGCATTCTTCACAGAATTTTGTTTTTAAATCCTAAAATTTTTGTAGAATCACAAAAGTCCCTGAACAGCCAAAGTAAGCTTGAGCAAACAGAACAAAGCTGAAGGTATTACATTACCTACCTTTAAAACATATCACAGAGTAATGGTAACCAAAACAACATGGCACTGGCATAATAACATATCTGTAGACTAATGAAACAGAATACAGAAACCAAAAATAAATCTATACATGTATAGAAAATTATCAACAAAGAAACCAAAAACATGCATTAGGTAAAGGACAGTCTCTTCAATACACAGCGCTGGAGAAACTGGATTTCCACATGCAGAATAGAAATAGGCACATATATTTCCCAATTACAAAAATCAATTAAAAATGTATGAAAGACTTAAATGTAAGACTTGAAACTTTGAAATTCCTAAAAGAAAACATAGGAGAAACTCTTCATGATGTTGGACTGGGCAGAGTGTTTGAATAAAACATCAAAAGTACAGTCAATGAAAGCAAAATTAGACATGTAGAATTATATAAAACTAAAAAGCCACTGAACAGCAAAGGAAATCATCAAGACTGAAGAGACAACCTACAGAATGGGAGAAAATATTCATAAACTATGTATCTGACTAGTGGTTAATATTCAGAATATAAAGAAACTCAAATCAATAGCAAAACAACAAATAATCCAGTTTAAAATTGGGCAAGAATGTGAATAAACATTTTGAAAAAAAAAAGTACAAGTAGCCAACAGGTGTCTACAAAAAAATGCTCACCATCACTAATCATCAGGGAAGTGCAAATCAAATTCACAATGAAATGTCACCTCACCCAAGTTAGAATAGTTGCTATAAAAAAGAAAAAAAGTAACAAATCTTGGTGGGGATGTGGAGAAAGGAGAACTTTTATACACTGTTGGTGAGAATGTAAATTAGTACCTCCACTATGAAAATCAGCATGAAGGTTCCACAAAATTTAAAAATAGAAGTATGAAATGACCCAACAATCCCACTTCTGGCTGTATATTCAAAAGTAATGAAGTCAGTATGTCAAAAAGAATCTGCACTCCCATGTTTATTGCAGCATTATTCACAATAGCCAAGATATGGACTAAACATATGTGTCCATCAATGAATGAATAAAATAAATGTGAGAGAGATATATATATATATATATATATACACATACACAATGGAATTGTATTTAGCCTTAAAGAATGAAACCCTATGACTTGCAAGAACATGGATGAACCTAGAGAACATATTAAGTACGGCACAGAAGACAGATACCACATGATCACACTCATATGTGGAATCTGAAAAAACCTGATCTCATAGAAGTGAACAGTAGAAAAGTGGTTTCCCAAGGCTGAGGAGAGTATTCAGGGAAGGATACAAGGAGAGGTTGGTCAAAGGGTAGAAAGTCATAGTTAGATAGTAGGAATAAGTTCTGGTATTCTCTTGAAAAGTAGAGTGACTAGTCAACAATAGTGTATTGTATACTTCAAAATAGCTAGAAGAGAGAATTTTGAATGTTCTCATTGCAAACAAATGAGAAGTGTTTGAGGTGATAAAAATGCTAATTATAATGATTTAATCATTACACAAAGCACATAGTTATCTAAATATTACACTGTATCCCATAAATATATATATTTATTATGTATCAATTAAAAATAAAATAAAAACTTTAATAATTCCCTTAAGGTGTGCGATGACCAACAAGTAAGATACGATGTACTTTCTATCTATAGAAGTTCTGGTTCTGCCCTTATCAATTTCCATATTACAATCTTTCCTCCCAGGTACTCCTGCTAACCAGGTAAGTTTAATCATTAAAGTAATTGAACAGTTTGTGTATCTCATTCTCAATTGATAAAATGGAAAAATGACTTTGATTAACTTGATTATGTGAATCTGTTCTCAAAACATGGTCAATTGTTAGAATGTTAATACATGCAGAGAGAGGAAAAAAAATGAGATAGAAAAGCTGAGAACCATATACTAGGGACATCTAGCTTACTAAAGTTTTTCTTCTGCATGAGGTCCTAGAAGAAGTCTTGTCAAATTGTCTTTGATCATAAACTTTTCACATAGTATTAGAAAGATATTCCTTCAGTATGAAGTACGTTTGAAACATTACAGGTACAAGATGTGAAGTCCAGACTAGAAGTGCTACTGGAGGTCACAACGGGGGACATTGCCTTTGGAGAGTAGGCTGTGAATTAGTGTGGCTTATTCCAAGTCAGATGACCAATGAGTGGGACCTGAAGTACTGATCAATCATTTTGAAAGGCCCCATTTTTGCTTTATTGTTCCTGGTGACATTTTGCCTTAACTACACAATGGAGACTTCAGGAGGAAGCTGCTTTCACTACTTTTTTTTTTTTTTAAATTACCATGAGGGTTAGAACATTTTTGTCCAATTACCACTTCTTTTTGCCACCTGAGCACAGTCAGCAGTCAGCATAAAAAAGTGATAATGGGAAGATAATGTCTAACCAGGTCACATTTTGCTTCAAAGGAACAAAACACATACAAAATGCATGTTTTTTTCTGACCTTGGCTTTCATTTCCCTGTAACACTTGACACAGAATTTAGCAGACATTGATATCAGCCATAGCAGAAGATAAAGCAGTGACAAATATAAGGATATAATTGGAAAAGGCCCTATGTTGGACTAAGAGTTTTGGATTCCAATACTTCATTAGTTAATCTCTCTCTCCCTCTGAGTGATTATGCACGGCCTGTCTCATTCTCACTGTCAGATAAAGTCTATTTTATTTGATAAGTTAAATTATTTAAAGATAAAGGGGTGATTTGAAACTATTATAAGGTAGGGTGTGGTGACTCATGCTTGTAATCCCAGCACTTTGGGAAGCTGAGGCGGGTGAATCACCTGAGGTTGGGAGTTCAAGACCAGCCTGACCAACATGGAGAAACCCTATCTCTACTAATAAATAAATAAATAAATAAATAAATAAATAAATTAGCCTGGTGTGGTGGCGCAAGCCTGTAATCCCAGCTGCTCGGGAGGCTGAGGCAGGAGAATCACTTGAACCTGGGGGGTGGAGGTTGCAGTGAGCTGAGATTGCGCCATTGCACTCCAGCCTGGGCAACAAACAAGAGCGAAACTCAGTCTCAAAAAAAAAAAAAAAAAAAAAAAAAAAAGAAAGAAAGAAAGAAAGAAACTATTATGAAAGCATAATTAGGATGTTTTACATTGCTGTTGTAATTCCAGGCAACAATGAGATCAACACAGAAGGAAATTAATAGGCCATTTTTATAACTCCTAGACTGGAATAACTACTTTATGTATATCATAGAATAGAATACTCACAAAAATACTTCAAAGCGAATATTGGCTCCATTTTGCAGATGTGAAAAATAGAGGTCCTGAAAGCCGGATTAACTTGCCTAAGATAACTTAGCTACTAAGTGAGCCATCAGGATTTGAAGCTTCTGCACTAGATCACAACTTCATTGTCAGCTTTCCTAAATACAAAAATGACTGAGGAACAAAGGATAGTTTTTAAACATTATATGAACAAAAGAGTGACCAGAGATGATCACTTATACTAAAAAATTTTGTTAGATATTATGCAGTAAAAATGTTCCTTTACCAAGTAATTTTCAGAAATCCTGATTTAAAGAAGTAAATCAAATGTTTTTTTTTTTTTTTTTTTTTTTGCTATAGGATTTCTTGTAGCTTTTGATATGAATGGTGTATTTCTGAGACTGTACAAAGGATGTGGCATGTTTCAACATTTTTGAGTATAAAGCTTCTTATAAAATTAACTTTCTATTGAATATCCATTGGAAAATACATATACAGGAGGAAAATTTATATCAAATAATCTTTGGTACTTGTACTGAATGAGGGTAATCTGCATTAATTTCAGAAATCTAGAAACATTATAGCCCTAGGGATTGGATCTGAGGATAACAGATTAGAATAAATATTGAAAAATCTATATACTATTAACAGACTTCTGAACTGCCTCTTTTTTCTAGATTTTTGAGACAGAAAGAGTCATGAATCTGATGCTGTCTTTAGAGACATCACAATCTAATTCAATGATTTGCAATTAAGACGGTCAAAGTATGTCGAAATCACCTTCACAGTCTCTTCCAAACTCCACATTCTATTATTTATGAAGTGCCAAACTCTTTATATGTATTAACTCATTTTATTCTGCAGTAACTCCATGAGGAAGGTACTTACATTGTCTTTTTTTCACAAATGAGGAAAGGAAATTAATTTGACCAACATTCTATAATTTTAATGTGGGTGTACCAGAATTTAAACTCAAGTCTATAACTTTGCATTTGAACATTAGATCAGGAACATTCAAGCATTCATAGTAATGGAGATTTCTGGTGGTAGGTAAATCATAGAAATAATTAGTTCCAATTCAAACATTCTGTCTCAGATTGTATATGAGAGATATCTAGGAAATGACATTTCTACAAAGCACTCGAGGAGACTCAGATACTGATGGCTCACAGAATACATGTGATGTTCCTTATTGTATTCCTTAAGCAAAAACCATAATTTGATTCTGTAACATAATTTAACTTTTAAAATTTTTAAATAAACAGCTACTTAAGCTTTACAATCAGAAACACTTAAGCAGCCCTACTGTTTTTAACATGATATCATAATGGCAAAGATCTAACTGTTCAATGTCCTTTTATCTATTAATTATCAGTAAAGAGCCCTGAATTGTGACTTATATATAACAGTTAAAAGACCACTAAGAAGTTGTGTGACTCTCAGCAAGTCACCTATCCTGTCTGAGATTCCTTTTTCTGATTAAAAAAAGAGCCAATCATTCAATTTTTTGCCACAGTTCATTTTTATTAATAGAAAATAAACACTTATTCCAGTTTCAAAGTTGTTATGCTTGAAGTTGCTAATTTAAATAAAACAAATTTTAAATAATCACTTAATAATCCTGCTTTGAAAGGCAATGAAATGTGGATTTAAAAAAAGTAGTATTCAGCACCATTTGCTCATAGATCTTTCAGAATTTGTTCTTAAAGTTTCTGGAACTTTCCTGCCTATAAAGTACAGGAATTACTGAGTTACATTGGAAAGCCTCCCTGGGACAGGCACTGGGGAGGTAAGCAGCCATCACAAAGGAATCAGTGTACATTCAGCATGGTGACTTGACTACAAAATAATCCCTTCCCCTCTATGGTAGCTCAAGAGAGACATGCTTCTAAGCACTGAGGTGTGAGGAGTCTCAGACTGTTATTTTCTGTTAGAATTGGTCTTCTTAGCTAATAACAGTAAATCTCTGGCACAGATGCTATTGGTCCTTAATGTCCTGTGATTTTAGGAAATTCTTTAAATAGTTTGGATTTAGGTCAATTTATTCAGAAATCAAACATATTTAATTAGGTTCACTACTCTGGCAGAGTAAGGGTACACTGGTTTAATATCCTTATAAAATATATACAATGTGTAGGTAAATCACAGTCTTAAACCATACATAGAATACTATATTATTTAAACCAATATCTATTTTAACAAAATGTTTATAATTAAAAACAGCTGATGAAACTAAATCCAAAGGTATGACAAAGGGGACTCAGCTCTGTTGCTTAAAGAACTTTCAAAAAGCATGTGCCCACAAAGCCATTCAAGGACAGGGAAGGAGGTGCCCTTCTCCTTATTGTTACTGTAGAATTCCTGTTGGGGCTGGGCCAGAAATGAACAGTTCTAAATATTTCAGAGAAGTCCAAAATCTTAAAAAGTCTTTTATGCAAAAAAATGTCTTTCTGCATCAGTGACTAGTAATAATGCTCATCAGAATTTCCTAATAACACAAAAACAAAGCCCAGTCCATACATTTGATAAGATGTCAAAGTAATGGGAGGTGGACTATTATGTCAACCTTAGTCAGAGTTTCTGCTGGCTTCTTCCTATATACTGTTCACCGATTTGAGTAAAGTGGATTTGTGAGAGAATAGTGTTTGAAGGCCAGGATCTCTTTTGGGCATTTCTTCCTAAGTGGAATACACAACAGATAAGGGAGTAGGGGAGGTAATACAGGGAAGTTACTCTTTCCAGCTCAGAAGGAGTTGATGAAGCCCATATGTACATTAAAGAAGCCCATGGGATCCTCTAGCTGTGGATCGTGGCTAACGTGGACCACGGCAGCATTTTCCTGTACAGCTCCAAAAACCCTGGGTAGGGGTTCACAGGATCCAATGGCCCATAGATAAAATGAATTGGGATAGTTACAGAGGCAAGAGCTCCCACCCAGTGCCTTCTAAACTTCTTCCTCTGATTGATGTACTGTAAGAGACTGTCAATGACTAAGTTCCCGTCATTGTTGCAGATCCCTGCCCACATGTCCCATAGCTCACTCTCAGAGGGCCGAGTATACGGCCCAAAGACTGGGATGAGACCTCGAGAGAGTATAAAGAAGTTCATCAGCTGCGTGAGGATGGGTGACAGCACACCTCCATCTTTGAGTAGCTTCTAGAGGAGTGGATGGTGAGTCTCAGGAAAGATACCTCCATTTGACAGACAGAGACTCTTTATGGTAAGCCGACCAGACAGATTCTGCTTGTGTCTGTAGAGAAGTTCCTGAGCAACAGTATCTTCATAGTCATGAGACTAAAGGTTGATCCTGCGGTTCTGAAGCCCCAGATGACCCAAAGTGCCTCCACGATGCTGGCCTGCTCAAATATGGAATGGTGATGTGGTCTCTGTTTGTCACTGAAGCCAAAGCCTAAGAAATCAAGGGCAATCACTCAATAAGACCTCAAGGTCAGACTTCCCAAATCTTGTACCAATCGTAGCTGGATGTTGGAAAGCCGTGTAAAAGCACAACTATCTCCGGACTTCCAACCACACTCACAATGTCTTGGTAGAAGATGCGCAGTCCCTTGTAAGTGAAAAACTTTACTGAAGACTTCTATGAGTGAAGGGCAGGGGACAGCTGAAGAGTTGGGATGTGCAGGTACGCAGCAAGCAGGGTCACGGCCAACAGCCCCACCTGCATCCCCCACTACCTCATCCTGATTCGGGTAAGACCTGGGCTACAGGACCCCATGTTTGGGGGAGACAGGTTGTGCAATCATTTCATTTTAAAAATTGTTTTCCATCAAGTGTTTTCATAGTTTTGTCTTATGCACTTTATTTGTGTCTGACCTAATTCATACTCTTCTTGTAACAAAAACAGGTGATGCGACTCTTTTCTTAGTGAATAGAGCTGATGCATAGAACCGTAAGTGGTTTGGCAAGATGACAGGCAGTAAGTAGCTAAGCTGCGATTCACAATCAGATATTTCAGCTATAACACCTCTTTTATGAAAATTATGATAAGATTTTACTTATTCAAGAAATTAATGACCCTTTTAGTTGTATAATTCTTCTATATTCAAGGTGTTAAGAATACTATCTTAAAGCTATGAGAGTTCATATAACTTCTGACAACTGACATATATTTGCAGGACGTTTTAGATGGAGAAAATCTGGCTCAGAGTTGCATAGAAAATCCGAAATAAATTTTGCTTTGCATTTCATACACTTTGACAATTATAATTGGTAGAAATAATAATGAGGAAAATGGTATTCTTCAGCTTGACTTGTTAACTACCTATTTCCTGCCTGTAACCTTAGCAAAGAGAAAGTCCTACAGAAGGGCTTTGTTGTTATAATATTAGACTTCTCTAATTTCCCTTTGACCTCTTTGAATCAGGCTTCTTATCTGGGAATCTGACCAAAACTGTTCACCTCAGTATTTTTGATCTGCTCTAGGTACAGGAAAAGTGCCAAATTTTCAAGTTCATTATCTTAGCTCTTTTAAATTGTTTCTGGTACCAAGGCAAAGGAGATTATATTTCAAAACAGAGGATACAACAACACCCATGACACAACTATGTAAAATCTCAGATATGATTAGAATAATAAGGTCTCAGTATGCATTCCTATCTTATTATGGAGTCATTGAGCTGGAAAGAACTTCAGAGATCTGACAGTTCAGTATACTAGTTTTACAAATAGCGGAAAAGGGAAAGAAGAAAAAAATTAGGGAGAAAAAACCTTGGGGAGGGGGAGAAAGAAAGAGAGTAAAAAAGGAAAAAAGGGAAGAGGAAAAGCAAGAAAAAGTAGGATAACATTTAATTGGCACAAATATCTGCTAGGCATTATATTAGATGCATTATTTATATTATCACAGTTAATGATTTCATGGTTAGGAGGGAGTAATTTGTGGATAAATAAAGCAGTATTTCAAGTACAATAAATAACCTGCCACAGACCTCTTCTATGTGGCAATTATCATCAGAAATAGTTTTATATCATACCATTCATCGTGATGCTCAACACCATTAGTCTTCCTCAAAGGTCCCACACTAACTAGTGAAAGATCTGAAATTTGAATTCATTTTCCTGATTTCTCCCCTAGTACCCTTTTCATTATACCATGCCCCCTCTTCTTTGTGCCATGTATGCCTATGAGGCATTGTACAGCACAGAGATGAGCATGTTCTCCAAATTCAGTAGATTACAGATTCTTCAAGATGGGATAGTAATGCTCAGAAGTGGGTCAGCTCTTTGGAAGCCAAATCCACTCTGAATTTACAGATGGGAAAATGAAAATAGGTGCAACTGTCAGTTTGATAGACCCAAGCAGATTGAACAATGTGATTATCAATGTAAAAATTACCATGTTTAGGTTTATGTTAGAGTTACAGAGTAACTCAGTTTTCTTATTTTAGAAGACTCATAAGAGGTTCTTTTTGTGTGATACTTTAGACTTAAATGTTTTTAAAACAACAATGCTCACAACAATACTGTGAATTGAGTTGTTAAATTCCCTAGTTTTAAAAAGGAGAAGCTTAACAAGGTCTAGGAGAATTATAATTAATTCTCTTTAGACTTAATAAACAGCAGAATTGGGCATGAATCTAGGGAGTCTAGTGTATTTTAACTTATGTACAGCCAACTTGAACAGTTGATATTTATAGAACCATTTAACCAAGAGAACAACATTCATTTCAAGTGCACCTTTGTTCTTCATCAAGATAGATCACATTTTATTTCTGAGACATTTAAGCCTTACTTTAAATGCCATTAAAAACTATTTGTTATTTATTAATAAATATTAATCAACAGCAATTTATTAATAGTAACAATTTTATATAAATGAAAACTATTTATGTTTTAGCATCAGTTCTTCCTCATACATTGAGCTAGGTTTTTTAAATACCCAATGCCTTTGTAATTTTGTGTTTTTAGGTGGTGGTGATCATGAAAACGTATTTCCAATAATGTGATTATGTAATGCTCCATAAATATACATATTATTAAAAAGTCATAATTTTGTACAAAGAGTAGAAAATAAGTAATTAGAAAACTTAAAGTCTCAGATAAAAGTAATTTTCAAGGCTTCACCAGATCCCTTAACTTTTCTTCAAATAAATAACTGGTTTTGCAGCACTACTAGCTAAGATTAATGATCGCATCATGGGGTCATGGTATACAACGCAATTCAAGCAGTTTGATGCAAAATATATGCATTTGACGTTACTTGTGCAACATTTAAGTACTTGTTGAAATCTTAGGTTCTTGGCAGACATGACCACTTAACAAGTGGGTTAACTTAATTATTCTACTTGACCTCCTTGAGTTTAAATTCAATAATCTCATTTGGAAGTAAAGCACATAATTAATTTTAAGGGGGAAATTAACACAATATAAGTTTTTTTTTAATTTTCAAATTAGCAATTTTACATAATAGTCAAAAAGCATCAGCACAAGAAAGGAAAGAAAGAGGAAAAAATAAAAGAAAAAGAAAATGTTCTAAATGAGTAGGTTTACCAATTTCTGAGAGACTAATTTAAATTTCAAGAAAATATTTATTAATCATCTATTACATGACAAGCATGATATTAAAAAAAACTGGGAATACTAAGATTTAAAATACATGAGAGACATCCATAAACAGTCTCCAGAAACCAAAAAAAAAAAAAAAATTAATAGAACTACCATACATTCAGTGATCCGACTTCTAAGATATAAAGGTGTATATATCCAAAGGAAACAAAATCATTACCTCAAGGGGATAGCTGCATCCACATATTCACTGCAGTATTAGTTATGATAACTAAGATATGGAAACTACTTAAGTGTCCACCAATGGTTGAACATATAAAGAAAATGTGCTACATACACATAATGCATTACTATTCAGCCACTAAAAAGAAGGAAATGTTGCCATTGTGACAAAAAAGATGAAACTGGAGAACATTATGCAAAGTAAAATAAAACAGATACAGAAAAACAAATGTTGTATAATCTTACTTACTTTGGAATCTAAAAAATGTCGAACTCATAGAACCAAAGAGTAGAACGTTGGTTGCCAGGGACGGGCAGAGAGGGGAAATGGGAAATATTAGTCAAAGGCCAAAGGGTACAAACATTGTTTTAAGATGAATAAGTTCTGTAAATCTAGCAACATGATGACTACAGTTAATAATCTTATGTTACTTGAAATCTGCTGAGAATAGATCTTCAGTATCCTCACCACACACTTACATACACACACACACACACACACACACACACACACAGAGGAACAAATGGTAACTAAGTGCAGTATTGGAATTTTTAATTAATTTGATTCTGATAATTATTTTACAATGTATATGTATATTAAATCATCATATTGAGAGGTGACAGCCTGCTGGCAGCCCTCTCAGCCCTCGCTTGCTCTCGGCGCCTCCTCGGCCTCGGCGCCCACTCTGGCTGCGCTTGAGGAGCCCTTCAGCCTGCCGCTGCACTGTGGGAGCCCCTTTCCGGGCTGGCCGCTGGGAGCCGGCTCCCTCAGCTTGCGGGGAGCTGTGGAGGGAGAGGCGCGGGTGGGAACCGGGACTGTGCAGGGGCTTGCGGGCCAGCATGAGTTCTGGGTGGGCGTGGGCTCGGCAGACCCCACACTCCGAGTGGCCCGGCGTGAGGGACTTAGCATCCAGGCCAGCAGCTGTGGAGGGTGTGCTGGGTACCCCAGCACTGCCGGCCTTCCTGCACTGTGCTCAAATTCTGGCAGGGCCTCAGCTGCCTCCCTGAGTGGCAGGGCTCGGGACTGCAGCCCGCCATGCCTGACCCCCACCCCACCCCCATTTACCTTCTCCCCCCCATCCACCCTCTCCCCCTCATCCACCCTCTCCCCCACTCCACCTCTCCCCCCCACCACTAACCCAACTCCCCCTTCCCCCCGCCAGCCACTGGCTCCTACCTAACCCCAGCTACTGCAGGGCCAGAGCCTCCCCGACGAGTGCCGCCCTCTGCTCCATGGTGCCAGGTCCCATCCACCGCCCAAGGGCTGAGGAGTGCTGGCGCATGGCAGGGGACTGGCGGGCAGCTCCACCTGCGGCCCCAGTGCAGGATCCACTAGGTGAAGCCAGCTGGACTCCTGAGTCTAGTGGGGACTTGGAGAACCTTTATGTCTGGCTAAGGGATTATAAATCACCAATCAGCACTCTGTGTCTAGCTCAAGGTTTGTAAATGCACCAATCAGCACTCTGATCTAGCTAATCTGGTGGGGACTTGGAGAACCTTTATGTCTAGCTAAGGGATTGTAAATACACCAATCAGCACTCTGTGTCTAGCTCAGGTTTGTGAACACACCAATCAGCACCCTGTGTCTAGCTCAAGGTTTGTAAATGCACCAGTCATTGATCAGTGCTCTTTGTCTAGCTAATCTAGTGGGGACTTGGAGAACTTTTGTGTTTAGCTCAGGGATTGCAAACACACCAATCAGCACCCTGTCAAAACGGACCAATCAGCTCTCTGTAAAACATACCAATCAGCTCTCTGTAAAATGGACCAATCAGCAGGATGTGGGTGGGGCCAGATAAGGGAATAAAAACAGGCTGCTGGAGCCAACAGTGGCAACTGGCTCAGGTCCTTTTCCACAGTGTGGGGGATTTGTTCTTTTGCTCTTTGCAATAAATCTGGCTGCTGTTCCCTCTTAGGGTCTGCACTGCTTTTTTGAGCTGCAACACTCACCGCAAAAATCTGCAGCTTCAGTCCTGAGGCCAACTAGACCACGAACCTACCAGGAAGAATGAACAGCTCTAGACAGGAGGAATGAACAACTCCAGATGTGCCGCCTTAAGAGCTGTAACACTCACTGTGAAGGTCTGCAGCTTCACTCCTGAAGTCAGAGAGACCACGAACCCACCAGAAGGAAGAAATTCCGAACATCTCCGAATATCAGATGGAACAAACTCCAGACACATCACGTTTAAGAACTGTAACACTCACCGCGAGGGTCCATGGCTTCATTCTTGAAGTCGGTGAGATCAAGAACCCACCAATTCCGGACACAATATTGTACACATTGAATATATACAATTTTTATTTGTCAATTATACCCCAATAAAATTGGGAGAAAGTAGTTGAATAGCTAAGAAAAAAGAATTTTAGCTTTTAAATAGGCTCCATTTGGGAAAATGTGAGAAAATATGCCTTTTAAATATTTTATGAGACAATTTAAATATAAATCAAAGCTTTGGTAATTTAGAAGTTGTACTTTGAAACCCCACATCTCCCAACATTTAGAAATTCTTATAACCCTTCCCCTGGGGGAAGTATGACTCTTAACTTCATCACTGGCTTTAGCAAATTAAAAAAAAAAAAAAGAATGTAACCATGGGCGGGCGTGGTGGCTCACACCTGTAATCCCAGCACTTTGGGAGGTGGAGGCAGGTGGATCACATGAGGTCCGGAGTTTGAGACCAGCCTGGCCAAAATGGTGAAACCCTGTCCTTACTAAAAATAGGTGGTGGTGTGAGCCTGTGATCCCAGCTACTCGGTAGGCTGAGGCAGGAGAATCACTTCAACCTGGGAGGTGGAGGTTGCAGTGAGCTGAAATCGCACCATTGCACTCCAGTCTGGGCAACAAGAGTGAAACTCCGTCACAAAGAATGTAACCATAATGTAGCTCCAGTTTGACATTTTCAAAAGAAAGTAATAATCTTTGAAATCTCTAGCAGAATAAGGAGGGGTCAGAGCTTTCACCAGAAAGGAGTGGCAAGAAACTTTATTAAAACGGGAAATAAGCTGGGCGCAGTGGCTCATGCCTATATTCCCAGCACTTTGGGAGGCTGAGGAGGGCGGATCACCTGAAGTCAGGAGTTTGAGACCTGCCTGACCAACATGGTGAAACCCTGTCTCTATTAAAAATACAAAATTAGCCAGGTGTGGTGGTGCGCGCCTGTAATCCCAGTTATTCGGGATCCTGGGGCAGGAGAATCACTTCAACCCAGGAGGCGGAGGTTGCAGTGAGCCAAGATCATGCCATTGCAGTCCAGTCTGGGCAAAAAGAGCTAAAGTTCATCTGAAAAAAAAAAAGAAACAAAAAAACAAAACCACTGTAAATAGATTGAATATACCCATGTAAAATAATACATTAATTTAAAAAATTTTCATCACATCTGGTCATGAAAATGCAAAAATATGTCTTCTGTTTTTAAACTACCTTTAAGCATAATCACTGATTTAAAAAACATTCTTAACTGTTAATAATTTCTACTGATTTATCTGTGAATACTGGTTTTTATAAAATAATTTTTGTCCTATTTCTATTACCAGTACTTTTCCAAGTGGTCTGGGAGTATCAACCACACAACTGATATAATCTTGTGCCATATTACTCTGAGTAGAATTACTTATGGAAAATAGGATAATTAGACGAAAGCCCTTTCCAACCAGAATCTGACTGACTGTAATGTGTGGAAGGGCATTCTAAATTGGAAGGACCACCTTTGATGGTCCGAGTTCCCTTACTGAGTGAATGATCACTTTAATATCAATACAAACAAATTCTTTTTTGTAACGTGTGCCATTAGGAAGAGACTTCTCATGATATTCTAATGGATTGAATGACATGTATGTATTGTCTTCTATGAATTGAGTGCAGTCTACTGTTTGTTGCCCTGAGTGAATCTCTCCCAGTAATTCAGAACCTACCGAGTGATTGTCTGAACTCTGCTCTTGTCGACACTTGCGATGTCCTGCATGAAGTCAAATCTTCTAGATGATTTCAGTTTCTCATTTTGCTTGCTGTGTCAGTGATATCAATAACTAGATCATTTATTTCTCTGGAAACAGCCCTTCTCCTTCTTTATATAACAGCTTCCTTGTGTTTGTTCTTTCTCTTTGGATTCTCCCTCTTTCACAGGCTCCATTCCTGATGTAATCTAAACCTTGAGATTCCTCTGCTTAAGAGATCTCATCAATCTCCATGACTTTAAACACCACCTGTGACAACATCTCCAAATATACGTTTTTTAGCCCAGACATATTTTCTGAGTTCCAGACATATATTTACAACAGCTTGCTTGACACATCTACTTGAATATATCTTAAGTATCTCAAACTTTGCATATTTAAAACAGAAATCACAAATTTCCCCTTAATCTTGTTCTTGCCCAAGATGTTCATTTTAGGAAAAGGCATTCTATTCAACTAGTTTCTTAAGACAAAATCTAGGGTTTTCCCCCCTCTCCATCTCTATTATCACTATCCTAATAAAAAATAACATTTTAACTAATGAATTGATTTCCCAATTTGTCCTTTATGAGAAAAAAATCCACTCTTCACATAGCAAACTATATCCTATTTTTTTATTTTATTATTATTATACTTTAAGTTTTAGGGTACATGTGCACAATGTGCAGGTTAGTGGCATATGTATACATGTGCCATGCTGGTGTGCTGCACCCATTAACTCCTCATTTAGCATTAGGTATATCTCCTAAAGCTATCCCTCTTCTCTCCCCCCACCCCACAACAGTCCCCAGAGTGTGATGTTCCCCTTCCTGTGTCCATGTGTTCTCATTGTTCAATTCCCACCTATGAGTGAGAATATGCGGTGTTTGGTTTTTTGTTCTTGTGATAGTTTACTGAGAATGATGATTTCCAATTTCATCCATGTCCCTACAAAGGACATGAACTCATCATTTTTTATGGCTGCATAGTATTCCATGGTGTATATGTGCCACATTTTCTTAATCCAGTCTATCATTGTTGGATATTTGGGTTGGTTCCAAGTCTTTGCTATTGTGAATAGTGCCGCAATAAACATACGTGTGCATGTGTCTTTATAGCATATCCTATTTTTAAAATGTAAATTAGAGTATGTAACTCACTGGCTTAAAGTTATTCCATTGTTTTCTATAGTATGCAGAATCAAATTAGAAATCCTTCTTGTAGCTAAAGAAGTCCTGCTTATCTGTCCCTAGACACTTTTCTAATCATATCTAACTCTACATTATTTTTTTCCACAGAATTGCAACAAGCACATTTACCAGTTTAAACTGAGAGATAGTGCATGAGGGATGGGTATATTTTTCATATTTCACCACCTCAGTTTTGCTGTCCACTTTTCTGGCATGACTGACTCAAGATTGTTCTTTTAGCAAACACTTCATTTGGAGGCCTTTTCCAACCACCTGATCTGTAGTAGACTCACTTGTTATTTCCTGTCATGTCAGCGTTTGTAATTTCCATGAAAGTACAAATCAAAATCTGTCATTATTTCACATGTTTGATGTTCATTTTGATATGTTCCATATTGGCCCTGCCTAGACTCAGCTTTCTGAGCCAGTGATCCTGTTCTCTACTTCATTCACATTACCTATCATACTGATTGTTACATAATAAATATTCAAGAAAACATTTGTGGCATAAACAAATGAATGAATATCCAAGTCACTCCTTGCTCGGGAATAAATGACTTCATAGATGAGCATCATACAAACTCTGTTCAAGAATTGTGAATAAAATGCTTTGTTGATATCAATTAATGGGAAAAATGACAACATCTTATGTTTATTGGAACCTTTATATTGAAAAATTAACATATGGAGTGGTTATTCATGAAAGGAAAAGAGAAAAAGAGGAGAAACAAAAGAAAATAGTAGAGCTTTGAGGTACTGAGATACTGTTGCTGTGCTTGTGTAGGTTGTTGAATTAATCCATTCAGTTACATGTTCATTTTCTAATTAACTGATACGAACAGTTCAAGTACTGACTAGTAGTTTATAGCTGCAGGTCAAAATGTCTCAGTGGATGTGCAATTCTAAAAATGGCTCTGCAGTTACAGTAGTTTTATTTATCTCCAGGCACTTGACGCATCAAGCAGCTTCTAATTGCTAACAAAGAAATATCTAGTCTTTTCCAGCCTGTTCTCCTCCCTAACCTATCTGCAGAACAAATATTGTCATTTCTGACAGGAAGAATGAGAGCAACCACAAATAACATATGACAAAAGCAACTCATCTGTACACATGAGAACCTATCTATACGTGGTAGCAAATAGTTTTACGAAGGTTTTACAAAATAGTACATTTTCTAGTCTGGTCCCTTGATAATTGGCATATGTGAAATATAGTCCCTGAACTTTATAGAATGTTTGTTTCCCATCACACATGGCCTGTCATGTTCTATTTTTAGAATAACTGGTATAGGTAAAGGTGACCCAACAGACTGCAAATCTCACTTCTAGACAATTACTGTTAAAGAGATAACCTATTTAAACAAAGTAACAGGGAATTGCATGGAACATAAGGAAATAAGGACATAGATCAGGGTGGCATTTTAAAATTCTACCGCAAATAGGTAATTAGCAGGTAAAAATAGCAAATAAGCTTGCTTCAGCTGTCTCGAGTTACAGAATAGGTTATTATTGGAATCCACATGGCTTTAATATTTGGCTATGTAAAGCTAGGTAAGTGAAACAGAGGTTTTAGAGTTCAGGTTAAATTATCAAAAAGAAAGTTTTTACTTGTTTGATTACTTGAATCACATATAAAATTCCATAGATACAAATGTCATTAAGTAGAACAATTCTGTGAAACAGTCATTTTTCTTTTTCTAATACATGGCTCATAGAAATAGAACTCTGAAAATCTGATTTTTAAAAATTCCCTTATTAAAAATTCTTTGTGAAAAAGTATTTCTTAAATTTCTATCTGCCCCTTATAATGATAGTACCTGAGTCATCATAAAAGAGACATAGAAAGGAGACTTACCTCACTTTGATTTATGTGTAGTTTTTTGGTTTTGCCATTAGCAGTCATTTTTCTTTCATTCTCTTAATTTTATTCCTTTAAGAACCTTGATAAGAGACACCACAACTATAAAATGATGCTGCTTACTTCTAAAATACAAGAAATAAAAATGTAACTCTAATTTTTGTCACATGGATATATTTTTAAAAATCTAGAGTTTTCATTTGTTGGCTCATGTTTTTGGAACTCTGCTAAGAACTCTTCTATTCTTATAGGAACATAGACATGTCCAAAGATTAATTTTAATCTTTCATTAAATAATGAATATATACAAATAATATTTTTATCATATATGTTTAAAAATAGTCCAAAGTTAATATCATTATTCTTCCCCAGAACATTGAAAAAAAAACCCATAAGAATAGTTCAATACTATTCACCCCCTCCCTCTTCTTTCTAAGTATTGTTTAGATTTTAGTAATTTTTTTTAACCTCTTGTTGTGGGTTAATTTTGTCTTCCCAAAAAATATGTTTAAATTCAAATTTTCAGTATTTATAAATGCGATCTTATTTGGATGTTGGGTCTTTGCAGATATAATCAAGTTACAATGGGTTTATACTGGAGTGAGGAGGGCCCTAAAATTACTATGGCTGGTGTCTTTATGAGAAGAGATTCAAACAACAATGATGAGGCAGAGACTTGAGTGACACATTTAAAGTCAAGGAAAGCAATTGATTGGGTTTTCAGGATCTAAGAATTGTTCTTAACTTGAGGAAAATTCTCTCCCATTATCTCTTTGAATATTGTCACTTCTTTCTCTTATGTCTTTCTGAAAACCTGCTCAGATTCATATTATACATTCTCAATCATCCATACTGCTTATCTTTTTTATATTGAATCTGTTTTGCTTCAGTGATTCTATTTATAAAAGTCATCCATCTTTATAATCTGGTTTATAATTTAATTGGTTCTTTTTCATATATTCTCAGATATTATAATATTTTATATTATATTAAGTATTCATATTTTAATTATTTTATTTACCTTTCTAAAACAATACATATTTTTTTTTAATCTTGCAGCTCCAATATCTGTACTCTTTGGGAATCTAACTTTTCTGACTCTTCTTTCTGTAAGTTCTTGCTCATCATGGTTTCTCTTATTGTAAGTTTTGTGATTTTTTTTTAACTGTGGTTTTATTTCTCCTGGAACATTATCTGTGAGATTTTTGTAAGGCCTGGCTGAAAAAAGCATTTCTCTTGAGAGTACTTGTATTTGCTTCTGCCTGGTGCCCAAAGGTACTTACATGGGATCACTTAGAAATAAATTCTCAGCTTGAAAGTTTTGGATCACTAGCTGCAAATCCACATGAGGGCCAGTTTGTGAGTACGAATTCTCAGGAGAGATTTCTTTTTCTTTCCATCCAATGCCAAGATCCCAGTAGGCATGTTTCTTTGTGGGTTTTTTTTTTTCCACACAGTAGGTTTATTTCTGTTTCTACTATATACTGCTAGTGGAAGTGCAATTGAGTACAATCAGCTCTGGAAACTGTTTCATTATTACTAAATTTAAATATAGATATGCACTTTGGTCTAGCAATTTCTTTCCTCTGTATATATTCAACAGAAATATGTGCACTGATACAACAAAAATTGTGCAAAAATGTTGGTGGATGCATTAACTTTACAGCCAAACACTGATGCACCCACATGTCCATTAGTAATAGAATAAATAAGTAAATAGAGTTATGGTCAGAATGCAGAATATTATACTGAAATAAATTGAATAAACCACTGCTGCAGGCAGAAATGTAACATGTAAAATAATGTAAAATGAGCCAGACACAACAATATTTGCTATAAGATTTATTATGTAAAGTTTCAAAGAGTCAAAACTAATCTAAAGGGCTGGAAATAAGGAGAGTGTTCAACCCTGGGAGAAGGGAAGGGTAAAGAAGAGGGCATAGGAGTGGTATCTGGCAATAGGTTCAGGTTACAAAGGGATGTTTACTTTGTTCTTACTCTTTGAAAACCTATTTATGATTTGTGCATTTTCTACCTGTAAAATACTTAAAACAAAGGGAAAGAAAATGAGTATGGAATTATATCCTCATCTTCTTTAAATCCTTCATCGACTCACTGTCCACTGAAGATACAATATAATCCTCATCAAAGTATACTTGTCCGCTCCCCACCTTCCTCTCCAACAAAAACGTAGGATCATTTTCTCTCACGCATTCCAGACCAAGCACAGTCATCTTTTGTTTCCTCCAAATGCCAAAATGTTCCCTAGCTTAAGGTATTTACATGGGTTATTCCTTCTTTCTGACATTCTCTGTTATACGATTGTAAACTATTTGCTTCCTATTCAAATCTTACACTCTGAAAAATGTCACTTTTAACAAGACATGTTCATGGATCCCCAATCAAATTATAATCCATCTCACCCTTAATTTTCTTTTATAGATCCTATTGTTTCCTTTAGTAGCTTTTGCTATGATGTGTAACCTGCATAGCATATGAATTATATATGTGTTCCTCTGGATTCCTATAAGCCTCATGGTGGCAGGATCCATTTTAATTTTACTCTTCATTATACACCATGTCCTTATTCTAGCACACTACCTGGTTCTGAGTGGCCACAGTGAGTGAATTGCTGAATGCATAAAGAATCTGACCCATTTCTATTGTAACAGAAATCAAAGGGGGGATAGGAAATACAAATTAGTCCTCTATCACTGATAATATTCTTTAATCATCTTTATTTTGAGAAACTATGAGGCTCATTGTAGAGATCACTATTTCTTACTTTTATTATCTATATGTAACATACTATGAAGCCCAGAACTAGACCAGTGCCAGAAAATATTTGAAATAAATTATGTAGGGGCAGTGTTGAATTAAGAATTAAAAGTTTAACATATAACATTTATTTATAAAATCAATTTCTCTAAAAAAAGAGTATTATTGATTGTCTTGATTATCCACTTGCAGTCAAAATATGGATAACCTTGACTAAGGAGGAGGCTTTAATACAAAATGAACATAAAATTCACTAAAAATTAGAGTTTTATATATCTTAAGCCTGAAGAATTTATTTTTTCCCCATGCACTCAATTTTATCAATTCATGAGTAATGTACTGGTAATCAGCATATATTGATTATTCCCTCATATTGAGCATCAAGATACCAAATAAATATAAATTTATATGTAATTGTATACAAATCAATTATACTAAGCTATAAAGCAGAAGTTCTCCAAGTATGGTCAATAAATCCCCCAAATCCTTCTCAGAGGCAAAAATATTTTTATTAGTATGCTAAGCTCTTATTTCCATTTTTCAATAATTAACATTTCAACTGATCATACAAAAGTAATGGTGGCCACACTGTTTTCTCCTCAGTACTAAACTGTACTAGTAGTGTTGAATTCTTTACTTCCACCCTATTGCCATGTAAAATTATAATTATTCCAGTTGCACTTAAGAATAATATTGATGAAGCAGTACTTATTAATTATATTAAATTTCAGACTTCGATAGCTAATGTGATAAAGTAAGAAGTACAAATAGAGTTCTAGTGCCTCATACGTAAGGTCAATGGTGACTTTAAGAAAAATTTGTGTGTAATTGAGTTGTGAGCTTAAGTGGCACATTTGTCATAAGGCATTTTAATTTGAAAAAAAATGACTAAAAAACAAACTGGTCATTCTGAGTCGAAAATTTGGCAGATATTGTCTCAAAAATGTATCAAGTGAGTCTGTTACTTTAAGAATAAAAGACTACTTTCTGCCAAAGAAAAAGTTTAAGTTTTCAAATTAAAAATAGAATTTTGGATAACTCATATCTACTGCAATAAACTTGGAAGATTTCCAATACTAGAGATTGTTCTGATCATTTGGATGGTTATATTAATCAAGTGTTTTTTTATATTATATAATGAATTGTACCAAAATTGCAAAGACTTGTATAATTAAGTTATTTGATATCTTTGAGATGATCAAAGCATAATGATTATATATAAGTAATATTTTCTAAGTGCAGAATAGACCAATAGATTTGAGTGGAAGAAAGTCTGATGTGGCTTTAGAGTCCATGTCGTAATTATCCTTTAAGAAACAATCACTTATTGAGTTCGGGTGTAACATCAAAGAAATATATCCAAAATTATCTGAAAAGGCTATTAAGGAGTTCCTTTTCCAACTACCTATCTGTGTGAGTTTGGATTTTCTTCATAAATTTTCTTCATATTTTTGAAATAAGCAATATAAAAAACATACACAGCCATGACAGGGCCAGATGTGTTCTGAAGATAGTGAATTATCCAGTGTCCCTGTGGAGATAATGAAGAGACTGTAGAGCAAGTTACGAGCGAAGTTTGAAGAGTCCGAAATGGATGGCATTTGAGCTATCTTCTACACTGGAGCCCTCCAGAGAATGGTATGGGGATAATGATGGAGTGGTGGGGTTTGAATGTGTAATGAGAATCTGTTGGCAGTATAGGAGAATCAGCAGGGCCCTCATTTGGGAGGCTTCCATAATAATCTTGGTGAGATGATGTGGGTCATAACTAATCAGTGAACGTGATGATAGAAAACATGAATCAACTGAATATAATTGATACAGGTGTAATATGTATGCTTACCTAAGAAGGAAAAGAAAGAAAGACTTGGAATAAATAATGACCCTTTCCCTCAAGTAATTCTTATTCCAGGTTTGTGTAGATAATTAACACACATGCTAATGTAAAATGAATTTGGTGAGAACAAAACTACACACTCCAAGTGCTGTGGCTCATAAGAGATCAAGTTTAGATTAGTCAGGAAATGAATGAAAAAAAGTCAGTGGTAACAAATGGAATATTTGTAATTCACCAAACAATACGGGGAGATGTTTGAAAGTAGAGAAAAAATACAGTTGGTTAATTTAGAGGTTTTAGATTAGGAAGGGACTGGAAATCAGTCAGGGAATGAAGAAACTTCCTGGAGCTGTTGATAAACTACTTAGGGAAATACAGGTATACAACAGAGATATGCTGAAAGGATGAATAAATTATGTCATACGACTGAAGGATGGTTAGGAAAGTGGCATGGTATATGTTGCAAACAATAAGGAAGAAACCACTAATCAACATCCAAATCTATATTTAGATTTTTAATGTCAATATGGTAGTAAACTTAGTATGAACATTACAGAAAAGGAATTAACTTCTCTTATTGCATTCATGTAGTTTTCTTAGAACTTAATATGAAACAAGTCGAGTGTGGTTGTGGATAATTTTAAAATTTGTGTTTAAAAAAAACTCTTACCTATTAAAACACCATATTTATGAAACAAAATCTTAAATGTTTGCATATAATTCATTTATATTTTCTTGGATTTTCAGAAATAAATAAATTTAACAATTACTTATGTGTAAAATCTAAGGTAATTATATCCAGAAAGGTAGTAAACTAAATGTTTCTCTTACAAGAAGAAAAATTTAAATTCCCAATGATAAAATACCGAAAAACTGAGTTGTGTTCTACTACTTGAAATAATTCAGAACAGAATTAACTCTTTGTTTATTCATGGAAATCATTAATAAATAAGAATTTCCATTTATGCCACCAATCAACTTATGCCATCTTAATTATATTTAACACAGATACCTCATAGGTGTTGATAAATTCCAGGCTAGCCTGTAATCCCAGCACTTTGGGAGGCCGAGGTGGGTGGATCACGAGGTCAAGAGATTGAGACCATCCTGGCCAACATAGTGAAACCCCGTCTCTACTAAAAAAATACAAAAAAGTTAGCTGGGCATGGTGGCTCATGCCTGTAGTCCCAGCTACTCAGAAGGCTGAGGCAGGAGTATGGCTCGAACCCAGGAGGTGGAGGTTGTAGTGTGCCGAGATCGCTCCACTGCATATCCAGCCTGGCGACAGCAAGACTCCTTCTCAAAAAATAAAAATAAAAATAAAAATAAAATAAAATAAAAAAAAATTCCAGGCTAGCGTATTTTAATAGAATTTAAATATAATGTAAATTGTATTGTGCATTTAATATATGTATGATATGTAGCATTGAATTGTAAATTTGGTGTAATATACAATGTTCATGTATGACATAATATATATATTGTATTTCTATGTGCATTTAGTATAATATGTAGAATAGGTTATGCTAACATGTAAAAAACAAAGCTGTAAATGTATACTGTAGCAACATTATTTACTAGTCTCATATTAGTTATTAAGTTGGAATAATAAAGGCAATAAATAACTCTTATTTAAGAAAATTAGAAAATTAAAGCCCTTCTAAAAGTTCATGTTTTTTATTAAAATTTTTTTAAAAGCTTATTTTGAAACTGAAGATGGAATGATATATAGCAGGAGAGATTATGTTATAAAGCTAGCTAGGGTAAATAATGTAAGAAGAGCTTAACACTGAATAATTTACAAACCCCCAAACACCATAAGTTTCATTACCCTAGATACTTTTTTATAGCAACATATTTCTACCTCTCTAAGTATAAAATATATTGAACACAGTAAAACGCTTTTTTGTTAAATTTATATTGCAGATATTGACACTGTTAGCATTTTAGAATATCTGGATTACTTAACCAACCTCTCTTGTGGATGTCATGGCAATAAATTAGGACATTTGCAAAGCACTTGTAAAATGAGCAGTTTGTAACTGAGTTCTTAGCTTTTGCTGGGCATAATATAATGTTTAAGACTATGTTGGGTAACATTTTCCCATTTTCCAGCTTCACTTCATGTGGAAAATGCTTTTCCTTTCTGGGAAACATTGTCTAATTTCACACATAAGCAAAATCCATTTTTATGGTAACATACGAGCCACAATGGAGGTGATACTACAAGTAAAATTTGAAATACATCTTTCAGTGCAATGAGAATGCTATGCACACAATTATTTGAGCTAATTGTTACAACTGGGATTTGAGCTGAGAGGGAGATTATTTAGCCAATGAGAGGAAAGCAAAAATAATTCTGCACAGTCTTCTAACTCAGGACAATCATATATCATTTCTGAATGTCCAACATAATTGACATCTTATCTTTCCAAACTGCACTTTAATTCTACAGGCAATTTTCTACTTGGGGAAAGGTGTCAAATGGCAGACACACACACACACACACACATACACACACACACACACGAAAAACCAAAGAAGAAGGGTAAAAAAATCTTCAGAAGAAGAAAGCAATTTAACCAGTAATACATACAGGTGAGCTAGCTAGATAGATATGATAGACAGCATGGTGTTATAAAAAGTCACTAATCTCAGTGTCAAGAGGCTTGGTTGTGATAGAATTTCTGTTATTATTTCTGTGACCTTCTCCAACTTGACTAGCATTTGTGCAGACTACAATAAGTTAGCAATCCACTCCCATCATCAAAGAATTTGGACTTTGAGAATTAAAACTACTAAGTCAGTGTCTAACGGCTAGAGAAGAAATACATAGGAAACTTACATGACAAATTGCTTTTATATGAAACTTACAAGAAAAAATTGTCAATGAAGAAGATATTTGGTATTCTATAAAAGCAGGGAAAGGTTACTCATAGAGGTTTTTGAATTGCATGAACCTTGGAGATCACACTCACTCCAGCCTTTCATTTTATAGGTGAGCTAACTGTAGCACACAGGTAGATTTGCTCCTATTCTGGGTCTTGTATTCCATTTAATTTTGGCTCAGAGTAAATTCATCTCCTTGGGGTAATTAAAAAAGGCCTGAAGTTAGTGTCAGAAAATCTAGATACAAATGCTCACTTTCTCAAGAACTTTAGCTTCTCTGAATTTCTAGGCTTTCATCTGTAAAAATAGGATGAAAGATATCTCTTCTATAAGATCTCTGACAGACTCAAACAAATAATACATGTAGAAGCGTTTTTAAATTCACTGCCTTTTACAATTAAAAAATGATCATTAACATGGAAAACGAAAGAATTATGTTGTGGAAATGTATTCTGGGTATGTGACCACAAAGTGAGTTGTAGGATGCAGCCACAGGAGAAAGCATACCAGCACCAAGGTAACTGCTGCTTCTGTCAACATCCCCCTTGGCAATGTTGACCAGATTGCAGGGAACCCAGACAATTCCTTTAAGTAGAAAGTAAATGGAAGTAAGTATTGGCGCGGTGGCTTATGCCTATAATCCCA
This sequence comes from Pongo abelii, assembly GCF_028885655.2. NCBI lineage: Eukaryota > Metazoa > Chordata > Mammalia > Primates > Hominidae > Pongo > Pongo abelii. The sequence goes on from NC_071988.2 coordinate 28,007,958, forward strand.
GCACTTTGGGAGGCTGAAGCGGGTTGATCACGAGGTCAGGAGTTGGAAACCAGCCTGGCCAACACGGTGAAACCCCATCTCTACTAAAAATACAAAAATTAGCTAGGCGTGGTGGTGCATGCCTGTAGTTCCAGTTACTTGGGAGGTTGAGGCAGGAGAATCGCTTCAACCCGGGAGGTGGAGCTTGCAGTGAGCCAAGCTCAAGCCACTGCACTCCAGCCTGGGCAACAGAGCAAAACTCTGTCTCAAAAAAAAAAAAAAAAAAAGAAAGAAAAAGAAAGCAATCAGGTGGCTCAGTATGCCTTCAGTGACTCTTTTTTTTTTTCTTTCCTTTTTCTTTTCATGGTATGAAAGACTAACGGGCATGCACTGCAAGCCCAGAGATCTACCTCATCTTGCTGCCACCAAAGCTTGCTCTTTTTTAAGTTTCCTCTAAGTAAATCTTTGACCACCTACCAACCTGGATTGGTCTTTTTGGTCTGAACTTCCCCTCGGCTTACAGAGGGTGAGTCTTGATTCTAGAAAGGAATTTTCACAACATTTTTTTTTTTTTTTGAGACAGAGTCTCACTCTCTCACCCTCATCCAGACTCTGTCATCCAAGCTGGAGTGTAGTGGCATGATCTCAGCTCACTAGACCCTCCGCCTCCTGGATTCAAGCGATTCTCCTGCTTTAGCCTCCCTCAGTAGCTGGGATTATATTTGCCCGCCACCATGCCCGACCAATTTTTTTTTTTATTTTTAGTAGAGACAGGGTTTCACCATGTTGGCCATGCTGGTCTCGAACTCCTGACCTCAAGTGATCCGCCCACCTCGGCCTCCCAAAGTGCTTGGATTACAGGTGTGAGCCACCACGCCTGACCTCAACAACTTATTTATTATGATTCATCTTATTTTACTTTCTCTCCAGCTTCACTACCTCTTACTAAGAATTTCCTCTGTGTCTCTCAAATTTTTGATTGGGTCATTTTGCTATTTAAGGACTTAAGAATATGCCAATCCAAATATGCTGCTTTAGCATATTAACCATTTTGAGTTGACTCTGACCTTCATTCTGTTTCTTAAAAACAGGAGATAAAATTCCCATATGAAAGTTGTCCTCCCTAAACTGAAAAACAGTAACATTCTTTTTCATATATTATCTGTTTTATTTATTTACTTTTCATATATAGCACTTTTATTACCTTCAGTCCTCGTGTTGTACATTAGATCTCTAGTCTTGTTCATTCTACATATCTGCTGCTTAGATCTCCTGATCGACATCTCTCCATACACCTCCAACCACTTTTTTGTTCTCTATGTCTGTATGTTTATTTATTTTTTTAGATTTGACTTAAAAGTCAGATCATGTGGTCAGGCACGGTGGCTCATGCCTGTAATCCCAGCACTTTGGGAGGCCAAGGTGGGCGGATCTTCTGAGGTCAGAAGTTCGAGACCAGCCTGGCCAACATGGCACAATCCCGTCTCTACTAAAAGTACAAAATTAGCCAGGTGTGGTGGTGCACGCCTGTAATTCCAGCTACTCTGGAGGCTGAGGCAGGAGAATCACTTGAACTGGACGCAGAGGTTGCAGTGAACCAAGATGGCGTCTTTGCACTCCAGCCTGGGCAAAAAGAGTGAAACTCCATCCCCCCCACAAAAAAAAGAGTGAGATCATGTGATTTTTTTCCCTGTGTTTGGTATATCGTATTTAGCACAATGTCCTGTAGTCTTCAGTGTTGGAGGTGGGACCTGGTGAGAGGTGACTGGATTATGGGGGTGGATTTTTTCTTGGTACTATCTTGTGATAGTGAGTGAGTTCTCGTGAGATCTGGTTGTTTAAAGGTGTGTGGCACCTCCTCCCCTCTTTGTCCTGTTCCTGCTATGTAAGATAATGCCTGCTCCCATTTGCCTTCCACCATGAGTAAAAGTTTCCTGAGGCCCCCCCAGAAGCAGATGCTACCATGCTTCCTGTACAGCCTGTGGAACCATTATCCAATTAAACACCTTTTGTTATAAGTTACCCAGTCTCAGGCATTTCTTCTTTTTTTTTTTTTAAGAAAATTACAGGTTTTTATTCACAACACAATTTCTAGTTACAAGGTATTTACAATATTCACAAATGAGGCCAGGCATGGTGGCTCACACCTGTAATCCCAGCACTTTGAGAGGCCAAGGTGGGTCAATCACCTGAAGTCAGGGGTTCGAGACCAGCCTGGCCAACATGGTGAAATCCCATCTCTACTAAAAATAAAAAACTTAGCCGGGTGTGATGGTGCATGCCTTTAATCCCAGCTACTCAGAAGGCTGAGGCAGGAGAAATGCTTGAACCCAGGAGGCAGAGGTTGCAGTGAGCCGAGATCACACCACTGCACTCCAGCCTGGGTAACAGAGCAAGACTCCGTCTCAAAAGAAAAAAAAATTACAAATGAAACCGTTATCAAAAAGCTGCCATTTCCTCCATATTATAAGACTGCTTTCCAAGGGATTACATTTCTTTTCTTGGAGGACATTAGTTTTCTTTAAAATCATAAAAGAAGCAATGGATGTTGTTGCCCCAAATCTTCCTTTTCTGGGTACAATCTCTATTCTTTTTATTTAAGACTACTGCAGCTCCGTCAAAAAATCAGAACCATCCCCCTGAATATCCTCATTATTTCTATTTCCACATAAGAGCAACATATTGACTTTGGCAAAACAATTAAACAAGCTTAAACCATGAGTCAATAGCCAACAGTTCCTTTGGTGACTTTTTCCAAGCCTTCCTCCTGCCAACTGTCCCATTCTGCATCTGTTGAGTCCTAGTCAAGGGAAAGGCGGCAAATGGAGCACTTTAAATTCTGTGGTACATCTTCATTTCTTTTTTTTTTTTTTTTAATTATTGTTTTAAGTTCAGGGGTGCATGTGCAGGATGTGCAGGTTTGTTACATAGGTAAATGTGTTTCATGGGGATTTGTTATACAGATTATGTCAGCATCCAGGTATTAAGCCTAGTATCCATTTGTATTTTTCCTGATCCTTTCCCTCCTCCCACTTTCCGCCCTCTGATAGGCCCCAGGGTGTGTTTTTCCCCTCTATATGTCCATGGGTTCTCATCATTTTGCTCCCACTTGTAAGTGAAAACATGTGGTGTTTGGTTTTCTGCTCTTGTCTTAGTTTGTTGAGAATAATGGCTTCCAACTCCATCCATGTCCTGCAAACAACATGATCTTTTTCCTTTTTATGGCTGCATAATATTCCATGGTGTATATGTACCATATTTTCTTTATCTAGTCTATCATTGATGGGCATTTGGGTTGATTCCATGTGTTTGCTATTGTGAATAGTGCTGCAATGAACATATGTGTGTGTATATATTTATAACAGAATAATTTATATTCCTTTGGGTATATACCCAGTAATAGGATTGCTGGGTCAAATGGTATTTCTGGTTCCAGGTCTTTCAGGAATCACCACACTGTCTTCCACAATGGTTGAACTAATTCACATTTCTACCAACAGTGTAAATGTGTTCCTATTTCTTTGTCACCTCATCAGCATCTGTTGTTTCTTGACTTTTTAATAATTGCCATTCTATGCTTTCAATTAGTCAATTTAATTCATTTACAGTTTTTTATTGATAAATAAAGACTCACTATTGCTATTTTGTTATTTACGTTCTGGTTGTTTTGTAGCTCATTTGTTTCCTTCTTCATCTCTTGTCTACCTTTGTAATTTGATACTTTTTTGAAGTGTTATGCTTTGATTCCTTGATCTTTAATGTTTGTATAACTGCTGTAGCTTTTTGCATTGTGGTTCCTGTGAGGCTTACAAAAAAAATTATAATTACAAAGGACTATTTTAAGCTGATAATTAAATGGTGTCACAAATAAAAACTCTAGAGTCTTACCTTCCTACCATCCTACAATTTAATTTGTGATGTCACAATGTATCTTTTTATACTGTAGATTCCTTAAAAACTTCTTGTAGCCTTAGATACTTTGACATATGTCTAAATTTGATATTAGAGAAATGTATTAATATGACTTATTAATATATACCACAGTATTAGGGTATTCTGGATTTGACTAAATATTGATCTTTACCAGTGATTTTTATACTTTCATATTTATTCATTATAGTTATCACTTTTTATTTGTTTGGATTTGAAGAACTGCCTTAAGCTTTTTTTTGTAAGGTGTATGTAATGGTAATGATTCCTCAGCTTTTGTTTGTGCAGCACTGAATTTATTTATCTTTTATTTCTGAGTGATAGATTAGCTGCGAATAGTATTCTTGGCTGACAATTTTCTTTTTCTTTTTAGTCCCTTGAATGTATCATCTCAGTCTCTCCTGGCCTGCAAAGTTTCTGCTGATAAATCTGTTAATAGTCTAATGGTTTTTCTCTTATATGTGACTTCACCGTTTTCTCTCACTGCTTTTAGAATTCTCTGCCTTTGACTTTGGACAGCTTAATTATAATGTACCTTTGAAAGGATCTCTTCGAGTTCCATCCATTTGGGGACTATTGAGCTTCATGAATTTGGATGTACATATATCTCTTCCAAGACTTGGGAAGTTTTCAGCAATTATTGCATTAGATAAGCTTTCTGCCATTGCTCTATCTTTTCATTTTTTGAAATTCTATGTGAATATTTGTTCACTTAATAGTGTCCAATAAGTCTCATAGGCTGTCTCTACTCTTTTTTATATTATTCTTGTTTTTTTTCTTCTGATTTGAGTCATTTCAAATGACCTTGCTTCATGGATTCTTTCTTTTGCTTGATATAGTCTTCTATTGTAGCTCATGATTTTTTTAAAAATTATTTCACTGAATACTTTAGCAACAATAGTTCTGTTTTACCCTTTTTAATGACGTTCATTTGTTTGCTGAATTTCTTATTTTGATCATGAATTGTTTTGTTTTCCTGATTTCATTGAATTGCCTATTTGTATTTTATTGTTTTTCACTGAGTTTTCTTAAGATCATTATTTTCAATTATTTTTTAAACAACTTATAAATTTGTTTCCATGGGGTCGGTTACTGGAGGATTATTATATTCCCTTGGTGGTGTCATGTGCCCTTTCATTTTCATGTTGTTTATGTCTCTTTGTTGATTTCTGTGCATCTGGCATCGCAGTCACCTATTTCAAAGTTTAGCGAATGGCTTTGGTAGGAGAATACATTTACTTGCAGATGGGCCAGAAGGTGCTGGGTTTGGCAGGGTATGGTGGCCCTGATTTTTGTGTGGGTGCAGTTGTTTAGTCTTCATGCAACTTTTCGTTGTTGTTGTTGTAATCAACATTAGCAATAACTGGGGCCTCCATTGTCTAGGCTATAGGAGTTTGTGGCAGTGATGGTGGCTGCATAGGTCATTGGGGCGAGGTCTTTAGGTGTTCTCCTGTTTTTTTCTTCTTCACAGTGAGGAGTCTTAGCTAAGGGGATTTCTCTTGGTGTTGGGACTGACATGGCTCACACACAGCCACAGTGGCACAGGGATTCAGGGCACAGGTGCTTGGAGAAGCTGTGAAGCCAGATTCGTGGTTTCGAGTCTTGAGACTCTAGTATAGCACCTGAGACTTGAGGCACAAGTTCACTCTTCAAGAAACAAATGCATACAGTTCTCTCACTTAGCTGGAGTCTGTTATTCTGAAGTATACCCAAGCACCTTGGTCTCAGGGGTCTGGGATGTAGCTGCAATTCTGACACTGGGAATCAGGGCACAGAGTAACATAGTTTCAGGAAAAAAGGAGGACTCCAGGGTTTGGACCCCAGAGATAGGGCAGAGTTGCAATTTGAGACTCAGAACCAACAGAGCACAGTGGCAGCTCAGGCCCTGGAAGATAAGGTGACACTAGATCCTAGGATGTTGGGAAACATCAGTAGCCCAGTCAGGATGTTAGGAAATAGTAGTAACCTAGTCTCTGTGAGGCCAGGTACAGCAGCAGCAAGAACCTAGAAATGGTGAGGTGCTACTGTGAATTGGGACTTAGGGATCAGTGTAGTGATGATTCTACTACCTGGAAGAGCAGATGTCTCAGCCATTTAGACCTCAAGGGACCATCGAGTTTTAAGTAGCTCTAACTAGTTCCACAGTTCCATCTATGGTTGTTCAGCCTGGAGGGCCAAACAGCTCAGGTAATCCTTTGATTCCCTGAAATGTGAGACACTGTGTCTATCTGGCCACAGAAAGTGTGGTTCCATGGGTCAGTGGAGCCTCTGGATCCCTGCAGGTGGGGTACCACATCAGCTGTGGTGCTGGGAGGTGCAACTGCCCAAGTTTGCCAGAGTATTAGATCCCATGGAGCGCAGGGTTCTGCCTAACTGCTCCTATATGCCAGAGGCCTGAGGTCCTAGAGGGGGTGGGGTCATTTGTGATCTCAGCTGTGACTCTAAAAGGAGGCTGCCCTAGCAATTGAGATAATTCAGTAGGAATTGCTCTGCAGTAACTTTCCCCTAAAGGGTAAGATGGAGCATTAGCTCTGCTGGGGGATGGCATGTTACCGGGTAATCATGGCGCAGTGGTAGCTGAGCCTCAGGGATAAAGGGATGCAATGGCCACTCATCCCCAGAGCAGGACACACTCTAGAAGAGTCTCCAGTTCCAAAATAGTGCAAAGCAGTAGCAGCACAGACCACAGTGGAGTGGGGGCATAGTCTCAGCTTCTCTATGGATAGCTCAGCCCTGTTGACTCCAGGGAGCTCCCTCAGTCGGTTCAAAGCTTGGGAGGTACAAAGGAATTTCCAATAGAGAAGACTACACGTGTCCAAGGTGGTGACTGGGGCTGCTGGGGTCCATTTACTTCCTTTTCCCCCACAGTGAGAAGCTCCTCCTGGTTCTGTGTTGATTCTGACCGAGGAGATGATGCGGCAGAGACAATGTGTTTTCTCCCCTTCTCTATGCAGCCATCCTGGGTTTCTGTGCTCTAAAGGATTCCTCCTGCTTCTTTGCTGTTCTCTGATGCTCTTCGTTAGTTATTTTGGTCAAAATTTAGATCTTTATTTGTTGCTTTGGGATTTTTATGGGAAGAGGAGAGTGCTATTAGCTTCAAATCGGCCATCTTGCTAATGTCCTAGCCTGAAAGTAACACTGTTTTCATCAAGGATGGAAAATTGAAGCCAAGGGAAATCTATAAAAAAATAAGCTTGTTAATGTAATCCTTTTTACTCCTAGTCACTTCTCTACTCAATTAACTACCCTTGCCCAAGTTCCTTTACTTGATTACATTTTCACAGTTTACTACTCTGTCCAATTCAGTATATGGTGTTTGACTTTAACTGCTTCTTTGAGCCTTCATTTCCTTATGAGAGCTCCTTGTCACCTAAAACTTATAAGAAATAAATTTGCATGCTTTTCTCCTGCTTGTCACATGTTAAAATAATTACCACATCCAGATGAATAAAAATACAAAAAAGGAAGAGGTAAAGTTTTGCTTCCTCTACACTATGCTCTGATTTCCTGGAATTCTTAAAAAAGAAATCCTTAGAAATAACACCCCTCACACCCCTCTCACTATCAACAAAACATACACTGTTTAAAATAATGACTTTATCGCACTCAGGCCTCTCCACCTTGGTAAAAACGTTTGTATGGTGTTTATTTCTTGACAATTTGTTAAATTTAATTTATTTTTCTTTGTCCTTGCCTATTTGCCAAACTGAAGAAAGAGGAAATCTGGGGTCCTTGCATCATCGTTGTTGTGAAAAGGGAATTTCCTTTCTTCACTCATAGACTATTATGGTGGCAAAATAAGCTCCAAAGATGTCCACACATGTCATACATCCCAGAGCTGGTAAAAGTGTTATAAGGCACAACAGAAATTAAGATAGCATATGCAATTAATGCTGCTATATATGGCTGCTAGGACTGCCGTAATAAAATATCACTGACCAGATGGCTTAAAAAACAGAAATTTATTTTTGCAACGTTTTGGAAGCTAGAAGTCCAAAATCAAGTTGCCAGGAGGTTTGGTTTCTCCTGAGACTTCTCTCCTTGACTTGCAGTGGTCACATTCTCATTACGTCCTCATGTGGCCTCTCCTTTGAGCATGTACACCTGTGGTGTCTCTTCCTCTTCCTATGAGGACACCTGCCTTATTGGATTAGAATGTTACACTTAGGACCTTGTATAACCTCAATTTCCCCCTTCAAGGTTTTTTCTGCTGCTGGGCACAGTGGCTCATGCCTGTAATCTCAGCAGTTTGGGAGGCCGAGGGGGGAGGATCACCCAAGGTCAGGAGTTTGAGACTAGCCTGGCTAAGATGATGAGAACTGTCTCTACTAAAAATACACAATTAGCCAGGCATGATGATGCATGCCTGTAATCCCAGCTACTCAGGAGGCTGAGGCAAGAGAATCACTTGAATCCCAGAGGCAGAGGTTGCAGTGAGCCAAGATCTCGCCACCGCACTCCACTCTGAGCGACAAGAGTGAAACTCCATCTCAGAAAAAATGAAACAACAACGAAAAAAGATTTTTTCTCTAAATATATTTCCACTGGGAGTTCAAGCTTCAACAAAGGAATTTGGGGAAGGACCAATTCCATTCATATCAGTTGTTAATAAAATGACCTTAAAATAGGAAGATTAGGAATCTAATCCTAGTTTTCCTAGGAATCATTGGATTATTAGGAATGAGCCAAATGTGATCCCAAACGTCTTTAAATGTGGAAGAGGAAAGAAAAACCCTCATGGTTAGTGTGAAGTACTGTGAGAAAAACAAGTGTTACTAGCTTGGAACATGTAAGACAGCCAAGGGCTGATAAAGGCAGCTTCTTAAATCTGAAAAAGACAAGAAAATGGGTTCTCCTTTAGAACCCCCAAAAAGGAATGTGGCTCTGCCAGCAACCTTATTATTGCCCAGTGGAACATACATCAGACTTCTGACCTACAAACATGTAAGATAATACATTTGTGTTGTTTTTTTTTCTTTTTTCTTTTTTCATGTTTTTTCTTTTAATATACTTTAAGTTCTAGGGTACATGTGCACAACGTGCAGGTTTGTTACATATGTTACATGTGCCATGTTGGTCTGCTGCACCCATTAACTCCTCATTTACATTAGGTATATCTCCTAATGCTATCCCTCCCCCTCCCCCCACCCTAAGACAGGCCCCGGTGTGTGGTGTTCCCCTTCTTGTGTCTAAGTGTTCTCATTGTTCAATTCCCACCTATAAGTGAGAACATGCGGTGTTTGGTTTTCTGTCCTTGTGAGAGTTTGCTCAAAATGATGGTTTCCAGCTTCATCCATGTCCCTACAAAGGACATGAACTCATACTTTTTTATGGCTGCAGAGTATTCCATGGTGTATATGTGCCACATTTTCTTATTTCAGTCTATCATTGATGGACATTTGGATTGGTTCCAAGTCCTTCCTATTGTGAATAGTGCCACAATAAACATATGTGTGCATGTGTCTTTATGGCAGCATGATTTATAATCCTTTGGGTATATACCCAGTAATGGGATTGCTGGGTCAAATGGTATTTCTAGCTCCAGATCCCTGAGGAATCGCTACACTGTCTTCCACAATGGTGGAACCAGTTTACAGTCCCACCAACAGTGTAAAAGCGTTTCTATTTCTCCACATCCTCTCCAGCACCTGTTGTTTCCTGACTTTTTAATGATCACCATTCTAACTGGTGTGAGATGGTATCTCATTGTGGTGTTGATTTGCATTTCTCTGATGGCCAGTGATGATGAGCATTTTTTCATGTGTCTGTTGGCTGCATAAATGTCTTCTTATGAGAAGGGTCTTATGAGAAGGGTCTGTTCATATCATTCACCCACTTTTTGATGGGGTTGTTTTTTTCTTGTAAATTTGTTTGAGTTCTTTGTGGATCCTGGATATTAGCCCTTTGTCAGATGGGTAGATTGCAAAAATTTTCTCCCATTCTGTAGGTTGCCTGTTCACTCTGATGATAGTTTCTTTTGCTGTGCAGAAGCTCTTTAGTTTAATTAGATCCTATTTGTCAATTTTGGCTTTTGTTGCCATTGCTTTTGGTGTTTTAGACATGAAGTCCTTGCCCGGGCCTATGTCCTAAATGGTATTGCCTAGGTTATTTTTCTACAATTTTTATGGTTTTAGGTCTGACATTTAAGTCTTTAATTCATATTGAATTAATTTTTGTACAAGTTGTAAGGAAGGGATCCAGTTTCAGCTTTCTGTATATGGCTAGCCAGTTTTCCCAGCACCATGTATTAAATAGGAAATCCTTTCCCCATTGCTTGTTTTTGTCAGGTTTGTCAAAGATCAGATGGTTGTAGATGTGTAGTATTATTTCTGAGGGCTCTGTTCTGTTCCATTGGTCTATATCTCTGTTTTGGTACCAGTACCATGCTGTTTTGGTTACTGTAGCTTTGTAGTATAGTTTGAAGTCAGGTAGTGTGATGCCTCCAGCTTTGTACTTTTGGCTTAGGATTGTCTTGGCAATGCAGAATCTTTTTTGGTTCCATATGAACTTTAAAGTAGTTTTTTCCAATTCTGTGAAGAAAGTCATTGGTAGCTTGATGGGGATGGCATTGAATCTATAAATTACCTTGGGCAGTATGGCCATTTTCATGATATTGATTCTCCCTATCCATGAGCATGGAATATTCTTCCATTTGTTTGTGTACTCTTTTATTTCATCCAGCAGTGGTTTGTAGTTCTCCTTGAAGAGGTCCTTCACATCCCTTACAAGTTGTATTCCCAGGTATTTTATTCTCTTTGATGCAATTGTGAATGGGAGTTCACTCATGATTTGGCTTTCTGTTTGTCTGTTATTGGTGTATAAGAATGCTTGTGGTTTTTGTACATTGATTTTTTATCCTGAGACTTTGCTGAAGTTGCTTATCAGCTTAAGGAGATTTTGGGCTGAGATGATGGGGTTTTCTAAATATACAATCATGTCATCTGCAAACAGGGGCAATTTGACTTCCTCTTTTCCTAATTGAATGCCCTTTATTTCTTTCTCCTGCCTGATTGCCCTGGCCAGAACTTCCAACACTATGTTGAATAGGAGTGGTGAGAGAGGGCATCACTGTCTTGTGCCAGTTTTCGAAGGGAATGCTTCCAGTTTTTGCCCATTCAGTATGACATTCGCTGTGGGGTTATCATAAATAGCTCTTATTATTTTGAGATATGTCCCATCAATACCTAATTTATTGAGAGTTTTTAGCAGGAAGGGCTGTTGAATTTTGTCAAAGGCCTTTTCTGCATCTATTGAGATAATCATGTGGTTTTTGTCTTTGGTTCTGTTTATATGCTGGATTATGTTTATTGATTGGCATATGTTGAACCAGCCTTGCATCCCAGGGATGAAGCCCACTTGATCATGGTGGATAAGCTTTTTGATGTGCTGCTGGATTCGGTTTGCCAATATTTTATTGAAGATTTTTGCATCGATGTTCATGAGGGATAATGGTCTATAATTCTCTTTTTTGTTGTTGTTGTGTCTGTGCCAGGCTTTGGTATTAGGATGATGCTGGCCTCATAAAATGAGTTAGGGAAGATTCCCTCCTTTTCTGTTGATTGGAATAATTTCAGAAAGAATGATACCAGCTCCTCTTTGTACATCTGGTAGAATTTGGCTGTGAATCCATCTGGTCCTGGACTTTTTGTGGTTGGTAGGCTCTTAATTATTGCCTCAATTTCAGAGTCTGTTACTGGTCTATTCAGGGATTCAACTTCTTCCTGGTTTAGACTTGGGAGGGTGTATGTGTCCAATAATTTATCCATTTCTTCTAGATTTTCTAGTTTATTTGCGTAGAGGTATTTATAGTATTCTCTGATGGTAGTTTGTATCTCTGTGGGATCGGTGGTGATATCCCATTTATCATTTTTATTGCATCTATTTGATTCTTCTCTCTTTTCTTCTTTATTAGTCTTGCTAGTGGTCTATCAATTTTGTTGATCTTTTCAAAAAACGAGCTCCTGGATTCATTGATTTTTTGAAGGGTTTTTTGTGTCTCTATCTCCTTCAGCTCTGCTCTGATCTTAGTTATTTCTTGCCTTCTGCTAGCTTTTGAATGTGTTTGCTCTTGCTTCTCTAGTTCCTTTAATTGTGCTGTTAGTGTGTCAATTTTAGATCTTTCCTACTTTCTCTTGTGGGCATTTAGTGCTATAAATTTCCCTCTACACACTGCTTTAAATGTGTCCCAGAGATTCTGGTAGATTGTGTCTTTGTTCTTATTGGTTTCAAAGAACATGTTTATTTCTGCCTTCATTTTGTTATGTACCCAGTAGTCATTCAGGAGCAGGTTGTTCAGTTTCCATGTAGTTGAGTGGTTTTGAATGAGTTTCTTAATCCTGAGTTCTAGTTTGATTGCACTGTGGTCTGAGAGAGAGTTTGTTATAATTTCTGTTCTTTTACATTTGCTGAGGAGTGCTTTACTTCCAACTATGTGATCAATTTTGGAATAAGTGGTGTGTGGAGCTGAGAAGAATGCATATTCTGTTGATTTGGGGTGGAGAATTCTGTAGATGTCTATTAGGTCTGCTTGGTGCAGAGCTGTGTTCAATTCCTGGATATCCTTGTTAACTTTCTGTCTCGTGGATCTGTCTAATGTTGACAGTGGGGTGTTAAAGTCTCCCATTATTATTGTGTGGGAGTCTAAGTCTCTTTGTATTTCTATAAGGACTTGCTTTATTTCATCCGGGTGCTCCTGTATTGGGTGCATATATATTTAGGATAGTTAGATCTTCTTGTTGAATTGATCCTTTTACCATTATGTAATGGCCTTCTTTGTCTCTTCTGATCTTTGTTGGTTTAAAGTCTGTTTTATTAGAGACTAGGATTGCAACCCCTGCTTTTTTTGTTTGTTTTCCATTTGCTTGGTAGATCTTCCTCCATCCCTTTATTTTGAGCCTATGTGTGTCTTTGCATGTGAGATGGGTCTCCTGAATACAGCACACTGATGGGTCTTGACTCTATCCAATTTGCCAGTCTGTGTTTTTTAATTGGAGCATTTAGACCATTTACATTTAAGATTAATATTGTTATGTGTGAATTTGATCCTGTCATTATGATGTTAGCTGGTTATTTTGCTTGTTAGTTGATGCAGTTTCCTCCTAGCATCGATGGTCTTTACAATTTGGCATGTTTTTGCAGTGGCTGGTACTGGTTGTTCCTTTCCATGTTTAGTGCTTCCTTCAGGAGCTCTTGTAGGGCAGGCCTGGTGGTGACAAAATCTCTCAGCATTTGCTTGTCTGTAAAGGATTTTATTTCTCCTTCACTTATGAAGCTTAGTTTGACTGGATAGGAAATTCTGGGTTGAAAATTCTTTTCTTTAAGAATGTTCAATATTGGCTCCCACTCTCTTCTGGCTTGTAGAGTTTCTGCCAAGATATCTACTGTTAGTCTGATGGGCTTCCCTTTGTGGGTAACCCGACCTTTCTCTCTGGCTGCCCTTAACATTTTTTCCTTCATTTCAACTTCGGTGAATCTGACAACTATGTGTCTTGGAGTTGCTCTTGTCGAGGAGTATATTTGTGGCATTCTCTGTAATTCCTGAATTTGAATGTTGGCCAGCCTTGCTAGGTTGGGGAAGTTTTCCTGGATAATATCCTGCAGAGTGTTTTCCAGCTTGGTTCCATTCTCCCCATCACTTTTGGGTACACCAATCAGATGTAGATTTGGTCTTTTCACATAGTCCCATATTTCTTGGAGGCTTTGTTCATTTCTTTTTACTCTTTTTTCTCTAAACTTCTCTTCTCACTTCATTTCATTCATTTGATCTTCAATCACTGATACCATTTCTTCTAGTTGATCAAATCAGCTACTGAAGCTTGTGCATGCGTCATGTAGTTCTCGTGCCATGGTTTTCGGCTCCATCAGGTAATTTAAGGTCTTCTCTATGCTGTTTATTCTAGTTAGCCATTAGTCTAATCTTTTTTCAAGGTTTTTAGCTTCTTCATGATGGGTTCGAACATCTTCCTTTAGCTCGGAGAAGTTTGTTATTACCAATCTTCTGAAGCCTTCTTCTCTCAATTTGTCAAAGTCATTCTCTGTCCAGCTTTGTTCCGTTGCTGGCGAGGAGCTGCGTTCCTTTGGAGGATGAATGGCGCTCTGATTTTTAGAATTTTCAGCTTTTCTGCTCTGGTTTCTCCCCATCTTTGTGGTTTTATCTACCTTTGGTCTTTGATGATGGTGACGTACAAATGGGGTTTTGGTGTGGTTATCCTTTCCGTTTGTTAGTTTTCCTTCTAACAGTCAGGACCCTCAGCTGCAGGTCTGTTGGAGTTTGCTGGAGGTCCACTCCAGACCCTGTTTGCCTGGGTATCACCAGTGGAGGCTGCAGAACCACAAATATTGCAGAATGGCAAATGTTGCTGCCTGATCGTTCCTCTGGAAGCTTCATCTCAGAGGGGCACCCAGCTGTATGAAGTGTCAGTTGGCCCCTACTGGGAGGTGCCTCCCAGTTAGGCTACTTGGGGGTCAGGGACCCACTTGAGGAGGCAGTCTGTGCCGTATCAGATCTCAAACTCCATGCTGGGAGAATCACTGCTCTCTTCAAAGCTGTCAGACAGGGACGTTTAAGTCTGTAGAAGTTTCTGCTGTCTTTTGTTCAGCTATGTCCTGCCCCCAGAGGTGGAGTCTACAGAGGCAGGCAGGCATCCTTGAGCAGCAGTGGGCTCCACTCAGTTCAAGCTTCCTGGCCACTTTGTTCACTTACTCAAGCCTCAGCAATGGCGGGTGCCCCTCCCCCAGCCTCGCTGCCACCTCGCACTTCAATCTCAGACTGCTGTGCTAGCAGTGAGCAAGGCTCCCTGGGCATGGGACCCTCTGAGCCAGGCGCAGGGTATAATCTCCTGGTGTGCCATTTGCTAAGACCATTGGAAAAGCACAGTATTAGGGTGGGAGTGACCTGATTTTCCAGGTGCTGTATGCCATGGCTTCCCTTGGCTAGGAAAATGAATTCCCCGACCCCTTGCACTTCCCGGGTGAGGTGATGTCTCACCCTGCTTCGGCTCATGGTCCGTGGGCTGCACCCACTGTCCTTCACCCACTGTCCGACAAGCCCCAGTGAGATGAACCTGGTACCTCAGTTGGAACCGCAGAAATCACCTGTCTTCTGCGTTGCTCATGCTGGGAGCTGTAGACTGAAGCTGTTCCTACTCAGCCATCTTGGAATCTCCCTCACTAAATTTATGATAATTTGTTACAGTATAATAAGAACTAATCTAGCTAGTAAAAGAATGATACAACTTCATTGAGTGCTCTCGTTTATTGCACCTTTCTATAGTCCTTTATATTCCTATTTACAATCAAAACTTATTTTACTTAATTGTTTTTGCTATATTTGAAATGCCTACTAAGTATCTGAAAATTTTTAGATACTATACATATAGTGATTATCTTTAAAGTCTTTACTCTCTTGAACCTATGCTCTCAATGAGGAAATTCATAGATAAATTGCAAATCTTTTCATGCACATATAGCCTGACCTTGAAAGACTAAGAAAAAAATTTGTATAAGAAATTGCATCTTTATGAACTCCAAAAAAATAAATTGAAGTGATTTCAATGAAGTCAGAGATAGAGATGAACATGTGCAAAGGCTGGGCTATAGGAAAACACATTAGGGAGAGCAAGTCTCATAAGGTTTTACTATTTAAGAGTATAAAGGTGGGAAGTAGGGGAAACTAATTAAAATTTAATTCCTTACAAATAATTGTAGTTTTCTTTTTCCACATGGTTTAAAACATCAATTACTTTAAGCATTACTGAAGCCTAAATTTTTAATGCACAGTGAACAATATTTAAGACTGATCCAACTGCATAACAAAAACATCTGCAAATCAAATACTCTTTAGGAAGACTTTAAATAGCATGTGTCTGTTGTACTTTTATTTTTTTTTAAGTCAGATCACTAGGGTTAAGGTTGACACATTGCACACTATATACTCTGACATCTAATAAAGTACTATGTAATTTTCCATGGCTTAATTCTGTTTATTAATTAGCTTCCTCGCTTAATAATCTCTCCTTAAAATCTGTCACCTATTGAAAGAATCAAGAGAGAATGTATACACACTAGCTGTTAGAGTGTCTATTACGTAGCTGCCATTATGCTAGGCACTATTATACATAATTCAATTGCAATAATAACTTGGATACTATTCACTAAATTTGAATATATCAATATTTTGCTCAAAATTTTTAATTAAAAAGAACCACTTTAAAGCAGTGTAGTGACAAGTATTTGGAGAAACACTTTCGTGCAAGTGTTTCACTTTGATCTTTGGAACCAAAGATATTTATTTATTTTTATTTTTTAAAGTATTCATGACTCATCTGGGGCTTAATCCATTGAATTGAGTGGGTGGCTTAATTGGGTTTTAAAATATGGTATAGCATAAAGTAATGATACTTTTGCTAGATGCTCAGAAATGATTATTGGTATCTATTCTAAATGGTAACTTCCAGAAATTAATTAGCCCAATAAATTTCACTTAGCTTCTATTATGTTTCAGACACCATTCTATAAATTTAAGACATATTTACCAAATAATATCAATAACCCACACCATAATAATAATAATAAACAAATAGCCCTGCCCCATGAAGCTGGTAGTAAGTAAATGCTTGGTCAGAAAAGGGGATGATAGAAAATAGAGAGTAAGCCTAATTTTTGAAATAAAGTGATTATCTAATAATTACAAATTAATGATAGAAGTACAAGAAACATAGATTAGTACAAGAAAGGAAATATAGATTAGTACAAGAGGGTTTAGATTATTGGGAAAGAGGTTTGGACTATTAAATAAAGTGTTCAGAGTATTTTGACCAATAACAGTTCATTCTCCTGTGATAACTATTCTGAAAGCCAATATTTAGATGCTTACGTTCGTATGTAGTTTATTAAAATTAAAACACAGCAACCCCCCAAAAGTCACTATCTTGAGCAACAGGAAAGATATGTAATGCCTCTGTCAAATGCCAGCCCAACGAAAAATCGGAGTTATAATATCTCTCAAGCTATTTCTTCTCTGTTCTAAGTAGCTTGAAATTTGAAAGACAGCACTTTACTCTGTGCTTCAAGGCACTTTACATGTATAAGAGAATAATTACAGAGCTACTCAATTGAACCAGGTGTTAAGTACTATTATCCCTATTTTATGGAAATGGAATAAGAGTTGACAAATCTCAGGGGGTCAATCCAACCAGGAAAATAAAAGCTGTTAATCTAAATCAACAGAAAAAGGCAAGCTGCCCTAGTGCCCTTGAATAAGTCATTTAAATTCAATTTCCTTGTCTGAAGACAATGAATGTGAGGATTAAAAAAAGAAAAGAAAGAAAGAAAAAACTATCAAAGAGTTCAAATAAATATAGAACATATATGAGTTTTGATGATGATACAATCCCCTGCCTCTGGAGTCATGTATGGCAAAAGAAGTTGCCCTGGTTGAAAAATGAGACATAAAGAGTTTAAATAACTTTACCCATAGCACAGGGCAAGAAAGTGATATAGTTCTATAAAGCACTTTAAACTCAGACTTTAGTGAAATACTTTAACCAGAAGTCTGCAAGCAGCATTTACATATACAATAGAACAATGCAGGGGTTAGGAACGCTGTCACCCCCACCCCAACCCCATGAAGTCAAAATTTGAAAATAACTCCTGACCCTTCAAAAACATAACTACTAGTGGCTCACTGTAGACAAGAAGCCTTAATAACATAAAGAGTCAATTAACACATATTGTATATGTTATGTGTTTTATGTACTACATTTTTACAATCAAGTAAGCTGGCAAAAAAACATTATTAAGAAAATCATAATGAAGAGAAAATATATTTACTGTTTATTAAGTGGAAGTGGTTCATCATCATCAAGGTCTTCATCATCAGCATCTTCATGTTAAGTAGGCTGAAGAAGAGGAGGAAGAGGAGAAGTTGGTCTTGTTGTCTCTGGGGTGGTAGAGACAGAAGTGGAAGAGGTAGAAAGGGAGACAGGACAGGAAGACATACTTGAGTAACCTTTCAGAAATACGTCATATTTTCTGTCTGCCTTTTTGCTGTTTTAGTTCTCTAAAACGGTTCTACATGCTACCATTCTTCTTCCATCATTTGCTTTAGTTTCAGTGTCTGTATCATAGAAGGATCCGTGCGGTTAAAGAAGTCAAAAGCAGTCTTGAATACTCAGAACCCTTCTGCCAGATTGTCTAATGTCAATTTGTTTACTGGCACTGCTTCTACTACATCTTCTTCCTCATCATCTGGCACTGGTTTGAAAGCACTCATCTCCCATTCTTCTTCTATCATTTGCTTTAGTTTCAGTGTCTGTATCATAGAAGGATCCGTGCAGTTAAAGAAGTCAAAAGCAGTCTTGAATACTCAGAACCCTTCTGCCAGATTGTCTAATGTTAATTTGTTTACTGGTACTGCTTCTACTACATCTTCTTCCTCATCATCTGGCACTGGTTTAGAAGCACTCATCTCCATCAGGTTGTCTTCTGTTAATTCCACTAGTGTTGTATCTATTAGCTGGTGAATTTCTCTCAGATCCATATCTTGAAACTCCCTACACCCACCTTTTTTGCCATATCCACAGTCTTTTTCATTCTTTATTGGATTGGCTCTGTCATGAATCCTATGAAGTCATGTGCAACGTCTAGACCCAGTTGAGAGCCTGAATGGATTTCATGGCTTTTTCTATAACAATTATGGCATCTTCAGTGGTATAATTTTTCCAGCCTTTCATGATGTTCTCTCTATTGGGGTTCTCTTCCATAGCATTCACAATCCTTTTCATAGAGTATATGTAATGACACATAAAGGTCCTTACGACTCCCCTCCTCTAGAGGCTGAATTAGAGACTTGTGTTTGGGGGCAAGTAAACCACTTCAACACCTTTGGTGTTGAGCTCCTGAGGTTCTGAGAGACCAGGGTAATTGTCCAATTTCAAAAGCACTTTCAAAGGCAGTCCTTTACTGGCGAGGTAACTCCTGACCTCAAGAACAAAGTGTAGATGAAACCCATCCAGTAAAATGTTTTTCATTATCCAGGTCTTGTTGTATAGCCAAAAGACTGATCATAAATGTTTATCTTTTCCCTACAAGAGTTAGCAACTTTATAGATAAAAGCAGTCCTGGTCATAAATCTGACTGCATTTGCATAACAGTAGAATTACTGTATCCCTATTTGCCTTGAATCCTGGTGTTTCTCTTTCTTAATAATAATTGTTCTTTGTGGCATTTTTTTTTCAAAGATAGGGCACTTTTTTCTGCATTCAAAACCTGTTCAAGCAGATTCTTTCTCCTTGATTATTTTTCTTAATGGTGCCTGGGAACTCATTCTGCTGTCTCTTGATCAGCAGAGTCTCCTTTTCCTGTTATCTTGACATTTTTTTGAAAGCCAAACCTCTTTCAAAAATTCCCAACCATCCATTGCTGGCATTAAGTTCCCCAGTTTTGGATCTTTTACCTTCCTTTTGTTTTTAGTTGTGTTATAATGACTCTACTTTTTCTCAGATTCTATTAGAGTCTATAGGTATGCCTTTCTTTGGCAAACTTACACTCACATACAAGCTGCATTTTCAACCACAAAATAAAAAAGGTATTTTGAAAAAAGTAAAACGTTTGCACTTGTTGACATAACTGCAGCAACAGCTTCACAATCTTTTTTTCTTCTGTTTTTACAATGATCCTTTAGCTGCATTCACTTATATTGAAATGGTGAGCAACTGCAGCTGCAGAACTAAATGTTCAGTACATATGAAGCAATTCAACATTGTCTTGTAATGTCATGGCTTTTCTCTACTTCTTGGAAGCAATTCTGGCATGATAAGTGGCATTCTGTATGGGTTTCATGATGTTACTGAAGGTTTACACTATTGCACTAAACATATAGAAAAATCTGCAAGAACCACAAAAGGCCACTTTTTACTGCAATTCACAGTTTACTGGAGAGATGAACTGCTCATGTAGAGATGTTGAGAGGCACATGGAGTTTTCAGGAGATACTCCAACACTTGAGCTCACCACTATAGCAGCAGAAGGTGGCTACAAAATTGTTACAATAGTACAATGTGTGCTACAGTTAAGTTTATGCCATTATGATTTAATATTACATCTTTACACTTGCTTACATTTCTTTCCATGCAAGTCACACCATGTAAGGTCTGCAATTGGATGTAAGAATTTTGATAAATGTTAACATTTTGTAAAATATTTTTGTACATTATCTGGTAATAAATGATAAAAATACACTATCAGTATTTACATATATTTGATGCATTCATGACATATCTAACTTTAAGAAAATATATTTCCAGGCTACAAGATATGTATGGGAGTTTTCTTCAATTTGTTGAAAACCTCCAAAAAATTTCCCAATACATTTATTGAAAAACATCTGTGTATAAATGGGCCCACACAGTTCAAGCTCATGTTGTTCAAGGGTCAACTGTATATCCTTGAAATTTACTTTAGATTCAAATTCCAGATGTCCACAGAATTTTTTTTTTACTTAACAAATATGTATAAACTATGATTAAGTGTCAGAAAGCTTACATGCATTTTCATTGACATTTACAGTAGGCCCTGTATGGCCACAGGTCCCGTATCTGTGGATCCAACCAATCACAGATCAAAAATATTTGAAAAAAATAAAATAAAAAATAACAATACAAAAATTAAAAATAATGCAAATAAAAACAGCACAGTAAAATAGCTACTTACATACCATTTGCATTGTATTCGGTATTATAATTAATCTAAGATGATCTAAAGCATATGAGAGAATATGCATAAGTAATATACAAACATTATGCCATCTTCTGTAAGAGACTTGACCATCTGCAGATTTTGGTATCTGTAGTGGAGTCCTGGAACAAATCCCCCACGGATATCAAAGGATGACTGTACTGAGTTTTAAGTTCCTAAGTTATAATTTTCCCAAATATGGAATTTCAGATAATGTTATTGGTGGCTGAAATCCAAGTTACCCCGAGTTATCAAGGGCAAATCTGTACTCATCCACAGCAACTTCAGCCCTTGCATTCTCAGAAGAAAGAATTCAACTGAGGGACGTAAAGCAGAAAGAGACCAAGGCAAGTTCCCTAGCAGGAATGGAAGTTTATTTAAATGGCCTTAGAACAGGAAAAAAAAAGGAAGGTGCGCTTAGAAGAGACTCAAGCAGGCAAGTGAAGGTTAACTAGAGAAGGTCAAGCGCCCCGGTTAACCGGGATCCTAAGGCTTTTATAGGCTCGCCTCTTTCCCATGATTCTTCCCTTAAGGGTGGCTTCCCACATGCGCAGTGCTTTCCTTACCCTTTCCAGTGGAGTTTGCCCCCAGAAGATCACACTTCATTCACCATTTTTGTCGCTTAACATGCACGTTCAGGCAGTTGCTTCTCTCTGGGGCCTGCCCCCTTCATGCCTAACTACCTGTAACAATAAGAAATAAGAATTAACATTTCAGATTTCCATTCTGCCCGTGTTGCCGTTTTGTACTTATTTGTGCTTGTTCTCTTATCTGAAGATACTGCCTTAAAATCTCATTCTAAAATGTGAGTCAATGAAAGTAGAGACATTGTCATCTTTATATTTCTTCCAACTGGCGTGCCAAAAGCCCAGTCATTTTTCCAAAACAAAACGAAAGAATCAAATGAAGCAGGTAGTAGTAACAGTAGTAGCAGTGCTAGTAGTAGTAGAAGCAACTGCCATTAAAAAAAACGTTGTTGCTTTGATATTGGGAAATGGATACCTTAATAGTATTTAAAGTGATTATTGCTCTTTTTTTGTTTGTTTGTTTTGTTTTTTTGTTTTCATTTTTTGAGACAGTCTTGCGCTGTCGCCCAGGCTGCAGTGCGGCGGCACAGTCTCGGCTCACTGCAAACTCTGCCTCTTGGGTTCACGCCGTTCTCCTGCCTCAGCCTCCCGAGTAGCTAGGAGTACAGGCGCCTGCCACCACTCCCGGCTATTTTTTTTTTTTGTATTTTTAGTAGAGACGGGGTTTCACCGTGTTATCCAGGATGGTCTCGATCTCCTGACCTCGTGATCCACCCGCCTCGGCCTCCCAAAGTGCTGGGATTACAGGCATGAGCCACCGCGCCCAGCTGTAATTATCTATCTTTTACCATTTGAGTCATTGACTAGAAATAACTTACTGAAGTTACCAATAAGTGTTATTTGAAACAACATAAATCTTATCATATACAGTCTATTGTTCCTGAAATGCAGTAGAATCTGGTCAATCTGTGTGATTTTTTTTAGTGTGCTTTGCTATTTAGGAATTTGGCATTTGTTAAGTATCTTGTTATTTACTAGTTCTTGTAAAGTAAAATCATTTACTTACTAACACATATTTTAGGCTACCAAAAAAGGAAGATATTTCTATTTTATTGGGTTTTACACAGGCATAGGTTGTAATCCGTTGCATTCCTCCTCAGAGTGTATGTACTTAGGGAAGGTTTGTTAATTAATCTGACCATAGCATTCTATTTTGTACCTAGAAAAGTTTCGTTTTTGAGAAGATAGACTATACATATTGTATTCGTTTTCTAGAACTGCTAAAACAAAGTACCATAGAATAGATAGGTTAAACAGTAGAAATTTCTATTCTCACAATTCTTACAGCTAGACATTTAAGACAGAATGTTGGCAGGGTGGGTTTCATTTTGATGCTTCTTTTTTTGGCTTATTGATGGTTACCTTCTCCCTGAGTCTTAATTGTGGACTCCCCTTCTGTATTTCTGCATCCTAATCTGTTATAAAAATACCAGTCATATTGACTTAGGGCCCACATTATTCAACCCCATTTAATTTAATTACTTCTCATTTACAGGCCCTATTTACAAATACAGTTACATCCTGGGGTGCTGGGGGTTAAGACTTTGACATAAAATAAGGGGGTACAATTCAGCTCTCAATAGGTATATTATTTCATCTTTAAGTTAGTTAGCTCTCCCGTCTTTGTTTTACTTTGTACGTAGTTCTACCTGTGCATCTCAAACTCCTGCTTGTTGATTTCTTTAAAAAAATAGCAAGATATGATAAGCTGTCCGTGTAGTGCTTTGTCATCTGAAGAATGAGACGTGCCTTTTTTGTTGTTGTTGAGGTATGCATTGCTGACCAGCTTTCTTACTCATAAATCATTAATGGTAAAATGAACAGTTTGAAAACCAATTTTTTTTTGTTTTCACAGGCAATTCATCATGCAGATATTTCTTGATTTTAATGAAGATCTGTTTTCCCATGCTACATTTCTTTTAAATTTGATATTCTGTTTTTCTCTCCAAATCGGGCAAATTATGTTTTCAGTATCTATAAATCG
The DNA here is from genome assembly GCF_028885655.2 of Pongo abelii. NCBI lineage: Eukaryota > Metazoa > Chordata > Mammalia > Primates > Hominidae > Pongo > Pongo abelii. The sequence continues at coordinate 28,031,172 of NC_071988.2, forward strand.
TGTTTACCTTTTCCAGATTTTTCTAGTCAGCATTCAAAATATAATAACTCTTTTTGAAAGTTTCAAATCTAACCTATTTTATTAATATATATAATTATTTCATTTTAATTTTGCAATTCTTTTGAAATTTACTTCCTGATACATCACTTTACCTCCATTCACATTGACTCCTGATAACTTTGTGGTTGAAATTGATCATTATATGTAGGTTTAGTAAGATACTTGCTTTATGCTTGTGCATAAATGTATATTGAATGAACTGTTGACTATGTTATTTTTATATGATTCAGAAGGATATTCTCTTAGATAATTTTCATGAATTCTAATACAATTACAAATGTTGACAACACATATAATCCTAAAACATATGTATGGATTGCATAATAATATCTTCTTTTTCATGATTCCTAGGAATATTGGATTTGATAATATTCATATTCTTTTTCTTTGTTAATATTTAAAACAGACATTTGTTAAGTATCGTATATAAAATGCAGCTTTCTTACTTGATATGCATTGAATTATCTTTAAAAGCACTCTCAGTTTTGCTATTTGAAGTGTGTTTTCTGACTCCTCACTTTTTCCTGCTGTCATTTTGTGTGTGTGTATGTGTGTGTGTAGCTTTCTTTGCAGATATTGTAATTTGGTGTGGCATCCACTATAGTCTGTTTAATGAATTTGGCTACATTCCACAGGATAATATCTTACTTCTCTTTGTTCAACGTTTGCACCATAAAACTATGACAACAAATTTAAACTCAATTTTTGGTTCTATATGAAATGAAGGAATGAAGGAGCTAATTGGAATCTATAACTTACTGTAAATATTAAGTTAAACTGAACTTTTCTTCACAAATAGTCGTATTGTGTTTGAACATTTGAGGTACACATTCATGGCAAGCAGAAAGCTTTCAACTTCAAATAAGAGAACAACTCTATTTCTCTTAAGGAATACAACTATATAGAGGTGTATAGAATTGGAACTTCCAAGGTGGTGTACTGTGTAGGAGGTACATTAACTTTGGCTGATCTCCTGTATGCTTGTTTCATCAGATTGGGTTGTATCATCAAGCTGGCTTCCCTAACAATATCAAATGACAACTTGAGACTTCAAAGCCATATACAATATTGTGTATAGGAAGAAGAAGTATTTCAATGTGACATAGTCTTGATTTTTAAAAACAGGGTTTTTTTTTTTTTCTAATAGCAGAAGCCTCCAGCATATCTCACCTCAAGTTGTTTGACCTAATTATTGGCACTTTCCTATTACTTAATGAATAATCATGATAAAAATGACTTTGTGTTTATGGAGCTAAAATTTATGACAACCGTCCCTGGGGAGAATGGACTCTATGGTAGGATAACATTCAAGGTAGTACATGAAAATCAGAAAACAGGGAAAATGAAGAGGGCGTGGGAATGAGTGCTCTATAGCTATCAACAATGTTGAAGCAACATTACAAAGGCCATTAGCTGTGATAGCACTTGTGTGGAGATTTGTTCTGTATGGATTGATGGAATTCTTGTAGATTATTGTAAGATTCACTGGGAGTTCATCTTAGTGATCTTGTTTTATCTACTTTTAACTGTTTACTCTGTACTATATAATTTTTGTCAATGTTATGCTTTTTCTTTCTTCAAAATATTTCCTACATTTTCTTTCTTATCAAACCTAATATTACCAGCAAATGTAATGATTAAAAATTTAAACTCTACAATCAGATATGATTGGTTATACATAAAGTTGGTTATACCCTAACTTATTCACTTATGTTGCCTGACTTTAGGAAAACTATATAATCTTTATACATTTCAGTTTTCTCATCTTGGAAATAATTATTAATGTCACCTACATCATAAAATAAACAAGAAATCACTTGAAGAGGCTTTATCATATTACATGGTACTTAATAGTGTGCTCAGAAAATTTTAGATGTTATTATTATCAGTATTGTGATAACAATACTTAATCCAATCATATCCTAATTTCTCAGCCATTTTCTTTAGAATCAATGCAACAATGTTTTAGAAGACAACTTGCTTCCACTTTCTTCATGTTATATATTTGCCTTTGAATTTGTATTCTGGAAATATTTCTTATTTATATAGATTTCCATTTTCAAAAAGTCATCATTGTTTTCTGAGGTCGACCAAATAAAATATGAATCTGTTTTTAGTAATTTAGATTAATCTGAATTTAGCCTCACTCTACTTAAACTCACTATTACTGTATGGACTTTTGATCTTCTTGAAAGAGCATGATATCTTGTTGCCTTCCACCTACAAGTGTTATGTCCTTTTTCTTTCCTTTATCTTCCACGTGGCATTCTCATTTTCCATTGAGAGGTATCATTCTAATGCTTCAATATCCAGATCATTTTTTTCTTTATTCATTTGTCTCCATCTAGCCACAGTAGACTCCTTCCATTTCCATGGAGCTCAGGTTGCTCACCTTTGTAGTCTCAGTGCCAAATATAGCAGAGACCACATAGCAGATATTCACTGAGAATGATCAAATTGATGTTTTAAAGAGATTAAAAATGTTTTATGAAGATAGTCTTATTAAAGCTTTAAAAAAATAAAAAGTCATGCTTTCTGATATGATAAAATGTAACATAATGGGGAGTAATTAGAAAATACCTTTGTCATTTGGCCAAAATAAATTCAGTAGCTAAAATTCATAATTAGATGTCAGCAATGACTGGTCAGCAAACTTGAGACAAAAGCAAATAACCTCAGAAATATAGTAAAATATATATGTATATCATTATAAATAATATTTTAACTTATTGTATTTTGACTTTTTTTTGAACAGATACCACTGCACAGGAATTTTGCATTCAAGTATATTTGTCTTGCAGATTAACCGCCTCTTGTCTGTTATACATTTACTTGCAAGAGACACATCCCCATCAGTTAATTTGGTTGATAGCAATGCTTAGAAAGGCAAGTAGGAATGAAAATAAGAAGGAATAAAAAAAAATAATATAGACAAAACATAAAAAAGAAGGAAAAAATTCATTTAAAAAGAAAGAAAAATAATGAAAAGAAAAAATTTAATTACTGTCATATTTTTGTATGACTCTTGGATATCATGATGAATCTATTTATTATTAAGGGTTACTTAATTCCTAAATAGAAGAAAATTAATTTAAATTACTGCTTAACATACGAGACCATGCTAATGTGAAAGTACAGGGAACAATTGCTAATAAAAATGGTCAATGAAAGTTAATGTTTGGAATGTTGCGGTTACATTCCAAATGTTAAAAAGTGATTGCAAAATGATTAATGCTTAAAACCTAGGCAGATTTCCAAATGTTCTAACTTTTCAGAGGAATTTTTACATACAGAGCCAGGTGCCGTGGCTCACGCCTGTAATTCCAGCACCTTGGGAGGCCAAGGTGGGTGGGTCATGAGGTCAGGAGGTTGAGACCAGCCTAACTAATATGGTGAAACCCCATCTTTACTAAAAATACAAAAATCAGCTGAGTGTGGTGGCGCATGCCTGTAATCCCAGCTACTCAGGAGGCTGAGGCAGGAGAATCGCTTGAACCTAGGAGGTGGAGGTGGCGGTGAGCCATGATCGCGCCACTGCACTCCAGCCTGGGCGACAGAGCAAGGCTTCATCTCAAAAAAAAAAAAAAAGAAATTATTACATACAATTTTTACACACAATTACATATACAATACTGATACTCTAAGTGAAATATGAATGCTTAATTTGAACTTTTACTTCTTTTTTTTTTTTTTTTTTTGAGATGGAGTTTCGCTCTTGTCGCCGAGGCTGGAGTGCAATGGTGCGATCTCGGGTCACTGCAACCTTCGCTTCCCGGGTTCAAGAGATTCTCCTGCCTCAGCCTCCCTAGTAGCTGGGACTACAGGTGCAGGCCACGACACCCGGCCAAATTTTTTTTGTATTATCAGTAGAGATGGTGTTTCACCACGTTGGTCTCGAACCCCTGGCCTCAGGTGATCCACCCACTTCTGCCTCCCAAAGTGCTGGGATTACAGGCATGAGCCACCATTCCCAGACAAACTTTTACTTCTTTTTTTTTTTTTTTTTTTGAGACGTGGTCTTGCCCTGTGGCCCAGGCTGGAGTGCAGTGGCGCATCTCCGCTCACTGCAAGCTCCACCTCCCGGGTTCATGCCATTCTCCTGCCTCAGCCTCCGGCGTAGCTGGCACTACAGGCGCCCGCCACCACCCTGGCTAATTTTGTTTGTATTTTTTTATCAGAGACGGGGTTTCACCATGTTAGCCAGGATGGTCTCTAGCTCCTGACCTCGTGATCCGCCCGCCTCGGCCTCCCAAAGTGCTGGGATTACAGGCGTGAGCCACCTCTCCCGGCCAAACTTTTACTTCTTAAAGCTCTGTATTTCAAATCTTATACTTAATATCTTAGGTGACTGGATTATCTAATTTAACTACTTATTATGAAGTGTCAAGGGATGGAGCTTCAAGGATCTAATGACAGAGGTAAATAGTTTTGACCAGATCAAGCAAAAAGACAAACTGAGTTTCCCTAGAAGGAGGGGTTGTCTCTCATCTCCATAGCAGCAGTGAGATGTTTGTGCTTCAGTTCCTTATGGCCACTACTGCCTCCCATTCAGGAGAAAATACGCATCCTTCTAAGAGCAGAAATAAATTGTACCCCTGAGATGTCTGAATATTTATTTTACCAGCATGGAAACCTCTGAAGATATCTTTCCATTTCTGTAATAAAATATATCTGTTCTTTTCAAGGCAAAATCGACTATACCATGAGAAACAGTAGGAAAAAAATTAAATTACCAAGTAAATAATAATTAAATTTGCACCAAACATTTTTAATCCAAATTTCTTTTCCTCAAAATGCTTTAATATAATTTATGAACATTTGCATACAGTTTCTACTACTGATGGGTACTATATGATTTGAAGCACCTTCAAACTAATCATGGGCATTAACTTTTTACTTTTTTTATTAAAGAACTTCATTCTTAGTATCTCAAACTTGATATAAAATGTTCATTATTAAATAATATAAATACAACATATTTTAAACAGTAATCAAAGAACGTTTCTCCTTTGGAGGACATATATGCTTAATGGAGGGTTTGAATTCTCAGATATTCAGTTAATTTTGCTTGATCTGTAAATTGGCAAGCATTCAATTATCTGTGTTTTGTCAGATGTCACAGGTTGTACTTTTTGAAGGCCATTCATTAGTGTTTCTGAACAACTTTACTTTATGTTACACTGTCATATTAACAGATGGCAAATGTAGTTGGCAAGCAAATGTTTTTGACTCCATTCCTCTCTTCCTCTTTTGAGCACCTTCTTGTTACATATTATATCGTTAGTGCTTAAATCTGGTACTCCCTCTTTGCCAGGTACTGACTCAAGTTCATACATTCACTACCTTATTGGCATTGCTTCATTGCACTGGCCTTCTGTTTCAGAATCCTTTCTACCTGCTTTATTGTATATGTTCTGCCAAACACATTTTTCTTTCTGTATACAACCATCTCTTTATCTTTTCTCCTTCCCTCTCTTTCAAGTATGTTATGGTGAGTCAAAGATCCTCTAGCCATATAATTCCCATTAGCTTTACTCTTAGATTATACCAATGTCTTTTTCTTAATATTCTAGTAATATTATTAAGTATATATCTTCAGCTTTGCTAATCACATTTTATCCTTCTCCTTGCTCATTTTCCTCTTTTGTGTATTGTTCCTTCAGAATTATAGTTTGTTTTTAATCAGATTGTCCATTTTTTTTTCAATTGGTGAAGATAAATCTCTCTTTCCACTACAATGTCACCTCTGCCACACTTTGCCTCATGCTGAGTCATCTTGGGGTGGCCAGGAGCAGTTTTCAAATCTGTTAAAGAGAATCTTAGAAAGAGAGAGGCATTTCATTTAGATTTAGTATGATATAGTCACATGGTTGCAATCACTCCCATAAGTAGTATCTCCAGTTATAGCCCTATAGAAAAGCTTCAGGAATTTTGACATGAATTTGTAAAAGTGGAAATCACATGAAAATATTCTGTAAAACTGGGATCTAAAGTATGTGAGGTAGAAGGGGATAAAAAAGTTAGAATTGTACAGAGCAGAAGATAGCCTGTGGAAAATTCTTACAATCATTAAATGTGTAGTTGTTAAGGAGAGGATTTGTTTTCCTTTAAAAACAAGTAAAAACAAAGTCTCTCTGTCAGTAACATATTTGATTATACAGCCTTTTTTAAGGAGCCCACACTTTTATTTTATAAGCATAATCCACCACCGCCCTCCCCACCACCAACAACAAAAACTTATATTCAGCCCTTCTGACTCAGGGTCGTTTTGTTTTGTTTTTATATGAATTAGTTGCCAATATTTTAAAATAATGCATTAAAAAATATACATAACATCTTTTTTTTAACCACTTTAACCAGTTTTAGGGATACAATTCAGAAGCATTAAGTACATTCAGATTGTTGTGCAACTATCACCATCATCCATTGAAGGGCTTTTTGTTTTCCATCTTGTAAGACTGAAATGCTGTGCCCATTAACTGATAACTGCCCAGTATCCCTTCTCCTAACCTCTGGCAACCACCATTCTACTTTCTAGCTCAATGAATTTGATGACTGTAAGTACGTCAAAATGAGTCGAGTCATGCAGTATTTGTCCTTTTGTGACTTTTATTTCACATAGCATGATACCGTCAAGAATAATCCAAGTTGTAGCATGTGACAAAATTTTCTTTTTCTTTTTCTTTTTTTTTTCTTTATTTTTTTGAGATGGAGTTTTGCTCTGTCACCCAGGTTGGAGTGCAGTGGCACAATCTTGGCTCACTGCAACCTCCACCTCCTGGGTTCAAGTGATTCTCCTGCTTCAGCCTCCCCAGTAGCTGAGATTACAGGCACCCACCACCAGGCCTGGCTGATTTTTGTATTTTTAGAAGAGATGGGATTTCACCATGTTGGCCAGGCTGGTTTCAGACTCCTGACCTCAGGTGATCCGCCCGCCTTGGCCTCCCAAAGTGCTGGGATTACAGGCGTGAGCCACTGTACTCAGCCGAGAATTTTCTTATTTTTTAAGGCTAAAAATATTGCATTCTATTGTATGCATATTACACATCTTACTTATTCATTCATCTGTAGATCGATATTTAGGCTGCTTCCACCATTTGTCTATTTTGAATAATGCTGCTATGAACATGAGTATACAAATATCTATTTGAGTCTCTGTTCTCAATTATTTTGAGTATGTACTCACAAGTGAAATTCTTGGATCATGTGGTAATTCTATTTTTAATTCCTTGAGAAACTGTCTTATGAAGTAATTTTTATGAAAAAACACCAACATCAACAACAACAAAAAAAAATGTTTGCTTTCTTCTGGGAAAATATCCTAAAGTTCTCTTCTGGCATTGCAGAGATCCTTGTTGAGCAAAGAAGATGCTCAGTCCATTATGAAGGGCCCAAATCCTTCAGTCAGTCAGAAGTCTTCTTTCTACAACATTCAGTTATATTACTTGCTTAACCCTTAGGCACACGTATTTTGGTATCTTTGACGTAGAGGTTAAGATAGTTTATATAAAATCCATATGAACCTATATAAAAAGAGTGAGAGAGAATAGAAAGAAACAACAAATGCAAATATGATGATGATGGACTAGACTCTGCCTCACTCTTTAAGTCAAAATTACAAAGGAGAAGGAGGCTACGAGAGTGAACAAAGGGTTTAAAGAAATTATTTACAAGAGAAAAAAAGAATGCCCATAAGTATTGGAGATGAGAATCATTTGTGAATCTAGGTGAAATTGCAGCTCAAATTTAAGTTTCCAATGAACTATAGGTAATTTTATAAAGTACAAACTTTGCTACTAGGTCTTGAGTCCGCAAAGCACTGCATAAGTGTTGGGAAAGTTCTCATGCACAAAGTCTTTCAATCCCCAGGAAGCCACCTGAGAACTGGCCTTGAGCTTAGAATACTTTTTTTGCCAACAGATAAATAGTCTGACATGCAGGCTATGCTAGGTATACAGTCTTGTGTGGGAATATATGTCCCTGTTTCTGACTCCATGTGTATATTTTGTTCTACTTGAGTGTGTCTTTACTGTTTATAACTGTCCCCTGAAATGAGTTATGGGATCCTGTTGCAGTACAAGAGAGGTGAGTGCAGGTCAATTGCCTTTGGTGGCTGCTGGGAGGAACCTGCTGACCATGGGCATTCAACACCCATTACAGAAGCTGATCTTGCTCTGTCTTTTCTCAATGTTGAGCAAAGCCTTGTTCCATCCAGTGCTTTACTGTCTTGTGTTTTGTTTGATGACTCCTATCCAGAGACACAGTGGGCAGAAGTGTTCAGACTTCTATTCTTGGTAATAGGTAACAGATGCAACAATAAGTAACAGATGTGCAACATGATCTGTGACCAATTATGGTAATTCCTTCAAATGCTGTCAATTATTTGCTACATATTTGTTAGTTAGATCATGTACAGACAGCAAAGTGTGTAGTTGTGTTGCATCCGTCTTCCAGTGATAAACCCATATGACATTTTCAATACTGGATAATCAAAAAAGGAAAATGGCCAACAAAGCTTAAAATGCAACAAACAAAAAATGACAATACTGGAGGTAAAATTTGAATATAATTTAAGAAAAGTTATAGAATAATTATGTAGGAAGGATGACATTGCCACCATCCAAGAGACAACAGAGGAGGAATTTAGTGAAGGCAAATGCATCTACATAAATGAGGAAATGTGATAAAAGGGGACAAGATATCCTAGAGGGAGTGATGCTGGCAAAAAAAAAAAAAGAAGCCTCTCAATTAAGAAATTCTTGGAAATTTTTTATGACATTGAAAGTGTAAAGGGTAAAATGTTGGAAACCAATCTAAACTTGGAAGAGTGTTGAGGATTTGCCAAGCCTAAAAAAGATGTTTACTCTAGCTATACCATCAGCTATATGAAAATAAGTCATGCACTATTCAAACTACTCTTGGTAAGCTTTTTAAAGAAGAAATAAAATATTTTTGAATATTTCTAATATTTTAAATTGTAATATGCTAAATAAATAGCTTTTACTTTTTAAATTTCGCTGTCTTTTTAAATATAGCATTCACATTGTATTAGGTATTATATGTAATTTGGAGATGATTTAAAATATACAGAAAGATGTGTGTAGGTTATACACAATACTGCACCATATTATATAAGGGACTTGAGTATCTGTGGATTTTGGTATCTGTGGAGGGGCCTGGGACCAATCCTTCCAGATACCACGGTTTGACTGTAATATATAAATAAGTACCTTAGAGCATCAGTCTAGGTCTCTTCCAGAACTTTCTGACCCCCAATCCTACTTCTAGAGGAAATCTCTCCTAAAGAATATTTTAGCATCTTTTGTTACTTACATTATTAATTAGAAAATAAAAATATTAATTTTTTACTGCTTAACTTATTTTACTTTTTTATTTATTATATTATTATTATTTCATAGTTTTTGGGGAACAGGCAGTGTTTGGTTATACCGATAAAGTCTTTCGTTGTGATTTCTGATATTTTGGCGCACCTATCACCCAAGCAGAGTACACTGCATCCAAAGTATAATCTTTTATCCCTCACCCTCCACCCACTCTTCCCCGCAAGTCCCCAGAGTCCATTATGTCATTCTTATCCCTTTGCATCCTCATAGCTTAGCTCCCACTTATAAGTGAGAACATACAATGTTTAGTTTTCCAATTCTGAGTTACTTCACTTAGAATAACGGTTTCAATTCTATCGAGGTTGCTGTGAATGCCATTATTTCATTCCTTTTTATGGATGAGTAGTATTCTATGATGTGTAGATACATATTCGACATTACTTTCCTCCACTCCTCGGTTTACAGGCATTTAGGCTGATTACACATTTTTGCAATTGCAATTTTGTCTGCTATAAACAGACATGTGTCTTTTTCTTATAACTTGTTTTCCTTTGGGTAGATACCCAGTAGTGGGATTGCTGGATCAAATCGAAGTTCCACTTCTAGTTCTTTAAGGAATTTCCATACTGTTTTCCATAGTGGTTGTACTACTTTACACTCCCACGAGCAGTATAAAAGTGTTCCCTTTTCACCATATTCATGCCAACATGTATTATTTTTTTGATTTTTTGATTATTGTCATTCCTGCAGGAGAAAGGGGGAATTGCATTGTGGCTTTGATTTGCATTTCCCTCATAATTAGTGATGTTGAGTATTTTTTCAAGTTTGTTGTTCATTTGTATATCTTTTTATTGAGAATTGTTTATTCATGTCCTTAGCCCACTTTTTGGTGAGATTCAGTTTTTTTCTTGCTGATTTGTTTGAGTTCCTTGTAGATTCTGGATATTATTTTTTTGTTCGATGGATAGTTTGCAAATATTTTCTCCCACTCTGTGGCTGATTATTTCTCACTGTACATTTATAATCAGAAATAAGAAAAATTTTAATTTTGGCAAACATTTTTACATATTATGGAACAATCATATTTTTTTCACATTGGTTATTCTGATTGCTTTGCAAAGTTTCTGCTTCCTTGATCATTTTTATGACCCCACACTGCTGTGCAAAGTGAGGGCTGACTGTGCTTTACCTGCTGGGACATTCTAGTTGATAATGCATCCACTGGAGTTTTAGATTTGTATGGATTGTATGGCTTTGCTCATTCTTGCTTTTGAGGCAAATGAGCATAAGCATAGAGAAGAAAATATGTGTTTCTGATAGATAAATGCAAGATAAAATGCTAGCAGAATCTAGAAAACTTTAAAGTAAAAACTGCATGAATTATAGCCTCAGTGTGGGTGCTTACTACCAATGCAATTTTGGGTAGGATATTGAGCCCTTGTAAAGCTTATTGTTTTCACCGTTTCAATGAAAATTACAAGCAGCTTGTTAGGAAGATTACCGTACAGTGATTAACATAGTTTTTAATGTGAAGGAGTGGTCAATTAGTGAGTATTAAAGTTGGTCAGTTTGGGCTTTTTAGGTATTAATATTATGGGGAATATAAAATTTTAAGTACCAGGCTAATAGGTTTAGACTTTATCCTGTGGCAAAGATGAAGTCATTGGGGATAGTCCACTGAACAGCGTGATTAAATTAATGCCTTATGAAGAGCAACCAAAAAATACTGGATATTATGGATGAAAGAATAGAAAAACAAGTGGCAATATGGTCAATTGGGAGTGCAGAATAGACAGATTTGTGATGATAAGACCTAAATTAGTAAAACCTTCATAAACATTGTTTGAAGAATAAAATCTAATGGAATACTACATTTAATGTAAATTTGTTTAATGTAGTTAACAATAATTTAAACCTAATAGAACGAGCCATAAGCACTGACATGACCTGCTGACTTACTTATACTGGTACCAAGTAGTGGTAAAGTATATATTGCACTTAAGTTGATTCTTAGTTCCTATTTGTGGAATATATGAATGGATAATTTACAGTATGAAACCAAAGATGTCTACCAGGTTTTAAGTAAATGTAATAGAAATTAAGGTAGAGCTATAAGAAAAAGATATAAAGAATGAGAACTCAGAAAGGCAGGGAATGTGTATGATTATTTAAAAATCACTGTAAAATATAAAGTAAGCACTATCCAGCAATGGACAGTAGAAATGTGTAATGACAAGATATATAGATTTGGCAATGATTTAAAGATAACAGCTAAAGGGCAAATCTCTAAACATTTTGAAATAAACAGTATACCCTCAAGAGCTTCCAATCATTCAAGAAATGTTTTCAACGGTACTTTGAAACTTTTGGAAAACACAAAGCTAAATGAAATGTGAAATCTGTAACATATTCCAATAAAAGGGACGATACTTATTCTTAAACAATTATAAGGTAAAATGAGATTCATAATCAAAACATACTCAGATGGAGTGGCATGAGTCTTTCCAGAAAAATGTTAACTCGTTCCAAAGTCTTTATTTTATTTGGTTTTGTTTTCAATGCGTGTGTGTGTGTGTGTGTGTGTGTGTTGGTTTTGTTTGGGAGTGATTCATAGAAAGGATGCTATTCAAATATGGGCAGGTGCAATTTAGAAAGAAGGACAAAAGTTACACAATGAGTGAAGTCACTAAAGCAGAAAAGCAGAGAAATGCAAGAAGAACATTAACTGATTGAGTTTTGTAGAAATGCAAAGATGATCAAGAGAAAGACAATCAGAAAAGATGTGCTTGGAGAAAATATTGCAAAGCCTTATATGCTCTGAAAAGTATGTAATTATTTCACCAGTGTATTGCATATTATTTAGACAGGGCATTTCTGGTAGTGTTTTTGTGAATTCATCTTCAGTGGCACCCATATTAATCAGGGAAGATTAATCATTACAATAAATAATTCTGAATCACTGTGGCTTACCATAATGATAGTTTATTTCTCATCCCAGAGAGGGTCTATGAGGTAGGGCCAAGGCTTTTTAAATTCTATTTCACTGCCACCTTCTGGAGGTGACACGAGTCCTCCACTAGATCTTTCGAATCCATCTGGAACCGATGGAAGAAGGTTCTTGAGAGATATTTTAAAGGGTAAACCTGCGAGTGACTATAGCCAGAATCCAGTGAGTTCTCCATCTAATTACAACATAAGCAGGAACAATTGTCTCTACCAATGAAGAAAGAAGTTGGGGTGTCTTAACAGTGTGTGAGTTGAGGTTGTCTGGATGCTTGTTTTCTTAAAAGAAGTTTTCAGATGAGATTGAGAGAATGTGACATCTTAACAAGGCTGTTAAGGAATAATATACAAGCAAACAACAATTACATTAGAGTCCTAATGTGTGCAACAACCTTTCAAAATTAAAAAGATATCAGGAAAAAAGTGGATCGGTACTAGTGTGTGATGAATCTAAAGCAACCAGATAGAGAAAAGAACAGCAGTCATGATAAAAGTCAAAGATGACAAAAATTCAATCCAAGAATTTTGAAGTAAAAGGATGGAACAAGTAAATTCCACAGATGAGATTAGTCATCTGAAAAACTGTGAAGTACCTATCAGTAACATAATGATGTATTCCAGTTTTCTTGGCAAAGTCCAGTTTTACAGTGGTAGTCTCAGCATAAAGGTATCAAAAGTATTCTAGTTTAAATAATAAATAGTATGATCATCTTCCTCATAAGGCAATAGCTGAAAGAATTTGATCAAGTAGGCATGAATTGATTTTTACAAATGAATTGCCGAATAAGAGTAACTTTTTAAACTAAAATTGCATAAATTTTAAAATAAAATTTGTCAAGTTAATCGAATATGACTCTGACAACTTTTTTCAAAAAAGGTAGTGTTATCATGGCATCATAAAAACAGGGGTTGCATTCAGCAAGGATGTGTTATTGTACACATGCCAACGTCCAGGAGAGATACTTCATAATAAGTTGATGCAGTTGTGTAGTCTGCTCAGTAGAACTATTTCTACACAGAAGACAGATGTACTACAAATGACTTGATGACACTGGTCATTAATATCTTCAGTGATTCCTCTCGCTCTGATTCTGTGCTTAACACACAATGTATTGATTAGAAGTTTCCTCCTGATAAAACTTTCTTACTGGAAGATATTGCACTCTTCAACATGTACATTTTGTTTAGCTTGCCAGTTAGTAAAATAAATTGCACATCATGATTTTACAGATGTCGTTTCTGTTTGGTTAGCATGAATCATCTACCTTTGAAAGCAATCACATCCATGAATGCTGAAAAGTATTTCCTAGGCCTAAAAGTTGAGGCCAAGACCCAAGTACTATCCCACTCAAGAAACTGTCCTCGAGATCCTTATCAAAAAGCCAAATGGTCTCTCTGAATGAAAATGCCATCTAATTTTTTTCTTTAGTTTAATATTAGCAATGTCAGTATTGAAAGTAATAAAAGGAAGGGATAACAATTATTTATTAAGAACTGTTTTCATGAAACATATATATTGGTGAATATTAGGATTTTCTGGTCTGTACTGATGTCGGATTTCTAAATCTAAGTGGAATAGCAAGATGATTGAAACTACGCAAAGTAAGGCTAGGTCTGCCCTATAGTCTAATCACAGGAAAAGCACATGTTCTAGTCAGAAATTTGGAAACACCTGGGAAATCTGCAGTGAGGATTTTCAATGAAATGATGATGACTTGACTTTAATGACAGTCAGAGTGAGATTTCACAAACCGCAGTTAGTTTGAAGGAGAAAGCATTTGTGCTTATGTGACAAAGCTGATAAAGTCATCACAGCCTGGTAATGTGAGAGAAAATTTAATGATTCCCAATCATTTGCTTCCAAATGGATTACTCTGTAGACTCAGAGCATATTCAAAAACAGTTTCCTTCCTGATGAAGCCTTTATGTGCTACATGTCAAGGCAATAGATATTTCAATGACAAAAGAAACAGCAACCAGAGGTGGCAATGCCCAGCCAAGCAGACAGAAAACACAAACGTGTCCAGTATTCATAATAAATGTGTTTTCTTACTGGCATCCCCAACAATGAGGTTATGAGAAGAACTGACACAAACAAGGATGGTGAATTAGAATTTATGTTTGTCAAACAAGAACAGAAAAGAGATACACTAGATAGGCTTTTGGCATTTACACTTAGAATTTGATGAGAAAGCATCATGCTGGGAGGTGGAGATGGAGGAATGAATATATTGTGAGAATAAGAAAGAGAATATGAATGGTTATGCTATCAGCATACAGTAACGTAATTGCTAGCTTGGAGATAAATAACTTTCTTAAAGAAAGCATTAAATATTAAACCTGTATGTGGGTCACCTCACTTCCCCACTCTTTCTCTCTCTCTCTCTCTCTCTCACACACACACACACTCACACATACACATACACATATGCATATACAGAAACATGTCTAAAATTATATTTGAATGAAGATCAAAACTGTCTATAATATTTGCATTTATGTATGTTTGTGTATACAAACTTGTTTTTATACGATATCAGATGTGGGTAGCATTATATGAAAGGACTACACATATTTCATTACAGCAAGAAATGAATTTTCCATTATCTAAACCTAAAGGTAAATATAAATGATTTTAAAAAGTGCTGACAAGATTGGCGAAATTATTTCCTGGGACAAATGAGATGTTAATGCAGTACCACTTTTTTGTTGTTGTCCTCAAATATTAATCTCAAAATCAGGAAAATAAGAAATACCTTTCTAAGGCCAGTTGATCTTTTTCACCTGACACTTTGCTATAATAAGTTAACTTTGCCTGGGTCAAATTAAAATACGACAGTAACATAAAGTTATTCCATAGTTCTGTCATATACAGATTATCTTAGAGTGTAGAGAAAGAATGCATTGTCTGAGCATTTTTAAAAGACTTAAGGGAAAGAATATTAGAATAGTACAATATAGGTAAAATTTTAAAAATAATTTAACCAAACAAGAAAGCAACAACAAAAAAGACACCGTTTGGTTGAAGAGGTACTATATTAGAGGTACAGTTTTATTTTCAATTGTGTATAATTGAAATTGTTTTAGGGCTACTGAAGTTCAGAAGACTGCCAAGTGTCTTATTTATCATTGGGCATTGTAGCACAATGACATGGATTTACACTGCTTTAACTTTGATAAAATTTGAGATAATTATTATAAGTTATATATAAATTATCTGACACCATAACTTATGTCTTATCTTTTTCAGCAATATTTCTCCTTTTAGCATCCTTGTGCAATTATCTTAACTCTTTGAGGTCTTATGCAACCTAGAGCTCTCCCTGAAAAATAATAACCTTTATTATTGAAGGTCACATTTTAACGGTTTTTTGAAGCCCAGTCCCAGAACATTTCCAGTTCAAAAGAACAAAAGCTAACCACCAATTGTAATTTCAAAATAAGTTCTTTCCTCGCATTGCTTAAAGCTTGTGAAAATTCCTTAATGGCACTTAAAACTTCTACTGTTCTATCTCATTCATTTTTCTCATTGGTCCGACTGGCCTATACCTCCATCTACCCTGGCCAGAAGTCTGCTGGAGTAGCACTCAAAAATCTTCTTATATCACTACCATTTTAAGGCACGTTCACTGCTTTTGTGACAGAGCAGCTATAGTTCCATTTCCTTTTCTACCTAGTCCAGAATTTTCTTCATTCCATCACAATCCACATTTAATTTCCTAAGACTCTTTTGTGAAAAGTGTTAATTAGCTCAAATGAAACGCTAATTCAGTTATGAGTATTAATTGGATGTCAAATGAAAAAACTCCCAAATAAGACAATGCCTTAATCAACAAATATGAGTGTGATGGTAAAAATGTTGCAGTGTATGGTTTCAAACTATTTTATGGCAAGTCTTATGTATATAATACATATTTATGGCAAGTCCTATGACAGAAGAAAACATATTTTCCATCATGCAGAACACTGCCCTTAGTTTTCTTGGAAGAATACACATGGAGTCCTTGGGGATATTTTTGTACAGGAGGAGTGTTCTGAGTCCTATAAGTATATAGGTCTAGAGGGGAGAGGAGAGGTTGCTTTCAGAAATTGGAATAACTTAAGTATAGCATGAGAGGAAAGATGATGGGAGGAAGCACAAGAGTGAGAGAAATAAGTCAATACAAATTGATGATTGTATTCCGTGTATTTTGTGACTTTTCAGTTCACTTCAATGTGATACGTATCATCTTTGTGTTGTAAAGAGCCTGAATTCAAAACATTTAAAAGGATAAACCAAAGGGATAAAATTAGTGAGGAAGACAGTATTCACAGGGGATGATACCTCTTATATATGCTTACCTATTAGTAAATCCTCAATCTCTTAATTAATTGTCCTGAGAAATTTATTAACATTTAATCTAAAGACCTGATGAACATGGAGTAGGCCTATTCCTCCCAGGTCTTCCCTTCTACTACTAAGGAAGCCATGGACATAACACAACAAACTAATGTAAAAAGATGATGAAAGTTTGAAAGGAGAACGCAGATTGCTTAAGGATCCTAGAATGTGAAGAATGAAATGGCAATGAGTTCTTTCCTTCCATATAATTGGGAAAGCAAGGTTCAGAAGACTCCAACCTGGAAATGTCAAGAGACACAGAAAAATAATAAATCCAAGAAAAGACTCTTCCTCCAGCCAAAGAATGGAGGAAAAGGGTGGCTTACCTGTGGCAACTCTATTCCAGGCAATCATCAATATAAAAATTGCCCCTCCCCCTCCATGCAGGGGTCAGTGGTACTGAGCAGGTAGCCAGTCTTCTTATCCATTCTCCCCGCTTGGAGAAACATATTGGTAACCTAATCCTTCACTTTGTATTGTCAGCCAACAAGCAGAGAGCTAATCTTTCATTCTTTGCTTAGTGGATGTGTACAGTGTTCTGATTCCCCTGCCAGGGTTTGAAACAGTCCAGAGATTGAACAAGGCAATGTGAGTAGGAGCTTGCCAGCATTTCAGTTTTCTGTGACCCC
This sequence comes from Pongo abelii, assembly GCF_028885655.2. NCBI lineage: Eukaryota > Metazoa > Chordata > Mammalia > Primates > Hominidae > Pongo > Pongo abelii. The sequence continues at coordinate 28,048,589 of NC_071988.2, forward strand.
TCTTTTAGTAGGTTTCAGTAGGACTTAGTGGAAAACTGAAACTTCACCCCCACTCATCAGTTTCAAGACTAAATGAAGCAGTGTGAAGAACGACTACTTACCACTCAGGTTCCCCCTTCAATCCCATCTCAGAGTGGAAGCTGAGTTTGCACTCTGACTGCAATGTGGTAGTATGAGTCAGAGCCCCATTTCTTCTGTGGTGATGTCAACAGGGCCCAACAGAAAGCTGGGGATCTACCTTCCTGAGGACCTGTGTGCACTGCAATTAAACAAAGCGACTGCCTGCTCAAAAAGACTAACTAGTTTCAGAATCTCACGACAAATTAAATCTTAAATTTAATCGGTTTAAAAAATTAAGTAGGTCACAGAATCTCTTGGGTAATCTCACATAATACCTAAAAATGTCCAGGATACAACTGTAAATCACTTCTCATAACAAGAACCAGGTCAATCGCAATTTGAATGAGAAAAAAATCAACAGAAGCTAACAGCAAGATGACTCAGATGTTGGAATTACCTGTCAAAGGTTTTAAAGTAACAATTACAAAAAATGCTTCCATCGCAATCACGGACACACTTTCAACAAGTAACAAAACAAAATGAAAGAAAACTAACAAACAACTAGAAAGCCTCAGCAAAGATATGAAACAAAGAACAAAAAACCTCTCTAGGGCTCAATAATAGAGAGAGTGGCATTGACAGAGGATAGAGCCAGTAAACTTGAGGAAAGTTTAGTGGAATTTACCCAATCTGAAAAACAGAAAGAAATATATCTTTCAAGCTTGCCAAAAACAAATTAATTCCAAAATGTATCATAATTAAATTTCTGAAAATTGAAACAAAGAAAAAATTTTAAAGTATTCACAGAAAAATTATACATTCCTTATACAGAAACACCAATTTGAATGACAGTGACTGTCTCATATAAAACCATAGGGGACAGAAGGAAGCGGCATAATATTTTTCAAGTACTGAAAGAAAAAGAGGCCTGGAACTTCAAAAAGAAAAGCTTAGAATGAAGAAAAGTAGGAGTAAATAATAACAGACTATATTTCTTCTAGTGGTTTTTAAAAATTATTATTGGTAGTTGAAATAAAAATTATAACACAATCTGATGTGTTCAATGCGTGCAGCAGAAACATTAAAGGCAATTATACTTAACAATGGGGAGCGTAAAGAGTCTTAAATGGAAGTAAGTTTTCTATAGCATCTATACCTACCTTTTTTAGCATATTTGAACTACCACAACCCAATACAAGAATTCTATATTTCTGGGGGAAAAAAAAAGGCAAAAAACAAAAAGCTAGTGGGGTTTGAAATCACAGCCCATTTTCTAACCACTCACATTGTTACTGTATTTTAATAATACCTTGCATAAATCAATATCATAAAACTTACTATGCTAATTATAACTTGCCTGTTTATTATCCATCTCCTCCAGTAGATTGAGTTGCTTTATAATGAGCAATGATCTATTGTGTATCTCCAGAGACTAAATTATGATTTTGGAGGAGGCATCATAAATGTTTGTGGAGAGAATATAGAAATCCACAGCCTAAATTAGGCAAAATTAAGACAACTTATGTTTACTGAATATTTACTCATTGTCAGACACTTTTCAGAGATGTACATCCCTTGACTTATTTCTTCATCACCACCACTCTTAGAGGTCTCGCGTACACAGAGCTGTGTCATGCTGAATTTGGACAGTGGTATCAAACTTCTACAGTAAACAAAGCCTGTACAAGACATTCAAGTTATGTAGATGACACACTATTTTAATGATAGGAGGGAGAGAACCAAGGGTTTAACGAAGGAAGGCAACACAGACAGGAATATCATCATCAGGCCTGGAGAAACACCCAGAAGACAGCTCAGGTCACTTAACTATGAAGCCTTTTATAGGTGAGATAATAGATGAGTGGGTCCACTAATGTCTTTTTTCAGTTTTATCTCTGAAATTTTATGATTATGAAACTTAGGGACAGGCAATTATATTGCTGAAATATTTTTTAATGAGTGTACTACACAGTATCTCTAGGCCTGATTTACTTCAATTAACATAAAGACTGAAAAGTGAGGAATCATGTTTTATGCAGAGGTTGTAATTGTGTGTTTGTGTTTGTGAGGGTGTTTGTACATTTATTCAGAGTCTTGCTTATCTCAGAGATGGTGACCTCACCTCTTAATGGTGAACCGAAGCTTTTTGAGAGCCTAGATAGAGACACTTAAATGCTTGGAGACATAGCTTACAAATTTCACAAAATAGCATAGACATGTCTAGGGTAAAGAGTGTAACCTTAAACCATGACTGCTGCTGTCTGAAAGTGGTAATTTGTACCTGAAACTGGAGTTCACTGTTGAACCACTGAAGATCTATAACTGTAAGACAGAGAACACATTAAAGGCAGTTCCATAGAGATAGGATTACAATTGTTTGACTTCATTTCTCACAGTCTGAACGTAAATTTTGTTCTTGGAGAATAAAAAGGAGTGTATCTGAGAAGGTTATATGTGAATATAAACCATAATACTACATTGTGGTTTAGGTTCTCCCAGCTTTCAGAAACAGAGACATACTCATTAATTATTTCCTTCAGTATTTATTGAGCACTGTTATGTGGTCTCTTCTAAGAACTGAGGATATACCAGTGACCCTTCAAGCTACTTCAGATAATGGAAGTTTAAAGTGTGGAGACACAGGAAGGAAGAACAGAAAACTCACAAGGCATAATAAAGAACAATGGGCCATTCTTTAAGATAGACTGTATCCCTGTAGCTCTATTGTATATTACTTAAACAAAGATATCATAGCTCCCTTTATTGGTCTTGTGTTCTGCCATTATTCTGACTCAGTTATATATTTTTGTGCCTTTGTTGCTACTAATTCCTTTTAAATTTTAATCCTTTTCTACAATTTTAAAGCTAGAAGAGCCCTGGTAAATTTTGTGACACGTCTTCATTGCCTGGGTTTGGTTACTGTAGGAACTTGTATCTGGGACCAATTACAAGGACTGATGATCATCAAAAACCATTTTGGATTTTGGCAATTTTTTGTGTTACCGTTGGTTTGTAAATCCTGTCCAGAGCCTTGAATGTTATTCTGTAGCTATTGATACATCAGGTAACTCAAAAATTCATTTGAAAACAAAATGATATAAAGGGACTAAATTGAGTCTAATTACCAATGACATTCTCTGGACACTCTCCTGAGCAGTAGAATGTTGGCAGTGGTGAAGATGTAAATATCACAAATTAATGTCCTACAAGCTAACTTCATCTATCTTAGTCAAAAGAGGGATTTGGAGAAAGAAAACAAAAGGCCTGACAGCTGTCTGCCCTGGCATTAACAACTAAACCATAGTTTTATTAAAAGTAAACAATTTCTCCAAACCTAGGCAGGATCATTTTGTGACTATGGTGAGATGAGACAAAATAAAAGCCCACATTGTAATCATGTGTGACCACAGACGAAACCAATAACACTGGGTAAACCAGAAATATGACCAAACCTCCTTACTCAACTAACATGGATGCCTGATCATTCTTTTCCAAAAGAGACTTTGTAACTGCTCAACGGGTTCTCCTTACCCACTGCCTAGACAACTGATTTACCAAGGCAGGGAAATTACAATAGATAAAGAGTTTAGTTCACACAGAGCTGGCTGTATGGGAGACCAGAGCTTTTTTATTACTCAATGAAGTCTCCTTGAAAACTCTGGGATCAGAGTTTCTCAGGACAATTTGGTGGGTAGGAGCCAGTGAGTCAAGAGTAGTGACTGGTTAGTTCGGAGATGAACTCTTAGGTAGTCCAAGCTGTCCTCTTGCCCTGAGTCAGTTCCTGGGTGGGGGCTATGAGATCAGAGGAACCAGTTTACTGATCTGGGTGATGCCAGCTGATCCATCAAGTGCAGGGTCTGCAAAATATCTCAGGCATTTATCTTAGGTTTTACAACAGTGATGTTTTCCCCAGGAGCAATCTGGGGAGAGTCAGAATCTCACAGCCTACAACTGCATGATTCCTAAACCAAATTTCTAATCTTGTGACTAACTTGTTAGTCCTACAAAGTTGGTCTAGTCCCCAGGCAGGAAACGAGTTTGTTTTGGGAAAGAGCTGTTATATCTTTGTTTCAAATTATAAACTAAGTTCCTCTCAAAGTTAGTTCAGCCTACGCCCCGGAATGAACAAGGACAGCCTGGAAGTAAGAAGCAAGATGGAGTTGGTTAAGTGAAATCTCTTTCACAGTGATAATTTTCTCAGTTATAATTCTTGCAAAGACAGTTTCAATTTCAGCTTTGCACATTTCTTTGCCAAGTAGATACAGATTTTTAAGACAATGGATTGTAAAATTTCAGTACCTAGTCCAAGGCAAACCTATGGTTCCTTGAACATATTCTAAAATCACCCAACACAAGCCCAAGTCTTATAACCGGCTTTTTGTCATACCTTGTTATTTAGGTGTCCCATACTTCTCTATGCTACTTTTTCTTATTGTTAAAACGTTTACTGACAAGACCTACTCTGTTTGACTAAAATATTCTAATGGTAAATATTTTAGAAAAGGAAAGGAGGGATCTGATATAAGTTTCAAAAAGTTCACTTTGGTTGTTGAGTAAAGAAACAACAGGAGTGAAAGCGTGGAAGCATGACACAGCTAGGAAGTTATTTCAGTGGCTCCTATGAAACTTCAGGGAAGCTTGGACTATAGTAGTGGCTATAGTAATGGAGAGAAATGGATGAATTCAGGATATATTTAAGAACAAACAACTATTTTTGATAGATTAGATTTTTTTATTTTGTTAGACCTCAGGTTCAGAGTATTGAATTAACCACATGCCTTTAGCACGTGGATATTATCATTTATTTATATCATTTATTTATGCAAGGTTTGTTTCCAGTTTGTTTCCTTTATCCTCATCATTTCCCCCAATCCACACTCCACAGGCAACTATTTTAATGTGATTAATGAATGTATAAGTCTGCGTTCTTAAAAATGTGTATTATTCTTTTCTTTGTATTTACTTTTAATTTTGTTAATTATATACATTATTCTTTACTTATTTTTTCTCTTAGCAGCATAAATTTACTTTAGCATTTTTTAAAAATGTTCAGCTAGTTATTCTTTTTAAATGTTTTGGGGAACTTTATGGTTTACATTTTCCACGATTTTTCTACCCACTTTTCCATAGATGGAGAAACAGACGGCCTCTGCTTCCCTCCTATCATCACTAACACTGAGTTTAACAATGTTATATATGATCCTTTATGAACTTGTATAAATTTATTGGCATTTCATTGAACCAGGAATTACTGAGTCATATTTGAGCATAGTTAACTTGTTTACTGTGCACACAATTTGATGGAAAACTGTGAGACAAGGAGAAAGAATCAGCTATTGCTATGTTTAATAGCATAAATAGATGTCAAGAAAATAACTTGAGTGAAAGAAGCCAGACACTAGAGATTATATACTGCATGAATCTATTTATATGAAGCTCAAGAATAGGAAATATTAATTAATAGAGCTAGAAATCAGGACGAAACAAGGTAGGTATGAGAAAGATCGAATGCAATTGAGTAGCCATCAGGAACCAGCACACATACAAATGAAACTTAAAAAGTTGTGTGGATGGATTTGGTTTTGTTTTTACTCCTCTGAGTCATACAGACTTGATGTTTTTATGTGTAAACCCCTTGATTCTTTAATTAATTATTTGTTTTGCTTTGGGTTGAATAGATAGATTTTTTAAATGCAGAAAACTTTCTTCTTGCCCTGAACCAGGGAAATAGTAAGAGAACCCTGAGCCAATTAGAATATATAGCAAGAGCAAGACAAAAATTGCCTATGGCTTTATCAATCTAGTCTTTCAGCCATTGTTTATTGATGTGCCTCTGAAAGCCAACACATGCATAGAACATGCCACCCATTTAGTCACCTGGAAAACATCCACTTATCTTTAAACTTTAGGATATAAATCACTTTTTATGTGAAGTCTCCCTCATAACCACAATCTTACCATTCCCTTTGACCCTTTACTCTTCAGTCCCAACCTAAGCAGGATTAGGTACCTCCTCTACTTCCATACTTTTAACATATTACACTAAAATTAACTTGTCTGTCTTCCTCACTAGACTATGAGTGTCCTGAGGGTTATGTGTTTTGAATCTGCAGCACTTAGTTCAGCAGTTGGCGTATGAGGGTCTGATGTATGTTCATTTAGTATGTACAAAGCACATCTAATATGCCTTGCCCTGGGCTATGTGCATAGGAAATTGATTTTTTATCATTGAAGGAATTGATTAATAGAGTTATTAAGTTTATCATTGATGAAATATATCATTAATTGAGATAAAGAAAATAGAGTCTTAGTGCATTACAGTCAAAAGATGAGAATAAGAAATTGTAAACGGTGGACAGGATTGAATTATCAAAAGACTGGTTTAATCTGGCGTAGGGCTATATGGAGCACAAATAACTAAAGAAAACTGTGACATTCAGCATGCTATACTGCTAGTTTGGGTTACACTTTTAACTCTTTTTTTTTTGAGACAGAGTCTCGCTCTGTCACCCAGGCTGGAGTGCAGTGGCACGATCTTGGCTCACTGCAAACTCCACCTCCCAGGTTCACGCCATTCTCCTGCCTCAGCCTCCCGAGTAACTGGGACTACAGGCACCCACCACCAAGCCCAGCTAATTTTTTTGTAATTTTTTTTTTTTGGTAGAGACAGGGTTTCACTGTGTTAGCCAGGATGGTCTCAATCTCTTGACCTTGTGATCCACCCATCTGGGCCTCCGGAAGTGCTGGGATTACAGGCGTGAGCCACCGCGCCTGGCCTACTTTTATCTATCTGAAACAATATGAGCGTGTTATCTTAGTTTCCCAGGTAACTACTTAAGAATGGCAGCTTTTAAAACTCTCATTAAACAGTCAAACAAATGTACATGAAATGCTTACTTTTAAGGTCTTAATTCTCAAGTATTAGTGTTTAAAATTAAAACTCCATAGGAGGTATTTGGAAAAAAAATACCTTTTCACAAAACATTATCTAATAACTTGTCAGGCTTTGGTGGCACATATGCTGAGTCCATATAATCACGTAGTTTTTCAACATTTAGGGTATTTATGTAAAACACATTTATGCATTGGCATGTGGAATTCTGTTTACTACCTAAGTGCTAAGTGGAATCATATTTAAATGTAAAAATCTTTGCAGAGTGCAGTGTGTTAAATTTACTAATTTTCATACTAGACACTTCAAAATTTGCATGTATAATTGCATTCCTTCGTGCATATAAAAACCTGGTTTTTGCACTCCTTGCAAAGGTATTTATATGTTTATCTGCGCACACTCAATGTGTATGCAAACATTTGGATTTACATATATACATATTTATTGTGTTTACTTCTTGGTATTACATAGTGCACTATACACATTTTACTTTTCCTATGATAAGTACATTTATGTTTGACCCTTATCGAGTCTAGAGAAGTCAAAGTTGTCATTTGTCCAGAATAACTAAATTTTATGAATAGTCTATCTGTTGAGAATATAGGGGCTGATTTAGCCTAAAAGACTTACAAAATAACAGCTATGAAAAAATTTCAGAAACCTTACACTTATTTCTGAAATAGTACAGAAATATCAAAAACATACTTAATACACATACAAATTATACCTTGTAATAGTCTTTAATAAAAGGAAAACAATTGGGGAAGAATAAATTAAGGAAATTTCTAGGCCCAGACACTATTTCTAGTCAACTCTTGAGCTCTGTATACAATATCAAGTAAAGATACAAAAAAAAAAGAAGTGTCTGTTATGTATGACAAGGCATCCACGCAGAATTTCCCACTCACATATGCTGCCTGAAACATGGAATGTGTCACAGCCATTTTGTGCTCAATTCTTCTAACTATAAAGGCTTGGTGTTGTCATAATACATATTTAGCTTCTAAGATTGATGGATTGCTTCAGTGAACAAGTTTATACAGCATTTTTTTTTCTTATCTGAGTCAATGTTTTCCTCAATACCATGAAGTAAATTAAAATCGAGTGTTTAAATCTACTGCTTATGATAAAGAAGACCAAATCTTATTCTAATAAATGTGAAATACAGCTTGTCACGTTCCTTTCACTCTGTAGAAATGCTACCACAAGGCTTTGCCAGTTAAGTCTAATATGTTGACATTTATTTTTGCTGCAATAAATGTTAGGATTATATTTTTGCATTAAATTCTGGCATTTTTAAAAGATCACGATGACAAGTAATTTATTCCTCAAATCACTCTGGTTTGTTTTTACTTTTTGAATATGGATTTGGCCATGTGTCTCCAAGGCACAGTACAAAGCATATTTCATGTTTTGCAACCTATTAGTTTGATTTAAATCCACTTTTTCCATCTGGATTTATACAAGCCTTCCTTGATGTTATTTGCTATGAATTATTGCCCAGAAATAATCACACTGAATCCAATTTTACACTGGCTGTGTGGCCTACCAAGTCTGTCACTGTAAAGCTTTAAGGTTTTTATAGTTTGTTTCAATGAAGGCAATTTCTCAAATATTCTACGTATAAATATGTAATATACTGTTTTGACACTCATTTAAGAAATTTTTCTCTACCCTGTCTTAAATATGGAGTGAATATGATGACGTATCTTAGAAACTAAAATTGTTACAAAGTGGAACAACCCAATACATAAAAATAATTGATTGCGCATATTTAATATAAAACCTACATAGAATATTTTGGGTCAATCTAAATGTAATTTGAATCAAAACCTCAAAGATGAGTAATTTAGTGCTGAAAGCATTGATACATTTCTTTTTGCACCTTGAAGATTTATTCTTTTTGGTAATACAACAGCTAAAAAGGAATGTAAGTCCAAGTTGCATCTTTTTTCCCCTGTATTTTCATAAGGTTGACTCTCTTTCTCTAATCTGAGTGAATTGAAGAGTGAAATAGATTACTTTTCAAGGTAGGTAATAAATACAGATAATCCAGACAAAAAACTTGGTCTTTTGTTTTTTTTCTCTCGCATTGGTAGATAGTTTTGGTCTATAACCATCAGGGGAAAAAAGCCTCAAATTTTTTATACATATTTAGTCATTATTTTTCATTGTGCTTAAGAAAAAACATGAATTGTTTTAAAACTACCAAATTGTAGTAGACAGCTGAGAGTTTTCAGCCACATATAAAAATCCTGAAAATTTTTATTGGTTAATTTACACAGCAAATATGTGGGTAGTTGTTCGTACCTACGCAGGTCTAATTTGCATTCTGACTGCTACTGAGAAAGTTCAGACTACTAAACATTTGCTAACTATAAATATGCAAGTTGGCAATCATTTTTGGAAAATAGATTGTGGGTTTTTTTGGTGATAAGCTTGTGTTCAGCCTCTTCTGTTGTATGATTAGAATCAAAATCTATATTAAAGGGTTTTTGAGTATGAATTCAAATATTTAAAAAATATCCCTAAGAAAAAGAAAGATGAAAGTTCAACAACATTCTAAATTTCAAGTTCAGACTCTCTCCCTATTTCTTTGGAAGAAATGACTTGGCAAGGTAAAAGAGAAAGCAATGGCCTGGATGCTTCTAATAGGGATAACATCTCACACTATTGAGGTCAAATAGACACAGGTAAAGTGAAATGGAGAAATGAGGTAATTATTCATGTAATCTTAGACTTAAAAAGAAAGTTTTCAGTCAAACTATTTAGAAAATTGAGAAAATGTCCCCTTCATCTTGACTTATTTAAATAATTATCTTAATTCACCTTTTCGTCTTTGTCCCATAGATAAAATGCCTTTTCGTATTAAAATCTACACAACTACCTTATTACAATATATTAAGTAAAAGTCTATCTCATTATCATATATTTGGAGATGATCGTTTAATCTACCTGCCTCAACATTCTCTTCTGCAAGCTGGAACAACATTTCTAGATACTGTGGGAAATGCAAAGGATTAACAAATTAATTGTAAATAAACCAAGGCATTATTAGAAACACTGTATAAACTATCAGTGAATTATCCTTTACTTTAAAGTTTATACAAATTGAAATTGTTATAATTATATGGAAATTGTAAGTTTTAAATATACCATTTAGAGATAAGGATTGAAATCATTTTCTCATTAAATCTTTAAAACCTTGGAGCATTTTTATATGACATTCAGAAAAGACAACAATGTGTGTTAGGCTGGTATGACAGTAAAAAGGAATATATATAACTTTTTGAAAATCAATAATATATTCTTTAGATTGCACAGCAAAATGACGCTTTGTATTAGCAAAAGAAATGTGTCAAGCACTAAATGTATTCTACCAAAGAGAAAGCAACAAAATTGTTTATATTTTAAATAGATTTAAATAAATCTAGTTTATATAAAAATAATTACTACTTTTGTAGATAAAAGATGCCATGCTTATACAAAATAAAATAATGAAGGCTTTATAGAAGACATAGAACCTGGACTAAGTTTTTAAAGAAGTAGAAAAACAGGATCAAAGACTTTGAAGAGCAATTGTCTAGATTAGCTTTTAAGTAATTGATTGAATAATTTCTTGGAAAAGGAGAATCTCTTTGTAAGAAAATAGGTGGAAGTAGATTAGAAAAACTAATGTAAACCTTGATTTGTGAAGAGTATGCACTTTCAGGCTATGGAATTTAAACATTCATTTATAAACAATGAATAATCACTTAATATTAATGAGTGCAGAGTGATTAATCTGTTGGGTATATATATATATGTATATATATATATATGCTGATATAAATGCTGAGAAAACTCATAATCAAAACATATCTTTATAGTCAATGCCTAAGTTGGTGAGGATCTGACCAAATGTGTTATCAGTGATGGAGCAGTAGAAATAAATCAATTAAATAGAAACATTTTTTATGGCTTCAATTCAAACATTAAAGAATTTCCATGTTAAAAATAAAATGAGAAACATTAAAACTACAGATACCATCTGGAAGGACATAGCTGGCTTTAATAAAGTTAACCATTAGGATGAAGCAAACTTAGTAATGTTGGTACCTGGAATTAGATCTTCCAGCTGTTTGAGACTGCAGCTTCGGAGATAAGCAGTGATGAATGTCAGACTTGGTGACAGAGTGCATCTAATTGTGTAGTTGGTGGAGAATTGATAGCAGAGTAAAGGTTGTCCTTAAAGGCAAGGACAGGTCAGAAGGAGAAATCCTGCAATATGGATATGTACAGACACAATCAGGTACAAGGTGGTAGAAGAGACATCTCCCAGTGAGGGTTAGGAACCCAGAATTGGACAGGACCCAGCTCTCTTGAGTTCGTTCTGAAATAATCAAGACTGGATTCCAACCATCAAGGATCTAGCCTGGTAAGAGTGTTTCTAAGTGAGGGACTTGGACACAGGGAAATAAAGTAAAAATTGATTACCCTTTCCAAGTAAAACATGAGGACAACATGTAAGGAACAAATGTGATGCTTGGCTTTTTGAGTTAATATCCTGTGAAGAAACTCAGTGTTAGCCCAGTTTTAAATCCTCCTTTGCCAAGCTTGGGTACTCAGGCAAAATTGACCTAGCAGCTGGAAATCAAGGGGTACTCACTATGAGGAGGACAAAAAGGTAGATACATCCATGAGAACTTCCCCAACATAGCTAGAGTGGCCAACATTCAAATTCAGGAAATGAAGAGAACCAAATAAGATACTCCATGAGAAGATCATTCCTAAGACACATAATCATCAGATTCTCCAAGATCAAAATGAAAGAAAAAATGTTAAAGGCACTTAGAGAAAAAGACCAGATCATCTACAAAAGAAAGCCCATCATGCTAATAGAACTCTCAGCTGAAATCCTACAAGCCAGAGGAGAATGGAAACCAATATTTAACATTCTTAAAGAAAAGAAATTCTAACCCAGAATTTTGTATTCTAACTAACTAAGCTTCATCAGCAAAGGAGAAATAAAATCCATTTCAAACAAGCAACTGCTGGGGGAATCTGTTACTACCAAGCCTGCCTTATGAGAACTCCTAAAGAAAGCAGTAAATATGGAAAGGAAAGACCATTACCTGCCACTACGAAAACACACTGAAGCACACAAACCAGTGACATTATAGAGCAACCACGTAAACAAGGCTGAAAAGAAAAAAAAAAATCATGAAGACAGGTTCAAACCTACACATATCAATACTAACCTAAATATAAATGGGCAAAATGACCTATTTAAAAGTCAAAGTGGCAACCTGGATAAAGAACCAGAACCCATTGTTATGATGCCTTCAAGAGACCCATTGCACATGCAGTGACACACATAGGCTAAAATAAAGGGATGGATAAAAATCCTCCAAGCAAATGGAAAACAGAAAAAAATAGCAGGAGTTGCAATTATAGTTTCTAACAGAACAGACTTTAACAAAGATAAAAAAAGAGAAAGAAGGTCATTACATAATGGTAAAGAGTTCAATTCAGCAAGAAAATCTAACCATCCTAAATATATATGTACCCAACACAGAAGCACCCAGATTCATAAAGCAAGTTCTTAGAGATCTTCAAAGAAACTGTGACTCCCACACAATAACAGTGGGAGGCATTAACACCTCATTAACATTGTTAGACAAATCATACACAGAAAATTAACAAAGATATACAGGATCTGAATATAGCACTGCATCAAATGGACATAATAGATATATACAAAATTCTTCACACCGAACAACAGAATATACATTCTTCTCATCACTACGTGGCAAATGCTCTAAAACTGATCATGTAATTGGAAGTAAAACAATCCTCAGAAAATGCCAAAGAACTGAAATCATAACAGTGTCTCGGATGACAGCACAATCAAATTAAAAATTAAGACTAAGAAATTCACTTAAAACCATACAGTTACATGAAAATTGAATAACCTGCTCCTGAATGACTTTGGGGTAAATAATGAAATTAAGGCAGAAATCAAGAAGTTTTTTGAAACTAATGAGAACAAAGATACACCATGTCAGAATCTTTGGGACATAGCTAAGCTTATCCACCATGATCAAATTGGCTTCATCCCCAGGATGCAAGGTTGGTTGAACATATGCAAATCAATAAAGGTGATTCATCACATAAGAAGAAAAAAAGACAAAAACCACATGATTATCTCAATAGATGCAGAAAAGGACTTCAATAAAATTCAACATCCTTTTATGTTAAAAACTCTCAATAAACTAAGTATTGCAAGAACATACTTCAAAAAAATAAGAGCCATATATATGACAAACCCACAGCCCCAACATCATACTGAATGGGCAGAAACTGGAATCCTTCCCCTTGAAAACCAGCACAAGACAAGTATACCCTCTCAACACTCCTATTTGACACAGTATTGGAAGTTCTGGCCAGGGCAATCAGACAAGAGAAAGAAAAAGGGCATCCAAGTAGGAATAGAGGAAGTCAAACTATACCTTCTGCAGATGACGTGATTCTATATGTAGAAAATTCCATTGACTCTGCCCAAAAGGTATTTGAGCTCTCAAATAATTTTAGCAAATTTTCAGGGTACAAAATCAATATACAAAAATCAATGACACCCCTATACACCAACAACCTCTAAGTTGAGAGCAAAATCAGAAACACAATCCCATTTATACTTGATGCAAAAAAGTGAAATACTTGATGCAAAAAAATGAAACATGGAAGTGAAATATCGCTACAGTGAGAAATACAATGCTCTGCTCTAGGAAATCAAAGATGATACAAACAAATGACAAAAACAGTTTATGTTCATGGATAGGAATAATCAATATCGTTAAAATTATCATACTGCCCAAAGCAATTTAGAGATTCAATGATAGGCCTATTTACATAGCATCAACAGTCTTCCCAGAACTAGAAAAAACTGTTTTAAAATTCATATGGGGCCAGGCACAGTGGCTCACACCTGTAATCCCAGCACTATGGGAGGCCGAGGTGGGTAGATCACCTAAGGTAAGGAGTTTGAGACCAGCCTGGCCAGCATGATGAAACACCATCTCTACTAAAAATACAAAAATTAGCCAGACATTTGCTGGGAATGGTGGCAGGCACCTGTAGTCCCCGCTAGGATGTGGTGGCATGCTCCTGTAGTCCCAGCTAGTTGAAAGGCTGTGGCAGGAGAATTGCTTGAACCTGGGAGGCAGAGGTGGCAGTGAACAAAGATTGTGCCACTGCACTCCAGTGGTGTGCGCCTATAATCCCAGCTACTCAGGAGGCTGAGGCAAGAGAATCACTTGAGGGTGGTGGAGGTTGCAGTGAGCCGAGATCATGCCATTGCACTCCAGCCTCATTGACAGAGTGAGACTCTGCACCCCCTCCCCCAACAAAAAGTAAAAACTCATATGGAATCAATAAAGAGCCCAAATAGCCAAGGCAATCATAAACAAAAAGCACAAAGTTGGAGGCATCATGCTACTTGACTTCAAACTATACTATAGGGCTACAGTAACCAAAACAGCATGGTATTGGTACAAAAACTGACACATAAACGAATGGAACAGAATAAAGAACCCAGAAGTAAGACCACACACCTACAACTATCTGAGCTTTAACTAACCTGACAAAAACAGGCAATGGGGAAAGGATTCCCTACTCAATAAGTGGTGCTATGATGAATGGCTAGCCTTATGCAGAAAATTAAAACTGGACCCCATTCTTACACCACACATAAAAAGTAACTGTGGATAGATTAAACGCTTAAATGTAAAACCCAAAACTATAAAACGCCATGAAGACAACCTAGGCAATACCATTCAGGCCATAAGCATGGGCAAAGATTTCATGATGAAGATGCCAAAAGCAATTGCAATAAAAGCAAAATTGACAAATGGGATGTAATAAACTAAAGAGCTTCTGAACAGAGAAATAAACTATAAACAGAGTAAAGAGACAACCAACAGAATTGGAGAAAATTTTTGCAAACTATGCATCTAACAAAGGCCTAATATCCAGGATCTATATGGAATGTAAACAAATTTACAAGAAAAAAACCAAACAATTCCATAAAATGTAGGCAAAGGTCATGAACAGATGTGTCTTAAAAGAAGACATCCTGGCCAATATGGTGAAACCTTGTCTTTACTAAAAATACAAAAATTAACTAGGCGTGGTGGTGCCCCCCTGTAGTCCCAGCTACTCAGGAGGCTGAGGCAGGAGAATCATTTGAACCCAGGAGGCAGAGGTTGCAGTGAGCCGAGATCACACCACTGCACTCCAGCTTGGTGGCAGAACAAGATTCCGTCTCAAAAAAAAAAAAAAAAAAAAAAGACATACATGTGACCAACAATCATATGAAAAAAAAACCCTCAATGTCAGTGACCATTAGAGAAATGCAAGCCAGAACCGCAAAGAGATAACCATCTCACACCAGTTAGTATGGCAATTATGAAAAAGTCAAAAAATAACACATGTTGGCATGGTTGTGGAAAAAATGCTTATGCTGTTGGTGGGAGTGTAAATTAGTTCAACCATTGTGGAAGACAGTGCGGCAATTCCTCAAAGACTTATAGATGGAAATACCATTTAAACCAATAATCCCATTACTGGGTATGTACCCAGAGAAATATAAATCATTGTGTTATAAAGACATATGCGTAAATAGTTCATTGCAACACTATTTACAATAGCAACGACATGGAATCAACCTAAATGCTCATCAGTGATAGACTGGAAAGGCTGGGTGTGGTGGCTCACACCTGTAATTCCAGAACTTTGGGAGGCCGAGGTTGGTGGATCGCCTGAGATCAGGGGTTCGAGACCAACCTGACCAATGTGGTGAAACCCCGTCTCTACTAAAAATACAAAAGTGAGCCAGGAATGGTGACGGGCACCTGTAGTCCCAGCTAGGATGTGGTGGCATACTCCTGTAGTCCCAGCTACTCAGGAGGCTGAGGCAGGAGAATTGCTTGAACCCCAGAGGGTGGAGGTTGCAGTGAGCTGAGATCGCGCCACTGCACTCCAGCCTGAGCAACAGAGGAACAATTTGTCTTAAAAAAAAAAAAAAAAAAAAGACTGGATAAAGAAAATGTAGTATTTATATTGCAGCCATAAACAATGAGATCATGTCCTTTGCGGATGCATGGGTGGAATTGGAGGTCATTATCTTTAGTAAACTAACACAGGAGCAGGAAACCAAGCACTATATGTTCTCACTTACAAGTGGGAACTAGATGATGAGAAAACATGGACACAAAGAGTGGAACAACACACACTGGGGCCTACTGGAGGCTTGAGGGTAGGAGGACGAAGAGGATCAGGAAAAATAACTAATGGGTAGTAGTTTAATATCTGGGTGATGAAATAATCTGCCCACAAACCCTCATCACACAAGTTTACCTGTGTAATACATCTGCACATGTACCCCTGAACTTAAAACAAAAGTTAAAATTAATGTCAGATGCTGGGAACTGACAGAATGCCTTGTACCTCTGGATAAACGTGGAGAATATTTTAGAGCACCATTGGAAAGAATGCAGGGTTTCGCATGCTACTTAATGATTCCTTGTTTGGCAATACTGTGAGCAACTTTTTATCATATGTGAAGTCCCACTCTTGAACACTCCGTTGACTATGATTTTAATTTACCTTTTTTTTACTAGCTTTAAAAATAGTGAATGAGGTTGAGGGTTCAGCAGCATTTATATCTGGTAAGATAAACTAAATGCCTTCCATGTTTAAATACATTTATTTATTCATTCATTAAATAAATGTCTACTCATGACTGGCTGTGGTTCAGTTACTATGTTAGACTTTGGAAATCTTCTATGTCTCAAAATTTTTAGTGAGATTTTAATCTGCAGTATAATTTTTGTGATACCTTCTACAATGATAAGAAGAACAGACAAAATCCATAAGAACTTAAAATTTAATTGGAGAAACATACAATAAACAAATAATTACACATATAAAAGTATAAACTATAATAAGTGCTATGTAATAACAATTCTAGGTGGCAAAATTGTCAATAAATTTCTGAATTTCAACTGAATCCAAAGCCATCCAGTGAGGTTCTATATTTTCCAGCAACTCTTGTAGATAAATGAGGATATGGGTTGAGTTTTATTCAATGGGAGATTTTTGTTTAACCCAACATATTGTGGGCCTAACCTATACCCTAACTTTGAAGCTAAGAAGCTCTTGTAGATTAAAGGTTCCTACACACACACACGCACACACACACACACACACACACATTTAAAAATACATTATGAAAGCAATAGATTCTGTTTTTTCTTTTTCTGACACTGATTCTCTTTGGACACTGATTCTCTTTTATATGTTGTTTTTGTTATTCATTAATAGTTATTTATAACAATCTATCCTACAGATATAATTTTAAAAATCAGGATAATGTTAAGAGTATTGGTGAACTAATGACACATAATTTAAAAATATTTAATGGCTACATA
Source organism: Pongo abelii (assembly GCF_028885655.2). NCBI lineage: Eukaryota > Metazoa > Chordata > Mammalia > Primates > Hominidae > Pongo > Pongo abelii. Next base: position 28,066,010 of record NC_071988.2, read on the forward strand.
TTATTGTTAAAATTTAAATCTAAATGCGGCTATAGCTTTTTGATAGACATTTGAGAGATTATAAACTGGAATACCACAAATTCTACCAAACATTACACTTATCGACTGTATTAAAATAAATGTCATATAAATTTCCTGCCATTATAGTTGAAATGGACTTTAATTCCACTTCTCTTGTGATAATTTATTTCTTTACTCCTTTTAGGATGTCTGGCCAGCTGTCTTGGACATCTAACGTCATGAGAAGCTAGCGGAAAATCTCATTTTTATAGGCACTCTGGGTAACTCTTTTCTTGAAAATAAATGGTAGATACTGGGAACTGACAGAATGCCTAATACCAAATCAAGTGTCATATTATATATATAATCCCTTATATCTTCTAGAACAATAAGTGTTTTTGAAACAGTATGACAGTGAATATTAAATTGTTAGATGGACATATTTATAAACATAGAGGACTCCTTTCTAGAGTTCTCCATAATCTGGTACTAAACTGCAAGGGGTCTTTTCTGAGTTAATTCACTCATTTATTCAACTTATTTTTCTTTTTAGGATTTTACTGTATCTATCCACTGAGGCAAGATACTAGAAATATTTTTAAAAACTTTAACGAAGATTTGAAAATATATTTAAGAAGATATAACCTCTCAAGACATTTGAGAAATCTTATTTGCAAAATCTTTTTATGAAGAATCTTTTTTAATGTAGAGAAAACAGGCAAATAAATAGGAACTAATCTTAAAACATAATAATTTTGTAATGCAGGAAGTTTATGATGTTCTGGGAATATCTAGTAAGAATATTTGACTTAGCATAGAGCTTTCATGGACATTTCTAGAAGAAAATTACACTTAAAAATTAAAAGATAATTAGGAGTTGTGAAAGGAGGAAAAGAAAGAGAACTCCAGAGCCGGGCGCGGTGTCTCACGCCTGTAATCCCAGCACTTTGGGAGGCCTAGGCTGGCAGATTATCTGAGGTCAGGAGTTCAAGATCAGCCTGGCTAACATGGAGAAACCCCTTCTCTACTAAAAATACAAATACAATTAGCTGGGTGTGGTGGTGTATGCCTGTAATCCCAGCTACTCCGAAGGCTGAGGCAGGAGAAATGCTTGAACCCGGGAGGCGGAGGTTGTGGTGAGCCGCGATCGCGCCATTGCACTCTAGTCCGGGCAACAAGAGCGAAACTCCGTCTCAAAACAAAACAAAGCAAAAAAGAACTCCAGAAAGAAATATTAATTTTTAATAACAACAACTAAATAACAATATCAAAGAACCCTGAAGTTGAGAGAGAAACCATGACAAAATAAAGAAAAAGAGCAGTATATGGCTGACTTGTTAAGTAGAATGTTGAAAGACCCTGAATAGATAAGCTTGAAGCCGCATCAAAAAGAATCTTGTAAGACATGTTAAGAACTTCAAGTATTTCTCTGAAGACAAGAGACAGGGTTTACTTTAAGGATCACAAGGATCTTCAGTGAGAAGAGTGACTCAAGAGCAGAGAAGAGATAGAAAGGCTTTTCTTAGATCAAGTAAATATCATGGTGACCTACTAGCCTAAGAAAATAGTGGTAAAGATGAGGAATGAGGATATTCAACACCTATTTAGGAGACAGAATGATGAGGGCTTGATGATTTATTGCATGTGAACACTGAAAAAGAAGGAAGATTTTCTCTCAATTTAATAATTTTGGTTAGTTCAGCAGAGGGGAAGAAATAATTTCAAATATTTTAATGTTTGAAATATTTGTTTCCAGATGTTTTGAGACAGTGATATGAACGTGCTGAATAGAAAAGTGGATATGCAACTCCAGATCTCAAGAAAAAATGATGAACTAAATTTTAAATTTGGAAATAACATATAGATTATAATTGAAACCAAAGTACTGGGTAGGGTAACATTTGGGATAATTGCATGGTTGCAAACAATGAAAGCCTAAATTTGAGTCCATGTCCTTTCTGATATTTAAAAATTTGTTTGAGGATTATAAGAAACAAGAAAAAGAGATGGAAAAGGAGAGTACAAGATGAAAGAGAAAACCTGGGTAATCTCATGGAATCCAAAAGTAGCTATCATTTTTGGAGTCTCTGTCAAGGTCACAATCTTTTTTTTATTTTCCATCACCCAAGTTGATGGGACACAAACACAAGAATATGGGTAAATATTTTCATAATTTCCATCAGAAATTGCAACAAGGATGAGGAAAAAAATGCCTCAGGTAGAAAATAGTAAATGTATTGAATTCTCATGGGCAGGAAAAATAAAAAAGGAAAGGAATTAAAAGGGATCATTTGATTCAGTACAAAAGAAACTTTGGATATTTTAGTGTAACTTGTTTCAATGAAGCTGTGTATTAAGGACTAAGTCCATTATCTCATCTTCATGAGAACATCGTTTATTTGACAACAACGTAATGCCATCATCAGATTCTCCAAGTGTTAGTACAGGTGATGTGACAAAATCTGCTAGCTCGGTTGAGGGAGCCCATCCAGAAAATTCTGGGGCTGCTAGGTGAGAAAGACATTCTGAGTAATTAGCAAGACAGTTATCAGCAAGTTATCTAACAAAACAAGAAAAACAACCTATGATCAATATTTCATAAGCACTTTCCAAGAACATTCTCAATTTTTGGAGTGGAGGAAAAACATCAGATATAGTATTGATAATGATCTTTTTGGTAATTAATTAATGACAGTCAAGTAGCTCTGTTTTCAGTTGCAGATAACTGCCTTTCTCCTATATCTAATTTCTTATATCTCTTTTTTAATTGATCATAAGTTCATATTCTCTAATGTTTTATTCTTACTAGTATTCCTACTTTTTTCTCTTTTATCAATGTTTAACATAGTGTATGGAAAGAGAGAAAGGTAGAACAATGACCTGTAGAAGTCGCATGATCATATTTTTCGGAATCATATTTCTGGAAAATACGTTTTTTCATCTTTACTAAGATATAATGTGTATACTATGCACCATAAAATTTTCTTACTTAAAGTAGAATTCAGTGTCTTTGTATATACTCATAAAGATAGGTAAATCTCCATTAACACAACCAATTTTAGAACATTTTATTTCTCCGTAAAGAAGCCGCATACCTCTTTACCAATAATTCCTCACTTTATTTCCCCCTAACACTTGGAAAACCATCAATTTATGTCTCTATAGATTTGCCTTTTCCAGATATTTTATATGTTTGGAATCATACACTATACAGGATATTAGACTGCCTTCTTTAACTTTGCCTACTATTTTTAAGGCTCATGCATGTTGTAGTTGTGCATTTATACTTCCCTTATTTTATTACTGATTAATACTCCATTGTAAGTCTGCACCACGTTTTAGTTATTTCATATATCCATTCTTCAGTTAATGGGCATTTGGATTGTTTTCAGTTTTGGATATTATGAATAATACTGCTCTGAACATTAGTGTACAGGCTTTTGTGTGGACTATGTTATCATTTCTCTTGAATATGTATGTATTAATGAAATTGGAAGGTCACATGGCAACTGTATGTTTGACACATTGAAGAAACGATTACTAAACTGTTTTTTTGGTGTGACTGCACCATTTTACATCCTCAGCAGGAATATACTGGGGTCCAATTTCTCCATATCTTTGACTTCAGTTATCTGTCTTTTTTGATTATATCCATTCGAGTGTGTGTGAGTGGATTCCAGTTGTTCAGATTTACATAGCTCTACTGGATAATAGTATTGAACATTTCTGTGTGTGTGTTTGTGTTATTGGTCATTTGTATACTTTATTTTGAGAAATTTATAAGGACATTCTTTACCTATTTTTATATTATAGCTTTATTATTGAATCATAAGAGTTCTTTATATATTTTGGATATAATTCCTTATTGGATATAGTATTTGAAAATACATTCTCCCATTATTTGCTTTGTGTGTTAAGTTATTGATGGCATTGTTTGCAGTGCAAAAGTTGAGATTTTTTATTTTTATTAAGTCCACTTTGTCTATTTTTAAAGTTTTCTTTGGTACTTTTAGTGTTGTATCTAGTAAGCTCTGATTAACCCCAGTCAAAATTTACTTGTATGATTTCATATAAGAGTTTTATAGTTTTTATTTGTACATTACTTATATTGTTCATCTTGAGTTAATTTTTGTGTGTGGTGTATGTAAAGTGTCCATGGCATCCTTGTTGGAAATCAGTTAACCAAGTATAAGGATTTATTTCTAGACTCTCAATTCTGTCCATCTGTCCGTGTCTATCCCTATGCCAGTACCGTACATTCTTGATTACTATAGCTTTGTAATATATTTTGAAATTGGGAAGTATTATTCCTCTATCTTTGTTCTTTTTTTTAAAGATTCTTTTGGCTGTTCTTGGTTCCTTGCATTTCTATATGAGTTTTAATATAACTTGACAATTTCTGCAAAAATGCCAGTTGAGATTTTGATAGGGCTTGAGTTGAATGTGTAGATTAATTTGAGGAGATTTGCTATTTTTGGGCAACATTTTTAGATGAGTTGGTGGGAAGGCAAGGGTGGGATAAATACTGGGGATCTGTCCTTTCTAGTGAGAAACTATAGCCCTAGATTGGACTTTCTGTGGAGAGAGACCTCTGATTTGTTGGGAACCCTTTCATAGTAAAGCTTCCATCTAATTGACTTAAGGGAATAATAGAAATTGGATTATGGTCAAATGTCCCAAACTTTTATTAATTCTGAGGTTTAGTAAATTATCATGAGTGATTGTTTCTCCATTTGTTGTATGTCCTTATGGCAATTTACTTAAATATACTTTAAATGATTGTTTTGTTTGCTTGGGTTTTATTTTGTTTTCATTTTGTGGTATTCATCTATTATGGTTGTTTCCACTGACGAGTTAGTCCACAGAGCACCTCTAGCCACCATACCAGAACAAAATAAGAGCTAATAGTTGCCCTACATGATAAGGACTGAAACCAGAGTAGAGCCTTTTAAAGAGTAAATAAAACTTCAAAAAGGAAAATTAGCAAATATATACAGTTGTAGCAGTTAGCAAAAGTTGTAGGCGCATAAAGAATTCAGTATGGTTTCTGTTTAATTTCATTTTACATGGGAGAAACTAAAGCATGTTTAAATTATAAGAAACATCTAGATATGAGACAGATTTAAGTAAGTTCATAAGTTAGTAGCCAGAAGTTGAAGAGGTGGTAAGCTAACAACTTCAATTTTTTTCTGTGAATTATGAGACATGATTATCTTCTGGGAGCTAGAGGAGAAAATGAGTCAGTGTTTGGAGGTGAACTGTAGAAAAGGTTTGAAATGGTCTGTGTGGTCAATGGGCCAGAACCTAACAGGAAAATGTAGTCAGACTGGAAGGTAGTTTTGGAGGTACAACTGAGGTTGATGGGCATGGATTTAGAATAACATTGATTTAAATATTTTATCTGCAAGCCTGGAACTAACTTGTTTGTCATTTTCTGAAAACATTTTGAGCATTTGAATAGGGTCTGACCGCAGGTTTAGTAAGCTGAAAGGATTTGTTTTTCCTCTATTATTGAAAAGAAACAACTTTACATAAGTATTCCTTCTTCCTAATTGCACCATTACATTAGGCCATTTCTACATAAATTTCCAGGTAGATTTATGAAGTGCAGACTTAGTGTGGGGGATCATAAGTAGGTCATGCATAGGGCAACTTTCATTTCATTACTCTAGCACCTTTGGTAACATTGAAAGCACCAATGTAATCTTGTTCCTTGATCCAGTTGTAAATTTTCAACATGAAATCATTTGAGTTTGTTCACAGGAATTGTTCTGGATGTCTGTGGAATTATAACTGGCACCAGAGGAAATATTTTTACGTACTGCCTCTCCTCTCTTGTAGTAAGAATCAAATTAGTGACCACAGCTACCCTCCTTGTCATGACTGACACGTAGGGAGAGCAGTCTGGCAGTTGACAATGAACAAATTGCATTTTTTTCTTTTTCCTGGGGGCATTAGGGACATGATATTTCTCTGCTATTTTCACTAATTAGGAATGGGTAAGTCTTCTAAGACCCTGTGGTTGGATTCAGTTTGGATAAGGTTTATCTGGTTGTCAAATTGATACATGATATGAAATGAGTCAGAGCTGTCTACATCTTTACACCTAACTGAATTAGCACTTCTCTTGCATCTAATGATCCCAGCCTGTCTTCTTTATTCTGTCATGAATTGACTCATTATAATCCACTTTGGATTGTTCTACTCGAACCTCTGACCTATCTTTCAAATCTCACTTTATACCTAAATATTATTTTTCTGTCTTATGGGCAATAAATGGTGTGTAGGTTGGAAGCAGCTTAACATAAGAATGACTTGATGCTCCAGTCATCCTAAAAATGAGATTGTTCTGAGACAGAAACTAACAACCTAATAATGCATTAGATCAGTCAGATGCAAAGTCTTCTTGATGTAACAGAATAACTTCTGAGAGGGAGCAGGGCTTTGACTTATTAACACATCTAAATAAAAATCCATTGGTTAAAAGGGATTTGGAGGGGAAGAAGGGGATCAAGTAAATGATTTTAGCAGCTGAAGAAGTATTAGGCCATTGAAATTTGAGGAAACATTTTGGAGATTCTGGTAATATCCATAATGTCTACTAACATTTATGTATTGCTTATGTTGCAGCTCAGAAAATGATACCCCAAAGTAAAGCCTCAAGATCAGCGTCAGGAGTAGATTCTCTCTGACCTTCTTCTGACCCCCTGTATTTCAGCCTCATTCTCCCCCAGAGATTAACCACCAGAAACTAGATTCCCTCTTCTCCAAGGCAGGTCAGAGAAACCAGAACTCCATTTCTCCAAAGTCAGCCATAAAACCTAAAAATATTACTCTAACTTCCTTCCACCTGTTTGTGTAAGAACTGGCTGTAAAGAAATTTTCTGACCTACCGTCTCCGATAGTAGGGTCATAAGACCCCTGTTCCAGAAAGGGTCATGTGACATACCCCACAGAAATGAATGCTGCACAGAGAGGCCAACAAGAATCTAAACAGAGAGGACTTTCTAGCTTTCCCCAATCAATCTATTTCCATCAGCTCATACACTTTTTGTCCAATCACATCTCTGCAAGGCTGACACTGCTTCATCAAACCTAAGTATAAAATCAGATAATTTCTTCTGTATCTTTGCATCTTTGATATGAAGGCTCTCAGTCATGTAAAACTATAATTAAATAAATTTGTTATGATTTTCTCTTATTGTTCTGTCTTTCAATATAGAAGTGTTGGCTGTGACCCTTACAATGTGTGGGGAAAAAAAGTAATACTCTTTTCACCCCTATGAGTGTTTCACCATATTCTAAAAGATTTATGAGAATTATTTTATGTGATACTCACAGCAGCCCTATGAGGTAAATGATTTTTCTTTTTGATCTTACTGGGCAGATAAGAAAATATAGGCTCAGAGATTTTTAGCAATGGGATCAACCCCAGAATCAGTCAGTGTTGGAAATGAGTTTGAATTCCAGAGTCTATCAAACAACAGTTTCTTGAACTTGCTAAGATGAATGGTGGGGAGAAAGAAGAAGACTGTCTCATCATTCTAATCTGGAAAACCAGAATGGAGTTATATGTGTTTCCTAATTTCCTTAGTTCTGATAAACATCAAATAAGATATTATATAGGAAAAGTACTTTGCTCAAATGTTGTGTAGCTTTAAATCTCAGGAGCTCTTGACTGGAAATTAAGCAAATATTACTCTTCAATACACCTGGAATGCTCTGGTTAAATGAGAATGTGTTCTCAAGACCACACTGAAATGTTACAAAAGGGAACGTGATTTGAAGACACATGTCAGAGAAGTGGTCAGTCCAATAATCAGTAACAAGAGTCAGGAATGTAACATTTGTGATGAATCTGTTGTATGAAAAGAACTGAGCAAATATCCACTATCCCAGAGGTGAGTTTGTGAAGCCTGATAATGAGGCCTGGAACTACCATCGCTATTGCCATCAATAGTTCTTCCTGAGAGCAAGCTACTTTTCACTTCACAGTATACTTAATTTATAAATAACACAACTATCCAGTAGACACACTGATACTTCCCTCTAGGACCGTCAAATAGCCACACAATGAGCTGTGAATGAATTATTAATATTGTCTGTCAATGTTTTTATGTGTATGAGAATTAAAGTAATTCTTTTATAATTCTTTACAATTTTCCTTTATAATTCTTTCAACTTGTAACTGTTAAGCTTCACAGAGGTTTAATTAATATTTAAATTTGGGTTTCAATTACTATACTTTGTTTTATTCCATTCCCTGCTAGTTGTTAAATTATTTGAGAGGAACTACCTACTGAGATTATTGGTGGTTATAAATCCAAAGAAAATACTTAGACCCATGCTTTTCCAACTCTTTTTGACTCATGGTACACTTGACAATATTTACATGCTACTGGGAAGAAGTTGCTTAAGATTTCACTGCCTTTGAGATAATAATATCTAAGTAGATCAGTAGATTTTGGCTCAGTGTTTGGCAAGCTCTGTGAACCATAGCAATGTTCACTAAAAACAGTGTTTAGTGAGTTAGAAACATAGAAGTCATTATCACAAAGAGATAAAAAATATAATGTGTATTTCAATAAATCTGAATACAACTTTGTGTTAAAGTTTCTTTCTACTGATTAAAAAAAACTTTGTTCTAATTAAATCATTTACTTCTGTCTTAAAAGATAATCTATGTTGACTGATTTCAGCATATAGCTTAGGAATTAATTTTTGTCATAGCTTTGGTAGAAAGACTACTTAAGGAATATACAACTTTTATGCCCAGAGAAAGTTGGCTGAACTCTGATTTTAAGTCTAAACAGGGCTCCACAAAAGAACATTCATATACCAATAAGTTTTATATAGATATTTAAATACATTGTGATTCATCAGAAATTATATGAGGGTTTGGGAAAATTACTTAAAGAGGTTTAATTAGCATTAACACTAGGCAAAGTAATACTAGGCAATCTTTTGTCCTTTTTTTTTTTTTTTTTGGAGACCGTCTTGCTCTATTGACCAGGCTGGAGTGCGGTGGTACAATCTCCACTTACTGAACATCTGCCCCACAGATTCAAGCAATTCTGCTGCTTCAGCCTTCCATGTAGCTGGTACTACAAGTATGTGCTACCATGCCCGGGTAATTTTTGTATTTTTAGTAGAGACAGCGTTTCCCCATGTTGGCCAGGCTGGTCTCGAACTCCCCATCTCAAGTGATCCATCTGCCTTGGCCTCCCAATGTGTTAGGATTACATGCATGAGCCACCATGCCTGGCCCCTTTATTTCTTCTTTTGCATTGCATGTAGAAGTGCTAGCTGAGCCTTTAGTGCTCACTCTGAAACCATAGACACCAGAAAGGTAAGATAAAATAAATACACATTCATTCATTTATTCATTCACTCATTCTCTCAATAAATACTTTTGGTAGACCTAGTAGGTAGAAGTCTAATGGTAACATTTTATTACTAGGTACTATATTATTCCAGACGTGAGAGATTCCTCAGTGGAGAAAACAGACAACGATCCTTAGCTACATGAAACTACATTATATTGATGAAAGAGGGAAATGAAAAAATAATTTAAAAATACGTAGTATGTTAGAGGATGATAAGTGCTATATAGAACCTATAAAGCAATGACAAAAAATAATACATTTTTTTCAGAGAAAGCAGAGTGGATTTTAGATAGGGTTGCCAGGAAAGGCTCACTGAAGAATGACTTTGAGAACGGGCCTGCAGCCAGGTGGAATGAAGCATAGTGATATTAAGGGCCAGAGACTTTCAGGAAGAGGGAAGAACAGGGGCAAAGGGCCTGAGACAAGGAGGGTTGGCATGTTTGAGAAACTTTAAGGAGGCCTGTGTATCTGAACAGAGAAAACTTGGGGGAGAGTGAGAGAAATAAAGTCAAAGAGTTACAGACGTAAGATTTTGGAAGGTCTTGTAGGTCATAGTAAGATACTGACTTTTATAATAATTATTATTTTTTTAATCCCCAAGTTTGAGTGGGATGAAAAGTTGTTGAGTGGAGTGAAAAGGGAATTGAGCCTAAAAGTAGCTTTATTGGACTTGGGTATCAATATGATTTTTTTCTGGTTGCTGTTGTGAGGGTAAGGGCAAAGGCATACATTGGAAAACTAGTGAGGAATATAGTATGGAAATAATCCAAATGAAATTTGATTGAGCTTTGTGGATCTGGGTGGTACAGTCGGACTCATGAGAGGTAGTCAAATTCTGAATATATAATGAAGGGTCATCCTGAAGATTTGCTGCAAGATCTGATATCACGTGGTAAGAGAGAAGCCCTCTAGTCATGTACATCCCCAAGGGCTATGGGCTGAATGTTTATGTTCCCTCCAAATTTATACGTTGAAATCTTAACCTCTAATGTGAAGAGGCTATGGAGTCAGGCCTTTAGAGGTAATTAGGTTGTGAAAGTGACCCTCATGAATAGGATTTGTGTCCTTGTTATAAAAGGGACCCCAGATAGCTCTCTAGCCCTTCTTATGTCATGTGAAGAAACAGCAAGACAGCAGTGATCTGCAATCCCAAAGAGTGCCCACACCACAACTGACCATGCTAGCACCCTGATTTGGACTTTCCAGCTTCCGGAACTGTGATAAATAAATTTTTAGTTTATAAGCCACTCTATCTATGGTATTTTTCTTACAGCAGTCTGAAAAAACTAGGACACTAGATTTCTGCTCTGGCTCAGAGAGGGGGAATTTCAGTTAGTTGAGATAAAGAAAAGAATTTGAAAAGCATGACAAAGGAGGGGCCACACTTGGGGTCAATTTTGGACATGACAACTTTGAGATGCCTATTACATACCTAAATATAAATGTCATGTTGGTGGTTGTGTTTTGTTCTGTGACACTCTGAGGTGAGATCTATGTAGCGACACACATTTGAGTCAGCAGTGTATAGGTGGCAATTTATAGTGTTGTCAATCAGCATATTTTTTTTTAAACAAATTCTCAAACCCTTTTAACTCTGTAAAGAGTTTAGAGTTAGGCTTTATGGTATAATGTTGCTTCTGTACTAATCCCCAAGCTGTCTTCCTCTGGATTTATATTTTTGCAAGATAATAAAACATTCTACTTGTCTAAAATACAGTTTTTTAAGTCTTTGTTGGTAGTATTCAAACACGTTTTTAACTTTCCTAACCATAAGATGCAGCCAGTAAATTAAACAAGGCCCAATACAAAATGAAACAGTATAAATATTGAATAATGAAAATTAGAACCTAGAACTGTTATTCATGGACATAATTACTACCTAGAAAATCCACAAAAATCAGCTATAAACTATTAGAACATACAGTATGCTATTTGGTGAGCTCACAAATATACAAATATAAAAAATCAAAATAAAAAGTTCACTGATAAACTATCAATAAAAATTCTTAAAATATGTGAAAAGAGACCTGTTATTTAAATGACCAAAGTACATTTTTGCTGCAAAACTATTGATGAAGATCCAGAAAAATAACTAAATTATTGATATATGTCAATAATCATAATGCAGTAGGCAGAGAAAGCATTTTGTGTGACTGTGTTACCACACACTCAAATGAATCAATTTCTTCTATTTTCTCCACTCTAGATGCATAAATTTCAAACTAATATTCAATACATGAACCAAATAATCTAATTTCTTTTCTGCTTATTTTAAATGGATCGTCCTTTTCCTGGATTTTTATGTAAAAGCAATATTTTATATCTCGCATATAATGCATGCATATTAGCAGGTTTCATTTGATTATCAAAATATTGCAAAAGATGCTGCATCACATTTTATAAAAGTGGAAGTAGTAGCAAAACTATTTGATTTTTTAAATGTAAATTAGGTAGCAAATGATGATAATGAAATTGAAATGTAAGACTTCTGAGTCCAAATTGTATTCTTCCTTGGGTAAATAATTCATTACATTCACTGGCAAATGGTTCTCCTTACCTTGCGAGCACATGAAAAGAGAAACTTCCCTGCACCTGTTGTAGCTGAATGTGGTCACATGACTAGTCCTGGCCAAAGAGTAGTACCAATTCTATTTAATTACTCATGTAAGAGCTCTCTTCTCCATGTAGTTCTGTGCCTAGAAAAATCTAAGAAACTGTCAGTAACTATTAGAGACACTGGCTGCTTGAGGGACTTGGAAGTCAACCCATAACAGCCATGATGCAGGTGGAGCACATAAAACTTTGTTGCTAAAACCACTGATATTTAGAGTAATTTACATCTTCAGTAAAATATTGACATATGTTTTAACAACTATCACTTAGGTTTTCTATAATTCAGACTTACAGTTTCTATATACATCTATTTTAAAATTCATTAAAGCTATTGTAATTTTCATTTAACCATAGACATATCTCTTATAAAGTAATGGCAATAAATATAATTTTACTCAGAAACAGTGTGAAATTACATGTTTTATTTCAGGAAGAAAATGAGCTTCGTAGCAGGCAGGAGAGATATCTATATCAATCTATATATCTATCTACATATCTATTTATATTTGAAAACTCATAATTATAAACCCTGAAGGTATGTAAAATATCTTAGTAGTTTTCAAGTGGAAAATACTCTTAAATACCATTTCAAAGTATAATTATTTTAAATGTCCCTATCCATATTCATATATATACATATATCCCGTAACATGAGTGGTGTTGAGAACATTTCCTCTTCCTGATAGCCTGGAGGCAAATTTTAAAGACGTACAGCTCATCCACCAGAGAGACTGTGGAGCTGATGAAAGCCAATTATGTTATGAAAAACCCTTTATTTTCAAAGAGAGGAAATACTGGAAGAATTTTATTATCAGCTGTAACTATTATAATGCTTATGTTTTTCCTTTTCAATTTTGAAACACTGGAGATGTCTACAGATTAAAAACCACAGCTTCTTCAGTGAAGATGTGGCTAAGAATAATGCTAGTCAGTATATTTGAAAAGAGGAACATGTCTTGATTGAAAAGACAGCAGAAGGGCTATGCATAACATCACAGAAGTTTGGGAAGATATGTGCAGCAAGAAGTAGACTAACAGCAAATTCAGAGTACCTCCAAGGTATAGAAATACTCACTGAACTAAAACACTTCATTTTATATATATATATACGTATATACATATATATACACATATATATACATATATATACATATATATACATATATATATATATATGGTCTTTGAAACAAATAAACACACAAACAAACAGACCAAAAAAAAAACAAAATTGCATACAAGGCATTACAGTGGCAAATGAAGCAGTCAGGTAGACGCACCATGACTCCTGACCAGGTAAAAAGCACAAAAGGCATTTCACAGATACTGAAATTATGAAGAAATAAAAGAGTCATGTCTCCAAAGCATCCTATAATTCTCCTTGCATCTCAGTGTGTTCAGTGGCCAGAAATACAGAAAGTGGAACAAATATACAGAGTATGTCTCACTCCAGAGCAAGAATTTATTTTGAATTTTCAAGAAAAAACAAAGTGAAACATTTTTACAATGTTTGCTATGCCCTTCATGTCTTCATGAAGAAACCAAATACAGTCATCTGGGAGCTCTGGATGAGAAGGGAGACATTTGCAGACTATGGTGATTCTGGGAGCTGAGAAAGCCACTACTCTTTTGTTTATTCCCCCGGGGCAGCCACAACAGGTAAGCCACAACTTACCTCTATTCTAGGTAAGAAACAATTCTTGGTGCCACCGCCTGATCTAAGACATAGCATTAATATCAATGGGTTTGATCCTCTGAGTTTTATATTCAATTATTGTAATACTTACAAATGATTTTTCATCCTTCCAGAAGAACAGGGGAAACTTCACTACCCTATAATCTCCCTCAATTTGATTAGTCCATATATTGGTATCTTTCCTTGGTAATACTCCTTTCTGGGTGATAGTTTCTGTATAGAATAGTCTCCATTTGGTTGCATGCAACCAAACTAACTCTGACTGTATCCAAATAGCAGCAATGGCAATAAGACAAGAGCAGATATATCAGAAACATGCTGTGGCACCTCAAGAAATCTAAGGGCGAAAATAAATGCCAGGAATGGACTCCAAAAGAGAAGGAGATCTACCAGAAGTCGAGGAACAGAGCTTTTGGCCTCCACTTCTCTCTGCTTCACACTTCACTTTTATACCAGCCATCTTTTTCTGTTTCTCAGTTCATTTGACTAAACAAGATCATCAGATGCTATTGTATATATGCTCACCTACTGCTGCCATGAGAAAAACTAGCATGGGCTTCTCATTAATGCTTTTTTTTTTTTTTTTTTTGAGATGTAGTCTCGTTGTGTCACCCAGGCTGGAGTGCAGTGGCATGATCTCAGCTCACTGCAGCCTCCGCCTCCCAGGTTCAAGCAATTCTCCTGCCTCAGCCTCCTGAGTAGCTGGGATTACAGGTGCAGGCTACCACGCCTGGCTAATTTTTTTATTTTTTTTTATTTTTAGCAGAGACTGTGTTTCACCATGTTGGCCAGGCTGGTCTTGAACTCCTTACCTCGTGATCTGCTCTCCTCGGCATCCCACAGTACTGGGATTACAGGCGTGAGCCACCAAGCCCTGTCCTCATTAACACTTCTTAACTTTCCAGAGAAGACCACTGATTTGCCCAACTTGGGCTAGATTGTCCCACAATGGCCACATTATCCTAATAGTGGGTTTCTTAAGAATGTGAGCAGGAGGTGTTAACATTCCTAACATACTGGTTTGTTTGTTTGTTTGTTTGTTTTCTGGAAGAGAAGATACTAAGTGCCTGTGTAACAACTGGAATCTCATTTAGAATTCAACAGTTGCAGCAACCACAGAATCTTGTTGACCTATCCAACCTTTGAGAGGAACTTCTTTATCCATTATATTCTCTGGCTACATCTGAGAAAAACATAAAAGAATGTGCCTTCATTAAGGGCTGAGCAGTTATTTTGTTTTTTGTTGTTGTTGTTGTTGTTTGTTTTCTGAGATGGAGTCTCGCTCTGTTGCCCAGGCTGGAGTGTAGTGGCGCTATCTCGGCTCACTGCAACCTACGCCTCCCGGGTTCAAGTGATTCTCCTGCCTCAGGCTCCTGAGTAGCTGGGACTACAGGCACGTGCCACCATGCCCAGCTAACTTTTTGTATTTTAGTAGAGACAGGGTTTCACCGTATTAACCAGCATGAGCAGGTTTTTTGTCCTCCTTCCTACCAGTGAAATGTTGGAAGACCAAGAATGTTATGAGTTGAATTATGTCTCTTCCAAAATTCATAGGTTGAAATAATTCCCAGTACCTCTGTATGTGACCTATTTGGAAAGACCTTGTTTTGAAGACGTAATTCGTTAAGATGTGATCATTCTGGAGTACGGTGGACTACTCCAGAATGATCCTTATAAAAGAAAGAATGTTGGACACAATCACACATAGAAAGAAGATGATGTGAAGAGGTGTAGGGAGAAGATGGCCATCTTTAAGTCAACAAGATGGCCCCAGGACAAATTGTTCCCTCACAGCCCTCAGAAAGAACCAACCCTCCAACTCCCTGGTCTTGGATTTCTACTCTCCAAAAGTGTAAGACAATACTTTTGTGATTTAAGTCACTGATTTTGTTGCACCCTGGTATTCCAGCATAGCAAATTAATATGAAGGATTACTTTTAATTTTATGTTGTTGCTGTCTTTTTTGGTTCAGGTTGATGATTCTTTGTGTAGTTATATTCTGGCAGAAACAGAGTTGGCTTATTACCAACTTGGTCTTAACCAACTTTATATACTAATCTCCACACCCAAATTTCTTTTACAAAATTTCTGTATTTTGCTGCTCTCTTTCATCTATGACACTGTCTCAGGAATTAACTGCAAGGTGCCATGAGTCTATTAGTCATACACGAAAAAGTCATATCCTCAGTGTCTTTTCCCTGAGTCATGTATCATCTAAATAAATTTCTTGCTAGAAAGTTTAATCTTAATCAGTCTTTGTGACTCAAAGCGTCTCCCAAATTTTTCTATCATGTCTTCTAGTTGAAAAAATATCGCCTCTTCCTACTCAATGAGAACCCAATTTCTTGACTCTTCTTGTTCTCCTTTAATCATATTTGTGAACTGGGCTATTTTTTCTTGAGAGCATCTTTCTTAGACTACTTTTTAAAATGAAGGGAATAGTAAAGATCTACAATTAAGCATTTATTTTTTCCAAATTCTCCCATAAAATAACAAGCTACTTCTATGCTATCACTGTCTCAGGTTATCATGGATTAATGTTTTACCAAAAGTTTGCAGTATCATTAATGAGCATCCTTCCCGCTTCCAATGATTGGGCTGTGCCCTGACTCTCAAGACAATGCTACACATTTGAGGTAAGATATTACTTCAATGCTTCATTTCCTGAAGCAATTTGTATACAGTCATGACAGGCTAGGTTATGGTGCAGTAGCAACCGAAAAGAAAAATGGCTCATAGTTTTTTGTATGTGGTACGTAAGATGATTTAGATCTGTGTCCCCGTTCAAATCTCATGTCAAATTGTAATCCCCAATGTTGGAGGTGGGGCCTGGTGGGAGATAATTGGATCATGAGGGTGGATTTCCCCCTTGGGGGTGCTGTTCTCATGATAGTGCATGAGTTTTCACGAAATCTGGTTGTTTAAAATTGTGCAGCACCTCCACCGTCTCTCCCTTTTGCTCTGGCACTGTGAAAGTCTGCTTTCCCTTTGTCCGCCACCCTGATTATCAGCTTCCTGCATTCTCCCCAGAAGCAGAAGCCGCTATGCTTCCTCTACAGCTTATGGAACAATGAGCTGACTAAGCCTCTTCTTTACAAATTACCTAATCTCAGGTATTTCTCTCTCTTTTTTTTTTTTTTGAGACGGAGTCTCGCTCTGTCGCCCAGGCTGGAGTGCTGCAGTGGCCCGATCTTGCCTCACTGCAAGCTCTGCCTCCCGGGTTCACGCCATTCTCCTGCCTCAGCCTCCGGCGTAGCTGGGACTACAGGCGCTGGCCAACGCGCCCTGCCAATTTTTTGTATTTTTAGTAGAGACGGGGTTTCCCCATGTTAGCCAGGATGGTATCGATCTCCTGACCTCGTGATCCGCCCGACTCAGCCTCCCAAAATGCTGGGATTACAGGCGTGAACCACCGCGCCCGGCCTCAGGTATTTCTTTGCAGCAACGCAAGAATGGAATACAGTCAACATTGGGGAGTAAGGTGATATACTAATACTTATTGTGCCAGTGCTAAATCCTGAATTAATGAACTATGAAAATAAGAAATGATTTCATCATAGTTATAGAGAAAAAAAAGGAAAGCCCTTATTGGTTTTACATAACAACAAAATGCTTTGACTGAAAGTGAGATATATCACATTGTATTCAAAATTCATTGACCAGCAGAGGTTATGTGACCTTAGACAACAAGAGTCTCTAGAAGTGTAATCCTACTATGAGACAGAATGGAAGGATGAATTGATATATTTGTCAAACAGAACGATGTAGGGAATAATTATACTAGATGTCTCTCTCTCTCAAAATGGATAACTGAATAGCAGAGGACTTAAAAACCTTAGAAAGAAATAGAATCACTATTTGAATAATTATTTCTGCTTCCAAATTCTTTATTGATTATTCTCACCACAACAATTTTTCCCTTCGATTGTATCAACCTGAGATATTGTCAAAAGCAAAACACAAAAAATAGGGACCAACATATAATATAGGGAAAGAGAACGAACCTTAACAGAATACATCAGGAAAGTAGGGGCTGGGATAAAAGGTGTATTCAAAAAAATATTGAAATACTACTATGTAAATCCTGATATTTTACTAATTATTTTAATTTTCATTTTAATAGTCATAGTTAATGTTCATATAACTAAAGAAAAAATACCTATGCATACTCAGCTATGCAGTTTAATTTTTAAAAAACAGATTATATTTTCCAGATATAATGATGCTTGAAGAGATGGAGTCAAATATAATACATTTATGTAGGTGAATGAAATAAGGAACAGAACATGCAAGCCTGTAGCTCACACAACCCATAGGCTCCAGGCAAATCTAGACACACCATTGCCTCCCACATTTCCAAGCATTAAGGTGACCCTGACTCTTTCTACGAGAAGCGCTTCAACAGAAACTTCTTGGCCTAAGGGTCCTAAGCATGAGAAATGCATTATCTCCTGATACAGATTTTCTCTCACTCTCCAGCTTGCCTTGCGAACTGAGGACTGTCCTTGATGGAGGTGTTAATAGGCCTTTCTAGCCTGAGGACAATTTTGCTTTTTCGTAGTCAATAGACTCTAAAGATTTGGAAAAGAAAGCATAGCCTGAAACTCATTTTAAACATGTACCCACTAGTCTTGGGTCTTGGAGCAACCTGAGTTTGAGAATAAATTGTTTTCTTGCATTAGGCATTTATGCACCACTTCCTTCTGCTAACAACTTTTTATTTATTTATTTATGTTCTTATTGTCATTTTCCTTTCTACTTTCACATCTATTTCATATTAAAAGAACTCTTTACTTTCTTGGATCTTCTCTACCATCTGGTAATGTTTTTTCCTTTGTTTCTTTCTATTGTTGTTCTCCTTGAATATGCTATGATTTACTCTGTCTTAAATCCCTAAATGCTACATTCTCTCTGTTTTAATGCTTCAAATTCTGACTTTTGACCTAGTGACTCTCCTGAAAAGATGTTTATGATTTCATTCATTCACTCATTCACTCATGAAATACTTACCGAACCCTTTGCTTTGTTATAAGCAATAAGTATATTGTGATGAGTCAAACAGATAGAGAGCAGCATCCAGTGTTTGCTTACATGTGTAAATACATATAAATAAAATGTTAAGATGTGAATATAAATTACAGTTTTTACTACAAACCAAGGGTTAACTAGCTTCCACCTGCAGCCTTTTTTGTAAACACAATTACATGTTGTTAGATCTCAACTGGAGGCAATATAGCCCCTCAGGAGATATACGGTAATACCCGTATGCATTTTTCATTGTCATAATTTGGGAGTGCAGCTGACAACTAGTGGGTATACTAGGGATGATGTAAAACATCTTATAATACACCGGATGGTCCTCCACAACAAAGAACTATCTAGCCTAAAATATGAATAAGGCAGAATTTAATTATGTCCATTTATACACAGCGATATTCGTCTTTTTTTTTGGTCTGTTTCCTATGGCTGCATTTGTGCTACCGTGACAGAGTTGAGTAGCATTGATATAGACCTAAGGCCTACTGAGACTACCATATTTTTTCTCTGACCTTTTATAGGAAAGAGGTATTGGCTCTTGATATAAACTAAAATTAAAGACGACAACAAGATATTGTTACAGAGGACATGACTAAGATGGAAGCGTGAGGGCCAACTAATGCTTCTGCAATTAAATATAAATAAGTAAAGATTCAATGTAAAAAATGAGTATAAGCTGACTAGGGTAACAGGGGAGGGAAGAATATTTTGGCATTGGGAAACTTTATGTGACAAATTGGAGTCAGGAAAGAACATGAACCATTCCAGAAGTTGGATTTGGCTGTCAGATGATGGGAGAGGACTATGTATGAGAAGAGATGAGGAAAGCAAGTAGGAGTCAGGTCATGTAAGCCATATTAAGGAATGTGGATTGTGTTATGAGAAGCAACTGATTTTTAATCATTGCAGTGCATATTATCAATTTCTGCTTTAAAAAGATCAGTGGTTGGGTGTGGTGGCTCACGCCTGTAATTCTAGCACTTTGGGAGGCCAAGGCAGGTGTATTGCCTGAGTTCAGGAGTTCAAGACTAGCCTGGGCAATACAGTGAAACCTCATCTCTACCAAAATACAAAAAAGTAGCCGGATGTGGCAGCATGTGCCTGTAATTCCACCTACTCAGGAGGCTGAGACAGAAGAATTGCTTGAACCTGGGAGGCAGAGGTTGCATTGAGCCGAGATTGAGTCATTGCACTCCAGCCTGGGCTACAGAGCGAGACTCCATCTCAAAAAAAAAAAAAAAAAAAAAAACAGAGTGATAGCTGTATAAATAGCCAATAGCGTATAAATAGCACAGCTCAGCAAGGAAAGATAGAAAAGATGGGTAGCGAAAAATAATTATTTTCTGTATAGCAAGCGACTTTGGGTGTCTGGAATAACAAGGGTTTTGTAGAATAAATATAAG
Source organism: Pongo abelii (assembly GCF_028885655.2). Classification (NCBI taxonomy): domain Eukaryota; kingdom Metazoa; phylum Chordata; class Mammalia; order Primates; family Hominidae; genus Pongo; species Pongo abelii. Next base: position 28,086,142 of record NC_071988.2, read on the forward strand.
AAAGGAGGGTCCAGTTGGGACTATGAAACATCCTTAATTCTATGTTAAGGGATTGGGGTTTTATTCTCTACGCACTAAGGAGTCATCTTTGAAAAGCAGAAATGTGCCATGACTCTAACAATTCTGAAGAGGGATTTATTTATTTATTAGTGAAAATGAGCAGAAAGCACTAGTGTATAGGGAAATTAGAGATAGTCAGTGGGGAAGCCCATATTAGAAAAAAAAAAAAATGTCTCGGGATTCTAAGGCCAGCAGACATGGAATGGACAGAGAAGCATTAAGAGACACAGAAGTAGAACTAGCGGAATGTTCCATAAACCAAACTCTGTCATATGAATACATTTATCTGCAAGGGATGCTGGTGAATCTAGTCTTTGTCTTCATTGTTATGGATTTAACTATAATGTGGATTTATTAATAAGAGTTACCCAGAGAAACAGAGCCAATAAAACATTTATGTCTATATTTCTATCTAGATAGAGAAAGGGAGACAGAGAGAGAGATTATCAGGGCGAGGAAGTCCCACAGCCTGCCTTTTGCAAACTGGTGATCTAGGAAAGCTGGTGCTAAAATTCAGTCCAAGTCCAAAGGCCTAAGAAATAGGAGATGTAGTGTGTGAATACCAGTCGGGGCAAAGATGAGATGAGATGTTCCAGCTCCAGAAGGCTGGCAGGAAGCAAAAAAGAGTGAATTCCTCTTCCCTCTGCCTTTTTTTCTATTTTTGCCCTCAAGGAACTGGATGATGCTCACCTGCGTTGAAGGAGAAAAACGTACTTTACTGGGTCCACCAATTCAAATCTCATCTGGAAACCCTCCCACAGATACATATAGAATTACTGTTTAATACGGGCACTCTATGACCAGTAAAGCTGATGCATAAAATTAACCATCACCGTAGGGTTTATTTTATTAAGGAGAAAGAAAAAAATAATAATGAAAGACAATTGGCATTCCTGGTCACAATGAGTAATGTGCATACCTAGGTGTGCTTGTGGTTTTGTCATAGGCACATTCTTCAGTCTTGGGGATCATGACAAATAAAAGAAGAGGGTGGAGAAGGAGGGGGAAGAGGGTTAGCAACCTTGATTATTCTGGTATTAGTAGGAAACTGAGCTGCAATGCACCTGGTATGAGGCGAATTTGAGCTGCTTTACTTCATTTCCTGACCTGTGTGTATGTGCCCTGTTTGCTATGCAGATTAAGGACCCAATATGGTGTACACGTTCTATATAGAGAGACTGTCTCCTCATTTCAATTGTCTCTCTCCATCTCTGAACTCTCTGTGGATTTTGATTCCAAAGCTTAGTTGGCATTGGGAAGATCTCACTTCTCAATTCCACTTCCTCCTTGACCCCATTAAAAATTTTCCCACTTTCTCTGATGCTTTCCTACAATCATTAGATTTTTCAACTAAAAACAATCTTTATATTTTGCCCAACTCTGTATTCCCTAGATGCCTCCTTTAGATGTGATATTTAAATACCTCTTTATTTGAAAGTTAAGGAAGAGATAAACTTAACACACTTTTAAAAGAAAAAAATTGAAATCTCAAATATAAAGTGCATTGCATCAGTTTTTAGGTAAGAGTCTGAAAATCTTCAAGGAATTCAGAAAAATTTTGCTATGGACCACAGTAATAATCCTTAGGTAATCCATCTGTAAATGACACTACAAGAATTGGAAATTTACAAGCAATCTATTTGCCATTACTGGCTAGTTATTATTCTTCTCTAAAGATAAATATGCTGATTTAAGTATGAGGAGAACTCTAACCTCCTTGGCTTAATAAATACTTTGGTTGTCAGAAAATCCCTGCCTCATTATCAGAATAAAATTTTACTGTGCCAAGAATTCCCTAGGTCTCTCTGGCTGAATAGAACACTCTGACTTCAGACTTTTTTCTTCGATAAAACAAAAAACAAAACAAAACAAAGAAAAGAAACTGCTGTGTCTGTACAAAGGCTTGCAAGCCTTGGTGTCTCTCTTGGATACCTGGACTTCATGGTAATAGTCCTTCTGAAGGCAAAAGTGATAGTGGGTCAGAGTCTCTAAGACAGAAGTTGGGGGTGTACTGGAATAAGAAACTAGTACCCTGTTGATTCCCTTGTTCCATGGGGACCACTTGAATGTCTAGTGAAGATACATTAAGACTACTTTGGCCTAGATTTGCTTTACTAGAGACTTCCTTTTTCTTCTCCATCTCCCCTAACTTTCTCCCCACACACGCAATACTCTGTTCTTCTTTATGTACTTTTCCTCTGGAAGTATATATCCATGTTACTTGGTTTTATTTCCTCCTTGTGAAGTTATTATAAATACTTGTTTTTCTTTTCTTTTTATAGAATGAATTCATGGTCATTTTCAGAACTATTAAGGCATAAATGTAAGCCTTAAAGTAACTGAGCATTTGCCAATAATCTTGTCTAGCGTTGTGACTCTAAAGGCTGAACTCTTAACCACCACAATATGAATTTATATAATCAATCATTCATTGGTATTAAGAGTATTTTCAGGATGATCCCCCAAGGAGGGAAAGATTTATTCCAATATGCTGGAAAACCTATTTTTTAATAAATGTGAAGGTTACCCTGAGTGTTTTGTGTATACACAAATAACTGTTCTGTGTATAATACATATGTATTAAGGATAAAAGAATGAGCAGGGTTCCCTATTTTGCCTAACATTTTTGTTTCTCACAAATATAAATGTCATAGAATTAACTTTGTTTTTTTTTTAAGTGGGGGAAAAGTAAATTACACAGTTTATATTCTATAAACCTGGCTCATCCTCCTACTCTCATTCTTTCTACTTCCTCTAACCTTGATCACAATAGCTCTCCCTCTTTAAGATTAGGGATTTGTGTTATAATTATTTACAATTCTTCCTTAGGATTCGTAACACATGGGCTCACAAATATAAGTAATTGAATTAGAGAGATCATTGGCTTCAGACACAGGAAACCTGATTTGATTTCTACTTAGGCACTAGCTTGGTAACATAAGGCTTAACATATCTGCGTTACTTGTCTCAGTTTGTGTCTACAAAATGGAGCAAATAGTATTGAAGTTAATGGGATTTTTATTACAACCTGAGATAAAGTAGGTGGAAGTACATTGTAATTACTTATTATAAATATGCTGTAATTTGTTATGAGTACATGTTTGCTAAACATCTTCAGAATTCAATAAATGACTTTATTATGCAGAAAAAAGAATAAGTGGCAAAATCTCTAAAAATGAGTCATGATTAAAAGTAGTGACTTGGAAGACCAGTGTAGACCAGGTTGCTTAAAAAATAACTATTGTCGGCAGAGCACCATGGCTCACGCCTGTAATCCCAGCACTTTGAGAGGCCGAGGCAGGCGGATCACAAGGTCAGGAGATCGAGACCATCCTGGATAACGCGGTGAAACCCTGTCTCTACTAAAAATACAAAAAATTAGCCAGACATGGTGGCAGTTGCCTGTAGTACTAGCTACTCGGGAAGCTGAGGCAGGAGAATGGCGTGAATCCGGGAGGCAGAGCTTGAAGTGAGGAGAGATGGCACCACTGCACTCCAGCCTGGGGGTCAGAGCGAGACTCCATCTCAAAACAAACAAACAAACAAAACAAAAGACTACTGTCACTAGATTATATGCCTTAACAGAACAGTGAATCTGACCATCTATACTATTCTATCTGCAAACCCAGACACACAGAAGCTGCTCATTAAATATTTGATAAAAAATATATATGGTTTGTGGGATTATTGGGAAAGTGTTAGTGAAGAGGAAATTGTCTAGTGATTGAAGGACGAGTAGAATGTGGAAAAGAGAACAGAGAGGGAAAAAGTGTCATGTTAAGCAGAAACACAACTTTTTTTTCTGATTGGTTAGAACATAGATTAGTTTGGTGGAAGAGTGGTGGAAGATAAAAACCAAAAGAATAAAAGGAGTAGATTACAAAGGACCTTGAATGGTCGCTAAATGATCAAGATCTTCATCCAGAAGCTGATGATATCTAGTATAAACATTTACTATGTGCAAACACTATTCTAAGCATTATGCTTGCTTGTTTTACCCATATATAACCCTGGCAACCACTCTAAAAAAAATGGCTGTTAACTATGTTTCTTATATTTTAAATGGAAAAAAAAAAGTGTGATTCATGGAACCTAAGTAGCTTAGCAAGAGTCATGAACCTAGTTAGTGATGGAACTGGCATTTGAACCGGGAAGTCTGGTTTCAGGTGCACTCTCTTTAAATCTACGTTAATTTCTCTGTAGGATAGCTAGCTGTTTAATTCTAAATATAGTGCATAAGAGAATTCTGTTCCAGTTACTTTCTGCTGCACAAGAAACTATCTCAAAGCTTAGTGGCATAAAATAAAAACACTTCTTATTTCTTATAACTGGGTGGTTGAGCAAACAATTCTCTATCAGATGATGTTGGCTGTGGCTCTGATATTAATGGAAGGTGTATAATGGTCTCTTGCATGGTCAGAGGTGGCTGCTGGCTGGAAGCTCTGCTGGGCCACTGGGCCTGGGGCCTTGTGGGCTTGTTTATGTGGCTGTTTGGGCCTAACAGCATAGCATCTGGATGCCAAGAAGTATTCTAAACAAAAAGAGAGAGAACATTGCCAGTTCTCTGAAAGTCTGGAAGACAGAAGTAAAGTTCATGTTTTCACAGGGAAATGACATGCACCCACAGGGAGGAAAACTACTGATAGTAGCCCCCTTTGGAAGTTGTTTACTTCACATCCCAATTAAGTTATAAGAAGGATGTAGCTATTCATTGCGCTCTGAATTATCGAAATTTGTGATTGTCATTTATCAAATAGAAAATATCTGCCATGAAGTTTGAGCAGCTCTGTGTAGCCTGTCTTTCAGAAGGGGCTGCAACTAGCACTGTGTACTTTAGCAAAGACTGTTATTTGAGCAACTGATTTTGATTTCACATAAAATAGAATATACATACGATGGCCCCATAATAGTGACATGATTATTATAGTGGTTCACAAAGGTATTTCTAAACACTTTCTATTCCTTGCCAGTTTGTCTTTGCCCCTGAAAGGCCTGTGATGCTGTTATTTAATGCATTTGACAGCGGATTATAGTAGAATTAAATGCTGGTGGAAAACAAAGTTCTCTTAATGGCTCTGAATAATCTAAATGTAGAAATTATTCTAGTTCAATGGAGGGTAAAATTATAGGATGTTGAATTCTATCCAACAAGATGAATTGGGAAGATAAGATATGGAGATTAAGTGCAGACTACTGTACAGACTTGTACTGTAACAAAAGGAAGAAAATTATGCAGGCAGGGTGGAAAAGAAAGAATGCTCAAACACTGAAAAGGGGATTCCAGTTCATTAACTACAGGGCTGTCATGGACTGCACAGATTTTGTGACAGTATAGTAAAGAAAAATAGTTATAAAGACTCCTCCTGTTCAGTGATAAAATTCCTAAATATTGAAAAGAGTTTTGCAACTGTGGATGAATGGCCATTGCTGAATAAAGCTAAAATGATGACGTGCCAGCTCCTTTCATCTGCTGTGAATGTTTTTAAAGGAAAGTGGCAGACTTAGTATGTGTATTTTTTAAAGCATAATAAATGATTCAAAATCTGATCATGTTTTCTATAGTCAATATCCATAGCTACTAAAGCATTATCATATTTTAATGTTCCTTATTAATAAAGATCAGAACTTAACCTCAAAATCCATTGTTTATTGATTATTTACGTGTTCAATAATGCTTTCTTGAATAGCTACACAATCACCACACCGTGCTAGGCACTGTTTATGCAAAAGTGAATTAAGTAAGTTTTGTGTCCCCAACAGGTTGCTCTATCTAGTCAAGGATATAAATATGTGAAACATATTATCACACTATCCATTTAATAAAATATTTGGGACATGTGTGGACCACTTTGGGAACACAGGGTTAGTAGTGTTCTGGATTACATGCTTCAGGGAAGATTTCACAGAGGAGATGAAATGTGAAGTGTAATGAGTGTTAGAGAAAGGTGTATAAAGGCATGGAAGGTAGAGAAGCATTGTGGATTTGAAATGATATCGAGAGTAGAAGGACATAGGAAAGAAGGATGGAAATGAAACTGGAAGTGTTGGCAGGAATTATATGATAAAGCGTCCAGCATGTCAAACTATAGGTGTTTTAAAGATCTTTTTATGAGTGATGGGCAGTGTAGTAGACTAGCAGATGTGGAAGATTAGGTTATACTGCCACAAAAAAACAACACTCCAATCTCATCCAGCTCATTGCAAATGCTACTAATTCATTCCTTTTTATGACTGAGTAGTATTCTATTATATATATATGTATGTGTGTGTATATATGTGTGTGTGTGTATGTATATATACAGATAAATATATATATATATATAGGTATATATATCTCACAGTGAAATAACTCAGGAAGGGAAAACCAAACATCGTATGTTCTCACTGATATGTGGGAGCTCATCTGTGAGGACACAAAGGCATAAGAATGATACAATGGACTTTGGGGATTTGAGGGGAAGAGTGGGAGGGGAGCAAGGGATAAAAGATGACATATGGTGCAGTGTATAAGTATATACTGCTTGGGTGATGGATGCAACAAGATCTCACAAATCACCACTAAAGAACTTACTCTTGTAGCCAAATACCACCTCTACCCCAGTAACTTATGGAAAAATAAAATTAAATAAACAAACACTCTATTTTCAGTGCCCATAATCACAAGTCAAGTGTTACTTTTCCTATTGCAAAATACATCCAATAGAGCCATTCGTTACCCTGGTTCATTACTCAGGCTTGTGAAACAAAATCTATCTGGCTCCGTGTTAATTATCATGGTGGCATTGTTTCTTAATACTCTTATCTAGAAATGGCACATGACCCTTTTTCTCACATTTAATTGGCCAAACCATGTCATGTGGTCATTACTGATTTCCTGAAGGAAAGGGCACCATGGCAAGGTAAATAACATGTTTTACAAGTAGTTATACAATCTATCACAGAGACTCAGTGATTATTCACATTTTAAAGAGAAATATTGATATAATTAATTAGATTTCTAGTATTTCAAAAGTACTTTGGAGTTCAGAAGGCGGGTATTGAATAGTCAGAGTTTATTGCTCTTCCTGGTGAGAGAATCTGACACTATCATTGCAATGGGAAAAAGAGAAAGAAAAAATATCTTATTTGAGGCAGCAAATATTGAAAACTTAATGAATGATTGAATACAGGGTTAAAGAGGGTGATGGAGAAAGCAAAATCTGCAGTCCCTTCAATGTATCTGGTGCAGGTGTGAGGGCTGATGGTGGAACCATTGCTTGTATAAGGGAATGCATACTTTCTGTTCTTGCTTCAGACATGAGAGCAACACATTCCTTGAACTAGTAACATCTCTCAGTTGGTAGTTTAGCTTTAATTACTGTGAAAATATTATAATTATAATTTATATACTATATATTATTAAATTATTAAAAACTGTAATACTTTCTCCCAATTTCTCATTTTATTCTTTTTTCAGGAATCAGAATTAAAAATGTATAAATATCCAAAGAATTTCCAGAAAAAAAGTTCACATGAAAACAATAGTTACCACATATTACCTACCTTATAGTGTTATTTCCTTTTTCTTTCTTTTCTCTTCCCACCTGTTTCTCCTTTCCTTTTTCCTTCCTTTCTCATCTTCCTTATTTCATTATATATATATCATATATATATATTTATTTGTATAGAGATAATGTGGTAAAAAGCATCTTAGGAAATGGATATGCCTGGTTTTCTGTAATTGTTTTGCTACAAACAAATATTACAAATAATGTTAACATTGCAATGCTGTGAGCATTAAATGGAATAATACATTATGACTGACATATAATAGATAATAAGCTTGAGCATAGTGTTCAGTAAGCCTATCTGTGTCCTGTAAGTATAGTAGACCAACAATAACTAGTGTTAATAAATTAAGGAGAATATGTGAGGATAAAGCACTTCTTCTTGGTTAGTTTGGCTGTTTCTTAGATACATTGGAAGTATGGAATTCAACTTATAGGTCATCGTAGGTGAACAATTCCACACTAGATGACTCCCCAAGACTTAAATAATCACAATAGTTTTACAGCCATTTATTTGACAATAGAAGAAAAAATTATGGGACCAAGCACATGTCAATTACTGAAAAAAAAATTCAAATATGTAAGTTACATCTTTCATTCAAAATGCAAACACTCCAACTTCATTTCTAATGCTGCACTATTCTAAGTGATAACCAATGTTCAAAATGATCATTAGGAAGTATTCCTGATATGCTGAATCATTAAGAAAATATACTTAGTCTTTCTAATTACAATTTTCCTTAGGCAGAAATCTAAAATTGTATTTTATTTTCAGCTACAAGTTTTGGTACAAAATAAATGTTGTTTTCCCACATTTATCTTGACAAAGTGGAGTATTAGCACTCTGCTTTGCCCTGTGGCTTGATCGTTCCAGGTAATAGAAGCTGTATGGAATTTCCATTGTTTCAAATGGAAGCAGAGGCATCATTAGACTCAAAATATTGCAGTGTCTTTTTGGGCAAGTTATTATCCTTAGTCATTACATCCTTGTCCATCTCCTTTCAAAAAAAGGAAGAAAAAAGTGATATTATTTGGCAAAAGTATACTAAATCCTTCAATCTGATTAAGAAAAAAAACAAAACGAAACAAAAAATCTGCTTTGAGTCATTTGTTAATTCATCTCCATTTTCTTCCCCCTGCCCCGCCCCCAACCACAGCACAGCTATTTTTTCTTTCTGTTCTATTCCAGTGGAACAAGCTGATCCAGACATATTTAATGAGGCAAAATGTATTCTTCAGGCTACCCAAATTTGCAGCTGAATAGCTTATTCTGCAGCAGAGACAAGATCTGTCAACCTTGTATGCCCTGAAATATACAGAAGGCCACAGATAATTTCTACAGTATTGACCCCCCAGGGAAGTGAATAGATAAATTTCTGTTTTAGCCAGTCCAAAATACATTATTAAAAATTGGATATTCCCAGCTCTTTTTCGACCCTTTAAAAAATTCCAACTAATACATTGTGTTATTTTGACTGTAATAGTACTTGTTATTCATTTTGGCAACATCTTACAGAATTAGGGGTGTACAAGGAACTCCAAGCTGAAACTTTTTTCACTACATTCTTCTAAGAAAGTGAAATTATTCCATAACATTCCAACTCTTCTTCTGGGCTTAGGTCAAAGATGTGTAATTATCATGTTGATTATAAGAAACAATTAAAAAACACGATGAGGGTAATTTTAGGTGTTGGAAATGTGATAACAATGTACTTGAGAAGACAACCTGGTTTCAGGTTTATTCTTTTTCAGTGATGTTATAATATGTCCAGATGTGGTTTTGTTTTAGTTTGAATTATCTCCTATAGTTTTAATTTTATTTATATATATAGGTGTGTGTATATATATATATGGGGGTGTGTATATATATATATATATATGAAATTCTAGAGGTTTCGTGTTTCAGTAAAATTAGTATTTGGTTAGGAACAGAAATTATGTTATTAGTTTACTTCATTATTCAATATAAGGCTCTATTTTATCATCCAAGAAAAACTATGTACATACTTTTTCACAAGCACTTTTCTTTAAGGCATATTTTCACTGTGTTTCATTTAGTATTAGACAAGTACCTACCAATCTTAGAAAAAATACACGTAAAACAAAGACAAAAGTGAAAACTAAAAATCCTCAAAATGCATCATTTTTTGCCCAAATAAATCATTCTCTCCAGGCCTATTTCCAAGGATCCAGCTTGTCTCCACCCCTGTGTGTGAATACGCAGCCATTCATTACTATAGAATCATACGAGCTCTTTAAGATGTGTCTATTGAAAGATTTAGGGCAAATTTTCTCTACCAGTTCCTGAAAGTAAACAAGAATTTCATAAATTTGGAATGATTTAGGGTTAGACAACTCTTAATGACACGCTCTTGATTTAAGGTTCTCATCGTCTAACAAAAAAGTCAGTCACCTTTCTTAGCCTTATCAATTTTCAAAGACGTTTTGAAGGATAGATGAGCTATCTGAACTGAAAATTTCACCGATTTAGTGAAATATTTTGTGTACTACATCATCTCTTCCTTTTATTTTTGCAGTTCGCAAACAGACTTCCCTAGCCAATAAACTTTTGCTTCCCATCTGCCCAGAGAGCACATACTGTGACTCCAAAAACACTGCTAAGAAAAGTTCAGCGTTCCAAGTAGTGAGCATTATTTACACCCACATATGTAGCTGATTCACAAATGATAAAAATATTAGTATATATATTTCAGATTACTAAGTAAATTTTTTAGATTATTGCTAGCATACTAAACATCTGTATATTTTAAATTCATGTATTTAAGTATGTGTGCCTATGTTGAAACAAACACATTCAGAGTAAATCTACCTAGTGACTTCAATAATTCATCAAACTATGCATGTTGGCTTTTAATATACTTTCCCTATTTAATGCCCCCCAACCCCTTAAAAACAAAACAAAATAAAACCACAAACTAAAATCAAACCCCCACAAAACAAAAACCAAATCAAACAAGGGAAAGTCCTTAAGTTGTGCTTGAAGCCATGTGATACTTTTTCTGAAAATATTGGACTTGAAGATTTATAATTCTGCATTCATAGTGAAGTCCCATTTAGAATAAGGGGAGTATGAGTATAGTGGCCATAGGAAAAATTTTTTAAAAATGTAGATCAACCTAGTTTCCCTTTCTGCCTGCACACCGAGTATGATGTTCAGTGAAACCACCTTTGTTCCAGAAAAATTCATAGCCTACAATGTGATCACCCTGATAAGTTTGTGTTTGGCAATGATACTTCACCAAAGAAAATCTCTCAGCTTGTCCATAAAGTCAGAGGCTTGGATTCAATTTCTGTTTCCATCACGCTACTAATTATGGCCTAATCAGATTTAGTAATCAATCTATTTCTGTTCATCTGTGAGAATAATAATATATGCTTTTCTCCATCAACAATATCATTATGGAGATAAAATACTACCCAGAATGATAGTAATTAAGAAAAACAGCATAAAAGGTGTTACAAAGTAAGGTGCAGAGAAAATACTAACAAAGCCCACTAACAAAAGAATTTTTTTTTTTGCGTATTTACTTATTTTGTAATAAACTCTTTGAGAAAAGAGACTAAGTCTGTTTTTTCCCACACACAGACAATGCCTGATAGATGAATGGCAATGAATAAATGTTTGTTTTATGAATGCTACTGCCCTTCTCTTTGAACTCATCTTCCATCACAATTTCTTTCTTTCTTATAGTAGTCAAGCTATGCTAGTTTTTTCTGATTTTCCTAAAATACACCAAACTCATCCCCATCTCAGAGTCTTTATATTTTTTCTCCCCTAGACCTGAATCATTCTTCTTCTATATATCCAAATGAACTGTTCCCATAATTCAATTCCCTACTCAAATATCGAGTCCTCAAGAGGACCTAGCCCAAGCCCCAATATCTAAAACAATATACCTCTCCAACACTCTTTACCTCTGCAAGTGCTTACATCCAACCGGTGTTTTAGTAATTTGATTTAAGGTTCTCATCGTCTATAACAAAAAAGTCAGTCACCTTTCATCTGTCTGTGAGAATAATAATATATGCTTTTCTCCATCAACAATATCATTATGGAGATAAAATACTATCCTACTTCCGATTTTTGGCATGGTTTCTGGAATGCTGTTGTTCTCTATACTTGTTTAATCAGTGAACAAAGGAAAAGAGAAGTTTGAATCACATAAAAAATGCATAAAGTGGGCCGGGCGCGGTGGCTCACACCTGCAATCCCAGCACTTTGGGAGGCCGAGGTGGGAGGATCACGAGGTCAGAAGATCGACACCACCCTGCGTAACATGGTGAAACCCCGATTCTACTAAAAATACAAAAAAAAAAAAAAAAAAATTAGCGGGGAGTGGTGGCGGGTGCCTGTACTCCCAGCTACTCCTAAGGCTGAGGCAGGAGAATGAATGGCATGAACCCGGGAGGCGGAGCTTGCAGTGAGCAGAAATCTCGCCACTGCGCTCCAGCCTGGGCAACAAAGCAAGACTCCGTCTCAAAAAAAAAAAAAAAAAAAAAAATGCATAAAGTGTTATATTTGCATGTGAGTTAAGCAAGAAGCTTGGTGAACTGAGGTGCTTAAACATCTCTAATGAGTATTCTAACACACCTTTGGAATACTCATATTACCTCTATCGCATTTGATGCATATTACATAATGCTTTTTGTTATTTAAATGTCTTGATGCAATTTTTTTGGCTAATTTTTAAATTTTTAAACATTTGTGAAAAATTAGGAAAGTATGAAAAGCCTCTAGGCCATATTCCATAATACTAACTTAAGGTGAGAATTGATAAAATGTTTACATGCAGCTGTTTTACAAGTATATGAGAACATATTTTGCAAATAACAAACAGGTATGTAAAATAAAGATACATTTACTCAAAGTATAGGCAGTATTACAATTTGTTTCCTATCCTATTTATTTTCATCTTTGTGAAATTTACAATCTAACTGCTATTAGAATTATAACCATAGTGCAAGTATGGGAGATATAGAAAATATGGACTATAAAATATTAAATGGGCCAAGTTTAATGTTAGCTACAGCATAAAGGCTTTAAGACGGATCGAACATCTTGTGAGTTTTAAACTGTAACCTGAACGGGGTGCAGTTTTGTAGACATAGAAATAGAAGTGGCTGGGGCAATTAATTTGGTAAGGGAGGATTTCATTAGGCAAAAGTAAAAAGAAGGACTTGAAATGTCTTTTATCACGAGGGCTGCCAAGTCTCTGAGTGAAGATGGTTGTCAAAACTGCCATCAATCCCCTTTCACTTTAGCGCTGGCAAAAGGCAACACAGATAGAGTTTGGGAATTACATAGTTTGTTTTAGTTTCCTACATACCCAAGAGCACTGATAGCTGCTGCTTTGAACACAAAGTGATCAATGTTTTCCAGTGACCTGAGTAAATGGGAAACAATCTTTGTCATTGTGTAATTGGCCTGTATACTTTATCCGGAACTTGAAAACATACTAGCATCTAATAAAATTTAGACATGTGTATGTGAACTATTTTTTCACAATACCAGAAAACACACAGTTGACTATTAAAGTTTTTTGTCTTGTTTTATTGTTGAATCATTAGGGCCAGCATACAGCAGGTGATCAATAAGTTTATGTTGAATAAATGAATGGGTGCAAAACCATATTGAATACATTTTACTTACTATAAATCATTGAAAAAGGGAAATATCTGGATCTCAAAGTAAAAGTAATTTAAAATAGGAACTCTTTTTTTATATGCTGATCATAGCACAATGCAATGTATGCTAAGCCTTCAGTGATACAGTGGAGAAAATGGGAAGAATTCCTAAATGCCTGAGGATAAGGAAAGAGGGGGAGAGAAAATATGCAACCCATTTAAACTACTTCTTATGAAGTATCTTTCTAGAGTATAATCAAAGGCTTATACAAAACTCAGAATTGGGCACAACGGTAAGCCAAAGAAACTCAGTCTAGACTCAATACACAGTAACTGATGAGTAAATGGCAGGAACTATACAGCGTTAAGTGAGAAAAAGAGAGTCATTCCAAAATGTATTTACTACAACATCCATCCAGCCAGTGATTGCTTGATATTCATAAAAGTCCAGTGCCTCAGAACAGTGAGGTGGGAAACAGGACTGATAATTAAAGAGAGCTACAAACCCAGTAATTAACTAGGGCCATAAGCAATAAACCAGGTAGACTAGGCCTATAGCAGAATTTACGCCAGGAATACTGGACTACAGGTCAGAATTAATAAAGGTGAATTAAGTAAATGGATCTCCACTGGGGGGCTGATGGTCCTAAAACATATTCTACATGAACTTATTAAGGTTAGTTTACAAACTGCCACGGGGTTGCAGTTGTATTTCAAATTTTTCACTTAAAGGACTAGAGAAAGCAGCTATGTATTTTTCTTCATTAAATGGGAAATAAACTGACCTCCAGCTGAATGGGGCCCTTGATAAGCTATAATGTTGGTATTTACAGTAGATGATAGACAGATAAATATACAGAGATAGAGTTATGCCTATGGGTGAAATTCTACTCTATAAATAGAAGAGCTGCAATCGCCATGATAGCTTCTCCAACACTGGAAGTATCTGTACTCGTTAATTAACTGGTTTTCATTATTTTTATCCCCAACTGTTATATGACAAATTGTTAAAAATCAAAATCTTAATTATATGAATGTCTATTTCTATTTTTATATCTATATATTTTTGATACGGTAGTCAGCCCAAGTAGCTTGTTCATGCTATGGAAATAGTTTAGAAAATGTGCTATCAGTAAACTTTAGTTGCAGAAAACAAATGACGAGGGATAATAGTCTTGGGGGGTATGGAATGACAGTTCTTCAGAAAGTCAGACTAGGCTATATGACTTGAATAAAGATTTCTAGACATGACATTTCAAGAGCAGAAGCCTGGCTGGAAAAAAATCACAGTAAATGAGCAAAAAAGAGAAAAGATTTGAACATTTTAGAGACATTATATGGAAAATGTTAGATACAATCAAGAAAATCATAAGGCAATATTATGAGTATGATTAACTTCAGGCTTATAAAAATGCACAATACAAAATGACAGCTTCAGTTAACTTGCTCCTACATTTTTTAAATTGGGGTACATATTTGGCTTTAAATAAACTAAAAGCAGTTGCAGGAGAAAATTTAATAATATTGGGGTAGAGAAGGGAAGACTTTACTAATCAAACCAAAGTTAGAATTAATGAAGGAAACCTGACAGATTTGACAACATAAAAGTGAAAACTCTTTCTCTGCAAATTCTTGTAAAATAAAGGTATTAGAGATATATGAGAGGAGAAAAGAAAACTAAATAAAGGCAAAATTGAAGGAATAGGTAAGGACTGCTTTTATTGAGCAAGATGTGTAATGTAAACCAGAATTCAGGATGTGGGAAGCCTAATCAGGATTGATTCTAAGAACCCAGGGCAGTGGGCTAGCCAAGTAGATAGAGGAAGATTAGTTCTATACCAGATCACACAGAACAGTTCTATGAGAAGACACAAACAGGAAGACAACACAAGCATCCAGTGAGATGCCCATCTCTAACACCAGTGGGCCAAGACTTTGAGACAGAAATAAAATGTTGAGCAATTACACTGGTTGGTAAACAGATAAGCAGTTATTTTATCAGCTGTTCTTAGCATAGAGGGCTCTGATAGCCTTTGTCTTCCCTAGCGCCATCCTAGGTATGAGAAGAAAAAGCCCAAAGCTGTAGGGTTAGCTATTCTGTACTGCCAGACAATTACACACAGGTGCACACACATACTGAGCATAGGCAGGCAGCCTAGGGGATGACCAGGTCTTTAAGAGAATTGTGACATTAGTGAGGAAAGGTAACTTCTCATAGGGTAGACTCTTCTAGGCTTAATATGGAGATTTTGGGTTGTATTTCAATATTATATTAGCTCCGAAAAGTTGCTAATAAGTACCTTGTGATCAAGACTGGGGTAGCTGGTGAGGGTGGGGACATTTCACTTGTCAGAAGCATTAGAGAAACACTGAGTCAAGAAAAGGTAAAAATGTCTCTTTATTGCTAAGGTTCATGGAGCCCTTCATGTTTTCAGGTACACCATCAGTCTCTAAGAGTAAAATACCCTATAGAGTGTAAACTAAACTTAATTGGACACAGATTACTTTTTATTTTTTTTCATAGAACATATTAAAGAACTGTCATATTCAGCATGTTTTATAAAATGCTGGGTTAGAAATTAACTAAACTCTTCATAGTTTGGAAAGCATCACTTCAAGTCAGACGAATGTCAAAATATGGAAACACAGGAATATAAAAATAAGCAAAAATCTTAGCAAAGTAGTTTGGTTCAGAATCAGTCAGTTTACTTCCACTCAATCATTCATTAAATTCTTTACTCTGTAGTTCAACAATGTTCTGGGCATTATAATGATGAAAATAGTTAGACATTGCCTATCCTCTCAAAAGTTTAATTAATAATAAAATTAAGAACAGGTATGTTTGTTACTTTTCTATTATCAATTTATCTTTAATTTTCAAGGCAGAACTTATTATTTTATATTCAAAGAGCATGTCCTTACATTACATATCTAAGACTCTATATCTAGCACATGATACTGGCATTGGTAAAATGATCGTTAATATAAGGCAATCGATATCTAAGTTCTAACCTGCATGATATTCAAATGAAAAGCAATGGAAGCAAGTCAGTAATGAAAATAGAACCAACTATTATTCCCTGAGTTTCTAATGTGATCCACTTATTTTAGGCACACATTAATTCATTTTAACTCAAACCTTTATAATACACTGAAAGTGTACACTACCAGCTGTATTTTACATAGCAGAAAAGGAAGCTAGAAATCCCTAATATCAAGGATTTTCTGACATATGCACTAGTGTTCAAATGTCTTGCTCTTTCCACTGTGCCATTGCTTCATGGATATGACAAAATCAGGAAGGCAGTATGATTTTGAACAGCAAAAATTAAGAGGAAAGAGCCTGAATCTCAGAATGCAGAAAGTACAATTGGTCTGAGATATAGTAATCTGATGTTTGTAGCACCATCTGACTCTGAATCTGTTCATTATTCAGTCAAGGCTGGTTCAGGAAAGAGCCCAGTGTTTTCAAGCCATTGCTACTTCCCTATTCCTCCTCCTTCACTTTCAACTCTCTGGCAATGCTGTGCTAAGAAATCATTGAACATTTGTCCGTGAGCATGTGCACAATTAATGGGTATATCATTCATAGAAACAACGGAAATAATGCATATTTTATATTTCAACTCTGGCACTAAATTCATATTAAATAGCTGTGTATTACACACGGTGGAGTAAATTTTGTAACATCAAAAAGAAAGTAATTGGAGTACAACAATAAAAGTTTATTTTTACATATAAAGAGTTCAACATAGACCTTTCTGGTTGGGTGGCTCTCCTTCAAGCAGTGACTTAAGTGCTCAGTATTGTTTCACCCATTGGCTCTGCCATTCCCCTGTATCATGTAGTCCTCCAGGGAATCTTCTGTGTTTGGCCCGTATACCACCTTAGCCAAAAGGTGGTCACATAATTATATTACTTACAAGGGGGATTGGGAAATGTAGATTAGCTTTGTGCCTAAAAACAAAAGTAAAATGATTTGGTGAGCAGTTAGCCAAATTTTGCCACATTTCACTTTTCTTGACATAAAATGTCTACTTCTCTCTTCTTGCACATGTATAATAGACACCCTTTGTTTGGGATATACACTAATCAGTGATGATCAAGAAATAAAAACCTCTACAGAATTTATAAAAGGAAGGGGTTTGATACAAGGAATTATATGCTTAAAAAAAGGAAAAATCTACAAAAGCAAATATCCTGGGAAACTGCTGTTCACTGCGGCAAAATCAGAATTCTTCTACATTTTGGAGAGACCTTTTCATGATTGCTATTGCCTGTAACACCAGTGATTTGTGTGTGCTAACTCAAAAGCTGCTCAAAACTCATGTCCGCTCTCTCCTCACACATCTCCCTTTCTCATGAAAGTGTCTCATTATTTGTGGAATCTAACCCAGTTCTCCCTGGCAAGGGGGCTGGGACATACAATTTCTGAGTGTGTTGCCTGTATAGCATAGGAACAAAATGAACAAGTGATGGAAACTTACAAGCCGTCAAGAGATAGTGGTTGGCAACGGAACAAAAAAGTCTTCATCAACTTTTGCAACCATTTAACCATTTCAAAGTCTAACGTTTTGTAGGGATTAGTCACATACTGCTTCTTAGGGTTTGGCATTATGTGGACTAAAAAGGCAAATTATCTTTATCCATACTCTCACTCATGCAGACAACATGTAATGATTTTGAACTCCAGTTTGATAAGGGAAAGAATGGGAAATATACAGGTGTATATTGACCCATAGCAATTCTGAAATCCTGCGGGCATGGAATGTGAAAACCTTATATTTGATTAAAAATTGACATAGTATTAAAATATATAATACATTATTATTAACTACAGTCACTCAACTATGCAGTAGAATGTCAGATCTATTCTTACCACAAAGAAAAGTTTAAGGTGATGAATATGCTAATTACCCCTGATTTGATCACACAAAATGCATACTTATATCAAAACATCACATTGTACCCTATGGATGTCTATAATTTTTATTTGTCAATATAAATTATCACTTTAAGACCAGAAACTGATGTCGCTCTGTGCTAGGAACTCCTCTGTTCATTGTTCTCCATGATCTGTGACTTCTCCCTTGGGTACCATTCTATTTGGCTCCTTCAGAAGCAAACCCTGTGAAATAAATTTCCAAAGGCATTGCATTGTGTTGGCACAGCATCTCCTGCTGGAACAATTCACTGCCCCCAAGATTGCTTTTCAGATAAACCAAGGCTTTTTTAATAATGGCCTTGTGCTTTTGGGGCAGGACACTTTACTCAAAATCTTAGTATATACTGAAATTAGCTGTTTTGAAACAGTTTTATGTCATAGTCATCATACCTGAAGGTTTTACTTTTTTCCCTTAGAATGCATTTTCAAGATCGATTGATTGCTTTGCTTATTAGCACTCATCTCACTACATTTTTTTGTACTTAAAGGATATACCTTAAGGTTATGTGATATATCTAGGTGTTATCTGGAGGTTATCTAAGATAGTCTTGAGTGGAAAAACCACATCCTTAATCTGATCTTTGATCCAAAGCTGAATCTTAACAGCATTTTGTAACTCAAAATCATTTTGTAATTCAAAATCATTTTCAGTCTTATGTTTTACTGCTTGGAGTACATAAACAATATTTTTTTCCAATCTCTCAAGGCCCTATATTTCTTGTCATTTTCTACTCACTTTCATGTATGTTTTCCAACTGGCCAGTTCTTGTTTCAAATCATATGTAATTTTACTGTGTAACACACACATCATACCAGCCGACACACATTCCAACATTCTGGTTTCTATCCTCTGCCCTTAGCACTTCAGTGGACACATGGTCTGACATCTAAGTCATTTTAGATGAGTTTCATCATGTGGTTTAGTATATGTTTCTGTTTCTTTGTGGGTCACATTAGTATTCTGCTTCTGTACTAGTCAAAATATGTTAAATAATACAGCAAAAACTCCTGTATTGTCAGTGAATTAACAAAACACTATCTTACTTCTGGGAAACTCTCTAAGATGGCTGTTTTGTAGGAATCACTCTAGGAGTTTGAATATGATGAGACCTTCTTGTTTGAAAATCATGGAACTTCCCCGTTGGGGTTAAAGTCCACCCTTGGTTCTTCTATAGAACATAGGAGGGATAAGAACAGATCATGTGCCAGAGATCCACACTTGTCGTCTGTGGCAGAACACAGTTACCTGACTTCTGTTAAAGAAAATGGGATATGTAGTCTACCCACGTTCACGGAAAACACACACGCACACACACAAAACGAAAACAAACAAGCAAACTAAACTTAGCCCATTTCTGCAACAAGTTGTTTCCAAATGCTTAGAGTGAAATGTTTATTATACATAAAAAATAGCTCTAGATAATGTGGCCACATTTTAAAAGAAACATGTTAATGAATATTATTCATAAAAATCACTACCATGGGAAGATATATGTTCATTTTAATATTACATCAATTACTCAAACAATTTAAGATTTCCTTTTCATTTTTACCTTTTGGGTAGCTTGTAATACCACACAAAGTAATTACTATTACTATATGATAATAACTCAAAACAGCCAAAATTTCCCTGTTATATAGAAACAGAAATATTACCTAACTTAATGGAAAGTAGTGAGGTTAATTAAAAACTATTTTTGATTACCAGTTCTTCATGTGTTTCTACTGCTTTCATGTTCAGTAAAAGACTTCATGTGTTGAAAATAACTTTGGTAAAAGAAAGTTTGGAAATAAATTTTATAAAAAGTTAGCTGAGTTTTGTCATTAAATCAGTCTATTATTTGAAGAAATGAAAGTGCTTTGAAATGACCGGTTCTTCTCCTACCTTATTGGGGGACCTGAATCAGATTGATTTTTATTTTTTGGTAAAATGACCAAAGATAACAGATAATTCCAAACTTAGTAGACAAGACTGAACACTGACCACACATTTTCTATAAACCCTTATCCAAAACTTATCAAAGAAAAAGTTAGTTTATATCTAAACTTATCTGTAACATTACATAGAATATGTAAAAATGACTAAACTCCGCAATTCAAAGAAAAGTGCTAGACTTTTCAATAACTTGCCCTTGTTATTTCAGCTAGAAATAAAACCAATCTATAGGGCCATCATTAGCATAAAAAAAACCAGATAGCACCAAAAGAAGAACAAAAACAAAGGAATTATGCCAAAATTTTCAGAGAAAAGGGGTGATAACAACGGCAGATTTGCCAAACTAAGATATTGAATATAAGAATTTTAATCTAAATACTACAACATACTCTTTGATCTTGTAAATAGAATGCAGTAATTTGGAACCCTGGTTGAATTATCTTAGTAAAGGAAATATATCTTTTGCCAACCATACTGTGATAAATTCTAGATCCACATACATGACTAGGCCTTGCTTTAAGTCAGACACTTTTCGGTCTTCTCAAAGACATACCTGAGACTGGGTAACTTATAAAGGAAAGAGGTTTAATTGACTCACAATTCAGCATCTCTGGGGAGGTCTCAGGAAACTTACAATCATGGTGGAAGAAAAAGCAAACGTGTCCTTCTTTACATGGCAGCAACCAGGAGAAGTGCCAAGCAAAAGGGGGAAAATCCCCGTATAAAACCATGAGATCACGTGAGATTTCAATCTTGAACAGTGTTTACAGAAGAATAATCAAGATTTTTACTTCTAAATGTCTGTAGTCTAGTGTGAGGAAGCAGAAGAAAGTCAATAATTATAATGAATATAATGTGTGTATCATGACAGCATTGTGTTATAGGGAGTTGGAGCTACTTCTCAGTAAAATGTAAATGTTTTCAAAGAAAAGAAAGGAGATGTTCTAGGTAATTCAATAATGTGAAAAGGACAGAAGAACATTAAAGGGCTACACGTATTCAAAGGACAAATGGGTCTTATTGATTCTATGGCAGTGGAGGGAATTCAAGAGCTTGTTTGTTTCAAGTTTTGAATATAAGGTGGAGATGCTTTGACCTTATTCTGAAAGCAATTTGGGGCCAGGAAAGGCTGGTAAGACAGACAAGTCACAGAGCTATACTTATGAGAAACTACTCCCGCAGCAATGAGCAGATAGGAAAAGGATAAGAATGAAATCAGAAAGACCGTTGTGAAGTTACTGCATTCTGATAAGATGGTATGGAGGCCTGGAATGGGGTAGTGACAATATAGAAGAGAGAACGCTGTGAGCTATGTATAAAATTATGATTCAGTAGTGTTTAGACATGAAAATTAATAAAGAAGTCAAAGATGAACATGTTCTTGTCCTCTTGCTTGAGCAACTGCATGAAGAGATGCACTATTAATATTTGCCAAGCTGAAAAAGTCACATTGAAAGTAGAAGTATTAGGGAGAATTTTGTAATTTGCCTGGGAGAACTATGCTTCAATATGTGATTTTGAACATTGAGAAACTGTCTCGTGAAGATAAAGCTGTGGGGCCACAGGCATATACATTTGGATGTTGGTTAAATTCGTAGACAGATTGGATTTCTCAGGAAGCAAGTTGAGAGAAGGAACACAAGAGAACCAGATTATGCCATAAAAAAAGAGCAAAATGAAGAAGCAGAATGAGAAGAAATAGTAAATTAGGCAAAAGAAAAGAATTAGGTGATCGTATGGAAGTCAAGAGAAGAATGCATTCCAGAAAGATTTTCAGGATTAAATTATTTTCAGAAATTAAATAAGAAAAGTTTTGAAAATGTCTATTGCAAGTGGAAATAAAGAGTTTATTGAAAATCTTGCAGTTACATGACTATTTGTTTAATTGGCTCTCAAAAGTGCTGATTTAATAAAAAGAAAAGAGAACAAGTTTGCATTTTTTTATGCTTATAAAGAACAAAAAACTTATTCAGACACAAGCATTTAATGTAAATTTATCAAATGTACATCAATGAATACTTTGTCAATATGCCCTTTGCAACCTTTTGGATGATTAGTAGAACCTGTGGATTCTACATATCACTAAGCAAAACAAAACAAAAAGAGAGGATATCAAGTGCATTTATTTACCATAAATTCCCTAGACATATATGGCACAGAAATTTATTTGCATGACTCTCCTGCTAAGATATTCTCATCATTGGTTTTATTCAATCATTTTTAAATTAAAAAAAAATTCTCTCTGCTAAGAGACTTGTTTATTTTTGCCTTGGGATAATCGAGGAAGTTCCAATCTATCAAGGTTTTTATTTATGTGCAAAAATGTAAAGCATTTCTAGTTACAATAATTCTAGAAATTTGAAAATTATAAATAGACTATGACCCCCAAATTAATTTGTTTTTGAATTAATAACCAGTTTTTTCCCATAAAAATGTTATAAATGCTGTTTAGCTTCCTAAACTAATTCACAAAATACCTATAAATAATACTGTATTAGTTTGTTTTCATGCTGTTCTAAGGAAATACACAAGAGTGGGTAACTTATAAAGGAAAGAAGTTTAATTGGCTCACAGTTCAGCGTTTCTGGGGAGGCCTCATGAAACTTACAATCATGGTGGAAGAAAATGCAAACGTGTCCTTCACATGGCAGCAGCAAGGAGAAGTGCTGAGCAAAAGGGGGAAAAGCCCCTTATAAAACCATGAGATCATGTGAGAACTCACTCACTACCACAAAAACAGCATGAGGTCTGCTATAAAGGCACATGCACACGTATGTTTATTGCGGCACTATTCACAATAGCAAAGACTTGGAACCAACCCAAATGTCCAACAATGATAGACTGGATTAAGAAAATGTGGCACATAGACACCATGGAATACTATGCAGCCATAAAAAAGGATGAGTTCATGTCCTTTGTAGGGACATGGATAAAGCTGGAAACCATCATTCTCAGCAAACTATCGCAAGGACAAAAAACCAAACACCACATGTTCTCACTCATAGGTGGGAATTAAACATTGAGAACACTTGGACACAGGAAGGTGAACATCACACACCAGGGCCTGTTGTGGGGTGGGGGGAGGGGGGGAGGGATAGTATTAGGAGATATACTTAATGTAAATGAGGAGTTAATGGGTGCAGCACACCAACATGGCACATGTATACATATGTAACAAGCCTGCACGTTGTGCACATGTACCCTAGAACTTAAAGTATAAGAAAATATATATTATATATATATATATATATATATATATATAAATAAAACAGCATGAGGTTAACCAGCCCCTGGATTAAATTACCTCCCACCAAGAAGAGACTCAGGTGGGGACACAGCCAAACTATATTAAATACTGAGTAAATGTAAATCAAAGTTAACATCTGTTGATTCTTAACATGCTAAATACATTAAAATATGAGCTAATTTATTCTTAATAACTATTAGCACATATAATCACTATTATTCCTATTTTATTGATATATAACAAAAAAAATAGAGAGGTCAATTTTTCCAAGTTTACCAGTTTGCAAGTGGTTGAACTAAGACTAGAAAGTTTGGATCTTATTCCAAAGCATGTAATTCATGCCATTTTAAAACTTCTAATATAAATAAATTCAAACATGTGCAAAAGTATGAATAAAAGTATAACCTCTTGTAGAGCCATCACTCAGCTTCAGAACACTTCTAATTTCATGACCATTGTTGTTCCATACATATCTTCACGAAACCTCTCCCTCCACCTCATCTGTATTATTTTGAAAGATCTCACATATCATAAAATTTCAACTTAAAATTTCAATGTGGCTCTATAAAATGCATGGACTTTATTTAGCACTGTTACAATACAGTTGACCCTTGAACAATTCAGGGGTTGGGGTACCAATCCCACATCCAGTTCGAAATTCATGTATAACTTGTTAATCTCCAAAATTTAGCTACTGGTAGCCCACTGTTTACTGGAAACCTTACCAATAACAAATCCTTACCTACTACCATTAACTCAAGATGTATTAAAGACTGAAATGTAACAGCTCAAACTAAAGAAATCCTAGAAACCTAGGAAAAACCCTTCTTGATGTCACCATTAGCAAAGAATTTACGGTTAAGTCCTCAAAAGCAATTGCATCAAAAACAAAAATTGACATGTGAGACCTAATTAAACTAAAGAGCTTCTGCATATCAAGAGAAACGATCAAGGAAGTAACAGACAGTTTAAAAATGGGAGAAAATATTCACACACTATGCATTCGAAAAGTCTTAATATTCAGAATCTGTAAGAAACCTAATCTAACAAGCAAAAAACAAGTAACTCTATTAAAAAGTAGGCAAAAGACATGAACACTTTCAAAAGAAGACATACAAGTGGCCCACAAACATAAGAAAAAAATACTCATCATCAATAATCATCAGAGAAATGCAATCCAAACTACAATGAGATACCATCTCATACCAGTCAGAATGACTTTGTTTTTAAGTCAAAAAAAAACAGATATTGGCAAAGCTTGAAGAAAAAGATACACTTATACACTGTTGATGGGAATATAAATTAGTCTGGCTACTATAGAGAGCAGTTTGGAGGTTTCTCAAAGAACTGAGTTGAACTACCAGTAGACCAAGCAATCTCATTACTGGATATATATGCACAGGAAAATAAATTGTTTTATGATAAAGACACATGCACCCATGTGTTCATTGCAGCGCTGTACACAATAGCAAAAACAGAATCAACCCAGGTTCCCATCAATGGTGCCATGGAATACTATGCAGGCATATAAAAGAATAGAATGAAATCATGTCCTTTGCAGCAATGTGGATGCACCTAGAGGTCACTATCCTAAGTGCACTAATGCAGAAACAGAAAACCAAATTTCACATGTTCTCACTTTTAAGTGGCAGCTTAGCTCATGTAAAACTGAAAATATGCAGTGTTTGGTTTTCTGTTTCTGTATTAGTTCACATGCACACGTAGATGGGAACAATAGACACTGTGGACTATTAGAAGGGGGAGGGAAGGAGAGGAGCAATGGCTGAAAAGCTACCTATTGGATACTAGGCTTACTACCTGGGTGATGGGTTCAGTCATACCTCAAACCACAGCATCATATAACACATCTTTACAACAAACTTGCAATACCTTACAATACCTTATTCTAAAATAAAAGTTGAAAAGAAAATGAAAAGAACACATATTTTGTATGTTATTTATATTATATACTGTATGCTTATAACATTAATAAAATAATCTAGAGAAAAGAAAAAGTTATCAAGAAAATCAGGCAAATACATTTACTATTCATTAAATAGAAGTGGATGATTATAAAGGTCATTAATTTTTATAATTGAAAAGGCTGAGGAGAAAAAAAAACAGAGAGAGTTGCTCTTGGTGTGACAGAGGTGGCAGAGGTGGGAGAAAATCCACCTACTAGAGGACTTGCACAGTTCACACTCATGCTGTTCAAGTGTCAGTGGTACCACAATAACATCTAAATGAAAATAAACAATGATTCCTTTATATTTTCATATGCTCAGTAAGTACTTAAATACCCCATTGCCTCATGCAAAATTCAAAGATGATTTGCTACAATCAAAATCCAAACAACATCCACTTACGGCATTTTGTTGATTTGTGTCTTTTAATCTCTGCAGCTATAAACCCTCTCCCCATCCTTACTTTTTTTTATTCTTACTATTTATTTATTCACTAAACTGAGTGATTTAATTTGCAGAATTTCAATATTGCAAATTATTCTGAATACATCATAGAAGTGTTTTACAAGCTCTTCTATGCTTTTTATTTTCTGTGAATTGTTAGGATCAGAAGCTTCAAAAGCCCATATTTATACTTTTATTGTACACTGCCTATAATTTGGTTAAATGTGTGTTTTAATAATTAATAAAAGATAAGTAAAGATGAGTTATTGTTTATTAGGTAAGATATATGTTAAGCTGTAGGTGTAACTGTGAGCCAAAATAGCTCTGGTTTAAGTTAAGTTTATATCTCTCATTAATATCAATCTGGAAGTAGGAAGAACAGGTGGAATAATCGCTCTGCTCCACAAGGTTTCCCAAGGATCCAGGATGTAGCTATCTGTTTCTCCACCATTGCAAAGTTATTGTTTTTCTTTCATGAAACATTATGGCTCAACATTAGGTACTTATTCTTACCAGCAAGCAGGATGAAAAGAGAAAATTTCCTTCTAAGACTCTAATCAGGGTGTTTTTCACAGTACTTCCACACATATAATTCATCACAGAAATACAGTTTCAATGGAAAAAGAAAATACAGTGTTGTCTATTTGCTGAGCTAAACATTTTCTTACTAATAAGAAAAGGAGAGAATATTTATTAGGAGATAAGCTAACAATTTCTAGCCCACAAGCCAAAGCTCTAAAACATTTTAAGTAAACAATAATGAAGCTGAATCATTGTGATTTTGCTCACGAGCTCTCATGTTCACACAGTTGTGACAGAATATTGGCCTAGATAGATAGTTATCACTTTTAATGGCAAAAATGCAATTACTTTTGCACCAACCTAATATATAAGCCCAAGTCTTGAAAGTATCCTAGTCAGTGGTGTATACCAGATGGAAATTGAACTTCTATTCCCTGGGAGTTAAGCAAAAATTAAGGCAAAATAAACAGAATATGGGAATGTAAAAATTGTGTGGTAGATATTATTTTTCCTATGTTGTGTGTGTACAACACGTTATACATTTTACCTATCTGGTTTCCTCAAATACACGTATTTGAGTGCCTGTGTGTATGTGTGTATGTTCGTATCCCTATCCTTATCTCTATATTTATTTTTGTATTGCATTTTTAAAGTACAATTTTTATGTGTGTAAGGGACTTTTTATACATCAATGGCATGTTCCAGACATTTTAGAGTCAACATTTATTATCCATGTAATTTATCTTTTTATGAATTAAGAAGAATTAAAATATTAAGGTCAAACATTCTCTCAAAGGCGAGTTTGCTCAAGTCTTATCTCTTTTCCTTCAATCCTCATACTTCCCTGTTTACTGGGTGGAATGTACAGTCGAATTTTGAGGCTAGTTATGTAGAGTCAGAATTCTATAATGTGAAAATGGCAAATAAGAATCTAACAAGTTCAGTGAGGGATAAATTAATTAATTTTTGTTGAATACTACTATCTGCTGCATATTAGGTACTGAAAGAATACATTTTACACATATAATCAACAAATATAATCACAAACGTTTGAGCTATGTATTATTAACTGCTCCTTTCATTTGTGAAAATTTTGGTTTAGAAATATATTTTTCCATATTACTTTGAGAGGTGGTAGTCTAGAATATTAATCTAGAACTTTTATATGCCAAATTGCATTGTATTTTAAATGTACTTTGAAATATACAATGTTTCTGTCTTGCCACAGCAGTTTGCTGCTTAAGGATAAATCCTATGACTCTACAAAAGGGTTTCACAATGTCTGTGGACTTGGCCTGAAGTCGTGATATAAATATGTGTTGTGTGTAATACTTTAGTCAATTAAGCTTAGAAAATTTTGAGTCAGTCTAATTTAATTACATTTCTTTATTTTAGAACATCTCAGTATCTTCAATAAACGTTGTTTATATATGTCTTAATAGGCTTTCTGAATCACTAGGGGCAAAAAATAATACATAATATTTCCAGAAATTATTTCTTCATTGAATTATTTCCCCAACAAAGAAGATTTATTTTTGTGACTTGAAAGCATGCACACCTGGATATACATATTTTTGTGTTTATATATACATATATAGGTAAACATATATCTGCCTATGTTTTATAATCATATGCAAAAACCTTACAAATTATTGTAATTTATTAATTGAGTGCATTTTGGTAAGACTTAAAACTATTAGCAAGAAGATAAAGAAATGCATGCAAGTTCAAAAATAGTTCTCCAAAGAGGACATACAAATGGCCAACAGTTATATTAGCAGGTGCTCAACATCACTAATCATCAGAGAAAATGCAAATCAAAACCACTGTGAGAGATCTCATAGCATTAGGATGACTATTATCAAAAAGACAAAAGATAAGTGTGGGTGACAGTGTGGAGCAAGGAATCGTTGAATACTGTTGGTAGGAATGTAAATTGGTACAGCCATTGTGGAAAATAGTATGGAAATTTCTAAATAAATTAAAATTAGAACTATATTATGACCCAGCAATTCTTCTCCTGGGTATATACCAAAAGCAATGAAATTGCCACATTGTGTAGATATCTATGCTTCCATGTTACTGTCAGTATTTTTTTCTTTTTAGACGGAGTCTTGATCTATCACCAGGCTGGAGAAGAGTGGTGCAATCTCGGCTCACTGCAACCTCCGCCTCCTGGGTTCAAGCAATTCCCCTGCCTCAGACTCCCGAGTAACTGGGACTACAGGAATGCCACCATGCCTGGCTAATTTTTTGTATTTTAGTAGAGATGAGTTTTCACCATGTTGGCCAGGATGGTCTGGATCTCCTGATCTTGTGATCCGCCCACCTTGGCCTCCCAAAGTCCTGGAATTACAGGCGTGAGCCACCCCACCTGGCCGTTACTTTCAGTTTTATTCACAATAACCAAGATGTGAAAACAACCTATGTGTCTGTCAACAAATTAACAAAGAAGCTGTGATATATATACATATAAAATAAAATATTATTCCACCTTGAAAAAGAAGGCGATCTTGGCATTTGCCACCACAACATGGGTGAACCTGGGGGACATTTTGTTAAGTAAAATAAGCCTGACTCAAAAAGAAATATACTGCAAGATCTCATCATATGGGGATTCTTAAAACAAAACAAGGCCAATATCCAGAAATAGAGAATAAAACAATTTTTACCCTGGGAAATGCGGGCAGGGAGGAAATGATGAAATGTAGGCCAAAGGATACAAAGCAGCAGATAGGTAGATTGACCAGTTCTAGAGATGTACAACATGAGGTCAATAGTTGATAATGTGGTATGATAATAAGAGTAACTGGGTGAGATGATGGCTATGTTCATTTGCTTCACTATAGTAACAACTTTATTATCTCTACGTATATCTATATGTATAACATCATGTTGTACAGTGTAGACAATAAAATTTATAAAAATCAAGACAAAAACAGAATATAAAGCATTTGTATCACACAATGACTATTAGCATGTTATAGGGAAGCAACTGATTATTTCTGATGTGCAATGTGCATATCATGTGTATATAAAGACCATGGTGCTTTGGGCTGACCTAACAGGACCTTACAACTTTAAAGGCATTTGAGAATAACATTTAGGCATGATTCAAGTGTGTAACAACTGTAGTTAGCACTGTGTTTTGAACATGCAGTGCCCTCAAGAAATACTAAATTTGCCAATGAATTTATTATTATTTTAAAGCATAGACTTATAAGGAAAACTTAGATATTAAGTTTGGAGGAAAACAGTGCAAATTTAGTCTATATCGAACTTGATTTCATGAGGAGCTTACATACATAAAATATTCCGTTGCTTAGCCAATTCTTCCAGAAGAGACTCCCTGAGAAATTACCTTTGCTTGGGTATATTAGTTCTTTCTTGTGCCTCAGGAGAGGCAATTTACCTTTCAAGTATGAAGAACTTGCTTTGAGAAAGTATTTTACTCATTCTGACTCC
Source organism: Pongo abelii (assembly GCF_028885655.2). NCBI lineage: Eukaryota > Metazoa > Chordata > Mammalia > Primates > Hominidae > Pongo > Pongo abelii. The sequence continues at coordinate 28,115,918 of NC_071988.2, forward strand.
CTGGAAGATTGAGCCAGATTTAAAGAAATTACGCTTTATGTTTAGCAGGTTAGAGTCAGATGTGACCAATAGCATGTGGCTTTTGCAAGGGTTACTTATTTTATGTAATTCATCTTACTCTGTGTGCAATTCTTGTGTCTCTGTCATGACATAAAATCCGCAAATCTAAGAATTTACTTCATTATTTAGACTAGATATATATAGAAAATGAGTTGTTAACCCACTTTCATTGTGTCCAGCTAGTCAGCTAGTGACCATATAAATTCCTTTTTTTTTTTTTTTTTGAGTCTGAGTCTCGCTCTGTCACCCAGGCTGGAGTGCAGTAGCGCGATCTCGGCTCACTGCAAGCTCCGCCTCCTGGGTTCACGCCATTCTCCTGCCTCAGCCTGCAGAGTAGCTGGGACTACAGGCGCCCGCCACCACGCCCAGCTCATTTTTTGTATTTTTAGTAGAGACGGGATTTCACTGTGTTAACCAGGATGGTCTCGCTATCTCCTGACCTTGTGATCCTCCCGCCTCGGTCTCCCAAAGTGCTGGAATTACATGCGTGAGCCACCACGTCCGGCCTATGGTGGTTCTTTAAAGTGAGACTGGAGAGAAAATGAATGAATTTTTCAAGGTCACCTGAAAAACAGAATCACATTTTGAAAACAGTTCTTCTAACTTCAGATTAATGTTGTTTGTACAGCACCACAATGCTTTTGATTGCATATAGGAGAAACAGTAGATAGAAAAATAAAACTGTAGTTAATAGCAATTCTTCAGGCTTTTTAAAGTATGAGCATCATAAAATGGCTCAGAATTGAAAATTAAGTTTTGGTAATATTAGGATCTGCGAAATATTTTTCAAATGTGATGAAATCTATTTATCCATTCATTTAGAGAATTTGTCTTCCTTATTAACTAACTATCTTTCTTTGTCTTAAACTTTCATACATCCCACTGGATATTTTAGTCACTCAATAAGATCAAACAGGATAAGAAAATGCAAACTGTCAAGAAAATAATCCTTATATCATTATACTTTTGTAACTGTGGTAAAAGTTCATGAGCAACGGCACTAAAATTATTTAGGTTTTCAGCCTTGAAATTTGGACTAGTTAATTAGAACCAAAAGAGAAGAACCAATTGCTGCAACATGTACATGTATTCTGTCACAAAGCCATCAGATCTTCCTCTAGTTTGGGATTTAAGGTATATCTTATAAATTGGGTCTCAAAAATGTTTGGAAACAAGTAATAATGAGTATGTGATCATAATAGATACATAATTCCTTATTTTATATAATTTAATCTTTGTGGCTAATGATAAATTGTAGGGTAGAGGTGATTTTCATAGATAAATATATACTACTCATATATATACACATATATATGTGTGTATATATATATACACATATATATATAGTGTGTATATATATATATACACACACACACCAGTCACATATATGAGTTGTAATTATATGTATATACATGTGTAATTATATATACATATATATGGTGTGTGTGTATATATATATATCACTCATATATATGAGTAGTAAACAAGAAAGAATTAAGCAGAATTCATATTTCTCCTACTCAATACATTAGTAAAAATTAGAGATCATTTTGAAGTGAGAAAGGAAGTAATCATTGTAAGATTCCAAAGCAACATGTACAAATTTATTCATAGTTTAATGTTCTTTTATATTTTTCATTTCATTGGCAACATTAAGTTTTGTGTTGTTACCTGAAAATAAGCCATACGTTAACTGAAAAATAAAGGGGTCTGGAGCCATTTAAAGGATAAATCCATATCTCATAGATGTTAATAGCTAAATTAATAAAATTTTTAAAATTAAATTACTATGTGATACCCAATGCAGTGATATTTTAAAATTATAGCTTTTTGAATTATATATAGTTTTATTTTAAATATCATACATGATTTTCAATAATGGTTCTGTAAACAGAGATGATGAACATACGGAATTGCCAATAATAAAATGATACATAAATAAAATACAAAACTAAAATAAAAAGTAATACACACTAATATAAATAAACACCAGTAAATAAACCTGGGAAGATTTCATGAGCTGAGAAATTAGCGTCTGCAGGAAAGCAGTTGGATAAAGAGAAATGGCACAATCACCCTCCTCTTTACCAGAGTAGCAAAAATGTGTATATAATAAAAATATTACAGAACTCTTAAAAGTACAAACAATGAGTTTATGATTTTAATCTGTCACAGTTGTACTTGTTCTGTAATATAACAGTCATTTTTTTTCAAGAAAACAAATTGTAACAAATGAGAACTATTAACTGTCATGACTGAACTATACACATTTAATCATCATATTTTAAATCATGTCAAATATCTGTGCTGAAAACTCTAAATTATCCTTTGTACTTCAATGATTAAAAGCCTGGAAACTGTATTTCCCTAACTTCTTTACCAGGAGAGTTCTCATATTAGGCCAATGAGAGTGATTAATGTAAAATTTGAGACTTGGGATTTAAGAACAAAACATTATTCTCAAGGGATAGCCACAGACAGATATGTGGATTACAGAGCTTTCTAACATTGGATTTTGCTAAGGTTTTACAGTGCTTCCTGTGATCATTCACTGTGGAACTGTAGACAAATAGGGTAATTGATGGAAACTTCCAGGGACTTTCTAAACTTCATAAACCTAGACTTTTCAATGGTGCTATAAACATTCGAATCTCTTTCTGCTTGGGATACATAGAATTAGCTTATATTTTCATAGTTCTCTTTGAATGATCCATATCCCCAATAAACATTTTGCTGTGTCCAATCTGATCCTCTTCATAGGAGCCAATGACTCATTTTTTGAGGATTTGAGACATTTTTGGTCAAAAAACTCAGTACATTTTACCCTATTGTGAATGGGAATAATATAAACAAAGTTTAAAATGTGGCCTTAATTTTGATAAAATGAAAGAATCCATAAAGTTTAAAAAAAGGAAAATAGGATTTTTCAGTTTGAGAAGTTGAAAGCTGACACTAGTTATGATTTTAAAATCTTGAAAAAATAACAAATGACTTAATTTAAGAGAACGTCAATTCTCTCTCTCTCTCCTTTTTTTTTTTTTTTTTTTGTAATACCAAAATTCAAATATCAGGGCAAAAGGAGCACCATGCAAAAGATGCAAGAGTTAATTTCAGAAAAAACTCAAATACAATCATTTACAAATCCCTACAGAATTAAACAGTGGTTAAGCACATTTCTGCATCTACTGGCACACAAGAACTAAAACTGGATATGTAAAACAACTGGATATCTGGAGAAATGACAGACCTATGTAGTTAGTAATGAAGCTAGAAAAATCTTAATCTTTAAGGAGAGCTTTAACTAAATTAAGGTTACATGGCTTTGCTGCAATGAACCAAACTGTAAATATTATAAAGTCTTTCAACAATAATTGAAGAGATTATAATATTCTAATATTTAATTATGTCTTTATACTCACATATTCACTTCTTCAACAGTTCAAAAGCAATTGAGTTTAGCAACTACTTAGTAACTGTGATTAGTCTGAGTAAAAATTCCCTTGATGGTATAAATTTTAATACTTCACAACTGTGAACTACTTCATCAGTTACAAGTATAATTTTAATATTGCCTCTCTAGCATTAAATTTACTAGTTAACTCCCTGGCTTTAAGGTTAGCTTCGGGGGGGTGAGAGTCATATTTTTCCAATTGCTTATCCGTAAACAACTGAAATGAGACTAGATTGCCTGTGCAATTGATCTAAGATTGCAATTAGTACATGTAAATATTCAAGCTTTTTGTATTTTACAATTTAATTTTTTTAATTTCTAAAAATGTGTGTAAATTTATGGGATACATGTGTAATTTTCTTATATGCCTCTTAGTGTATTCATCACCTGAGTAGTGTACTTTGTATCTATTAATTTCTCATCATCCACCCTCCTCTCACTCCACAGGCTTCTGAGTCTATTTTCTATCCCTCCACACTCTCTGTCCACTGTACACATTATTTAGCTTCCAGTTGTAAGTGAGAACATGAGGTATTTGTTTTTTTCTGTTTCTGAGTTGTTTCATTTAAGATAATGGCCCGCAATTCCATCCCTGTTACTGTGAAATACATGATTTCGTTTTTTATGGCTGAATAGTATTCTATTTTGTGTACATACCACAATTTCTTTATCTAATTATGACTTGACAAACACTAAGATTGATTCCATATCTCTGCTCTTGTGAATTGTGCTGTGATGAACATACAAGTGCAGGTATTCATAGCTGCTGTCAATTTTCTCCTTGTATCTTTTCTACTCACTTGGATCCCATGTTTATTTCTTGGCCTTCTTCCTTTAAATATCTCCTGGCATTTTAATGTCTCTCATTGGTTTCTCATTTGCTTACCGAAGTAATTTGGTGACTATGGCAATACTAAATTTGGTCCTTTTCCTTTTTTTCTCTATAAACTTTTTCTTTGCAAATTATTCTACTACTTTGGTTTGAATTATCACTACCATGTACAGTGAACCTGTGACAGGTTGAATAATGGCCACTCAAAGATACTACTAAGTTCTAATTTCTGAAATTCATGTTAGCTTATTGGGAAAAGGAGTCTTGGCAGATACAATTAAGTTAAGGAACTTGATAAGATTATTGTGGATTATCTGGATGGTCCCTAAATATTAATACCATCACAAGTGTTCTTTATGAAACAGAGGCAAATCGAGATAACCTAGCCTTTATTCTGGAGACTTAGGAATGTTAGGGTTTCTAATAATACATGGTTTTGTCTTATGTCTCTTTACTTTGATTATGCTTTTCTCCATGACAGGAATAACTTTGCTCATGTTCTCTACCTGATGAGCTTCTACTTATTTGTTATGGTCTAGCTCCAAATTCACCTGTTTTGTATAGTCTATCCCTGCATTCTGGAGGAGTTCATTTCCCACATGTCTGCAATCAGTTCTTTTTTGTAGTGTTTCGTTGTTGTTGTTTGTTTTGTTTTATTCTTTGAGACAGGTTCTTACTCTCCCATCCAAGCTGGAGTGCAGTGGTGCAATCACTGCTTATTGCAAGTCTTATATCCTTTTTGGTTTCCTGGGCAAGTGATGTGCCTTATTTTTTGTGTTTTCAATATACATGCTTACTATATAGCAGATATCTAAAAGCACGGTTTCATGTGGCTGTGTGCTGGAACATGTTTAACAACTACTTTGCAGCAATATGGATAGAGATGGTGTCCATTAACCTAAACAAACTAACACAGGAACAGAAAACCAAGTACCACATGTTTTCACATATAAGTGAGAGTTAAATAAAGAGAACACATGGATACTGGGAGGGGAATGACAGACACTGGGACCTACTTGAGGGTGAAGAGTAGGAGTGAGAGGATCAGAATAAGTATCATCAGGTACTATGTTTATTATCCAGGTGACAAAACTATTTGTACACCAAACCCCTGTGACACACAGTTTACCTGTATAACAAACCTGCACGTGTATCCCTGAACCAAAAATAAAAGTTAAAAATAAAAATAAATAAAAGGAAAAAAAATTAAAAAGAAATACAGCTACATAACAGTTACGATGTTGATGTTTTCTTAATACATTAATTGAACCTGAGAAATTAACCACAGATTTTCAGTGAATTATGGCTGCTCAACCAATGAAGTTAATGTAGAAAAAAAAAATTTCATGGAATTTCTTATGGTGTAAATACTCCTAACATAGCATATTTTTAGCTGGCAATGGGAGATATTATTTCCACCATACACAGCAACTAGATATAAATAACTTCATAGACACAAATATTAATAAAGAATAGAAAACCATTAGGAAGTGATGGTTTTGAGAATTAATTTCCTTTTTAAATATTATATGCTTGATCATAAGTTTCTATAATTAATCTTTAATGATGGCTATATTTAATAACTAGAAAGCAAAATTACTGAAAAATGAATGATGGGCTCTTGTGAGCCAAGATGAGCTGGCTTCAGCACAACATTGATTTTATGATATAATACATGGATCCAATAAATGTAAACTCTTGTTTGAAAAAACTTTTAGAATAATATTCAAACTATTTAATCAATAAGTAAATATCTACTATTCATGATATTTCATACTGTATTAGATTATTTGCAGAAAGATAAATAGAAACAATGAAATACATAACAGTTTTTTAGGAGAAACTGCATAAACCATGTTATACCACGAATATATTTTTCAATTTAAAAAATCTTATTTATAATCTAAAAATAACTTTATATTTGGTAATAAGGTACACATAAAATTTAAAAATATATTTCAAATCACTCTACAAAGAAAATCTCAATACAGAGCATTTTCTCTTTTGATATTGCACAATTCTTTATAAAATTTGAGTTAGTTTATAACATTAATGCTGATACTTTCTCATACATTCACATTTTAAAAGTGATTTATAAATTAAAAATTATTTAAGAAGTAGCTTTTGTTAATCAACTAATTTCCAAATATTTTATAACTGCCAAATTGTGTTACGAACTGGTATCATTGTATGGCAGAGTTACAAAATAAAAATAGAACAGAATGTTTAAGTATTAGAAGTGTTGATTAGTCAGTCTTCAGCAAGGGCTAAATGTAAATTGATTAATTTTCTTAAAATATGACGGTTAACTTTTTTTACAAAGTTAAATATGAGCTACATCTAAAAATGGGGGCACAGTTTCATTTAAGACAGAAAGTTTATTTTTTATTTATTGATGTGCCATCTTCCCTTTCTCCATTTAATAGAACTTTCTGCATTTCCTGGCATATGAGGATATTTTACAGACTATTTTTATTTATTTCCTGATATCGTCATCTTTTCTAGTATGTCAAATGAGTCACATAGTGTGTAGCATTTTGTGTCCGGCTTTTTACATTTAGTATAATACTTTTGAGATTTATCCATATTGTTGCACTTATTAGCAGTTTGTTCTCTTTAATTGTTTAACAGACTTCCGTTTTATGGATGTACCTCAGTTTCATGATAATTCATTCATGATGAAAATAAATTGATTTAGATTTTTGTTAACTATGAATAAAGCTGTTGTAAACATTTGTATAGAAGTCTTTGGGAAGACATGAGTTTTGATTTATCTTAGATAATAAAAAGGAATAGGTTTACTTGATAGTATGGTGAGTGTATATGTTTAATTTTGCAAGATACTACAAAACTTTTTCAAAGTAGTTGTCCCATTTTCACTTTTATTATTATTATTATTATACTTTAAGTTCTGGGGTACATGTGCACAACATGTGGGTTTGTTACATAGATATACATGTGCCATGTTGGTTTGCTTCACCCATCAACTCGTCATTTACATTAGGTATTTCTCCTAGTGCTATCCCTTCCCCAGTCTCCCACCCCTTGACAGGCCCCAGTGTGTGATGTTCCCTTCCCTGTGTCCATGTGTTCTCACTGTTCAACTCTCACTTATGAGTGAGAACATGTGGTGTTTGGTTTTCTCTTCTTGTGTTACTTTGCTAAGAATGAAGGTTTCCAGTTTCATCTATGTCCCTGCAAAGGACATGAACTTATCTTTTTTTGTGGCTGCATAGTATTCCATGGTATATATGTGCCACATTTTCTTTATCTAGTCCATCACTGATGTGCATTTCCTTGAGAAGAGCAACCCCAAGACACATAATTGTCAGATCCACCAAGGTTGAAATAAAGGAAAAAACGTGAAGTGCAGCCAGAGAGAAAGGTCAGGTTACCCACAAAGGGAAGCCCATCAGACCATCAGCGGGTCTCTCTGAAGAAACCCTACAAGCCAGAAGATAATGGGGGCCAATATTCAACATTCTTAAAGAAAAGAATTTTCAATCCAGAATTTCATACCCAGCCAAACTAAGCTTCATAAATGAAGGAGAAATAAAAGCCTTTATAGACAAGCAAATGCTTAGAGGTTTTGTCACCACCAGGTCTGCCTTACAAGAGCTCCTGAAGGAAGCACTAAACATGGAAAGGAACAACCGGTACCAGCCACTGCAAAAACATGCAAAATTGTAAAGACCATCAACGCTATGAAGAAACTGCATCAACTAATGGGCAAAATAACCAGCTAGCATCGTAATGGCAGGATCAAATTCACACATAACAATATTAACCTTAAATGTAAATGGGCTAAATGCCCCAATTAAAAGACACAGACTGGCAAATTGGATAAAGAGTCAAGACCATTGGTGTACTGTATTCAGGAGACCTATCTCACATGCAAAGACACACATAGGCTCAAAAAAAGGGATGGGGGAAGATCTAGCAAGCAAATGGAATGCAAAAAAAAGCAGGGATTCCAATCCTAGTCTCTGGTAAAATACACTTTAAACCAACAAAGATCAAAAGAGGAAAAGAAGGGCATTACATCATGGTAAAGGGATCAATGCAATAAGAAGAGCTAACTATCCTGAATATATATGCACCCAATACAGGAGCACCTAGATTCATAAAGCAAGTTCTTAGAGACCTAAAAAGAGACTTAGACTCCCATTTTCACTTCTATAAGGAATGTTAAAAAGTACAAGTTGTTCCACATCCTTGCCAGAACATGGCAGTACCAGTGTCAGGGGTAGTATTTTTGGTATAAGTGTAATTGTATCTCATTAAGGGTTAAAAAGCAATTAATCCATATGTTAATTGTGTACCATATGCAACACATTGCTATGTATTGTATTACTTCTGTATGGGTTTGCACTAATTAATGCAAAAATGAATTTTTATTTCTCTTATGACTAATGACAAGAATATGTTCATGAAACCTTTGTCATCCATATATATATTTAACTGTCAGTTCGAGTTTCTTGTTTATTTTTAAATGGAATTGTTTATCTTCTTTTTATTGAGCCTTGAGACGTCAGTATATATTCTGGACATAAGTCTGTTATTATATATGTGTTTGGCAAATTTTTTTTGTATTCTGTGGCTTGTCTTTTCACTCTCTTCATAGTGTCTTTTCAACCACAGGAGATTTTAATTTTAGTGAATTCCATTTATTTACTTTTAAAATAGTTGTTATTAGTTTTTTTATATAACAAGATATATAGTGCAGTTCAAGTTATTTTTTTACATGGGGTATGATGTTAGGTATGTCTTAGAGTTTGCATATGTGTGTGTGTGTGTGTGTGTGTGTGTATCGATACTTGAATGTTTTGGCTCTGTATGTTGAAAAGATTATTCTGTCTACATTAGCCATTAACTGGCAAATACGTGGTTCTAATTCTTGACTCCCTATTCCACTCCATTGATTTCTATATGTTACTCTTGTATAAACTATTGTACACTTATAAGACATTTTGGAATCAGGTAGTATACAAACACAACATTATTCGTCATGTTCAAAATTATTTTTTGGTTACTGTAGGCCCTTGTTTTTGATATAAATTTTAGAACCATTTTGTCAATTTTTAGAAAAAAAATGTAGCTCTGATTGAATTGAACCTGCATTGAATCTGTAAAGAATTTGGAAATAATTTACAATATTATGAGAGAATTAGAGATAATTTTATGATATTGATTTTTATGATCAGGAACAAAGCATATCTCTCTACTTAGATATTTGATTTCTCACATCACTATTTTATAGTTTGCATCATATAAATCTGGCATCTGTTTTGTAAAATTTATTTCAATGTATTTGATGTGTTTTGATGCTATTACAAATGGTGCTATTTCAAATCTCTTTCTGATTATTTATTGCTAATATAGCAAAACATAATACAATATCACACATACACAGACACACACACACAACAATACAACTGTGGGTCTCCTCTTTCCCACAGCCTTGTAACTTTGTGAATTTAGTTCTATTATGTTTTATTGCATCATCAGCCTACTTACGGTTAAACATATTATATATATATTTTTTACTGAATTCAAATATAAATATATGAATGAATATATAATTTATCTGTCTCTTTTTTATTTGTAGAGTCAAAATAATAGTTTCTTTTTTCTAGACCAAAAGATTATAATTTGAAGCAAATATATCACCTATCACTTGAATATTATGTCAACATTTTAAAATTAAAGATTATTAGTTTATGTTTTTCATCTGACCTTTTCCCTCATCTCTTCGTTATCTAATATTTGGTCTCCATCTGACAATAAATTCTGGCAAAAAGCACTCATTGATAAGTTTTGTTAATGCTGCTATTGGTACAAAGACAAGGCTACTGAAAAGGGAAAAAGAAAGAAATAATTGCAACATATGATGTATCACACAACCGATCCTGAGTGTTTAATGTTGCATTTTGCCTGATTCAAGTTGTATTTTCACCCTTTTAATGTTAGTCTTTATATTAAATGCCACCAATATGCACAACATCCAATACACTAGTTTACTAATTGTAATTTCACTGAAGATGATTTCACCAATGAGGGCTTAACAAGCATATTCAGGGTTATTGCTAAAATTCAAAGCATGAGGTCTAAGAAGAAGAGGATTCAGATGAGGAAGGCTGACTCTGAGTTTAATGATGATAGGTTTGAACTTTTTGGAATAATAAATAAGAATTTTGAGATTTTGGGGCTCAGAAAAACAAAATTCCAAAATATGACACTTTGGGGTGTTGCTGAGTACTTTCATCTCAAGGGGATTGGAAGGCCTCAGAGGCAATGTGTCTCTTTGGTCTTTTCCAAAGACCTGTCTCCCAAGTCTCTTTCTCCCCTGAAGTGGGTGACACAAACCGGAATTCTACTTCTGCAAGATGGGTCATAGAAAAGAACTCCTGTGCCCCAAAGCAAGCCATAAAACCTAGAAAGGTGGTTCTTCTCCTTCTCCCTTGAAGACCCTCATTCTAGAGGGGTGCTACCCCATATGTGGGAGGAAAGAATGCCACACAAAATGACCAAGAAGAATCTTAACAGAGAGGCCTTGCTGGAGTTTCCGCCTCAGTCTAATAGATCATATCTTGTCCGATCACATTTCGACATGGCTGTTCATTCTTTATCAAACCTAAGCATAAAAATAGCCAGGTTTTCCTGGACCTTTGGGTCTTCATTTCTGAAGGCTCTGTGTTACAAAAAAATTTTGATTAAATAAATTACTATATTTGTCCTTGTTTACCTGCTTTTTGTTATAGGATTGTTGGCAGGTCCCCTTATGATGCTGAGGAAAGGCATCACACCTTTCCACCCCCACAACGGTAAATGTCTTAAAACAAATTCTCTTCCTATCAGCAAGTAGTAAAGGGACAGCAAAGGAACTTGTACATAGAAAGAAACTAACTTTTATTTGAAGTCATTGATTATTCATTTATTTTACTATTTGCTAAAATTTATTATTCTTTCAGTTCTTAAATATGTGTCATATTCTGAAATTTGCATTTATTATCCTGTGTATATATCAGTAAGATTATCATTAATATTAATTGCAGAATCCCATAATAGATCATCTTAGAAGAAGTCTGAGAACTATTGAATTTTTAATTGTATATAGGCTAGCTTAGAAACAAAAATGATGGAATAGTAACAATGCTAACTTCAGAGACTTGCTGGATTGCTGTTATATTCTGAGATTCAAGTTAAAATGATCAAATGAAATCACTAGGACATCTTGCTCTTGTAGACACAATGTTTGCCATTTAAAACATCACTTTTTTCTCTAGCACTCCCATGTGTAAGAGAATCTATGATACAAGAAGAATTGAGCTATGAAAAAGAATGAAATCATGTCCTTTGCAACAACATGGGTGCAGCTGGAGGCCATTATCCTAAGCGAATTAATGCCGGAAGAGAAAACCAAATACCACATTTTCTCACATAAGTGGGAGCTAAACATTGAGGACACATGCACACAAAAATGAGAAAAATAGACATTGGAGAACACTAAAAGGAGAAGGGAGGGAGTGGGTCAAGGGTTGAGAAACTACCTATTGGGTGCTATGTTCTCTACTGGGGTGATGGGATCATTTTTACCCCAATCCTCAGCATCACGCAATATACCATGCAACAAACCTGCACATGTATTACCTGAACCTGAAAGTTGAAATTTTTAAAAAAATTAAAATAGTAAAAATAATTGGGACCAGACATTTTGTTTGTCATTACTCATTTTAGTTGATCATGATTCAATTTTTGAGTAACTATATGATGTCTTCTTGGCTGCTACATAAAAGATACTCATTTAGGTATAAAACAATTTATACTCAAAGTTCCTTGTAGTTTACTTGATTTCTCTCAATCTTCCTTAACCTACCTCTAGCGTACCAGAAATTTCTGTCTACTTTAGCTTCTTAACATATCTGACTTTTGATCGTTCATTGTGATCTCAGTGGATACCCAAAGTCACACTTAACTTTGCCAGAATTTCGTTAAACTCTTACAGCCTCTTGCTTCTATCCTTGGCCTTATACATTCTATTCTACTAGTCTCTGTCTCCACTCCTATTCTACCCCTTGAAGATAAGCAGAGATTTGTTTTATTCACTTCTTAAATCCTTGATACACAGAACAGTGCAGAAGCAGTGTATGCGTAATAAATACTTGTTGAAAACAATAAATGAAAGATTTCTGGTAGAGACTGACAAAAAAGGAAAAACAAAACCCACACACGGAATTGAAAACTCATCAAACTATGCCTCCCATTTATACTCTAACATTAAAGAGCAGATCATCAATTATACCAATCACAAAACTATCTCAGTTTTAGCAACTGCAGTTTGTGGTGAGAGAATAAACTGACATAATATTAAGAGGGAAATGACACATGTTTCAAATTTTGTAGAGTGGCAGTAGATGTCTCTTTCTCATTGGCCAGGGCCACACTATTCAAGATCTATGGTATTGTCTTTACCATTCACAGTTTTATATAAAAAAGGCAGGGGATATGAACAGTGTGTCACTTTTAGGATGAAGGTCTCAGCCATTTTCAGCTAGTGTTTCTTAAGAAAATTAAGCTTTAATATCCTAAGGCATCCATTGTATATAAAAATTATTAACTTGTCTCCTATACAGTTAGTGTGATATTAGTTACTACTCAACCGTGGGGGGAATTGAGAACATAGTCATGGAATCAAACATGGGGTAATTGAGAACATAGTTATGGAATTCATCATCTCTTTTCTTTGTTTCAAATGAGGAACTCTAGTTGATAAAGGCCTGATGGAAGTGATAAATTATGTCATATCAACATTTATTGAAGCCTACTCATCTACTGGAAGAGCTGTATAAAAAGGTTTAACATGAAGTACCAGTTTCAAAGTTTGATTGGCATTTTATTGTAGAAAACCATTACATTACAGCTTGTAGCTACCTTTCCACATTTTCCTTTTATAGACTGGGCTTTTTTTTTTTTTTTTTTTTTTTTACAAACACGTTGTTGTACAGAAAAGATCATAAGTATTTAAACCCCCTGCAGGCTTGTAGAAGACTTGAAATTTCTACTTGGCATAAAATTGCTCTCATGCATGAGAATCACACCAATATGTATTTTCTCTAACTATATAAAATTTTATCATTGCAAATATTTTTCCTTAATTTACTTCTACAAATTTTCTCTTGTCTATGTGCTGCCTTTTAACAAGTCTCAGGAGAAGGTAAATGCTGTTTGAGTATCTACCACAATTGCCCCCTGCAACTGTGAGTCATAAGAAATAAAAATTTTCACAGCATGTTTCTAGCAATTATTTAAAAATAGGTAAATCAGTATAGTTCAACTCTATTGTTATTTGTGTCAGTAAGCACCCCAGAAGAAAAGTTTGAAACTGTACTTATGGTTTTATTGAAAAAGATAAAATTTATTAGGTAATTTGCAAAGGAGGAAATGTATAATATATTTACTTAATGAAACACACACATTCACACACGCACACATTTTCCTTTGTCAGAATTATTCAGCTTTCAATAATTAAATTATACTTAATAATACATCACAGAACAAAAATTTTATTTCTCCAGTAATGAATGTGCATGACCAAAGAATCAAAATAGTATTCTTTTAAATGTTAACAGACATGAAACATTCTAATGAACGCAAATACCAGATAACAAAGATCCTTAACCCAGCATACAAACAAAAAATATTAATTAGCAAGGCATGCAACATAATTATTGAGTGAAATTTCATCCAGTTATCAAAGGTATTAGTAGTCCTCTATAAATTAGTCAATTTCAAGAATTGTGTGGTTTCTTTTCCATTTTGTTTTATTTAAACCCCAACATGATTTGACCATGCAACATATGTGACTTACCAGCTATTTCTTGTAGTTGCTCTCCTGTCTGGGCTGCTTTGATAAGAGTTAGTTCTTTTATTAATCATCCACCTCAAAACTCTTTTACTTTGAGATACCTCTTCTACTGAATTCACAATGGCGGTAAATTTAAAATCTTTAACCTCATAACCCAAAGGAATTAGCTAACTACATAAAAAGTGGGAGGCCCCAAGAAAAAGCTAGATTCTACTTTCTTTCTTGGCTTTTTCATGCTGAGGAAAATGTCCTCTCATTTTAGCTTAGGAAAAGACACTCAGAGACCTAAACAAATGTGAAGTTAGACTGGACCCTATGCATGCTCCATCTGAACAGTGAGTGGTCTGCAAGCTCTGAATGGTTTTCCAAGGACAACCAATAAGTGACCTTGTGGGTTTGGTGACAACCACAACTTGAGATTTTGGTGGAGAGGAGTGAGACCAGCAATTTGTTTAATGGTTTTAATTTTATTTCAAAATCTTCTTTTTTTTTTCTGTAAATTTAACTCTGACAGAGTTCAAGAGGACAATTCTAAACCAAGGGAGTTGAAATAAGGAACATGTTTATGGTAAGGTGTAGTGAAGGCCTTATCTAATATGTTAGAGATATTGTGTAATCACAATTGGTATTGGTTGATTTAGTGGATAGCAGTGAGTTACTGTCTTAATTCTGTTTTCTATCATTTAAAAGTTTAATATTAACATGAAATATTTTAGCATATTTAGGAAAATCTTTTATCATGCTTTGCTAATTTGATTAAGTACTATCTAGCAATGAGCAATCCTATATTATATTACTAATCTCTTTGGAATATAAGATAGAAGGCCGTGGTACTTAATGCATATCATTAATGAAAATACGTGAAAAAAGTAAAAATAAAAATATTTTGCAAATCTGCATTTTATTGTCTTTCTTGTTTGTTAAACATGCTAAACATTATACCGAATATATTTTTTGAAACACAGCTTTCACTTACAAAATAATTTTTGTGCCCCTTTTATTCTCACTCTGCTATTTAGCATAGTCATAATACATGATTACTTTGGCTTAAAAATAGTCCTAGCTACTTGGGAGGCTGAGTTAGCAGGATAACTTGAGCCTAGGAGTTTGAGGCTGCAGTGAGCTATACAGCATTGTCACTGCACTTTAACCTGAACAACAGAAAGAAACCCTGTCTCTAAATAAATAAATAAAAATTTAAATAGAGACTACTTAATATTTTATAAAATGTAGTTCCGTAACTGTTTATATGACTGTCTTTTCTGTTTCATAAGCTCCCTGGTCCAAACAAACATAATTGAGAAAACATCTTTTTCTTTGTAGCTTAAAAATAATTTAATTGTTTTCACTACATTAAAGATACATTCGCTATTTATTTTAGTGGTAGACATCTAGATACCAAATCTAGTATTTCAATACTTCCTTTTCTTCAAATCAGCCTAATGAGGTTAAACAATATGCAATTTTATGTTCACTCCTTCAAATATTTGAGATGTTTCTTATTAAATAGGTTTTTGTCCTATAGTTTTCAAAGCCAGAAAATAGAACAAACAATAAAATGACAGAAAAAGAATTCCATTCTTTACGGCAGTCATTTCCCTTTACATAAAGCTATATTTCAATAATAAATAAAGTGAACAGTCTGTTCCATATGATTTTCATATTCATGTAAAATTGACTATTCTTTCCTAGAGGCAAATGTGTTATGTATACACTACTTGCTGCATATCCCTCGAATCAATGTATTGTCAAGTTCCTGAGTAGTTTTATAACAGTTAAAATATTATATGTATTAAGTGT
Organism: Pongo abelii; assembly: GCF_028885655.2. NCBI lineage: Eukaryota > Metazoa > Chordata > Mammalia > Primates > Hominidae > Pongo > Pongo abelii. The sequence goes on from NC_071988.2 coordinate 28,131,926, forward strand.
AACAACATTGTGACAACACCGTGACAAATGAAAAATTCCTTTTCTGTAGTTTCCAATTTTTGCTTTCCTCTATAGAAAACCCTTCATCAGCCTTTAGATTCCCTTAAGGGTAGTAATCTCTGGGTCTTATTGACTCCAAGGAAGATGCTGTTCTATTGTCGTGCTCATCTTGTTGAGACAACAGGTACACAACCCTCCCCTGCCGCGGTTTCTAATGCAGTGTGGCGTGATGGCAAGGGGGTTTTTCAGTGATGGTTAGCAGCTTAGTCATCAGAATCCTTCTCATGGGGAGCTAAATAAATGAACAGCAGCAGTATTTAGACTTCCTGAGATAAACTGGAAAACAGTGTACTACAGAGACAGCAGTTAATCACATTCCTTATCTGTGACTCCATTAAACAAACTTGACTCATCTGTGTAATCTCAGAGTTACCTTCCAGAGAGATTCTAGAAAGCTATTCAAGTCTTGGGGTTTTAAACAAGGTTCAACGTGAAAAAAAGAGAGAATCAATATCCTGTGGAGATTTAAAAAATATATAATTTTTGAATTGTGATCAAATGAATAAATGTTTCTTTTAATAATCATTCTTTTTTAAACAAACACAAGAATGATGATCATAAAACTTCCTTAAAATAGAATTGAAAGTATAAATTTCATGGGACATAACACCTAATTATATAAATCAGGGAAATTGTAGAGTATTTTTCAAGAGGATCATTATCTTGAACTCCACACTCACCCAAAGACTACAGACATCCTCTAGAAGCTGGAACTAAGAAAGAAGTGACTTTGCCTCTAAAATCTCCAGAAAGAAACACAGCCCTACTGACACACTGATTAGCCCAGTGGGACCCATTCTGAACTACGCAATGGTATAATAATAAATGTGTTTTTTAATCCACTACTTGTGTTATAATTTGCTAGAGAAGTGATAGAAAGGTGGTTTGTAATTTCTTTTTTTTTTGTAATTAAAGAACTTTTTTAAAATTTAATTTTATTATTATTATACTTTAAGTTTTAGGGTATATGTGCACAATGTGCAGGTTAGTTACATATGTATACATGTGCCATGCTGGTGTGCTGCACCCATTAACTCGTCATTTAGCATTAAGTATATCCTAAAGCTATCCCTCCCACCTCCCCCCACCCCACAACAGTCCCCAAAGTGTGATGTTCCCCTTCCTGTGTCCATGCGTTCTCAGTGATCAATTCCCACCTATGATTGAGAATATGTGGTGTTTGGTTTTTTGTTCTTGTGATAGTTTACTGAGAATGATGATTTCCAATTTCATCCATGTCCCTAAAAAGGACATGAACTCATCATTTTTTATGGCGTCATAGTATTCCATGGTGTATATGTGCCACATTCTCTTAATCCAGTCTATCATTGTTGGACATTTGGCTTGGTTCCAACTTTTTGCTATTGTGAATAGTGCCGCAATAAACATACGTGTGCATGTGTCTTTATAGCAGCATGATTTATAGTCTTTTGGGTATATACCCAGTAATGGGATGGCTGGGTCAAATGGAATTTCTAGTTCTAGATCCCTGAGGAATCGCCACACTGACTTCCACAAGGGTTGAACTAGTTTACAGTCCCACCAACAGTGTAAAAGTGTTCCTATTTCTCCACATCCTCTCCAGCACCTGTTGTTTCCTGACTTTTGAATGATTGCCATTCTAACTGGTGTGAGATGGTATCTCATTGTGGTTTTGATTTGCATTTCTCTGATGGCCAGTGATGGTGAGCATTTTTTCATGTGTTTTTTGGCTGCATAAATGTCTTCTTTCAAGAAGTGTCTGTTCATGTCCTTCACCCACTTTTTGATGGGGTTGTTTGTTTTTTTCTTGTAAATTTGTTGGAGTTCATTGTAGATTCTGGATATCAGCCCTTTGTCAGATGAGTAGGTTGCGAAAATTTTCTCCCATTTTGTAGGTTGCCTGTTCACTCTGACAGTGGTTTCTTTTGCTGTGCAGAAGCTCTTTAGTTTAACTAGATCCCATTTGTCAATTTTGGCTTTTGTTGCCATTGCTTTTGGTGTTTTAGACATGAAGTCCTTGCCCGTGCCTATGTCCTGAATGGTAATGCCTAGGTTTTCTTCTAGGGTTTTTATGATGTTAGGTCTAACGTTTAAGTCTTTAATCCATCTTGAATTAATTTTTGCATAAGGTGTAAGGAAGGGATCCAGTTTCAGCTTTCTACATATGGCTAGCCAGTTTTCCCAGCACCATTTATTAAATAGGGAATCCTTTCCCCATTGCTTGTTTTTCTCAGGTGGTTTGTAATTTCTTTACTCTGTTATTAAATCATTACATCTTAGAATTGAAGAAAATAGGGTACATACAATACAACTAAAATAAAGATGATGTGTGTATATATATATAAATATATATGTGTATATAAATGTCTATATATGTGTATATATAAATATCAGTAATTTAAAATTATATACATGTGTATATACATGTATATATATAAATGTCAGTAATTTAAAAAAATGTGTATATAAATGTCAGTAATTTAAAAAATGTGCATCAATTATAAAATAATGATTATATGTGCATGTATATATATATCAATGTCAGTAATTTAAAAATATATGTGCATCAATTATAAAACAATCTTATTTTATAAAAACTTTAATTCATTTAATACTACTACTTCATTATTCCTAAGAATTTTAAAATTTAATATGATTCCCAGGATAACAATTATTTCATCTGAAAATAATGAGAATTTTTCAACTTACTAATGATTATGCTTCCAGGTATTTTTGTTTTTTTTTTTTTTTTTGAGATGGAGTCTCTCTCTGTCGCCCACGCTGGAGTGCAGTGGCGCGATCTCGGCTCACTGCAAGCTCCGCCTCCTGGGTTCACGCCCGCCATTCTCCTGCCTCAGCCTCGGGAGTAGCTGGGACTACAGGCGCCCGCCGCCATGCCGGGCTAATTTTTTGTATTTTTAGTAGAGATGGGGTTTCACCATGTTAGCCAGGATGGTCTCGATTTCCTGACCTCGTGATCCACCCGCCTCGGCCTCCCAAAGTGCTGGGATTACAGGCCTGAGCCACCGCGCCCGGCGCTTCCAGGTATTTTTTAAAGAGGTACAGTGGCACTTTATTGTTTCAGGTATTGTCACTTTTGAAGCAGAATTAGATAATACTAGCTAATGGCAACCTAGTTGCCTTATTTCTGTTTCCATGAGAAAGCCTCAGAGCTTTTAGGATGATGCGTGGTTTACACATTTAATTCTCTAATATTCTCTCTTTCTGACATTTTTATTGGTTGATTGATTTTTAAAGCAATATTTTTATTACTTTTAGTAACATTTTTATTATCCACTAATGTGACAATGTAGATACTGTCTGTTGAATATAGTAATATGATGAATTGTACTGTTAAAAAATAATACTAAAAAAAATCCCTGAACTCCAGAAACAATTTCTATGGTCATCTATTTTAATTATTGCTAGATAGAATTTGCTTGCATTTCATTAAATATTTTGTTTATATCTATTTTTAAGTGGCCTGGAGGTAATAACGATATTAGCCAGCACTCATGTAGCTTTGACTACACGCTGTAACACTTATAACTCTCTTACATTTATGACTTCATTTGGCCTTCAGAACAGCCTTTAAGAAAGTATTCTATTTATACCTCTATTCTATAAATGAGGAGGCTGAGTGCCATGGATTGCATTGTGTCCTCCCCATATTTATATATTGAAGCTCTGGAACGCCCAGCATGATGGTTTTTGGAGATGGGGCCTTGGGGAGATAATTAGGTTTAAAGAATAATGAAAGCAAATGATGAATTAATGAATAGTAAAGTCATGAGGTTGGAGCCCTAATGATGGTATTAACATCAGGGCTCTCCCTCTGCCAGATGAAGACACAGCAAGAAGGAGGCCATCTGCAAGCCAAAAGGTGGGTCCTCACCAGAAGCTGACCATGCTTGCTACTCTGATCTCAGCCTCAGCCTCCAGAACTGTGAGGAAACAAATCCCCGTTGGTTAGGCCACTCAGTTTATGATATTTTTTTATGGCAGTTTGGGCTCACGAATACAGTGAGAAACAAAAAAGAAAAATGACTTACCCAATATTACAGAGCAAATAAATAATGAAGATAGATGGAATCCAGTCAGGTTGGCTCCAAGGCATTTACTATTAACCACTTTTGGTGTCAAGATTGTGCTTACTTCAGAAAACACAATGGGAAGATTTCCATATATTCCGTGATCGTGTAAGTATTTATAATACAAGGTAATTAACTGATTCCATAAAAAATCATAGTGCAGACTCTAGTGCTTTTTTCGCATTTCTTTTTTATAAACTGTATTCCTCCCTGTATGTTGGTGAAACGTGTGATTTTTTTTCTTTTCTTTATAAGCGAAGCATTTCACTAAGATACAGTGGGTTTTTTTTTTTTTTTACATACTTAATTTGTCATATAAATCAAGGGCACTTTTTTTTTTCCTACAGAGTCAGTGATTTCTTCAGTTTAGAAAATATTTTCTCTATAATAATTTGAATAGTTTATTTTTTCATTTGTTCTTTACTCAAAGTAATTATTTTTATTTTTATTTTTATTTTTTATTTTTTAGACAGAGTCTCTCTCTGTCACCCAGGCTGGAGTGCAGTGGCACAATCTCGGCTCACTTCAGCCTCTGCTTCCCAAGTTCAAGTGATTCTCCTGCCTCAGCGTAGCTGGGATTGCAGGTGTGTGCCACCATGCCAGACTAATTTTTATATTTTTAGCAGAGATGGGGTTTCACCAAATTGGCCCGGCTGTTCTCAAAGTAATTTTAATTATTTTTAATTATTGGCTGATAGAGTTCTTAACCTAACTTTAACTCAACACTTGCACTAATTCTGAATTTAGTTCTAATTCTGTTCCTAACATTAATCCATTGAGGTTTCATCCTCTTTTTTCTGCTGATCTGTATCTTTTTGTCTCCCCCTCTTGGATTCTCAACTAGGACCTGAAGTTTGTTCTCTACATCACATATTTTAGTTTTTATGGTATTTATTTTATTCTTAACATCTTCAAACATTTAAAAATTATTTTTACTATATTTTAGTTTTATTAAATAAATTATTTCATATCTCTTCCCCTAATATCATTTCAATCAAATCTTTGGTCTTGTCATGTTGCCTACAACAATTACGTTACACATTTCATGTTTTCTCTCAAATTAATGAAAGCACAAGTCAGAAACTTTATTTTACTTGTTTCCAAATTATTTTTATTGTTATTGTTCTCTTTTAAGAGTGCTTTGTTTTATATCCTTATCATCATGGAATCATTTTATAACGTATACTTTAGTTTTTATTTTGTCATTTTTCATTGAGTGATGAAATCTTATTCAAACTTAATGTCTTTTACCAAATCAGCAGGAGTATCTTATTGATTTCCTGTCCTTCTTTGTTCTCCAATTTAAGATTTTAAGCCATAGGCTGATTATCAGGTGGCAAGAGAGTCTGTTGTTTAGAAAGTGCTTTAAAAGAACTTGAACTGGGATAACTCAGTGGGTAAACCAGGAAATAAACTACTATTTTTACAATGATTCTCTTTCTTCTTTTAATTTGAACTATATTGGACGATTTGCTATTTTCATGAAGAATCAAACTCTTTAGTAATTCAGTCCCTTTGCAGTTATTTTTTCTCTCACTAAAAGTGTTCTTGCCATATTTCAGGAACCAGTTAACTCCCACTCATCATTTAAAGGTAATTTTGACCATCATCTTCTGCTAGAATTGTTCTGTAATGTCTGTCTGTGCCAGGTGATTCTAATCTCAAATTCCATGGCAACCTGTGTGTGCTTATTTCATATACTATACCATGAAGGTTTTTATCACTATGTATCTTCCTGTAGACCATATTTGGTTTACCATCTTTTTAGCTTCTGATTAAAAATAGTTTTTTCTGAAAAATGCTTTAATAAAAATACATTAACAATTTTATATGGAATTTCAGCAGTTTTATGAATTATCCCAAGCACATCTGTGTACAGCCTAACATTTCAAAAACCTAGGTAACCATTCAAAAACCTAGGTAACCACTCCAGGTAGGCGCCTTTTGTTACAGAGGCCCATACAGACATGCTCTTTATAATTTCGATTTATCAGAATAAAACAAAACAAACAAGACAAACCTCAGCAAGAAGTGAGGTGGCTTCCAGACATGCAGTTCTAGGGAAACTCACAGTAATATCCTGTCTCAGAAACAGACAACTTCATTGTGTGTTTTCTTTATCTTTGTACAGACATACAGCTCTGCTGATACTTAATAAAACTTGGAATCAGTGAGGTTGTATCCTCCAAGGGAGGGGAAGTAGAGTCAGCCAGCAGACAACCAACTCTGATAGCTTTCTAAGCCACTGCAATCTAGTGTACTTGAATGAGGTCCCTCATGATGGTGTAGGGATGTCAGTAATATATTATCGTATTTCTTATTTTCATCTTATCTACTGTCTGTCTTATACATACATATTCAAAATGTGTTTTCTAAAGAATGTTTTTAAAGTTCACTCTGCCTATTTCCCTCAATTTCCACATTAAAAAATTGGTATCTTATTTACTGTGATTTTTTTTATATTCTTAAACCCTTTGGCCCTCACTTTTAATTTTATGTAGAATTGATATAATATCTAATTATCAAGGCCACTGTACAGCTTACAAATAAAATACGTGAAATGTAATTATTTAATAAAAAGTATTAAGACTGTTGTTGCTATTGCAATTACTAGAAGCATTTAAGTCCTTCAATATTGAGTTGAGTATCTACTATCCACTAAGCACTGTGTTAGGTAGAGATCACATGCCTATCAACTCTACATTTAGAAGCATTCCTATTCCTGACATGATTATACTTTCTTCGTCTCTGAAAGGATAATCTATTACTATTACAAATGCACATTTAGAATAAGTTTATCAGCCCAAGGAATTCTACGGTTTCAATTTTAGGTCTTATCAAGAGAATGGTTTAATTTTGATACCATGGCATGGTCCCATATTCTAGAGTTAGTAGAATTTTAAATAGCAACTTCAGAGGTTGCCTGGAAACGACACTGGTTACACATTCAGCATCAGCGTTGAAATACTTTAAGTGAAATTATTTGTTCTTTTCCTCTTAGAATGAAGAACTTTGTACCACACTCATAAAAGAAATGTTGGCAATTGTTTACTTAGATTTTTTACCTGAGTATTGTTTTTGAAAGTTTATTTGTTTAAATGTATCCAAATGTTGTATTTGTTGCAGATTTCTAAACAAGTATAAGTGCATTCTTCATATTAATTTTTTATAGTGGCTTCTAAAATAAAATAATTAGAATATCAACAAAATGAGGAAAATCATTTGAAAGATATAACACAATATGGTTAGCTCAAATTGTTGTACTGCAAAGGAGGAATATAGCACAATGTCAGAAAAATGTCTGAACTTGTTCTCATATCATCTTATACACTTAATACTGACAGTCACATGTCACATCTCTAAGACTCATGATTTTCATCTGCAAAATGAGGATAGAAATTCCCCACATATGCTCCGCAGAATTGATTTATTAGACTCAAAACATGTTACATGCTTAAAAAGCATTTATAAACTGTGAACTTTGTGAATGTAATGTATTTTTGCTCATAAAGTCTAAGTCATACATTCATTCATGAATATAACCAGTTAGCTTTCCTGTAACTCTGATCAACTGTATTGAAAAAGTTTGCTCTATTACAAAGTAGGGAAAAATGATTGAACCCAGATGAATCAATGTAAATCTACTTCTACAAGTGGAGAAAACTTAAAGTGCTCACACATCCACCAAGTTTAAGCAGTGTAATTTTTCTGCATGAAGAACTGTCCCAAGTGTCTTTACAGTCCCTAGAAGCTAGAGATTGCCCAATGAATGCCAGTTATTATTGCTATGTGCCAGGTGCTATGGTAACAATCAGTAGATGGCAATCTAAGCTTTATCATTACGCAGTTGAAATAATCACTTTAACAAACCTACAAGATTCTTAAGCCAATGTTGTAGCTGAGGAAAGTGAAAAGCAGAGAAGTCAAGAAAATTGCACATAAAAACCTCAAAACTCATTGGCATTAAAAACATAAAATTTTGTCTTACAATGTGTAGGTCATATCAGCAAGGATTCTATGGTATTTCTTTGTGTTCCATTTGATGTAAATTGTAGTCATTTGATTATTTATCTGGAAGCTGGACTGGCTTGATGGCTTCAAGTAGGCTTCACTCATAAGTCTGGTGCCTTGTGGGAACAACTGTGAGAAAGGGCTTAAATGAGCTATATTTCTTTCCACTTAGTCTGATATCCTTTGCTCCTGGTCTCTGTAGAAGGTAAATCAGCCTCTGTACACGGTGACTCAGAGCTCTAGGAGAGCAAGACAGAACTTGCCTAGGGCCTACATCTGGAATAGCATCATTTCCAGTGTGCTTTACTTATGAAGGGATTCATACATTGAAAGGGTAGTGTATTAGTCTGTTTTCACACTGCTAATAAAGACATACCCAAGACTGGGTAATTTATAACGAATAAGAGGTTTAATGGACTCACAGTTCCACACGGCTGAGGAGCTGTCACAGTCGTGGTGGAAGGCAAAGGAGTAGCAAAGCCACGTCTTAACGTGGCGGCAGGGAAGAGAGAATGAGAACCAAGCAAAAGGGGTTTCTCCTTATAAAGCTATCAGGTGTCATGAGACTTATTCACTACCATGGGAACAGTATGGGGGAACCACCCCTATGATTCAGTTATCTCCCCACTGGGTCCCTCCCACAACATATGAGAATTATGGGAGCTACAATTCAAGATAAGATTTGGGTGGGGATGCAGGCAAACCATATCAGGTGGAAAGTAACCCTTTTGCATTTTCCAAGGGATGGGGCAAAATATTCAGCTTTCATTGGAAGAATCTGTAGCTAAACTAAATCCACCACAACGTTCAAGTCATTTTGGTCAGAATATTTTTTTTCCCCAAGTTGCCGTGTATTAATCAGTGTTCTCCAGAGAAAAGAGCCAATAAGCTACATACAGATATTTGAAAGGAAATTTATTATGAGAATTGGCTCATGCAATTGTGGAGGCCAGAAAGTCCCATAATCTTTCATGTGTAAGCTGGAGAACCAGCAAATGTGATCATGAAATTCAATCTAAGTCCAAAGGCCTGAGAAGCGGGGGAGCAAATGGTGTGACTCTCCATCCAAGGCCAAAGGTTCAACAATGAGGAGATATGTTGTCCAGGAACAGAATAAGATGGAATGTCCTAATTTAAAAGGACAGAGCGGTAATTTACCCTTCCTTCACCTTTTTCTTCTGTCTGGGCCCTTAATAGATTGTTAAGATGCCCACCCACATTGGCGAGATGTGCTCCTCTTTACTCAGTCCACTGATTTAAATGCTAAGCTTTTCCTGAAACACCCTCTCAGATACACCCAGACATAGCGTTTTACCAGATATCTGGGTATAAAATAGCACAGTCAAGTTGACACATAAAATTAATCATCATATGCTCTTGTACGTATTTAGTGAAATCCTTTCATCACTTTATCTAAGATATTTTATTGGGTGACACATAAGACTAATAACCTTTAAAAATATTTTATGTTATTTTAGAGTTATGTCCTTGCCTTAGCCAAATGATATGTATTGGTAATATACCCTGGCTTTGTCATTAAAACCCTCCATTAAAAGATGAAGTGCTCACTCAGGTTCATTTGGCCAAAATGTAAACGTCATTAAAACTGATTAATCAGAAAGAAAATTTCTAGATTAAATATTCTATACTTTTATTCATAAGCATCCCTCTTATGGTCACAAATTCATAAGATGTTTTTCTCCATAATATGACAAATCAATATATTTTAAAATCAAGCCTTTTTTATACTATAAACATTAAATTTACCAAAACATTCTATAAAAATTTCAAAATGCTCTTAAAATCTTTTTATTACCTAACATTTTTAAATTCTGAGAGCAAAACTATAGAAGATTTATAGACAAATTACTATCAAATCAAATTAATCAAATAAAATTAATTTTATAATATGTTTTTAACAAGTCTTTATTCCACAAAAATGTCTTGAACAAAATCCAGAGCCTCACTGTCAATGATTAGCTATGTGCTTCTTTGGAAGTTAGGATACTAAAATGTATTTACTGTTTTATTAAATCTTTAATCTTGACACAACCTTGTTCTAGAGGATAAACCATATAGATTTACTCTTTCTTGATTGTTCTTTAATATCTTTCATTTCCAGAAAAATATATGTGTTAAATGCAAAATTCTATGTGGTATTGTATATGGCCCCGGTGTATCATGAGTTCACAATTGAAGATGACTTTTAAGTGTGGATTAGCAAGTGTGTAACATAATGGAACCTGAGGAAGCTTTTCACTATGTCACTCCCTAGACTAATTCACTGTCTGCACAACTTCTCTGGGCATAAGGGATAAATACTGCTTTTACGATTGCTTGGCAGTCCTTGGGGACTCTGTTTCTGGAGACTGACATTTTCTCCAAACTTACATATTTTTGCATATTTGTATTATCAAGGGAGACGTTATGCAGACCCAAATCCTTAGAGCATTTGGATATTCCTATCCTTTCCTTAAGTAAATAAGATTGTGTTTCTGTACACAGTGGCACTATTGTTTGAGCCATTATTTTTTCATTCCTATCAGCAATATCCTATTAACACTAAAGTTCAATTGCTCTGTGACTTGGGTAAGTTACTTTGCCTCACTAACTCACATTTTTCTTTTCATAAAAATGGGATAATAATACTTATATTCAGCTCATATGGCTGATATAAGAATCAAATAATACAATACATGCAAAGTTCTTGTTACAATACATACTACATAGCAAATGTTGATTATATTTTCTATATCACATTTAATATCTTGGAGATCTCCCACTTATTAACATGCTACATCCATTATTTCAAAAAATTTGACAACTATAGTTGGTTTAATGCCTTTTTTCTATAATGTCTCTTCATCTCTTTTCTCATTGATGGATAATTTAAACTAATTATTGCAAAAGCCACCTGTTTTTTCTAACACTAAACTTCTCTCTCTCTCTTTAATTAAGCCTTCATACTTCACTTGAGTTTGCTTCCTAAAATGATGATTTGACATATTTCTCACTTGCATTCCAAGTGTTAATAAAGTTCCTTTTCCTTCTAGGGTACATGGGTTAATTTTCCATTACTGCTGTATCAAATTTTCACAAACTTAGTGGATTAAAACAACACATCCTATAATGCTGGAGGTCAGAAATCTAAAATCAAGGTGGTAGCAAATATGTATCCCTTTTGGAGACTTCAAAGGAGAATCCATTTCTCATCTTTTTCAGATTGTGGAAACTGAACACATTGCTTGGCTCTTGGCCTCTTCCCAGTATCACAGGTGCCACTTGTTGCTGTAGTCACATTTCCTACCAAAGACTGATCCTTCTGCTCCTCTCTCAGAAGGATTCTTATGTTTATATTGGGACCGTCTGGTTAATATAGGATAATCTTCCCATTGCAGACTCTTTAATTTAATCACTTATGCAAGTTCTTTTTACAACATAAGGTGACATATTCATAGATTTATAAATTCACAGACATCGTTGAGGAGTCCATTATTCAGCCTTACCATCATATATAATTCCAAATTTTTATCATATTTTTAAGGACCTTCATCATCTTCTCTCAACTGTCTTTTGATGCTGTCCCATCAGTCTCTTCCATAATAATTGTATTCAATGACTTTTACATTTCATGACTACGCATCGAACTGTCAATACCTAATTTACTTTCCATCAGTGTGAGCTTCTTCATGCTTTCTTTTCTCAACATGCTTTTCCTCTTATTTTGTGCCTGGTGAAATACTACTCGTTTTCAAAAAAATTCAGCCAGAATGTTTGGGATCTTCTATGCTTTCATAATACACTAATATTTGTGTTATTTTAGGACAATTTTTGCTGTACAGTCAGTAAACATGTATTTGTCCACTTTTCTAGACTGTTAACAATTTGAAAACTGAAATCTTTCTTACTCTGTATTGTCATTCTCATGTTAAACATAGAACCTTGCAAAAACCTATTGTTGTTTATGAGGTTAATGAATCCACTTGCCACAGCTTGCCTGAAAATTTAGACCTGGAATGACAGCTTTGAGGGCCACAGTGCATTGATTTGTTATTCTTCATATCAATTAGGGGTCTTAGTTGCAAAACAGCAGAATCCCCTACAGCTGTTTTATGGAGAAAGTGGATATAATAAAGAATGTTAGATAGCTCATAGAATCTCCCAGAAGACAAAGAAATAAGCTTGGGGGTCATGCAGCCAGGAATAATAGCCAAATCATACTGTCAGGCTGCTCCTGTGGGGCCCAGTGAGATGCTATTGCTACATACAGACACCTAAAATCACACACCACAAATGTTACCGCCAGGACCTTGGCTACTGTTGCCTCTGAAAAATAGAATCTCCCTGCCTGCTTTGCAAGGAAGGATATCACAAGGTTGGAGGATCTGAGTTTTTCCATGGAAACACCTGACACACAGAACCAAGGGCACATGTCTGCACCCCAGATGTATAGAAGGCATTCAAAAATGTTAAGTTTTTAAAGAGTTGGGCAATTTCAACTATGCCTTTTCCAGAAATAATGTAGAATTAGATAAGCCCATTGCATATATTTGTTTTAAAGAGAGAACTTGAGAAATTAAAACTATAGCTTATAAAATAATGACATTTGTCATTTGGAGGGGCAGCAAATTTCCGAAGAAATGTTTATAATTTTATGAAATACTCATTTTTATGTAATGGTCCAGTCAACTAGGTAATGCTGTGAGACACACACTTAGCAGAAGTATTGAACAGTGACTCATTTGCATTAAAATATGATAAAACTTGTCTAGAGTAGTAATGTATAGTTCATTAGATTAGTAATAGAATTGTGGTCCATTTTCCCTTAGGTTACCAATCAAAATCCATCGCTATGTCTTAGACATGAAAGCGACTCTTTTTCTGACAGAGTTAATCACTTAGTCCAGTCTGAATTGAAATAGCTTCCTTTTTAAAGAACTGAAATGCAGTGGGAGGATAGGATTAAAAACACTGGGCTTCAAGTCAGGAAACAAACATTCTGGTGGGCCAGTGAGAAGCTAAAAGACATAGGAAAAAAATTAAAATTCTATATCCTTCATGTTGTCATAGGTAGAATTTAATAAGTAGACTACACGTCTTAGGTGTCTGATTGATTTAATATTATGTGAGTAATTGGAAAGATATTTCTCAGCATATATTATATAGACTGAAAAATGAAACATGTAATCCACTGAGAATAAAATGTAAATTTTACATGAAGTAGTGTTCTATTTTCTGCACTCAATAAAGCTACTTGTATTTCTAGAAAATGTGATTGTAAAGTACACAGAAAGGTTTGGTTCTTTGTCCCGATTCCTCTGACCTTATGCAAGGAACTGATTTTTCTCCTTCTCAGCATGATCTGTAAAAAGGGTATAACCATGCTGCTTTCCTTATATCACAGGGTTCTGGCAAAAAATCAAATAAATAATGCAGAAAGAAGTTATTTTCTTAACTGAAATGTTACATTGTTATAAGGGTCCTTTCTGGGTGTGTTACGGTCATTGCTCTGCTACTGCAGGACTTCAATGCCAAACAAATGAACGACAACTTATTTAAGTTACAAATAGCTAGTGAATATCTTTGGCTGACAGAGATGTGAGAATAAGGAATGTGGGGAAAATTTTAATTGTTAGTGGAATTAGTGGATTACAGAGTTTTTATATTATGAAAATATAGCAAGACACAAAATTTTTTAAAATGCCAAACACATACTGCCTACCATTGCACATACCCACACAAATACACAGGTATGAATGTCTGATATATATGTGTGTGTATATATATATATATATAATATAAAACATTTATATAATATATAAATATATAATATATATATAAATATATTTTATATATATTTATATATAAACAATATGTATAAAATATGTAAATTATATTTAATATATTTATATAAATATTTAATATATAATATATAATATATATTATATAAATGTTTTATATATAAACACATATATGGACAAACACAGCGATAAAAAGAGATTTAAACATAAACACATACACATGTAAATATTGACTTTTTCTTATTAGCAAAAAAGAAGATACAAAACAAATGATCATCAATACAAGAACGGTTACTCATATATGGCATATATGTATATATATGCATATGTATAAATTTTATGTGCGATTAAAAATAATTGAGGATTGTATCAGTTGATTGTGTGTATGAGGAAGGGGAACTGTTCACAAGGAATATTTTAAGTGAAAAAGGAAGATGCAGAAAAGAATGTAAAGTAAACAACAATTAAAAGGGAATGTGTACTTGACTTTTAAAAATCAAAACATCATGTTGTAAGCCTTAAATATATACAATAAAAAAGAAAATGTGTATAGTTGTATATGTGCAGGAGGCACCATGGGCGATCTCTGAAAGATAAAGCAAAATGGTAAAATAATCTGGGATCACAATCTAATGGATACATGACACAACTAAGGTTAAAAATAAATAGAACACATGGAAACAAGAGGATATAGCCCCATTATTGGAGCAGATTTTACAATAGAGAGTAAGTCCAATCATTCTATCAAGGATCATGAGGTTCCGTTGTCTCTAGAGCAGGCTGGAGGTAATGAGGTATCTGATTGAGCAATTTCCATGGTAGTTTTAGAACAGATGAAAAAGATGAGTTACAGGAAGTAGGTTTCAGTTAGTTTCTTAATCTCTTTTGGCTCTTGTGACAGAATACCACAGGTTGTGTAATTTATAATGAACAGAAATGTATTTAACTCACCATTCTGAAGGCTGGAAAGTCTAAGATCAAGGGGCTGGCATCTGACGAGGGTTTTCTGACTGTGTCATTCCACATTAGAAGGGTGGAAGGGCCAGGAAGTGGGTGCAAAAGACAGAGCCCAAAGGTCTGGGCTTACTTTTACAGCATCACACTCCTTGAACTGATGACTACATTAATTTATTCATGAGGACTTTGCCCTAATCACCCAATCACCTCTTACTAGGCCCTACCTCCCGATATTGTTGCATTGGGAACTAGGTTACCAACATATACATTTTGAGGGACACATTGAAACCATAGCAATTAGAAAGGGTGTTGTTTTGGAAGTGATAAGTAGGTCAGGTTCCCCATTCTGTATACTGAGGTTTAGGGCTGAGCTCTATATGCTGGTATCAAAACGTTTGGTTTCAACATTCACTCAAGTTTCTGAATCCTCCTAGATTTATAATTCAGTGATAAACTTTTTGTAAAACACAGAGTCAAGCCTAAGAGAATATATTTATTTAAGATTAATTTAGCTTTCTATTGGGTTTGTTCCTACTTCTTGTAAATATTTTAAAATTTATATTAAATAAAAAGTTTTTTTATTCTGTAAATTTTCCTGGGAAAAATGGAGAAAAAAGTATTTTAAAAATTAGATAGATAGCCATACTTTATTTGTGGGTAGTGTTTAATAAATAATAATTTATTACTTTTATTAATAATTAATAATTACCCATGGTGCCTCCTGCATATATACAACTATACACATAATATGTTATAAATAGTATTTTATTCAGGAAATCTATAATTTTGACCTTAATGAACCTAAATGCTATGACCACTTCACTGAGTAATTGGTAGCTCTGACTGGAATTATAGAAGCTAATGTTCTAATTCAAACTCTACAATTTACTATTTATTTAGCTAATACATTTAGTTTCTTCAAATTCCAGTTTTCTCCTAAAATTATGACTTCAAAGGGATGTTGTATTTATAAAATAAAATAATATAGATGAACACTTAAAAGAACTCGTCAAAAACTAAATAAATGGCAAAAGTGGTTGTTCCTAAATTAATTATATTTTTATAATTATTTTGAACTTTAGACTCCATAAAAATGGTTTAATTTTAGGTATAGCGGTAAAAAGAATTAGCGTTAAGGTAGCATGGCCAAAAAAAAAAAAAAAGTAGGATTTGGAATAAATTTTAGCCAAACAAATCTTGTGTATATTTTAGGACTGAAAAAGTCACTGATGTGACTTTTTTCTTTGAGGTAATGAGAACTACCTTGTTCATTTCTCAGCTTTAACTCAAGAATCAAATGACATA
The DNA here is from genome assembly GCF_028885655.2 of Pongo abelii. NCBI lineage: Eukaryota > Metazoa > Chordata > Mammalia > Primates > Hominidae > Pongo > Pongo abelii. Next base: position 28,148,133 of record NC_071988.2, read on the forward strand.
AAATGTGTTAAAGGACTTTTAAAATTGTAAAGCAAGATACCAATCAATGTAAGCTTCTTATGATTATTTTATATTTCAAATGTCTCTAGACTGACTTATTAGAACTCTACACCTTCTAGATCTTTAGAAAGTTCATTCATTTGATTATCACATTTTTTAGAAAAGTTTGGGGCTAGGCAACACAAGAGAGACATGACTAAAAATAACAGCAATGCAACAAACCTTGCATGAAAGCCAGCATTTTGAAGATAGCAAGAGCCTGTTAAAATTAAACCCCAGGGTGGTCTTGAGGGGCAAAGGTTAAATATGATGACCTGCAAGAACTTCTCATCCCGTCTACTTATCCATTTCATAAAAACATTTTCCTTTCACCAGTAACAAAATTTTAACAGGGATTGATGGTTAACTGTATATTGTTTTCAGATAGTTCTATATAAAAATCTGTAATACTGCCCATACTTGAGGTAAATGTTTGTTATATTTAATCCATTCTTAAACGCCAAATATCTACGTTTAGTCATGGTCAGATAAAAGGAAGAGTCAGCTGCATTGGCAAGATGTTATACACAAGTATATCACTTGTGATAGCATCAGCGCTAAATTCATCCCTTGAAAAAAGTTCTAAAATCATAGATGAGCCTTCTGATCTTGAACGGATGGACTAAGTTTATTTTAACAAAATACCAATTAAAATTGAAGTGTCTTCCAAAAGGACATGGGTATAAACTGGGTGTACTTGAAGACCTCCGTATTTAATTTATTATGTCATCTCGAAAGTCCCGGGTTATAATGCAAAGTTAAATCATAAAATTCTGGACTAAGGCTCTCTGCCTAGTCTTTTGACTAGGATTTGCATGATCAAAATGCAAGCAAGTGCAATCTGAATTAAAAAATAGATGAAATGTGGAAGAATGTGCCTTAACAGAGACTAGGGGAGAAAACATTCTAACAATAAACAATATTATGCCAACTGTGATGATGTAAATACAAAGTTTGAGGTTGCCAAAGTGCTATAGAAATGTATGTAAACTTTATCTATTACAGACAGTTTCTTTAATTTCATGCATGTTGCACCTACTTTTATTTTTCTGTTTATTTTCGTTTTCACATTATTTAAAATGAAGCTCTAAGCAATTACTTTAAACTGAAAACACTAGAACAAATACCATGAAGATAAGAGAAAACTACTTGTGATATATCCAAACAAAAAAAATTAATATGTAGAAGACATATCTCCATTCCCCTGTCAATTGCAGCATTATTCAAAATAGTCAAGATATGGAATCAACCTGTGTGTAGTAACGGATAAACGAATAAAGAAAATGTATATACAGTGAAATACCACTCAACCTTAAAAAAAATGCTGTCACTTGTGACAACACAGGTGAACCTGGGGAATATTATGATCAATGAAGTAAGCTAGGCACAGAAAGACAAATCCTGCCTGATCTCACTTATATGTGGAATTTAAAAATGACAAACTCACAGAAGCAGAGAGGAGAATGGTGGGTACTAGAGGCTGGGAGGTAGGAGTATTGAGGTGTTGGTTTAAGGGCACACACTTCAGTCAGACAGGAAGAGTAAATCATGGAAATTCATTGTAGAGCGTGGTAATCATGCTCTACAATATAGTTAATCATAATGTATGTTATACATAAAAATTGCTAATAGAATAGATGTGAAATGTTCTTACCACAAAAATGATAAGTATGTAATGTAATAGAAATGTTAACTAGCTTGATTTAATCAATCCACAAGGTATACATATATCAAAACTTCATGCTATACTTCATAACCATATACAAATTTATTTCTCAATTAAACCTTAATAAAGCTGAAAAATGAAGACAGAACCATTACAAATTAACTATAAAGAGTTTACAAATCCAGATAAACCACAGTCTGTGTGTGAAAAAATCCTATGCGTGTCATGATGAAGAATCCATGGAGGCTGCAATTCAATTGGCCTAGGATTTTTTTTTTTTAAAGCTGGAGTCATGAAAGACCAAAAAAAATGTATATATAAATAAAAATAAAAACTTTTTTTCTTGGTGAAGCACTGTAGATTAAAAGAACTCAATAGACTTTGCAACTAAGATGAAAGTATTTTCCTTTAATTAAGAGCATCTTTAATAAAAAATAGAGACAGTTGAGTGTAGACTGCATATGAGGAGTAGTAGTATATTGTAAGGTGTTAATTATATTGCAGTTATGTGGAAGAATGACCTAGTTATTGGGCAATACAAGGTGAATATCTGCAATTGAACAAATATTTTAGCAAAAGTTTTATATATATATACACACACACGCATATACATTCACATATATACATACATATGCACACATAATTATATACATACATATATGTTATATTATTTTAACTATATTTCCTTTTAGTAGAGAAATATCAAAGTGATATGTTAACTTAAATTCACCAAAACCTTTTATGGTAGACTTGGGAGTAAATTGTTGAAATCTGAGATGTGTTATAAAAGAAGTACTGGAAGTTTCTACAGGTCCACAAATGCATAATTCTTTATTTTTCTCTTAATTCTGTCAGTAAATATAACTTCTAAATTTAATATATTTGTTTTCTATGCAATGAAGACGATAGATTTGGTGGTTTCTGCGAGACCACTTATTTCTAGAATTCTGTGACTTATTTTATGTGTGACATTTAAACAATAGTAAAAGCAGCAATAGAAAGCAGTTAATTATGATTTTGCTATTCAGCTTTCTCTGCATATTTTGAGGTTCTGATTACAATGCTGCACGTGGACAAACTGCAAGTAAGTCACATTTAACATATATTTGTATTGACCAAAGGACAATTAAAAGCCATTAAAGTGACAAACAATGGACTTGGCATTATTAACCTAAGCATAAACTGGAAAAAATCCATATTCTAGCAATTTAAAAATAATTTAAATAAGATGAAAACCTCATGCATTTAAAACTATATTGCTCTGAAGCCAATACAATTCGTTCACATGGTGAAAATTAAAGAGAATTGGTTATTTATTCTGCAGCTGAATAAATTCTCTTAGATTCCTGGGCAAATAATAAACTGAATTCTAACTTATTTAGGAAAGAAGTAAAGAACAAAGATTTGTTCTGTAAATGTTCACTTATAAAGGCGAAGAAATTGAAGCTTAGGTAGATTTAAAAACTTTGATTATGGACACATCTGATTAGGAAAAACACAGGATTTGGACTCAGATGTATTGGACCTAAGTGTCTGTATCCTTTGTTACTGTGCTGTGTACTACATGGCACGTTATAAAATTTATGTCGTAAGTTTTTAATCCTGATCCATATGTTTACTATGTGCACTTGGAAAGGTCTCAGTTTTATTCCTCTTTAAAATAGGATAATAAATTCTGCCTTTTGAGATAGTTTGTGGTATTAAACATTGCGCTATCATTATTAAGAGTTGAAAAGAATACAAAGCACGGCATAGTTAAATAATTTTAATATGCAAAATATTCACAGTGATGATTATATCCAAAATGTTCACAACGATGACTATATCCAAATGTATAACACCTTCATGTTATATATGAAAGACTCTTAGTCAAGTAAGCTTATGATATATAGTTTTTCAAATTCATACAGTGAAACAAAATGTCCTAGCAATCTAGAGAAAAAGCAGTTTGAATACATTAAATGGTATTTCACACCAATGTAAGGACTGTGTCATTATAATACAAATAAAAACGTTAAGAATAGATTTTTCTTGGAAGATTGTTCTGGTTATTTAACAGTAAACAATAAAAAATATAAAACATGAAATATAAGATATAAGTAAAATGATTGCAAGTAATATGTAATATAAATTATACAACTATAAAAACACAATCCAGAGGTACAATAATATATGATATGAATAAATTAAGTATTTAACACATGTTTTTGTTATATGACATATATGTATATATACAAATTGTTACTTATACAATATATGAACAATAATGACAACAACCTAATAGAAAACTACTAATAACATTTGGCCAAAATCAAAATGTATCATAAGAAACTTTTCCCTTTCTCCCTCCTCTTCTACTCACTCCTAAATCCTAGAATATCGTATAGCACCTTACATCTTGTGAATATTTTACCCCATTATTTGTTTTATTTCTCGAGTGTAATCTGGACCTTTTTTAAAATAAAATTAGCCAACTATCCTCTCACCAGCTTGCCTCCATCAAAGTGTATGAATACTTTGATTTTAATTTCTTCAGAATCTTTCTTACTACTATTGCAGTAACTTGCCATTCAGAACCACACTGTATGTCTCATAATTTCATAGCACATTTGTTTGAGGCAGTGATGTCAGCTGGTTGCAAGAGAGTAGAAAATGTAATGCTTATGTCTAGCCTAGAGAAGCAAGCAGCGTTACAACACATCTTCTTTGTTTGGTATCCTTTTATTACCTTTACAACTTGCATACCATAATTTACACTGGGGATTCTGTGCAAGAGAAAACAAGGGGAGAAATTTGATGTTTGACTTTGGTTCATGGGATGACATTCTTATTGCCCATTCTTACTGTATAGTAATACATGATCAACCACACTTATTTTCGAAGACTCATCTGGGTCTATGTGTGGAGATGCTTTTCAGTGTTTCATTGTTCTTTCTCTACCCCTAACGTAGCAAATATTACATTAATAGTATTTCACATGTGAGAAAATAGACAAATTCTGCCATTAATAAAGTAATTTCATAATCACAAAAAAAGGATTATGGTAATTTACAGAAAAAAATTCACATGTAGTTTATAGTATAACAGCAAATAAAATACAGTTATCCAGGAGAACAAAAAAGGAATAGACTATTGGGCAAAAAGGGTGTGGGTTTGAAATACAGTAATGCCCTCCTTACCCCTGAGAACCCCAGTGGCTGCCTGAAACCGTGAATAACACCAAATCTTATATACAGTATGTTTTTTTCCTATAAATACATACCTATGATAAAGTTTAATTCATCAATTATGCACAGAAAGAGATGGACAATAACTAAGAACAAAATAAAGCAATTATAACAGTACACTAGCATCAGTAGGCTTGTGCTTTGGGGCCATTATTAAGTAAAATAAGGGTTACTTGAACACAAGCACTGTGATACAGTGACAGTTAATTTGATTATCAAAAAGGCTACTAAGTGACTCAGGGAAGGGGAATTTAGACAGCATAGGTATGCTCGACAAAGGGATGATTCATGGTCCCAGGCAGGACATAGCAGAAAGGCACAAGATTTCATCATAATAATTCGAACACAGTGCAATATGAAATTTATGCATTATTTATTTCTAGAATTTTCCATTTGATATTTTATTTTTTATTTCATTTGTTTTTCGTTTTGTTTTTCATGGCATTTTCCAGGACAATGTCATTATTTAAAGAAATAAAAACTAACCATGGATTCAGACTTCTTTCGAACAAATGAGTCTCTGAACATTTTTAAAAAGCTGCAATTCTGTCTTTGTTTAAATGATTCCAGTATATTTATTTCTATTTATACACACATTCGATGAATCCTTATATACTTATGAATGAGACTCAACCCAACTGGACCTATTAAAGTTTCCAAAAAAAAAACTATGAATATAGTTTTTAAATCTAAGGTTAGTATTCAAACATACGTTTCTAAAAGAATATTTCAAATGAAATTTTTTCCAGTTCTAAAATGGTCTGAAACTATGGTTGACATTTCAAAATTAAGGTATACAGAATTTCATTTTTGCCTTACAGATTAGCAAATCATGGAAGAGTTAAAAATGGAAAGGTACTGCATTTGCTTTAAATTCAGAATTAGTTAAATTTTAAAAAGATAGATTTTTGCTCAGGATTGTGTTTCTTCCAACAACTGTACAACTAAACAAAAAAGCACTTTCCTTTCTTAAATCTTCATCACATCTTTCTTTACTCCACAAAATAATATATTATTTTCCATTAATATAATTTTTCAATTATAGTTTTCAATCATCAGATTGTCATTTAGCTTCTTTTTGCCATTTACTCAAAAATATAAAAGTCTCAGAAACCCAAAATGTCACTCAGAGAATATAAACCATGATGACATGTCCATGAGTCTCACTTTTTTAATAGACTTTATTCTTTAGAAGAAGTTTTAGGTTCACAGCAAAATTGAGCAGAAAGTACAGAGATTCTCTACAAACCTCTAACCGCTCCCCAACACACACAGCCTCTCTACTCTCAATATCCCCCACCACAGTGGTGCATTTGTTATAATCAGTGAGTCTGCAATGGCACATTATTGTTATGTAGAGTCCAGAGTTTATATAAAGGTTCATTCTTGGATACATATGTAATGACATATATCCACCATTAGTATCATACAAAATAGTCTCCTTGCCTTAAAATTCTCCTGTGCCGTGCCTATTCATCTCTCTTTATATAAACCCACACAATTATTTTTTTTGAGACAGAGTCTCTCTCTCACCCAGCCTGGAGTGTGGTAGGGGCTGATCGTGGCTATTCATCTCTCTTTCCCCCCAACTGCAGATTTGTATATATGGAAGATATATATATATTACACACACTTGGAGAAAGAGTCTCACCCTGTCGCACAGGTTGGAGTACAGGGGGTGCTGATCATGGCCCACTGCAATCTCAACCTCCTGGGCTCAACTGATTCTCCCACCTCAGTCTTCTGAGCTGAGCAGCTGGGATCACAGGCATGTGCCATCATGCCTGGCTAAATTTAAATTTATTTTTTTAAGAGATTGGAGTGTCACCATGTTGCTCAGGTTGGTCTCAAACCCCTAGCTCCAAGCACTCCTCCCACCTCTGCCTACCAAATGGGAGGGACCAGAGGTGTGAGCTGATATTTTTACTGCCTCTAGAGTTTTGCCTTTACCAAAATGTCATAAAGTTGGACTCATACAGTATGTCACCTGTTCAAATTGGCTTCTTTGACTTAGTAATACGTATTTAAAGTTTCTCCATCTCTTTTCATGGCTTGATAGCTCATTTCTTTTAGCGCTGAAGAACATTCTGTGTCCAGAGTTGGTTCCTTCCAGTAGGTTCGTAGTCTTGCTGACTTCAAGAATGAGGCTACGGACCTTCGCAGTGAGTGTTACAGCTCTTAAAGGTGGCACGGACTCAAAGAGTGAGCAGCAGTAAGATTTATTGTGAAGAGCGAAAGAACAAACCTTCCACAGCATGGAAGAGGACTGGAGCACGTTGCTACTGCTGGCTGGGGTGGCCAGCTTTTATTCCGTGATTTTTCCCCTCCTATGTCCTGTTTCTGTCCTATCAGAATGCCCTTTTCTCAATCCTCCCTGCAATTGGTTACTTTTAGAATCCTGCTGATTGTTCCATTTTACAGAGTGCTGATTGGTGCATTTTACAAACCTCTTGCTAGCTACAGAACCGCTGGTTGGTGCATTTTACAATCCCCTTGTAAGACAGAAAAGTTCTTCAAGTCCCCACTCCACCCAGGAAGTCCAGCTGGCTTCACCTCTCAATTCCGTTATCTGAATATACCACAGTTTATCCATTCACCTGCTAAAAGACATCTTAGTTGCTTCCAAGTTTATTTATGAGTAAAGATGCTGTAAACATCCATGTGCAGGTTTTTATGTGAACTTAAAGTTTTCAACTTGTTTGGGAAAAGTCCGTATTAATGTTCAGTTTTGTAAGGAACCACTGAACTGTACAATTTTGAATTGCCACCAGCAGTGAATTAGAGTTTCTTTTGCTCCACATCCTTATCAGCATTTGGTGTTTTCTGTGTTCTGATTTTGGTCATTCTAATAGATGTACGGTGACATTTCATTGCTCTTTGTAAATTTTCCTTTTCTCAGGTTGGCTAGGCTGTCTTAAAACCCCAACTAATTAGGCTAATAAAATAGTTTTTCTTGAGGCTTGGCTTTGTTTTTCAAATGGTGATTTTTCTTCTCCCCCTGCCTGAATCATCAGGGGATTTTTCTCTGTCACTGTGTGACCTGGTAGGGCATCTGGAGGTAAAACTCACAAGGTATGGGGATCCACCTATGGCTAGGCCTCCGTAGTTTACTCACAAACTTTTCCACACTGATTCTCTGGAAGTTTTTCAATTACAGTTTCGATTTTCCTACCACGGCACTAGATCCCAGGAGGTTTCTGTTTATGGGTTTCTGCTCTGGGAAGTAGCAATTTTTTTATATCTGCCTGTCTCTCCAATTTGGGAGGCATTGGTGTACCCTGTAATCTCACTTCTTTTAATGGATCTAAGAAAAGTTTTTTATTGTTCAGTTTGTTTCACTCTGTACCTCTTTTTAGAACAAACTGGAGACTCTCAAGCTCCTGACAGACTGGAAAAGCCTCCATGATGTCATTTAAAAATTTTTGGAAATCCCAAAATATGACTGCAGATGACAATAATTATCTCTATTGATTCAACTGACATTTGTAAAATAAAACTGAATTATGCGTTGAGAATAAATATATTGGTTTAAAATTATAAAAGCAAACTTTTATATTCAGAGGTTAACAATTCTGCATGTTTTCTGCTTCTAAAATGGAGAAATATTTCGTATTGTATTTTTTCAATTACCTTTGTTTAAATGATAAAAATTAATATGCTGAGAACAATTTTATTTGATAAAGATGGTGTTTAGTCAGAATCCTCTAATAAATTTCCTTTTACATTTATGTCACGTCAAGGTCATTCTATAAAGCTTTACCCATTTCCTTTCCAAAAAGTGCCAAATGTCTCTGATTTTCTATTTTTTTCCAAAGTAATTCACTAGATGGAATTTCTTTAGGAGCAAGTTTTCTTTTAATCTGTTCATCTATCTATTGATCTATGTATTTATCCAGGTCTGTCATGTGAAGTGTGTATTAAAGATTACACACAGGGACATTTTCATCACCAGATATCTGAGTGCTTATTCAGCATGTACTGATACTGTGTTTAAAATAATTAAGTCACAGGCTCGGGAAGTAGGAGATCTGGCTAAACTTTTCAGGTTCAATGTTGAACAATTTTTGTGACTTTTTCCAACAGCATGTATATACAAATGTAAGTGAAAGACTAGCTAATGTTAATGTTCAGACAATATTTCTCTTTCTTATATTTTAAGAATATGGATAAGGGTTTATTGGCATATCCAATATAATTTATTAGGCATTTCTTACTTCGAAAACATAGATAATATCTCAACTAACATATTCAGAGTTTTAAGTAAAACCAAATGCTAATTTAACAGTTTTGGTTAATTTTTTGGATTACGCTAGAACCTCACTTAATTCTCAGAATTATATGTATTAGCTTCCCATAGTTACCATTATGAAATTCCACAAACTGGGTGACTTAAGACAACACAATTTTATTGTCTCACATGTTTGAAGGTTAGAATTCAGAAATCTAGGTGTCAGTAGGGCTTTAGCCCTCTGAAGTCTGTAAGGTAAGATGCCTTCTTTTCTTCTTCCACCTGGTAGTAGCCCCCAGTGTTCCTTGGCTTGTGGCAAGATAACTCCAGTCTCTCTCTGTCTTCCCATGGTATCCTCCCTATGTCTCTTTACGTCATCTTCCTTCTCTGCGTGTTTCTGCATTCAAATTTCTTCTTTTTATGAAAATCTCAGTCATATCCGATTAGGCTCTTGCTAGTGGACTCATTTTAACTTCATTATCTGTGTTACAAACCTTTTCCATGTAAGGTCACTTTCTGAGGTACTGGAAGTTAGAACTTTTTTGTGGGGGATACAAAATGCAACCCATAACTCTTAGTATCTCTTTTAAATCTTTTGAAAACTCTGCTAACTCAAATCAAATAGTATTTTATTCATTTTTATGTTCCACAAATACATTCAAATTGTATAATTAAACCATAAGAGGTGGAAAGCTGGCTGACAAGGTTGTTGTCTATAATATATGTTATGAAAAATCAACGTAGAAGGATGTTTTCTTTTTCTATAATGCTAAGTTACATAAAATATCAGTTGAACCGAAAATCGCAGCCATTTCTCTAGGTAGTGAAATTTCAGTTCATTCCTAAAGCAAGTGCATAATGCTGGAAAATCAGTGCATGCTTGATAATGAGGAACTTCAGAAAAAAATGTAGTTCCAAAATACATTTTTTTCTTTTCATTATCTGTGAAATTTCACCTATTTCACAGTTCAGTTAAAAATCCTATAGCTTAGATTTCAGATTCATGATCATCGACCTGCTTGCAACCTGTGATGCCTATATTCCTTTAGAATCATTAAGTTCAGAAGACCAATATTCTGGGTAAAAAAAACCCCTTTATTTCTCTTTTATTTTTATGATCTATTTTAATAGACTGGAATGTAATAATGAGAAATAGTAGTAATTAAAAATATAATGGTTGCAATCAAATAAAAAACTTATTGTAGCCATTGTAATGATCTTGGATGTATGGGTATGACATATGAATGCTACCATACTTAGGTTGTAAAAAAAGAATTGCATTTTTAAAATGTAAATGGAGTGCAGGCAGTTTACTTTTCATATATTCATTTTGTTTCTACCATAATTCTATCATTAAACATGAAATTGATTGCTTATCTAATGTTCCTAAGAGCACAAATTCAGATAAAATTCCCCCAAATTTAACTGTTTTAGTTTTTGTTCAGTGGCTAACACTTAATACACCATCAATAATTACTTCAACAGTTTATTATCCTGCCTAATAGAATATTGTGCTTTTTTCTAAAAGTAAGATTATTGATGTATTCCAAATGATTAAGAAAAAATAAAAAAATACTTAAAATGGTTATTTTCTATTAAAACTAGCTATTTATTCAACTGGACATATCATTTAAAACTTCTCACTTATATGATGGTCTTCATAAAAATATGTTTAGTCAATATAATATTCAATTTAATAAAGAAATTGTAATGAGAGTCATGAAGTGAAATAATAGAAAAACTTCAGAATATGACTTTCTTCTGTCATCTGTGAAATAAAAGTCCATCAACAAATTTTACATATATATTGACACTTGATTGTGTGCAAGACACTGTTCTTGATAAAATACATCATTTTGTGTCACAAGACAATGCCAAAAACTTCTCTTAATGTTTATATGAAACAACGTATGCTGCTTCCAAGAGTGACACATATTTTAAATATATCTTTCACATATATAATAAATGTGATTTGCTCTACAACTTACAATGTGCAAAAAAGCAAGATGTTTTAAGTATGCCATTTCAAATCAAATAATTTTTCTAATTTCTCCTAACTAACATGAGTGTGAAGTCCATTTGAGGTTTAAATCAATTTTGTATTCTTTCCTTACCTTCACTTTTATCTTAAAACAGATATGTTAACAGAGTTTACGAAAGAGTTTGGCATGCCTTTTCACACCCACCTGTCCACTTTGAAACTTCTTTTTAATACTTAACATAAGACTGAGACATCAATAACAAAAGTTTATTAACTCTCTTAAAAAGAAAATTTAAAAGGGTAATATCAGATTATTCCACTCTCTGTCTTAAATTATTTTAAAAACTCTCCACTCCCATTTAAGTTAAAACTTAAACTCTTTATCCTGGCCTTCAAAAGCTTATCTGACCTAGCCCCTACCTACCTCTTACACTTCATCTCAAATCACCCCTCTAACCCACCAGATTACAGCTGAACCGTTCTTTCTGTTCCTGGAATATGCTAAGTGCGTCCCTTTGCAATGCCTACTTGAGTAGTCTTCTTATTTGTATTTGTCTAATTGATGTACATATTTTTAATATTTTGCACAGACCCTCTTTATCAGAATGTTGCCCCCATACACGTTTACCGTGGGATTTTGTCTGCTAGCCCTGGAGAGTTACCCTTAGCAATGGAAATCATCTTACCCAGTTATACTTTCCATGGGAGGATAGCCTGTACCTGATGACTGATTGATACAAGGGTGTAAAAGTCTAGCCCCCTTGTCTCAAAGAGGTAACACTCTGTGGTACCATTCATGCTCCAGAGCTTTGTGTGTGATCAGTCTGAGGATGCAGACTTTTCCCAGCTTCCTATCTTGGCTTATTGTGATTTCCTGCCTCCTTTCATCTTTCACCTAAATCACATCTTCAAACAAAACTTCTTGTACAAAAATTATCATCTGAAGCACTGCTTAAAGAATAGGAAGGACTTAAGATAGTTGGTACAAGATTCAATGCAAAGAAATGGACTTTAAGGGTGAAAGTTTACAGTCACATAACGTGTTGGCTGGGTGGCAATGATCCCCTTGACAAGTGTTAGGTGGAATATGGATTATCCTTGGTGAATTCTAACAGGGTGACTGCTGAAGCTGTCCCTTTTTGGAAAGCAGGACAAAATACAAATAGAAGAGACACATTAGTTTGTGCAATGTTTCTGATATTTGAGAGGTCTGAAGGCAATAACCACAAGGACTATGGAATTGAGTAGATACTGCTACAGCCATGGATGTGTTGTTATCTATTATACACAAATACTTAAGTCAGAGGGTCTCATTGGAAACCTTTAAAGCAACTTTTAATTTTCTGCAGGTTGAAGCTGATGGTGCAGCCACTCTACAGAAACAGAATATACCTCTATCCAAAATTTGGTTTGCCTGTTAAAACTGATGATGTCACACATTTACCCAAAGAGTATAAGAAGGTTTATTACTCACACAATAGGGCTTTCTGAAGCGAGAGTGTCTCCAGCAAGTCTAAAATATCTTGAGAGAGTAAAAACAAACAAACAAAAAGACTGGCTTGGGATTTTTATGGTCATTAGGGGTGGGGCCAGGCTTAAAGTGGCATCATGTGATTTAAACTTCCCATCTGTGCAATCTGAGGGAGCACCCAAGCTTTCTTACCAGCAATCTCAGGTGTGGGGCATAAAAGGGAGAGGAAGAGGTTAGGCATAAAAGATGTCAGTATTCAAACTTCCAAACCTAGATTCAGACTCTCTATTAAGACATATGAAGCTAAAAAAATAATATTCCTTATTGTAAAATTGAAAGAAATTCAGAAAAGGTTGAATTTCTTAGACTAGTCAAGTCTTCCATGCCAAAATCAGGGTCATCAGAGGGAAGAAGTGAAATGAGATTAGAATAGATATGTCTGGGGACAGTCACTTGAGAAACTTAAAAGTAAAGATTTTCCTGAATCCTCTGGGTTTGCAGAAGTGATTCACTCTACTTTGTTTGAAAAGAAAGACTTCTTCAACCCCTTTGCCTAAAGACTATGGGGAAGTTTCAAATGAGGCAGGTGCTTTACAAAGTTTGCTTTCCTAAGGATATGCTCCCATCTCTTCCCATGGCGTAAAAGCAGTAACTAGCGTTAAATTTCAGCATTATCTCACTGGGAAAGTGCTGAACCTGATAAGGGAGTAGAGTAATTTTGTACTAAATAAGCTGCAGGACACGGCTAACATATACTGCCAACGTGTTCCTGAGTAAGACTGAAAGAGAATATTTAGGGTGTCCAATAAAAGGCAGAATGAAAGGAAAGCTAGATAAAGGAGATTTTGTTGATAAACGTAATACCTCATGCCTTAGGATGTGACATCTCAGTGAGCATCCCTGGAACAAATTTTAATATACTGTTGAGATGACTCTTGGAACTTTGAAAAAAGTAATGATTCATATTAAATGCAGTATAGGATGCCACATCTACTATAGTAACATTTGGAGGAAAATATCAAAAAGCGTCAAGAAATGAGTCTTCCTAAATGAATCTATTATATAGCTCTGGGGAATTAAAAATGTTTCACTGATTTTTTGGACAATGTAGATGAGAATTTCTCAACCTTAGCATTATTGATATTTGGGGATTGAAATTTCTTTTTTTTTTCTTTTTTATTTATTTATTTTATTTTATTTTATTATTTTTATTATTATACTTTAGGTTTTATGGTACATGTGCGCAATGAGCAGGTAAGTTACATATGTATACATGTGCCATGCTGGTGCGCTGCACCCACTAACTCGTCATCTAGCATTAGGTATATCTCCCAATGCTATCCCTCCCCCCTACCACCACCCCACAACAGTCCCCAAAGTGTGATGTTCCCCTTCCTGTGTCCATGTGTTCTCATTGTTCAATTCCCACCTATGAGTGAGAATATGCGGTGTTTGGTTTTTTGTTCTTGCGACAGTTTACTGAGAATGATGATTTCCAATTTCATCCATGTCCCTACAAAGGACGTGAACTCATCATTTTTTATGGCTGCACAGTGTTCCATGGTGTATATGTGCCACATTTTCTTAATCCAGTCTATCATTGTTGGACATTTGGGTTGCTTCCAAGTCTTTGCTATTGTGAATAATGCCGCAATAAACATACGTGTGCATGTGTCTTTATAGCAGCATGATTTATAGTCCTTTGGGTATATACCCAGTAATGGGATGGCTGGGTCGAATGGAATTTCTAGTTCTAGATCCCTGAGGAATCGCCACACTGACTTCCACAAGGGTTGAACTAGTTTACAGTCCCACCAACAGTGTAAAAGTGTTCCTATTTCTCCACATCCTCTCCAGCACCGGTTGTTTCCTGACTTTTGAATGATTGCCATTCTAACTGGTGTGAGATGGTATCTCATTGTGGTTTTGATTTGCATTTCTCTGATGGCCAGTGATGGTGAGCATTTTTTCATGCGTCTTTTGGCTGCATAAATGTCTTCTTTTGAGAACTGTCTGTTCATGTCCTTTGCCCACTTTTTGATGGGGTTGTTTGTTTTTTTCTCGTAAATTTGTTGGAGTTCATTGTAGATTCTGGATATTAGCCCTTTGTCAGATGAGTAGGTTGCGAAAATTTTCTCCCATTTTGTAGGTTGCCTGTTCACTCTGATGGTAGTTTCTTTTGCTGTGCAGAAGTTCTTTAGTTTAATTAGATCCCATTTGTCAATTTTGGCTTTTGTTGCCATTGCTTTTGGTGTTTTAGACATGAAGTCCTTGCCCATGCCTATGTCCTGAATGGTAATGCCTAGGTTTTCTTCTAGGGTTTTTATGGTTTTAGGTCTAACATTTAAGCCTTTAATCCATCTTGAATTGGTTTTTGTATAAGGCGTAAGGAAGGGATCCAGTTTCAGCTTTCTACATATGGCTAGCCAGTTTTCCCAGCACCATTTATTACCACACAAACATCAAAAGAGACAAAGAAGGCCATTACATAATGGTAAAGGGTTTAATTCAACAAGAAGAGCTAACTATCCTAAATATATATGCACCCAATACAGGAGCACCCAGATTCATAAAGCAAGTCCTGAGTGACCTACAAAGAGACTTAGACTCCCACACATTAATAATGGGAGACTTTAACACCCCACTGTCAACATTAGACAGATCAGCGAGACAGAAAGTCAACAAGGATACCCAGGAATTGAACTCAGCTCTGCACCAAGCAGACCTAATAGACATCTACAGAACTCTCCACCCCAAATCAACAGAATATACATTTTTTTCAGCACCACACCACACCTATTCCAAAATTGACCACATACTTGGAAGTAAAGCTCTCCTCAATAAATGTAAAAGAACAGAAATTATAACAAACTATCTCTCAGATCACAGTGCAATCAAGCTAGAACTGAGGATTAAGAATCTCACTCAAAACCGCTCAACTACATGGAAACTGAACAACCTGCTCCTGAATGACTACTGGGTACATAACGAAATGAAGGAAGAAATAAAGATGTTCTTTGAAACCAACGAGAACCAAGACACAACATACCAGAATCTCTGGGATGCATTCAAAGCAGTATGTAGAGGGAAATTTATAGCACTAAATGCCCACAAGAGAAAGCAGGAAAGATCCAAAATTGACACCCTAACATCACAATTAAAAGAACTAGAAAAGCAAGAGCAAACACATTCAAAAGCTAGCAGAAGGCAAGAAATAACTAAAATCAGAGCAGAACTGAAGGAAATAGAGACACAAAAAACCCTTCAAAAAATCAATGAATCCAGGAGCTGGTTTTTTGAAAGGATCAACAAAATTGATAGACCGCTAGCAAGATTAATAAAGAAAAAAAGAGAGAAGAATCAAATAGATGCAATAAAAAATGATAAAGGGGATATCACCACCGATCCCACAGAAATACAAACTACCATCAGAGAATATTACAAACACCTCTACGCAAATAAACTAGAAAATCTAGAAAAAAATGGATAAATTCCTCAACACATACACCCTCCCAAGACTAAACCAGGAAGAAGTTGAATCTCTGAATAGACCAATAACAGGAGCTGAAATTGTGGCAATAATCAATAGCTTACCAACCAAAAAAAGTCCAGGACCAGATGGGTTCACAGCCGAATTCTACCAGATGTACAAGGAGGAACTGGTACCATTCCTTCTGAAACTATTCCAATCAATAGAAAAAGAGGGAATCCTCCCTAACTCATTTTATGAGGCCAGCATCATACTGATACCAAAGTCTGGCAGAGACACAACAAAAAAAAGAGAATTTTAGACCAATATCCTTGATGAACATTGATGCAAAAATCCTCAATAAAATACTGGCAAACAGAATCCAGCAGCACATCAAAAAGCTTATCCACCATGATCAAGTGGGCTTCATCCCTGGGATGCAAGGCTGGTTCAATATACGCAAATCAATAAATGTAATCCAGCATATAAAGAGAACCAAAGTCAAAAACCACATGATTATCTCAATAGATGCAGAAAAGGCCTTTGACAAAATTCAACAACCCTTCATGGTAAAAACTCTCAATAAATTAGGTATTGATGGGTGGTATCGCAAAATAATAAGAGCTATTTATGACAAACCCACAACCAATATCATACTGAATGGGCAAAAACTGGAAGCATTCCCTTTGAAAACTGGCACAAGACAGGGATGCCCTATCTCACCACTTCTATTCAACATAGTGTTGGAAGTTCTGGCCAGGGCAATTAGGAAAGAGAAGGAAATCAAGGGTATTCAATTAGGAAAAGAGGTAGTCAAATTGTCCCTGTTTGCAGATGACATGATTGTATATCTAGAAATCTCCATTGTCTCAGCCCAAAACCTCCTTAAGCTGATAAGCAACTTCAGCAAAGTCTCAGGATACAAAATCAACGTACAAAAATCACAAGCATTCTTATACATCAATAACAGACAAACAGAGAGCCAAATCATGAGTGAACTCCCATTCACAATTGCTTCAAAGAGAATAAAATACCTAGGAATCCAACTTACAAGGGATGTGAAGGACCTCTTCAAGGAGAACTACAAACCACTGCTCAAGGAAATAAAAGAGGATACAAACAAATGGAAGAACATTCCATGCGCATGGGTAGGAAGACTCAATATCATGAAAATGAGAACAAAGCTGGAGGCATCACACTACCTGACTTCAAACTATACTACAAGGCTACAGTAACCAAAACAGCATGGTACTGGTACCAAAACAGAGATATAGATCAATGGAACAGAACAGAGCCATCAGAAATAATGCCACCTATCTACAACTATCTGATCTTTGACAAACCTGACAAAAACAAGAAATGGGGAAAGGATTCCCTATTTAATAAATGGTGCTGGGAAAACTGGCTGGCCATATGTAGAAAGCTGAAACTGGATCCCTTCCTTACACCTCATACAAAAACCAATTCAAGATGGATTAAAGACTTAAATGTTAGACCTAAAACCATAAAAACCCTAGAAGAAAACCTAGGCATTACCATTCAGGACATAGGCATGGGCAAGGACTTCATGTCTAAAACACCAAAAGCAATGGCAACAAAAGCCAAAATTGACAAATGGGATCTAATTAAACTAAAGAGCTTCTGCACAGCAAAGGAAACTACCATCAGAGTGAACAGGCAACCCACAAAATGGGAGAAAATTTTCACAACCTACTCATCTGACAAAGGGCTAATATCCAGAATCTACAATGAACTCCAATAAATTTACAAGAAAAAAACAAACAACCCCATCAAAAAGTGGGCGAAGGATATGAACAGACACTTCTCAAAAGAAGACATTTATGCAGCCAAAAGACGCATGAAAAAATGCTCACCATCACTGGCCATCAGAGAAATGCAAATCAAAACCACTATGAGATACCATCTCACACCAGTTAGAATGGCAATCATTAAAAAGTCAGGAAACAACATGTGCTGGAGAGGATGTGGAGAAATAGGAACACTTTCACACTGTTGGTGGGACTGTAAAGTAGTTCAACCCTTGTGGAAGTCAGTGTGGCGATTCCTCAGGGATCTAGAACTAGAAATTCCATTCAACCCAGCCATCCCATTACTGGGTATATACCCAAAGGACTATAAATCATGCTGCTATAAAGACACATGCACACGTATGTTTATTGTGGCATTATTCACAGTAGCAAAGACTTGGAAGCAACCCAAATGTCCAACAATGATAGACTGGATTAAGAAAATGTGGCACATATACACCATGGAATGCTATGCAGCCATAAAAAATGATGAGTTCACGTCCTTTGTAGGGACATGGATGAAATTGGAAATCATCATTCTCAGTAAACTATCACAAGAACAAAAAACCAAACACCACATATTCTCACTCATAGGTGGGAATTGAACAGTGAGAACACATGGACACAGGAAGGGGAACATCACACTTCGGGGACTGTTGTGGGGTGGGGGGAGGGGGGAGGGATAGCATTGGGAGATATACCTAATGCTAGATGACGAGTTGGTGGGTGCAGCGCACCAGCATGGCACATGTATACATATGTAACTTACCTGCTCATTGCGCACATGTACCATAGAGCCTAAAGTATAATAATAATAATAATAATAATAATAATAATAAAAATAATAAAAAGAAAAAAAATAAAAATAAAATAAAATAAAATAAATGTAATCCAGCATATAAACAGAACCAAAGAGAAAAACCACATGATTATCTCAATAGATGCAGAAAAGGCCTTTGACAAAATTCAACAACCCTTCATGCTAAAAACTCTCAAGAAATTAGGTATTGATGGGACGTATCTCAAAATAATAAGAGCTATCTATGACAAACCCACAGCCAATATCATACTGAAGGGGCAAAAACTGGAAGCATTTCCTTTGAAAACTGGCACAAGACAGGGATGCCCTCTCTCACCACTTCTATTCAACATAGTGTTGGAAGTTCTGGCCAGGGCAATTAGGCAGGAAAAGGAAATCAAGGGTATTCAATTAGGAAAAGAGGAAGTCAAATTGTCCCTGTTTGCAGATGACATGATTGTATATCTAGAAAACCCCATTGTCTCAGCCCAAAATCTCCTTAAAGCTGATAAGCAACTTCAGCAAAGTCTCAGGATACAAAATCAACGTACAAAAATCACAAGCATTCTTATACATCAATAACAGACAAACAGAGAGCCAAATCATGAGTGAACTCCCATTCACAATTGCTCCAAAGAGAATAAAATACCTAGGAATCCAACTTACAAGGGATGTGAAGGACCTCTTCAAGGAGAACTACAAACCACTGCTCAAGGAAATAAAAGAGGATAGAAACAAATGGAAGAACATTCCATGCTCATGGGTAGGAAGAATCAATATCATGAAAATGGCCATCCTTCCTAAGGTAATTTACAGATTCAATGCCATCCCCATCAAGCTACCAATGACTTTCTTCACAGAATTGGAAAAAACTACTTTAAAGTTCATATGGAACCAAAAAAGAGCCCGCATCGCCAAGTCAATCCTAAGCCAAAAGAACAAAGCTGGAGGCATCACACTACCTGACTTCAAACTATACTACAAGGCTACAGTAACCAAAACAGCATGGTACTGGTACCAAAACAGAGATATAGATCAATGGAACAGAACAGAGCCTTCAGAAATAATGCCACATATCTACAACTATCTGATCTTTGACAAACCTGAGAAAAACAAGAAATGGGGAAATTTCTTTACTGTGGAAGTGATGGGATGTGTTGTGCCTTGTGGAATATTGGACAGTATCCCTTCCACACTAGACCTCAATAGCCCTCTCTAGTTGTAACAACCAACATGTATCCAGACATTGTCAATTGTACGCTGTGGTGCAGTGGAGACCATTGCCACAAGTTGGGAATCACTGTCCTAGAGACACTTTATTTACCAAGTTAGTAATAAATATGCAAGTGAAAAATGTTCCAGTATTGCTGAGATGTTCAGTATTGACTGTTGAAGGTAGGCTGAGAATGACAGGAGATTCTGTTATAAAGCTGGGCTCCCTATAGCATTTGGGATAATAAGATTCTGAAATACCACATGACAAATAGTAGAGGCAAGAGAGACAATATGATAATGGGCAGCAAGGTTGAAGTGAAGAATGTTAATAAAACATGAAGATGCAAGGGCCAAGATGAATAAACCACAGAAAAGTACATTTCTTAACATCTATGATAAAAATATATCAAGATTGAATGAGCAAAATGTTGAAGTCAGTTACCTCAGTGAGCTTTCATGGCCCATTCCCCACCTTTCATAGCTTAGACATTTTTTAGCCTAAGAACAACTGGTTATGAGAGGAGCAGGGCCCCATGAAGAAGGACCCTTTAATAGCACAGCAAGTGTACATAGTAGTGATTTTTCACCTTCCTTTACTAAACACATTTATATGGCAATTTACTTGGGTAATTTTACACAGAGGTAAAGGAAGATCTCGTATTTCAATGGCTAGTTAGAAAAAAAATGCTATGGACACAGATACTAGATACCTAAATTCTCATTCTGTCTGCTATGGTAGACCATAAGCACATACGGTCCAGTCATAAGGGGAGTCTTGGTCCAGATCTGACTCATAGAAGATCCACTACATCCACAAGCCCCATTTTACAAATATATAATTTGAATGAACATCTTTAGTAGTTGACAGAACCCACACATTGGTTTCTGTGGAGTAAGAAAAATTGCATTAGGAAATGCCAAAAGGAAAACTCTGAAACTGATCCCTTTCATAAAATATAGCAAATCCTGAACAAAATTATATCACAAGGTGATTAATGCTACTCACAAAAAGTTAAAAGATGCAGGGATTGTGATCCCCATGATATCACCATTTAGTTCACAAGACGATTCCCTAAAATATAGTTGTCCGCTTATGATATCACCATTTAGTTCACAACACGATCCCCTACAATATAGTTGGTCCGGCTTATGAATCAGGACCACTGTAAACTTAATTGCAGCTGTTGTACCAGATTTGGTATATTTACAAGGGTAGATTAGCACAGTCTCTGTTATATACTGTTAGCTATTGATAGAGCAAGTGCCTTCTTTTACGTACCCACTGAGAAGGAGAATAAGAAACAGTCACATTCACAATGAATATACGACAGCAAACATTGTGGGTCTTTCTCTTGAAAAAGTTTATTTCTCTAGCTTGCTGACACAATATACCAGTAGGCTCTAGTACCATCTAAACAATCCACAGGAGATAGAGTTGGTCCACTCTTCATCTTGATTGACTTGATGAACAAAAAATGGCTAGCAGTCCAAATACCTTGCTCTAGAGGGTAAAGATATATCCCTACAGTTATTCACGTGCCTATCATATTTCTCAAATTTTTAGGAATCCAAGGCAGGCCAACATATTGAAATAATAGCTATAAAACTGCTAACCTTCTTTGGGGATCATACACAGCATACTATACTTGGGAATGGCATTCTGACACATTTATTACATAATAATGCTATTACATGTAATGCTATTCTGACACATTTGTTAGGTATTGTTAATGTGTACTGTTAATTGTTACTGTTAATTAACAACTGTTAATTGTACTGTTAATTGTACTGTTAATTGTACTGTTAATTGTTAGCCATTGTTAATGGCTTTGAGTGGGACTTAGAACAAGAAAAGGCTCTGAAACAGTTCCAAGATGTTGTTTGAGCCATGCAACTAGAAGATCTCATAGAACTAAAGTTATCTAATTTACAGAAAAGGTTTTACGTGATGTTTGTTGTACAGATTCATATGAAAACTGTAGTTCAAACTCCAAGGTTTAAGAAGTCAGAAAGATCATGCCATTTGCAACAAACATGCATGCATATTTGAAAAGCAACTGTAAGTATGCTATTGGACATTGGTAAAGATTGAATATCTGACCATGGCATATCAAGAAACCCTGGAATGAGTACTGCTTATCAAGATCTGGGTATGAGAAGACTTAAAAAGTCAGATAGTCAGTGAGAACCAGCTAGAATCCATGGTAAGATAGAAGCAGTGCATCTAGGATCAATCTCAAGTTTAATGGGTAAAAATAAGATACATAAATGCCACCCACCACTGTTGCAGTACTACTTTCTTTTATACTCACATCTGTGTTCTCAAGCTGGATCTTTTTTTAATGGCTGAAGAGGAAGAATAGTATAGAACTTACTTCATGAATAGGTCACCTTAGTATGTTTGCATTAGCCAAAAATGGACTTTTGTACAACTTTTTTTTTCTTCCGAGATGGAGTCTAGGTCTGTCACCGAGGCTGGAGCGCAATGGTGCAATCTTGGCTCACTGAAACCTCTGCCTCCTGGGTACAAGTGATTCTCTTGCCTCAGCCTCCTGAGTAGCTGGGATTATGGCCACCTGCCACCAGCCCAACTAATTTTTGTATTTTTAGTAGAAATGGGTTTTGCCAAATTGGCAAGGCTGGTCTCTAGCAGTAGCTATGAGACATAATGGTGAGAAGGAATCTTTTCAGTCAGTATAGGGTTGGCAGGTACATCTTGTGGTCCATTTTATGACAAAAGAGAATCGATACGGTTTGGCTGTGTTCCCACCCAAATCTCATCTTGAATTGTAGCTCCCATAATTCTCATGTCACAAGAGTGACCTGGTGGGAGGTAATTGAATCAGGGGTGTGTCTTTCCCATGCTGTTATCATGATAATGAATAAGTCTCATGTGATCTGATGGTTTTATAAAGGGCAGTTCCCCTGCATTTGTACTCTTGCCTGCCACCATGTAAAATGTCCCTTTGCTCTTCCTTTGTCTTCCACCACGATTGTGAGGCCTCTCAAGCCATGTGAAACTGTGAGTCCGTTAAACCTCTTTTTCTTTATAAATTACCCAGTCTCAGGTATGTCTTTATTGGCAGGATGAGAATAGACTAATACAGTTAATTGGTACCAGGTAGTGGGGTGCTGCTGTAAAGATACCCAAAAATGTGGAAGCAACTTTGGAACTGGGTAAGAGGTAGATGTTGGAACAGTCTGGAGGGCTCAGAAGAAGACAGGGAGATCTGGGGAAGTTTGGAACTTCTTAGAGACTTGTTGACTGGATTTGACCAAATGCTGCTCATCTCAGATGGAGATGAAGAACTTGTTGGGAAGTGGAAAAAGGTGACTCTTGCTATGTTTTAGTAAAGAGACTGGTGGCATTTTTCCCCTGCCCTAGAGATCTGTGGAACTTTGAACTTGATAAAAATGATTTAGGACATCTGGCAGAAGAAATTTCTAAGCAGTAAAGTGTTCAAGATGTAACTTGGGTGCTGTTAAAAGCATTCAGCTTTATGTATTCACAAAGATATGGTTTGGAACTGGACTTTATGTTCAAACAGGAAGCAGAGCATAATATTCAGAAAATTTGAAGCCTGATGATATTACAGAAAAGAAAAATAAATTTTCTGAGGAAATTTAAGCCCAATGTAGAAATTTGCATAAGTAATGAGGAGTCAAATGTTAGTCACTAAGAAAATGGGAAAAACATCTCCAGGGCATGTTAGAGGTCTTCAAAACAGCCCTTCCCCTCACAGTCTGGAGGCCTAGGAGGGAAAAATGGTTTTATGGACCAGGTCCAAGGCACCCTGCTCTGTGCAGCCTTGGGAGATGGTGCCCTGCATCCCAGCTGCTTCAGCTCCAGCCCTGGCTAAAAAGGGCCAAGGTACAGCTCACACCATTACTGCAGAAGGTGCAAGCCCCATGCCTTGGCAGCTTCCACATGGTATTGGGTCTGTGGGTGAAAAGAAGACAAGAACTGAGGTATGGGAACCTCCTCCTAGATTTCAGAGGATGCATGGAAATGTGTGGATTTCCAGGCAGAAGTTTGCTGAAGGGGCAGAAGGCTCATGGAGAACCTCTGTTAAGGCAGTGTGGAAGAGAAATGTGGGGTCAGAGCCCCCACACAGAGGCCCCACTAGGGCACTGCCTAGTGGACCTACGAGAAGAGGACTACCATCTTTCAGACTCCAGAATGGTAGATCCACCAACAGCTTGCACCGTGCACCTGGAAAAGCTACAGACACTCAACGCCAGCCCATGAAAGCAGCAGGGAGGAAGGATGTACTCTGCAATGCCACGGGGGCAGAGCTGCCCAAGACCATTGAGAACCACCTCTTGTATCAGTGTGACCTGAATGCGAGACATGGGGTCAAAGGAGATCATTTCAGAGCTTTAAGATTTGGCTGCTCTGCTGGATTTTGGACTTGCACGAGGCCTGTAGTCCCTCTGTTTTGGCCAATTTCTCCCATTTGGAATGGCTGTATTTACCCAATGCCTGTACCCCCATTGTATCTAGGAAATAATTAACTTGTTTCTGATTTTACAGGCTCATAGGCAAAAGGGACTTGCCTTGTCTTAAATGAGATTTTGGACTCTGGACTTTGAGTTAATGCTGAAATGAGTTAAGGCTTTGGGTGACTGTTGGGAAGGCATGATTGGTTTTGAAATGTGAGGACATGAGATTTGGGATAGGCTGGGGCAGAATGATATGATTTGGCTGTGTCCCCTCCCAAATCCCCTCTTTAACTGTAGGTCCTACAATTCCCACGTATCATAGGAGGGACCCTTCTGTGGGAGGTAATTGAATCATGGGGGTGGTTCTTTCCCATGCCGTTTTCATGATAGTGAATAAGTCTCATGAAATCTTATGGTTTTGTAAAGGGGCATTCCCCTACACAAGCTCTCTTGCCTGCCATGATGAGAAACATGACTTTGATCCACATTCTCCTTTAGCCATGATTGTGAGGCCTAACCAGCCATGTGGAACTGTGAGTAAATTAAACCTGTTTCCTTTATAAATTACCCAGTCTCGAGTATGTCTTTATTAGCAGTGTGAGAACAGACTAATATAAGAATTAAACCAAAATTGTCATTTTAGTTATTTATTTCATTTTACAAACAGGTTATCACTCTGTCATCCAGGCTGGAGTGCAGTGGCATGATCATAACTCACTTCAGCCTTGAACTTCTGGGCTCACGTGATCATCACACTTAAGTCTCATATAGTGCTGGGATTACAGGCATGTGCCACCACATCCAGCTCCAAATTTATTATATATAATATTCATGGACAGTACCAAATGGGTTATCTGTTTGGCCATAGGCTTGTAAGAAACAATATTGAAATATGAGTACAAGGAAGTTTGGGGAAGATGAATATGGGTGAAGCAATAAGAATGGGCACAAGTGTGCAGATCTTTAATTTGTACACTAATAGCTACTGAAGAATATTCACTGAGAAAGAGATTATGCTCTTCTCTTAAATTAGTAAACCACATGGACTCAGAATCCAAGGGATGGAAATCAGGGTGACTCTACTATTCTACTGAGCCTCTTAGGAATTTTGTGTTTCTTAAACTTTCAACTTTAGATTCTGTAGTTCCAAAGTCCTAGTTCTCACAGAAGAGATGTTTCCTCCTGGGTACTCAGTAAGAGATTCACTAAACTTACA
The DNA here is from genome assembly GCF_028885655.2 of Pongo abelii. Lineage (NCBI taxonomy): Eukaryota > Metazoa > Chordata > Mammalia > Primates > Hominidae > Pongo > Pongo abelii. The sequence continues at coordinate 28,173,695 of NC_071988.2, forward strand.
TAAACCACAGTGGCCTTATGAACTCTTTAGCTTCTTGTGGTAGAAGATTATCAGGAAAAAAATAGAGTAGTCATAGTAGAGTAATAATTGAACATGATCATTATACATGGGAAGGTTGTTGGCAAATATCGGAGCAGGAATGAATATGTTTTGCACTTTGATGATCAACTGGGTAATATCTTGATAGTTTCTATTCAGTTTTAACTGTAACTGAGCAGGTGCAGAAATATTAGCTTGACCAGTAAATTGAACCCAGAAGCTCAGAATCTTCTCAAAGATGAGAATCTGTGTCACCAGGAAAACAACCTATACCTACAAAATGCTATCTGAGAAGGAGTAACTTTAGAATGGATGGTGAAGAGGGAAGATGATGGGTATCCTTTATGGCCTTCAGACAAAAAGCAACATCATGATTTATAGTGAATAAAATTAACTCTTCTCTTATACATTCCCTAGAAACTGTGACCAATGAGAATCCCAGAGAAGTTCTGCCCTAATGGAGTCAACCTGATTTGAGATGCAAATGGATTTGAGCAATGTGAGTTGTGGACTATAGCAGATGCTGCTGGTGTACCACCCAGATCCATTTTTTGATTTAGGGCAGTACACGTCCCCTCAACTACTGTGTTTTCTGCCACTTTCTGATAGCTTCATCCTCTCTTGAGAATTACTTTTGCCTAGAACAACGTTGCCCAGAGATGCCTGTGAGATTTTGCACCTGTGCCTCAATCCCAGGACAGTCTGAATCAATGACACACTGAAAAGCAAATTTAAAAGACTGATTCCCTTTCTTCAAGGAAGGGACAACTCGATTGACATTTATGCTTCAGAAATTCCCTCTGTATGATTTATGAAAACATTCAGTTTTACATATTTGTCTTAGATATTCATAAGCTTATTAGAATACTTACATGTGGCAAAGGTTTCAATTAAATAAATGTTAAATTGTAATGCAGCTTTTCTCAATTTATAATACAATATAACCTCTTTTAGATTAAGCATTAGATAGCTTACTGAATTAGCATTTTTTGGTAGTGAAAAGTTGATTTATATGCTTTCCAAACTGGATATAATTAAGTTGATTTTTTTTACTTGCCTTAAAATTTTTACTTAAATCTCTCTCTTCAGCAACTTTTATGTGATGTCAGAGTTATTGAAGCAATTAGAATAAGATCTGTAGATTGGCAGCTCTCTACAGAAGTCACACTTGTAGCAAATTCCTTAACTCCTGTATTCTAACCAGGGGAAATTGAGTAAAATTTTATTGTCAAATTGAGAATCCTACTAGATGATTACAAATAGTCCTTACATATTTGTAAATAATAAATGAATATAAAGATGTTGATTTATAATCATTGAATTATGTTTCTCATTGACAAGTACTTAGAAAACAATACTTTAGGAATCATACATTAAATTTATCAACCTTTATCTAATATGATAATCCATCCTAACTATGTTACAAAAAAAGGAATTTGAAAGTGCTTTTAAATGTAAAGGTCTACAGAAATAATATTGGTATAAAATGCAATATTTTCAATAACCCTACAATTATTATTTACGTAAGATCACAATTGAACTGGAATTACAGAAAAAGAAAGGAATTACAGAATTACAGAAAGAAAGAAAGAAAGAAAGAAAGAAAGAAAGAAAGAAAGAAAGAGAAAGAAAAGAACACAGTCAGTTCTGTAGACCTATATAAAAGTCATTATCTGACCACTCTGCTAACATCCCTCCCTAGCACTTGTCTAGCTTAGCCACATTTTCTGATAGGTTTGTTTACACTTGATAGAGATCAGCCACCACCCCTGGTGCTCAATTCAGCCTTTAGATACAGACTGGCAGCTCCCCTTGACTATCACAAAAACAGAATTTGGCCTGCAGTGATTCACACAGATGGGGGGCAGAAAAACAAACTTCAAAGAACTAAAGTGGCCATGAAGCTAAGGCTCAGGAGAGGATATGGTGAAGGGGATTAAGTGGAATGACAAAGGGATTTTGTACAGCAGCATTGTGGGATCTCTTACGTACACTTGTTAAACAGTAAGAACATCACAACCCCCTGGAGTTCATAAATAGCATCCGTAACTATGAAGTCTGATATCTCAGTCATTCCTTGGGCAATATAGTATTGGCTTAAAAATTGTCAGTCAGTAGAAGACACTCTTTAAATGTTGTCAATGATTGACACTGAGGTTTTTTTTCTTTCATTGCAAGAGAAAAATACCATCCTTGTCCCCAGTTTTGACTACAATCTCATTCAATGTAAGGTGTTATAAAAAAGGAAAGAGAAAAATGAGGAGTCCAGGATGCTGTCATTCTTTCCTGTCTTTTATATGTACTTAGGAAAGGGATTCAATGTGTTCCTAGGGGGCTCAAACTATTATTATTCAGATATAATTATCTAGAGATAATAACTCTTATGAAAACCCAACAGACAAGGTATAATGCTTCTCTCTTTCTTCTTTTGTCTTTTCTCCTTCCTTCCTTCCTGCCTCCCTCCCTGCCTTACTTCTTCCTTCCTTTCTTCCTTCCTTCCTGCCTTCCTCCCTGCCTTGCTTCTTCCTTCCTTTCTTCCTTCCCTTTCTTCTGGATTTTTATGTGAGATCCCTACATTTTTAAATTTTGACAATTCATTTAAGTAAATGATAATCAAAGAGAAACACCCACTATTTGATCAATTGGCAACCACTTAGAAACAGACACTACTTGATCAATTGGCAACCACTTAGAAATCTGTATCTTAGTGCCTGTCTTTCTAGACCATAGTTGTTAATATGGTATTTAGCCATTTTATTGAGATGTTATTCACAAATATGAAATTGTTTTCAGTAAATTCATAGAATTCTATAAACATCACCACAATACATTTCAAAATATTTTTTATGACCTCAAAAAGAAATCCTGGACCCTTTACCTATCACTCTCTTGTTTCCCTCATTCCCAAGCAATCACTAGTCTGCTTTTCATCCCTATAGATTTGCCTATTGTGGACATTTGATTTAAGTGGAATAACATAAGGTCTTTTGTGACTGGCTTCTTTCACTTATAGCATGATGTTTTTCAGTGAAAATGTGGGAAGATGAAGAGTTTGGAGGGCTTTTAAATGGAGTAAAATGGAAACAAAGACAAGTTATCTCAACGCCAAGGACAGTAGGGGATAGAAGGATATGTCAAGGTTTGAAAACCATCCTTCAGAAATGCAGGAAAGTTAAAGTTAGAAGTAAGTACTGAAAGCTTTCTGCAATCACACCTAGAAGACACCTCAAGGATCACACCTTGTGAAAGCTCAAGGGCTTTAGCTTTTGATAACGAATCTTGACCAGGGATGACAGTCACCTGGTATGCACACGTTTGGCTGTATCAGTTGTTTACAGAGATGAGGTCTGATTTGGTTATCTGCATCTGTGACCTATCTGTTGTTAAAAAGTATAAATATTCTGAATTGGGATAGCAATTTTTCAGGATGCTACCCTTGAGGAAGTCGTAGGTTCTAGTCACCAGTGTTGTTCAGAATAGGAAAAAAAAATGTAGAATAATGTAAAGATCCTCAGTGCTTGGCTCTAACACACTCAGAGATACCTGCTTGTAATAAGGAGAATTATCCAAAAACATCCTCTGCAAAGAAGCAAAGCATTTTCAGGTCTCAGCACATCATTTCTAAAGAGGCTAGCAGGTCTAATTTCAATGGCTAGATGCTAATTCTAATTTTTAAAAACTAGTGTGGAAGATGACTTTCTTAAAAAGTCTTTCAACAGTATACAAGGAAAACAAAATTTTGAAATGTGGAATTTTTAGGTAAACCACCAGAGCAGAGGAGAGTCTTTAAAATATGGAGTATGAGTTAGATACGTAGCTAAGAAGGATTGCTAGATGACTGGGGGCTTGAACAACACAATACATTGAAAAAACATCAGCAACTTTCTTTTTATAAAAAATGCTTTAATATACAACTCTACTTTAGCAACATCATTTAGAAAAGCAGTTCTTTTGAATTTGGAGTGTCATTTTTATTTTTAAAACAGAATACATTTTCCATGTTTTTTTTTTTTTTTCAAATTCAAAGCAGGCATTTTATGGGATTTTTTTTCCAAGTACTTTTTTTCTTGTTATGTGCTACAGTAGAAACTATATTTTGTAGCTTCTAATTTAACATTACTTCTTAAACACACCACCCTTTATTATGCAAACCATTCTCTGTGACCACATCTTGGCTGTGCTCACACATTCAAAAACTTAAGCTTTGAAAGATTAGGTAACTTTTCTAAGATTCACAAATATCAAATGGTTAAGCTCTTATTTAAATCTATAAAGACCATGTGATTTTCACTATCATTCATTGTAATATACAAAAACGGTTTTAAAAACGTAAATAATTTTACCATGTTAGAAAGATATCACATTCTTTACAGAAAACTCAAGATAATGTTTTCTATGAATAAAACTTATATTAATGTTTCAAAACTCATTAGGTAGGGTTTTGAAATCAGATCGGGAGTTGTATCCAAGCTCTTAACCATCAAAAAGAACCCATAAGGAGTTACTGAGTCGCTCTGAAGCTCCATTTTTTCATGCAATTTCATATACAGAGCATATTTGCAAACGCTGTACCAATAAAGCCCAATAATGTTCAATTTTTTTAAAAAAAGTTTCCAATAACATTTTGAACAATGTTAGGCATAGAATGATTCACCTTCATCTTGTAGGTAGGCCCTATCTCCAGTCTCCTTCAAAGTGAGTTTATTTTTCTATGTTCCAGCAACCATCTCTTCACAGAAAGTCATAACTGTCATATTATTTCTGTGTGATAAAGACACATCCCACCATTCTATTCTTTGGCGATTGGTAGACATATTGTGTGTGTGTAGTCTCTCTGTTGGTCTAGTTTGATTTACTTTCCTGCTAATCAGGACCACTTCGATATATATTAATATAGCTCTTTTGTTTGTTATGACTACAGTCCATGTAGAAAAGCAATGATCCCTGGAGCAATGGTTCTATTTGAACTTTGCTCAAAACAAACTGCAAAATTCTGGCTTCTCCCCTTCATAGGAAAGCTAGCATCACAGTTAACCTCCTGAGACGAGAGATAGGAGAGTGATTTAACAAAGCATTTGATTCATGTCTCTCATCCATAAAGTTTTAAAATGTTTCAGATACATTAAGTCTTCATTACAAGTAAAATCCCTGTGAGACTAGCCATTATTTTAAATGTGATCTCCAGATTTTCTAGTTTTACAGTGTAGGCCAGTGAACAATCCACTGTGTTTTTAAGCTCTTAGGTCTGATTATCTTTAATTTCTTTTTTAGGTTTTATGTTCAATTTTCGACAAGAACTCAGGAAACTGTAGTACCTCCTTTATGTGACATTATCTGGCAATGAGTTTTCTAGTGAAGCAAACTTTCTGGATAATTGATGATTAACTCTTTATATCTTAATGGTTTCATACGTTTTAATGTTTTTATACAGATTTGTTTTATGGTACCCAGGATTTGTTTTAATTAAGTTTGATAAGACACACAGGCACGAACGTGACTGTGATTAATAAAGGCATTTGTATTATTCTCACGGTCTCCTAAAAATAGGAGGCCCAGCACACCATGCCTGGGAAGTATCTTCATGAGATGAGCAGGCAGAGAGGAGAGCTAAGGGCAGAGCCTTGACTGGAGTTTTTGTAGGGAGGAATGGACAATGGTAAGTATGCAAGCCAAGTAGGTTTAAAATGAGATATTTTGATTAATTTGGTGGGCTGTGGGGTGCAGGAGGAGTCCCTAGTTGTCAGTGACCTTGCTCTGGGGTGATTAGGCCTGGAGGAAAGTGTTCCATAGTGTAAACATAACAGAAGGAGAAGGAGACATAGATTTGGGATTGGCTGGTTTGCATACCAAAGGCATGCTCTCAAGCAAGTCCTTTACTATCTCTGAGAATGAACTAATCCTGGGTGAGACAATCTCTCTCAGGTCAGCAAGGCCCAGATGCCACAGCATTAGGAATTCAGAAAATAGGAAAAACTACTGGGTATATACCCAAAGGATTATAAATCATGCTGCTATAAAGACACATGCACACATATGTTTATTGCGGCACTATTCACAATAGCAAAGACTTGGAACCAACCCAAATGTCCAACAATGATAGACTGGATTAAGAAAATGTGGCACATAGACACCATGGAATACTATGTAGCCATAAAAAAAGGATGAGTTCACATCCTTTGCAGGGACATGGATGAAGCTAGAAACCATCATTCTCAGCAAACTATCACAAGGACAAAAAACCAAACACCACATGTTCTCACTCATAGGTGGGAATTGAACAATGAAAACACTTGGACACAGGAAGGGGAACATCACACACCGGGGCCTGTTGTGGGGTGGGGGGAGGGAGGAGGGATAGCATTAGGAGATATACCTAATGTAAATGAGGAGTTAATGGGTGCAGCACACCAACATGGCACATGTATACATATGTAACAAACCTGCACGTTGTGCACATGTACCCTAGAACTTAAAGTATAATAAAAATACATATATATAAAATAGTTAATTGTTAATTCTAAATGCATTACTTTATTACTTTTGAAATCACACCCTAAGCAAGTTTTTGTTGACAAAATTATTTTTATTAAAAATAAAGCATCATTTTTCATTGCAATATGGTTATGGTGAAATAACCTCATATTATAAAAATTTTTAAAATTATTCTTCTTTCTATCTGGTGAGATTACTAAAACTGGTCTGTTGCAGTTTTAGATTTGAAACAAGAAAAAAATATATAACTGCTATATGACTGACCTGCTGAATATATTTGAATTAAAAAAAAAACCAGTAGATAGGTTGTTTTAAAATATCTCATGACCAGTTTTTAATATGTTGTTTCATACCTCTCTTTTGTGAGATTTCCAACTACAACTTCTTGTTTCTGATATTAGGCCTCCTCTGCTTCACCTCTATCCATTTTTTCCCTCTGATTTACAATGATAAGGAACTTGAGATAAACACCCTTTTCAATGTGTGCATAAATGAAAACAGTAACTGGCATGATCTTTACAATATGCAACATTTTGCATGGGCAATTTTGACTCTTTTGATCACTTTTGTCACAGTGCCTAAGTCTCTGTGTTGTTTGACTACGCCAAGATGGTGAGTTCTGCACCTGTGATTTGCCACTCCAGTTTCCAAATTTTTAAATAGTCATGAATCGCTTCACAATGGGAATACGTTCCAAAAATTGAGTTATTAGCCAATTTTGTGATGCAAACATCATAGGATATACTTACACACACTTACATGAAATAGCCTACTACACACCTAGGCTATATGGTGTGGTTTATTGCTCCCGAGATGCAAATTTGTACAGCATCTTACCATATAAATATTGTAGGCAATTGTAACACAATGGTAAGTTTTTGCATATCTAGACATATCTAAACATAAAAAAGGTACAGTAAATATACAGTATTATAATCTTATGAGACCACTGTAGCATAAGCAGTTGATTGTTGACTGAAATGGTTTCATTTCAGAAGACTCCTGTGTCACATAACACTTATATTAAATAAATTTGTATGCTTTTGTGTTGCTAATCTGTCTTTTGTTATAGAGAACTCAGCCATGAACTTAAGATGGGAAAAAAAGATACTCTTTTTTTCTACAATACCGATATTACCAGACAGAATTTTTTGTCTGTTTATTTATCTTTTTAGTGTTTCTTTCTTGCTCAATGTTCACTTCTTAGTTGTATATCTAATACACCTCTTTCACTGTAACTGTCATCTTTCCAATCAACAAATATACCAAATATCTTCTGTTTCCCTATCTTATTTTTTTATCCTAGGACAGATGAATACCAATACACAACAAATACACACACACACACACACACACTTCAGGTTTAACGTAGGACTTTCTAGTTCTATTATATGGAGTTTGAGGAAACTTAAAATACAGTACGAGAATTCTACTTTAGATCCCAGCCTTCTGACCCCATAATTAAACAACTAAGATAAATAAATAAGAAAAAAATGACAACATTGAGCAAAACAGTATTTTATACTTTCCAGATCTGTTCTTGGAATTCTAAAGCAGAGTTCTCCTGGTGAGCTGAATGGACTACGTTCATATTTACGGCCATATTTAAATTTCAGTTAATTATACATAAGAGTGCTGGGCTAATTAATTATCCCCAATTCTGTAAACTAAATTTGATGTTTAATACAGATCTGTTGTGGGAAAACTAGAAGACCAAAAAAAGCACAAAAGTCAAGAAAGAAGTCTCTTTTCACATGAAAGTGGTATGTTGCCCTTGACAGATTTGGCTGCATATGGAGCAAAAGAGTGAGAGTTATCAAGATTGACCCAGAGGACAAGGGTTAGCTGCCCTTTTCTGAAGAACAGGTTAAATAGAGATACAACATTAGTGGGTTCTATCCATATGCATGATATTTATGCTACACAGTAAGCATATAGAATCATAATCATGGCTAAATATTTGCCCTGGAATGTGAACATGAAGGATATTGTAGGTTTCTTTTCAGAAGGAATCATGTGAGATAGGGCAGCAACCATGACTGTATCTCTCTACTAGGTTCTATTATTTATACTGCCTTTTTAAAAACATGTTTATCAGAAATTAAAGGAAAAGCTCCTTCTAAAGTAATTGCCTAAAATGGAGTTTTGCCTTTAATTTACCTTTGATCTTTAGCTGAATTTTTCGTTTTCATACTCTTGTTTCTACTTTTATTTCTTCAATTGACAGGTTTGGTTTTTTATCTTTATTTGTAAGGGCTCTTAAAATATTCATGTAGCAAATAGAATCTGAAGCTTGCCCTCCAAGCTTTTACCATGTATATGCATAATAGTAGTGCTTCACATGTAGTGTGAAAATTATCAGAATCTGAAGGGAGTCACTAGTGTTTTCAAAAAGATAAAGACAAATAGAGCCAGAAAAGGCCCTGAGAAGAAGGTTCTCATGCTTGTATGCCTGAGAACAAAACTACCACAAAGCATTGCAAAAATCACAACCTTGTACAGAAGCTATTTCAACCTTACACAAAAATACTTCTGCAAAAAAATCTTCCCAGAAACTCATCTCAGATTGTTGTCACCCTTGTTATTGATCCTTATAGTCAAGGATAATTACCTGACAACAATTGTGTAATTCTCTTCAATTTTTCCTTTAAAAACCTTTGTCTTCCTTGACCTCCCTGAATACACACATAGTTTACTATGGCACTTGTATTCCCACTGAAATACCTTAGTCCTGAATAAATATCTTTTTTCTTTTACAGAGCCGCTCTCTGTTATTTAGTTTGACAACAAGAATAAGGTAAGTTGTGCTCATGCAGCTGATATTCTTGCAGAAAAAGACAATATACCACAGGCATAATAACTAACTAACTTAAAACTTGTGCTGGAAGATGGTATATACTGTACAAAGTAAAATAAAATAGAACATAATTAGGGGAATAAGGATTTCCAGACTGAACATTTTAAATAGATTTGTGAGGGTCAGCTTCATTAAGAAGGTGATATCTGCGCAAAGGTAAGGCAGGAAGCCAATTGCAAATCTGGGAGAAGAGTGCTCCAGGCACAAAGATCAGCTAAAGCAAATGCCCTAAGGATGGAATGTGCTTGTCAGTTTCAACAACAGCTGGAAGGCCAATATGCAGGAGCAAGCGAGGAAAAGAAAAGGCAAGAACCAGTTGGAGGCAAGGTGGGGGTAATGGACTGTCATAACCTGGACACAAATCACGTTGTACCTAGGAGACCATTGTGGAAAAATTTGAATTTAATATTATTAAAATGCAGAATTTTGAGCAAAGAAATAACATAATCCGATATATGTTAACATACTCTGATATATATACATACACATATATATATCCAATTATTTTACGCCTTTAATACTTATCCATGCTTACAAAACAGAAGAATAGCATAAAATAAATGTTGGAATAAAAATTTTTAAAATTAAATTTTAGTTTCTCCTTTCTAAAGTTAGAAAAGGACACTGAAACCTTGAAATAGAAATTATAGTTGATTAAAAAAACCCACAAAAACATGCCAAAAATTTATCTCATCTTTAGATGTAATGTCAGGTGGTAAAGACGTTTTCTTACCAATAGCCTACTGTTAGTCAAGTTTTTTTTTTTTTTTTTCATTTTGAAGACTATTTTGAATTTCTCTGGTCTGATGAGAGAAACTGCTTTGATGCTGCACCCCTTTGGAATTTTGATTTTTCACATGATGTTCGTCACGGTCATAACAATACAGGTAGAGATTCAAGAATATTGGGTTAAAAATCCAAGGCTTACGTAGGCTTCTGTTTCAAACACAAATTCATGTAACTCCAGAAATAATCATGGCAATTCATACAATAAACACCACTGTCATGAATATTCATTGATGATGATGACAGCTTCAGAAAACAGGATTTTCCAGAGCTTCAAAGAACCACCGCTAATTTACAAAATAATTGGAAAGCTGTGCAAGCAGGAAAAAGTTCCCATCCTATGCCAGCACTCAATCCTTCAGTAGAAAGAAATCACTCCAGCTGCTGTTAAATGAAAAGCCTGTACTATAGGCAAAGACACAACTTACGAGGATATGGCAGTAACCTAGGCATAGAGATGACCATGGGACAAAGGACTAATAAAAATATGCTGAGAGACTGTCAGAGTTTGCATATATTTGGAAGTTATGGGAAACTAAAATAATAGATTACATGAAGACTCCAGGAGACAGAAGTGTATCCAGGAAGACTTCAAGGATTTGTACTTGGCAAGTGGAAAGAGAAAATTGTCATCAATTGTAATGGGGAAGGTCTTGTTAGACCAAGTTTCATGAAGAATTTCAGGGTTAAGTGTTTGGAATTTTATTTTTTTTGGTATATATGTTGAAAAATATTTTTCCTCTTTAATATTTTGTTTTAAATTATGCTTATATTACCTTTTGACATATACAAATTGTATAATTCCTTTAGATTGTTTATTTATTCAGAATATTTATTATGTATTTCCTATGTATCAGGCACTATTGTTCATATAAATAATATCCTTGTTTTCATGGCACTTACAGTCTATTAGTTGGGAAAATATTAAACACACTAATTGTTATCAGACATTATACATGTATATGTATACACATATTTTATTTATATGCTGTCACATAGTGATAAATATAAAATCATTTTAATACAAGTTTTCATTTTATGGAAGACTTCTATTTAATTGAGGCACTTAGGAAATTCATTTCTGAAGGTAATAAATTTGACCTGGCATTTGTACAAAATAAGAAGTTGTCATAAGGCTATCTAGAGTAATAGGATGGGTGGAGCAAAGTGCAATAGTTCCAAGGCAGAAGAGTTTTTAAAACGTTAAAAAGTGTGGCAAGACAATAGGAAGTGAGTAGGGGAGGCAGTCAGGGACAAGTTCCTGTTAGAATTTATAAGCCTGGAAGAAAATGTGAGTATTTTTCTAGGCATGATGGGAAGCCACCGGAGAACTTTGATTGGAGGAATGTCATGAACAGATTCATGTGTCAAATAATAATTTGGAAAAAATAGAAGTATATGTGTAGGAGGGCTGATAATATTCGAAAATGGAAGACTCTCAGAGGGGATTGCAATGGTCACATTTAGGTACGTTGTTGGCTTGGGCTAGGATGGTATTGCCAGAAAAAAGTTAGATTTCAGGGGTATTTTGAAGACTGAGTGACTGCAAGGTATCTCCAAGATTTTTAACCCCATTCACTGGAAGAACGGAGGTACCATGACTGAGAAGAATAACATTAGAATAAGGATTATACACTTTGGAGAGCAAAAATACTTAGAAAGTCATGAAAATTTGACTGTAGGATTCAAGGACTAAGTGCTAAGAAGCAAAATGTGGCTAGGTGAGAGGTACAGGAGGTGATTGAAAAAGACTCAGGATGCCCAACAACATTTGGGAGAAAACAGAGTCTAGATTGGAGGAAGGAAGGCTCTCTCAGGGCATTTATTACTCCCTGTTAGTTTTTACTTTTACTTCTTGCATTAATACCTTGAATCTTACCATCATAGATTCCTTCCTGGACTAACTCTTAGAAGAGCTAAAGAGCCTAGATGGACTGGAAGTGAAAGTGTTCCTGACAGCATTTATTTCAGAACAAGGGGAAATAATAGGATACTGGTTATCCTAAGTAGCAATAGCCGGGACTAAAGGGGGTGCCAATATTCATCAAAGAATTATTTATGTAAATATTTTTTACAGGCTGTGCTAATGGTCTATCAAGATATCCTGAGTTTCCAGTAGTGATGTTTCAGCTATAACACAGGCCTGGTAGACAAAGTATAGGAACTTCTATTTCTTGAAAAATAATATCTGCATTTTTCTTAGTTTTATTTATTGGTGTTTGTTATATAATTTTTCATGATAAAACTTTTTCTTCAGGGGAAAAAAAAGAAAGAAGGAAAAAATAAAGAAAAAATCAATTAATAGAAAAAAAAAGAAAGACAGGAAAGAAGACAGACCTCTATTTTGCATGGAGATCATTAAAAAGCCCGTATTAAAAGTTATTTGGTGGAGGTAGTAATGTCTCCAGTGTTACAGAAGGGACAGTTCAGTATATAATGGAGTGGATGGTAGTAATAAAGTTTTTATGGAAAAGATGGATCTTGAAACCTGTTTAATATCTAGGTAAACAGTGAAAAGGGACAGCACTTTTAAGATAGAGGAAACAAATTCAAACAGATGGAGACAAGAATAATTATCAAATGTGTTCATTCTCAAAATTTTTGAATGGTCCTCTGATGGTGACTATTATTTGTCTCTGTGCTTCCTCTTTTTTTAAAACCAGAGAATTTAGTAAAATTCTCTATTGGTCACCAATCTTTTCCTCCTCTGATAAATGTGTTAACTTACTCCACTACTGCTGAAAATCACTTTGACAAATTAAAAACAATTATGTTTTCATCAACACTGAATTACAGATATAAAATATCGTATGGGAATTATAATTTGATAAATGGGAACATTCTGGGTCCCATATTGAGTCCAGATGGTTACAATGTCTTTAATACATGTACCCATTTGGTATTACCGCATTTGTGTACCACAGTCTCCTCATTCATGTTTAATGATGGATAGATTCCAAATAATACAAGATGTTCTCCAACATGTTAAACTTATGGTGAGTAAGTGATCAGACAGTGAGCTCTCTCTTCCCAGTATACCTTGTAGTCTCAGCATAACTGTTTGAAGATAATTTGAATTTCAGTCAGATTGCATGATATTTTCCACTCTTGGAAAAAAAAAAGATAGAATAAAATAAACAATTGCTTCCCTCCAAAAGAAGGAAATGTTCTTAACCTAAACTTAAAGTTTGCAGTGCATCTAAAATTCCAGAATGCTTTCTTCAAACTGTTGTTAAATAGTAAACTTTGGACAACTATTAGTGAGGTCTAGATTTGGGAGGATTGACTATTCGCAAAGTTGTTTACAGTTAAATTAGGAAAGTAGGCAAATGTTGCTTTCAATATAATTCAGATGTATTTATTTTTCAATCTCTTACCTTTACTATAAATGCATTCCTCACCTACCAGGTGTTTGTATATTCATTTTTCTTCTTTTAAAGCAAGTGACAATGTTTGTAATTTGTTTCCTTAAGTGTATCTCAGAATTTTCAACCTATTCTAAAATTTCATGGTTTCCCATTCATTATTCAGAAAATATAAAATCAAATTATTTGGTATAACAGGAAGGTTTACTCACAGTCTTCAAATTTTTTATCCTCTCTAGTTTTGAAACATTGTCCTTTTTTTTAACTTTTCTTTTTACTTTTTAATTAATGAACTTGGTATTCCATCCAAATTAAATTATTTTTCTTTCTTCATACTTCAACAGGCCTGAAGACAAATACTGCTATGAATGGTTACATCTAGGACTACCGAGATTAGCCCCAGATTCAACTCATTTTTTTTTTCATTTGCTCAGCAATATGACATGTTTATGCTGATTAGCTAAAAAGTTATGTGAGGAATGGGCAACAATATCTCTAAGGCAAGATATGCTCAGATCCGATATAGTTCATATAGACCTTGTCAGAGTAAATGACCATGTGCCTTTCAGAACACTAAAGAATAAAGTCTTTCCACATTAGAATGACAAATATGTTTTTATAATCAAACTGTTTTATTCCCAGCTTTATTACTTCCAACTGAGTACAAAAGAGGCTGTTCTACCATTCTCCAATTTTCCCTCAGTAACAGAACACCGATCAGTGTGCACAATTAAAAGACTACATTTCTCAACCTTCTTTTGGCATCATGTGACTAAATTTTTGTCAAAGAGAGAAAGGCAGAAGTGTTGCCTATGCGCTCCAGAAGACTTTGTGAAAGATAGCAGGGGATTTCTGATTTCTTCTTTTCCTGATATTCCAACAGGCATGTGTTAGACCTTTTGACATTGTCCTGTAGTTCTTGGATGTTCTGTGCTTTGTTTTTTTATTTTATTTTTTTATTTTTATTCCCTTTTCTGTTTGCCTCTCATTTTGGGAAGTTTGTATTGATTTCTCTCAAAGCTCATTAATTATTTGTTTATCCATGTTTTATCTACTGATGAACCTGTCAAAGACATTCTTCATTTCTGTTGCAGTATTTTTTATTTCTAGAATCTCCTTTTGAACTCTTCTGAATGTTCCCTTCTTCCTACTTCTATTGTCTATCTCTTCTTAAACATTGTGTATATTAAAATGGTAATTTTAAATTTCCTGTTTGATAATTCTCAAATCAGTGTAATAACTCTGCCTGGTTCTAATGCTTGCTTGGTCTCTTTAGGTTATGTTTTACTTGCATTTTAGCATGCTTTATAATTTTTTGGCGAAATCCATATATGTTACATCAGGTAATTGGAACTGAAGTAAATAGGCTTTTACTATGAGCTTTTATGAGCTTTTAAATTAGGCTAGGAGATGAACTGTGTTGAACATTTGTTAAAGTTGTAAGTTCCAGAGGCTTCACATTCCTTTATTTTCTTCATTTATTTTCTCACCTATTGTGTTTGTGCTTCCCTAAGAATTCCATTTAAAACAAGAGTCTATACTTTGTAACTTTCTATTGTAATCCAGGATTATTATAGTAAAGCCTGGTTGATAAGGTGGTAATCTGTGAGGAAAGCAAAATATTCTATAGTTGTAGAATATGGTAATTCTGTGAGGAAAGCAAAATATTCTATCATTCTTTCAGCTGGCCTGTGTCACAAGGCTGTACACTTCACTGGTGTTTCTCAGCTTTCATCCTTCCCCTACTAAATTGAAACAAGAAGGCTAAAGGGGGCTGAAGTTGAAAAAATACTCTTTTTCCACATGGGATAAGGCTCTGGTAAAGTTTCTTCCAGTGGAGATAGGTGTTGTTGTTTGTCGTTGTTGTTTGTTGTTTTGTTTTTAAGGAGAACTCTCTAGGTGTATTTTATAATGATCATACCTCCCCAACCTTGCCAGGTCATTCAGAGGATCTTTCATGGCTTTCTACTAATAAATATCTGGTGAGTTTCTGGAAGTAGAACCACAAAAGTGTGAAGGACGTTTTTAGAATGCAGCCCTAGGAATTTCTCAAACTCAAGCTAGTCTACATTTTGTTTTGGGCAGTTTATTAAAATTACTATTTAAGTTTGCCTACCAGTTTAGGGTTCCTCAGCTTCTGCTCCAGGTAAGCAGATCTCAGCTATGACTATCTGGATTTCCCTTTCTCTCCAGATTTTAGGCTTGCTGATTACCCTGTGACCTCAGTTATCTGAGGGGTCCAAGAAAAGTTATTGACTTTCAGTTTCTTTAGCTTTTTCTTATTGTAAAGACAGGAGTGATTACTTATAAGCATTTTACATGTTGAACCTGAACCTTGAAGTTGAGCCTATGCTTTACAAAATATAACGTATTTTATTTTGTATTTGAAGCTACTATATGTGTGCACCAACATCAAAAGATGATTATGATTTCAAATGCTTCAGAATTTAGGAATTTTGAGGAGAGTGACATTGTTTCAATCTTCTGTTCCCAGGGCATTTTCAAGTGTTTGTCCTAAAACATGAAAATCGCCTTTGGAGCTATTAAAAATAAATTATTGAGCCCTTTCCCCATAACAATGAGGCAAAATTTCTTTGAATGGAGGCCAGAAATACATATATTAACAAGCTCACCAACTAATACCTACATATAGGCAAGCTAAGAAATAATGCATATTTTATCTACCATATTGTCTTTCACATGTGTACTTAATAGACATTTATCAAATAATATTTATGTTTAATGTAACAGAATAATTTTAATTTGTGACTACAGAGAAAATACTTTGTTTAGTTACTATTTTATGTCAGCAGTACTTTTTGCTTTCAGAATTGGTGAATAAATAAGTAATAATATTGTGAAAGAAATGATGGTTTGTGTTTATTTTTGTAGTGGATATCAATTATTTGTGTCCTCACTTTTCATTCAAATATGATTATCCTCTTCTCTGTATGGTTGCAGTAACTAGAAGACCATGTCCCTTGGCATCAGTATTGATCTTCAATAATTTGTCCTTGATATTGAGAGAAGAAGATCAAACCATTTGAAGAGGATTGCTGTACTTCAACATGTAAAGTGAAAATGCAGACCCAGTTGACTATATTTCATTCATTTGGGTGGAAGAAGCAGAAGAAGTTTATTAACAAAGAAGGAGAATAGAAAAAGAAATATAGGATGAAAAGAAAAGCAAAAAGAAAGAAAACTGAAGAAAAAGCAAAAGAAAGAATACTAAATCTGAAATATATTTTAGTCCCCAAATCAAGTTGGTGCATAAGGCTCAAATGTTTTCCTGATTTTGAATTTGCTTTTAATATCCTTGTGTTTTAATGATGCATTGTCTTTTTCTGCAGAAACTATCTCCTACTATATTGTTCATCACTGGAAGAAGAAAAATAGACTATTATAGCATAAAATGGAGAACAAGAAGAAAGTTACAGCAGTGCATGTGTGCGCATGTATGTGTGTGTGCACATGTATGTGTGTGTGTGCATGTGTGTGTGTGTAAATCAAAGTAAATAGTAAAGTACGCATTTGTATGGAGTTCGGGGGTATGTTTCTTCAGTCTCATTAAAAAACAAACCAAATGAAACTCTATGTAACTGCCACTTTCCCCTACTAACACAAACAGCCACACACACACATACACATGCAAACACATAGAAAGATTTTTCCTTTCCATTTATATTTTCTCCATAGAATTGCAAGTATTTATTGGATTTTTGACAAACACATAGAAAGATTTTTCCCTTCCATTTGTATTTTCTCCATAGAATTATATTTATTGGATTTTTGACAATCAGTTGCCATAGGTCTATATTATTAGTAGTATTTCTCATTATGTATCTCTTTGTGGTAGCAGTTGTTGTAGTAAGTTTGCTAACATGATGGAGAACTCAGAATAGTAGATTTTCAAATACTCTACCTTGCTATTAAAATTTGATATTTACATTTTTGTTATTATCAGGATGATTTTGGATAAAACCAAAGCAGGCTTTTTTCCTAAGGCTATCCATCTATGTAAGAGAATAACATTAAAATTTCTACTGTTCTAGTTTTATCATTTTATACTGTGACTATTTGAAAAACATTCCTGAAGAAGCTTATAGGCTGTTGATATAGTTTGAATATTTGTACCCTCCAAAATCTCATGTAGAATTGCAATCTCCAGTCCTGGAAGTGGGGCCTGGTTAGGAGGTGTTTGGGTCATGAGGCAGATCTCCCATGGCCCTTCACCTTCGGCCATTATCGTAAGCTTCCTAATATTTCCCTAGAAGCTGAGCAGCTGTCCGCACCATGCTTCCTGTAAAGCCTGCAGAATCATCAGCCAATTAAACCTCTTTTCTTTATAAATTGCCCAGCCCCAGGTGTTCTTTATAGCAATGAAAGAACAGTCTGATACAACTGTCTTCACCTGCCTCCAAAAGGGATTTAGGCTTGAATGCACTAAGGCAGTGATTTTCAAATTTCAGACTGGATCAGAATCATGTGGAGATTTTATTAAAACACAGATTGTCTGGTCTTGCCCCATGAATATAACATCTGATTTTGTAGATCTAAGGTGGGGACCAAACATTTAAATTTCTGACAATTTTTTACATAATGCTGAGGCCATTTGCGAACAATTGCCCTTAGCCAGCCCTTGTATATAATCAGTTGACTTCTTTTAATGTAGAATTGTACTTTTGAGAATAATCCTATAAATAATTTCAATAGGGCTTATTCTCTCACGAACTCCAGTCGAGAAAGACCAGAAAATGCCACAGTATTTAATTTACATACCTCTTCCCTCTTCCTACAAGCTATGCAAAAACAATATAGGAACCTATCATAATAAGGAACTTTTAGCATCTATAAAATTCCTTTGAAAAGCTCACGTACTGCAAATATCTACGTAAAATGTCATATTATTCAGATAGACCTCTTGGAAATGACTAGTGTAGCCCAATGAGTCTGAAGGAAAATGTCTGGTAAATATGTTGTTGAGTACATTATTGAAAAGATGTGTAGACTGACGGGAATGCTGATTTTCAAAATGTGTGACTATGCCTCTCTTCTCTAACCTGTTTCATGTCTATACAAAATCACTTATGGAAGGTTAGCCTTGATAACTAAACCTGAAATGCGTTCAGCTTTGGGGCTGTTTACTTCTTAAGGCAGTAAAGATGGAACAGGGACAGTGAGTGAGTGTAGTTTTGAAAGCAGCAAAATATTTCTCTACATGTATTTAATAAAGAATGAGTACATCTCAAGTCTCTCCAACATCTTAAGATTTATGAGATAGAACTTGCACACTGTATATTATTCTTTCTCTTTTTCTAGGGTCTCCTTTCTCCTGTTGTTTTAGTGTATTTTTGCTTACTTGAGATAATTAAATATGAATTTGGAATTTTTCTTCCTTCCATTTTTCTTTCTCCTTCCGATTAGCTTGATTATTTATTTTTTGCCTTTGTCGATTATTTTCATGACGGGTTACCTTTATTTATTTGAGATTTCCATTTCCTTCTTTGAGTTTACTTTTCTCTGTGTTTCTGCCTTTATTTCATGTTCAGAATTCTTTGTCAGCTTTTTGGGTTTTTTTCTACCTTTTATTTTCCCTTTGCTGATTCTGTGGTGCTCTTAGTTTGCTGCCAGAGTCAAAATGAATGTAGAACCAGCATCTCATGTGAATTTACTCTGTTCTGCACGGCATTTTTCTTTTATGTTTTTGTTTGTTAAAAATTATCATGGTTTATAAATGCTTCTAGGCTTTTCAAAAGGTTTCGTATTACTAAACATGAAAAAAAGATATAGCAGTTTCAAAGGGACACATTCCCTTTTAGAAGTCACAGAGGATGCTAAAGTAAAGCAATAGAATGGCGATTGGACATAATTTCCAACATTATGAGGTAATACAGCAGCTCTTATAATGTCACAGAAGTTAATGAGGCAATTTCCTGTAGAGAGACAGGACAGCACAGAGCAAACCTCCCGGCACCTTCTACACAGAAAACAGCAACCACTTTGCTCACTGGAGATTACAGTTTCAAAATAACCCAGAAAATAGTGTCTACTTGTGAAAAATGGAATTACTGACCTGCATTTACCTAGGGCCTCAGACACCTAGTAGTAAGATATGCATTTGTTTAGCAGGACATATTCTTTTCTAAGTCCCTTCTGGCCCCAGACTTGAAAGATCCCAAACAGTCATTGACCATCTTAAGATCTTGTTAGCTTGTCTCCTAGTTTTCTTAGCAGCAAGCCCCAGAAATCACCACTGGTTCATTAACAAGAGTTTACTAAAAATTATAGTGGTTTACACAGGAAATTGGTGAACTAGGGTTAAAAAATAAAACAAAACGAACAAAAAAAATTGCATCAAAATCCAAAGGAAGCTACTGCTAGAGTGATAGCCAAACCTTTACCAAAGGAAGGGACTGTTGTCACACAGAACGAAGTGTTTTGCTGCAACACAAATTCTTCACTATCCTACTTGTACTTAAGATTGGAAGTTCCAGGCAGGACATGTTAATTGACAGAGCTTAGATTATATACTCGTGGCACTGATGTTAGAATGGTGGCGGAAGAATTCAGCTTCTCATCTGAGAGTTGTATATATCAGATTCTCATGGAGGAAAATTCTCAAAATAGAAGGAAACCAGGATTTCCTTCTAAATAGATGGAAACCAAGATTATGACAAATATCTCTTATATATGTGTTTTTGTATGCGTTCCTGAACATTAAAGTATTATTTTATGTTTTTGAATATCATAGACTGGAAAAGTGTGTTTTTTGGAAAATATTCTTCTTTTATTCAGCATTCTGTTTGTGAGACATATATTGGCATTTGTAGCCAAATAGGTTTATTTCCAAAGTGATACTCTATTCCATTTTATTAAAATATGACTGTGTATACATACTTACTCCACTTTATGAATATATTACTATATATTTATTCTCTGTAGGATTTTTCCAGTTTTTATTATTACAGATCATTTTATGCATATTCTTTTTTATTCACCCTGATTTCTTCCAGGTTATTTACCTACTGGTGGAATTTATGGGTTGTAGAGAACTGTATATATATTTATAAGTAAGGAACAACTATTTTTCAAAATTTTTGTACCAATTTGTACTTCCACCACCCGTGTGTAAGAATTCTCATTACACCTGGATTGGTAAATTATTATCATAATGTTGCTCAACAAACCATCCCAAACTCAGTGGATTAGCACAGCAATTGTTTATTCCCATCAATCTGTGGATTGTCTCTGCTTCACACTGCAGGTATGTAAGTCTGAGTCTACTAGGTGTGTCCCTCATTCCACTTAGAACAGGAGAGTAGCAGAGTGTTCTCATGCTGTTGTAAGGACATACCTAAGACTCGGTAATTTATAAAGGAAAGAGGTTGAATTGACTCACAGTTCTGCATTGCTGGGAAGGCCTCAGGGAACTTACAGTCATGGCAGAAAGGGAAGCAAACACGTCCTTCTTCACGTGGTGGCAGGAAAGAGATGAATGAGAACCAAGCAAAGAGAGAAGCCATTTTTAAAAGCATCAGATCTCGTGAGAACTCACTCAGTATCATGAGAACAGCAACATGGGGAGTAACCGCCCATGATTCAATTACCTTCCACCAGGTCCCTCTCAAGACACATGGGGATTATGGGAACCATAATTCAAGATGACATTTGGCTGGGGACACAGCCAAACCGTATCACAGAGGCACGTTCTTCCTATGGTAATGGTAGAGATAGCAGAGAGCAAGACAAATGGCACACATACTTTGGAAGCTTCTGCTAACATTGTATCTTCTAACATCCTACTGGCCAAGGCAAACCACATGGATAATCCGAAAGTCAGAAGTAAGCAAAGGTACTTTACTTTTAGTGGGAGATATTACCTGGCTATGTAACAAAAGGTATGGAAATAGGGAGGGGCAAGTAATCAGGGCCAGTATTTTGTCATAGCTCTCTATTCTCATCAACATTTGCTGTTTTCACATTTCTTACATGATGTGTAACGGTGTTTTATTGTGCCTGCAATATGTACCATATTTACCTGATTGCCAATGAGGCTGGGCATATTTTTATGTCTTCATTCACCATTTGCAGTTTCCCCTTTTGTGAAGTGCCCAGGTAAGTTTTCAGCCACTTTTTTTTTTTTTTCCCTAAAGGATTACTTGTCTATTTCTCTTGCTTGGAAGTCATTTTGTATATTTTGATATGTGTCTTGTTTCCCACGTATATTTTTACCAAGTAGCATATCTTTTTATATTCTTTATAATACTTATTAAAGGAGTTCTAATATTTAAAGTAGTCAAATATATTTGTTAATATATGGTTAATAGTTTTTGGTCTTACTTAAGAAGTTCTTTTTCACAGTGAGGTTATGGGCTGGGCACGATGGTTTACACCTATACTCCCAACACTTCAAGAGGTCAAGGCAGGAGGATCACTTGAGCCCAAGAGTTTGAGACCAGCCTGTGCAACAGAGCAAGACCCTGTAGAGGATCTTGTAGAGACAAAAAATTTAAAAAGCTAGCCAGGCGTGCTGGCACATGCCGATAGTCCCAGCTACTCAGGAGGCTGAAATGGGAGGATTGCTTGAGCCCAAGAGATCGAGACTATGGTGAGCCTTGATCATGCCACTGCACTCCAACCTGGGCAACAGAGCCTCAAAAAAAAAAAATTATAAAAATAAAAAAAAGAAAGAAAGACAAAGAAAAAATTAGTCACAAGGTAAGGTTATGGAAATATTCTCCTATGAAATATTAACTTCTAAAAATTTTATAGCTCTGTCTCAGAAATTTCAGCACTCAATGTATGAAGCATCTTGGTTATTATGGTCCTGGAAGATCAATTCTTTCCACTTTATCTTTTTAAAGTGTGTTTTAGTTATTCTTGTCCCCTTGTACTCCAAATAAGCGTAAAATCAGCATACTAATTTTCATGAAATAATAGTTTAACTTTATATTGCATTGAAATTACATATGCATTAGGACAGAATTTTTAGAATTTTTTCCAATAATGAGTTTAACATTTCTTTAATGCATACAAAAATTATTTTGGTTTTTAATTTCTCTAAAATGTTTTATAATTTTCTTAATAAAAGTTTTATATTTTTAGTATAAGCTTAATCATCACTACTTGACATTTTTGCAATGTTTATAATAGCATCATAAAAATTTTATTTTCTAAACTTTTAATTGGTAGAAGGTAGTATTCATTTGTAAGTTTCTTTGTTTTTTTCAGCAATGTATTCAGGAATTTTAATAAATTTATGTTAATTGCTCTGAAACTTCTATGTACAAAGCCATGTCATTTGTGAACATTGTTGTATTTCTTTTTTTAAATTTTTATAACTTTTTTCTTAATTACTTGCCTTATCACATAGCCTAGGTTCTAAAGTAACATGTTGAAATGAAATGATAATAGCAGACATTTTGGTTTTAAATTGAATATAAAAGGGAAGCTTTCTTTGCATATTTTATAATTAAGCTATGTTTGCTATAAATTTTAAAGATATTGTCTATCATTTTGAAAGGTCACTCAGATTTCTGTCTTTTTAAAAAACATGAATAGCTGTTTAATTTAATAAATGATTTTATTGCATTTATTCAAAGAACCCATTCTTTTTTTTATTCATTGGTGTTTCATGTGGTTAAACTTTCATTAATTTTTTAATGATTAATTAACTTTGCATACCACAGATAATATAAAGTTAATTATGATGTATTAACCTTATATATATTGCTGGATTTGGTTTATTAGTACACTATTTTGGCTTTTTTGCATCATTATTTATGATTAAAATTTTTATAGGAATAAAATTTTATAGGAATAAAATTTTTATTTCTCAGTTGTCTTTTTCAAGTTTTGATATCAACTTATACTATCTTAAAATGAGTTGAAAAATGTCCCTTCAGGTTTTCTTTTTAAAATTTTTTTCTTCAAAGTTTGGGTAAACATGGTGGTGAAGATCTCTCAGCCAGATGTAATTTCAGGAAAAGATGTGTATGTTCTAATTTAATTTTGGATAAATGTATAAATTTTAGGTTTTCTGTTTATTGAGTCAGCTTTTATAATTTGTGTATTTCATTTAAATATTCAAAGTTTTTATCTTTTTACAATTTTTTATTTTTTAAACATTTTTAATGTTTGAGATTTCTGAGTTTTTTTTCTTTTTCATTTTTTTACTACATTCTGTGCATCTTTTTTTTCCATTGTTTGTTTTGCGTTCTTTATTTGTTTTCTTCTACTATCTTTTTGCTAATAGTCTTCTTCACCTTCTTGAATGAATGTTTAGTACATTGCTTTTATAGTTTTCTAATATAAGCTTAAGGACTCTATTTTCCTTCACTTCTATCTTATTTCTAGCCCTTAACATTCAAATGTGTGCTAAATCAATTAATCATCATGTGTTATCATCATTTATTATCACTTGCTAAGTATTATTGTGATTTTTGTCCTCAAACTAATGTATTAGAAGTGTTAATATTCATTGTCAGAAATGTAGATTTTATTATTAGCTTTTTGTTATTGATTTCTGCTGTGCTATGGTTACAGAACATGCTCTGTCTTTGATTTTTTTTGAGACTTACTATACATTCCAGTATATGTAATGTTACAGTATTATTTATTATTTTAAACTATCACACATTTGAGTTTAAAAAAACACCTGCTCACCAGATGACTCCTAAGGACAATAGGTACAAACAAGGACTTTCCTGAACAACCGGGCTGTATAGTTACCCAAACTATGTAATACATCTTTATAACTTCCACAGGTACTTGAAAATTATGTCTATTCTATAGTTGTCGAGTAAAGTGTTTTATATATGAAATATAAATTGTATAATAAAAAAGAGAGTAACTATGTAAAAAAATGCATATCTATACCCTGTTTAAATTTTTCTATGTATAATTTGTCAATTATAGATAATACAGTAATTTGAAGAAAGAAAAAAGAGAATAGATCCACTATCATATATAAAATAACCCATAAACACACGTACTCACAAACACACCTTTTATCCTTAAATTTCACGGCTAGAATTTTCAGTAAAATTTTTAGAAAATAATTTTGTTTGCCTTCTGACTAAAGTTAATAACTTTTTTATTATAAGCATAACAAAACAATATCTCCTAAAACCATAAATTTAATGACTAGATAGTTTCACGTTACATCTCTAGCTAATAGAGATCATATTGCTAATTTACTTTCAATGTTTTCCATCCTCCAATCCCCAGGAAGCTGAGCTCTGTGGACCAATTCAGTCAAACCCTTTTGTCCTCTGGCATTTGGTTGGCTTCAGCTAATAGGAGACAATTATGGGAGAGTATAGGTGGGAAGACAGCAAAAGCCGGCTATTTATTGCCCTAACTTGCTTTGCTGGACCTCAAAAAGTTACCTATTAACTCTCTTATACAGCTGTAAGTCTTTATCTATCTTCCCCTCAACTTTCCTTCATGCCTAGGAGTAGAAATGGCTTCCACTCTCACTGAGTCCTCAACGCATTCTATTATCTTACCCACACTGACAACTAGAGTATGTTGTTATAGTTGTTTTTTAAATGAAAGCTAAATCAATTAACAATTATTCATAAATATTAATTTATATAACACTTAATACAGAGTGAGATCCAATGTACATTGAAGCCAGATGGGTACCAACTAATTACATACCTAGTGAGATTTTAGTGAACATTGTCCTGTACACTATTTAAATTAATGCAGCCTTTATAATTAAATCTACAATTTTGTTTCTAAAGAAGACACAGAGGGGAACTTTCCAACATTTGTATGTATTCCATGTAAATAACTTGTATATATGTCAGAGAACATATATAATCTAGTAAAAGCTATTATTAGGAACAATAATTTATTATTTCTATGTAATAATGTCCAATATTTATGAGTTAGAGTAACAAACTTCAATAGACTCTTTTAAGACTAGTCATCAAATTTTACCTGCAAAGAATATTTAAAGCATTAAATTCCCAATAAGGCATGGTGTGGTGGCTCACACCTGTAATCCTAGCAGATTGGGAGGCCGAGAAGGGCAGATGGCTTGAGTCCAGAAGTTCAAGACCAGCCCGGGCAATGTGGCAAAACCCTGTCTCTACCAAAAAAATACAAAAATTAACTAGGCATGGTGGCATGCCTGTGATCCCAGCTATTCAGGAGGCTGAGGAGGAAGGACTGCTTGTGCCTTGGAGTTGGAGACTGCAGTGAGCTGAGATTGCACCACTGCACTCCAGCCTGGGCGAGAGAGTGAGATCCTGTTTCAAATAAAATAAAATAAAATAAAAATCCCAATAAATACCATCAGTTGCTTTCAAATGTATCATTTTACCATGTTTATTTCTCTGTTTACTTCACAAAAATAGTATTTGCCATGACTTTTAAATAATAATACTAATGCCTTAAAATAAAATTATTGTAGAAATTTCATATTATTTTCCTATATACTGTAAATCCTTAATACTATAAATACTATAAATACTCCAATACAGCTTGTCTTAGATAAACAACATTATTAGAAAAATTGTGAGTTACAGACCAAGTTTCCTTCCTTACTCAAAGGGAACACTATAGTCATTCCAATGAGAATGAGTTAACTACAGAAAAATGAGAAAAAAAAACAGGAAAGCAAAAAAATGAACCCACATTCTGGAGCTGTCACCCTTAGCATCCTTGACTGAAACAAAGTTACTTTTGGAGAACCTTGGAATTTGAGCATTTGAGTTTTTAGGTAGAGGATTTCAAGTATCTTATCACCTTTGTTCATACCAGGAACCATTAGTTTGGAGCAATTCTGAAATTACGAAGAAAACAATTTGGTACTAGTTATAGAGTGGACAGTTCGACTTTTTTTACAATGTCACTTTTATAAACACTCATTTTTCTCTTGTGGTATAGACTCTTTTGGAAATCTTCTTACTAAAAGACTTGACTGCTTATATCTTGGCAAGTAGAAATACTAGGAATACAATCATTAATAAGTCACTGCTTACTGAGAAGGCAATTTAAAACAGAAATGTACAGGCAAGCTGCTATCAGTAGGGCAGAGGTTTCTAAGGTACATAAGGATAGAAGAAGAGAAGAACAGTAGGTTTTTCATGCTAATTTGATCCATAACCTTGGCACAAAAGTGATGATCGAAATATCATAAGGAGTGAATGAAGGTCTCCAACCAAGCTAGTGAGAATGCTTCATAATACATCAGTTATAAAACCTCCTTTCACTACGTATATACTGAGTGTCTCGTACCTAATAACACTTAACCTACTGGCATTGTAGAGTAGTAGAAAAAGCAAGGATTTTGAAGTTAGATGAGTTGAAGTTAGCTGAATACATTGGGTGAACCATTTAACCTATCTTGTCTATGGTGTTTTCATCTGTAAAATAAAAATATTGGATGAGATTATCTAAAAAGTCTCATTGAGCTTCATAAAATCTATGCGGCTACATATGTTTAATAACCAAACTCCAGGTAGGGTAGATATGATATAATGAAGGAAAGAATTGGATTTATTTAAAGGAAAAAGACCTGATTTGGAGTTTTAAGCCTACTTAGATGTCTTCCCTACTGGCTTTGCGATCTTGGATTTGTAATTTAAGTGTTATGATAGTGCAATTTCTCTTCTCAAAATCAGCATAATAATTATTTGGTGATAATGTTTAGTAAAGAAAAAGTATAATAAAATGTAGAAATATGCTTTCTAAACACTATATAAATATAACAAATTGACAATTATGTATTAGTCATGGATGCTGAGTCTCAAATAAAACTGTAGGTGCCTAAATTTAGACCTTTTTTGAAGATACATATTTCTGGCTGTTAAGAGCAGGCATATCATTTCATTCTCTTTCCCTGCTAAAGATGTTTTCTTGTGTTAAGACGCTGGTGTAACAAGATGGCGAAGCCTCTGTTATCCTGAATCCCTGATTCAATAGTGAAGAAAAGTCCTCACTAACCAGAATTTGACAGGTAGATTTAGTGAAGAATAAATTCTGATAATTATGCCATGGAGATTAAGGAGTTAGCTTTGTAACATAACTAATTTTGCCTGAGTAACAGAAGCATTACTCCTGGAAAAAAAAATCTTTATTGAGTATTACAGAGAGAAATTATTATTCTAAATGAACCTGACCATATATGGATATTAAGCATGCTTGGACTTCGAGAAACACAAAGACTGAGTAGTTACAATAACACGAAAATGTGATGGAGGTGGTTATAATGATACATTTCAAGGTAGGGGGCATATTTAGCATTGATGATCATCATAAACTGAACCAGGCCCATGTCAATAACCAAGGAAGTTCAAACTAGGAAAACCATCTATTCAATGCCAGTTATGGTTTCAAGGTGTCCCTTCATTTCAAGAAGCTGATTATTCCAGAAGAAATAGTCTATCCTCTTAGGAAAATAAAATGGCAAGAGCAGAGAGAGTGTTATGGGTCTACTCATATTGACAGAGATTTAAGATGAAGTTCTCATATAGAGAAAACTTCATATAGTTCTCTATATGAAGTGGAAGACCAGAATAATATATGAGTACATTTATATATTTATACACATTTATAAAGGAATCATATAATCACATATGCATATGTTATGTGTACATGCTTACATTAGTCTCTGTAACTAGAATATTCCATGAAGGCAGAAATTTTCTCTCTCTTGCCTGGCTCAAAGTAGAAACTCAAGAAGTATTTGCTGTATTTACTCATAAGGTGAGTGAATGGTTAAATAAAAGCAGCAGACATGTGAATGACTGAGTGACAAATATAAACGTTGGTCACAGTGTATTTGGGGAAGAAAGTGCAGCTTGGTGGCATGTGGATACTAAATACTCATGTTAGACACATTGAAAACTAGGGTTAGGGCAGCAAAACATAGGCACTGGGCTTTTAATATCTCTTCCACTTTTGTCAGAATTGTCTCAGGATCCGGTAGGGAGCGTGAATTTTCTTCACACTCTCGAATTTCATAAACTTCTAATTCTTGACTGTGATATTCTCTTTCTCAGCTGTCTGCATTTGTTCTCTCTCCTAAACAGATGCTTCTATGCCCCACTCAGTTTTAATTTCTTCCTCCACCTTTCCATATACGTTTGTCTGGCTCATTTCTACTTAACTTTTAGCCCTCGGAAAATTTTATTTTCTCCCAAAACTGAGCAATTGAGTGTGTGTGTGTGTGTGTCTGTATATGTGTGTGTGTGTGTGTGTGTATTTCACAGCAATCTTATTTTCTATTACAGTAGTTCCCCCTTATCTGTGGGGGAACAGTTCAAGACTCTCAGGATACCTGAAACCATGGATAGTACCAAACCCTACATATACTATGCTTTTTGTGTACATTTATGCCTATGATATAGTTTAATTTATAAATTAGGCTCAATAAGAGATTAATAGCAGTAACTAATAACAAGTCATAACAATTATAATAATAAACTGTAACAAAAATTATTGAATATAATCTCTTTCTCTCTGTCAAAATATTTCATTGTACTGTATTCACTTGTTATCAGACCCTGATTGACCATGGGTAACTGAAACTGCAGAAGGCAAAACCATAGATAAATGGTGGCTGCTGTATTTAAAAGCAGCTTTTCTTTAACCTCGACTAATCTGGAAGTTCCATGAAACCAGTAATCACGATGAGCTTTCCGGGTATGCAATAATCATTCAATAATGATATAAAGAATATGTAAGTTAGTCAATACAACTAAAATTCACTAATACTTGAAATTAAAAAATTCAGGTACTGATAACTTTATTTTATTTAATAGAGTTATTTTATATACATTGCCTAAGAGTGTTTATGGTGTAGAACATAGGGGTTCTGTAATACCACAAAAGTGAGAAAACACGCCTCTACTTTTGCCATACAAATAAATATATACAGAAAAGAGTAATGTGTATTAAATAGTTTCTTTAGAACTTAGATAAAGTCTGAGATTTTTAGAATCACACACATAGCCTTGGCGAAATTATGTAGATTAAAATGTTTTTCAGTTATTCATACAATTCTGTAGTTTGTGAGCCTAAGCAGCAGGAAGCAAAGAGAAAACAGTGAGGTGAGGAGATGAAAAAGAGTATCAAATCAACCCGATCTAGTAAGAATTATGGTAGCCTATCTTGTGAAGCCTACATGCATAGGTTAAACTTTCCCAGACTATGAAATAAAAGATGACAGAATTGCATCCTAACTTTAGGCAACAATTGTGTAACGATTCTTAGTAAATATGCATATGTTTATAATATAAGGTAGTAACTAGAGGGTCTAATGAATCATCATTGATCTGATTAATATGAACAACTACACGAGGGAGAAAGTAAAATCTGAATTGGAAATTATCCAAATGCAGTTTTGCAATGGACTTGTACTTCTGTCTTTCTGCAGAATTCAGATAACAATGACTTTTTAAAATTCTACTAACAAAATATTGTAGACAACAGAAAAGGGCAGACTAGATGAATGTACTATATCTGTGACAGAGTAGGCGTATTACACATGGACAGGCACAATCAATCTTAAATCATTGTCTGTAAGACAATCTACTGTTTTTATCTATCCAGTCCCAGCCAAAAAATCTTAAATGTTATTAAGGAGTTAGTAGACATATGAAACTACTGCACTATTTGGGTTTGAATCCTGGCTTAGACAAGTTAAATAGTTTATGGCTCAATTTTGTCATTGGTAAAGCTGGGGAAAACACTAGTAATTATTTCCTAAATTTCTTATAAAGGTAAAATAAGGTAGTATGTGTACATATTAGATAACTCTGTGTGTGTGTGTGTGTGTGTGTGTGTGTGTGTACTAATTATCAGGTATTACTACAATTGTTAACACAGCTCTATCATGGAAATCCATAAGAATTATTGAAGGAGGTGTTTTTGATCCATTGCTATTGAACAAGCT
Organism: Pongo abelii; assembly: GCF_028885655.2. Classification (NCBI taxonomy): domain Eukaryota; kingdom Metazoa; phylum Chordata; class Mammalia; order Primates; family Hominidae; genus Pongo; species Pongo abelii. The sequence continues at coordinate 28,204,146 of NC_071988.2, forward strand.
TAGTTGAACTGACTTTTAGGAGCTTGGCTCCCTTCTTTATTATGCTCTGTAAACCTTTATCCTGAAGATAATAATAGCTAACTCTCATTGTGTAATCACCATATGTCAGACACATCATGTATTAAACCTTTTAATTATGATAAATGAATGAATATATACATAATACATGCAACAGTTACTCACACTATACCCATTTTTATTTTATAAGAACTGAAGCATAGAAAGCTCAATGATTTACTATAATCAAACATAAGATCAGAAGCAGATTTGAAGTTATACATTCACAAGTCCATGTCCAAGCCTGCCTCTCACATCTCTTTTCCTGCTTCTTAGTGATGGAGATGTTCCTTTTTCTCCCTTAATCTTTCCGTCTCATTGTCCTCCTCCTCCTTCTCCTCCTCCTCCTCCCCCTCCTCCTCCTTCTCCCACTCCTCCTCCCCCTCCCCCTTCCCCCTCCTCATCCTCCTTCCCCCCCTCCTCCTCCTCCTCATTCTCCTCTTCCTCCTCCTCCTTTTCCCTGTTCTCCTAGTTAGCCTTTGCATGATTACTAATGGAAGAGTAACAGAATGTGATTCAGTTTGTACTGAATCCTCCTCCTCCTCCTCCTCTTCCTCCTCCTTTCCCTCCTCCTCTTTCTCCCCCCTCCTCCTCCCCCTCCTCCTCCTCCTTTTCCCTGTTCTCCTAGTTAGTCTTTGCATGATTACTAATGGAAGAGTAACAGAATGTGATTCAGTTTGTACCTCCATCGTTTCTGCCTGCTGGATAAAGAGACTGCAAAGGGTCCAGGGAGGAAGGAGGAGTGCTGGTGGATGAAAATCCTGGAAAGACATAATGGTTCCTTAGATTGGGGTATTCATGATCAATGTATTGAGAAATTAGACTCTGGATATATATCTAAGGTGTGGTTGAAGCAGGATATTTTGACATTAACAGGTACCCCCAAAGATATTAGCAGCAGGAGTTGTGCAGATTAACTATGTGGGCACCACAGCCAGGTAACCCTATGATATGAGTACATATCATAGGGTTAGCAGTTTCTCAGTAATAGCTAAATTTGAACATGCATTTGAGTAGATGCATATCTATGACTATCAATGAACTAGTCTTTTCCTTGTGCAGACATCATTTTTGAGGATGATATTTGACTGCTGAAAAGGTAGCATTTAAAAAACTGGGACAGAGGCAGGATCATAGATTGGGAATGAGGGTGAGTACTATGTGGCTGTAAGTGGAAATAAAGGAAAAGATGAAGGTCTACAGACTTGGAAACTCAAAATATTTAGAGCACCAAAATATTCACAGGAGTTCTAGAGTTAGCAGTGGCAAAAGATCCAAATGGGCAGATTAGTGGTCGAACAGATAAAGGCATTGATAACTGGTCATTCTTTACAAACCAGATAAGATCAAGGTTTTGTAGACCAGAGGCTCATATAATTCTGGATATCTTCCTTGAGAAAATAAATAAAAAACAACAAATATAAAGTGTGCATTATTTTCTTGCAAAAGACCAATGTAAAGTAGTGGCCCAGAAGTTTAAACTTGGTTAGCTCCATGGTAAATCTACTATCAATTACAGAATATATGTGTGAAATAAATTTTTTTTAATTCACTCTTAATGTCTTACAAAACATAACCTATAAAAATAGTGAAAATTGAAATTCCTAAAATTAAAAAAAATTGTACATTGTAAAGTATATATCTCAAATTGTTTCCAAGCTCCCTCCTTATGCCTTTTGTGATTCAAATACTTTAAAAAATTATTTTCTGAAAACACTATTATGCAGTTTGGGTTACTTATGATTGCTATTATTTTTTATGTGTATTTTTTTACAGATCATCCAAATACTTATTAAAACGGAGGACATGTTCAGCTCTGGACTTCTGTTTAGAAAATGAAATATGGATCTGAAATAGCTCAAAAATTGAAAACGAAGTTAAGAGTTTAGTCCTTTAAGAAATGATGAGGAGGCCAACATCATCTGATAAAGGAGATTGCGACAGACTACAAATGGGCTGTTTGTACTTGGCTATCCCCAAATTGCTGTCTTTTATCTTGTCTACATGAAATCCTGAGATGAGGAAAGCAGTATTTATTTTCAATTAAAACCCCATTTTTTTTTCTGGAAACTCTTACTGCAACCAGTGTCTGATCTGTACATTGTGTGGCCAAATTGAGGGAACTGAAAATAAATCTTTTTCAAAATCAATTTTTATTTTTCCCAAAGGATTCCACTTTTCACTGTTTATAGCCCCATTATTTCTCTAAATTCATGTTTTTCATACATCCAAGTCCTTTTCCCTTCTTTTGGACTTTAGCAAGGAATTTATTGAAAGTTTTGATAATTATCAGGGAACAGGTTTAGCATTTCTTGAGTTAAGAACCTGTTCTAAATTATCCTTGAGGGAAGAATAAAGGGAAACTGAAACTCTTCCTTGGCCCCTTTACCCCACCCTCCAAGGACAGTATGTCTACGCATTGGAGTAGCCTTCTTTGTTGGAATGCCACCCAAATCCCTTGAGATTCTTTATATTGGTTTGATGAGCCTTCTGCCCCTTAAGTTCTTAAGTACTTTTACTCTGCATTAGACTGAAGAAAAGTAAACAGAATAGACGAAATGTCCTAAATTAGTTTTGAACCATTTGGATTGGATAAATCTACCTTGGGTAAAGAACCATCACAGTCAACAGAAATCTCTGAGCCTTCCAGTGATCCCTGGGGCTAAATTCCTAGATAGTAATTATGTGTTCCTTTGGCAGAAACTGACTTGTGAAAATGTGAAAAGGGCCAATTACCACATTAAAATCGACTCTTAATTATACCAGAGTGTTATATCAACAGCACAAAAGGTACCCAACTTCACTTTCCTTTCAAATAGAGGTAACTGTTGAGAAACATAAGCACAAAAATGCAACTATTAATTTGAGCAATAGTGGAAGACATTTGCTAGAAGTCACTACATGTTAGCTGGCACCAAGCTAACAACAAAGGAGGGTAGGGAATTTACTCTCTCTGTGAATCCTGGAAAAGGAAAAGGAAAAGGAAATGGTATTTGGTAAACATGTGTTGGCATCTCCATTATGCTGATTAAGGAGGTATTTCAGTTAGCTTTCGCCATATATTAAACTAATCCCTAATGTAGTGGCTTAAAGTAGTCATGATGTTCATTAGTGCTCAATTCTGTAGGTCATCTTGATTTTCCATGTGGTGTGCATAAAAGTTAAAGAAAGAGAAAAGAAACATAAAATGTGGCTTCACAGTTAAAAACAGGTTTATTTTGGGGAATAAACCTGAGAGGGGCTTCTAGCCGATTTTTTTTGGTCAGGAGTGCTCTCTCTTACAGACTAAGACTATTGGTTTCAGGGTGAGAGAGCTCATCATAAGCTTAGAATGTTTCTGTGGCGGGGAGAAGTTTATGGTGGGTTTGGAATATCTCTGGTTGAATGGGACATTATCTTGGGGCTGACATTATCTCTCTGGCCAGAGGGAAGGTTATCTTGGGGCTGGTATGTCTCTGGTCAAGGAGGGGTTTGGAATGTTTCTGGTCGGAGATGTCATTTATGGTTTATGGTGATGCCAACCTTAACCATTAGGTTGATGCCCTTTGGATTTAGGAGTTTTTGGATCAAGATGAACTTTAGAATAATGGTGCTTATCCAAGATGGCGATGCTCCTGCTCTGTCACTTTGGGCAAGGTTTATTTATTTTTTATTTATTTATTCACTTTTGACAGAGTCTTGCTCTGTTGCCCAAGCTGGAGTGCAGTGGCTCATTACAACCTCCACTTCCTGGGTTCAAGCGATTCTCCTGTCTCAGTCTCACAAGTAGCTGGGATTAGAGGCATGCGTCACCACACCCAACTAATTTTTGTATTTTTAGTAGAGATGGGGTTTTATTATATTGGCCAGGTTGGTCTTGAACTCCCAACCTCAGGTGATCTGCCCATCTTGGCCTCCCCAAGTGCTGGGATTATAGGCGTGAGCCACCATGCCTGGCCAGTGGGCCGGTTTTGATGGTCTTGCTCTCTCACTTTTATCTATGGTCAGCAGGCAGCTTGTCTGGATGCTGGGTGATATCACATGACCCCACTCTTGCGACTGGCTACTGGCAAGCTGGTGGATCCTCAGGTGGGATGGCTCATCTCAGCTATCTGTGGTCTCTCAGTTTCCAGTAACCTGTGTCAGCTTTGTTTGCATGGCAATCTCAGATTTTCAAGCACACGAAGAGTGAGCGCTGAGGTATTTTCAAATCTCTGCTTGTGTCACATTTTGTAACATGCCATGAGTCAAAGGAAGTAATATGGTCAAGTACAGATATACGGAGTGGAGAAATAAACTTCATCTCTTGGTTGAAACAGCTTTAAAGTTACTTTGCCAAAAGGTGTGCATATAGGGCATGCAACACTTGTGGCCACTTTTGCAAACTTTATACTTGTTGCTGCTGATGCTTAAATTATGTTGAATCGAAAGCCACTGGTGATCATTCTCCTGCCTTTCTACCTTTCTCTTGCAATTCTCAAAGCATGTTCTTGATCACAGCAAATTCCATTTAGAAACAAAATTGTTTCCTCACATACTTCTGAATTTTTCTGTGCAAAATGTTTGAGCTATTGATCAATGGGAAAAAAACCCTATCTGTCTTAATATTTGTATGTTACATTGCTTGTCTAAAGGCACCTTTAGAGTTAAAGACAATAAAAGCAATATTTTATTTTTAACAAAGTGAAAGCATCTAATGGTATCTGAGAGTCAGTGACTACATGCCAGAATCTTATTTCTCTCTTCTTAACGCTATGATTTATGGATTGTGCATATGCTTAAACTTCTCTAAAGAATTTCCGGGAACCTACTGCATGATGTCTACATTAATTTTGGTAATAAATCATACATTTCAAACAGTTGGCTAAAGCATACTGGGAAGTTGGATGACATGCAGAGTTGCTACAAATTTTTTACATGCTGGGGGGCTCTTCCAAAGCAATAGGACTAAATGATGATCTTTTGAAATATCTTCTCTGGAGATCAGGTAAAAATTAATGATTGAATTCTTTCTAGTTGTCAGGTAAGTTTATGTCCATTTTGTTATAATCTTGATCATTACACTGATTCAAATTATCACATTGTTGGCTATGATATCAGAAAAGGAGAGAGGAAAGGGAGTAAGAAATAATAGAGAGAGAGAGAGAGAGAGAGAGATGGCATACCATACAGTCTAATATTTATCAATGCAATGGTTTTCTAAAATATATTTCATGGATCATTAGCCTTAAAGATGTTTGGAGGATTTATTTTTAAAATAAAAATCTTGGGGTAGAAGAAGAAAATAGTTTGGGAGATAATACCTATGATTTTTCTCCTTTTGGGATATCTGCAGTATACATCAGAATAATTAAATGCCTTGAAAAAATCTTTACAAACCTACCTATACTTGTTTACTGCCTGTTTTTGAACGAGTATAATAGAGCACTTATCAAAAAAACTTTATAAGATCAGTTGGCTCTCTGAAGAATAGGAGCTAGAGTAGGAGGGAAACAGAAAGGGATATTCCTACCTACCTGCAGGAAGCAGTGGTGACCATATCAGATGCTCATTCCTTATGGTACGCTAAAATCCAAACTTGCTCAAGCTTTGGGCAATCAAGAAAGCAGAAATCTAGTGCACAATCACTATTCAGAGGGAGCCATTAATTATGTTGAGCTAAAGGAGGAGAATATGAGAGAAAGAAGCAATTAGAAGTTTCAGTCAATTCTTTAGTTTCACCATCAAATACACTGGATTTACCTTCTTTACTCAGTGTTTATTTTAAAGTATACACAATTGTTTTGAAACCTGAAGACAGTTCAAGGATAATTTATATATATATATATGTAATTCTTTAATAGTTACTTACTCATACAGCATCATTAGCAACTGGTTAGGAAAGGATGCATATAGAAAAATAATATTAGCTTAATTAAGATACAAAAGGCATGTAATATATTCATTTGTAAAAAAGATGTGAGATTTTAGTATACATGACTCTTATGGTTTTTGCACCAAAGTTACCTGAATTAGTTTTGTATGGTGTAACAATGATTTAAACTGGCCACTAAATATTAAGCCCTAGATATCCTTGACCCTTCTTCATAGTCTTCATCCATCCCACCCTTTAATTTCGTTCTGACCACTACAAATACTCATCTGCACCTTCAGTAACCTAATCAAATCACTACTCCCGTTTTATACCCCTAGACACTTTCACTTTCAAGACTGACCTTCCCTCTGTAATACACGTACATGAACTATTTATGAGACACCAGGAGAATAAAAACAAATAGTAATAACACCTACTTTTTTCTCTCTTTAGTCATTATAAAAAGACTTCTACTTCAGTTGTCTCTTTTAATCCTTTAGAAGACAATGCAGGCCAACTTAATGGTGTACCAAAAACAAACAAACAAAAAAATTAGAAGCCCATTAACCATGCTTCCTTATTCCTTTTGCTAATTGAAAGCTATAATGAGCCTGTGTTCCAGAGCAAACGATGGACACAATGTTAGTGACATTCTTGGACTGTGGTTTAGCATTATTGTAAATGTGGAAAAATTCCTGCCCACAAAAACTTTTAGGTTTTGTTTGGGTTTCAGACACTTATGAAATAGAACGAGAAGAACAACCACATATTCTTCTCTTCTATTCTGTAATTAGCTTTTTGTGGTACACTCCTTGACTTCTGCCTATGAATTTCGTTCGTACATATAAAATCATAGTAGGCTGCCTGTGATCCATTTTCCTTCAAAACCATTAAGGCAGAGATGGTAATTTATCTTTCATTTGTTTATTTATTATTAAGGGTCACTCAAAAAAGGGAAAAGAACTATTCACAATTATCTCACATATTTGAAAAATGGGCATACTTGGTAGTACCTAGGAATTAAGTATTTATGGCAGATGATGCTGACCAGAGTTAACCTAATCTCAGGCATTCTACGTTTTTATCCAACGCAGAGAAACTGTGGTAATGTATTTTAATACTCCTCTGCATTCAAAGTTTTCAAGAATTCTGGACTTATAACCTATATGTAAGCTAATACCAGCACTTTTCTCAATCCAGAAAGTGTTATAAGAATATAGATATTCAAAGCAAATTTCTTGATTCAGCTGAAGGGCAGGAAAAAACAATAGATCTATCACCCCCTCTTCATGTAAATTTAAATGGTCAGATGTTCAGATATTTTTCTATTATACTTGCGTTCCTATTTAAAGTACTTGCTTATGTCAAAACTTTGCTTATAAAACAACTGAATGAAATCTTCACAAATAGATGAGTCTGTAATTAATCACAGTCTGATGGACTCAATATGAATATCTGGTCTAAAAGGGCCTCATTTAACCAAGGTTTAAGGGACTTTGCCCAGTATATAACAATAGATCTCTGGAGACCATTCTAGCCACCACTCTCCAGGCCGATTCCTGATTCAACAGAACCCCATTTGGAGAGAACAGAGGAAACCCACAGAGATGTTGCTATGTATGATATTAGAGATTACTGAAATCAGAGAACAGTTCCTAATTGTGAGACATCGCTAATTCCAAAAGTGTTGAGATAATATAACACTCCCTCAATTTGGATTTAAAACTATATCTCTCCTACATTATGTTAAAATAATCTCTAAATACTCATTTTCATTGTGTTTAATAATAATCATCCAAAGTTCATACTTGAAATGGAATATATTTTGAATTGTATACAGTGCTTTAGGACTAGAGAACATGTTTTTATTTGGTCTTTCAAAATTGTTCATAATCATCTAAAGTATACTGGATAAAGTAGATTTACCTCCATGCTAAAGTATTTTAGTGCTAACTTCAGCTTGAAGAGTGTTTAGAAATGGAATCTATTACAGAAACTCAGGCAAGGACATAAGAATATCTCTGCTAATGATTGTATCTGTAAATAATATTGTTCATGTATATTTTCTCCTTTATTCATACTTTAAATTTCAACTAGCAGTCTTCAGAAAAAAAAAATTAAACACCAGGAGTATATACTGTTAAGAATGACATACTAAAAATTGTAGCTTTTAGGGGGGATTTTGACTACTTGGCCTGCCTATCTATGCAATTCATTCTTAAAAGTAATATGGAAAATTAAGAAACTTCAATGACAGAAATGGAAACTTGGAGAATTTTATTGAGACGTTTGTGCTAAGGATAGTCAGAAGTATAATTTTTCTCAAGGCATAGCATCTTGAGCTGTGATCTTGTCAAGTCTTAGTAGCTGAGTAGGGTCAATTCCTCTCAGTGTTTGAATGTGAGATTTCAGGAGATGACATAAAGTATGAAAGAAATACTGTTTCTGCTTTGTAAATATGGTATTACTTTATTCTTCTTTCAGGTTTCATCCAGGGCCCATAGAGAGCAAAATAAACTATTGGCTGTGTTAACTTTCTTAAAAAAAAAAAAAAAACAGTAACTTTTTATTAGAAATGCCTGGACATGTTTTTGTAATTAGTTTGTGCTTTCTTAAAGTGTCATAAATTGCCATGCATTGATTGTCTCTGGCACACTAAACATAGTCCTACCACAGTTTCTTATTCTACATGCAAAATAAAATTAGAATAAAGAACTTTGTAATTTTTCAAAAAGGGAAGAGGAGTAAGGCTGACGTTTTAGAATACATAAGGAAAAGTAGTCCTGAATCAAAAGATAGAGATGATATGGAAATTATTCAACAACCTGGTTGTGATAGATACCTATTATTTGGAGTGTTTGCCAACTCTAAACAACAGAGCAGCACCCACAAGTGCATATGTGGTGCACATGAGCACTAGCTTCAAGCCAGGGGCTTACCGTGACTACTATGCTTTGCTGAAGCAGGAATGGTATATTCTGTTCTCTTCTTCTTCTATATTTTACTTAAAAACAAATGAGATTAGTACTCTTGTTATCTTGGTGATCTTGTTATAGACATATGATCCACTACCTTTTATGATAACAGAAAAATAAAGGACAGAAAAGTCATGTCACCGCCCCAAACTCTAGCTATACTAGAAAATATATTTATCCTCTCACAGGGCTAGTTAATATCAAAAGGATAAATTATTTAAATAGATATATTAACTATTCTGTGAAAAATGCTGTTTTGAAATCACAAATAAAATATTGACTTATGTAGTTGGATAATGTACAAATCAATGTTCATATTACTCTAGAGGATATATATATATATATATATAGAGAGAGAGAGAGAGAGAGAGTCATTTTGGCACAAGGGTGTATCTTGTGCTGTGGAAAATATAGTCAACATTTTGAAACTGTTTTCCAAAGAACAGTCTATCTACCAGGCTTATCACTCTAATTTTCATGATTCTTCATTTATAAGCATTCCTAAGGCATCCTTGTGGTCACATGCTGTTGGCTGGCTCATCCTACCCTTCATCATTCCCTGTTCTTAAGCAGTTTCTTCTAACCTCATTAGTGTTTTCCAGTGTTCCACATGACTGTCAGAAGGAGCTTTCAAAGATGCACGGCTAAGCTCACTGCTCATCTCAAAAACCAGCACTGTCTGTTCTCTTTACATCTCTCAAACTTCACTTACTTCCATATTCAAATTTCTTTTTCTCAAGCCACGTGTACTTCCATTTCATTTTAAAAATATTTTATGCTTTTAGGAACTTCAGGGGTTTTTTTTTTTACATTTTCTATTTCTGCTGTTGGAAGTTTTCTTTCCTGTCCCTGTATCTAGTCCTGTCCCCATATCTAGGCTGTGAGCTTTTTATCTGTGTTTCCATAACACACTGTGCTTCTGAACTTGACCTTATCCTGGCTCTATTCTCACACATAAAGAGATTCATTTGTTTGTATTTCTAGTGGAAATAAAATTTCTTTGTGGTTAGTGCCTGTTCCTGAATTCCCAACACTTGAAAAAAGGCTTAGCCTGTAATATATGCTCAATAAGTATTTATTGAATAAATATATTAATAAATGATGGCAAAATAAATAATGCTGAAAGGAAGCAAGATAGGAAGTACTATCTTGCAAGAATTTTCCAGACTATAAACAAGTATTCTCCAAAACCCATTACAAAATTAAGATAAAGCTGTTTGCTACTCTTAGGTCTTCATCTCAAGTTGTTTTGCAAGTTTCTTTTGACTCCTAGTTTGAAAATACCCTAGCACAAACAACTCTTTTCAGGCATAAACTTATAAATATATAGAGGAGACAGAAATTTGAACAGTGTAATTTTAGAAACTGTAACAACTTTCTCTGAAAAAAAATTCCTTTAGACAGATGTAACCATATCTGAATTTTCATAATTAGATTTATGATTTAGAACTTTAATATTTAAAAACGAAGCACACATTAGAAGAGTTTTTTTTTTCTTCTTATCTTCAGCATCTTTCCATTTATGCCAATGAAGTAAAGTATTTTTTGTGGAATAAGATAGAATTAGGTTCCAAATCCTGACCTATTTCTTCATTATCTTGTTATACTGAACTAGAATCTGAAATTTTCAAATGTTATCCACAGGTAAGTGGAAAGATAATAACAATTCTATAATATGAGAGGGAGTAAAAGACAGTAGGTAAACAAATAGCTTCTAGAACAAAACTGCCCATGTTCAAATCTCAAGTAAACAAGTTTAAATATTGTGAGACTTTAGATGTATTACTTAGCTTAAGTCTAATACTTATCATCTGTCTATACAAGAAACCTAACACTACTACCACTAATATAAATATGTATCTTACAGATTTGTTCTGAGGGTTCATAGAGATAAGCCAGAGCAAGGAATGTCTGGCTCATAGTGAGCGCTCAATAAGAGTTAGCATTAGTTAGCTAATGCTTTTATTACTCAGTCTTATCATAAAGACTGGTAAATAATTGTTTTCCTTCATGTCTGTTAAAAACCTAACACAATGCCTCTCTCTCGTTGAGTAGAAGAAGTTAAGTAATTTCTTATTCTTAGATATTTTTTCACACATATTTATTAAGCTCCTTTTTACAGAAAAGCATTTCACCTTAACTTTGCAAACATTAGGAACCTGCTTTCTGATAGTTCAAAAGGGATATTAAAATCCAGGTTTAAGGGGAGAAAAGTCTCTATGGATTATTTATAAATTCAGTGCTCCAGATTGTTAGTCAAAGCCACGTCATTTGAAATCTGTTTCATTTTTTGCTGTCAAATAATTAATCAAAAGACAGAAATATAAAAGAAGAAAAGAAAGATGAAAGGCGGAAAGAAGAAAGAAAAAAAAGAGAGAAAAGAAGGAAAGAAGGAAAGAAAGAAGGAAAATAAAAAAGGCATGAAGTTTGGAATACAGGGAATAGTAAAAGGCTATGATCTTTCTTACTATTCATGCGTTTGGTTGTGAGCATGAGGTGAAGGATATAAACCATGAAGAGATTCTCTGAAAGGTGATGATTCTCAAAGCTTTAAAAATGCCTGCCAGGTTGGCAATAGCTTTCAGCATGGCCTCAAATTTGAAGCTTGTCCCAAAACAAGTGATATCAAGCTTATGCATACGCTAACATTTTTGAGTTTCAGTCATTAGATTTCAGAAAACATATGCAAAATATTCTTCAAAAATTAATTATACAGCAGAATAATACTGATGTTGAAATATTAATAAAGGTCCTGAGAGACTGTTCAGTTATTTTTGCTCCAAATATAGTAAATTTCTCCTCATGTATTATACATTGTTTAAATTTGTGTAACATAAATAATACATAACTTTGTCATTTATTTATAAGAGATACACTTTTTGTTCACCTTTTCTAGTTTCACAGCATATTGTTATTCATATTTCTCAGGTAAGCTAATCACCTATGTCAGCTGAGTATTGGTCAATGTGCATAAAATGTGAAACAATTAAAACGACTCATATTAAATTTGATAAATGCTAAGAAGCATTAAAATGGTTAATTGAAAAGGAAAAGTAAATATGCATAGACTGATCTTCTTGTTATCCAATCCGGCATATTTTATTTTACAAACATACTTTATGACTTTGAATTCAGTGCAATGGTAATATAGATAAAAGGTGAATGTTGATAAAATAACAAAATGCAACTTTTAAGATCTTTACAAAGTAAATAATATCTTTCATTTATAAAATAATTTTGAGAAACAAGCTCTCAAAAGCAGGATGCAATGTCTTAACAAACACAATTTTTGGAAGGATGTGTCCCATTCAATAAGGATTCAAAAATTCATCAGAATACCCCACATTAGCAAAACTGTACCTACCTGGTATTCTTTGATTTATGAACGAATCTGAAAGAGGCTTAGGGATAATCGTTTCAGTGAAATTCTCCTTCTCTTTCACTTTTTGGAAGTTAAAATTAAAGCAAAATGTGTCTGGGGTGTTCTATTCGGTCTGGATGCAATCAAATTAGTTCTTTGATTTGAGCATGATTTCATTTTCACATGAGATGCTATGGAATAGAATCAGAAATAAATTGGCACTGTGTATATAATTCTATTCCCAGCTTTTAGCAAGATATCCACAGGGATTAGCATTTCAAGAGAAATACTATTAATATATAAAATGGAAAAGCTGTAAGTTAGTATTGGTTATTACTCTTAAAAGTAATTTCATAAATAGGCATAAGTAAGTGTGTGAGCACAAAATTTTCCTTTCTTCACTCTTTGGATAGACATCAAATCAAGAAAATGAGAATTAGCTTTTGAGTGTAATTTTTTTTTTTCTTCTGGATTTCGCTTTATTTTATTTTTCATGGTATGACTTTCCCCAGCCAAGAAGCCAATTCAGTTCTAGTAATCACCACATAAAGCCAATGGGCAATAGTAGGACAATACTATCAATAAAAGAGCAATCATTTGCACTTTTTGAAAAATTCTAATATAAAACTAGGTAATTGACATACATTTTCATTCAATGAATTAATTCTGTGGATTGATTTTTATTTAACCCATTAAATAAACACCATGAGAAAGTTACTCTTACTATTTGCATCTTACAATAGAAGAAACTAAGGCATAAAGTGATTACATGACCCACCAAACTGAAAACAACTATAAATGCTGAAACCAATTCCAATTAATGAAAATAGACACACAGTAAAAGAATGTCTTAACCATCATGTTATATTAATTCTTTACTTTACTTTTACTACAATTTCTAGGGGCAAGGACCAAATTTTACTTATCTTTAACATTCCCAGTATGGAGTGCCATAGAAAGTCCATAGAAAAGATAATACTCTACTGGTGAAAGTCTTTGAGAAATATATATATATATACACACACACACACACATATATATGTATATATATGTATATTTTGGAGTCTGTCACCCAGGCTGGAGTGAAATTGCATGATCGTGGCTCACTGCAGCCTCAGACTCCTGGGCTCAAGTAATCCTCCTGCCTAAGCCTCCAGTGTAGTTGAGAGACCACCATGCTCATCTAATTTTTGGGTGTTTTGTGTTTTTTTTTGTAGAGACAAGGTTTCACTATGTTGCCCAGGCTGTTGAGCTCCTAGGCTCGAGGGATCCTCCTGCCTCAGCCTCCCAAAGTGTCTGACCAGAGACACATAATATTTATTCAACATGTATGCATTATCAACTATGGGCTTTGCAATGACCTTGTTTGAATAATTCTCAGTGGCCAGATGTGAAGTAGGTTTTGGTCTTCCAGTAGTAATCTATTCCATCATGTTAATTATTTAGATTCATTATTAGGCTCCTGCCAGAGTGGTTTTTGGGATTTCCTCCTGGAGCCTAAAGATTTCCTATTGGCTGTTTGTCATTGTCAACCAGTGTACTGTCTCATTCTTTGGTGTGATTATGAAAGTCCTAATTCCTTGTTGAGGAAAATCTCTAAAAGGATCTCATAATGGATCAGAAGTAAGAAACTGAAATATCTTGAAGCCCGATGAGGGTCAAAAAGTTCAAGGGGATACTTGCACAGGTGTGTGCAATGTATATCTATCTATCTATGTATCTATTATCTATCTATCTGTTATCTATCTATTATCTACCTATCTATCTATTATCTATCTATTATCTATCTATCTATCTATTATCTATCATCTATCTATCATCTATCTATCTATCTATTATCTATCATCTATCTATCAATCATCTATCTAGCTATCTATCTATCTAGCTATCTATCTATGAGAGATGTATGACAGTGTATTCTGTGGCTTCATTGTTTTTGTGGAGTCAGAATAATTCAGTAGATGCCAAGTATTTACACATCCTAAAACTAGGCGCTCAACTATCTATAAAAAATCACGTAATGGATGAAACTGGAAACATCATTCTCAGCAAACTATCGCAAGGACAAAAAAACCAAACACTGCGTGTTCTCACTCATAGGTGGGAATTGAACAATGAGAACACATGGACACAGGAAGGGGAACATCACACTCCAGGGACTGTTATGGGGTGGGGGGAGAGGGGAGGGATAGCATTAGGAGATATACCTAATGTAAATGACGAGCTAATAGGTGCAGCACACCAGCATGGCACACGTATACATATGTAACAAACCTGCACATTGTGCACATGTACCCTAAAACTTAAAGTATAATAATAATAAAATTTTTAAAAAAAAGACTGTAAAACTACTTTTGCTCGTAATATCTTTTACCTGACTCTAGGCCACGTAAGAAACATCAAAGAATTAATCAGAAAGTTGAACAAACTGATAGAGTTTCTGTAGAGACTTATTGAAGTGCAGGCCAGGTGTGGTGGCTCACGCCTACAATCCTAGCACTTTGGGAGGCTGAGTAGTCCTAGCTACTCAGGAGGCTGAGGCATGAGAATTGCTTGAACCCAGGGGGCAGAGGTTGCAGCAAGTTGAGATCGCACCACTGCCCTCCAGCCTGGGTGACACAGTGAGACTTCATGTCAAAAAAGAAAAAAATAGAGAGAGAGAGAGAGAGTGTGTGCGTTATTGAAGTGCATTGTGACACCTTTGCAGAGTTTGAGGAAACAGGGAGTGGTATTTGGTTTATACTAGGAGAAAGGCTCAACCAGGTAATCTGACTAGTTCAGCCTAACAAAGCAAAGGTCAGCAGAACAAAATGAGAATTAAATTAAAAAAACCTGTATTTACAGGTTCTGCCAGGATAAGCATATACCAAAATTTAATGTGGTTTCCTCTTGGGGGAGAGAAGCCCTGTCTATAGACAGATTCATGATGCTTTGTGACCTCAAGAGAAAGTGGCTTAAGGTGGAGCATCTTAGTTTGTTCTGGCTACTATAAGTACGATAGGCTGTGTGGTTTATAAACAACAGAAATGTATTTCTCGTAGTGCTGCATGCTGGAAGTCTGAGATCATGGTGTCAGCATTGCCAGATTCTGATGAAGGTCCTCTTCTATTGCAGGCTGCTGACTTCCTATTGAATACTCACATTGTGGAAAGAGGATGAGACAGCTCTCTGCGGCCTCTTTTATAAGGGCACTAATACTATTCGGAAGGGCTCTTTCTCATGACTTAATTACCTCACAAGGCCCCATCTCCTATTATTGTCACAATGGGAGTTAGGATTTCAACATATTAATTTTAAAGGGATATAAACTTTCAGTCTGATTCCTTGAGCACTTGATATAGAGAAGACAGTGTAAGATGCCAGCTGAGGTGGTAACCTCATTGTCAAAAGATCCCCAGCAGCATGAGCATGGGTATGTGTGATGTGTTATGTGTGTGAAACTATATAAACTCCTCTTGAAATAAGGTTTCCATATTTGCTACCAGCGATACCCAGATTATAACTATAACAGTCCAGAAAGAATGTTTATTTCTACTTTTTTTCTTCCTCTGCTCAACCTCCGCTCAGGAATTGTTTTAAACATCAGCTAAGTGAGAAGAAGAGCAGATGAATTGAGAAATAGAGAAAAAAGGGAGCCAACTCTGCTTTATTCCTAACTATAGGTTTCTTAGGCTGAAGTTGACTCATGCTTACTGGAAGGATAGCATAAGGATGAGATCATGAAGTTTATATATTTTGCTGCATTGAAATCTATTCTTGGAAAAGAGGAAGATTTGCTTATTATCTGGTGGTGCTATGGTTTGAATGTATTCTTCAAAGCTTGTATGTTAGAAATTTAATTCCCAATGCAACAAGCTTGAAAGGTTGGAACTTTAAGAAGTGATTAGGTCATAAAGGCTCTTCATGAACGGATTAATGTTGTTTTTGCAGACATGGGTCTATTGTAACAGCAAGCTTGGCCCTTTCTTGCTCTCTCTCTCTAGCCATATGATGCCTTTTACCACATTGCGGCACAGCAAGAAGGCCCTCACTGGATGCAACTCTTTGATCTTGGACCTCTTGAGGGGTGACAGTGTGCTGGCAGCCCTCGCAGCCCTCCATCACTCTTGGTGCCTCCTCGGCCTGGGCGCCCACTTTGGCCGTGCTTGAGGAGCCCTTCAGCCCGCCGCTGCACTGTGGGAGCCCCTACCTGGGATGACCAAGGCCAGAGCCGGCTCCCTCAGCCTGTGGGGAGGTGTGGAGGGAGAGGCACTGGTGGAAACCTGAGCTGCGCACAGTGCTTGCAGTCCAGCTAGAGTTCCAGGTGGGCGTGGGCTTCGCAGCCAGCACTCGCACTCGGAGTGGCCGGCTGGCCCCTGGGCAGTGAGGGGCTTGGCACCCGGGCCAGCAGCTGCAGAGGGTGCGCCGGGTCCCCCAGCAGTGCTGGCTCACTGGGGCTATACTCGATTTTTTGCAGGGCCTTAGCTGCCTCCCCACAGGGCAGGGCTCAGGACCTGCAGCTTGCCATGCCTGAGCTTCCCAGCCACCAGGCCCCCGCCCCCCGCCCCCAGCCCCCCACCAGCCCCCCGCCCCCAAACCCCCCTGCTCACGACCTCCCCCCCGCCCCCCGCCGTGGGCTCTTGCACAACCCGAACCTCCCTGATGAGTGCTGCCCTCTGCTGCTCCAGGGCGCCCAGTCCCATTGACCACCCAAGGACTGAGAAGTGTGGGCACACGGCGGGGGACTGGCAGGCAGCTCCACCTGCGGTGGGGTTTGGGATCCACTGGGTGAAGCCAGCTGGGCTCCTGAGTCTAGTGGGGCCTTGAAGAACCTTTATGTCTAGCTAAGGGATTGTAAAAACACCAGTCAGCACTCTGTGTCTAGCTCAAGGTTTGTAAATACACCAGTCAGCACTCTGTATCTAGCTAATCTAGTGGGGACTTGGAGAACTTTTGTGTCTAGCTCAGGGATTGTAAAGGCACCAATCAGCACCCTGTCAAAACGGACCAATCAGCTCTCTGTAAAACGGACCAATCAGCTCTCTGTAAAATGGACCAATCAGCAGGATGTGGGTGGGGCCAGATAAGAGAATAAACGCGGGCTTCCAGAGCCAGCAGAGGCAACCCCACTGTACCCTTCCACAGTGTGGAAGCTTTGTTCTTTTGCTCTTTGCCATATGGCTTGCTGCTGCTCACTCTTTGGGTCCACACTGCCTTTATGAGCTGTAACACTCACCACGAAGGTCTGAAGCTTCACTCCTGAAGCCAGGGAGACCACGAACCCACCGGGAGGAATGAACAACTCCAGACCTGCCGCCTTAAGAGCTGTAACACTCACTGAGAAGGTCTGCAGCTTCACTCCTGAGCCAGCGAGACCACGAACCCACCAGAAGGAAGAAATTCCTAACACATACAAATATCAGAAGGAACAAACTGGGGACACGCCGCCTTTAAGAACTGTTAACACTCCCTACTAGGGTCTGCAGCTTCATTCTTGAAGTCAGTGAGACCGAGAACCCACCCATTCTGGACACAGTCTCAGCCTTCAGAATCGTGATCAGTAAATTTCTGTTCTTTATAAATTCCTCAGTCTTGTGTATTCTGTTATAGGGGCACAAAACAGACTAAGACAGAAGGTAATCAGAAAAGTTATGAGACATTCCAGTTCTAAGGAAAATATTAGTAAAGCAATATTAGTAAAGCAATGACACTTAATAAAGCAATATGGAAGACTTTATTCAAGATTTCTATTGTAGGTGTCAACACTCTGGCACTAAGGGAGGGAGATCACGTTTCACACTGGATAATACAAAGGCAAGTGGGAATTGATACCCAAGCAGCAGAGTGAAAGAGACCAGTGGATGGAAAATTACTAAGAGAAGACATTAAGGGTAGGGATATCCTTGCTAAACCAAATTAACTTTATTTTTGCTGAAGCCAGGCCAGGGAGACCAGATATCACAAGTGATGTGGGGCAGTTTGCGTTCAAATGACTTAGCATGATTCTTGTTATAACTGAACTAGGCAGATTGAATATAGAGCCCAAGATCGAGGCCTATTTTAAAAGAGTGCTCAGAGGATTCTGATTAAAGTTTATTCAAATAAAGAGTCTTTGTCGCAAGGGACTATAAGAATAGGAGTGGAGCGGAATGGGCGAAAATGAAGCAGTAAGAAGATCCACAAGGGAAATAAAGCAGTCATATGAAAGGGCAAATAGTTACTCCCAGTTTAACCCTTATAGAATGCGGCTCATTCAGTTATATGCATAGTTATGATTAGTATGTGCCATTCACTGGGTTAAGTGCTTTATGTGCATTATCCTCTTTAAATTCATTTAAATTTAAATAGCAAACATTTGCTTTATTTGATAATTAAAATAGCAAGTTTGAGAGAAAATAAACTAGAATATCATTAGCATAAGTCTTTATTGGTAACTATTGGGCATAAAAAGACTCTACAGGTGCATTCTGACTTGGGGAGAGCAAAGAGAATATGGCGCTTTATTACAGGGTTTTAGCAGGAGAATGTCTGTTGATGTTCAGCTAGTTTCAGAAATGGGAAGAGAGAAATCATTCTTGAGGAGTACTAACCATTGTTTGGGTGGCGTTTATCAAGAGTAGTGAGGAGAACCAGCTGGTAGATCATCTGCAGAGGGAGCAGGGAGAAACTGCTGCAGGGGACAAGGATTTGTGAAGGTGAAGGATGCAGAGGAAAATTCCTTAGTGTCTCTCACATATGGCTTTCATCTAAGCAAAACTTAAGCATTTATTCCCCGACCATGGAAAAAATTACTTTGGCAATTCTGATTTGGGGAATGTGTTAGAAGTGTTAGAGATAAATTCCTATCATTGTTATCTCTAGTTTTCAACTGCATTCCTTAAGCCACTTTTAGAGAAACACATTTTGAGTGAAATGTTTTAAAGTTAGTAAGAAACAAGATGTATGCAACTCTGCAAAGACATTCAGGCATGTGTGCGAGCACACACACACACACGAAGAAAAGAAAGGGGGCAACAAGTGTGCAACACACACACACACATCCCTATTTGCAAACATTTACAACTTGAGTTTCCCTTGGAGCACTGATAAGAGCAATTTGGGAACCTTGTGGCTATTTTCAGATAGAAATAACTCTAGGTACGCAGTAAGGACAAGTATTCTGGAAATGTAATTGTTTCTTTATCTCACAGAATAAAAAAGTATTTTGAAAAATGTGGTAGATATTCTATTGTTTTCTGATCATTCATGTAGTCTGACAATATCTTAATTTTAATCTGCAAATAGGAAGTCAGGTATAAGATGAAGTCACAAATAACCGGTTTTTATCAAATAAAAGATAATATTAATTTTGTGACTTATTATTTTATA
The DNA here is from genome assembly GCF_028885655.2 of Pongo abelii. Taxonomy (NCBI): domain Eukaryota; kingdom Metazoa; phylum Chordata; class Mammalia; order Primates; family Hominidae; genus Pongo; species Pongo abelii. The sequence goes on from NC_071988.2 coordinate 28,223,719, forward strand.
TGATGTTCAGAAAGGAAAATAAAATACTGACAATTAAAATATGACAAATTATTTTCTCATTGAAAATTCTTACTCTTCATCTAATGATCTTTTAGACCTATTTTAATATATACTTTTTATCATATATCAAACTTGAAACCATGTAAAATGACATATAAATGAAATAAAGTGGTTGAAGTATTCCTAAAACATTTGCTTATTCAAAGATTGTTGTTTCTGAGTCACCTGTTCTCTCTGAGTGATAAATGTCATAGGTTTTCCACTTAACATCCTCTCTGGCATCAAAAAATTTATAGGGTAGAATGTCCTAAATGAGTGCACTGCCATTTTCTTTAGAATGTTCTTTTGAACTCATACAACTTATTCTGCAAGTTTTGATTAGCAAGCACCTGCTTTGCCACCTCACGACGACTGCCCACATGGTTGCGATTGTCAGACTTTGTAGATGTCATAGATATTAAATGTGAAAAATATGCACCTTGGAATTCACAAAATGCTGCAAGTGAGCTTAATAGTGTCTTTCAAATGTACCCTTAGAAAAAAAGAACACTTTGTATTTCCTCAGGATTTGATGTAGGATGTAAAATGAGGGGAACAAAGTAACATTTGCATTTGAAAGATATTCATTTAATTCCTCAGTTATAAAGCAGGGAAAAGTTATTGAAACCTTATTTATTTTGTGCTTTCTTACACTGTTGTTCTTTATTTTTAACATTATTATTCTTTCCTTTTTGTCTTTGGTTGTCTCTTTTTGTTTCCTCTGTTCTTCTGTTTCTTACCTTCTGAATCTCACAGGTATGTAAGTGCCTTTAAGAGCCTCAGTTACCTGTGAGAGCATAAAAATTAGTTCCTAATATGAACTAATCAAAATCATAATTAAACATGAAAAGCCACTCTCATCATTAACTTTTAAGTTCTCTCAGTCTTTTCTTTTCTCTGCTTCTAAAGAGGATTTGAGATTTCTTTGTTCTATTTCCTCCTCTCTGCCAACCTCTTAGGAAGGTCAGCCTTGCTAGCTAATTCCTTTGGACTTGCAGCTGAAGGATTCTGAATAAAAGGTCAGTGGCCAATTGTTTGGGAAAGAAAATAGAAGAATAGGGACATAAACTAGGCTGATTTTAAAAAGCTAGAGGGTCTGAAGGAGTTATACCACATGTTATGGTATCATGTGTCACGTGTTTAAAAAAATACCAATGTGTTCTAGTTATTTGGCAATATAGGAAATATGTGTTCTAGTTATTTGGCAATATAGGAGACTCGAGCCATTGGGAACCTAAGTCTGTTTATTTTTTTAATGTTGTTTTGACTGACACACCTTAATGAGAATTTGGTCATATGGGTCTCGAGTTTATAAATGGTACCAATGATCCCCAATTCAAATGCATTCGGTGACCCATATAGAAAGAAAATTTTTAAAAAAGTATTTTCTTTTAGAGCAACACAGTCAATGTGGGAAACTGAAAAAGACATGCTCTAACTAAAAATACTCAAACTCCACATTTTACTAACACCTTGGACAAACACAATTGTAGCCTTAACCCAATTGAAGGTAGACAGTGTGAAACTTCACACATTACACATTTTTTAAATAACTTTTGATCACACTTGATATGGAATACAAATTAAGAGAAAATAAACAAAGAATTTGAAGCTGTGGTATAAGACTTAAAATTAAGGCTTGATATTATCTGCTGTCTTGACATCTGGTTGGACCTTGACTGCCCTAACCACAAATTCCTCTCCCCATTCTGCTCTGGAAAAGAGTCTTCTAGCCAAAAATCCCTGCTTTTCAATGGGACTTGAGTAGCAGGTTTTATTTCCCTGTCAGCATGTGGAATGATTCAAATAAGTCACTCATATTCTTTCACGGGTCACCTCTATCATCCTGATACTATGAAGTCTGCCTCCCACTGTCCCCAGTTGGTCACTGCTTCTAAGTGCAACCCCCAGGAGATCCTTTGTGGCAGTCAGCATGCACCTCACATAAACTGTGAGTATATGTGACTATTAAACTGCTATTAATTTCATCTGTCTAGTGCCAGGTGTTGTATGTGTTTGGCCATCCCCATAATCGTAGGGCAGAAATCCCTTCCTCTCCAATGGGGCAAAAAGAAGTTGATTAAAGTAGAGAAAGTGATGTTATACAGAATAAAATTTTAAAAATTATGTGTTGACATGAATGAGTGCTCCTGATTAAGAACAAATACAAGAATTACTACAACATTTTCATGGTTTCAATTGTTTGCCAAGAGTGCAGATGCTTCCAAATACTAAAAATTATATAAGCGAACTTCACAAAATCAGTAAATCTCTATTCCATGAAGGGGAAGATGTTTTGCAACACTTAGAGTGTAAAAATAAGTACCAAATTATTTCTGAAGGGCTGTTTTTGCAAACATTCTTTCCTTGAGGCTTCTGGAGAGTTTGGTTTTTAGCCTCCAGGAGCCTGAAACTGCCTCAGGACAGAAATGTCTTCACTGCTCCCTCCTTTCATTATCCTGCCTCTAGGTCATGTTAAGAGGAAAAGATAGTGTCTCAGTTTACTATAACTTGTAGAAAGTTTTGCCTGTCTCGTTGTTTAGAGAAAGGTATTAGGGATTTGCTTATGTGTTGCTTCACAAGTGTTACTACATCACACTTAAAAAAAAAACAGCCAGATAACTCACCGTGTGTATATTGCAGAATGATGTGAGCTCACCAAGGGCAAAATGTTTTGTTCCTTAATCTTTGCATTTGTGAAACTTGTATAATGTTTAACATACAAAAGCTACTCAATAAATATTTTCTGACTGAATATAAATGTATATTATATATTTGCTAACACTATATATATATGTGTATAAAAATGCGTTAGGTAAATTATGTAACTTATTATTAAGCAATTTTACTTAATTTTTTGTCATTTCCTTTTAATAATTTCTTATAACATTTGTCATTACAATCAATATATCTCATAGTTACCATGTCGACTATTTCTTTTTTCTTTCTTTTTAACTGATTTTGTTAGTGTTGTGGTTTGGGTGTGTCTCCACCCAAACCTCATCTTGAATTGTAGCTCCCATAATCACCACATGTCACGAAAGGGACTTGGCGCGAGGTAATTGAATCATGGGGTGGTTATTTTTGTGCTGCTCTTGTGATAGTAAGATTCATGAGATTTGATGGTTTTATAAAGGGCAGTTCCCCTGCACACATTCTCTTGCCTGCTACCACGTAAGACATGCCTTTGCTCCCCATTCTCCTTCCCATGATTATGAGACCTCCCCAGCCATGTGGAACTGTGAGTCCATTAAACCCCTTTTTTCTATATAAATTACCCAGTCTTGGGTATTTCTTCATAGCAGTATGAGAATGGACTAATACAGTTAAATTATACACAATCTTACATGCTAAAGCCAATAAATGCTGTTGTTGTCAAGTTAGTCTGTCACCACAAAGAACAATAGTGAATGCATCTTAAATGGCCTTGAAGAGCCTTTTCACAGTTAATGACCATTAGAGTTGATCAACACATGCTTACACTTTGTGCCTTTGTAATGAATAGCTTTTTAAATTTTTTGAGGCTTCCTTCTTAGAATAAAAACTATAGAAGGATGAAATTGGTAAATGTAGAATAGTTATGTTTCATGGGTTCTTTTTCTCTGGAGAACCATAACCAATGCATTGGCAGAAACAAAATTAGAACAATGCTTCTCTTTCTGTGTAACCTGAGATTCCTTGAATTCTGGGGATACAACAAACTCAAATTATGCTGTTGTATTTTCTACTTTATTATGTGCAAATCTTTCTGTACTCGTGTGTGTGTGTCTGTGTGTGTTTCTGCCAAACATCACTTAGGTCTGCCAGTCATCCTCTATAGTTTTTGTGGCTCTGATAAGACCTACTGCATCCCTGGGTATAGGAGAGAGCATGTATTCAGGACTGCCTAAATAGAATAGTGATTTTTATTTCTGGTCACAGTGATTGGATTAATGATGGGCTCAGAGTGAAATCAGTTAAAGCGTTCTTGGATCTATCAACAAAGAGTAGTTTCTGTCTAAAATTCTTTTCACTGAAGATAATTGGTATGGTTTGGATTTGTGTCCCTACCCAAACCTCATGTGGAACTATCATCCTCAATGTTGGAGGAAGGTCCTGGTGGGAGATAATTGGATAATGGGTGCAGACTTCTCCGTTTATGTTCTTGTGATAGTGAGTGTGTTCTCACAAGATCTGGTTGTGTAAAAGTATGTAGCACCTCTCCCCTCTCTGTTCTTCCTGTTCTGGCCGTGAAACATGTGATTCTTTCCTGTTTGCCTTCCTCTATGATTGTAAGTTTCCTCAGGCCTCCCCAGCCATGCTTCCTGTACAGCCTGTGGAACCATAAGCCAATTAAACCTCTTTTCTTTATAAATTACCCAGTCTCAGGTAGTATGTTATAGCAATGTGAAAGTAGACTAATACAACAATGTAGCAGCTCCTATGTATTTAAAGCTGCCACCAGATAAAACAAGCAAATAAGACAGTACAATGTATTGGGAATAGATTGAATATTAATGGATCATTAGAGCTCTTGGGACCAGCCTTGTTTGACCACACATAGTTTTCTGATATATACTCTGATAGTTAAAACTAATATATCATTTAATTTAGATTAGTTTAAGGTGAGTTTCTCTCACTAGAAACAAAACAAAAAAAAAAACCTTGACAAATACTCTGTAACACCATTAGCGTGTGTTTTTGGTTTTGTTTTTATTTAGAAAATTTTGTCACACTTCATACACTGAACAATATCACCATGAAAAAAATTTGGCATAGGCAACTTATTATGTCCAAATAGTCACATACTTATTTGTCAAAATAATATATTCAATTTATCAACAAGAGATGAACCTTCCATGATGGTTATGGATGCATGTAACCTTGCATCTTTATAGAATTTTGTGGTTTTCCAAATCCTATTCCATTAGTTATTTCATTCATATATTAATCAAACCCTATTACATGGTTTAAACAGGTATGATGACTTCAGTGTATTGATGATGAATTATCAATGTATTGAATAACTAAATATTGGCAAACTAATTAATAGTAAATAAAGACTGTATAATCCAATGCATACCAGCAAAATACAGAGACTGACCCATAGTCACCAAACCACAAATATTGAATTAGTTCTTGTCACATATATATGGGCATCTCTCTCTATATATGAATATGGATATATAAAAACTGTTGTAAAGAATACTTGGGACAATTTAGTTCAGGCAGAAAAGTATTTAATTTTTCTAACTCAAGCACTTATTGATCATGTAGTATTTTTAACAAAGTGGGAAATTATGCAGAGGATTACAGAAATTGTTGATCTACCCTATGAGACTATCAGGAAATATTCTAAGAATAAAATGGAAACAGGTAGGGAGAAATTTTTGTATTTAATTATTTTAACTTTAATCCAATGTCACAAAGCAAAAAAGGGAGTAAAGCAACAATTCAACTTTGTCACAAAAAATTTCCCACTCTTAATCTGTACAAAGATCTGAATCATATTTTCTGTGGATAAATGAAGGTTTCTGTTAGAACAATTGTTAAATGAGTCCTGTTACATGCAGCAGACACAAAAATAGCAATACACATTTATTAAGGGAATATTGAGGCCAGGTATAGTGGCTCACTTCTGTAATCTCAGCACCTTGGGAGGTCAAGGCAGGCAGATCGCTTGAGATCAGGAGTTCAAGACCAGCGTGGCCGACATGGTGAAACCCCATCTCTACTAAAAGTATAAAAAATTAGCCAGGCATGGTGGCACACCCATGTAATCCCCACGACTCAGGAGGCTGAGGCAGAAGAATCTCTTGAACCTGGGAGGCAGAAGTTGCAGTGAGCTGAGACTGAGCCATTGTGCTTCAGCCTGGGCAACAAGAGAGAGACTCTGTCTCAAAAAAAAAAAAAAAAGAGAATATTGAGTTTGCAGATGACATGATAGTATATCTAGAAAACCCCATTGTCTCAGCCCAAAATCTCCTTAAGCTGATAAGCAACTTCAGCAAAGTCTCAGGTTACAAAATCAATGTACAAAAATCACAAGCATTCTTATACGTCAATAACAGACAAACAGAGAGCCAAATCATGAGAGTACTCCCATTCACAATTGCTTCAAAGAGAATAAAATACCTAGGAATCCAACTTACAAGGGATGTGAAGGACCTCTTCAAGGAGAACTACAAACCACTGCTCAAGGAAATAAAAGAGGATACAAACAAATGGAAGAACATTCCATGCTCATGGGTAGGAAGAATCAATATCATGAAAATGGCCATCCTTCCCAAGGTAATTTACAGATTCAATGCCATCCCCATCAAGTTACCAATGACTTTCTTCACAGAATTGGAAAAAACTACTTTAAAGTTCATATGGAACCAAAAAAGAGCCCGCATTGCCAAGTCAATCCTAAGCCAAAAGAACAAAGCTGGAGGCATCACGCTACCTGACTTCAAACTATACTACAAGGCTACAGTAACCAAAACAGCATAGTACTGGTATCAAAACAGAGATATAGATCAATGGAACAGAACAGAGCCGTCAGAAATAATGCCACATATCTACAACTATCTGATCTTTGACAAACCTGACAAAAACAAGAAATGGGGAAAGGATTCCCTATTTAATAAATGGTGCTGGGAAAACTGGCTAGCCATATGTAGAAAGCTGAAACTGGATCCCTTCCTTACACCTTATACAAAAATCAATTCAAGATGGATTAAAGACTTAAATGTTAGACCTAAAACCATAAAAACCTTAGAAGAAAACCTAGGCATTACCATTCAGGACATAGGCATGGGCCAGGACTTCATGTCTAAAACACCAAAAGCAATGGCAACAAAAGCCAAAATTGACAAATGGGATCTAATTAAACTAAAGAGCTTCTGCACAGCAAAGGAAACTACCATCAGAGTGAACAGGCAACCTACAAAATGGGAGAAAATTTTCGCAACCTACCCATCTGACAAAGGGCTAATATCCAGAATCTACAATGAACTCCAACAAATTTAAAAGAAAAAAACAACCCCATCAAAAAGTGGGCGAAGGACATGAACAGACACTTCTCAAAAGAAGACATTTATGTAGCCAAAAAACACATGAAAAAATGCTCACCATCACTGGCCATCAGAGAAATGCAAATCAAAACCACAATGAGATACCATCTCACACCAGTTAGAATGGCAATCATTAAAAAGTCAGGAAACAACCGGTGCTGGAGAGGATGTGGAGAAATAGGAACACTTTTACACTGTTGGTGGGACTGTAAACTAGTTCAACCCTTGTGGAAGTCAGTGTGGCGATTCCTCAGGGATCTAGAACTAGAAATTCCATTTGACCCAGCCATCCCATTACTGGGTATATACCCAAAGGACTATAAATCATGCTGCTATAAAGACACATGCACACGTATGTTTATTGCAGCATTATTCACAATAGCAAAGACTTGGAACCAACCCAAATGTCCAACAATGATAGACTGGATTAAGAAAATGTGGCACATATACACCATGGAATACTATGCAGCCGTAAAAAATGATGAGTTCATGTCCTTTGTAGGGACATGGATGAAATTGGAAATCATCATTCTCAGTAAACTATCACAAGAACAAAAAACCAAACACTGCATATTCTCACTCATAGGTGGGAATTGAACAATGAGAACACATGGACACAGGAAGGGGAACATCACACTTCGGGGACTGTTGTGGGGTGGGGAGAGTGGGGAGGGATAGCAATGGGAGATATACCTAATGCTAGATGACGAGTTGGTGGGTGCAGCGCACCAGCATGGCACATGTATACATATATAACTTACCTGCACGTTGCGCACATGTACCATACAGCCTAAAGTATAATAATAATAATAGTAATAATAATAAAAAAAAGAAAAAAAATAAATAAAATAAAAGTAAAAAAAAAATTTAATAAAATGCCTTATTTAAAGAAAGATACTTCTATAATTTGGAGTTTGCATAACCTTGAGGATCATAGGATAATTGTGGAGAACCAATATTCTGTCATTAGCAAAAAGAAAATAAGATCTTAAAAAGAGAATATATGATAAATAACAGTTTGGCTGATGTTTTGAATATGATGAAGCTTCTATAAAGATTAATCTAAAATGCGCTTTTGGTAATACAATAAATACACATAATATAATTTGATTTTAAAATAATGTCATATTATCAATGCCTAAATACACCTAAAGGTAATATGGAATGTTCAGAATAGTCATATCCCTTAACTGGATTTGTCTCCATTGTTCCCCTTAAAAGTAAATCTGATCAACTCCCTACTCTACTACGAAAAAAAAATCCTAGCTTTCTCTTGCTCACAGGATAATATCTAAGCTCTTTATAATTTGCTTTCTTACTCCATACAGTCTTATTGTCTTAGAAAGTACAATCCTGATGCTTAAAGATTATCACTATTTCCTGAATTCATCAAAACCATTATACTTATGTAATTTTGTGCAAGCAACTCTTCTGCACTAGTACACTTCATTTTCTTTCTTTGTTTACCTAACTCCTATTAATTCAACAAGATTTTATCAGATGAACCTTGACTTCTATTAAGTTTTCTGTGATTTCCTCAGGCAGAATTACTTACCTTCTCTTTATTTTCATTTTCTTTTCTTCATACCTTTAATTTTATATTTATCTCTCTGGAATATCGTAATTTGGCTTATTCCTTTTTGCCCCTCAAGATCTACTTCTATAAGTATTCCACTTTTAAGTATTAAGAAGTATGAGTCAGACATACCACATACTCATTAATTTTTTTAAGCAGTTTAATAAATATATGAATCAGTAAATAAATGAATGGCATATTTTCTCTAACCCTGTAATCTATTGTTTTAGAAGTATATTCTTTATTTTCATCATGTATTAGGACAGGTCTAATGAGAAAAGAGACAAAATCTGTGTATACAGGACATAGACGCTATTTATCTCATCGTGAAGCAAAGGTAATACGTTTAGAGAGAGATTGTTAGAAACATATTAACTGAAATTTTCATTTCCCTGATACACTATCAAGTGCTCTTTTGAAGTCCTTTTGAAGATTTCCATTTTGTCTCTCAAGATGAAAAGAGAATATAGTGAATTTTATTACATTTTGATGGTTTTAAGAATATCTTTTTCTATCAAAAAACTTAGACATTGAACAAATGGAAGTGCAAATCTATGTGATATTCCTCAATTTACTTTATATACAATAACATTACAATTATCCTACTAAAATACAGCAGGTCCTCTGTATCTGTGGGTTCCACGTTCATGGGTTCAACCAACTACAGATTGAAAATAGTTGAAAAGAGTAATAACAGATTTTTTTTCATGTCATTATTCCCTGAACAATACAGTAAAACAACAACGTATGCAACATTTACTTTGTTTTAGGTATTATAGGTAATCTACAAATAATTTAAAGTATATGGAAGGATGCATCTAGATTATATAAAAATACCACACCATTTTATATAAAAGACTTTGAGCATCCAAGGATTTTGGTGTGTGCAAGGGGCCCTGGAACCAATTCCACAAAAAATACACAGGGACAACTTTATATAAATATTGAATTAGTAGATTTAAATGAATTATAGCACAAAAAGTACATAATAGACAAATCTGCTAGATCACATAATTATCAAATTCAAACCAAGGAGCCAGGCATGGTGGCTCAGGCTTGTAATCCCAGCACTTTGGGAGGCCAAGGCAGGCGAATCCCCTGAGGTCAAGAGTTCAAGACCAACCTGGCCAACATGGTTAAACCTCTTCTCTACTAAAAATACAAAAATTAGCCAGGCGTAGTGGTGCAGCCTGTAGTCCCAGCTACTCAGGAGGCTGAGGCAGGAGAATCACTTGAAATGGGGAGGTGAAGTTTGCAGTGAGCCGAGATTACCACTGCACTGCAGCCTAGGTGACAGAGCAAGACTCTGTCGCAAAAAAAAAAAAAAAAAAAAAGAAAAAGAAATTCAAATCAAGGTAATTTGATTTTGACACCTATGAAAATTAACCACTGAGCTTATAGTACTTACAGTAGCTAGATCAATTATAGACCACACTGACTGTTGCACAGCTACCTCAAATACACAAAGAACACATTTTTTTTTTTTCTGTGGTTAATGGCAAATTTCTGTGGTTAATAGCAGTGGCTATAAATGGGAATACTCTCATCTTATTTTCTGAATTATTTTCTTTCCACTTGGAATGTAGCTTGATAATATTTTCAGTCTACATCACATTGTCTAGAGAAAAACAAATGTGGAATATTCTGGGTTTATTTATATTAGAAAAAATAGCCATTGACCCAATAACATAAGTCAAGCAACAAGCTCATTTACTTAAAGTAAATATATTCTCTCCTCATTTGTCTTCAGTTGCTTTCTTGTACCTGTTCTGCTTACTGCATATACCCCTAGCAGCACTTGGGTGGTTTGTGAGGAGAAAATTATTCCGTGTAAGTGATACATTCTAAGTTAATTATCCACTAATGTCTGAATAACCTTATTAATTTGTGAAATTATATTTAAAAATTATCTAGTGTCTCCATTATTTTTCTTCTCCCTAGAACTTTCCTTTAATTAATGTAATACCTTTCTTTGAAGTAAAGCCTGATGTATTAAAGTTAAATGTCTTTAAAGACAATTTAACTCTCCTTCCATATGTCATTGGAAAAGACTTAACCACCAAGGGGAAGGAAAAAATGATCAGTTTCATTGGTCTATCACAGAAATACATTGAAAGTTTTACTTTAAAAATTATAAAACTTTCCTAAAAAAAGAAAAAAAAAAGAATTATGAAACAACAAGAGTCTTTTTCATCTCTAGATCCTTTTCATGAGAAATCTCAAGAGAAAGCTCATAGCTGCTGTTTCTATATTCATCTAAAGGGGAGGAAGAGGACAAACAATTGAAGGTGATTTTAGCAAGATTTCAAGCAGCAACACTGAATTAAATGTTGAAACAGAAGGGCTATAATGTCACGGCACTTGTAAAGAAATATGAGTCTAACTATGTCTTCATTAAACTTTCAGCTTCAGCTTTTTAAAGGTTGAATGACATATTTCACTGTTGTGTCTATCAGAAATCACTCATTAAATTGCTAAAAGATTTGACTGTAGTCTATTTTTAAAATATGATATTTTCAAAATTCTGCTTATCAAACACATTCTAAAGGACAGTGGTACAGCTTGTGATGAATTCTAACAATAACATAAATATAATATTAAATAGCTATATTTTCATACAGGTTTTACTAGGGCTCATAAATTGGAAATCAAAGCAAAACTTTGGCTACAAGAAAATAAATGAAAGCCTTATGTAAAGACAATTATTGTAGAACATTAGTGATTACTGAAAACCTTGAAAAATTACACTCCACATTTTAGCTTGACTCCTCCTCCTATATTTTCTGTCTTTGAGGATTATCCCTTCATTCACCCGCTTACTAGAAAGAAGAATGTAACCTTAGACTTCATCTTTCAATGTCTGTTATCAATGAATCATTCATTTCCAGCAGATTTAACCTCCTTAGCCAATTATAAAGCAAAATTTATTTATTTAAAGATTTATTGAAATATAAATCACATATATTGTAATTCATCCTTTACAGTATGTATCTCAGTGACATAGAAAGAGTCATGTAACCATCTTCATAATCAATTTTAGGTCATTTTCATTAATCCAAAAATAAATCATGTACCCATTAACAATAACTTTGTATTCTCTCTACCCACAATCCTTAGTAATTTGTTTTTTTTCTCTCTAGATTGGTCCATTCTGGGCATTTCATATAACAGGAATCGAACAACATGTGATCTTTTGGGACTGGCTTCTTTCATTTAGAATAATGTTTCCAGGCTCTTCTGTGTTTTAGAATGTATCAGTATTTTGTTCCTAGTCATGACTGAATTAATATTATGTTACTAGATATAACACTATTTATGTTTTTATTCACCATGTGAGAAATATTTAACTGTTTCCACTTTGGGCTATTATAAATAATACCTCTATAATCATTCATGTATAAGTTTTTGTGTGGACATATGTTTTCACTCCTTTTGGGTATATAATTAGGAATTCTGTACTTAGCTTTTGAGGAATCCCAGCATGTCTTTCCAAATTGTTTCACAATTTTACTTTCCCACCAGCAATGTATGAGAATTCCAATTTCTCCACATACTTTTTGACATTTTCATTGTCTATATGTTTCACTACAGTAACTCTATGTGTTAAGTGGTATGTCACCATACCTTTGATTTGGATTTCTCTTATTTATTATATTTATTTTAAATTACCTGGCTTAGGAGGCCATAAGAATGAGTCATTGTTTTTTTATTTGGCTGTGTAATATAGCGAATATAGGGAATGTCCATATTTTTTGGTGTTGTTTTCCTGTTTGAAAAATGAAAAATTAGATAGTGCTATTGTTCAAATAAATTATCTTATCTCAAATGTTCACAAGAGATTGTATCTTCATTTCTAGAAGTAAGCGCCTTTTCTATTTATTTTTTAATTTTCTTTTTTAAAATTTGAGGTATGATTGATACATAAACAAATTCCATATATTTAATGTTTATATTTTGATGAGTTTCAACATAATCACATTCACCAGTGATACCATCATCACAACCCAGGGGCTAAACATAACCATCATCTCCAAAAATGTCCTTATGTTTTATGTATGGGTGTCATTTGTTTGTTTTGTGGTAAGAAAATTTAATATGACCCACATCCTCTTAATGTATTGCCTTAGTCCACTTTGTGTTGCTATAACAGAATACTGATACTTAGTGATTTATAAAGAAGAGAGGATTGTTTAGCTAATGATTCTGGTGGATGAAAAGTTCAAGATTGGGCAGCTGCATCTGATGAGGGCCTCAAGTTTCTTCCACTCATAGCAGAAAGTGGAAAGCAGGTGGGTATGTGCAAAGAGATAAGAAGCAAGAAAGGGACTACAAGAAAGCCAGAATCTTTTTAACAATCTGCACTCACACGAACTAATCCATTTCTAAGACAGTAAGAACTCACTCACCTTCTCAAGAGGGCATTGATCTAACAACTCCTACTAGACTCCCCCTCCCAACACCACCACATTGGGGATCAAAGTTGATCATGAGTTTTGGTGAATACAAACTATATCCAAGCTGTTGTCCCTATGTTAAAGTGTGCAATACCATATCGTTAACTACTGGTACTATGTTGTACAGCAGATCTCTAGAATTATTCATCTTGCATAACTGAAACTTTATACCCATTAAGCAATGATTTCATATTACCCATCCCCCCACCTGCTGACAACTACCAATCTCCAGTCTATGAGTTTGACTATTTGAGATACCTCCTATAAGTGGAATCGTGCAGCATTTGTCCTTCTGTAACTGGCTTATTTCACTTAGCATAATGTCCTCCAGGTTCATCCATACTGTTGAAAGTTGTAGAACTTTCTTTCTTAAGGATAAATAATGTTCCATTGAATGTATAAGCCAACTTTTTCTTTAACTAATTCATCTGTAGGTGAACATTTGAGTTGTTATCATACCTTGACTATTGTGAATAATGCTATAATACAAAAGAAGCTGCAGATATTTCTTTGAAATCTTGATTTGAATTTCTGCTGCTATATGCCCCGAAGTGGGATTGCTAAATCATATGGTAATTCTGATTTTAATTTTTTGAGGAATCTTTTTACTATTTTATGTGGTAGCTGCACCATTCTACATTGCCATCAACAGTATGAAAGGATTCCAATTTCTTCACATTCTCATCAGCATTTATTATCTTATTTTTGTGTTGTTTGTTTTGTTTTAGTGAGAATAGTTAATTAATTAATTAATTTTAGACAGTCTCGCTCTGTCACCCAGGCTGGAATGCAGTGGCACTATCTTGGCTCATTGCAACCTTTGCCTTCCATATTCAAGCAATTCTCCTGTCTCAGCCTCCAGAGTAGCTGGAATTACAGGTTCACACCACCATACCTGGCTAATTTTTGTATTTTTAGAAGAAATGAGGTTTCACCATGTTGGCCAGGGTGGTCTCAAACTCTTAACCTCAAGTGACCTGCCCACCTTAGCCTCCCAAAGTGCTGGGATTATAGGCCTGAGCCACCATGCCTGGCTGAATAGCCATTTTTAAAAGTGCAGTTTCTCACTGTCATGTCTTATGTAGTATACATTGTCTAGTGGTGGTATTAATCCCACATAATTACTATATAATAGCTGTTTGTGGATTATTAGCTTATCTTACATCTGCATGTTTCTCTCACAAGCTAAAATTATAGCACTCATGGATAGTTGGCCTCCTGAGAGTGTAAAAGGAAAAATGGCCTGCAATGCCAGGGCACTAAACAGTCATAGATTATACAACTAGCTTCAGACAACTCTTCTAAAAATGCTTAGTCAGAATAGTTCTTAATATATTTAAAATAAATACGCTCTAGCATAAATTAATGAATTTAATTTCTTAGTATCAAGTCCCTGTGGAACAATTTATCTGTGCAAAACTCTTTTTTGCATTCTAAAAGTTACAATGTGAACTTTGAACTCAGCCAGAGATAGAGTCAGATTTATGCATACAAGAATAAAATAAGTGCTCAACAGATCTGTAAGCTAAAATCTACGAAAATGCAAGTGGTATGGGTATAAAGAATCATGACTGAGGTCTTAATGAATACCTACAAACTGGTAGTTTGATGGTCCATGATGAAAATAAAAGTCTAGAAAATTTTTCAGGCAAAGAGCACAGCTTGGTACTGGTCACTGTGACCAACCGTCCCGATAGGCACAGGTCTAAGAATTTTCCACAAATGTAAGCCTTTCAGTGCTAACCTCAAAAAACTGGGACAAATGTGTCACCTAAGTGTGGATTGTGAAAGAATGATGATCAAACACATTTAAAACCTCTACTTATGGGACACAATTATGAAGTTTCAAGTAGACAGTCACAAACCTTCTTTTTACCCATAAATATGGACTCAGTTCCCCTTCTTTCTCTCTAAATTATTAGATTTAGAACGATTATCTTCAGAATACTACTTTTTAATGAAGTGCTAGAAATAAAAGCTGACCTCAGGCCTTTAGGGCCTCCGTTACGTTTTAATACTAGACTATATTAAAAGTACATTGTGGATGTGTTACATAATATTATATATATATTTTAATTACCTGTGAGAACACTTATGAAGCATTTCTACTTTTTCTTAGATCAGAAACAATTAGGCTTTCTATGCGTTTTCACTTCACCTCATGGATTCTGTAAAATCTATCATTCACTGTGTTATCTCCCACCTAGTGACTGCTAAAAAAAATGTAACAGACAAACTTTGGCCTATCTCTGTGTATAACACATAAAACATAATTTGTAGAGAAGCTCCAGTAGGCACCACTTCCTTTCCCATTCATGGGTTCCCAGTGTTTCATCATTCTTCATTATTTCTTAGTGTTTTTGTATTGTTTTATTATTCATATTCTTGTAACTATATTTTTTCTTGGTAAAAGATAGTGCAGGAATATCTAATAAGTTAACTATGTCACCTTGGAAAACAAAAAGAACCTTAATTGATAAGATATTAAAGTGCATTTCATTGGAGAAAAAGAAATGTTCAAAACAGGACTCCTGTGTCATCATAGTTGGATGATGAAATGAAAATGGAACAAAAATTGTTGCTTTAGACAAGAAATTACAGTACAAAATTGAAAACAAGACTCTTCCTTTCTGGAAAGTCTGTCTTTTGCCAGCTTAATTCATCATCCAAACAAGAGGAATATAGTATAATCAACAAAACAAAAGAAAAATGTTCTGAGCAGTAGTTCAACTCATATTTGTGAAAAAGCTTGAGTGCCTGCTAAGAGGTCCAGGTTGCTATTAAATACTGTTAGAGAGCACTCAATAACCTTTAGTCTACTCACACTAGCTAACATTTCCTTCTGAAATCCAATTGAAGAAAAGGATCCTAGCAATCTGACCTGAGACATAAGCAAGCATACGAATGATACAAAGAATTGTACTTAATATTGGGGAACTTCAAAGAGTCTAGCACACCAGGCAAGAATGTCAGACTCAAACTCAAACTAGGAAAAGCTGCTAACTATGTAGAAAGACACTTGTATGTTCATGTAGTCTACAATAGTTCTACGTCTTTTAGAAAACTTAAAGCAATACTGCTAAAATTTGTATGCTTCTCTCATGATTGGTAAATAGTTGATTAGAAAGACAAAATGCAGTCATGACAGATTATTTTGCCTCTTTGTGATCAAACAGTGCTTGCTGTCATGTGAACGTGTGCATCCTCATCCCACCATCCAAAATTCATATGCTAAAATCCTAACTCTAAAACTGGTGGTATTAAAAGATGGAGCCTTTTGGAAAAGATAAGGTCATTAAAGTGGAACTCTAATGAATGGGTTTAGTGCCCTTATAAACAAGGTCCAAGTAAAGAAGATATACTTGCTTGTGCCTTTCACCATGTGAAGACACAGCAACAACACAGCATCTATGAACCAGGAAAGGGAACCTCACCAGGCATTGAATCTGCTGGCACCTTCATACTGTAAGCAGCCTGCATGGACTAAGCTAGTGCTTCAATACTCTGTTCAAATGTCAGTAACATTTTTGTTGTTGTTGTTTATGCTAGACATTAATGTGCATATTATTGAACTACGGGGTTTGAAACTTTCTGAGAATTAGATGATTTTAAATTTTCTTAATCCATATAGAAATGGATTTAAAAAGAAACCTAAAACAAAAAAGAACGATGATAAAAATGATGACAAGTAACTTTCATTTTAGTTTAAATGAATGTGAAAAGATCAAGTGAGCAGATATTTTTTGGAGAAGTGAGGGCAGCTGAGAGCCAAGCCAATGTGATTGGTTTGCTGGTGTCACCAATTGGACACTGCCTTCATAGAAAAAGAGAGACATATGCAAATGACAGAACCATTTCATACCTGGAAGACAACTCACTAAACCACTTCTTACCTCAAACTCTCGCCATGCGTATTGTTAAAGAATATTGTTAGTATCTTTTCTTGTAAATTTGTTGGAGTTCATTGTAGATTCTGGATATTAGCCCTTTGTCAGATGAGTAGGTTGCGAAAATTTTCTCCCATTTTGTAGGTTGCCTATTCACTCTGATGGTAGTTTCCTTTGCTGTGCAGAAGCTCTTTAGTTTAATTAGATCCCATTTGTCAATTTTGGCTTTTGTTGCCATTGCTTTTGGTGTTTTAGACATGAAGTCCTTGCCCATGCCTATGTCCTGAATGGTAATGCCTAGGTTTTCTTCTGGGGTTTTTATGGTTTTAGGTCTAACATTTAAGTCTTTAATCCATCTTGAATTGATTTTTGTATAAGGTGTAAGGAAGGGATCCAGTTTCAGCTTTCTACATATGGCTAGCCAGTTTTCCCAGCACCATTTATTAAATAGGGAATCCTTTCCCCACTTCTTGTTTTTGTCAGGTTTGTCAAAGATCAGAGTTGTAGATATGTGGCATTATTTCTGATGGCTCTGTTCTGTTCCATTGATTTATATCTCTGTTTTGGTACCAGTACCATGCTGTTTTGGTTACTGTAGCCTTGTAGTATAGTTTGAAGTCAGGTAGTGTGATGCCTCCAGCTTTGTTCTTTCAAAAAGTGGGCAAAGGACATGAACAGACACTTCTCAAAAGAAGACATTTATGCAGCCAAAAAACACATGAAAAAATGCTCACCATCACTGGCCATCAGAGAAATGCAAATCAAAACCACAATGAGATACCATCTCACACCAGTTAGAATGGCAATCATTAAAAAGTCAGGAAACAACAGATGCTGGAGAGGATGTGGAGAAATAGGAACACTTTTACACTGTTGGTGGGACTGTAAAGTAGTTCAACCCTTGTGGAAGTCAGTGTGGCGATTCCTCAGGGATCTAGAACTAGAAATTCCATTTGACCCAGCCATCCCATTACTGGGTATATACCCAAAGGACTATAAATCATGCTTCTATAAAGACACATGCACACGTATGTTTATTGCAGCATTATTCACAATAGCAAAGACTTGGAACCAACCCAAATGTCCAACAATGATAGACTGGATTAAGAAAATGTGGCACATATACACCATGGAATACTATGCAGCCATAAAAAATGATGAGTTCATGTCCTTTGTAGGGATATGGATGAAATTGGAAATCATCATTCTCAGTAAACTATCACAAGAACAAAAAATCAAACACCGCATATTCTCACTCATAGGTGGGAATTGAACAATGAGAACACATGGACACAGGAAGAGGAACATCACACTTCGGGGACTGTTGTGGGGTGGGGGGAGGGGGGAGGGATAGCATTGGGAGATATACCTAATGCTAGATGACGAGTTGGTGGGTGCAGCGCACCAGCATGGCACATGTATACATATGTAACTTCCCTGCACGTTGCGCACATGTACCATAGAGCCTAAAGTATAATAATAATAATAATAACAATAATAATAATAATAAAGAAAAAAAAAGAATATTGTTAGTATCAAAAAATCTCAAGTAAGTGTCCATGAAGTAAGTAACAGCTAATAACTTAAGAGTTTCAGAGAATAAAGGAAAGGTTGCACTCTCACCTGCTAAGATTATACAAGACCTAGTGTGTGCTCCTGAGGACAAACACAGAAGCAGCAAGTTCTGCTTCTGAATATCTTCAATATCTCCTGGAGTGTGGTTAAGCCAACCCCACAAATCTGCTGCTCCTGGAATACACATAGCAAGATGGTTAACTCATAGTGATATGGAAAAACTTTATATAGATAAGAATTATTTTATTTTTATTTCAATTTAAGAACTGTAATAGCTTTTTTTCTGTAGCTCTACACGCACACACACACACACACACACACAGAGTTAAAAATTGGCTCTAATTCCAGTAATATACAATCATATTGAGGAACATTTGATGTATGAGAAATATTTTATGGTAAAAATATGATTAATTATATTTATTTTCAAAGAGGGTATTGATATGTTCTGCTATATATTTGAGGTCACCGCAAGTTTCATTAGCATGTCTGATCTATGAGATTGAGAGAAAACATTCTATCTTATTCTGTCCGTTGAATATACTACAGATGTGATATTTTCACGAACATATTCTCTTATTATGTTGACTACATAGTATAGCTGTAAAAGTTATTTTAAAATAAGCAAAACTCATATTCTTCATAATTTGCCATACGTTGTGTAAATGGACTGCCATGCTAACCATTTTTTTAAAGATATAATCACTTCTCAAGAAATAAATTATCACGTAGAGTCAGCATTTCTTTCTTTTTTTCTTTTTCTTTTTCTTTTTTTTTTTTTTTTTGAGACAGAGTCTCACTCTGTCACCCAGGCTGGAATGCCGTGGTGTGATCTCTGCTCACTGAAACCTCTGCCTCACGGGCTCAAGCGAGTCTCCTGCCTCAGCTTCCTGAGTAGCTGGGATTATAGGCATGCACCACCATGCCTGGTTAATTTTTATGTTTTTGGTAGAGACGAGATTTCATCATTTTGGCTAGGCTGGTCTTGAACTCCTGGCTTCAAGTGATTCACACGCCTTGGCCTCACAAAGTGCTGAGATTACAGGTGTGAGCCACCATGCCAGCCTACGGACAGCATTGACTATCATTTTTTTTTTTTAACCTTAGCTTTTAGTAACTTTTTTTCTTCCTGTAACTCTATTAGTCCAAAAGAAATAATGTTTAGCTGACTTCTTCATGTACTGCCTGCTGGTTTTTAACACTATCACTCTTCTAAAGACCAAAATAACAATTGAATCTTTAGTTCATAGTCAGAGAAAAGGAGCTCTGGATTGCATGAATAACTATTGAGGTAACTCAGTGGGGGAACATGTTTGGTATGCCTTTTAGAAATGAGTATTCGTAGAAAGATGTGAGATATTAATCAAGCTAGTTATGTGACTCTTTCACATATATCTTATAGGAGAAAAACATGGTGACTTATGTAAGGTGTTTGATATGAGCTACAAAATAAGCCAGATCTGCCGCAGTGATGAAGTCACTTTCTGGTAGCAAGTATGAGGAGAGATATAATTTGTCTGGATAACATGGAAATACGTGATTGCATTCCTACTCCAAGCTAGTACTTGGAGAAATTACAGCCTTGGAAGAAACCTTGGAAATTGTCTCATCCACATAATTTCAAGGAAACTACTGTGTGATGTGTCATAACTAGTTATAAGGTCAGTTACAAGTCATCTATACCTAGAAATAGTTGGCTTTTGATTAATTTACTTTTCTTTAAACTATGCAAATATAAATAAGTATTTTCACTAATACATTTTCTCACTTAATTACCTACATCTATCTACTGGAATGGGAAAAAAGGATAGAGTTAGAGCTAAAATTATGTGGAATTGTGTGGATTATCAACTGATCTTATGTATGATGAAGCAATATGAGTGAGTATACTTTGCTCATTTTATAGATATAAAAATATGTCCATACACAGAAGGCAGCATGCCCAAGGCAGAGCTAACACACATATCTCTGACTATGCATTTACTATATATTTTTTTCTGTACCATATGACAAACTTTCTACATAGTCACAGGGGAACAACTACTGAGAATTGTGGAGGGTCTGACACTTTACTTGAAAGCTCTCAAATTAGCCTGCCAAAGTTTCATAAATGGTGACAGAAGACACAAACGTCTTGAGTTTGAAACAAAGGGTAGCTTTACTACTCATGGCACAGGCAAGCACATAAGCTGACCTCCCCAAGTCCCATTGAAATGATGTGAAGGCAGACACAAATAGATGCTACATATAAAATGGTTACATATGTGTGTATACATGTAAGGAATGATGAGCTTAGGAAATGCAAATCTTTTAAAACAGCTTCTAGCAAACCTTTCCAACCATTATCCCAGAGGAAGACCTGAACTTTACCATCCTGGGCAGGAACCAATTCTGCCCGCTGCCCCAGAGAAAGACCCAATTTGTATCTTTCAAAGCTGCTTGTTGTATACACAATATTGAGAAAATAGTTCAAAATAAATACTGATATAGAACATGCAGAAGGGCCGTGAAGAATCAACCTTCAACATGACTCTATTGCAACATGACCCTCAAGGGATCTGCAGAGTACGTATGAGATTAGATCTTAATGGTAACGCTTAAATAAAATATGCCAACCATATGGCTGTACATAATTTACAATACCATGACAATGGCAAACTCTCCAGCTAAATAATTAAACAAATATTAATTTATTTGTTTTACCTTTCTTCTGTATGACAGGTTGTGCCTATAGAAACAGCCTGAAGTTTCTATTGTTTGCATTTGCTCTTAATTAACATGTAATAATTGTAGATATTTGTGGGGTACAGAGTGATGTTTTCATACATGTTTACAATGTGTAATAATCAAATTAGGATAATTAGCATATCCATCACCTCCAATATTTATCATTTCTTTGTGGAGAAAACATTCAGAATTCCCTCTTCTAGTTATTTTGCAATGTACAATATATTACTGTTAACTATAGTCATCCTAGTGTATATTGGAACAATAGGGCTTAGTTCTCCTATCAGACTATAACTATGTTGCCTTAAATAACCCCTCCCCTTTCCCCTTCTCCCTTAGCCTTATCTAGTCTCTGTTAACAACTATTCAACTCTCTACTCATTTAAGATCATTTTTTTAGATTCCACATATGAGTGAGCTGATGTAGTATTTGTCTTTCTGTGCCTAGCACATTCCACTTAAAAATGCCCTCCAGGCTCATCCATGTTGCTGCAAATGACAAGATTTCATTCTTTTTTATGACTGAATAGTATTCCATTTTATAAATGTACCACATTTTCTCTTTATTAACTCATTTGTAGATAGGTGCTTAGGTTGATTTCATATTTTGACAATTGTGAATAGTGCCGCAGTTAACACAGATAAGCAAGTATCTCTTTGACATACTGATTCCATTTATTTGTATATATATCAAGTGGTAGGATTGCTGTATCATACGGCAGTTCTATTTTTAATCATTTTGAGAAACTTCTATAATGTTTTCCATATCACTATGGGAATAATCACTATATTAATTTCCATTCTTACCAACAATGGATAATTTTCTTCCTTTTTCACATCCTTACCAGCATTTGCTGCTTTTGATAATAGCCATTTTAGCTAGGGTGGGATGATATCTCAATGAGGTTTTGATTTGCGTGTCTCTGACGATTAGTGATGTGTATTTTTTTTCATATTCTGATTGGCCATTTGTATGTATTCTTCTGAGAATCTCAATATCTATTCAGATCTTTTGTCCATTTTTAAATTGAATTGTGTTGCTTTTGCTATTGAGTTGTTTGGGTTCCTAGCGAATCTGGATATTAACCCCTTGTCAGGTGCATAATTTGCAAAGTTTTTTTCATTCAGTAGGTTGTCTCTTCACTTTTGATTATTTTCGTTGCTGTGTAGAAGTTTTAGTTTGATGAAATTCCATTTATCTACTTTCTTTTTCTTTTGTTGCTTGTGTTTTTTGAGGTCTTATTTCAAAAATTATTGCCCAGACCAGTGTGGTGAAGCATTTCTCCTGTTTTCTTCTAGTAGTTTTATGGTTTCAAGTCTTACATTTAAGTCTTTAATTCATTTCGAGTTGAGTTTTGTGTATGGTGAAAGATAGGAGTCCAGTTTCAGTCTTCTGCAAATAGATATCTAGTTTTCCCAGCATCATTTATTGAAGAGACTAACCTTTCCCCAATGTGTGTTCTTGGTGACTTCGTCAAAGATCAGTTGGCTGTAAATCTGTGGATTTATTTCTGAATTCTCTATTCTTTCCACTGAAGTGTATGTCTGTTTTTATACCAGCACCAGCTTGTTTTGATTATTATATTGCTTTGTGTTATATTTTGAAGTCAAGTAGTGTGATGTGTTCAGCTTTGTTCTTTTTGCTCAAGAGTACTTTGGCTATTTGGCATCTCGTGTGGTTCTATCAAAACTTTAGGGTTTTAGAAAAAGAAAACTTCTGTGAAGAATGTTATTGGTATTTTGATAGAGATTGCATTTAGTCTATACATTGTATTGAGATCTTATTGAGAAGCATGGACATTTTCAACAATATTGATTCCTCAAATCCTTGAACATGGGATGTTTTTGTGTCCTCCTCAATTTTTTTCATTGATATTTTACAATTTTTCTTGTAGATATATTTACCTCTTCTTGGTTAAAATTCTTTCTAAGTACTTTTTTTTGTTAGCTATTGAGAATGGAATTGCTTTCTGATTTCTTTTTTAGGTAGTTTGCCACCAGTGTGTAGGAATGCTACTGATTTTTGTTATGTTGATATTAGGTATTTGAGCTCCATTTACTTTTTGCTAAAGTAAATGCTTTATCATTCAGTTTATTATTTACTTTATCATTCATTGCTGTAAGTTTTTTGGAATGGCTTTTGCTGTATATCATAGATTATGGTATGTTGTGTTTCTATTTACACTTACCTAAATAATTTTTTTGATTTCTTCTTTTCTTCATTGATCCTCTGATTGTTCAGAAGCACTTTGCTTAATTTCCATGTATTTGTTCAATTTCCAATCATCTTTTTGTTATTGGTTTCTATTTTTATGTCATTTTGGTCAGAAAAGATACTAGATAAAATTTTAATTAACTTTTTTAAGATTTGTGGCCTAATATATGGTTTATTCTGGGGAATGTTTCATGTGTTGTCAAAAAGAATATGTATTCCACAGATGTTGAATGGAATATTCTATAAATGTCTGTTATGTCCATTTGGTCTAGAGTGCAGTTTAACTCTTATGTTTCTTTTTGTCATTTTCTGTCTGGATGATTTGCTGATTGGTAAAAGGGGAGTATTACAGTTCCCCAACTATCATTGAATTGCATTCTATGTCTTCCTTTAGATCTATCAATATTTGCTTTATATATTTAGCTGCTCTGATGTTGGGTACATACATCTTTAAAATTATTTTATCATCTTGCCCCTTTATCATTATATAATATTTTTGTGTTTGGATCTTCATGCTAAAGATATAAGTAGTTTATACACCATTATTACTGTATTAGAGTATTAAAAAAAGTAAGGTTTTCCTATGCAATTATTTTTTATCAGTGAGTTTTGTACTTCCAGATGTTTTCTTTTTACATATTAGCATCTTTTTCTTTCAGTTTGAAGAAATTTCGTCAGCATTTCTTGTAAGGCAGATCTGATAATGATGAATTCTTTCAACTTACGTTTGTCTAGA
This sequence comes from Pongo abelii, assembly GCF_028885655.2. NCBI lineage: Eukaryota > Metazoa > Chordata > Mammalia > Primates > Hominidae > Pongo > Pongo abelii. Next base: position 28,247,965 of record NC_071988.2, read on the forward strand.
AAAGTCTTTATCTCTACTTCCTTTCTAAGAGATGACTTAGTTGGGTACTATATTCTTCATTGGCAGTTTTTTTTGTTTTCTCTTTTCTTCAGCACTCTAACTATATCATCCCACTCCCTTTTGACCTTCAAGGTTACTGCTGAGCAGTCTGTTGCCAGGCTTATTGGAACTCCCTTATATATTATTTGCTTCTTTTCTTTGACTATTATCAGGATTTTCTTTCTGTCTTTTACCTTCGAGTTAGATTATAATATGTCTTTGTTAGGCTTATTTGGGTTGAATCTGCTAGGTGACTTTTGACCTTCCTCAACCTGGATATTTATATATTCTTCCAGGTTTGGAAAGTTTTCTGTTATTATTTCTTTGAATAAACTTTTTACTCCTTTGTTTTTCTAAACTCACTCCTGAACTCAAATAACTCAAATTATTGCTCTTTGATGTTGTCCTATAAATTTCATATGTTTTCTTATATCTTTTTTTAAACTCCTTTGACAGTATTTTTATATAATGTACTGTATTTTCAAATACCTACTTTGAGCTCACTAATTTTTCTTCTGTTTGATTTATTCTGCCATTGATGTTTTCTATTGCATTTTTAATTTTGTTTATTGTATTTTCAGCTCCAGGATTTCTGATTTTTTTTTTTTTTGTATTTTCATGTCTGTTAAATTTCTGTGATAAGTTTCTGAATAGTTCCTCTGTGTTTTTCAGAATTCACTGAGTTTCTTAAAACAGGTATTTTGAATTTTTTGTCTGAAAAAATATTATACACATCTCTGTCACTTTAAGATCAGTCTCTGGAACCTGATTTTGTCCTTTTGTTTATGGGTTATGTTCCTTAAGTTTTTTTTTTTTTTTTTCTTTTTGAGAGAGAATCTCACTCCGTCACCCAGGCTGGAGTGCAGTGGTGCAATCTTGGCTCACTACAGCCCTCATCTTCTAGGTTCAAGTGATCCTCCCACCTCAGACTCCTGAGTAACAGGGACTACAGATTCTCACAACCACATCTGGCTAATTCTTGTATTTTCTTCTTGGTAGAGACAGGTTTTCACCGTGTTGGTCAGGCTGCTCTCAGACTCCTGGGTTGAAGTGATTTGCCCACTTTGGCCTCCCAAATTGCTGAGATTACAGGCATGAGCCACTGCACCCAGCTCCTTTAATGTTCTTGATGCTTGTAGACATGTGAAAATTTCTGTACATTGTGGTATCAGGTATTCTTTCCAGTCCTTGCAGTTTGGCTTTATTTGTTCTTGTTCTTCTTTAATTCTTCAGATTCTAAGTAGACTGACTTTTGTGCTCCCTGGACCCATGACCTCTAAAACTGTCTCACTACTAGAGGATGACCTAAACCCATATTTGCTACATGTCTTTTGAGAGCTTCAAAGTTGGGCTGGATTTCCTCCCTGAATGGACTTGGGATAGACTCTAGGATGGTACTCAAGCTATGTGACAATTTGTCCAGTGACACATGTCCAGATCCTGACCCAGTAACCCAGATGGGCAGCAAAACCCTGCAAAATGGGACAATTTCCTGATTGTAGCAAGATGTGCCACAGTCAAGACTGGACCCCTCAGGATCTGCTATGGTACAGAGCCTGGCAAGCCTGTTTCATTGGCTCTTTGAGGCAAATGTTTCCCCATAGGTTTCTGCACAGGTAAGGTATTTTCTCAACTTCAGTTAGAGGGGCTAGAGCTGATACTGGGCCCCCTCAATATCTTTTGTGGAACAGAGGCTGGCCAGCCCTGCTTATTGGTTTAGATAGGCACTTGTCTCCCAGTAGGTTTTTTCATAAGCTGGATAGGTCTCCAACTGTATCAGGAGGGTCTGGAGTTAAAATTGGGCCACCTAGGGGTCTTCTGTGGGATGGATGTTGGTGAGCCCGTCATGGAATTTCAGACTCCCAGACTATAAAATACGGATGTGTTTTCCTCTGGGATCTTTGTGTGAGCATTTCCAAGCCGAGTCCCTGGTTGGTGGGGGATGGAGCCAAGACACAGGAAAACTTTCGGGTCTACTACTGAGACCTTTATGTTAATGGGAAGAGGAGTCTCTCCACTGAGGAACCAGTGTGTACAATTCTTCCCAGACCCCTTGATAGATGGTTTTGGTTGATGTTTCAAGTCTAAATAGCACTGTAGCAAAGCCCTTTGGAAAATGTGGCTGTTTCTTGGTTTGAACCCAAGGGAAAGATCCGTGGATGTGCTAGCTGGATGGTGGTCTGCACTCTCAAAACAGCCATCCTAGGCCTAGGGCTCTACTAGTGTTTCACAACTTTCTAATTCAATCCCAAAACTCCTGCAGAGAGACTTTTGTCTGTGGATAGTTGCAAAATTCTTCTTGTAGAAGGATATAAGTAGATTGCCATCTATTCCACTATCTTGCTGACATCACTCTGGAACAGTTTGAGTTTATCTTGTGCTAGGACCCTAAAGGACTGCCTAATCTTGTCACCAGGAGGGATTAGGCACTATACTCCTCCTGGAATGTAAGAGAGAACCTGCCCTACAGTCTAGTTATCTAAGTTTACATGCAAGCATGTGCTGCCTGCAGTAGGGTTAGACAGATAAATTTGACTTAAGATGTAATTTATCAGAATGTATCATCCACAATTAGCTAAATTATTTTCTCAAAAGAGCTTGTGATTGCCTCTAGGTGAAAACTTTCAGTCCACAGTCATAAGAATGGCACAAAATTAATTCCGTTAAGTGTAAAAATCATTAATTTTAATTGCTTTATCTGCATAGCCCTGGGGATAAAGAAGAGTCTCTAAGATAGTGACCAAAATTATGCCCACGTGATATGACTTCGAGGATCCTCTTCCTGCTCTTCCTGGACATCATTTCCCAGGAAATATGAGGTCCCTTCAGAAGACTCTAATTAGGATGGTGCCTTTTTATATTCACTTTGATAATAAATTATATCTTCCTAATTTTGAAATTTTTCTTCTTCAGAAGAGCAATAATATCAAGAACTTTAGAGAACACAGGACTTAATAATTAAATCCACTTTCTATATTTATTCATTCATCCAGTATTTAATGAGTGCCTAGAATGCGTCAGAGGAAATAGTAGTGAATACAATCAAGATGATTTATAAATTCATGGCACTTATCATTTTTAGAGGGAGATCTGCCCAGACAGCAAGTAAATAAAAACTAAACAAGATATTTTCTTTAGAGATTAATAGATGTAACGATAAAAGGGAAGAGAGTTGAAGGGATATCTATACTTCCATGTTCATTGCAGCCTTATTCACAATGGCCAAGATAAGGATTTTTCCTAAGTATCCATGGACAGATGAATGGATAACAGAAATATGGTATATATACACAATAAAATACTATTTAGACTTAAAATAGGTGAAAATTCTGTCACTTGCAACAATGAATCTGGAGGACATTATGCTAATTAAAATAAGGCAGGCACAAAAAGACAAATATTGCATGATCTCACTTATGTGTAGAATCTAAAAAAGTTGAACTCATAGAAGTAGAGAATAAAATGATGGTCACTAGAGGCTAGGAGGTGGGGAAAGAAGGACTGGGGAGTTGTGGGTCAAAGGAGAAAAAGTTTCCAAAGAAGAAAAGTAATAGGTTTTGAGGTCTGTTGCATAGCAGGTTAACTATAGTTAATAATAATGTAATGTATATTTCAAAATAACTAAGGGAGAGTAAATTTCAAATGTCTCACCATAAAATAATGATGCAAAATGAGGTGATAAATATGTTAATTAGCTTGATTTAATCACTCCGTATCATATACATATATCAAAACATCACATTTTACATCACAAATATATGACATTTTAATTTGCCAATAAAAATAATATTATTAACAAGAAAGAGTAATGAAGAACTAAGAGTTAGGGCTATCTCAATAGCATGATGAAGACAGCTATTTTTAAGATTTTTAAACAAAAGCATTAATAATAACTATAATTATAAACTTTGATGATTATGAAGAGAATTAAAAGATCCAGAGTTAGCAAGTTTCTGGGTATTGTAGACAGACAGAAAGCCAGCAAAGATGGCCATTAATGAATGAGTCAAGGGGACATCGGTTCACAAAAAAGAGTGCTTTCTCTTCATTTTATCTCCAACTTCCAGCATAGGTGGTTGGCCATATGTTATAAGAGGCTATAATTGCTGAGAAAGAGGAGAAGCCCTGAAATCCAGCAGCTGGCCTAGTACTGCCAGCTAGATCATGGTGATGCTATGAGCTGGTCTGGCACTCAACAGTGGGGCCTTGGTGTCCACCTATTGAACACAATTTCACAGTACATCAACATCAGGTGAGGTCATTCTGTAATCATGTTAGATCAGGACAGAAACAAGACCTCTCCATAATAATGTGAGAGCACAGACAAGATGCCATATTTGTCCGAGCCACAGAAATGTCCAAGAACTTCCTTACCTTGACTACTTTGAGTGACTCTTGTTTCTTTCCTAGTTATAGCTTTAGATTGACCTGGCCTTTCTTCTTTCTAGGTAAGATTTGTTAAGTTACTCAATCACAGAATTATTCCTGCTTCCCAAAAATGTTGAATTCAAAGCAAAGCTGGGAAATACACTTTCTTACATTGCCCCTGAATCATCTAATACAGGCCAAAATACATTAATTCTTTTTTACCTCGTTTTGTTGAGAGGCTTCACAGTTCCTCATGGTATGAAAATTTTTTCCTATATATGAAACAAATAATAAACCCAAATTATTCAATTATAGGTTTATTCCTGGTGGTCTTTGGCTAGAGAATATTTGCTGCAACCATTTCTTACATTTAATATAAGCAAAAGAATAGCACAAGGATTTAACATTCTGGTGTGTGTTTTGGTCAGACACATTTAACATTATCTTTCTGACTTAGATCTAGGGATTGATAAGAAGGAAGAGTCATTTCCAGACTGGCAACCATTCATTATATTTACTTAATCTTCTACAACAAAGAATTTAACCTATTGTGTCCTGAGAACGCTATTAAAGAGGCCAAATCTGTCATGCACATAATGTAAATGAATTTTAAAATATCTAAGTAGAAAAAAAGATTATTGAGGAAAATTATGGATAATTTTTCCTCAAGAGTAAGTAACAGTTCTAAGCACCCCAATTTAGGTATAATTACCAATTACCCTACAAGAACATAATAGTGGTGTAACATATAAAAATTGCCTCAAAATTATAGGGAATTGACAGCATGCTTATTATATAGGGTGCTTGGTGAAATGTATTCATACAAAAATAATTTGAATTTGAATTTTAAGAGCAAAAATGGTTGAGACATATTTATTCACTTGACAAAAGAGACTGCCAGTTACTCAAAGATTAAACACTTGGAAAAAATTGACTTCGTTTCAAAAAAAGTTCAACATGACTCTTTAATACTAAGAAACATTGAACATCGAAAAACGTCTTGTTTAGGAAAGAAAAATCCATTCAACATGCAAAGGACATGGAAATGGGGAATTGGGTTCTCTCTCACGTTAGATCTGTGGGTTTTTTTTTTTTAAGGTGAAAGAGAGTTTCATTCTCAGAACTCATTAATTAAAATTACTCATATTATTTTCAACAATTTTATAAATGTTCACAACTTAGGTTTAGACTAGGTACATGTAACTGCCAAGATCTGTGCCAATTTAAAGTGAATATGGGAACATATACTTAATTTTTTGTCAGTACAATGGGATATTGGTCTCTGACTTAGTTTCTATGAGTCAAACAAATTGTATAATTTAGACCAATATATCATTGCAGAAAATCTTATTTTATGAGATGTTCAGCTAAAAGAAAGTATGACTAATATATTTTTATATTTTTATTTTATATATTTTTTAATTTTAATTTTATTTTTATTTTTTGAGAGAGTCTCGTTCTATCACCCAGGCTGGAGTGCATTGGTGTGATCTCGGCTCACTGCAACCTCCACCTCCTGGGTTCAAGCAATTCTCCTGCCTCAGCCTCCCAAGTCGCTGGAACTACAGACGTGCATCACTGTGCCCACCTACTTTTTTAGATTTTTAGTATAGAGGAGGTTTCCTCATGTTGGCCAGGTTTGTCTCAAACTCCTGACCTTGAGTGATCCTCCCACCTCGGCCTCCCAAAATGCTGGGATTACAGGCCTGACTGTGCCTGGCTTTTTTTTTTTTAAAGTATTATTCAATTTTATAAGTCCTAGGGAATAAATTAGGAGGCAGTGTGAAACTCTAATGTCACCCCTGAATGAAAGATTAAATTAAAGACATAATCTCTTACCATATCATGTTTTTCCCCAAAAACTAAAGAGAAGAGAAAATATATTAAAAGATGTCAATTTATTTGATTAAAGTAAGGTTCAAACTTGGGAAAGTGTTCTCCAATGGCCCAGGTGGAGATATTACACTTTTAATTTTTGTTATAAGTTATGGTTTAAAATTTGCCAACCTTTAACCCCACATAATTCTCCTAAGTTTGAGACAGTTTAGAAATATCTTTTCGTTAATGGTCTTTCTATTTCTTTAAACTGACTTGTCTTTCAATTCCTTGTCCAGTTGCACTTATCAATGAATAAATATTTACTGAATACTATTATGTTCAATTCATTGCTCATTGTACTAAAAGCACTACAGTGTAACTACAGTAATGTTGTATAGTAGGCAGAAATTAAATATTAATAGACATATACAGCAACATGGATAGATCATAAAAATGTGTATTGAAGTAAAAAAGTTGAGAACAACACTGTGTATCTATAATAGAATTCCAAAATACATACCCACAAACACAAATATACATAGTTCAAGGATATATATACACACGTGATACAGATAGATATGTGAAAGACAGATGATAGATAGATAAACAGATATGTGTATGTATGTGGAGAGAGAGAGACAGAGACAGAGATAGGCACAGAGGCCAAGATGCCCAGAGACAAACAGAATAAGAGAGATATATATTGGGGAAGCAGAGATATAGATATAGGAAGGCATATGTAGAGATATAAAAATGCACACATTAAAGTAGAAACTAACAAACAACACCATATGTATCTATCTATCTGTCTATCTATCATCTATAAAACAACATTTTTGTTAAGATTAATACTGCATATGCTCAAACAACAGTGTATATTTTTCCGATAAAATATACACATACATTTAATGTGATACAACATAACTTTAGCTTCTGCTACAGCTTTCCATAACTGCCCTCCTGGTGTTCACATCCTCATGTCATCCTCACTCTTTGTGTGGGCTGAATCTAGTACTTAAAACGTGACAGAAGTGGTGATTAATTATAAAAGAGCCGGTGTTTCATCCTGCCGACATACTTTCTCGATTGCCATCTCAGTTTGTACACTTTGATAAAGCAAACTGTAAGGTAGAATAACCTCCCCTGGAAAGCAAGTGAGGGCAGGCTCCAACCAACAGTCAGTGAAGAACTAACATCTTCAATTGAACCTCAACTGAACAATATTCAAGGAACTGAGTCTTGCCAACATCTAGGTTAGTAAGCTTAGAAGCCAAACTTGCCCCAGTTAAGCTTCCTAATGAGACTGGAGAACCTGGAGACCTTTAATGTAACCTTCAAAAAGACAGTGAAGCAGAGAGCCCAGCTAAGCTGCGCTTGGATTCCTGACTCAAAGAAACTCTGAAATGATGAAAATGGGTTGTGAGAAGCCACTAAGTTCTGGGATGGTGTGCTATGCAGCAAGGGCTAAGTAAATACAAATGGTATAATACATACCCATGCATATCTGGAGACATGGAGACACACAGCCAGAGAAAAGAAATGGGACTGCACATATGGGATAATGGGCATATTTTTTTGTTTACAAAATAGATACAAGAGAAGGCCTCAGGACCAAACACCAAGTTTTCAATAAAGAGAAATGTATTGTTAAATGTGTTTGCATCTTCTACAAATAAAATTCTGAAATAGTAGAACATTGGAGACAGAATGAGTATGGTGGCTATATTTGTGTGCTGATGCTGCCATATCAAAATACCATAGACTTGGTGACTTAAACAAAAAAAAATATTTTATCATAATCCTGGAGGCTAGAAGTCCAAGATCAAGGTGCCATCAATGTTGGTAAGGACTCTCCTCCCCGCCTGTAGATGGCCACCTTCTGGCTGTGTTCTCACGTGACCTGTCCTCTGTATGTGTGGCAAAGAGAGGGAGCAAGCCCCCTGGTGTCTCTTCTTCTTATAGAAACATTGGTCCTATTTGAATTAGGGCCCCATTCTTATGACCTCATTTAGTCTTAACTAAATTATTAAAGGCCCAGTTTCCAAATATAGTCACATTGGGTGATAGGGCTTGAATACATGAATTATGAGGGACACCATTCATTTCATTACAGTGGATTATTTTGTTTTCTGTATTTCTGAAGATTATCCAATATTATGAAGCTTTAATAATGAGTGTTCCTCAAAGAACAGAGACTTGTGTGTTCATAAATACATATGAACAAAATACTTAGAAATTGTGTCAAATATAGCAACTTGCATTTGCAGAACTGAAAAACATTACCTTATGAGTTATTTTTTGGCTCTTGAGACTAAACAAGGCCTTTTTATTTAGTCATTACTTTCAATAATTTTTCAAATAGTTTCATGTGCAATTCTCAATTTTAGCAGAGGTGTATATCTCTATAGGCGTTTTATTGTTTGTATTTTTCTTAGCAAAGGAATAAATGATCTAAACAATAGTTGTCCATATTTGTTTCACAATTACACTTAGCTGAAATCCAAAAGTGTTAAGAGGTTATTTCAACACAGATCTTTTATTTACTAATTGTAGAATGAAATGTTTCTATTTAAGATAATTCATGTGGAAAAAGGTATAACTTTTTATTTTCAAATTTCTATGAGTGTAAATATGTGGGTCAATGAAATCAACTTGTGATTACTAAATGAAGCCTATTTGTTGAGTATATTATAGATTGTGTGGAAAAGTCTGAGGGGCTCTACCTCCACCCTATAGCCTAATAATGATTAGAGGTCATTTTGGAGTTTTATAAAACTTCAGATTTATTGGCTATATTTTCCTAGTTCCTTCCTTGAGAATGGGCTAGTCTCACTTCCTATGGTATAAAATGTCCGGAAACCTCTCTCTCTCTCTCTCTCTCTATATATATATATACACACACATATACATATATATACACACAAATATATATACAAATATATATATACACACATATATATACACAAATATATATATATACACATATATATATATATATATATGTGTGTGTATTTTTTTTGAGATGGAGTTTTGCACTTGTTGCCCAGGCTGGGGTGCAATAGTGCAGTCTCAGCTCACCGCAACCTCTGCCTCCCAGGTTCAAGCGATTCTCCTGCCTCAGCCTCCCAGATAGCTGGGATTACAGGTGTGAGCCACTGCACCTGGCCCTCTGTATATATTTTTACACAGTTGACATTATCTTCTTTAATATTTAATATTATTTTATACTATAATTTATTATATTGACACCTGAGAAAGATGCCCAAGCCTCATATTATAATGATGTGTGACAAATAAAGGTCACTGGGATTGTTCCCTGTGTTAACAGACATAATTATATTCACTTCTACTTTCCTTCTTTTGTAGTCAGGATATTTCTTCATACAACAAATGTATGATTCCAAAAGATAATAGTAATTTTAGACAGGAAAAAAACATAACATTTTTATAAATAAGAAAACTCTAATTCTGGTTCTAAAATAAAATTCCTTAGTCCCTTAAACACAGGGCAATGAGCCAATGACATTATTTCAGGAAAATGAAAAATCCTGTATTGATGTACACATTGAAATGTGCATGCTGACAGTATTCAGTGAGTAGAAATAGACACTGAATACTCCCAGAATACTCCCAGAATATAAAACTGAAGGTTATATATAAAGAGAAATATTTATGTAGACATTATCATAAAAAAGGAATGCACTTGACAATTATGGCCTGGTTTGAGAAATAATATATGAATTGAGTACAAGGAAAATATTCGGATTTTAATTCAAAATATAAGTTAATACAAGCAATATTATTTAGAGTTCACACTGAAAAAAAATCACCAATAGGTGGTGCTGCTGTGATTGAATTTGATTAAACTTCATGCAAATCTGACCCTAGATTCTACTGCTTTTATTTTCTTATATACCTTTATCTCACAGTCCACTTAGCAACTGTTAAATAGTGAACTGGTTATAAAATGTCACTGAGAATAAAATGTTTTCAAGTATTTGGGAGGCATTTTCTATTGCCATCATTTAAAAACTAGGTCAGAGATCACAGCTGTAAAAAAATAGACTGCTCAAGGTGGTACTTATCTGATAAATGAATATACAAGTGCTTGACTCAAATGGAGGTGATGAATTTCGCATAAAGCCCTTCATCAAGGTTGAATTACATAATGTCTCCTTTAATGGCATATCTATGTGACATCTTTTGTCAAGCATTATTTCTCTTTGTCAAGCTAAACATTTGATTTGTAACAAATAAAATGAATTTCAGTGACAGTAAAAAGAAACATGTTCACAATTTGCAATTAAACATGAGTGATAAGACCACTGAATACGTAATGTATAAAAACTATGATTTTGAACACATAATATTTATAGTAAACACTAAAACTGTTAGCATGACTTTGATTTTAAGAATACATTTAATTATAAACAGATTATAAAATTAATTCAGATATTTGAAATCAGATTTATTGTGATAAAGTCTGATACCTGCAATATGTCATAAAAGGAATCAATTCTCCCAGTTAAATATTAATAACCTTTTATTTCCCATTTACATGAAAGGTTGACGGTGTATTTATTTGAAAGTATTGAGGTATATAAAACTTTTTTACTCTACCAAAAAATCCAGTCTTCTACAGTTCTGTGTTACTATTGTTCTTTCAGTATCAATGTGTTAGCCTAAAGAAAGCCCGTTGGCTCTTCCAGTATGATGTAGGATATGCATTTTCTATTAGAACTTTTCATGAATATGTTCTTGTAATAAAGCTGGAAGCAAACAAATACATTAATTCCCAGGAATATGATCGTTGTTTCCTCTGGACAGGCAAGACCTGAGAAATGTGCAGAGGGAATGGACTGGGAGAAAGGGTAAATGTTTGGGAAGGAAGAGGTGAAAATTACATTAAGTTAGAATAGCAGTTTTTCTTTGGAGTTTTACCTAATTTTAAGTCTAATTTGTCCATAACTTTCTCATATATTTTCTAATATGAAGATGGTATCTGAAGCCACTCTATATATTTTGTATTTAAGTTTTTAAATCTAATTCTTGAACTAGTTTAGACCAAATATTTCTACTGCTGTGACACATTAACGATAACAAAAATAACCATAATCACAATCATATTTTGGGACACAGACACACACGGACCTACTTGTCCTTCATAATTAGAACAAAACACTCTTGTGTTAGTAATGGTTGCTAGATAACCTACCCTCATATAAATCATGCCTATCAAATAACGACTTTAGAAATAGTCAGCTACATTAAATGAGTCATCGGAAAATGTATGGCGAGTTTAGGCATGACCATTTTTTATTTATTTTATAAGTTGTAAGACACCTATCACTCAGAAAGATTATAATGTTGCTAGATATGAGTAACTCCTGACTTCTTCCTAAAGAACAAAAAGGAAGCCTGTACAAGGTTCTCAGCTGTCAAGAAAAGTGTCTTGGGGACCTTTACTTCCCATTCAGGACAGTTAAACATAAATCAGAAATTTTTGGTTCAGAATACAAAAGTCAATGTGAGAAAATACTTAAACATATCTTTTAAAGATTAGAAAGAAAAAATATGGCTTTTTTGGTTTCAGGTATAATTTTATTAGAAAGACACTATTAAGGTAAGTCTGTTTATTTCTTGCTCCAATATTTTTAACTTTTGAAATATATTGAGTAATATAAGAACCACTTTACTACATTATTTTAATAATATATTATAATTTAAATCACTCAAAATATATACAAAACCCATAACATTTATTATTTACTGTTTAGTATGTGATGTGTGAAACCTGAGACACTGGGAATGTTGTATTAAAAATGAAAAATAAAAACCTAAATTAAACAGCCAAGTTCCTGCCTTGAAGATAGGTTATGATATGTACTGGAGTAGAATGAAGCATGCCATGAACAAATTCAAATTAAACAAGAAATAGAAATGTTGGAAGCAAGAGTTTTAATGATATTGCCAATGGCAGTTTCAGGGCAAGGTTGTTTCTGAATTAGGATGTCAATATTTCTGGAAAGTCTCTAAGCAGAGGAGAAAGGAACAACCAAGATAACATTCTAATTTAAAATTTTAATCATGTCAATAACAGCTTAAACAATTTCTAAGTCTCTACTCAATGTAGCTCTACAACCTTTCCCTTCACTTTCACTCCTGTCATATCTTCCTACTATTTCCTACCATGTTGTTTCCAGATCTACTGAACTTACTTTTTCTCAAATGTAATATTGTTACTGCTCTTGCAGCTTTTAAAGCATTGTTTATTTTAGGAAATTTCTTTCATATCATCTGGCTAAATAAAGAGCTGAATCAAATGTCTATAGTGTCTTTATCTAAGAAAATCTAGGCAACAATTCCCAATTTTGTGTTCTCATGTCACTTTGAATTTCATCTTCCCACATTGTTCAGGTTGGTGTCTCAGTCATTTTGCTTAGCAGCAGAGCCAGAGATGGTGATTCTTATGCAAGTGATTTAAGACAGTGTCCTTAGGGAAAAAGTGTAAGAGAGTTTGTGAAGCAGGATAGGACAGAGAAAGAAGCTAAGCAAAGATGTGTTTTCAAGGATAGTCTAGCATCTTAGTGATCCTAGGAGTAGTTCTGGTCTATGAATTCTGTCACAAAATTTGCATTATCGTGAGGCAGGGGGCTGTGTTTTATACCCCACACCAGTGAGTAATTCATCATGATTGGTGCAATCTCCCAGACATCTCTTGATCGAACAGTTCCCAATCGTTAAAGGGCAATTCTCTGGGACAAAATGAAGATGGTAGTCTTTTAGCAACAATTGTTCAGTTGAGGGATGTTGTTGACAGTAGGGACGCAGATACACAGGGGAAATCAGAGCACATTTTCCACATAGGAATAAGAGTTTTTCTTTAAAAATTGTATATACAAAATGAGAAAAGGCAGAGAATCAAAGCTGAAAGTAAGTTTAGGTCTTGGGCAATTGGGATAGTGATTTTTTTTACTAAAATGGATAGATTAGAGGACATTTTGGAGGACAAAATCTAGACCTCTTATTTGGCCATAAGACATTTTTGACATCCCTTCTTGATATGTAAATATCAAATGAGGACTGGTGGTGATATTCTTGAACCTCAAGGGGGATACTGAGTACAGAAAAATGTGTTAGGGACTTTTCAGCACATAGATAATATGCAAAACTATGAAATCAGATGACACTACCAGAAAAATGTTTCCTAGAAAAGGGTACCAATATTAATCCCCAAGGCACTACAATATTTAGAATTCAGGTAGAGGAGGGAGGACAAAGGAGGCTGATAATTACAGACCGCAGAACTAAGAAATTATCTTTTTTTGAGTGTGGCAGCCGAAACAACATTTCTCACAAGAGTTATGAAGTTATACTTAAGGAATTTATAAACTGAGTATCTTTTGCATTTGTCAGATGGATGTTGATGAATATCTTGAAAGGAAGATTTTCAGTGCAGTGGTAGTAAAGGAAGCTCCATGGGAATCGTTAAAGGGTTAAGGGAAAGGAAGGACGAAGAGGCCAAAGTGAATATAACCCAAAAACCTTTTCTGTAGATGTGAGAAGATGAATGAGGCAGTTTATGAAAGATGAAAGGTGATGAAAGGTCAATGAACTGTTGTGATTTTGTTATTATAATAAAAAATACTAGAATCTAATTGTATGCTGGTGAAAAAGAATCAGTACAATGGTCACACTGTCTTTTCTTTTAGAGCTTCTTAATTGAATTTTATACTCAGGGATGTCCCAAAGTTAAACTGACTATAAAGTGTACCTATATTTAAATCTATGTGTTTTATTATATTTTAGGCACACTTACTATCTTTCAATACTAATATAATACTTCAGCATTTTTTTTTCATTAATTCTTCAGGCAAGAAGAGCACATTAATGTTTATCTATACTACTTTTCTGTATCTGAGCTTCATAGTATTTTAATTTGTCTTCTTATGCTGAAGAAGAAATCTGTATTACTCTATTTTTATAAAAATTTTAATATCTAATAATGCAAATCACAATGTATTTTCATCTTTACCAAAATAATGTCAGCTATTTCTATCTATTTATTTTCCATTTAAACTTTTCAGTTTCTTTCAAGTAAACCAAAATATATCCTATTATGACGTAAGAAAATATAAATCTTCCAGTACAGAAGTGTAGCTGGCTATAAAATTTTAAAAAATGCCTTACAAACACAAAAAAAGTTGCTTAAAAATGCCCATAGTTAGAGACATACAAGTTAGAAAATAACAGGAGATTTTTTTTAATCGGTTAAATTGGCAAAGACAAAAAGTATGATATTGCCTTGCTGAAGAAAAATTAGGAGAAAAAGTGACGTCATATGTTATTGATGAATGTATGCATTGAAAATTTTTGTAGAGGAAATTTGCATTATCCTTCAAACTGTTAACTGTTCAAATGTTGATCCAAAAAATATGTATACAGGAGGATATATATGTGTGTGTATACATATAAACATATGCATACATATATAGTGTGATAAACATATGTGTACGTGTGTGTGTGTGTGTGTGTGTGTGTCTGTATCTCCAAGGAGTTCAAAGACAAAAACTACCTGTTAAAATATTATTTGGGCTGGGTGTGTTGATTCATGCCTATAACCACAGCAATTTAGGAGGCCAAGGCAGGAGGATCACTTGAGGACAAGAGTTTGAGACCAGTCTGGGCAACATATTGTGACCCGTTTTTGATCCTGGCCTTAGGATATTATTATTCAAGATCATAACAAGAAAGCGGGCATGCTCATAAGAGAATTTTGAGAGGCACAAAGTCCTGAATTGATGTATCAAATTTGCAATAATCTTGGAAATGTGTTATGTGTGTTACTAAATGCCCTTCTCATTTATGTATTTATTATTTATTTATTTATTTATTTATCTATTTATTTATTTATTGAGACCAAGTCTCACTCTGTCACCTAGGCTGGAATGGAGCACTGCAATCTCGGCTCACTGTAACCTCCGCCTCCTGGGTTCAAGAGATTCTAGTGCCTCAGCCTCCTGAGTAGCTGGGATTACAGGCATGCGCTACCACACTCAGCTAATTTTTGTAATAAAAGCCCTTATTTTCCTTTTTATAATTTGGTATTCTGGTACTTGAAACTGAAATTATCTCAACTGACATAGCATTGATAACAAATATATTTAATACTTAGGACGGTGTGGAAGCAAATCAATCAGAATAGAGACTGCTGTATATACTCTGTGGAGGGGCAGGCAGGGGCACCGAGTATCAGCACAGTCAATTAAAAAATGGGTCTGTGTACATTCTGCTCACTTAATGTTAAGAACAGAAAAAAAACAAGGATGGCATACATTTTCTTTGCCTCTAACAGCTTATAGTGGAACATGGCAAAAGTAAAGCCCATTCTTACTCTATTGGCCAAAGTACTTAGAAGTTTAAGCTCAAAGTCATTGAGGCAGAAAAGTTTTCTCTGATAGAGATTTGTTTTCTCTATATTTCTTCTGTCAGGAAAAGATAAGGATACATGAAGGGGAAAACAATGTACAATTACAAACAAATGATACATTCCACCAAAGATTAATAAGAATTAACATTGAAATTAATTGAAACATATAAAATAAGTGAACATAACTGATTTCAAAATGATAACTAAAAATTAAACATTTTTCCCCTTTAAAGGGTACTAAAACACCATATTATTGTTCTAAATTAATAAAGGAAAATGAGAAAATCAAGTATTTTTCTGCGTCTCCTCCATTGTCTATACCTCAGTGTAACCAAATAGTTGATGGAAAAAAATTACTCTTCAGCATATTTCAGCTTATTGATGGAGAAGAAGTGATGAAATTAGAATATGACATTTTCAAAGCCCTAAAAAATAATGAATCTAGGAAATGATCACAGTGGCTCCTAACATCATAAAAAGAGGCAACCGGACATTATGTGGCTCCTGATGGAAGTATGCAACATAACTATGAAGTATTATGCCTCCCTCTCTCCCTAAAGTGTAATCCAGCTGCATTGAATTAAGCTCTTAGGTCAAACTACTATTTTACAGAAATATACTAGGCAGAAAGACGTATTCAATGACCTTATGGATAAACAATCTGTGACATCCAGAATATACTAAACTCTAAAGGAGAAAGGATCCAGTTTCTTTAATAAAGAAGATTGCAAGGAAAAACAAAGGATGGATGAAAACTGTCTAAAGATTAAAAGGGGCCAGGTGCAGTGGATCATGCTTGTAATCCCAGCACTTTGGGAGGCCGAGGCAGGCGGATCACCTGAGCTCGGGAGTTCGAGAGAAGCCTGTGCAACATGGTGAAACTCTATCCTTACTAAAAACACAAAAAATACCCAGACATGGTGGTGCATACCTGTAGTCCCAGCTACTCTCGGTGCTGAGGTGGGAGGATCACCTGAACCCAGGAGGAGGAGACTGCAGTAAGCCTAGATCGTGCTACTGCACTCCAGCCTGGGTGATAGAGTGATAGAGTGAGATTATATCGCAAAAAAAAAAAAAAAATTAAAATGGAGGGACTTTACAGGTATATCAAGAAAATGCAGTTTATTGATTTATCCAATACATGGATTCCTTCGGATTAAATATACATATTTATGTATGAGAAATTATACTTTATCAGACAATGACAGAAATTGAACATTGACTGTTTCTTTAATGGGATTTAAAAATCTTACGATATTGAAGGTTCATTAACGGTATTGTGATTTTTTTTAAGTCTTTAGGTTTTAAACATGTACCCTGCAATTGTCATAGGAAAAGAAATAAAATGTCTGAGATATCCTTTTAAAGTAAATTAGCACAGATAGAGATGAAACAAGATTGGCCTTGAAAAGGTGATTGATGATTGATTAGAATATGAGAGTTCATTGATAATACTTGATATATATTCATTGATAACATTGCTACATATATTTGAACATTTTTATAATACAAAGATTTTAAATGACTGTTTTTGAAATATCTATAAATAGGAAAAATAGAAAGCAAAAAGAGGCAACTAAATCATAACAAGAGAATGGAAAATAAATCATGAAAAAGAGACATATTCAGTTTTATATTTACTATTGTCATTTGAAGTGGTTAATTTTAGATATTTGTATGTTGAAAATAAGTAAAATTATTAGTGGTAATATAGTTTTGGGATTTAAAGTAATGAGGTTCAACATGACATTTGAATCTTTTAGTAACTAATTGCTAAATAAGCCCTACACATTTTCTTGGATTGCTCTAACATATTCTTAGGAATATCTATCTGCTCTTCCAGAATGGTATGAATTAGGTGTTCTCTTCCATGGGCACTGTAGTCACTTTCAACTATTACAAAAATACAGAATAAGGAGAAACCATTAACACAATATCCTTACTGAGTTTACCCACAAATATATGAATACTAAAATTAACTATAATATTTTTTATTCTAGAAAGGATTTAGACAGACAAGTAAAGTTACAGGAAACATCACCATTTAAAAAAATTGTTTTATGGGTTTGCAGACCGAGATCTAATATACCTAGGATCAATACCAGGATCAAGCTTTTAGATCAGTGTATAAGTGTATTAGAATCTGAGATTCTACCTCCTGCAGTATTTCCATACCAGAGCTGATGGAACCTGGCAATTTGCTTTCCAAGTGAAGGCAATCAGTCTTCCAGCTTTTGTATGAGATTGAGAAAAGCAACAAAATTTAGTCTCAGCTATACAAGATAAGCCAGTAGTATTGGAATGTTAGCAGTTCCATTTTGTTGTGAAACACAAAATTGCAGGTCCAAATCCTACTGCATCATGCGCATGAAAGAGCAGCAGTTTATCAGAATGTCAGGAGTGAGGAAGATGTATGCAATTTTCCAACACAAAAAAAGGGCTTGTGGAAGCTGTAGAAAAGAATACGAAAATTAAAAAAAGTGCTTCCTCTCTCTCTGTTAATCAGTATGACTAGTTACTTCAAAAGATAAAAGTTAAAGGATGAATAGAGTCTGGCTTGTATACTTCTCCACGACACCTCCTTGATTACAAAGCCTTCAGGTACATTTATTAACTTAGAAAATCTGTCTGCAGTGAGTGGCACCCAAACTTTCCTGAGTTTATTAGGATAGTTAAGGGAATACGTAAGCAGTTTTCCATAAAAAAAAAACCTGATGAAAATTTGCTAAGACCAGCAACAACAGCAAAAACAATAAAATATCAATCTATTTTACTTATAGTTTGAAACAATGATACTTTCATTTTGAATAGAAATTTTATTTTGCAACTTTATATATTTCCTAATACGAATTAGGATGCTAAATGTTATATTTAAACAGCATAATGAACAATTTTTAAAGTAAATATATAAGGATATAATAGAAATAACATATTTCATAATATTTTATTCAGAATTCTCTATGTATCAGGAATATTTTAAACTAAAACCATTGTTGAACAGGTAGAAATCCTTAAAGTTTCATAAATTTGGTTTGGATTTTCATGAAATCCCAACTGAATTCACAGTTCTAATTTGATAACCAAATATTTTTTCTATTCTTTCCATAATAATAATTCATTAATATGCTTCATAACACTGTGTAAAATGAAGGCATAAAATATATAATTGATTTTTAGCAATACATACCCATCTCTGTTTTCAGTTTCCTGACAACTAATTAATTTGTGAAAATATTTATAAAAATTAACAGATTCCCTCTTATATTTATGGTCCTGCTTGGTACTCAGAGTCTTATATACTTAACTGTTGGAGATGATACTCTGCAAACATGTATAGGCTGAATTATGCTTGTTAAAAATAACAATACCTTAACATCTATATTGTATCCATAACACAGATGATAAAATATGTAGCCAAAATTGAGGAAAAGAATATGCTCACAAATGAAACCTACATGTTTCTAGGTACACTTATATTCTAGGTACACTATTTTCATATTTTACATTAATACAATCAAATTTAACATAAAACCGTCAAACCAAAAACAAATCAATATGAGATCTAGCAATATATTTTGGATTAACTGACATTTTCTCATTGATTTGAAACTGTCAGCATAGTGGGGTTAAAAATAAAACAATATGGGATTTCATAGTAGTATAACTTATAAAAGCTGAAATATAATACAGAGTGGCACTCATTCTATTTCAGTTTATTATGGATATGACTAAAAGCCACATAAGTTTCTAAAAACGTTCTTTGAAAATTCTCTTTTGAAATAGTGAATGAAACTTGAAAACAATTGTTTGATTTTAATAGAAAAATCTCAAGTTTTGCTTCAAAATGTTTTGAAAATAAAGAAGATGATAGATGCAGGAAAGAGGAAAAAATATTAGGGAAATGTTGCAAGAACTTCTCATAACTTCAAAATTTTTAGTGAAGTTCTTAGTGAGAAAAAAATGTGTTTGTGCAAATTCAAGTTGTGGATAAATAAACTTAACCGCATTTTCCATATGCATATAACTACATACAATGTATCTGATGTAGATAATGGTTCCAAAAAATAATCAATGCATTGAATGGCCAATTAATTTAAATTGCTTCATCAGAATTAATAATAAAATAATAATGAATGATGAGTAAGTTGGTTCAAAAGAGCATATTTGTCACCAACTCATTTGTTTCTTTGTTTGTTTGTTTTATTGCAGGCAGAGACCAGAAAAGTTTTGAAAGGTCAAAGAACCTCCAGCTGAGCTGATTGGCAAAGGTCTTCCCCCGCATGAAGCCAAGACTTAAAGACTAGCAGGGGTGATTCAAATGCCCATTTCCAAGCAAAATATAGTATTCAAAGAATCAGGAAAACATGGCCAAATAAAAAGACCAAAATAAACTCCCGAGAGTCTCTAAAGAAAAGCAGATCTATAAACTCTTGAAAAACAGTTTAAGATAACTGTCATCAAGATGATTGATGAGCTATGGGAAAACACAGATAGGCAGTTAAACAAAATCAAAAATACAATACATGAACAAAATGAGATGATCAACAAAGAGACAGAAACCACCCCAGCCTGGGCGACAGTGTGACTCCATTACAAAAACAAAAAAGAAAAAGAAAAGAAACAAACAAACAAATTCTAGAGCTGAAGTATACAATAATTAAACTGAAACAATTACTAGAGGGATTTAACAACAGATTTGATGAGGCCGAAGAGCCTAAGTAGTAGGTAATATTATCAAGTGGACCAATATACGTATTATGGAAATCCCACAAGTGAAGCGAGAGGAAAAAGGTATACAGAGGTTATTAGAAGACATAATGGTCCAAACATTTCCAAACCTGAGGAACGAAATGGATATACAAATTGAAGGGCTTAAAGAAATCTAACTAGGATAAATCCAAAGATAATTACAATGCCACACATTATAATCAAATAAAAGAGATGTTACATTTAGTGTGTTTGTAAAAAGGTGGTTAGTCACTTGTTTTTAGACTATAGTGTGAGAACATTAAAGAATAGAAGTTAAAACAAAAAAATGGGGAGAGGGCAAGAGCAGTGAAAGTAAAAAAAATTAAAGAAATTTCACATTTGCCTGGGGTATGTTTTTTATAGGACTCTACGGAGAAGCTTTAGAAGTTCTGTACTATACATAAGAAACTGGGAAACAGAGACCTTCAGTTATCTTTTCAAGCTCAATTTTCATTAAATATAAACTAAATTTAAACCTGGTTCTGTTTGACTTTCATATTCAAGCTTTCTACTAACTCATCCAGCCATATTGAGATGAGCATACTAGTATATCACACTAATATACTTAGATTTTTAATTCAGGATTCATGGAGTTGCTGAAATTTTTTTTTTATTAAAATTATGGGAATGTTAAAAAATGGCAAAAAAATGATCCTGGAGAAAAATATCTTAATTCTAATGGTGTAATCCTATGTCCACAGTAAGCCACTTAAAAATCTATTTAGACAGATCTACAGGTATTTCCTTTATTGATTTAAGGTAATTCCTAAGAAATTAATCCATTTCATTTACTTTAAATAATTTGTTTATCTTTTTTATGGGAACAGGGAGTTCATTCACTTTTGGAAACTTCTATTTAACAAATTGTAAAATGAATAAAGATAAAAATTCAGTTTTTTTCTCTTTCTACCAATTTATTTTTCCTTTGTGCATGTGTGCATGTGTATGTGTATGTGTGTGTGAGTTTCTGTCAGCATCTCAGAATGTGTGTTAACATCAAGGATTGAGGTGGGAGTGCAAAGAAAGATAAATGTATTTGTACATTCTCTGAGCATACTTGATTATTTAGAAAGTGTAGGGTGTTTAGGTGAAATAATTAAAGAAAGTTTCTTGAATTTATCAGACTAGCTAAGTCTTTCTATTTTCATTTGTTTGTAATCCAGACAGAAAACAGTTTTAGTGTGTAGTGTGTATGAAGCATGCTGTTAAGTTTCTTGGCAGAATTTTTTTTCCCTCTTTTCCTTGCAAAGTCTGATCAGTTTGGATGAGTCCTTATCACTGTTAAAATTGTGAATAGGAAATAGGATGAATAATATCCTATTTCCAAACTCTAGGAGTCAGAGAGTATTGGGGATATCAGAGAAATTTTATTCCTTTCACAAACGCAAACATGTGATGCCTCGTCCAAGGACCCAAATTTCCTGATTCAGATTGCTAATACGTTGATCAAGATATTTATGTTTTTTAAAAGTCAGGAAGCCATTGGCAACTTTAATTTAGTTTTAGACACCGACCCTGTTACATGATAGGGACAAATAACTCCAATAAGATTATAAAGGTAGATAGGAAGCAAACGTATCATCAATGAAAAGTTCTTTTATCTTCCCAGGATGTTATCTGAAATAATTGGTAAGCAAATGAAATGACTCTAGTTCAAGTAATGACCTTTTCTATGTGTTATTTGCAGTGTTTATTTCTATGGCAAACTATAGCACACAAAGAATTTGAATCAGAAAATCTACTTTGGAAAGGAACTGCATTCGGGATAATCAAAAACTTCTGAAATGAGTCCTGTTCATTTTCAGGCTATTTGCAGCTGCACCTGTTCAGACACTGTTCCAACTGGCTTGTGGTTTAACCACTCCCTCAACACTCTTGATTAAGGATGTAGCTTCATCAAACAGGTCAGGAAGCTATCACACCTGTATTTGAGTTTAGATTTTTTTCTTTCAGGAGATGATCTTAAATTAAATTCCATACAGAAAATTGTGTACTTTTTTTTCTCTGTATCTGTTTCATCAGAGGTAGTTCTATCCCAAGAAATGACACATGCTAACACAATCTCATACAACAGGAAGGCATAACCTAACTTCACCATACCACTTAATCTTCATGTGTCCACAATTAAGGGAGAATAAGCAATAAATGGCAGTATTTTCCTAGTATAAGCTTTATTGTTAGGATCATTTTGGGATTAAATTTCAACTCTTGTCACTTGCTGGTCATAAAGCCTTAGTTAAGCTACTTTAGTCCTCTAAACATTATTTCACTTGCCTATAAAATGGGTATAATTGTACATTTTTCACATAGTTTTAAGAACAAAGTGAGGTAGATGTGTGGAGGATTCTTACAGAATTCCTGAGGCTTAGGAAGCTCTCAATAAATTGAGCTACAGAATGTTTTATAGTATTAAATTCAGAAAGACCTAATCACACTCACATCCTCAACTATTATAGCCCAATAGTAAATTAGTTTTTAAGGGGTTTGGTGTCTGTTTCACTTTCCATGTTGGGATTCTCATAGCAGCAAAACCACTCACTCCGACTCTGTCCCTTTTTCTTTCCTTCCTTAGGTCCTTTCAAGTAGTAAGTTTTCTAAATTTTTAAATAAATCGTAATTTTATTAATGTGATATATAATATTTATTATTCATAGGAAATCACAAAATCATATAATACAAAGTAGAAAACTGAGATTCTCATGCTCTCAAATGCAACTCTAAAAGCATGAAAGGTGGTTTATAAAACCACATAATAACAGAAAAATGAATAAGTGATTGATTGTTTATTATTACAGCTAAACAAGCAAATGTATTCTTTAGTACTGGATGTAAAACTCTCTGACTTCAACTTTTATCCACATAAACACAACACCATTATACAGGCAATTGACTAATAGAAAACTTGCCATACCCTGCTATCATCTTATTTCTATCCATTCAACCACCCATGTGTCTCTATGTACATATATGTTCCATTAACATGTCTTTTAAAAATAATCATATATAAATGTATAAAGATATTGGAGGAAAATGAGTTTGGAACTATATATACAGATTAATTTTGCAAGTGGTAAGGCCATATTGTATTTTATACCAAGTCTCCATACACCATAATCAGACTTTATCCCAAGACATCACAAGTTGGAGTAAATACGTTTTTTTGTATTCACAGTACCTATGTGAGTCTACAAAACATAGGCTGTTAGCTCATAATCAATGACAGACTTAAGAGAATAGCAACTCATACACAATTGCCCTGAAGTACAATGTATCTGACTAGATATATATTGTAAGACTTACTTCCATTATGTATCTATGATTTTTTGAGGTCTCAAATCAGGACAGAAATTCATAGTTTTTTTTAAACTTAAAGCAAGAGAAATCACTCATTTTTAGACCTTGTGTGCTTTTAGTTCTTCAGAGTCTGCCCTATATTAAGGATGACAGATAAGAATTTATAGCTAACCAAGAATACTATACAATTTGTTTCTGTGATATCTATCATACATATATTTGAGTCTTTAAGCAAAGTGTTTTATATATTTCATATGATTTCTCTTTCCTAAAAAAATTGACAGAACACTGCATCTTTCTAATCATTACAGTAGATTAAAACATACCCAGATGCAATGGCTACCTTAACAGATATTTCCATGTATTGTTATTTAAGATTGTTTCAGCAAAACCACATCTTATAATAATACATTAACTTATAAATTTTTTGATAAATTTTGCTTTTCTACCTCTATATTCAGGCCATAAAAATGTAACCTCTCATTCCTATAAACATGAGTTTATCCTTTTCAACCTGCTTTTCATGTTAAGCTTTGTTGATTTTTTCAGTTCAGTCAGTTTTGGATTTTTGCCAAAATGAAACCTTTCTCGTGATTGAAGTCAATACGGTTATTTAGTCTGTTCTTATGTGAAGTCAGCTACATCACAGTTTACCTTTTCAAAATATGTTTCTTTCTAACATGTGTTCATCAGAATTCATTTTTCTGGGAAGAACTTTTAAGACCTGTGAAATAAATACAGTGCTGTATTCAATGTAAAAAGGGAAAAAATATTATGGCAAAGCCTTTACAGGTCATCACGATCTAATAATAATTTAAGAAAACCATTCATACTTCATTAGATGATATAACTATTTTCTTGACTTAATGATGGGTTTCGTGAGGAAGTGACTAAGACACATTACTGGCCACATAGGAGTACTAAGAAATGTCAGTTTACTTAATCAATCAAAAAGAGACTTGGGTCTTGAAGAGTTACTAGATTTTCACAAGGTTTCACAGAGGTACAGACATTGTGGAAAGACATTTGTGTCATTCTCAATGCAGTATTCTTCCAACTATTGCAAGCCACTTCCTCAAGAAGATTTTGGTACAACATGGAATTTTGAGAGAAGAAATAATAATGTTATCTTTGCCTTCAGGCTTTATGAAAGGTTATCCAGGACTAAACCTGTATGACTTGAAATAAATCTTCGTTAATCACTATGTAAAAGCAAAACTTAGTGGGCAAGAGATTTTCACTGTCTTTTGAAATAGGAGATAGCATGGGCATTCAATAAGACATATATCAATCATATTCTCTCCTGAATCATGTGTATTTTTCCATTAATGAAAAATCCTATCCCTTTACCTTTCTATTCTAGGAATTTTCCATCTCGGATTAATGCAAAGTAACCAGATGATAAGCAGAGATTTACAACTCTAAATGTTAAGCTAATTAGTTGCTGTTGAGTCTGTATTTAACTTATCTTTCATTCATTGGAATAACTTGAGTGAATTTGGTAGCAGCATCAGGCGGGAAAAACAACAAAGTAACGAGCTTCCATTATTGCTAATAGCTCAACAAACCAATTTACAAAAGCCACCAGACTAAGAGAATGAGCCTGGGGACTCTGATCATGTAGTAATGTTATCACACTGAATAGCTGAGGCAAAGTAAATGCATTAATATTTCATTTACAGAGGCAATATCGGGCCATTTCAGCAGGAAACCTGTCAGGTCTGCCAAAGTTGTTGATGAACTCAGGGGCTGAGTTCAATGTCCTCGATTTATACCTTATAATCCTTTTATGATGTTATACTTTCTCTACTCAGATAATTTTTCAAACAAATCCATAAAGCTTCCCCCAGGTAGAATTTATTAAACATGAATTTCTCTGGCTTTAATTAATGCTTACTTTATGTGCCTAAAGCTTTTCTCACTATAATACCATTAACATACGTAAAAGGTCCTGGTAATCATGACCAACAGGATTGAGACTGGCACAAAGTATTCTTAAATGAACCCTATGCTTCATCTGATAGGACATGTTACATGTTATTTGATCGTGTCACTCCTATAGTCTTGATAAAGTAAGAGCCCTACAATTTCTCTTCATGTTATTTCTATTCGTCAGAACACTGGTGAATAATAAATAATTTCCTTAAATTACAAAGGCAACCAAATCCATTTCTATTAACTAAACCATATATTTCTACCTTAGGATCAGAAAGAGTTCACCACAGATAGCTCATATCCAATAATGATCATTTTATGATTAAAAATATGTAGAACAGACACTGGAAAATTATGGACCATGAGCCAAATCCAACCCATTGCCTAGTTTTATAGATAAACTTTTATTGAAACACAGCCAAATCTATTCATTTTTTTTTATTTTTTCTGCCTGATTTTGTGCTACAATGTCTTTGTTAAGTGGCTGTGACAGAGACACTATGGTCAGCAGAATCTAAAATATTTTCTGCCTTGTTCTTTACAGAAAAGGTTTGCTGACTTCTTGTCTGAATTGACCCATTGAGGTTTTATGCTTTTTGTAACCCACCTATAAAACAACATTATCAACACTATATGTAAACAACCACTCGCCTTGATTAAGAGACATAGCAGCATATTGGCAGGAGGCTATTGCAACTGAATGTTTTTAAGAAATATTCCCACTTGATAGGATGATATTGTGTTTGGGATTTTTCTATACATAACAGAAAGTAAGCAGACATAATATTATGTTTCCGCTTTTGTCAAGTTCAAAAATCAGTGAACACAGCACCTCTTTTGTTTTTCTATGCGGTGAGCTGACCCTATTAACTCCCTATACTCCTGAGAGAAAAAAGTTCTTCTTGCCTCTAAGGATGTTACAGGTGGAAAGATAAGATTCTTAAATAGAAAGGGGCCATGAAAACAATCAAAGGGAAGAAAAAATTCATTGGGTTTCCTTCAAGGGCTTACACTTTGAGGATATACCTCTTTTAAACAAAGTGAAGAACAGTGCTAGAAACATTTTTAGAAGATATCAACTAGAATTTCTATGGTGCAGAAAATGGTAACTAAAATAGATTCATGATTTATTTCCTCACTCATTGAATCAAAACATTTATTCAACCTCTAATGGAATCAAGTATTATGCCAGCCGTTGAGGATAAAGTGGTCAATAAAAAGGTTTCTATTTGGAGGAATCTCTAATTCAGGAGGTTAACAAGATGCATTGCAAGGGGGTGGGCAGATTGATGATAAGAACAGAAAGATAAAAGCAAGTTTTCATTCCAAGGTGTGTCAAAGATCTCTGCAGTATTTAAATATAAGGGCTCCTCACACACACACACACACACACACACACACACACAAAAGGCTAATTTGGGACAACTTGAAGAAAAATCAGATATTTACTATTCATACCTATATATCTATATCTGGCTACCTATATTCAGAAACAGGTAGAATTACCTAATCATTTATTTTGACCTTAATAATTAGGAAGTTTTATTACTTTCTATGATGCGATGTCCTAATGTGATCCACACTGTTGCTTGGGAATTGAAGAAGACCACGTCTCTTCCATTTTCAACTTGTGAAATTTTTCAATGGCTTCTAAGGAAATCTTCAACATTAACATCTAGTCCACAGACAGGGAAGAGTGAGACAGTAAATGATCCTAGAGGGGTTTTTATAAGTTATGCTTTGAAAGTGGCATACATCAATTCTGCCTATAATCCATTGGCCAGAACTCAGCAACATGGCTTCAGTGGCCTCAGTAAACATGCAAGGATGTTTACAAATCCTGTGGCTGGACAGCCAGATGCTTCCCAACAATACGTCTACATCACAGAAGGTGTCCATGTCACAGAGCCATCTCTGTACCACAGGTGTTTAATAGGTCATCATATGTTAAGCAGATAAAGAACGATCCTAAGGATTGTCATAATTAAATTTGCTTTTCTATAGCTGTTGGAAACTCTCTTAATCTCTAACCATCTAGGTGACATATTATCGTATAATATGTGAATGTATCTCATACTCCATAATCGAGCATATATTGTTCAATAACAGAATTTTGTTTTTAAAAAGTATTCTTCAGAGTTATACTCTATCCATGATTGTTCAAGTTATAGAATGACTGCTATTTTAATTTCAACTGGCTATTTCAATGGAAAAACTTGAGAGACATTTATTTATTTTGGGTTAATCTTATTGGGCTTATTAAATTCCTCCATGTACTTATATTTGTGGAAGCTGAAGACTTACACATTATTGTTTTCAGCTAATTTTTATGGCCTTAATAACAACAATTCTGGGAATTCACTCTTGAAGGCTATGGCTATGACACTATATTCTGATAAAATGATCAAGAATATCTTGCAAAATACAGAGATTATATCGTCAAGCCATCACTGTCTTATTCTGCCATGAGATCATAGTTAATTTTAACTCCTCTTTTGATATTCAGCAGCAGATATTTTCTGGCCAATTACCGATTCTTGACAGGACTTTTACCAGAGCAGTAATTCTGTTTTTATAAAGCATTTTTAAGTAAAGAAGCCATGGGCCTGAACCTATTCTTGACCATTATGCTGATGACACAAGGATTCCCAAAGGATATGTATTGCTAGAATCATAAGTGATATTTCTAATAGGATTTACTATGCTCTGAGATTAAGTATATAAAATAATATTATATTGTTACATTTTGCAGGGAAATAATTATAAGTCATTTATTGAGATGCCAACTATTGTATAAAATCTCTTCTCTGGTACAGTCAATGTAAACAGGGTGGTCAACCTCATATATTTTAAATAAAAACAAAATGAAAGAAGACAGGAGTTATGTTGATACTAAGTCAAACAATGAGGAGACTCAACTTTTGTCTTGAAGAAGACAAACTTCAGCAAAACAAGGTATCACATAAGTACGACTCTACCTAAGAAAGAACACTTAAATGTTGCAAACATACATCACTAGCTCTGAGGAAAAACCAAAGATACAAGTTATCATTTAGTTAAACACAGATTAATAGTTTGAGTCAAAGTTTCTCTTAAGCCAAATAGCAATTTTTAGAATTGAGAACTGTGAATTTCAGTTAAGTAGATCGATAGCGTGTACCTGCCTCCATCTTTCTAACCAAGACTGTTCTACTCATCTCCTAATATACTGTTGCCCTCTACACTCCATTATTCAATCGAAGTACACGTTGGTTTCCTTAAAACATGTTGGTTAAATCCCCAAACACAGAATTTGGGATGTAAGGTGTTTACTAGGGATGCATATTTCTGAAAAGAAGCAGGAGAAAGGAAACTTCATAGATGAAGTTGAACTGCAATGCAGGGACAACACACACTTGAGAAACACGAACATCTGGAGGAAATATTATACATTGGTGCTCTCCCTTGGTGAAGAAATGTCTAGGCCTTTCTGTCCCTGGGTTATGGGTTTCCCTGGAAAGAATATAACCTCAGATAAGGGGTCTTTCTGTCCCTGAGGCAAACCTTGAAAACGCTGACAAGTGGCAGCTATGTGCTGACTGCAATACCAGCAGCTGGGATTTTTGTTTTTTTTTCCTTGAAGGGTGATCTTGCAGTGCATCTTGATGTCTATCAAAAAGCAGCAGTTAAAACAAAGTTTTTAAAATAGAAAACATTTTACTTTTTAATTTGCACTTAGCTTTTCGATGGCTTCTTCTACAGTTAGTACACATGTATAGTGAACTATGAAAGATGATATTAACTAATACCTTTTCAATTTCATCCCATTCCCATTTTCTTTTAGCTTGGGCATTAATTAATATTTAGTTTTAGAGTTCTTCAAATAAAATTAGCTCTTCTCAGCTTAATGACATTTTGTACGTGTGGGTTGAATGGTTCTTTTTTATTTTTATTTTTTTCAGGGGAATGGAGTCTCATTCTGTTGCCCAGGTAAAAGTGCAGTGGCATGATCTCAGCTTACTGCAGCCTCCGCCTCCCGGGTTCAAGCAATTCTCGTGCTTAGCCTCCTGAGTAGCTGGGACTACAGGAGTGCACCACCATGCCTGACTAATTTTCGTATTTTAGTAGAGATGGGGTTTCACCATGTTGACCAGGCAGGTCTCAAACTTCTGACCTCAAGAGATTTGCTTGCCTCGGCTTCTAAAAGTTCTGGGATTACAGGCCTGAGCCATCACACCTGGCCTGTTTAACAGTTCTTAATCTGACTTTACATTTACCTCTTTTTAGCTTGTAGTTCTCATTTTAAATGTCTAGACCACACGTAGGTCTTCTTGGACCATTCAGTGTAGCAGCCATTGCCACAATGGTACCTGTTTGCTGTCAGTCTCCATGGAATGTAAGATGTCCTATCACAACAGCTACCATGTCAAGATTTTGGCATAAGCAGATATTTAATAAACATCTATTGAAAGTCATAATGCAATAAAATTAGAAATTAATGATAGAATAACTTTAAAGACCATGTGTTTGGTGACAAAATAACATGTTACAAAGCACCAATAGATTAAAAATAAATTAAGAAATACTTTGAACTGAATGTTTAAGATAACACTCTCTGTCAAAACCTGTGGATCACAGTTATTATATTACTTATGAGGAAAATAAAGAAACAGAAATAAAACATAAATAATAATACATGTTAACAAAGACAAAGTAAGCTCTCAAGAATCTCATTCAAAAATGTCAAAACCAGACAGCTTTAAGAGTTATTTTTATTAAGCTTTCAAGGAAGAGTTACCTTCTTTTAGTCAGTTGTGCAATTTTTGTTTTACGCTTTTATCAGTTCATTTAATAAGGCCCTCTTAATCATGTTTCCAATACCAATCCAAGACAAAACAAACAAACATACAAGCAAAGAAACGCATAAATAAAAACAAATAGAAGACCATTTTACTGAGGAACGTGGATGCTAAAATTTAAAGCAAAGCAGTAAGTTACCATTTCTAAAAGTACACTTAATAGATACAGTTTATAGTTAAAGAAATTTTATTCCAGGAATATGAGAAAGTTTCAACAGCAGAAACAACTTTCACCGACACATTCTGATAGTCAGTAACCTTAACAGATTAAAGGCATTAAACCATATTGTTTTATTAGCTGTTGCAGAAAACTACAATAATACACATAAGTTCATCACCTATTTGTGATAAAAAAATGCTTCATAGAACACAGACTTCTTAAGCATATAAAAGTTGACTTTCATTTATCAAAATTTACAACTTAAAAGTATATATATTATACTTAAAGGAAACTTTATGTATATTCTCTGTAATATCAGGAATAAAAAAATATTGTTAATACTACTACATTGTAATCAATGCCTCAACCAAATAAAATACTTGTTTGCTTATTAATAAGATATAACAAAATAGAAATTCAATATATTATCTGAAGATGAATCTCCTAAAAAATCCAATAGAATAAATGAGCTACTGGAAGCAATTAAAATTTTGACAAGGCTATAAAAATGAAATAAAACCATTGATCTATATCTCTGTTTTGGTATCAGTACCATGCTGTTTTGGTTACTGTAGCCTTGTAGTATAGTTTGAAGTCAGGTAGCGTGATGCCTCCAGCTTTGTTCTTTTGGCTTAGGATTGACTTGGCGATGTGGGCTCTTTTTTGGTTCCATATGAACTTTAAAGTAGTTTTTTCCAATTCTGTGAAGAAAGTCAATGGCAACTTGATGGGGATGGCATTGAATCTGTAAATTACCTTGGGAAGGATGGCCATTTTCATGATATTGATTCTTCCTACCCATGAGCATGGAATGTTCTTCCATTTGTTTGTATCCTCTTTTATTTCCTTGAGCAGTGGTTTGCAGTTCTCCTTGAAGAGGTCCTTCACATCCCTTGTAAGTTGGATTCCTAGGTATTTTATTCTCTTTGAAGCAATTGTGAATGGGAGTTCACTCATGATTTGGCTCTCTGTTTGTCTGTTATTGATGTATAAGAATGCTTGTGATTTTTGTACATTGATTTTGTATCCTGAGACTTTGCTGAAGTTGCTTATCAGCTTAAGGAGATTTTGGGCTGAGACAATGGGGTTTTCTAGATATACTATCATGTCATCTGCAAACAGGGACAATTTGACTTCCTCTTTTCCTAATTGAATACCCTTGATTTCCTTCTCTTGCCTAATTGCCCTGGCCAGAACTTCCAACACTATGTTGAATAGAAGTGGTGAGAGAGGGCATCCCTGTCTTGTGCCAGTTTTCAAAGGGAATGCTTCCAGTTTTTGTCCATTCAGTATGATATTGGCTGTGGGTTTGTCATAAATAGCTCTTATTATTTTGAGATATGACCCATCAATACCTAATTTATTGAGAGTTTTTAGCATGAAGGGTTGTTGAATTTTGTCAAAGGGCTTTTCTGCATCTATTGAGATAATCATGTGGTTTTTGACTTTGGTTCTGTTTATATGCAGGATTACATTTATTGATTTGCGTATATCGAACCAGCCTTGCATCCCAGGAATGAAGCCCACTTGATCATAGTGGATAAGCTTGTTGATGTGCTCGCTGGATTCTGTTTGCCAGTATTTTATTGAGGATTTTTGCATCAATGTTCATCAAGGATATTGGTCTAAAATTCTCTTTTTTTGTTGTGTCTCTGCCAGGCTTTGGTATCAGGATGATGCTGGCCTCATAAAATGAGTTAGGGAGGATTCCCTCTTTTTCTATTGATTGGAATAGTTTCAGAAGGAATGGTACCAGCTCCTCCTTGTACCTCTGGTAGAATTCGGCTGTGAACCCATCTGGTCCTGGACTTTTTTTGGTTGGTAAGCTATTGATTATTGCCACAATTTCAGCTCCTGTTATTGGTCTATTCAGAGATTCAACTTCTTCCCGGTTTAGGCTTGGGAGGGTGTATGTCTTGAGGAATTTATCCATTTCTTCTAGATTTTCTAGTTTATTTGCATAGAGGTGTTTGTAATATTCTCTGATGGTAGTTTGTATTTCTGTGTGATTGGTGGTGATATCCCCTTTATCATTTTTTATTGCATCTATTTGATTCTTCTCTCTTTTTTTCTTTATTAATCTTGCTAGCGGTCTATCAATTTTGTTGATCCTTTCAAAAAACCAGCTCCTGGATTCATTTACTTTTTGAAGGGTTTTTTGTGTCTCTATTTCCTTCAGTTCTGCTCTGATTTTAGGTATTTCTTGCCTTCTGCTAGCTTTTGAATGTGTTTGCTCTTGCTTTTCTAGTTCTTTTAATTGTGATGTTAGGGTGTCAATTTTGGATCTTTCCTGCTTTCTCTTGTGGGCATTTAGTGCTATAAATTTCCCTCTACACACTGCTTTGAATGCATCCCAGAGATTCTGGTATGTTGTGTCTTGGAGAGCCATCAGAAATAATGCCACATATCTACAACTATCTGGTCTTTGACAAACCTGACAAAAACAAGAAATGGGGAAAGGATTCCCTATTTAATAAATGGTGCTGGGAAAACTGGCTAGCCATATGTAGAAAGCTGAAACTGGATCCCTTCCTTACACCTTATACAAAAATCAATTCAAGATGGATTAAAGACTTAAATGTTAGACCTAAAACCATAGAAGCCCTAGAAGAAAACCTAGGCATTACCATTCAGGACATAGGCATGGGCAAGGACTTCATGTCTAAAACACCAAAAGCAATGGCAACAAAAGCCAAAATTGACAAATGGGATCTAATTAAACTAAAGAGCTTCTGCACAGCAAAGGAAACTACCATCAGAGTGAACAGGCAACCTACAAAATGGGAGAAAATTTTCGCAATCTACTCATCTGACAAAGGGCTAATATCCAGAATCTACAATGAACTCCAACAAATTTAAAAGAAAAAAACAAACAACCCCATCAAAAAGTGGGCAAAGGACATGAACAGACACTTCTCAAAAGAAGACATTTATGCAGCCAAAAAACACATGAAAAAATGCTCACCATCACTGGCCATCAGAGAAATGCAAATCAAAACCACAATGAGATACCATCTCACACCAGTTAGAATGGCAATCATTAAAAAGTCAGGAAACAACAGGTGCTGGAGAGGATGTGGAGAAATAGGAACACTTTTACACTGTTGGTGGGACTGTAAACTAGTTCAACCCTTGTGGAAGTCAGTGTGGCGATTCCTCAGGGATCTAGAACTAGAAATTCCATTTGACCCAGCCATCCCATTACTGGGTATATACCCAAAGGACTATAAATCATGCTGCTATAAAGACACATGCACACGTATGTTTATTGCGGCATTATTCACAATAGCAAAGACTTGGAACCAACCCAAATGTCCAACAATGATAGACTGGATTAAGAAAATGTGGCACATATACACCATGGAATACTATGCAGCCATAAAAAAATGATGAGTTCATGTCCTTTGTAGGGACACGGATGAAATTGGAATTCATCATTCTCAGTAAACTATCGCAAGAACAAAAAACCAAACACCGCATATTCTCACTCATAGGTGGGAACTGAACAATGAGAACACATGGACACAGGAAGGGGAACATCACACTCTTGTGACTGTTGTGGGGTGGGGGGAGGGGGGAGGGATAGCATTGGGAGATATACCTAATGCTAGATGACGAGTTGGTGGGTGCAGTGAACTAGCATGGCACATGTATTACATATGTGACTTACCTGCACGTTGCGCACATGTACCATAGAGCCTAAAGTATAATGATAATAATAATAATAATAATAAAAAGAAAAAAAAGAAATAAAACCTTAGGTTTATTTCCATGTTCAACTCAGGTTCATTTTTCTTCTTTCTTTTTTTTCTTTTCTTTTTTTTTTTTTTCAAGGCAGAGGCTTGATCTGCCACCCAGGTTGAAGTGCGGTGGCGTGATCTTGGCTCACTGCAACCTCCACCTCCCGGGTTCAAGCAGTTCTCCTGCCTTAGCCTCCCAACTAGCTGAGATTACAGACACGTGCCACCACGCCCGGCTAATTTTTGTATTTTTAGTAGAGACAGGATTTCAACATGTTGGCCAGGCTGGTCTCAAACTCCCGACCTCAAATGATTTGCCATCTTGACCTCTCAAAGTGCTGGGACTAGAGGTGTGAGCCACCGTGGCCCGCCAGGTTCATTTTTCTATGGCAGCAATAATATGAGAGAAATACAAATGAGAGTAAGATGTGATATATAAGAGCCAGTAAAAATGTGAGATGTCTAGGAATTGTGTTACTGAAAATAATTAGGCAGTCTGTGGAGTAAATTTTAATATGCTAATAGGAGAGAGAGATAAATTAATCTAAATTGGGGTTTTTTGACCTCAGCACCATTGATGTTTTGGACCAGATAATTCTTTGTCATGGAGGACAGCCCTGTGCATCAGAGGATGTTTGGCGTTCTTGCCTCTAGGTTAGTAGCATCCACTCTGTTTTGACAAAAATATCTCTAGATATTGCCAAATGTTCTGAGAGTGTAAAATTGCACCGACCCAAATAAATGGGGATATAATCCGTATTCTTACAAGAGATAACCTGATGTAAGATGTCTTATCTTCACAAAGTAATCTATGATTTCAATGCAATCACACTAACAATTTAATTTTTAAAATCTTTATAAATTAACATTGGTATACATATACATATAATATACAAAGAAATTCAAAACTATCGGTAGCTAAGTCAACATCATTAAAAAATAATAAAGAAGGGGCCTGCCTGGAGAGCCAAAAAATATTTTAGTACTTCAAAGTCACAATCATGATAACAGCAACAACAACAGTAATAATAAACTGTATTAACTAAAGATATTTAAAAACTTGAAGAAAATAGAGTGCTTGCGTAGATAGAAATAAAAATGAAAATTTATAATACTCTGAAGTGAGCATCAACACTTCATATGTTGAAGACATGTCAGATAATTGGGTGTATAGTGTTAGAAAAACTGAATTAGCATAAAGGGAATAGTAATATTAGATTTCTTTCTAATGGCACACATAAAAATGGATTCCAGTTGGTTTAAAGACTTACAATATATAATTAATAAAAACACAGAATAAATTTCTGACCTAGGGTGGCAAAGATGTTCCTAAACTTTCAAATGCACCAAAATAATGTTAAATATGATTGTTATAATTACATCACAATGTTATATTTCTCCTTGTTGAGTGTGAGCATGGTCAGAGTTAAAAGTTATAAGACAAAATATAATAAATACTCTAAAGTCTAAAATAACAAGAGATGCAACTTTAGAATAGGCAGAGAGATTCTCTGAATCGACAAGAGAAAGACAAAATGCAAGTAGAAGAAATGTACAAAAGAAATAAAAAGTCAGTTTACTTGTGAGGTCGAGGGGGGCAGATCACCTGAGGTCAAGAGTTTGAGATCAGCCTGGCCAACATGGTGAAACCCCATCACTACTAAAAATACAAAAATTAGCCAGAAGCAGTCACCAAAACTAATGAATATATTTAAAAAATTCATAAGTATTATTAAGCAGAGGGAAGCAAGTTAGAATAACAATAAGATGTGGCTTTGTCTATTGGATTGGCGATAATCAAAAAAGCTGGAAAATGCCAAGTGTTACTGGGAATGTGAGTTTCACTGCTGGTAAGATTGCAGGGACTGGCACTCATTCTGGAAATCTCCATATGGGGATAGGTGCAAGGTTATTCATTGCAGCAGTGTTCTTAGCCAGGAAAATGAATTGAAAGCAAATTGACTATCAATCATCTAGAGTGAATAGATAAAATGCGGCAGATGACACCATGGTGTGCTATAAAGAAGTTAGAAATTGTGACTTAGATATACACAGTGCATCATGGATTAGATCATATACATGCATTCTCTCTTTCTCTCTTTGTGTATGAAAGAACATTATATTAGATATATTTTCAATAAAAATTTGTATATAGCTACATTTTTAATATATGTGTTTGGCAAATGAGCATGTGTGTGTGTGTGTGTGTGTGTGTGTGTGTGTACTTGTCCCCCACATAAATTGGAAATGTTCACATTAAGGCTCAAGTGTAAAGCCATTTATGTTCCTTTTTCTATTTTATGCCATCTTGCTGTATGCAGTTCCTTGTTGTATTTGTTCAGGTCTTTTTTGATTCGTGAGTCTTATAGTTCGCATTACTCTTAACTTTGGGTTAGCCAATGG
Source organism: Pongo abelii (assembly GCF_028885655.2). Classification (NCBI taxonomy): domain Eukaryota; kingdom Metazoa; phylum Chordata; class Mammalia; order Primates; family Hominidae; genus Pongo; species Pongo abelii. The sequence continues at coordinate 28,284,739 of NC_071988.2, forward strand.
TAAGAATGATGTGAATGTTATGTTTTAAAGTTCATAACTGGAAAAAAACAACAGTTATTCAGGCAAAGGTAAAGGACTGTAGGATTCTACAGCACTTTCTTTAATTTATCACTAATCTAAACCTTTCCTGGGGTAAATAAAAAACGTCGAGAGGAATCTATCCAATTCCATTATCAGTCAGCTTCTATTTCTTCATCAATACTTGCCGACAGTTCTGTCATTCTACAGAAGCATTCAGTCAGGGTCCAGGCATTGTTCTATCAACTGAAAACATAGCATTCAGTTAGGGTCCAGGCATTGTTCTATCAACTGAAAACGTAGCAGAACAAGAGCAGATTAGGTCTTTGCTGTTATGGATCTCTCATTTTAATAAACCAAGCAAAAAATAAATATAACGTTTTTATAGTTTGAAAAGGGCTACAAAGAAAAGTTTTAAAAAATGTGATAGTAAGTATATGCCAGGGTTGTGTATGTATGTATAGGTAGAAGGATATCATGGTGACCTGGATTATTAAGAAAATTCTCTCCAAGAATGTGGTATTTGATCAGAAACCAGTGAACAAGAAGAAATCAGCCAAGGTAAAATGAGGGAACTGAAGATTTGATCTCCTAATTTCCAATGTGCTTCCAATTAGAGCACACTGTTTCCAAGAAGATGGGCTATTTCTGTTTTATAAAGGGCCCATATGTTAATTTTATCATTCAATTTAATACATTTGAAGCTTATTGATCGTATAGTTTTATATTTCCCCTTAAATGGTTGTAAGAGATAAAGAGAATATTATTGAAGAAATAACACTGAATTACCATATTAATTATTTCTATAATTATTAAAGGCGGAGTCTGTCTTTGTTGTCTAGGCTGAGGTGTATCAGCTATTCTCAGGTGCTATAATCACGTACTGCAGCCTCATATTCCTGGTCTCAAGTGATCCACCTGGCTCAGCCTCCTGAGTAGCTGGAACAATGAGAGCACGCCACTGTGCCCAGCTTCATTCTTTCAATTATCCAATTTTTATTACATGTCATAGGGTTTCAACTCTTTTAAAGAAAGAAAAAATTGTGATTTGTTCCACTGCAAAACATATCAAATATATAAAAGTCAGGCATTATGTAAATAAGAAAACTAATCCCTCCCCCCACACCCTACCTTTTAACTGAATTATTCAGTTGCCACGATTTTTGTTTGCTTTAACAATAAAACACCCAGAAATTTTCTAATAGGTTGGTCTAATGTGGGAAACGTGTCTCAAGATATTTAAAGTGCAATACAAAAAATCTAATGTATTTTAGGGGGCAGAATTACATGACCCCCTATGTAAAATGCATTAAAAATCACAATGATTCTTTCACCTGTGAATTATTCCCTGCAAGGATAAGGGACAAAAGATTATTTACACCTTTGGAAATCAACTTTCCACTTTCGTTTCTCCTCATCCTTACTAGTAAACAATGTAAATACCTGCCAAAATTTTAGTGGTGGATTTGTGAAGGAGAAATTTCCAAATATTCTAGGAAGTGGTTTTGGGATAAGTTATGATCAGCAAACTTCAAAATGTAAAAACATGATGGAAAACCATGCTAGGCATCCAAATGTAATGCATTTAAATGGAGATAGCAGCATTCGTATTTCATAAATGTGCAATAATTTGGCAAGAAGTAAAATATGTGAAAGCAGAGAACAATCATATGTTAACCCAGTCTAATGTTCAGGGAACAATCTCAGGTTCATTTGAAAATTTGCAACTGTTTGTAAGTGTTTTAGATGCTTTCATGCTTAGTTTATCAATTTGAAAAAGTTATGCACATATTGTAAAATTCTTGTGCATATGTTACCAGCTCTTCTTTTGCTGTTTATATCACCACTAATTAACATTTTTAATTAAGACAAAAAACACTGTTAGCATAATACATGAAAAATTGGAGCAGGTGCTCAGGGTAATAATTTGTATAAATAGCTATTGCCTTACACTAGCATCTAAATTATAATCATTAACTAGCTTTTTAGTGGATCAAAGTGAAATTCAGCCTTTTATTTAATTTAAGGAAAAAAAAGGAAAAGAATAAAACTACAAAAATAAGTGCAGAAGCTACAAAATTCTGTTATCCTCATTTTAATCCTATTCCATGCTACATTTAAAATTTAACCTTCTTAAAACCCATGTGGTCCTCTTTTCCTCTGCCATCTCTGATCTTCTGGTCCTTTTTAGCTCATTCCTAAAGGCATAGTCCTCAAAAGAAATTTTCTTCCTCCCTTTTTCTGCTTCCTAACTTTCTTCTTCTCCCATCAGAAGCAGGTTTCCTACAGCACTTTATACTATGTTTCATTAAAATGGGTACTCACCGAATTTAAATTAGTTAACAAAATATATCTATTCTACATAGTAAAGGACTAAACTACTGGAGGACTTACATTGCCAATACATTGCTAAATTAAATTAATTTAGCTCAGTGAAGTAGAGTAATTTTAATTAGCTACTTAAAGAGAACAATTAATAGTAGATGTATCACATTGATACGCTTATTCATGTGGTTTCAAATTTATCTGAAACTCAGTGGCGTCACTTCCTGTTCCTGCTACAAAGCTTTCTCTTCTGCCTTGTTCAAAATCTAAGTTGGCATCATTAGCCTCCTAAATACCCAAGAAAAAACCGAAGAAGAAACTGGAGTTCACCTCTAATATTTTTTCTTTTTCTTCTCTACTAGAATATTCAATGCTCATAATTCATCGTGATACTAAAATTTAATGAGCATGTATTATGCACTTTGCTCAGTGCTGAGGATGCAAGTACATGTAAGATCTTATGTCCTAGCCATGCTCTCTTGAAATGTCTCTACTATCACCCTTTTTATCACTTCAAGCCTTGGCCCTATTTATGATCTCATTGTTTACTGGACCATTTTAGCAGCTTTGTTTTTATTTTTTAGTCTGTAGCCTTTTAATCATCACATTATGGCAAGTTTATTTATTTTTCCATTTTTATAAAGAAATTCTACATTTCTTTATTTGCCTATAGGTATGTAGCAGCTATAGTTGTCCTTTCTATGTAGAAACTTAATTGTGGAATGTGTATTAGCAATAATAAAAGATATGGCAGCATTATTACTTAATTTTTAAGTATTATAAACAACTTTCCACTAGATAACATCACCTATGTATATGTATATGTGTGTGTGTAATGTATGTGTGTGTGTATTCATATAAGGGTGTGTGTGTGTAATGTACTTGTGTGTGAATTTATATAGGAGTGTGTGTGCATTCATATAAGGGGGTGTGTGTGTAATGTACTTGTGTGTGTATTTATATAGGAGTGTGTGTGCGTATTTTCTCTTTTCTCCCCCAAAATTGCATACTTTCTATTGCGACTTAGTATTTTACTATAGCATTCATAATCTGATCCTGGTCTATTTTGCCAGGTTTGTTCCTCACCCAGTCATTCTTCCAGTATATGCAAACTCTATATTTTGACCATGACAAAGTACTATTTACAATTCCCCTTGGAAGTCTGACCAGACACTCAGAATGAAATAAAGAATAATAATTACTAAGACATATGTAGCACTTACTCTACACCATGTATTCTAAGTTCTTTAGTAATGTTAACTCATTCAATAACTTGTGAGGTGGGTATTAGTATATTACCCATATTATAATTGAGAAAACCGAGGTACAAATAATTTGAGACATTGCTCAGATTTCCTCAGGATTTAAATGTCAAGTCTGGGATTCAAGTTCAGAGAATTTGCCCTCAAAAATTTTTACTCAAACCACCAACCTGAACTGGTCCTCTCACCAAGTTCCCGTATTAGAGTTTCATAGCACCATTATAGCCTGTATTTTTTAAGTCATAATAAAAATGCAACCACAGCGTATCATTACATGATACATTTGAGCTACACAAATATGAGGCCATGCTATATTTAAAACCTGTAAAGATGGGATCTATTTTGTGTCTATTAAAATGAAGTATTTATAACACAATATATTATTCAATGTCAACTGAATAATGCAGTTCTTCACAATAAGTTCAAAGACAGGGTTAGATATAAGATTATTTATAAACTATTACCCAATGAAAAATAGGGGAACTATTAAAACATTCATCAAACTGTAAGATGCATAATTCTCATGTCTACTCTAAAATAGGATGTGCACATTAATGATTCACAGTTGTAATATTTTAAAATATATTAAAATTACTGATTAAAACTTTATTAAGGACTTTTTTTCTACTTTAATTTCACAGACATTTTAAATTTTATAACCTTAAATGTTTGTGTTTTCCTTTTTGTGTATGAATGTCAATTTTGTTATAAGCAGAGTTAGGACAGAACTGATCAGTAATCTACAAGTGAAAAAGAAAGATATTCTAAGCCCCCACAATACTCTTTTGGCTGTAATAGTACTTCTGTTTGATGTATGATCATTACTTGATATGCTTTTAGCTTATTGATTCTAAGACCAAAAGAGAACCAACTCTATAAGTTTTGTAGTTGTATTTTTCATAGTACTTGCTACTCTCTAAAGTTATATTATTTATGTACTTGTGTATTTCTGTATTTTCTGTTCCTACAGTAGGATGTAAGGTTCATATGGCATGTATTTTTTCTGTCTTATTTACCACTGAATAAATAGAATTTGGAAATTTTGGGCCCATAAAGCCATTCAGGAAGCATTTATGTAATGGCATCTGCTTCAGATTTTACATCCGGTGTAAGGAAACTTCAAAATTTATGTAGAAAATCAAGACATGTGAGCAAGTCTGTATACTAGATACAATGGTATGCTCCATTTTTAATATGAATGTGTTTTTTTTCAAGAGGATACAACAAACAGGCTTTAGAAACTCTACTATGGTAGATATTTCACCACCAAATCTATTGAACACTGGTTCTATTACATCAAAATCTGAAGAAAAAATGGAAAAATACATCAAAATTTGAAAAAAAAATGGTTCAAATAAACAAATACAATTCTTAAATAAAACAGTAAACTTCTTAAGAATGTGCATTATTAATAATCTTGTAGAGATTCTGATATCTTAAGATAAATGTATTTCATGCCTAAATGCAGTAGTTAAGATTTAGTTGTCTGTGTTGTATGTTTGTTGCTATTTTATAAATATGTTTTAGATGATAAACTTTGCAGACATTGTTCAACATGCATATTATTTATAAAGATTTACTTAATAACTGTTTCTCCAAAGTTATTTTCCAAATCGTATGTGTTGTTTTATTCAATATGCATACATAAAAATATACCAACAAAAATTGAAATTAAAAGTTGATTAATCACAATTAGACTCTAGTAAAACAATTATTCACTTTTTCCTATATGCCATTATAGATTCTACTATTTATATATATAAATATATGTGTGTGTATATATGCATATATGTATGTGTTTATGGTTCTTATGTGGAAGTTATGACATAAATTCTTTCTGCATTTTTGCATCGTCTTGATAGGTATTATTTAAATGAACAAACCAAATGCATTTAATTGATGTAACATAATCATCTTAACCACATTATATTGCTTAACAGCAAGTTGTGTTTAGATGTTTACCACTGGAGATGAAATTGCAATGGATATCTTCAGGTATTGTGCCTTTGCTCTAATTTGAATAATTGTCTTGGAATACTTTCCCTATAGTCAACATATATGAAAACATCAGTTCTCCATATTTGGAGAATCACTTTCTAAAAAAGGGTTTGCATTTTTGCAAGCCCTTTTCAAAAGGGTTTATATATTTTGCATTTTATGTTGCCATCATTGTGAATATTAATATCAAAAATTGATTACATTGTTTCATCATGGGAGGAAAAGGCAAACAAAAAACACTACTTCTTGGAGAAGAATACAGTTATAAATCAAGAATAGTGCTTGATAACCTAGTCTACTAGAAGTAGATATTGAGATCTCAAGGAGAGGGTTCACTGTCCAACTATAATCTGAAGGTGAAGGACAGGAGATTGATTTCATAAATACATCAAGGGTATAAACATCAATAAAAGCAGAGATGAATAAAATTCAAGGATGAAGAAGGAAAGCAAGGAGAGAGACTCATTACCCACACAACATGGTTTACAGGAATGCATTAAGAAAGGAGATCCCTGCGGAGGCTCAGGAAGAAATCCTCCAAGGGCAACCATTCCTTCCTACAAAATGAGAAGCCTGCAAGGTAAGGAGTAGCCAGTCAATAGTCTGCCCTTTCCTGGATAGATCTATGATTCACTGTGTTTGGTGGATGCACAAATAAATAACTACTTCCAATTTTTCATTTTAAAAAGTGAGAATATATAATATACTCTCTGGCATAGATCTCGCTGGTATCTGAGGGGACGGGGAGCACTTCTGCAGCATACTTTGCAGAATGCAAAGGAATGAGCTGGAGCTAAAACGAGCCCAGGATAACACCAGGATCGTCAACAAAAACGTGAAATGGCATTTAAATACTCTATTTTATTAAAATAGATTTAAACACGTCTTAATGTCTTCATTGGCAATTATTTCTATTCTTAATGTCCTATTTAAAGTACAATATATAATTTCCTTCTGAATATGAATAGAAAACTATTAATGCACCTTAGGTCTTTCACAAGTCCTTTCATTCACCAAATAATTTTCAGCAAAATCTGTGCATGTACATGAGAAAGAGGGACAGGATGGGGAAAGAGGAGAGGGAGAGAAAGAATCAGTCTTTTAAAAAAATGGGCAAAAATCTATAGATTTCTTGAGGCAGGTATTCACTATTCCCCAAACCTCTATTTATAACTGCTATAAAATAATAATCCCTCTTTCTTGTTCACTTTTATGGGCCTGTCTACACCCTTAGAAATATTGTGTTTAGGTGAAGAACTAGAAATCTTGAAGACAGTAAAATCATGACTTGAGCATTTTAAGATTTAGCAGAGGACCTTGCCAGCAGAAGTCTGGCTTTGCATTTAACCCTCAAAGAAAAGATTCATTATCAAATATTTGTGAGTTTTGAACAAAGCTAGATAAATTTTGGTCTGTCACACATACAAATATAATAAGAATTTCCAAAAGTGTTCTTTAATTTTTTCTATTATGCTTATTTATCAAATAATTCAAACTAAAATGCTTTATTGAATTTGTCAAAAATAAATATCTTTTCTAAATTACTAACTTCCAATCTCTTAGGTATCTACTCCTGATATTCAAACCATTTATTCACTTAAACAGGCCCTATGAGAAGCACTTTTTCCCCAGAAAACAATAGATGTATATAAGCCTATACCTAATATCGCAAAGCCAAATACTGAAAGGTTGCATCTGTAAATGGCAACCAAATCCACTGGCATGATTCTTCACTAGAGTATCAGATTTAAACATTTTGGAGTTTTTGCTAGCTGCTGGAACTACGAATTAGTTCTTCTATGAAGAAAACATTTCAAACATACTTCAGAAACAAGTATGCAGTGGCAGAGACATAGTTTGCTGTTTAATAACTACCAAATAAGCTGGGGAAAAAAATATAATATCATAGTTACCATGTCAAGTTTCTGGAAACAGTAGCCCATTTAAATGTGCTCCATGTAATTTCAGAAAAAGTGAAAGTCTATTAAGTAAAATTGTTGCTAGGAACTACGAGATCCTTGGGTCCCTGTATCTACACAGTGCCAAAGAAGAGTAATAAGGGTAAGATTGTGCTTACCATCTGAGTTTTGGAGTTAGACATACAGGACATTTGATTTCAATGACGCTGAGACTCCTCATTTTTTTTTTTTTGTCTGAAGTGAAAAAAATATCTATTTCTTAATCTTGCCATCAGATAAAAACAATGTAGAGAATATGATATGAGGCCTATGGTAGTTACTAAATAAATGATGACGATATAGTAATTGAGTACATCTAGAGAATTTGTTTGGCTTACAATGTTTAGAGAAACGGATGCAATATGATATGATATGCTGTGATATGTTATATAATTATATTTATGTTATAAATTTTTCATACGATAAGTTGAAGGATGTTTACTTGATTCCTCGACTCACCTTAATTTGTGAACTCTCTATATACTTTATGTATCAGCTTATCATTCACGTTCTGTGGAATGTACTCCCTCATCTGTCCTACACCAGATTATTACTAATATGCTTGTCTGCCAAAATACTATGTGCTTGTTTTATCATATTACTCTAGACATTTAATTGCAATGCTGCCTTAATTTTGTATAATTCTAAAAAACATCTGAGAAGAAAAAATAATTGTGTGTATGTATGTGTGTGTGTGCACACATGTATAAGTGTTACTCTTCCAGTTTAAGTTTAGAAGAGCATCTGATCCTAGTAGGAATTTAAAAAACTCATCCTCTAAGCTGATATATGCTATGCTACTTGACTACCTTTGCCGTGATGGAACCCAAATTTTTAACTCACTGAAAAGGAAGATTAATCAGAAACTTGAACATTTTTGTATTATGAATAAAATATATGGATAATAACAGTGATTTCAGGAAGAAAAAAATAACTATAAAATGTATACACCAAAAAGAATCTTTTTGGTTTTCAGTTTCTTTCTTTCTTTATTCGAAAGGGTTAAAATAAGTAAGTTTCATTCAAGAGGAAACTTAATAAATTTTTTAAGAGACTCATAACAAATTGTGTGTCCTTCAGGAAAATAGTTTGTTATATAAATAAATATTAAACAGAAAAAGTTTTATATGTTACAAAGTATTCTCGTGATTTCTTCCTTAGATATTTGAAAAAATGTATTCTCTGTAAATTCTATCACTATCACAGTGAAGTGAAAGATAAGACCCCCTCCAACATCCACCCATCCAGGGAAACAGATAATTTTGAGACAATCTGAGAAAATGCTTTGCTTATTTGTTTTTATATTTAAAAGCTGTCATTAGACGGATATCTACTAGACAGTTGGTTTTGCTTCAAATCATAAATCTGTCATGGCCAGCTTTATCATTTGCTGTCTGACACTTTCCAGTACTAATAATCTCTGTGAAGAATACGAAGTCGAAGTGGAAAACTCTTTGTAAACGCCCTCTGTAGTACATTTGTCAGTTTCATGTTTTTAACTCCTGGTTGCTACTGTGGGGACATTCCTAATTCATTCTCATTTCAGAGTCCTCATTTTATCTACTTTTCAGAGTGCAGCGTTATCTGATGTTATTTCATGCTGAGATGAAACACTGACTATATCAGTAGGGATAACTGCTGAGAAGAAAGAACAAAAGAATTGCATATATCTAACAGTCCAGGATTTTCACGGGTTGTGCTGAGCTAGAGGATTTACTTATATTTCAAAAGGATTGTTTCGTAACGTATCGGTTCCTATAAACTTTGAGCCGTGCAAAGGAAGTAAGAACTCAACCACAAGTTTCAGATATGGGTGAATTTTTCAAAGTGATCTTATTTTTGTTACTTTATTTCCCATAAGAAAACAGTTTTGCATAAGCAATAAAATTGTCCTTGGGAACTTTGATCTAAAGGATAAAATTTAAGAGTTTAATCACTTAAAATAGACAAAAACTTTACACTTACTCATCTGATCACTTTGCAAATGTGATCACAGAGTGCTACTGGAAGTAAACACTTAAGAGAACCATGACTTGATGAAAATAATTGAGATTATGTAATCCATAGCCTTAAAAAATAAGTACAATTTGTCTTGTTTCTCTTAGAATATATTGTCTTGATTTCATGCCTAGAATACATTTAGAAAAATACCTGTTTCCATTTTGATGACTTGAATCTAAGGACATTAGGGATTCTAAACAATCTGAACATATCTTGAAAGCCCTTTTAAAAGTTATGTAGGAAATTCTTAGTGGCTTTTAATTTTAGCCCTAGTTGAGATATATGCAACCATTTTCAAACATGACATATCATTACTCCAGCTTAAAGGTACATAAAGCAGAAATATGTGTACATACCTGGAACATACTGCAATATAGCAGTTAGTTAAAAACAAAAGTCAGGATAGTAGGAGTGATAATAGTAGCAGTAATAATAGTTTTTTAAATATTCGTTTTGAAAAGCCAGTTTAAAAGAGACTAATAATGTTTGATAACGAGTATCAGAGACACTAATGAATAGATTAGATTTGTAATTACCAAATCACAAGTAATGCTAATCATGGTTCATTTATTATTAGAACAATGCTATGTATTTGTTAGGCTAGTATTTAATTAATATGCATAGAATTATAACCAAATTCAAAATAAATACAATAGCCTAGTGTGTTTCATCTTAATTATATTTCTATTTGTATTATATTTTCTTTTTCTTCTCTCAAAGAATAAAATATTTCATGAAAACCTTCATAATAAGAAATATTATATGATTAAATGTTTAATCTACTAGGAAAAATTGAAAAGAGCAAGTTGTTATTTTATAATGCATTCTTACCTTATGTGCCATTACAGCAAAATTCTGACTTCAGAATTCCAGGTTTGAAGCCAGATCTTTGATCTCAGCTACCAATTTTTTAGCTGTCAACAATGTATTTGTTGTGATTCTATATTTGATTATTTATATAAGAAAGATATCACTTTTGGCTTTGAACATAATCATTGAATATTTAATATTAGACATTAGTATTTTATTTATGAGAAATGGCACATTAAAAATATAAAAGGTAGCATAGTCCAAAGTTACTTTTAAAATTAACTAATTTATTTGTCTTTGGAAGACTATAAAATTATCAAGGAATATTGCTGTATTTGGTATGTCACAGAGACTTTCACCCACAAAGCAGCCAATGGGAGTGCAGAGAGACTGTGAAGAGATATTTACACCTTTTATCAAATTCACTGTATACCAGTGCTCAGGCAATTTTTCACTACAAGAAGTGATCAATTATATACTAAAATATTGGAAGCACTGATAAGCTAAATTATGATATCAACACAAATTACAATGAAAAACAGAATAGTATAAGAATTAAACTGAGTGAAGAGAGAGTTAATAGATACACCATACAATATAAGAGAAATGGGAATGCAGTTAGGAGTAAGACGAAACTTGTATCCACGTTGTCAGGGTCATCAATGTAATTGTCCAGATGGGACACAGATTCCTTAATAGAATTAAGTGGACTAAATGGCATCTAACATTTGGCCTCCATATTCAAGATCCACTGAAAACGTTGGAATTGTGATGAACTGGAGAGCATGTATCAAATGGGAACAGAGTGTCCCACTCATTTGCTGATTTATATGATAATCTATTACTGTCATATTTTTCACAAAGAAAAGTAAAAATAGTTTTTGGAAATCTACTTTTTCCACTGGAAAGGGGGAGTTTGCTTTTTTAACTATTTCTTTATTTTTAAATAAACTATCATTTTTAGAGCAGTTTCAGATTCACAGCAAAATTGAGTGGAAAGTACAGAGATTTCCCATATGCTGGACAGCCTTCCCCTCTATCAAGGGGCCCAAAGGAAGTAGAGGTATAGCATAGATGCACAGCCTCCTCCTCTATCAACATCCCGCACCAGAGCGGTAAATTTGTTACAATCCATAAGCCTACATTGAGGTATTACTATGAACCAAAGTCCATAGTTCTATTGGTGTTGTACATTCTATGAGTTTGAGAAAATGTATCCATCTTTATGCATATCTGTTAGATACATTATATGTATCTGTCATTATGGTATCATACAGCATAGTGTTGTTGCTCTAAAAATCCTTGGTGGCCACCAATCCATCCTTTCCTCTTGATTAACTCCTGATAGCCACTGATGTTTTTTTACTGTCTCCATAGTTCTGCCTTTTCACTGATTTCATATAGTTGTAATCATACAGTATATAGCCTTTTAGATTGGCTTATTTCACTTAGTAATAAACATTTAAAGTTGCTCCATATCTTTTCATGACTTGATAGATCATTTTGTTAGCACTGAGTAATATCTCATTGTCTGGATGTACCACAGTTTGTTTATCCATTCACCTACTGAAGGACATTTTGGTTGTTTCCAAGTTTTAGCAATTATGAATAAAGCTACTGAGAGGTGACAGCGTGCTGGCAGTCCTCAACAGCCCTCGCTCGCTCTCGGCGCCTCCTCTGCCTGGGCTACCACTTTGGCGGCACTTGACGAGACCTTCAGCCCTCCGCTGCACTGTGGGAGCCCCTTTCTGGGCTGGCCAAGGCAGGAGCTGGCTCCCTCAGCTTGCAGGGAGGTGTGGAGGGAGAGGCGCGAGCGGGAACCGTGGCTGCCCGCGGTGCTTGCGGGCCAGCTGGAGTTCCGGGTGGGCGTGGGTTTGGCGGGCCCTGCACTCAGAACAGCCCACCGGCCCTGCCGCCCGAGCAATGAGGGGCTTAGCACCCGGGCCAGCGGCTGCGGAGGGTATACTGGGTCCCCCAGCAGTGCCAACCCACCGGCGCTGCGCTCGATTTCTCACCGGGCCTTAGCTGCCTTCCCGTGGGGTAGGTCTCAGGACATGCAGCCGGCCACGCCTGAGCCTCCCACCCCCTCAGTGGGCTCCCGTGCGGCTGGAGCCTCCCCGATGAGCACTGCCCCTTGCTCCACGGCGCCCAGTCCCATCGACCACCCAAGGGCTGAGGAGTGCAGGAGCACGGCGTGGGACTGCCAGGCAGCTCCACCTGCAGCCCCGGGTGCGGGATCCACTGGGTGAAGCCAGCTGCGCTCCTGAGTCTGGTGGGGACGTGAAGAACCTTTACGTCTAGCCCAGGGATTGTAAATACACCAATCAGCACTAGGTATCTAGCTCAGGGTTTGTGAATGCACCAATCCACACTCTGTATCTAGCTACTCTGGTGGGGACTTGGAGAACCTTTATGTCTAGCTCAGGGATTGTAAATACACCAATTGGCACTCTGTATCTAGCTCAAGGTTTGTAAACACACCAATCAGCACCCTGTGTCTAGCTCAGGGTTTGTGAATGCACCAATCCGACACTCTATATCTAGCTACTCTGGTGGGGCCTTGGAGAACCTTTGTGTCCATACTCTGTATCTAACTAATCTGGTGGGGAAGTGGAGAACCTTTGTGTCTAGCTCAGGGATTGTAAATGCACCAATCAGCGCCCTGTCAAAACAGACCACTCAGCTCTACCAATCAGCAGGATGTGGGTGGGGCCAGATAAGAGAATAAAAGCAGGCTGCCCGAGCCAGCAGGGGCAACCCGCTCGAGTCCCCTTCCATGCTGTGGGAGCTTTGTGCTTTGGCTGTTTGCAATAAATCTTTCTACTGCTCACTCTTTGGGTCAACACTGATTTTACGGGCTGTAACAGTCACCGGGAAGGTGTGCAGCTTCACTCCTGAGCCAGCGAGACCACGAACCCACCAGAAGGAAGAAACTCGGAACACATCCGAACATCAGAAGGAACAAACTCCAGATGCGCCACCTTAAGAGCTGTAACACTCACCGCGAGGGTCTGCGGCTTCATTCTTGAAGTCAGTGAGACGAAGAACCCACCAATTCCGGACACACTACTCTGTAGGTTTCTGTGGACATAAGTTTCAATGCATTTTGGTAAATATCAAGGAGTACAATTGCTGCAACTTATGACTAAAAATATGTTTCATTTTGTAGAAGCAGTTCTGCCAAACTGTTTTCTAGTGTGGCTGTACCATTTTGAATTCCCGCCAGCAATGAAACGAAGTTTCTAATGCTTCCCATTGTCACCAGTATTTGGTATTATCAGTGTCCTGGCTACTCAAATAGGTGCGTAGTGGTAACTTGTTTTAATTTGCAATTCCCCAGTGACACATGATGTTGAACATCTTTTCATATGCTTAGTTGCCATCTTTATATTTTTGATGCAGTTTCTTTTCAGATTTTTGCCGATTTTTAAATTTGAGCTGTTCATTTCCTTATTTTTAAAAATCCATTGTGTATTTTGAGTAAAAGTTATTTTTCCCCCGATTTGCCTTATGCAAATATTTTCTCTCAGTCTTTGGCTTGTCTTATTCTCTCCACAGTGTCTCACAGAGCAGAAGTCTTTAATCTTAATGAAATCCAGTTTTACAAATATTCGTACTGCTTTTGGTGTTGTATCTAAAGTCATCATATCCAAGGCCATCTAGATTTTTTTTGTATGTTATCTTCTAGGAAGTTTATAATTTTTCATTTTACAAGTAAGTCTATGTTCCACTTTTAATTGATTTTGGGGACGCGTGTAAGTGTTGTGTCTATATGTATACATATATGTATATATATATTTAACATGTGGTTATATAGTTTCATCAGCACAACTTGTCAAAAAGACTATCTGTTCTCCATTGTATTTTCTTTGCTCTTTTATCAAAGATCAGTTGACTCTTCATATGTGGTTTTAGTTCCGTGCTCTCTAGCCTGTTCCATATGTTTGTCTGTTCTTTCAGCAGTCCTGAAGAGTAATATAGCTTTATAGTTAGTCTTGAAGTTGGGTTGTGTCAATCCTCTGACTTTGTTCTTCCTGTCAATATTGTGTTAGCTATTCTTGGTCTTTTACCAAATCTATCAATTTTTAAATACTGTGAAAGTAGTTTATGTTTAATATTGTGTAACAACACTTTCTGTGCCAATGTAAACGTATGTGTATGTAATTTTTAGCCCCCAAAATTGTGTGTGAAGCCTGCCCCAATGTGTCAATGTAGGGTTTTGAAAAAAAATTCTAGATAATTTATTTATAGTATTATGGCAGCATAGTAAAAGATAAATGTGAATTCTCCAAAACTAGCAGAAGGAGGAGAACTGAACTTGTCACTTAAAAGTTGTTGTAGCAGGCAAGGCACGAATAAGAGGCTGTCAGTACTCAAAGCAGAAGGAGGGACTGTGGCCACCTATAGTTATAGTAAAATCAACCTCATGAAACTGTACCTAAAATAGAGAAAAAACAAGAGGAATCCCTGATTACTGAGAATAGCAATCAGTGCTGGAAGCATCTAAGGAGGTGATATGGTTTGGATCTGTGTCCCCACCCAAATCTGATGCTGAGTTGTAATCCCTGGTGTTGGAAGTGCGGTCTGGTGGGAGGTGATTGGGTCATGAAGGCAGAGTTCTCATGGATGGTTGAGCACCATCCCCACTTGGTGCTGTATAGTGAATGAGTGCTTCGAAGATCTAGTTGTTTCAAAGTGTGTGACACCTTCCCTCACTCTCTCGGTGCTGCTCCTGCCACGTAAGAGCTTTGTCATGAGTAAAGGCTCCTTGAGGCCTCCCCAGAAGCAGATGTTGCCATGTATCCTGTACAGCCTGCAGAACTGTGAGCTAATTAAACTCCATATATATATATGTGTATGTGTGTGTGTATATATGACATAATTATATATGAGTATATGACATGACATATATACACATATATGTATCTGACAATTATATGTATATATGGTGTGAAATATATACATATATGTATATATGATGTAATCATATGTGTGTATATATGACATGTATGTATGACATATATGTATATATATGACTTATATGAGTGTGTATATATATGACATAAATTACCCAGTCTCAGGTATTTCTTATAGCAATGCAAGAACTGATCATATAGGAGGTATCATTGAAAGCTACTAATTTGATATAAAAGCTCTTTATTATTGTAACGTGCCTTCTCATGTCATTTACTGTGTGAAAGTGCCTACTTCTTGACTTTGCCATGCCTCTGCTTCCTTTGGGCCCTCAAAAAAAAATTCTACATTCACCATTTAGAGTGCCTCCTCTGACTCTGCCCCAAAAATGTTCAATCATTATTTCTTTATGTAAGCCTTTGCTGATTCCCAAGAGCATAACAAATTTTTGACTGTATATGCTCATGATATCATATACTTCTATTTCATAATTCTTATTATTGTAAAGTAAATATTATAACTATGTGTTACTTCTATGTCACTTATCGGAATATTATATCCATAATGGCCAAAGCCATAAACTAGTCTCTCTTCACTATATACATCTTGTCTACAGCCTTTGCATACAGTCAGAATAAGAAACTATTTGTTAAGGGACTAAATACATTGTTGGCCTTTGTGAATATACTGATTGGCTATTTTTTTTTTCTGAAAAGACAGTTAAAAATTATTTCATTTAAATACTTGATGGAAATAAATACTTAGAAACTTTGGAAGTGGCCCCAAGAAATTACTGATGACTCTTATGTAAGCAAAAGCAGACTGTCAATTTCTAATTTAATGGCATTACTCGAAAATAATTACCACATACAAATAAGCCAAGAAGAATCCAAAATTATACTATATACCTTGGTGTGTAGCTGAGAGTTTCTTCATTTTTCATGCAATTATAATTGCTTTAACATTAATTCAATAAATATTTACTAAAATATACATTTATTTTGGAATTTGTGACTCATTTGAAGTGAGTATGCCCAGAATCATGACATGAGTTTTCTTTACAATACTAAACCTTTGATTATTATACTGAGGTTTTATTTTCTTGAAACTTCTAATAATAAGACAAAATTGCAGTTTCACAGCTGTGATGGTTCCTTGGTTTCCACGGAAGATTTTGCTTTCTCTTTTATATATAAAGCAGGAACTGAGAATCTATCCATATTCAAATGTTCCCCTCAGATGACGGCTCAATTATTATTGTTGGTACTAATCGTCTCAGTACTTGGCAAGGCTCATTCATGCTGCAGGAAAGCAAACTTTCCCAGAAATCAAAACACCAAATGTTCTGAACAAAATAATTGGAGGATAAGGGTCCCCTTAGAATCTGAAATTTTCACTTGACAGAACCTTGACAAATGTGAGTGGGTGTTTAATCAAAAGGATATTTGTCATAGAGCATAGCTCACAATTTTCAACACAGCAAAGGAAATATGTGGTCCCTATCGTGCAACTGGAGTTGAAATCCAGGTGGACCATTCCAAGTCTCTGATCCAGATTGATTTTTAATTCAGAAGTCAGTGGCTTGAAGATTCAATTTCTGGGATTTTCACAGATGTGAAAGCAATGGCTTCCTTTCCTACCAAAAGCAGTAATAGTAGTTTTGTGCCTGACTCCACTCACAAGTTCTACTAGCAGAGTCTAAGTGCCCGAATTAAGGAAAGAGGCAATATTTCTTTCCGCATGTTTATAAAATGAGAATCATATTCCAAGGGCCACAGTGTTTGTGTTTATGCAACTTCACCTTTAGAAATGGCTGAGAGACAGACAGACACACACACACACACACACACACACACACAGAGAGAGAGAGAGAGAGAGAGAATGTGAATTCATAATTTACTTTTCTTAACAAAGTTAACTTGCTCAAATTTCACAATTTAAGATTGACTGGCACGTCTTGGGAAAGGCCAGTTATTAAGTGTAAGGTATAGGACACTTTAGAGACTCTTTAAACCTATCTGTTACTTCTCAAATATGTCTAGCTATTAAGTAATGCTTTTTATGTCTAACCCATTGTTTTCATCCCTAAGTTAATGCATTTCGGAAATCTAAGCTATAAAAAAGTGTAAAGTAAAGAAAAACAATGCTCAAAAAGAGAACAACTATGTGTATGTATGTGATCCTACGTACCCCGACTATTTTGGGAGAAACCAAGTAGTTTATAAAGTAAGGACTTATGTAAAATAATCCTAACAAATAGTATTTTAATTGTCCTATTTTACAACTTAGCATATATTAAAGAACAGAGCACAGCAAGGTGATTAAAAAGCTTGATTTTTAATTCATGCTTTCTGACTTCTGGACCCACTTTCTCAGCTGCTATGGATAAGAGGTAACAAAATTTATCTCATTATACATTTTCCTTTCTTAAATAACATTATCTTTATGTAATTTTTATTTGTATGGGCATGCTATTACATTCCATTGATTTGTACATCAAACTGAGTATCCTAAATGTCCAAAATATTTCAGAACTTTGAAAATTTTCCTGATTTTTTGTTATGCCTCTGTATAATCAATCCACTCCACATCAGTTAGTGTGTTTATTATTATACATTGAACTGGGTTCATCGCTTTAACCAAGTGATTTTCTGTTTCTAAATTGCTATTTTTTCATCTTTGAATTTATTATTTATTCTGCCTCCACTACCTTATAATATAAGTGCTGCATTTTCCCTTAATACTTTCCTTATATCCTATAACTCATACCAATTTCACTCTCTTCTGTAACTGTAGGGATCATCTGCCCCAGAGACTGTAATTTACTGCATTATACTTTCTATGCTCTAATTTTTTTTTCTGTCCACATCCATTTTCATGCCTAAACATGCATACTGCTATGCTAGAAACTGGAAATGTAAGAATGAACACAAGTTACATTTCTTTCTCTTGATTTGCTCACAGATAGATGTCCATATGATCTTTTTACTATAAGTGAAATATATGATACCTACATTCAATTGAGCTTTAAGATTTACAAACTATCTGATTAAATTTTAATGTATTAGTAACCCCTTTACCAAATCCACACTTCAGAGAATGATAAGACTGTATCTCACAACTAAACTAAATAAAAGTTCAATATTCTGATGTTCCTGTACCCTATAAAAATATATTTTAAAAAACAGGTTAACCCAAATTGGAGATGGTGATTTGTTTTATAAATAAAATAACATAAAATAAAATATGTATGTGTAAATGACAAACTTCAATTATGCTTTACCATTTGCCAAAATTTTCTCTTCACTGTGTATCACCTTTTCTTTTATAAGTGGAAGCCTGTCCTTTACATTGTAAGATTTTTTTTTAAGATAATAAACAAATATCTTCTATTTTGGCATAACTTTTTGTAGGCCTAATATACTGCAATGTTAGGCAAGAAGCAGACAATAAAATTGTGTAATTAATGCAATAATTTCACGTGCAGGTCAAACAACTGACATCATTATTTTGTCTCCATATGTTCCTTAACTTTATATTCTGCCATTGCTAGATGTTTAAAATAATGCTTACCACAGTGGGTGTATTAGTTTTCTATTGCTGCATAACAAATTACAACAGACTTAATGGCTGAAAACAACACCCTTATTATTTAACCCTGTGCAGTTGAGGAGCCTGGGCACTATTTAGCTGAGTCCTCTGCTCAGGGTCTCGCAAGGATGCAAGCAAGGGTTGGCCAAGTAGCATGGTCACCTGGATACTTATCTGAGGAAGAATCTGCTTCTAAGGACACTCTGAATGTTGGCAGCATTTATTTCCTTATGGCTGTGGGCCTGAGAGTCCTATTTTCTCCCTTACTGCTAGTTGAGGGTTGCTCTCAGCCCCTAAAGGCCACCTGCGATTCCTTGACACGTGGTGTTCTTACAACATGGCAGCTTACTTGTTCATGGCCAGAAGGATAATCTCTCTCCCCAGTCTCCTAAAGTGGCATTATTTATAACATATTGTGATCATGAAAATAAATCTCAACACCTTTGGAATATAATATAGACTAATAAAGGGAGTGACATCCCATTAATGTTGTCATTTTTGGTTGATCCTTCTAGTCACAGGTTCTTCCTGTACCCAAGGACAGAGGAGTATTCATGTGTATGTCCACCAAATTGGTGTCTTGATGTCAGGATGGAAAGGCTAGGAAACTTTTTCCTATGAAGTTTGTTACTCTTAGTGAACATTTTTGTTCAATTTACTTAATTTTCCAAACATATATATCAAAGTGGACATGAATCTATTTAACCATCAGAGAACAGGACTAATAATTAGTAAGGATTTTTCAAAGCCAAAGTCCAGTTTCCCCCAATATTGACCTTTCACAATGAAGGCTTTAAATTGACAGATTTTAACGAAATCAGCCAAATAGTTATAGTCTTTTTCAAGAAATAGATTTTAACCCTGTCACTTACACATTCTATTTATGCACATCTTAATTAGCCAGGAGATGAGGGGTCCCCAAAATATGGGTATTTAAGGCTTTAAGAGAATACAAAATGTTAGTGTGTCTGACTGCGACACATATTTTTCATGAGAGATTGCCTGCTCACCAAATAAATTCCTTACTATCTATCTATCATGGTCTTCAATTTTCCAACAAAATAGCCTGATTCATCACTGTTATGCCAATGACACTCTGCTCTATCTATCGTTGCCTACTGATTCCACTGGGGATACTTTAATATTTCAGACTTCTGTGGACAATATTGTTTGATATTACAAAATTTCTTGCTCCTAGAAAACGTAGGCAAGAGGGAGTATGCATTGACATTGACTTTTCATATAGGAATATCAGCCACTTAAAATAGAAACAGATCTCAGACCATTCATTTTGAAATTTATTATATTCATGATAAAAATTAGACGTAATGAGGAAACATGATATGGCTTTTGCTGCCAAACTAATTACTCAAAATATTTAAGTCCAAGTTTCTAGCTTTAAAACAATGTCTGTATCCTATGTTAAAGATTAGAGAGATACCGTCCAAGCCAGGCCACACAAGACAGATTATAGCCTTAATGTTGTAATGGCAAAATTGCCTTGTTACGTGATGCTCAGAGTCATTTTTGGTCGCCTTGTTACATGATGCTCAGAGTCACTTTTGGTCACTCTGCCATTTCCAGTTCTTTCCAGTTCTCTTTGTCCCTTTTGCTCTTCTTCCTCCTGGTTCTTCTAATTATTTATTAAGTACATGTGTATAAGACATTGTGTCAGTTGTTTCATACAGAGTTTTACTCAAAGGAGGGACGAATTAATTTTCTCTAATTGTCTCAGGACCTAATTTCAATCTACACTTAGCTTTTTCTCACTACTCATCCTCATACTCAATGAATTACTATTGTCTGCTGCTATGTTCTCCAATTTCTAGTTATCCGGTTTTGAAAATCAGTCTCCTGAGACTCTGGGCACGGAATTCAAAAGCACTTGCTATCCTGATATTTGTTTTTTATTTTTATTTATTTATTTATTTTTCTTATTATACTTTAGGTTTTAGGGTACATGTGCGCAATGTGCGGGTTAGTTACATATCTATACATGTGCCATGCTGGTGCGCTGCACCCACTAACTAGTCATCTAGCGTTAGGTATATCTCCCAGTGCTATCCCTCCCCCCTCCCCCCACCCCACAACAGTCCCCAGAGTGTGATGTTCCCCTTCCTGTGTCCATGTGTTCTCATTGTTCAATTCCCACCTATGAGTGAGAATATGCGGTGTTTGGTTTTTTGTTCTTGCGATAGTTTACTGAGAGTGATGATTTCCAATTTCATCCATGTCCCTACAAAGGACATGAACTCATCCTTTTTTATGGCTGCATAGTATTCCAGGGTGTATATGTGCCACATTTTCTTAATCCAGTCTATCATTGTTGGACATTTGGGTTGGTTCCAAGTCTTTGCTATTGTGAATAATGCCGCAATAAACATACGTGTGCATGTGTCTTTATAGCAGCATGATTTATAATCCTTTGGGTATATACCCAGTAATGGGATGGCTGGGTCGAATGGAATTTCTAGTTCTAGATCCCTGAGGAATCGCCACACTGACTTCCACAAGGGTTGAACTAGTTTACAGTCCCACCAACAGTGTAAATGTGTTCCTATTTCTCCACATCCTCTCCAGCACCTGTTGTTTCCTGACTTTTTAATGATTGCCATTCTAACTGGTGTGAGATGGTATCTCATTGTGGTTTTGATTTGCATTTCTCTGATGGCCAGTGATGGTGAGCATTTTTTCATGTGTTTTTTGGCTGCATAAATGTCTTCTTTTGAGAAGTGTCTGTTCATGTCCTTCGCCCACTTTTTGATGGGGTTGTTTGTTTTTTTCTTTTAAATTTGTTGGAGTTCATTGTAGATTCTGGATATTAGCCATTTGTCAGATGAGTAGGTTGCGAAAATTTTCTCCCATTTTGTAGGTTGCCTGTTCACTCTGATGGTAGTTTCCTTTGCTGTGCAGAAGCTCTTTAGTTTAATTAGATCCCATTTGTCAATTTTGGCTTTTGTTGCCATTGCTTTTGGTGTTTTAGACATGAAGTCCTTGCCCATGCCTATGTCCTGAATGGTAATGCCTAGGTTTTCTTCTAGGGTTTTTATGGTTTTAGGTCTAACATTTAAGTCTTTAATCCATGTTGAATTGATTTTTGTATAAGGTGTAAGGAAGGGATCCAGTTTCAGCTTTCTACATACGGCTAGCCAGCTTTCCCAGCACCATTTATTAAATAGGGAATCCTTTCCCCATTGCTTGTTTTTGTCAGGTTTGTCAAAGATCAGATAGTTGTAGATATGTGGCATTATTTGTGACGGCTCTGTTCTGTTCCATTGATCTATATCTCTGTTTTGGTACCAGTACCATGCTGTTTTGGTTACTGTAGCCTTGAAACATAGTTTGAAGTCAGGTAGTGTGATGCCTCCAGCTTTATTCTTTTGGCTTAGGATTGACTTGGCGATGCGGGCTCTTTTTTGGTTCCATATGAACTTTAAAGTAGTTTTTTCCAATTCTGTGAAGAAAGTCATTGGTAGCTTGATGGGGATGGCACTGAATCTGTAAATTACCTTGGGAAGGATGGCCATTTTCATGATATTGATTCTTCCTACCCATGAGCATGGAATGTTCTTCCATTTGTTTGTATCCTCTTTTATTTCCTTGAGCAGTGGTTTGTAGTTCTCCTTGAAGAAGTCCTTCACATCCCTTGTAAGTTGGATTCCTAGGTATTTTATTCTCTTTGAAGCAATTGTGAATGGGAGTTCACTCATGATTTGGCTGTTTGTCTGTTATTGACGTATAAGAATGCTTGTGATTTTTGTACATTGATTTTGTATCCTGAGACTTTGCTGAAGTTGCTTATCAGCTTAAGGAGATTTTGGGCTGAGACAATGGGGTTTTCTAGATATACAATCTTGTCATCTGCAAACAAGGACAATTTGACTTCCTCTTTTCCTAATTGAATACCCATTATTTCCTTCTCCTGCCTAATTGCCCTGGCCAGAACTTCCAACACTATGTTGAATAGGAGTGGTGAGAGAGGGCATCCCTGTCTTGTGCCAGTTTTCAAAGGGAATGCTTCCAGTTTTTGCCCATTCAATATGATATTGGCTGTGGGTTTGTCATAGATAGCTCTTATTATTTTGAGATACGTCCCATCAATACCTAATTTATTGAGAGTTTTTAGCATGAAGGGCTGTTGAATTTTGTCAAAGGCCTTTTCTGCATCTGTTGAGATAATCATGTGGTTTTTGTCTTTGGTTCTGTTTATATGCCAGATTACATTTATTGATTTGCGTATATTGAACCAGCCTTGCATCTGAGGGATGAAGCCCCTTTGATCATGGTGGATAAGCTTTTTGATGTGCTGCTGGATTCTGTTTGCCAGTATTTTATTGAGGATTTTTGCATCAGTGTTCATCAAGGATATTGGTCTCAAATTCTCTTTTTTGGTTGTGTCTCTGCCCGGCTTTGGTATCAGTATGATGCTGGCCTCATAAAATGAGTTAGGGAGGATTCCCTCTTTTTCTATTGATTGGAATAGTTTCAGAAGGAGTGGTACCAGTTCCTCCTTGTACCTCTGGTGGAATTCAGGTGTGAATCCGTCTGGTCCTGGACTCTTTTTCGTTGGTAAGCTATTGATTATTGCCACAATTTCAGCTCCTGTTATTGGTCTATTCAGAGATTCAACTTCTTCCTGGTTTAGTCTTCGGAGAGTGTATGTGTCGAGGAATTTATCCATTTCTTCTAGATTTTCTAGTTTATTTACGTGGAGGTGTTTGTAGTATTCTGTGATGGTAGTTTGTATTTCTGTGGGATCGGTGGTGATATCCCCTTTATCATTTTTTATTGCATCTATTTGATTCTTCTCTCTTTTTTTCTTTATTAGTCCTGCTAGCAGTCTATCAATCTTGTTGATCCTTTCAAAAAACCAGCTCCTGGATTCATTAATTTTTTGAAGAGTTTTTTGTGTCTCTTTTTCCTTCAGTTCTGCTCTGATTTTAGTTATTTCTTGCCTTCTGCTAGCTTTTGAATGTGTTTGCTCTTGCTTTTCTAGTTCTTTTAATTGTGATGTTAGGGTGTCAATTTTGGATCTTTCCTGCTTTCTCTTGTGGGCATTTAGTGCTATAAATTTCCCTCTACACACTGCTTTGAATGCATCCCAGAGATTCTGGTATGTTGTGTCTTGGTTCTCGTTGGTTTCAAAGAACATCTTTATTTCTGCCTTCATTTCGTTATGTACCCAGTAGTCATTCAGGAGCAGGTTGTTCAGTTTCCACGTAGTTGAGCAGTTTTGAGTGAGATTCTTAATCCTGAGTTCTAGCTTGATTGCACTGTGATCTGAGAGATAGTTTGTTATAATTTCTGTTCTTTTACATTTGCTGAGGAGAGCTTTACTTCCAAGTATGTGGTCAATTTTGGAATAGATGTGGTGCTGAAAAAAATGTATATTCTGTTGATTTGGGGTGGAGAGTTCTGTAGATGTCTGTTAGGTCCACTTGGTGCAGAGCTGAGTTCAATTCCTGGGTATCCTTGTTGACTTTCTGTCTCGTTGATCTGTCTAATGTTGACAGTGGGGTGTTAAAGTCTCCCATTATTATTGTGTGGGAGTCTAAGTCTCTTTGTAGGTCACTCAGGACTTGCTTTATGAATCTGGGTGCTCCTGTATTGGGTGCATATATATTTAGGATAGTTAGCTCTTCTTGTTGAATTAATCCCTTTACCATTATGTAATGGCCTTCTTTGTCTCTTTTGATCTTTGTTGGTTTAAAGTCTGTTTTATCAGAGACTAGGATTGCAACCCCTGCCTTTTTTTGCTTTCCATTTGCTTGGTAGATCTTCTTCCGTCCTTTTATTTTGAGCCTATGTGTGTCTCTGCACATGAGATGGGTTTCCTGAATACAGCACACTGATGGGTCTTGACTCTTCATCCAATTTGCCAGTCTGTGTCTTTTAATTGGAGCATTTAGTCCATTTACCTTTAAAGTTAATATTGTTATGTGTGAATTTGATCATGTCATTATGATGTTAGCTGGTTATTTTGCTTGTTAGTTGATGCAGTCTCTTTCTAGTCTTGATGGTCTTTACATTTTGGCATGATTTTGCAGCAACTGGTACCGGTTGTTCCTTTCCATGTTTAGTGCTTCCTTCAGGAGCTCTTTTAGGGGAGACCTGGTGGTGACAAAATATCTCAGCATTTGCTTGTCTGTAAAGGATTTTATTTCTCCTTCACTTATGAAGCTTAGTTTGGCTAGATATGAAATTCTGGGTTGAAAATTCTTTTCTTTAAGACTGTTGAATATTGTCCCCCATTCTCTTCTGGCTTGTAGAGTTTCTGCCGAGACAGCCACTGTTAGTCTGATGGGCTTCCCTTTGTGGGTAACCCGACCTTTCTCTCTGGCTGCCCTTAACATTTTTTCCTTCATTTCAACTTTGGTGAATCTGACAATTATATGTCTTGGAGTTGCTCTTCTCGAGGATTATCTTTGTGGCGTTCTCTGTATTTCCTGAATCTGAATGTTGGCCTGCCTTGCTAGATTGGGGAAGTTCTCCTGGATAATATCCTGCAGAGTGTTTTCCAACTTGGTTCCATTCTCCCCATCACTTTCAGGTACACCAATCAGACGTAGATTTGGTCTTTTCACATAGTCCCATATTTCTTGGAGGCCTTGCTCGTTTCTTTTTATTCTTTTTTCTCTAAACTTCCCTTCTCACTTCATTTCATTCATTTCATCTTCCATCGCTGATACCCTTTCTTCCAGTTGATCGCATCAGCTCCTGAGGCTTCTGCATTCTTCACGTAGTTCTTGAGCCTTGGTTTTCAGCTCCATCAGCTCCTTTAAGCACTTCTCTGTGTTGGTTATTCTAGTTATACATTCTTCTAAATTTTTTTCAAAGTTTTCAACTTCTTTGCCTTTGGTTTGAATATCCTCCCGTAGCTTGGAGTAATTTGATCGTCTGAAGCCTTCTTCTCTCAGCTCGTCAAAGTCATTCTCCGTCCAGCTTTGTTCCGTTGCTGATGAGGAACTGCGTTCCTTTGGAGGAGGAGAGGTGCTCTGCTTTTTAGAGTTTCCAGTTTTTCTGCTCTGTTTTTTCCCCATCTTTGTGGTTTTCTCTACTTTTGGTCTTTGATGGTGGTGATGTACAGACGGGTTTTTGGTGTGGATGTCCTTTCTGTTTGTTAGTTTTCCTTCTAACAGAGAGGACCCTCAGCTGCAGGTCTGTTGGAGTACCCGGCCGTGTGAGGTGTCAGTCTGCCCCTGCTGGGGGGTGCCTCCCAGTTAGGCTGACCCACTTGAGGAGGCAGTCTGCCCATTCTCAGATCTCCAGCTGCGTGCTGGGAGAACCACTGCTCTCTTCAAAGCTGTCAGACAGGGACATTTAAGTCTGCAGAGGTTACTGCTGTCTTTTTGTCTGTGCCCTGCCCCCAGAGGTGGAGCCTACAGAGGCAGGCAGGCCTCCTTGAGCTGTGGTGGGCTCCACCCAGTTGGAGCTTCCTGGCTGCTTTGTTTACCTAAGCAAGCCTGGGCAATGGCGGGCGCCCCTCCCCCAGCCTCACTGCTGCCTTGCAGTTTGATCTCAGACTGCTGTGCTAGCAATCAGCGAGACTCCGTGGGCGTAGGACCCTCTGAGCCAGGTGTGGGATATAATCTCCTGGTGCGCCGTTTTTTAAGCCCGTTGGAAAAGCGCAGTATTCGGGTGGGAGTGACCCGATTTTCCAGGTGCCATCTGTCACCTCTTTCTTTGACTAGGAAAGGGAACTCCCTGACTCCTTGCGCTTCCTGAGTGAGGCAATGCCTCGCCCTTCTTCGGCTCGCGCACGGTGCGCGCACCCACTGACCTGCGCCCACTGTCTGGCACTCCCTAGTGAGATGAACCCGGTACCTCAGATGAAAATGCAGAAATCACCCGTCTTCTGAGTCACTCACGCTGGGAGCTGTAGACTGGAGCTGTTCCTATTCGGCCTTCTTGGCTCCTCCTTTCCTATCCTGATATTTGACTCTTAGAGATGCCAACTGTGATGCAGTAGAGCTCTGGTAAAGAGTGAAATGAGGACAATTTGGAATTAAACTACACATGTTTTCATTTATTTATATGGGAATGGATCTTAATGGTTTCAGAGAGGGTGTGAAAATAATCTACAGAAGGGAGTTACAACAGGGAAAATCCAGAAAATATCCTGGCTTCATGTCTTGAAATATATATTCTAGTGAGGGAGATAGATAATAAATAAAATTAAGTAGATATGTAATGTTATGTTAAGTTAAATAATGTTATAAAGAAAAATAAAATAGGAAAGGACATATGGAGTCGTGTATATTTCCCTAAGTTTTGTGAGTTGCTCTATTAAGTTAATTGAACCCAGAGAAGAAGCTGTGTGAGCCCCAACTTGAAACCAGTTGGTCAGAAGTTCCTAACACCTGGACTTGCAACAGATCTCTGAAGGCGAAGGTGGGGATAGCTTTGGGGACTGAGCCCAAAACCTGTAGGATCTGATGCTATCTCCAAGTAGATAGTGTCAGAATTGAATTGGAGGACACTTAGTTTGCTGCAGAATTGTTTGCTTGCTTAGTGGTGGGGAGAAACTCCTCCCCCAACATTTGGTTATAGAAGTCTTCTTCTGTGTTGATGATGCTGTGGTGTGAGAACAGATGAAAAATGGTTTGAGTGTCCTTCAGACATGAACAAGGAGTACCCATGTGTCATGCGAACATTTGTGTCATTATACGTTTCATGAATACAATTATTTATGAACTAACATTCCACTACTTAATGTCCTTGATTGAATACCCCGTGCCCTCTGGATGAACTCGGAATTTGTTATGATGGCTTAGTCTCTTTCTTTACATGCTTTACATGTTTCATTGAAAGATGCATCTTATGCATCCTGAATATGCTTTACACTTTCTTATAATCAAACTTTGCATATTCAGTTCATTTTTGGCAGAAATTTGCTCAAAATTTTCACCTGGCTAATTTCTTGTCATCATTTTTACATCATCTCCTCAGTTGAATATTCTCTGACCCCCAAATACTACTCATGTACTGTGTTTGAACCCTTAACGCTGAACACTGACATAGCATCTGTCACTTTGTGTGATTATTGGCATCTTACCTCTCTCTGCTTCTGGCTGAACTGTTTTGTAAATGAGGACAGATGCTGTGTCTTGCCCACTGCTTTGTGCACAAATCCTGGCACATAGATGATGCTTGATTTATTTTTGCTAAATGTATCATTGAATAAAATGGGAGGAAGAGAGAAAAGGAGGAAAGGGGGGATTAAATGATGAAAGGGCAGAAAGACTAAATTAGAAACCAGTTATCTTTTCTTCTTTCCCCGAAGGTTTTTATTTCTGTTTGTTTGATTTTTGATAAGGTTCTCAAATGGATGTAGGGACAGGAAAGAAAAAAAAATAACCAAAGTAATGCAAAAGGGAGTTTGAAGACTCTGGGGAACATGAGCATAGCACTTTTTTATGGTAAAGCTGCTCCTTAATTCCGGCTTATTTTTGCCATGTGAGAATGCCGACCACCAAATGTGGCTAGATACTCTGATTTTTACAAGATAATCTTAAATGTGTACTTTGAAATAATAGCTAGTAATTTTACTACCATCATCGTTATCATCATTATTGATTGGCAAATGTCGCATTTACGAACAGTATACAATCTCTCTGCTTCCAGTTTCCAATCTCTGCTCTTTGATGATTTTCTAGGACAGTCCATTCTAGACATTTCATTTTCAGAATGATGGTTCTATCTTCAAGCTTTCTTAAAGCATGTGTTTAAACTTCTGAGGTTTTATTTGGAGCACTCTCATATGTCGTTAAAAAAGTCAATAATGGTTAATATTATTAATGTGATAGAAATTGTGTTCTTAATCTGGCCTGATGTTTTAAAAACTGTGATCGTGTAATTTACGATGTATTTGGAGATTTTTCTAGTTCTTATCCTTCCCAGTATAATGTGGACACAATAATATATGTCCCCTTTTCTCCTCACAATTCATTGTCTGTTTAGTTATTATTTAAATAGGTCATCAGAAAAAAAATTGAGTTCACATTTTTCTTGGATCTGACTTCACATTTCTATTATTTGTGTTTCTATCCTTTTATGCACTCAGTTTTGAATTATAAAGCTGAAAGATTATGTGCATCTACAAATATAATGGTCAAACTTCTTTAAGCATGACCTTAAACAATATACAAATACAATATTCAAGGCAGAACCTATTTTATTTGTACTCATTGTGTTATAAATGGCTACCACTGTTGTTAGAATTAAATATGAAACTTGTTTATAATAATAGACTATATTTTAAAAAAGTATCCATTTGGCTTATTCTAACTCTGGTATAATTATTCTGAGGCGTTTAGTACGGGTTTTGCAGTTCTTATTAGGCTAACAAAAGAATTTCTATAAAGAACTATAAGTCCATAACTTTGAAATCTTACATCAGCTTGAAAGCTAGAGATAAAGGAATACTTCCAGGGTAGGATCATAATATAAAAGGAGTTTTAGAAGCGGGACATTTTCAGACTCAGATAATACATGAAATGTATTTTGAAAGTATAACTACCTCTAAAATATTGTATGTAATATTTGATATTTTCCTTGAATTGCTTATATTTCCTAGGTGCCTATGCTAATTTATTCTGAGACTTGCTTCTCAAGTATCTGGTATGTAATATTATATTTTTCTTTCTCTATGTATATATTCTTAGTCCGTAAACATTTATTCATATGGAGGCTGAATGCAAAGCTAGACATATTGAGGAGCAGGTCTTTGCTATGAAGATATCTCACCCGTTAGTTTTAATAACTCCTGTTAAAGGTATGTTTGCAATTAAGTCTCACTGTGCTGTTATCTACAGTAATCCAAGATAAATATCATGGATGAGCTAAAATCATTGATTTCATTTCCTATTATAGAAATTAGATGATTAGCTGCTGTTTCTTGATGGAAAGCCAAGAGGTAATATTTTGTAACATATTTTTGATCTTTTCTAAAATAATTTTGCAATTACTTCACCAAAATTTTTATTGATCTCAACAATTGACAATTGAACAACAATTGAACAATTGAACAATTGAACATCAACACAACTTAGCATTTTAAAACAAAAACAAATGCATTAGTTTTCTATTACTATGTAACAAATTACTACAAATTTAGTGCTTAAAACAACATAATAATATTATCTCACAATATCCATGTGTCAAGAATCCCGCATTTTCTATCTCAACTCAGGGTCTCCTAAGATTGAATCAAGGCATTGACTGGTTGTGTACTTATCTCTAGGCTTGACTTAGGAAAGATCTATTTCCAAGATCCCTCAGGTTGTTGGCAGAATTCACTTTCTTGTGGTTGCAGAACTGAGGCCTCCCTTGTCTCGTTAGCTATTGGCTAGTTAGTTCTCTCAGCAATTAGAGATTGCTCTCCAGTTTTTGCCATCTGGGCTCCTCTGAGTCATGGAGAACAGCTCCCTTGTGTCAAAAACCCTCTTATGCTTCAGATCTTTTCAATATCCCTTTCTGAGAGTAACTAGAAAAGACTTTTAGAAGGCTCATGTAATTAGGTCAGGCTTACCCAGATCATCTATATTAAGGCCAACTATGCCATATACTATAACTTAATCATGAAAACACACCAAATTCACAGTATACTTGAATGTGCACATGGTGTATATATATTTGGCAGGTGACAAATCTATCTATCACAAATATTCATGAATCTTAACAAATCTGCTAGACTGGGTTCAGCTATGTGGTACTTCTGTTATGAAATCTTAATGTGGTAAATTATACAGCTGCAATCAACCAGACATCAGGCTGCTTTATGATAGCCTTGTATGAAACAGTCATAAGGAAGGCCAAGTGGGGCCTCACTTCACCTTTTTTCTCATTCTCTAGCAGGAGAGTATAGCACTTGTTAAAGTGGCAGTCCCAGAATTCCAAGAGAGAGCATAATGGTGCAAAGTCTCTTGAGGCTTAGGTTCTAAACTTACACATTGTCCCTTCTGCCACACTGTGGCCAAAGCTAGTCACACATCCTGCCCAGATTAAAATGGGAGAGGCCAGTCTCCATATCTTCAAGAGAAAGGAAGAGTGTTCTAATTTTTGCTATCATCTACTATACATGGCTTTTTCTAGATACAGACAGAGAAGAAAAACTGTTATTGAATATGCATTCACAAATATATAATTAATTAATGTTTGTTTTATTATTTTAAGAATTTAGACTAAAATTGTACGGTGAAAAGTTTTGAATTGGAAAATTTAAAAAAGCAAATATAATTTAGAAGACGGATAAACAAAGCAATACAAAAAAAGACATCATCTTTATAATTCTCTGCATATAAGTTGAATATAAGAAGAATGCTGGAAGAAAGAAGAGAGAACATTTCAGCTGAAACATTTTTTCTTGTTAAACTTTACCTTGACCAAAATCTTAGAATATTAAAAAGTGAAATAAAGATCTTTGACTTACCTTTCACATTCTATTTTTGGGGAGCTATTCATTTAAAAGTAAAAGCCACTAAACATCCTTCCTCTGTAACCACTGTTTTGACCTTTATAGATATTTCTATTTCTGTTATCATAGAGATTTGAAGGAAATTTGCAAAACCTAAATAGCTTTTGCCCATCTATTCAGGATTTCTTATGGGCCACCGGCCTTCTCTTGCTTTGCGCATACTCGCAGGCAGAGAACTGATAAATGAACTGAAAGAGAAACATCTATTTATTCTTAAGACTCTTATAATCTCTCTTAGACAATGATATTCAATTAAAAGCATGATCTCAAGAAGAAAAATGTAAATATCTATATAATCAATATTGGCATAAAATATATATTTTAGTTGTTTCAAATAAAATACTAGCTGATTCCAGTAATGGCAGATTTTCTTATAAGAGAGGCCAGATGAGTGGTTTCTAACCTTTGCATAGTCAAGTCTTATTAAAACTGAAGTTTAGAGAGATTACATTTTCAAATTCAAGGGATATGATGGATCTAATATTTAAATCTTCCTTCCCTTCTATGAGACCGCCCAAATTGGCCATCTGCCTCCACACTGCTCTCTCAGCTTCATTTCACTAACTGCACTGCCATAGCTCTAGGAAAAGGTCAAGAGGGCATCTGCTTTGTTCAAATACACAGATGGTCAGAAAGTTTACCAACATCTTAGATTTTTAAAATAATTACCTATTCCTACATGTATGTTAAGATTTATAATATTTAAAATGTCAGTCTGTTTCTCCTGAACAAGATTTGGCAAAAAGGGAAAGCAAGAGGTCTTAGAATTATGTTATCAAATGGATACATTTTCTGACAGTCTCTTTACACTCCTGTCATGTGAACTGGGTACTTTTATGCCTTATATCTACCAAAGATGTCCTGCATAATGTGCTATTCATTAGTAGGTGGTAAGGTTTGAGAATCTAGAGATGTGACTGCAAACTTTGATTTTATTTGCTGAAATAAAAAGCAATTTGGGGGAAACTAACAAGTACCTGGAAGACATTGCAAATAGAACAATGGCCAAAATAATATTTATTTCTCCTAAGTTGTTACCATTTTATTTGAGAAAGAGAGATGATAGATAGTTGCTATGATATGATATGACATGATATGATATAATATGATACGACATTTCAACTCATCAAAAGTGAGGGTGTTGTATACATTGTCAGAGCTCCATCCACATGCCTGTACCCCTTGTCTCTATGTGTAGGGATCCAAAAGCTTCTGAGTGAAAGAACATGTGACTGAGGTCTTTTTCTGGCTGCCTGAGTGCACTGGATATAAGTAGGAGAGACAGAAGATAAGGCTACAGTAACCCAGGAGCAATTCTTTTTTCATTATGTAATGCAGGGGGGCTAAATATTGTGGCCTCCTTTTCCCTCAAGTGGGACAACACTGATTTATTTTTTTCATGAAATCTACTGAGTTTCATAGCGCTATCCCATAGCATTAGCCTACTCAGTAACACACTTTGTATTAACTGCCACAAACTCCTTTCCCATTGTGTTCTTGGGGTCACCTCATGAAAAAACAACTTACTCCCAAATATTTTTCTCAGGATGTATTAGGATGATTCAGAGAAATAGAACCAATAAGATATTTGTAGATACAAAAAAAGAGACTTATAATGAAAGATTGGTTCATGTCATTATGGAGGCTAAGACTGACAATTGGCAAACTAGAGGTCCCAAGAAACTGATGATATAGTTCCAGTCCAAATTCAAAGGCTTGAGAAGCCAGGAGACCAATGGTATAAGTCCCTGTCTGAATGTGAAGGCCCAAGAACCAGGAACTATGATGTCTTATGGGAGGAGAAGGCAAACATCTTAGCTCAAGCAGAGATCAAATTTGCCCTTCCTTAAACTTTTTTGTTGCATTCAGACCCCTAGCTAATTTGATGCTGTACATTTGCATCGGTTAAGATGAACTTCTTTATTTAGTCTATCAATACAAATGTTAACCTCTTCCAGAAACACTCTCACAGATATGCTCCAAAATAATGTTTTACCAGATATCTGGGCATCGTTCAGCCCACTCAAGCTCACACATAAAATGAACTATCACTCATGTCCTGCTTTTGGAGAAATCTAAACTAAATCAGAGATTAAGGGCAAATAGCATAAACTCTTATATAAAGTAGCCAAGAAAGACTCATGAGATGGCATTCATTTAAACACTTGACACCAGGTTAGACACCACTTTAGACTCCTGAATTAAAAGAAGAATCATGTGGACACTGAACACAAGAAACATTCAGGCTGAGGCAATAGCAAATGCAAAATTCCCGGTAAGTTGATGAAACAACAAGGCTGTGGTTTGAGCTGATGAACAAGAAGAGAATGGGCAGGAAAGGACGTATTAGGGATTTGAGGGCAGGCATATTAGGCTTTTGGAAAACTTTGGATTTTTCTCTGAAGGAAATATCAAGTCATTGGATGGCTTTGAGCAAAGAAGGAGCATACAGAGTGATATATGAGCCTTATATATGCTTATATTATATATATATTATAAGCATGTATCTTATATGTCATAGAAATATAATATACATATAAGCATATATCTTATAAATCATAGAAGCATATATAACATATATAAGCTATATAAACATATATATAAGCTATATTAAATATATCATAGAGGCATATAGATAAATGCTTAACAAGGAAATAGAATGTGGAGGGCAAAGTTGAAATAGGAAGTCCTGATCAGAAGTGAAAGACGATGCTGATGAGAATGATGATCTGATAAGGGTGAAAGGTATTGTTTGGCTTGTCCCAGGGGGACTTGCATGGTGAGAAGAACAAGGCTCTGAGGTATTTCAGGGGAGAATCAACAGGCTATCATGATGGATTAAACACTGGATATGAGAGAAAGTGAAAAGTTAAGAATATTTCCAGGTTTTTTGGTTGGAACAACCGGAAGAATGGAGGTTCTTTCTATTAAAATTAGGAAAACTAAAGCAAGAGCAGTTTGGCAAGAAGGATAAAGTCTGGTTTTAGATATCATCATTTTGTAACATGTATTAGACATCGAAGGCTTTGCCACCTATTCACTGCACAATCACAGAAAATCTATGTCACCGGGGAAAATCTGCCCTAACCCATGTTACATGTTGGAAAAGCTCAAGCATGCTTCTCTACTCCAACAGCAGCTCTGGGATTACCATAACAAGATTGGTGAGCATGTCAATATATTCTTTAGATGGGGAGGAAAACACCAGTGGCAATGGGACATATCTTCAAATTGTATTTACCTATAAGGATGTTTTTACTTATATTTTGTGTCAAAATCAACACACATTGTAAATTATACTGAAGATAGTTTTTTAATACTTTTAATCATTTTTCACTTCTACTTCTCTACTGGAATCAGGAAATGCCAATGAATTATACATCAATTTAAGAAATACTTATTAAAACCTATGAGATTCTGGTAATACATGGTGAGAAAAGCAGACTTCCTGTGAGACAACGCATTATCATGGGAGAAGCAGACATTAAACAAATAACAAAAATCAGTATATAATTCTAAAGGAAAGAATATGAAATATGATGAAAGATGGTAACAGAATGAAATTTAGATTCATTGCAAGGGTGTAAGAGCAACATTTAAGGAAGAAACATTTAACCTGAGACCTAAAGAGAACATAAGAAAGAATCAGCTAGACAAAGTGAAAATGTGTTGCTTCAGTGTTGGGTGCACACAACTGGGATTAGGGAAAGTTCAGAGATAGATACAGTATGAAAATTCATTTAAAAAGGCTTGAAAAAGCTGAAGTGGTGTATAAGTGTATATTATTATAAGTGTATGTTATTATTAATGATTACACCAATGGTGTCTAAATGTCAGGAAAATTTATGTCTGGATGCAACCATAGGTAGTACAGAATCTCTGAATGTAACCACATAACTATAGCAACTAGTAGTTAAATTTCGTATTTCAGAATACACTGGGTCACCGCGAGGAGCCAGAGAAAACAGTACAGGTGCCAGGACCCAGAAGGAGCAGGTAAATTGTGAAGAAACTGACGCTGGTGTCTGTGGAAGGCCATTCCACTGATCAAAGTCATTATTAAGATATGCTGTTGATAGATAACAGAGTGTCATGCACACAAGCTGAGTGTGGTTGCAGGGACTCTGGTAACAGAGATCCATAAAGCCATCAGGTAGCCTCCGGAATTGTTTCTGAATTGTGACAGTAGCAAGGATTCACTTCCCATTATCTTCTACTTTTTTTTTTTAATACTTTAAGTTCTGGGGTACATGTGCAGAACGTGCAGTTTTGTTACATAGGTGTACACATGCCATGGTGGTTTGCTGCACCCATCAACCTGTCACCTATATTAGGTATTTCTCCTAATGTTATCTGTCCCCTAGCCCCCCTCCCCTCAACAGGCCCTGATGTGTGATGTTCCCCACCCTGTGTCCATGTGTTCTCATTGTTCAACTCCCACTTATGGGTGAGAATATGCAGTGTTTGGTTTTCTGTTCTTGTGATAGTTTGCTGAGAATGATGGTTTCCAGCTTCATCCATGTCCCTGCAAAGGACACGAACTCATCTTTTTTTATGGCTGCATAGTATTAGATGGTGTATATGTGCCACATTTCCTTTATCCAGTCTAACATTGATGGACATTTGGGTTGGTTCCAAGTCTTTGCTATTGTGAGTAGTGCTGCAATAAACATACATGTGCATGTGTCTTTATAGTAGAATGATTCATAATCCTTTGGGTATATACCCAGTAATGGGATTGCTGGATCAAATGGTATTTCTATTTCTAGATCCTTGAGGAATCACCACACTGTCTTCCACAATTGTTGAACTAATTTACACTCCCACCAACAGTGTCAAAGTGTTCCTATGTCTCCACATCTTCAGCATCTGTTGTTTCCTGACTTTTTAATGATCGCCATTCTAAGAGGCGTGAGATGGTATCTCATTGTGGTTTTTATTTGCATTTCTCTAATGACCAGTGATGATGAGCATTTTTGCATTTTTTCTACTCTTTAATAAGGCTTACAAAATCCTTTAGAGATTGGTCTCGGCTAACTTCTTCAATTTTATTTCCTTCCACTCTTCTTTCTCTAATGTAACATTTTTGCCACACCAAACTCCTTTTTATTTCCAAATGTGTCATACTTTTTCTCAGACCTAGGACATTACATATCCTCTTCTCTCTGTTAACACTCTCTGTTTATCCCCTTCTTTGACATACCAAACTTGTACCAAACTTCCATGTGTCAAAGTAGATATTTCCTTCAGGAAATATCACCTTTCATAATCTTAAATCTCGATTTGAGGGACCTGTTCTGTGTGCTCACAAGAGTCTACACAGCTCTTCTGTATTGTAATTAACAGTGACCAGGAATTGTGATTATAGATAAATGTAATTCCAACTTATTTCGATAAAATAGGTTTAACGAATAGTAACAATTGTTTTAAAACATGTCTGCAAATTCTTTGACACTCCCTTCAGGAGGCAGGTTCAACATTCTGTTTGCTTGAATCTGGGCTGATCAGAGGGTCTCACTTATAGCCAAGAGAATGTTCCAGATGTGATGCTCCATGACCCCTGGCACTGTAACAAAAAAGGTGATGAAGGCTCCACCCTGCACACTGATGGAGACAGAATTCTTTACTGGTACCCCAAGTTTCGTTGCCCTCATCCTGAGGACTTCACACTTGTGGTTATGTTATGTTACATGCAAAAGGAAATTTTTAAACATAATTAAAGGTACCTGTATTTGGCTTCATATTGATCAAAAGGAAGACTATCTGGCTGGGCCTGACCTAATCGCATGAAACCTTTAACAGCATAGAAATTTATTTTGTCTAGAAGCAGAATAAGAAGTTACAGAGGCATGAAGCATGGTGGGGATTTGAGGTGAGAGGTCCTGATGCTAATTGCAATGTTTTAGGAATTGTCCAAGTGCCTGTGAGAAGTTCTGGGGCACAGGGCTTCTGCTGGCCCTCACGAGGTGACAGCAGCCCTCCACTGACAATCAGAAAATGGGATCCTCATTTTCACAACTGCAAGGGACTCAATTCTGCCAACAGAATGAGCTAGGAAGCCAATTCTTCCTTGGAGTTTCAAATGAGAACACAGCTGGCTAAAAAAGTTGAATGTGAAACTCTGAGTAGAGAATCCAGCCAAGACTGAACCCAGACTTTGGACATACAGACTGGTGAGATATTAAGTGTCTGTTTTTCTGAGTCACGTCACTAAATTTGTCATAATTTGTTACACAGCATAGAAAACTAATACTTCCTGAGTCACTATATTAAAAATCTGAGTACCCCAAGATCATTATGCTATATGAATGCTCGGAACACTTGAAAAGGCCACACATATTTGTTCTAGATGACAGGCTCAGCTGAGGTCCCAGGTGACAGCCAGCATCAATAGTGAGACATGTGAGTGAAGACATCACCTAATGATTCTAGCTTACAGACACAGAGAGATATTAAGCCATCATATCTTCCCAGCAGAAGACCAAGATATTTTGAAGCAAAATCAAGCCATCTCTGCTGTTTTCTGTATTGATTCCAGACCCACAGAATCAATGAGCCAAAATAAACTGCTCAGTTATAGAATAATTTGTTATAAAGCATTAGAAGCTAAATTCTGCCTATAACTGGGTATTAAGTAACTTATAGAACTTCATGTAGAATATATAAGTAAAATGATTAAATTCAAATAGCCAGGAGTCTACATATGAGAAAGACATGTAACTGTACCATAAGACTGTTCTAGATAGAAACGTCTCAGTAATACACTTACAGCTCTGCGTTTATGAGGCTTGTGACCAAAGATGAGACATACCACTACAACTACTTCAGAAGATGCAAAATCCCGTTCCTGTCTACCCTACTCCCTGAAAGAGCTGGTGTCCTGTGTGTTTCCTAACACATGCTCCTCATACATACTTCCAAGACCCCTAGGCAGAAACATTGATCATATATGGACAATTTGAAGCCAGGACATCAATAAATTATATATTGTTTTAGCTTCCTATCTCTATGCTATGGGAAAAGAAAATAGATATTGAGAGTGAATGTAAGTGAGCCACAATATCTGTAATATCTGCCACAGTATTATCCATTTGTTCCCAGCTACTCAGGAGGCTGAGGCTGGAAGATTGCTTGAACCTAGGAGTTAGAAGCTGCAGTGAGCTGTGATGTGCCAACACTTTGGGTGACAGAGCAAAATCCTGTCTCTAAAAAATAATAAATAAATACATAAATAATATTATTCATATATTTATTCCTTCCTTGGAACTTAAGTACCTAAAAGGCAGAAGAAGAGGTTCTATTCATCATTATATCTTACATATGTTGTAGAGTTACTGACACAGGGTTGGTGCTTAATAAATAAATATAAATAAATGGAGGGATATTTCTACTTCTTTAAAAATAGTTTTCTGTCTGGTTTGGCAAATCTCACTCAAACCACTTTAAGCATGCCTTACTAATAGAAACTACTTCTAAACATGTGTAATTCATCTTTGTTTTATCTTTGTTCCCCCAGATTTTACACGGAAGGCATTTTGTCATTCATATCTTAGTTTAACATAATGTCCACAGAAAAATCTTACCAGACTACCTCCTCCAATTTGATGTCCTTTTAATCAATGTCCTGTTTAATATCATGTCCTCTTCTCCTATCTTAATTCTCTGTATGGCGCATAGTAATAGATACTTTTGGATTTATTGATTGATT
This sequence comes from Pongo abelii, assembly GCF_028885655.2. Classification (NCBI taxonomy): domain Eukaryota; kingdom Metazoa; phylum Chordata; class Mammalia; order Primates; family Hominidae; genus Pongo; species Pongo abelii. Next base: position 28,323,799 of record NC_071988.2, read on the forward strand.
TCAGGTTATGTATGTACTGATACGAACAGCATGAGAGCAACTACCTGGTTTATGGCTAACGCTGTGTTTGACATATAGAATTAACTCATCAAATCTGTAAAGAACGGCCAAAATTCACCCCTCCAACCTTCACTTAAATTATCTTCCATCAGCTCTGGCTTTTTGAGTTTGAGTGGCCTTTTCAGTAAACATTTTTGAATTGACCTTCTTGCCTTACTGCCTTATATTGTATGTTATTTATCTTCTAAAACAAAAATAGATTTGGATTGTATAAAATAATTGAGTTATCTTGGGGATAATCCTAAAAACCACCTTCCCACTGCACATTCACCTGGCTATGAACTCTCCTTGCCTTAGTCCAGGGAGTTACACAAAGATGAAAAAAGTGCTGGCAACAAGTGACCTAGGCCCAGGATAACAGCTAGCAATAGAAGTAGGAGTATCCTGGAAGAATATGGGGAAAATATGTCTCATGGTTGAGGAAAAGTGAAGCTCTTAAAACTGAAAGACAAGTCAGAAATAAAATAAAAGCTAAAGTGATCTGAATATGAAGCCCAAGGTACTGGCTAAGTTCAGGGCTGATCAAATGCAGGTTTAGACTTGGTGAATGGGCCACTCTTAGAAGGGCAGAGGTGCGTAAATCACTTGAGTCTTAGATCCGCGGATGGTGAAAACAGATGTCCAAACCCTCATATTCTCTTACACAGCCTCCCTTCCTTGAAGACCAATGGAGCACTGAGAGATGAAAGCTGTTTCTAAATATGTTCAATTCACCATTGTTTTATCTTTATTTCCCCCGATCTTCACATAGAAGGCATTCTATCATTCATATCTCAGCTTAAACATAATATCCATAGGAAAACATGAAGGACCAATGGAGCACTGAGAGATAAAGTGGTCCCAGCTATAGAGAGGGAAAAAAAAGAAAAATCTAGATGCCAATGACCAGGCAGAAGAATCTTCCAATAATTCTCTTAGATAATATTAGACAGTATTTTCTCCCTGAGAGTGAGTTGAAAGGGGAGAAAAATGTTTGAAAATGTTTAGATTTCAAATATTTAGTAATCATTTCACAAATGATTTTTTAAAAAATTATATTTAATGTCCATTTTAATATTCAAAAGCTCATTTTAATTTGTTTTTAGAAATACAAATTCCACAAGTACACAAAAACTTAATTTTCTTGACAATGGAATTAGCTCAAGATATAATTATAAATATAAAATTATAAAATAAAACTGATTTTTTGTAGCTGCTGTACAGCGACATTTAGTGAATTAAACTTGTTTGTTAAAACACACATTTTTGAGAACAACATTATATTTTAAGAGATTTATAATTTTATACCTAAGAGCACCACACATATAGTAATATAAATAAAAATGTGTTTAACTGCAGTGTTACAACTTACATGGTTGTTTAATATTATACATCCATAAAAATTGTTATTCAATATAATGCAAAACTATTTTTATAAGCAATCTGGCACTGTGCTAGACTGAAGAACCTTTGCAATTGAATGACTATATTTTAAGATTATTTGTTAAATTGCTTCAAGTATTCAAATTAATTAAAAAAAACTGAACTATACAGTGGGTAATAACGGTACCTATCTAGAAGGCCAATAATGAGGATTAAATAAGTTAATATATGCAGAGAGATTTGAACATGTGTAGTGACTAGCATGAAGTATGTACTACTTATTATTATCACCATTATTACTACTACTCTTTACATTAATGCTATTAGTAATAGCATAATAATGAAGAGCTTATAAGAGCAAGTAAATAGATTTGGATGACTAACCCTTATAGTCAGAACACTATCTAGCACAGTGCCAGAAGTTAAAGTTTAAATACCAGAAGCTGAGTTTTATCTCAGAGTAGGAAGATTAAACAGAATTGGCAAACTATAGTGGCAAGCCACTATATAAGAGTAAGGACTTTTTATTCAGAAAAGGAATAAATATAATCATTTATAATTTCTTCATTTGCAGAGTCAAACCAAAATCTTATAGTGACTATTGTCTTCTTTAGTATATACTTATATGGCACATCCAACTGTGTATTATTGAACTGTTCATAGATTTTTTCACTATATTTTCTGTAGGTTACTATATTGAGTGAATGTTTGTTGAGTAATTGAATGAGATAATGTAATGATGTACTAAATAAGCATGATTAATTAGCCTTCTGATGGATAATATACATTATGTGATTAAAATTTTTTATTTTTATCAGCTCTCATAGTGTATTGATTATTTATTTAATATTAATATTTAAATTAGTAGCGTTTGATTTATATCAGCTCCACCTATTGTTATAGGGACGTAAACTAAGAGAAAATACATCATTGCTTGGCATGGCAGAAAGTCAGCAAAATAAGAATCTTGGAAAATTTTCTAAATTATCTTTTACTCATTCTTTGTATTATGCTTACTTCCTATATGAATGTTATAAAAAAGACTCTTGATCATATTACATTTTTCTGTAAATAGTCCAGAACTTAGTATGATTTAGAAGCCTAATAAAATATAAACTGAAAGACTCATAGCCTAATACCAAGTAAAGTTAGTGTCCTGTTCATTAAAACTTTAGTAGCCATATTGCTTCTAGTCTTCCTGCCTGAAGGTAAAAATTCCAGCCTGTTAGAAAGCGAAGGAACAGACCTCATGTAATACGAACTTATTAAAGGTGATCACACACATAAATCAAATGCAACTGTGTAATAGCCCTGTCTGTAAGTGTTCTGAGAAAGATATTATGTTAAGAGTTATAATTATATCCAATAATAAATATTATTTCTGTAGGTGGAATATCAGTGGTTAGTGGGTAATACACCTTTAAATTTATCTATCGAAACATAAAAGTTTCGATAGTTAAACATAAAAAGCAACTTCTAGCAACAGATTATAAAATACTCCTTAAATACCTTTCATTTTATGGGTGTGTATGTCCTCTTTTGGGATGGGACAACTAGACTCTAAAATACCTTCTTTCTAATAGTAATGGCAGCATATTATACATCCTGTTCCCAGTAATAAGGAAAAAACTTTAAATGAGAATGTCAAGTTGACCTCAGGCACATCCAGGAGGATTTCTGAGAGTCATTTATATTACAAAGTTTAATATATTAAGTACACTTCTCCCAAAGTGGTTAGCAAACTAAATGCATGACCTGAAATTCAGACAAGGCCTTGAAAGAGATCTTATGCTGTTTACTATGGCACCAAGGATCCCAGGCCTCAGTTGAATGGTCCAGGAATGAGCTCACAGTGGGAAATAAATTTTACTGGGGATTTTTGAACTGGGCTGAATACATAACGCCGACTTCCTTCTAGGGGCTAGACTGAGATTTTATTTCCTGAGCATTAGTGCTCACATTTCTGCCATGCAGGGTAAGTCAGTATGAAGAATCAGAGAATAAAGCTGGCACCAAGATTTTCCCAAATGAGTAATGGGTGGAGGAGAAAACTGCCCACATTTGAATCCTTGGTTTTTTTTCCTGCTAATCAGCAACAGTGCTGTTTTTACTCTAGCTGTATCGGATAAACCAGGATTCTTTCAATCAACCTCCCTTTTGGTCACAGTGTATAAAGGTTTACCTTCTGTCATTTTCAAACAATAAAGCCTTACTACTCAAAGGATCGATCGCTCCTGTTTAATTAGTTCAAAAGTTATACGCTAGTCAATACTATTTAATAAATATTAATTATTTGAAGGATTCTTACAAAGTAGAGAGAACATAGACTTGGAAAAAAGAGAAATAAAGCTATTTCATAGAACGTACATTCCAGACAGGAACAAAACATCGAATAATAATTAACCAATTTTCGTAAGTACTCTGGAAGGGAAAAATACTGCAGTATGAGAATGAACATGAACTACATGAGGAAAGATAGGAAGGTTTCCTTGATGTTGTAATGTTTAAGCAGAGCTTGGAAGTCTGATTTCACACCATATAGTGGTGAAAATTCTAATTTTTTTTAGACAATCAGTTTAGTATATTTTGGAATACTGACTGTGAAGAGGTTGAGGAGCATCCCTGCTCTTCAGTCTTACTGTGAAATTTGGAAAAAGTCACCTCAAGCCTTATTGGACTCTTTTTTCAATATGGAAAGTAAGAAAAATCCAATCTTTCATCTGCTGATAAATTCCGATTATAATTTTCAGGGTGCTGTTTGAGTCAATAAATATATTTAGAATAAAATAATTATTTTTATGAGATTATGAATCGCTTTAGAGAAATTATAGTGTGTTCTTCTTCGTTATATCCTCAAAGTGATGCACAGGGCTGGAAATTAACAACATATTTGAGGATAGGTCATATTCAAGGTCTTAGAGGATAGATGAGGGCCTTAAATTAAATAAGACGATGAAAGACATGGGGCAGTCACAGGAGAAAAAGATGTCTTGCCCTAATTCAAAGTTTTTACTAAGAAACATTAGAGTTTATGCAGTGTCTAATAATTTCTTCTCCCATATACCATTATTTACAAAAACAAAGTAAAACCATTTAATAGGATCGTGCATAGCTGTCATCATTTGCATGTCAGGATCCTACATCACCAATGACTGAGCCTGTACTGTAGCTTTCTTGTTCTATTTAAGTCTTATTTAATTCCAACATTTTTTTCTGCCTCCTTCCCTTTGTTTCTTCTTTACTCCCACTTTCATTCCTTCTTTCAACAAGTACTTATTGAACACTACTATTTGCAAGAAGAGGCCTTAGTGATATAGTGATAAACAAAACACAAAGTTCTAGTTATTAGGGAATTAATAATTTATGAACCAGTAGAGGAGGTAGATATTAATAAACTAATCACAAACCAAAGCATTTGTGTATTTATGTATTTAAAGCTCAGAGACATGGTGTTCAAAGTAAAATTTATTTACACTTCTATTTATTTCTCAACCCTCTTCCTCAGTGGTAGCAGAAAATATAGTCTTGCAAATTCAAGATAGTGAGCACTACTGATTCTGTCAATTTATTATACTTTTTATCTTATTTTACTTTCCCTGCAATGATCTAAAATCCAGAGAAAATTCCATATAATTCTACTTCATTTGGAAAGATGTCTGCACCATGGTCAAGGGAAGTTATTCATGCTGGAACCTGGAAAATATGCTATCATTTTGTTCTCCATTCCCAGGCTGAAATTAGCATATCTCTGTCTTCTTCTCTGAGTCATAGAATCCCTTCAAAATTGCTCATAAAATTCAGGCATCTTCTGTATCTCTCTTAGGAGAGGAATCTTAGGATATTCCTTTTCATTGGCTTAGGGTACTATATATTTGGGAGGTCAAAGTAAAAAAAATTTACAGTACATTTTACTTCTTCACTTCCTGGATCTGCCTTGATGCCATTTCTCTTTAACTCTGTGTATCCCATATAAGTAATTCTACAATATGACGTGAAATTTCCCCAGAGTTGCAAATAGAAAAGAGGATTAAGATGCTTTTGCTTTTTGATTTATAAATTTTGAAGCTGTTTTTTCTTTTGTGAAATTTACTAATGTTTTCTGATACCATGAGTGTACGATGTTAAAGTAAACCATATTTGTGGAATTAGGTGTGAAAATGAAATTTGTTTTCTTATTATCTAGTATGCCAACTTTAACTTGTGCAAAAGTTTCAATGTAAAGTTTTAGAAATACTGTCAAATACATTTTTGATATTATACGTAATAGATGAGTAATAAATGCTATTAATTATTATAATGATATAACATAATTGAAGCCTATAATATTAATAATATTAACATTATATAAACAATTGGGTAATATAATTATGAAGTGTATGTTTGATTATATATATATTTTAAAGAGGTACATAAAGTTGTGGGGTTTTTTTTATACTTTAAGTTCTGGGATACATGTGCAGAATGTGCAGGTTTGTTACATAGGTATACATGTGCCGTGGTGGTTTGCTGCACCCATCAACCCGTCATTTACATTAGGTATTTCTCCTAACGCTATCCCTCCCTTAACTTCCTGCCCCCAACAGGCCCCATTGATGGGCATTTGGGTTGGTTCCAAGTCTTTGCTGTTGTGAATAGTGCCACAATAAACATAAGTGTGCATGCATCTTTATAGTAGCATGATTTATAATCCTTTGGGTATATACCCAGTAATCAGATTGCTGGGTCGAATGGTATTTCTAGTTCTAGATCCTCAAGGGATCGCCACACTGTCTTCCACAATGGTTGAACTAATTTACAGCCCCACCAACAGTGTAAAAGCCTTCCTATTTCTCCACATCCTCTCCAGCATCTATTGTTTCCTGACTTTTAAATAAATGCCATTCTAACTGTCATGAGATGGTATCTTATTGTGGTTTTGATTGGCATTTCTCTAATGACCAGTGATGATGAGCTTTTTTCATGTGTTTGTTGGCCACATAAATGTCTTCTTTTGAAAAGTATCTGTTCATATCCTTTGCCCACTTATTAATGGGGTTATTTGTTTTTTTCTTGTAAATTTGTTTAAGTTCCTTGTAGATTCTGGATATTAGCCCTTTTACAGATGGGTAGATTGCAAAAATTTTCTCCCATTCTGTAGGTTGCCTGTTCACTCTGATGATAGTTTCTTTCGCTGTGCAGAAGCTCTTTAGTTTAATTAGATCCCATTTGTCAATTCTGGCTTTTGTTGCAGTTGCTTTTGGTGTTTTAGTCATGAAGAATTTCCCCCGCCTATGTCCTGAATGGTATTGCCTAGGTTTTCTTCTAGGGTTTTTATGGTTTTAGGTCTTACATTTAAACCTTTAATCCATCTTGAGTTAATTTTTGTATAAAGTTTAAGGAAGGGGTCCAGCTTCAGTTTTCTGCATATGGCTAGCCAGTTTTCCCAATACCATTTATGAAATAAAGAATCCTTTCCCCATTGCTTGTTTTTGTCAGATTTGTCAAAGATCAGATGGTTGTAGATGTGTGGTGTTATTTCTGAAGTCTCTGTTCTGTTCCACTGGTCTATATATCTGTTTTGGTACCAGTACCATTCCGTTTTGGTTACTGTAGCCTTGTAGTATAGCTTGAAGTCAGGTAGCATGATGTCTCCAGTTTTGTTCTTTTTGCTTAGGATTGCCTTGGCAGTGTGGGCTCTTTTTTGGTTCCATATGTAATTTCAAGTAGTTTTTTTCTAATTCTGTGAAGAAACTCAATTGTACCTTGATGGCAATAGCATTGAATCTATAAATTACTTTGGGCAGTATGGCCATTTTCACGATATTGATTCTTCCTATCCATGAGCATGGAATGTTTTTCCATTTGTTTGTGTCCTCTCTTATGTCTTTGAGGAGTGGTTTGTGGTTCTCCTTGAAGAGGTCCTTCACATCCCATGTGAGTTGTTTTCATGTAACTGGAAATCATCATTCTCAGTAAACTATCGCAAGGACAAAAAACCAAACACCGCATGTTCTCACTCATAGATGGGAATTGAACAATGAGAACACATGGACACAGGAAAGGGAACATCACACTCTGGGGACTGTTGTGGGGTGGGGGGAGTGGGGAGGGATAGCATTAGGAGATATACCTAATGCTAAATGGCGAGTTAATGGGTGCAGCACGCCAGCATGGCACATGTATACATATGTAACTAACCTGCACATTGTGCACATGTACCCTAAAACTTAAAGTAAATAATAATAAAATAAAATTTAAAAAAAAGAAATGTTTGTAATTTTTGCACATTGATTTTGTATCCTGAAGCTGTTTTTTCTACATTACTGCAGTCTCCATCTCTCAGTCCACAATTTTTGGACCTGAGAGGAGCTAATGTACATAGTGCATTCACTGATAATCCACACAGATGACTCCTCAATTCTTCCGTCTCCAACCCTCTCCTCTATACATTTGGAGGAGGCAACTTCTTATATGGTTCCTCATTTTTTCCCAATTCTATTTAGTCTCTTGTTTAATGATAAAATTTTCACTCAGTTATTTGATGTTTATTTTTTAAAAACCAGGCTTTGAAATCACAAGCCTGTATGTCGTTCAAAAATGTATGCCACTTGCAATTCAAGTGTTATGTCAAGATCTGTCTTATACTAAGAATATCAAGAAAATAATATAGGCCAGGTGTGGTGGCTCATGCCTGTAATCCCAGCACTTTGGGAGACAGAGGCTGGCAGATCACGAAGTCAGGAGATCGAGATCATCTTGGCCAACATGGTGAAACTCCATCTCTACTAAAATACAAAAAATTAGCAGGCCGTGGTGGCACATGTCTGTAATCCCAGCTACTTGGGAGGCTGAGGCAGGGGAATTGCTTGAACCCGGGAGGTGGAGGTTGCAGTGAGTTGAGATTGTGCCATTGTACTCCAGCCAGGTGACACAGCAAGACTTCGTCTTAAAAAAAAAAAAAAAAAAAAGAAAGTAACATAAAACTATAAGTTAAAAAAAAAAGTGGCATTCTTAACTTATACAAGCTTTAACACTGGGGGTATGACATCCAGAAAGACACCTGCTGATAGAAAGATGTAAGAAATTATAAGGAAATAGGCACAAAATAAACCTCAGGCAATATATGTTACAATATTTTCTCTTAATACTGTGAAAGACAGATGTAGTATACTAAACAATTGCATATGAAAGAGACAATAACTGAGCTCCCTACTTCTCTGAAACAGTGACATTTATGCTTAAACTTGAACAATGAGTGGGCATTATTTATGAGAAGCAAAGATGTACAGATTGGAGAAGGTAGAACACTCAGAAAATATTAGATCAAATATGGCCAAAAAGGAAAGAAATTTTGTTTTCAAGGAACTAAGCAACAGTGTAGGGAGAGCACAGGAAATGAGCAGGTAACTGTCACAGATGAGACCCCTGGAATGGTACAGGGCTTGGAATCATGTAAATTGCTAAAATACTTAGATTTAATTCTAAAGACAATGAAATTCATTCAGAATTCTTAACAGGTAGAAAGGATATGATTTAAACTTTGAAACTGTGTGATCACCGCAACTGTGAGGCTCCTAGAATCACAGGAAGATGGGCTGCCCTCTTCCCGTGTATATCCTTTATTAAGGGACATGCTTTAATGTCGGGCTCTAACCTACTGTCTTTAATGTGTCTTCAAACCAATTATTTCTTTTTAATACTATGTAGAGATAGAGTTTTACAGATGCGTGTAATGGCTGCAAGGTTCCCTATAGCAGCTGACCACTTTAAAATTAGTACTTGGGATACTGTATTCCATTGCTCTGTTGTGATGGTAAAATCATGCCTTTTCTTACATCCTGTATATGTGTACACCTTTCTGAGGTTCTTAGCTTCGTATAATGCATGTTCTGCCTACTTCCACCTTTGACTTTATCTCCTGTATGTGTGTTTTTTCACATAGAATACCCTCATTTGATTGTGCATGTTGTCTGCATTTGTTGTTTTCTCAATTTATAGCTTAGAAGGGAAACATTCAGAATGATATAGTAGGAGTAAATGATGAAATACTGTTATGTCACCTTATCTTATCAGCAGTATAGAAAAAATGGCAGGTATGGATAATCAAAAAAGAAGTAGAGAACTGATATTGTACTTCATGAATAGAAAAATATAGTTTCTAAAGCCCAGGAATTGAGGCATATTTTATTTTCATAAGATGAGCTTCAGAGAAATCCTAGTATGTTGAGTTGAATTACTTTTTATGATCATAAAACATCTTAACATATTTAAAGGGATTACTGCCCATTGGCATTAATAAATTGCAAATGAAAATAAAGTGTCCATTGAGAAGACATTTAGGATTTGGATGCTAAACTTTAACTTATGATATGGAAAAAGTCAAATGATACATTAATTAAATTAATATCTGGCCCTACACTAGGAGGAAGGAGCAGAAGAGAAGTTAGAAATATTAGCATAAATGTTAGAGTTGAGGCTCAGCATAAAAATATGTGATTTTTGTCAAATTAAAAAAAAGAATTAGCCTAGTGGAGATAACAGCATAACAAAATATATGATCAAAGTGTAACTTCATGTTCTAAAGTTCTTTAGTTTTATTTCTGCAATATAATATAACTTTAAATTAAACAATTAAATGAGGCTATTTTGGATAATATTTCTATCTTCAAATATGATGTTTTTAGATTCTGCATTATTTCAAAAGAATTAAATGGAAATGTTCATTTTAATGTTTTGGTAAATCATCTGTACGAATGAATCAAATTTAGTCTTATTATCTATATAAACTTCTTTGAAATGTTTCGATTGTAGGAAAAAACTAGTCCAGCATATACATAACATTAAATATTATTTTAGAAACTCAAAAATGTATCATTTGGTTGTGTGCCCCAATTTTTCCTATAGTTTAGATAAAAATGTTAGCAATTATTTAAACTTTACTGTAAATCAAAGGTGTGAAATTAAATTTGAATAGCTGAAGTAAAAATCTACATGTAACGCTGTTGAAAGACTTCCTAAGGATGAATATTAAACAATTTCAAAATCTTCTTAGAAATGACTCCTATACAAGAAGTAAAGAATCTTTCTTCCAAAAAATTGGCTAACTTCAGACCAAAGTGTGAAAAAAACTTTTAAAAACTAATTTTTTAAAGCAAGATCATTACAAGATAAGCTTATATACATTAGTAAGTTAATTATGAACATAGTTCAAAGTAGTTTTTTTCATTGAAAGTATTATCAATTCATCCTTTACATGAGTTCAAATAAAACCATATTTCTGTAACACAAAACAAAACACAACGTTCTGAATATTTGAATGTGGTGAATGTGGATATTGCAACAAATTTTATTTACTTCTCATTAGACTATATCCATGAGAATTATTATGGTCCTTTTCAATAATATTTGCATTATTGTTATTATAAAACTTTCTGCTATTTTATACATTTAGCTAACTTTTTCTATTATTTTAATAATAGGGTGTTTTAATTAACATAAGCTGGCTAAATAAAATGGTACTGTGGAATTTGCTCTCAAATAGATTTTACTCCAATAAATATTTTAATGATATTGATTGCCTCTTAGAACAGCAAATGAGACATTCAAAAATAAATAAATAGATATAATTCCAATCTAAATGTAATAGTAGTTCTATTTGTCTAATCAATAATATTCCATAATATGGAAGTTTTCTTATATGAGAATGGTGATAGATTATATTTGGAAAATTTTTAATAGATGTTTTTGCCTCTTTTTGCATATGAATATGTACTTAAGATGTCATTAGTATTTTATAGCATTTACGTGTTTTATATTGCTTATATTCTCATACATAAACTTTTATTTCTGCAAATGAAAATGCTTGCAAAAACTATTTAGTAAAAATGTAATATGTTCTTACAGGAACATGGGAATTTAAATTTCTTTAAAATTATTCACAACTGACTTTTAGAAAACTTACAAATATAAAATAATTGGTTTCTTCTTAACCCTACACCTAGTAACCATATACACATGCTGTAAAGCACTGTTTGTTTAGTTTTCATATATTTGGCTTTTAGTACATTTTATGTAAACATAAATAGAACTTTTTTATTTCTATATTTCAATATTCTTCAACACCAATGCATTAGAGAAAAGTATTGTGATAAATATAGGCATCTTGTGTAAATATAAATGTAAAATATGTAAAATATGAATGCTTTAGTTGACAAGAATGGCATTTGGTAAGAAGGGAGATGGTAAAGCAAATCATATTTTCTCTTCATACTATTTGTATACATATCAATACCTGTGTAATGGGAATGTATTAGTTATTTATTGCAGCATAACAAATTATCCCAGAATTTGGGGGCTTAAAGCAGCATACAGTCATGATCTCACACTTTTATAAGTCAGTAATCTGGGCATAATTTAGCCGTATCCTCTGATCATGAGTCTTTCACAAGGCTGCAATCAGTGTTGGCCAATGCTCCAGTCACCACAAGCCTTTCCTTGGGGACGATTTCGTTCCAAGCTCTTTCACATAGTTGATGGCATGACTGGTTCCTCCTGAGCTTTTAGGCTGCAGGATTCAGTGGCTGGCTGAATCTATGTGTTGGCTGGAGGCTGTCCTAACTTCTCTCCATAAGTCACCTCATAACATGACAGCTGGCTTTATCAAATTGATCAAGTGAGAGAGAGCAAGAGTGCCAACAAGATGGAAGTGGCATCTGTCACCTCTGTCATATTTTGCTTATTAAAAGAAAGTTATGATGCCCAGCGCACACTCAAAAAGAATTATACAAAGGTGTAAATACCAGGAAGCAAGAATATTTGAAGGCCATTTTCAGAGTATCCCTAATATAAGAGTTGTGTAAATATTTGCCTACTGCAAAAATTTTTCCAAATTTCTATTTGTGAGAAATCTTGATCCCTATTAGCCATCTGGAAGATCCTCACAGGAGAAAACATTAGGAAACCACATTTTTTGGCCAATTAAATGTTGTATATCATTCTTCAAATAACATATTCATATGTATATTATGTAAGGAACTCATCAACATAATCTGTCAAAAATAAAGGTACACTACAAGGTAGTTGTTTACTGAAATGAACCTATTCAATATTATAGACTGCTGTAAATGAAGAAGTTTTGTCCGGTTAATTAAATACAGATTCCATTCATCAGTTGCATTTGTCTTGACTTCCAGAGATTTTTCCGTTGCTTTATTTTATCTGGATTGTATACATAGTGCAGAAAAGAAGATAATAAAATATATCACTGTCAATTGTTCACATTCAAAGAATATGCTACAATGAGAATCCATATTTCTTAGATGGAGAAGCCATCTAGCTTAAAAACCCCAATGTATTTAATAGTGTCTTGTACACTAATGGGTACAGCCAACCCAGGTCAAAAATAAGAATGTCTATTCAGGGAAGATTCTTTTAGACTTACCCAGCTACTATTAGATGATTTCTTAGAAAATTCAGGAAGATACAGAACATTATTCTTTTCATGCTCAGTGATTCATTAATGTTCAATTACCTTTGATGATAATGGAACTATCCATGCACATTATTGGAAAAATGTAGCCCTGGAGAGTTAAACAATTGTAATGCAGAGAATAATGTGTCCCAGGAGGGAATGTATGACCTACTCACTATATTAACTTTGTATTGTCTTTGCTTCTATGATTGCTTAAGAAAACCTATAAAAAGGGCTGTTAATATTTTAGAGAAGCATTGGAAAGGCTACTACTCTGCATTTATAAAGAAAATTAAGCAAACGACAAAAGACTTCACATTAAAAAGCTATTTCTACACTGGGATATTTACACAGTACATATTCTTTGATGTTAGCATATGATCTCATTTGGATATGAACTATTTATAAGAGGAGTTTGTCTACACAGTTAAGTTGTATTGTTAAATTAATGGATCAATAAATTGTATTACTTTCTACTATGTTATTTGGTAATGCATAGAAAACCATGACAATTTCTTTGAAGATGTCAGAATTATATTAACTAAAATTTGTGTGTTATTCTAACATATGTAAATGAATTTCACCTTTGCAAGGGTAATATTATCTTCCTGATACTTTTTCAAAATAGTAATGTCAAGATTATAGCGCTTCTAACATGGCATAGCTGGAAGAATTCTCAGTTCACTGTCTCATTTAACTCTAAAACTGGGCTTTTCTGAAAGTCATCCATGGACTACCTGATAGAAATTGCCTGAACTATGTAAAAATGCATATTCTAGCCACAAACATAACAATTCCATATCAAACTCTCAAAGGACAGCCAGAAAATTTCCATTTCAGCCAGGCTTCTGTGAGATTATTACACACCATAAAGCAAGAGAGCCACTTTCTTAGCTGTGCTGGTCCTTACATCTTAACTGGACAGATAAACCTTCATCTGTGAAACTAACAGTGAAAGTGTATTAGTCCTTTCTCACATTGCTATAAAGAACTGCCCGAGACTGAGTAATTTATAAAGAAAAGAGGTTGAATTGACTCATTGTTCTGCAGGGTGTACAGGAAGCCTGGCTGGGGAGGCCTCAGGAAACTTACACTCATGGAGGAAGGCAAAGAGGAAGGAGGCATGTCTAATATGACCGGAGCAGAAAAGAGGTAGCAAAGGGGGAGGTGCTACACACTTTTAAACAACCATATCTCTTGAGAACTCACTCACTATCATGAGAACAGCAAGGAGGAAATCTGTCCCATGATCCAACCACCTATCATCAGGCTCTTCCTTCAATAATGGGGATTTACAATTTGACATGAGATTTGGGTGGGGACAAAAATCCAAACCATATCAGAAGGCTTGAAAGAAATGGGAGATTAAGAAATAGAAAACTGGGAAGTAGCAAATTGCCCTTATATGCACTGCATTTGGTTTATTAATATCAATTATTGAAAATTTGCCATGTGTCAGGTACTGTACCAAGCACTTTAGGTATACCCTAACTTAAATCTAAAAAAAGAGAAATTTTGAACTCCCAATTTACGAATGAAGAAACTGAGACCAGGACATGTATTGATGTAAGCTCACACATCAGAGGAGAGATTCAAAACCATGTCAATTTTATTTACATACCCAGATTCTCAACTTCTATGCTACCCTGGAGAGAACAACATGGCCTGTAATGGTAAAAGAAAGTTTCATTAGAAAATATAACTGAGTTTGGGTATGTAATTGAGTTTGGGTATGAGAAGTGGGACTCACAATAGTCACTGAAGAATGACTGGATTTAAATAAGTCTAATAAAGAAGGGAGAACATTCCTGCTCTGCGCAACTATGTAAGTAAATTAAGTTAGGCATAATTGTGATGTATGTGGCACCAAATATTGAAGTACAGAGCAGTAGTTAGAGTTGTCTTCCTATCGAAAAGATTGAATATTTCTTTGGTGGTTCAGATATGAGAAATTTTACCACCAACAATTTGAGGAAAGGAAAACCTTACTTATTTGACAGTGTTTGAATAGAATCTTTCTCTGCATATATTTATTGTTATATCCAAAACATTTAAAGCACTTGACTACTTCATTTTGAAACTCTGTTCATCTTGGGCTTAAGAGATCTCATTCCATTTGATTTCCATTCATCTCTCTATTTGTCATCAATCTCCTTTATTCATTTTTGTGCTTATCCCTTAAGTATAGTTTTTGTTCTGCAAGCTGTTCAAATATGGACTCCAATTCCTTGAATTGCAATTTCTGCAGGGGGTTTCTTAAATTAGGGTCTAAGATATTCAGTCTATATATAGTTTAACAATAACTATTCAATGCTATCTCAGCCTTAATAGTCATTCTTTCTTGGTTTTTAGCTGGCAGTGTCTCAATTTTGTAAAAAATTGTAGCACATTGAAAGATGATTTCATTCCTTTTCTAATGGATTGATTGAAGAATGTCATATATGAATATATGAATCAATCTTAGTAATTAAACATGAGATGAAGTCGACTGGAGGAAGGCCAGAATGTTTCCAGAAAAGTTTTCCTCACTGGTAAAAAAAGACAGAGAGCTATGTATAAGAAAAATAGTCATTGTACGTTACATGGGTATTGTCAGCTCTGGGTGCTATTCTGGGAACTCATGCATCCATCTTGTTTCCATGAAGAGAACTAGTCCAAGTGCAAACTGAAATGCCAAGGAAGGTAAAGAAAAAAAGATTAAAAAAACCAAACCAAACAAAAAAAAAACTGAAATGCCAAGGAACGTGAAGAAAAAAAGACAAAAAAAAAAAAAAAAGAAAACTTATATCCATACTGATAATTTGAGCGACTGTTTCACCAACTTTGGAACTTGATCTTAAGTATGATAATAATTTTTCTCTTATTATTTACATTGCTGTAATCTGGAGTTTTCCTTTACTTGTAGCAAATGTGATCCTCCCTGGGTTCCAATGGATAAAAGAGATCCATACCACCCTTGAAATAGTGAAACGTTTACATATGCATATTTCTGAAATGGAGTATTTTGTTTCCATGAGATATTTTTAAAAGTATATAATAGTAATAAGTTCTTAAAATGTACTAATTGACATATCGATGACCTATAAATATGCATCTTCTATATCATTCCCATTAGTTACATTAACTTCACCCATTCCTCTCTGCTACTAAAGTACTGTTTCTTAATGAAATCCAATCATGTTATTTTACTACTTAAACTGCTATTCTGTTAATAATCTCCTAGAGTGTGTGTGCCTTACAAGGGTAAAAAGTCATATTGTCTGCCATTTTAGTTTTTCTATTTCTTCATAAGTTCATTAAATTACTCTAATCCTTAAAACATTCAAAGGAATGGCATCAAAACCTTCCTGAGTGATGAACTTGTCATGAATAAGGGGAAAAGGCAATAAAGTAGAAGGGTAGGCTATCTGCAGCCCATTACTTTCCAACTTCTGCCAGTGCCAACAGAGTGATACTCCATTAGAGGGACGTGTCCAGAAATACCAAGCTATGGTCATGATAAGAGCTTCTGGATAAGCTGAGAGAGTCAAGAAGAAACAGAGGATTCTGAATGGTAATTGAGAAGTGGAAAAATCAAGAAGTACTGTCTTTCAACTATGAAACAAACCTAACCCTTGAATGAGAAAGGGAAGTATAGAGAGAAGCTAACAAGTTATCTTTTAAAACTCTGACCAATTTAAATCTCTTCTTGAAGAAATCCTTCAGAGCACAGGCTGATTGAATAGAAAGAGGATGAGAGAGCAGTCTGCCCTTGATCTGTCTGAGGCATCACTTGTCTCCTCTTTCTTGAAGGTTCAGCTACTTCAATGTAATGTGGTGGAAAGGAGAGAAGAGAAAAAGGATGAAAATATGTTGCCTTTATAGTTTACCAGCAAGACTACTGGTCTTCGCTCTGCTGGTTGTCCCATTCTCTGGATGATGCTGTCTGGATATTAATGCTGTCTCCACAGACGGCATTCAAACACTGGGTGCCTGATGGGATACTTTTCCTCTCTCAATTCTCCACTGAGGGTCATGTAGAATTTCCTTGTCAAATACCCTGGTCTTTCCTTTCAGAGCCTAAATTCACGTACAGCTAGAGCCTTGAACCCTGCAGGCAGCCCCCTTAGACTAGAAGGTTCCTGGAGGGCAGCTGCCATTTATGTGGGAGCAGTCTAGCTTCTCTAATGGCTCCCACTGTGTTGGAATAATTGAGAGTGTGCACCTCTTTGTTCTCAGGTTCATGGCAAGAGCTGCCTATTCTTAGACAACAGAAGAAGGATCCTTTAATGATACAAAAAACTGTTTTATTGGCTGGGCGCAGTGGCTCATGCCTGTAATCCCAGCACTTTGGGAGGCTAAGGTGGGCAGATCATGAGGTCAGGCGTTCAAGACCAGCCTGATCAACATTCTGAAACACCATCTCTACTAAAAATACAAAAATTAGCCAGGCGTGGTGGCAGGTGCCTGTAATCTTAGCTACTCAGGAGGCTGAGGCAGGAGAATCACTTGAACCTAGGAAGTGGAGCTTGCAGTGAGCCAAGATCATGCCATTGCTCTCCAGCCTGGGTGATAGAACGAGACTCCATCTAAAAAAAAAAAAAAATTGTTTTATTTAGCAAAGACAAAATAAACAGCATTAACTCTTTCAAGCTGGGCTTTCACACTGTTTTCTTGGAAACAACAACTTTGTAAGGTTTTTGTATTCTTTTCAGTGTTTTATTAGGGTTTATTTTGTGGAAAACTGTAACATAAAGAGAAGGAAAGCATAAGTACCTATGTTTTCATGTTTTAAAATTTATTCTATGGAAAAAACACTTAAAACATTGCTTATGAACCATTTATATACACATTTATAATTATTTAGATCATACATTTGTTTCTACTAGCAAGACTTATCTCCTGAAGCTTAAACTGTATCCATCACTTATATTCAAACATGAATGGAAATATGCCCATAAATCTATTCGAAGAAAGTGTAATTGCCTGACAGGTTCTTCCTGCCCACTGCACAGACAAAACCAGTGTACTAAGACAGTGGTATTGCAGTAAAGAAAGAGTTCAATTAATATGAGGCTGCCCACGTGGAAGAACTGGAGTTATCACCCAAATCATTCTCCTTGAAGGCTTGAAGATCAGGGTTTTTCAAGGGTAGTTTGGCGGGCAGGGGATCTGGGAATCAGTCATGCTGATTGGTTGGAAATGAGATCATAGTGGTGTGGTAAATAGTCTTCATGCACTGAGTCTGTCTCTTAGTAGGGAGCCACAGGACTAGTTGAGCCATGAGTCAGGAGTCCAGGTGGGGCCAATCTGAAAAAAAAAAAAACATCTCAAAAGACTAATCTTATGTTCTAAAATAGTTATGTTACCTATAATAGCAATTGGGGAAGTCAGAAATCTTGCAACCTCTGGCCACATAACTCAGAGTAAAAGACTACAGAAACAATGCCTACATTTTAGCAGAATTCAGGCCCCTTCCATAATCCTAATCTTGTGGCCTCTCATTAATTTTACGAAGACAGTTTCAGCCCCTAAAGAAGGAGTAGGGGGTCAGTTTTAGGGAGGGGCTATGATTATCTTTGTTTCAAAGTTAAACTATAAACCAAATTTCTCCCACACTTTACTTGGCCTACACCCAGTCGTGAGTGAAGACAGCCACCCTGTGAAGCTAGAAGCAAGATGGAATCAGCCATGTCAGATTTCTCTCACAGTCATACCGTTTGCAAAGGTGTTTCAAAAGGATTGAAGGACTCTCTGTTATTGAATGCATCCAAAGTGAGGTGGATAAGGAAGACCCAGTGACCTGATAATAAAACCTTACTCCCTGCAAAAGATGGATGATTCTTACCTCTGTCATTTTATTTTTATTTTATTTATTTATTTATTTATTTATTTATTTATTTATTTTGAGATGCAGTATTGCTCTGTCACCCAGGCTGCAATACAGTGGCACTATCTCAGCTCACTTCAACCTCTGCCTCCTGGGTTCAAGCTGATTCTCCTCCCGAGAAGCTCCCGATTCAAGCCTCCCGAGAAGCTGGGATCACAGGCATGAGCCACCACACCCGGCTGATTTTTGTATTGTTAGCAGAGACAGGGTTTCACCATGTTGGTCAGGGTGGTCACGAACTCCTGTCCTCAGATCATCCACCCACCTCCATCTCCCAAAGTGCTGGGATTACAGGCGTGAGCCACTGCGCCCAGCCAACCTCTGTCATTTTTATAAAATGACATCAGTTATCTTATCTCCCTGTGGTGGCTCCTAGGTTCTTGGTCTTTTGTTTACACCTAGATGTAAAGCTCAACATATTTTCAGACCCTCTTAAAACTCCACTAATAAAAACTTGACTGTGAAATGCTTGTTTTCTGTAGTTTTTAACTGGGAAACAGAGAAGGGATATTTATATTACAATAAACAAATGAAGATCCATTTGTCTAGTTTTATTCTCCACAGTCACACAGTTTTTGTTGACTCTTGCCTGCTCTTTCTTCCTTTTTTCATCTCTGTTTTTTCCTGGACCCTTCATATCTTTAAGTTTTTTTGTCATTTTTTTTTTATTATTAGGAAAACAACTTAGCTTCCTCTTGTTTCTTGCATATCAGGAAAATTAGCAAGAGAAATTTCCCACCTACCTTGGAAGGCCCTCTGTGTGTTTGCATAGGAGGATTTATACATAAATACTTCCTCCACCATCAAAACCTTGTGTTTCAGTCATGAGTTATAGAAAGACAGAAGTTTCTTAGGGGAGTTAAAAGATTGGCTAAAAGCTAAAAGAAAATTAGAGTAATAACGTATATAATGTCATCGGCCTGAATAGTGTGGTTTACACATGATAAAGTATAACAAAACCTTTAATAGAAACTTTTCCCCACAGCCTGTCTTGAGGAGATGCCAAAGAATTAACTGGTGGCCTTAACAGAGAGTTAAATTTTGTTGTCAGTTCTCTCCAAAGGGAGACTGACAAGAAGAAAATAGACTCTGTTATGTTGTGAATGAAGGGCTTGTTCTTGAACATGTGTGAGAGACAGCCTGTGAACGCCACTGATAATCTGGGAGCTCAATGGAAAGGGGCAGAAGATCCTGCAACAGCAGGCAAGTTCTCCAGGACACTGATGTACCTATTATGAGTACTATCCTTGTTCAACAACCTGGGAATGAGTGCTAGGAAAAGCATCAGCTACCTAATCATAAACAACACGTGAGAACTTTGGGGCTGGAAAGGACCTCTGGGGGATCTATTTCCCCTGATATCCTATCAGTTGTTTTCTCCAGCCTGTTATACAAGCTTTGAAACTTTGTGTGCATCCTCAAAACAACTCAGTTTTATCATTTAAATATTTTCTATTCTATCAAAATAATATTTTTTATGCTATATGTGCTACACAAATTATCTATTTAGTAGCATGTCTCTTTAGTTTCTATATGGTAAAGTATGTCTTATTTTTGGAAAAAAATTACTTTTCACAATCTGTAAAGATTTCATTATACTTCAGTTTAAATGCCTTTATGCTTACTGCTATGCATTCTTTTTGTGGAAAATATAATCAGATTTTTAAAGGAAAAGAATTCAGTAAATGACAACAATGCAAGTTCTTAAAACTATATTTTAATACAAGAAAACTATAAAGGAAACTAGAAATAAGAATTTCTGAAAAAATTTAATGGAGCAGAAAGTCTATATTATCAGATAAACTTTTATGTAAAATATTTTTATTTTTCTTCCTTGAGCTACAGCAACTGTTTAAAATTAAAACACAAATTAAAAAATATAATAGAATTTTATTAAGAAAGTGTTCTATATGCCAGTCATAGTTCTAGCTGATCTAAATTTTCACTTATCCTCATCACCTTACACCCTTAAAGAAAAGAAATTGCCAGTGAAAGAAATTTACCACAGGAAACACAATTTTTGGAGTTAACCAGGCTAGTTTAAGTATTCAGCACCTTTCTCTGCTGCTGTTCTAAATTTGGACAAGTTAATTCTCCTTGTGTGAATAACGGGGATATACGATTTATATGTTTGTGACAAGGATTAAATGATAATTTATTTAGCATAGTACTTGGCAGACTTAATAGTTGCTCAGTGCATATTAATTACCACTCTTACTCTGTGAGGAAATAGTAATTGCATTTTCATGGTAGACCCAAAGTAGGTACCCAAAATAATTGTATTCATAGCTATTTAACAAGTATTTACCATGTGCCAATATCAAGCACATTTTACATGTTATCATATTTAAGCCTCAGAATAACACTGCAATACAAGACATATTATTATTATCCCATCTCACAGATAATAAACCTGGGGCTTAGAGAAGTAACTTGCTTTGAGGTGGTGCCGGAAATTGGGTGTCTACTTCAGAATCTGACATCAAGAATTCCTGCTTGTATTCTTATGTTCTGTTTATTTGATTCTGTGGATATATGCATGTGCGTATGTGTGCATTTATTTTCTTTTATTAAGGGTTACTTTGAGTGGGTTTTATTTAACAGAACGCTATGAATTACATGATTAAAAGTAAGCATTTATGGAGTGACTGCTTCCATTAGTTTTCAAAGCTATACTTATTTATAATCCAAAGAAGGTTATTTTTCAGGACTAAGAATATTAATTAAAGACTTCATAGGTAGTGTTTTGCATGGAAATTTCCTGAGTTAGATGGGAAATATATGTGTGTGTGTTTTAACTTTTTTGGGGGAATAATTTTAGATTTACAGAAAAACTGCAGACATTAGAGTTCCACATACACTCTAATAAATCTCCCTTTAATTTATCATCTCATATAAACATTGTGTATTTTTCAAACCTAAGTGATATGATTTGGCTGCATGTCCCAGCCCAAATCTCATGTTAAATCGTAGTTCTCAATGTTGGGGTAGGGACCTGGTGGGAGGTGATTGGATCATGGAGGCAGATTTTCCCCTTGCTGTTCTTTTGATAGCGAGTGAGTTCTCACGAGATCTGGTTGTTTAAGAGTGTATAGCACCTCCCCCTTCACGCTCTCTCTCCTGCTCCAACATGGTAAGATGTGCCTGCTTTCCCTTTGCCTTCTGCCATGATTGTAAGTTTCCTGAGGCCTCCCCAGTCATGCCTCCTGTGAAACCGTGAGTCGATTAAACTTCTTTTCTTTATAAACTACACAGTCTCAGGTGGTTATTTATAGCAATGTGAGAATGCACTAATACACTAAGAAAATTGACCAGGCACAGTGGCTCATGCCTGTAATCCCAGCACTTTGGGAGGCCAAAGTGGGTGGATCACCTGAGGTCAGGAGTTTGAGACCAGCCTGGCCAACATGGTGAAACCTCGTCTCTACTAAAAATACAAGTTAGCTGGGCATGGTGGTGCACTCCTGTAATCCCAGCTACACGGAAGGCTGAGTCAGGAGAATCACTTGAACTTGTGAGGCAGAGGTTGCAGTGAGCTAAGATTGCTACTGAACTCCAGCCTGGGTGAAAGAGTGAGACTCTGTCTCCAATAAATAAATAAATAATAATAATAATAATAATAATAATAATATTTCATTAGTATTAGCTAAATAACAGACTTTATTCAGATTTTACCACTTTTCCCAACAATATCCTTTGAATGTTCCAGGATTCGATTTAGAATACCACATTGTATTTACTTTCCATTTCTCCTCCTGTTTATGGGAGTGCATCAGTCAGGACGTTGATAATTTGATGAACACTGTTCCCCTTATAGAATCTCCCTCAATTTCTCAATATTAGACTGGTGTATAGTTTTGGGGGCAGAAAATCCCAGAGGTGAAGAATCCTCTTACTGCATCATATGAAGGGTACATCATATCAATATGACTTAGTGCTGGTGATGCTAACATTGATTACTTGTTCATTGTATGTTTTCTAAGTTTTTCCACTATAATGTTACTATGTTTTTCCTTCCCCTAGTCTATTCTTTGGACACAAGTCAATACCAGCCGATACTCAAAAAGAGTTTTCGTTTTGTGGTTTGGGTTGGAATCCAATGCTACATTAATAATCATGCTCCTTTAATTTTTCCAGCTTTGAGCGATGGGAGCATTTTCAAGTGGATAACTTTTTTAAATGTCCTTTCGTCTGATTGATAGGTATCTATACTCCACCCATCTACAGAGTCTCTTCCCTAATAACTCCAGCCTATATGAAGTTTCTACCTTCTTTTCCCAATTTGGCACTGTATTCCATAATTAACAACTCATATGCCATTTTATTTACTAATTACTTTGATTCATGAAATTTGCTTTGCCAGATACGATCTTGTTTAGTGACCCACCAAATAATAGATCTCTACAAAATGCTTCCTATTTTCATGATAATGTCAGATACTGTGGAAAGTAGAGGGGGGAAAAATAACACCTGCCTTCAAGAAACATAAAATTTATTTGGGGGAATACAAATAACACTCAAAGCAATTTCAGGATAATTTGAGTGCTTAATAATAAAAGAACTAATAGTGTAGAATTTAGGAAAGGGGGGAACAATACAAGTGTTTTACAAAAACTAAAACAATTTATGCAAAAAATACAATATACT
Organism: Pongo abelii; assembly: GCF_028885655.2. Classification (NCBI taxonomy): domain Eukaryota; kingdom Metazoa; phylum Chordata; class Mammalia; order Primates; family Hominidae; genus Pongo; species Pongo abelii. The sequence goes on from NC_071988.2 coordinate 28,347,186, forward strand.
AAGGTTTAAGGATAAAGTGATGAGCTCATGATTAAGTCAAGTGCCAGGAATGATTAGCTACTTTTAATGTTAGATAGACAGAGCACTATGACATTGCTTCACAGATTATAATATGGAGTTGCAGAAGGACCTCTGGAAGTAATTTTTATATAAATACTGAATGACTAACAGGAAAGCCACCTGGAGAATATGGGACTTGTATGCAATCTTAAGAAGGACTTTCACAGCAGGAAATCAGAAGGATGATTATTCTACATAATGAGGTGTCTTTATATCCTCAAATAAACTATAAAGTATCTGTAGTAGGAGCTATAATGCAACATCATTTAGTACAAAATTATTTTTAAGTAATCGTTCTAATGACACTGTATGTGTGTGTATCTGTAGGTTTTCCTGTTTGTTTTCTTTGTATATGACCATATACCTGTTCCCTTACTGTTCATTCATTTTTCTTTCAGTAAAAAATTTCTAAGCACTTTGTGTTAGGCAGGATCCTAAGATTGCCTTCAAATACCCTTGAGTTCATATAATTTATTCTCATGAGTGTGGTTTGGACTGGTGAATATGAGGTCTACCTCCTAAGGCTATATTACATTCTATGGCAAAAGAGATTTTGAAGATGTAATTATGGTTACTGCTAACAAGTAGACTTTGAATTAATTGAAAGGGAGATTATCTGTGTGAGCCTGAGCTGATCATATGTGCCTTTAAATTTGTGCCTAAATGCCAGATAAAAGACAATTCAGTGATCCAAGTATAAGATTTAGTCTCCCATTGTTAATTTGAAGATATAGGAAGAGACATGGAAAACAATGTTCTTCTCTCACGGAACTGAGCTAGGTCCTAACTGTGAGTCAGAAAAGTGAAGACCTTAGTACTACAACCACAAGTTGTTGTATTCTTTCAACAACGAGAATGAGCTTTCAAGTGAATTGTTTCTCAAAGCTTCCAGATTAGATTAAGCATCCAAACATGCTATGCTGAAGTTCTGACCTACAGATGCTGAGGTAAAAAAATGAGAGTTGTTACAAGCCACTACATTTGTGGCAATTCATGTAGCAATAGAAAATTAATTCATGCTTATTTGTATCAAGCACTGTTTTAGATCCCTTTAATGACAATCAGTATATGCTATGTTAATTTGTGAAAAAAACCCCACAAAAATAATAATGACAAACCTTCAAATCTTTGTGGCTTCATACTACAAGATTTACTTTTCACATATGTAAATCATTCAGGGAAATGTACAATGTGCAATGATGAGTCAATTTAGACTTTATTAATCTCGTAACTTCACAACCTCAACACAAGACTCTCTTCACAATCACTGAAGCAGGGTCAAGAATGCTGGCCTTATACAAACAATAAATAGCTTGTCCTGGAAGTGAAGCACATCACTTTCGTCTTGACCAATTGGCTTGAAGCAGTCCCATGCTCATGCCATACTGGAAGTGTGAAGGTGGAAAACAGATGAAGAGAGTAGGGTAAATTTGAACACGCAAAGTCTTAACTATTCATGAATGACCAAGAAAGACTTTTAAATCAGTGACCAAAACAAAACAATTGTGCTTATGCGGATTATTTTCTAGTACTTCAAGTAAGCTAAGGACAGAGGAGTGTTATTAGGACAGTTTATAGAAATAAAGCACAATATTAATGTTTAAGTTTGACTTCCACAATAACACTGTAAAAATGTCAGCCAATCTAAAGTGTCTTAAGGTCCTGCTATGGTACTCAGGTCCAGGCGGTAGTTGGGAGAAAGAGGATGACATTATTTGATCCTGTGGAATTAGAATGCATTGAAGAGGTAACTGAAGAGGTCAGAAGCCAGTGTGACCATGTTTATTCCATTCTTGGTTCGAGTCTCAGGGAGATTACAAGGAAATTCCCACATTCACACCCAGAAATGAAATGGGATAAATACATTGAGGTCAGGTCCCTCAGAATCAAAACACACATGAAGACACATCTCTCACCTTATTTTAGAGACATTTTAACCATGACATAAAGAAAATTCATGAACAAACAATCTGGTAGTATTAGAAAAATTGCCTCTAGCAAAATAACAAATAATAATAAGCACATACGTAAGCTAACATAAAGATAAAATGTAAAGAGAAGGTAATTTTTAGAATCATATGCCAGTTAAAAGATAGAGGCCAGACAATTCTAAAAACTTCCTTCAACACTCTGCACATATTATTCTTCTACACTTCACAGATGACTTTGAACCATTTTAAGGTGATATTTTTTACCTACAACTTCTGCATTCCTCCATGACTGTCTGTACCTTAAAAGAATCAGTGGATATATTTTAATATCTAATAGTATAAGATACTGTAATTTTTATAAATTTGATTTTCCTTGCCATTGTTAAGCTGCTTGTCAAAACAAATTAACATTTCTATGAATTACTGTACTGTAGATACTTTCAATCAATTATTCCATAGATACTACATAGTTAAGCCCAACTCCTTAATTAATTCTAATTTTTTAAGCCTTAAAGAAGTAATTCTACACTTTTCATTGTTCTATCACCTTCTAATTAAAAGGTAATATTATTTCACCTTATTATAATGCAAAATTAAATATACTGTTTTAATGACAGATAGTTGTTTTTACTTTACTTAAATGCATATTTACAGTTATGTGATATCAGAAAAGATGGCTAAATAGAGTTGCCTGGTGCTTGTCCCTCCTACTAAAAGTGATCAAAATAGCAGATAAACAACTGTATTTCGACTGTATTGACTGAGGAAGTATGCTGGAGAGCACTAGAGGAGCATCAAGATCTTTGTCAAACTTATGCCTAGCATAGCATTACAGAGCTTGGAGTGAGGCCCCTCTGCCTCTGTCAAATTGTTTGCCCTGCTGGATGGGCTCAGAATCAGGTGAGACTTAGGGGAAAAGGTAATATGGAAACCCCCAGCAGTCCTCAGTAATGCCAAAGATACCAGTAATATGCTACAAGAGAGTTGCCAGTTCACTTAGGCATTAAATGCAGTTTGGAAAATTTCCAGGAGTATATGTGGCTGCATGGCATCAGAGAGGAACCCTCCCTTCCAGTCCTCACCCCCATGACATAAGTTGCTATTGCATGGCAACACCTTGAAACTAATCCCTCTACTAGTGTGTGTCCTGCGCTGGGACAGGTAACCACGGATTCTCTCCATCACTGAGGCTCTGCTGGCATTATACCACACTAAAAAAGAATAATAATAAATACCTGCAGTACCATTACATCATCTATCTGGAGTCTAGGCTTCACAGAACAACTGAGAGCCTGGTGTCTGAACTAAGGAATCACCCCATTTTTCAGGGAACAGGTAAAACTGCCCAGTGGGAAGCTACTGAGCAGCTGGCCAGCCCCCAGTGCCCATACGCTGAATGACTGGGCAGCCCAGCCAGCTGGTGAGTGCTAGGGTCCAGCCCAGCAGCTATCCCAGCAATGGACCTGCCTCCTCAAAGAAATTGCCATACAGACAACTGTTTTCCCATGTTCACATGCATACACTCACATCTGACTCAACAGCCAGTCAGGAGCAGCCTTGCCTCCTGGAAAAGAGTGCAGCACAGCTGCACACCCAGGCCAACACATCTGATAATAACCTAACAGCCACTCCAGCAGTGACTCCAGTCTCCGAAAGAGCCTGCGACATAGCCCATTGGCATGCCATACATGCACACGTCTGGCCCGACAATCCACTCAGAATCAAAGCTAGTGCACTCTTCCCAGCCAACACCTTAGGACCCATTTACAAGAAAACATTTGTCCTACAAAACCTACTCTATAAAGTTGTGAAATGTGTATGTTCCACTGGAGGCACAGTTATCCACCTATGGACATGGAGACCTGCAAAAAATAAAGAAATATGGTACCCCCAAAGGAACACAAGTCTTCAGTAATAGATATCAAAGAAAAGGATGTTTACAAAGTGCCTGAAAGGGAATTCCAAATAATTATTTTAAGGAAACTCAGCAAAATATAAGAGAATATAGACAAACAACTTATTGAAACCAGAAAAACAATTCTTAATCTGAATGAGCAATTTAATAAAAAAGATATTATAAAAAAGAACCAAATACAAATTGTAGAAATAAAAATTTCCATTAAAGAAACAAAAAATAAAACTGAGAGCTTTAACAACAGACTAGATCAGCAGAAGAAAAAATTACAGAACTTAAGGCAAGTTTTTGAAGTAATCCAGTCAAAGAATAAGTAATACACGTGAAAAAAAAAGCCTGTGAGGGTAATGGTACACTGTAAAGCCAACTTTTAAATATTTTCTTATTGGAGTTGAAGAGGGAGAAGAGATTTAAAAATACACAGTTAACCTATTTAACAAAATAGCTGAAAACTTCCCAGGGAACACTTATGCACTGTTGGTGAGATTGTAAATCACTACAGCCATTATGGACAACAGTATGGAAGTTCATCAAAAAATTAAAAATAGAAACTACCATCAGAGTGAACAGGCAACCTACAAAATGGGAGAACATTTTCGCAACCTACTCATCTGACAAAGGGCTAATATCCAGAATCTACAAAGAACTCCAACTAATTTACAAGGAAAAAACAACCCCATCAAAAAGTGGGTGAAGGATATGAACAGACACTTCTTAAAAGAAGACATTTATGCAGCCAAAAGACACATGAAAAAATGCTCATCATCACTGGCCATCAGAGAAATGCAAATCAAAACCACAATGAGATACCATCTCACACCAATCAGAATGGCAATCATTAAAAAGTCAGGAAACAACAGGTACTGGAGAGGATGTGGAGAAATAGGAACACTTTGACACTGTTGGTGGGACTGTAAACTAGTTCAACCATTGTGGAAGTCAGTGTGGTGATTCCTCAGGGATCTAGAACTAGAAATACCATTTGACCCAGCCATCGCTTACTGGGTATATACCCAAAGGACTATAAATCATGCTGTTATAAAGACACATGCACACATATGTTTATTGCGGCACTATACACAATAACAAAGACTTGGAACCAACCCAAATGTCCAACAATGATAGACTGGATTAAGAGAATGTGGCACATATACACCATGGAATACTATGCAGCCATAAAAAATGATGAGTTCATGTCCTTTGTAGGGACATGGATGAAATTGGAAATCATCATTCTCAGTAAACTATCACAAGGACAAAAAACCAAACACCACATGTTCTCACTCATAGATGGGAATTGAACAATGAGAACACATGGACACAGGAAGGGTAACATCACACTCTGGGGACTGTTGTGGGGTGGGGGGAGGGGGGAGGGATAGCATTAGGAGATATACCTAATGCTAAATGATGAGTTAGTGGGTGCAGCACACCAGCATGGCACATGTATACATATGTAACTAACCTGCACATTGTGCACATGTACCCTAAAACTTAAAGTATAATAATAATAAATAAATAAATAAATAAATAAATAACTATCATATGATCCAGTAATTTGACTACTGGGTATATATCCAAAAGAAATGAGACCAGTATGTCAAAGAGATGTCTGTACTTTCATGTTTATTATAGCACTATGCACAATAGCCAAGATATGTTATCAATTTGAGTGTCCAACAATGGATGAATGGATAAAGAAAATGTGGTATACATACACAATGGATTACTATTCAACTATAAAAAACAGTGAAATCCTGTCATTTGTGACAACATGGGTGAACTTGGAGGACATCTTGTTAAGTGAAATAAACCAGACAAAGTCAAATACTGTACAATCTCAATCATATGTGGAATCTATCTGTCTATCTATCTATCTATACCCTCTGCTTCTATGAATATACATATTCATAGAAGAATATATATATTCTCCTCCACTATTTGACCCTCTGCTTCTATGAATATATATATATTCATAGAATATATTACTTTGTGATAATCACAAATTCTTCATGTAGAAGGGATGATACAAACAAAATGATGAAAAAAAGTACATCATGTTAAATGTATCATTTATATTAATGTAAAATAATACCTTAAATTATTTTTATTCTACCATTATCTCCCATGGATCTTCCACCCAGACCAACAGATAGCAAACAGAAAAACTTTTGCTCTAGGGGAAATTTATTTCCAAAATGCTAAACTTACATTTGAGATGAAAGATTCTCCTTGATTATGGGAAAATAATTATCTTCTATCTGCTTCTATCTTCTATCTGCTTACAATCTCTCTATATATCTATATATATATCTATATATATATCTATATCTATCTGCTTATAATCTATATATCTCTCTCTATATATATATTCTTTATGTATCTCTATATCTCTCTCTCTATATATATATTCACAAAAGCAGAAGGTCAAAAATGGAGAAGGTTTGGAAGAGATCAGTGGGTATAAAGTTACCGTTTTACAGGAAGAAGAAGTTCTAATGTTCTTTGGATATTAGAATGACTATGGTTAACAGTAAGTTATTGTGTATTACAAAATAGCTAAATATGAGGCTTTCTAATATTCTTAATAGAAGGAATGCATAAGGTGATAGATACATTAACCACCCTTGTTTAATCATTATACAACTTATATGTATTGAAACATCAAATCATGTGTGATAAATATATACAACTAAAAAGACTACACATTAGGGACAGGGTATATAGTGCTTGGGTTAGGGGTGCACTAAAGTCTCAGAAATCACCACTAAAGAACTTATCCATGTAACCAAACACCACCTGTTCCCCAAAAACCTATTTAAATAAATAAATGTGTCAATTAAATTTTTTAAAAAATAAAGTTAACTAGGAATACTTTTTTTGGCAAATTATATTAAATATGTAAATATATTTGTATTACTTTAACATAATTTACTTTCTTTGTGTTTAGACTATTAAAAAGATTTTACTTATCAGCAGTAAAGTACCACTTAAAAGGGCTATTTTTATTCATTTAACGTTTTACAAATTTATGTTATGAACATACAACCAAATTATACTAGGTTCCATGAGAAAATGTACAAAAAATGTAAGGTCTTCAGAAACATGAGAATAAAAAAGAAGAGCACATGAAAAAATAATTATAATAAAAATTAGAATAAACTAAGTGTTAATTGTTACATGAAAAGGACACAAAATGTGGTAAAAAAAATCATTTTCTTCAAAATGTTTGTTGAGGTTTATCATGCAATAGACTTTATAGCTGAGAATAGGGAACAAATATAGCCACAGACTTCTCCTCATGAAGCTCACAGCCTCCGGATGTGGTGGACATTTATCCAGTACTCACACAAACAGGTGTAAAGTGGCAACTAGATGAAGTCTTCTGAAGAAGTCTAGTTAGAGAGGCCACAGAAGGACTTGAAGAAGTAATGCTTGGTTTAAGAGGAAAAAGCATAAAGAATGGAAATTAAATTATCCAAAAAGGAAGAAGAGAAGCTTCCAAGAAGATGAAATGTTATGTTCATAAGTCCTGTGGTAAAAGGAGCACAGTAGGTCTAGAACTAAAAGAAGAACCTTATGGCAACTGAACATAGTAAGGAGAGTGAGTTAAGTATTTAAATATTTAAAACAAGTTGTTATCTGTGGAAACTCATCTCGCCCTACCAAAAACAGCTCTTTTATTCCAAATCAAGAGACTAGTAAGAATGAATAATTCAGACAGTATTTATGTAGAGTATTTACTTCCTATAGTTTGGTGGTCATGAGAGAAGCTCCAGTGTTCCTTGGCCTAGGCACCTCTCCTTATTATAAGTTTTCTTAAAATGATATGGAAAAGAGCAATGATAAAACAGTAATATTCTATCCTCAAGTTTAAGCTGTGCTTGATATTAAAACTTAGATGAAAAACGCTCTGGTAACCAAATTGGATTAGTTGGTGGGACTTAGTTTCATATGTGCATGTGGTTGTGATTTTTCACCCAGAGCACTTATTAATCAACTTATGTTTAAGAGTAAAGCAGAATAGAACAAAGCTAGGTTTGGCATTGAATCCTCCTACTTACCATTTCTGTAACATGGATATTATATGGAGAACAGAGCTGGTGTCACAACCATGTATGAGACAATGAATAGAAAGTCAGCTGCTCTTTAACAGATGTGGCCCAATCAGAGTGTGGAACATCATCGATTGGACTGATATTTCCTCCTCCTGGTGAGTAGTTAGGAGTGGGTATAAGAACTTTATTTTATCACCTTAAATAGCAGCTTATGGAATTAGTGACTCTCAGTGTCACTGGCAAATACTATAGATAGAATAAGTAGGATATGGATTAACAAGAGGTTTTAAAGAGTTAAATACATACAAATATTTTTCATGGACAGTAATTAAATAGCTTGATGTAGACGTAGATGTAGATATACATGTAAACATAATGAATAAATGGTGACTCTTTAATGGTGCTGATAGAATAAGTGAATGATACTAGTTTGTGTGCAGAGACTACTTTGTGATAATAACAAATTCTTCCTATAGAAGGGATGATACAAACAAAATAATGAACAAAACATACATCATGTTTCATGTATCATTTATGTTAATGTTAAATAATATCTTAAATTATTTTTGTTCTGCCATTATCTTCCCATGGGTCTTCCACCCAGCACGACAGATAGCAAACAGGAAAACTTTTGCTCTAGGGGAAATTTATTTCCAAAATCCTAAACTCACATTTAAAATGAAAGATTCTCCTCAATTATGTGAACAGAATAAATAAGAGCCATGTGCAGTGCCCTGAACACAAGGGGCATGGACTTTTTTTCTGGGATCTCAAGAATTACATAGAATATGAGAAAAACAAAAAACAAAAAACATTAATGGCAAGAAGCTCTATGATAAAGGTAGTTTAAGAAAAGAGAGACATAGAAATATCAAAGTTACCAGAAATGAAAGTTTGCAAAAACAACGGCTATGATTGAGTAGCTTTTGGTATAGACAGAAAACCTCACAGAGAAGCCAGTGTTCACATCAACTCTACCCATCTAGGCCTTGACACTCAGATCACGTAGCTGTGGCCCAACCACAGTCGTAGAGGATAATAAGGACTGAGATCAAGCATTCTTTCAGAATATCCAAAAGGAAGCTTGGAGTAAAAAACTAACATGAATATCTGAGTTTGAGTATTATGATTCATCCTTATTTCTACACAGAAAAGGAGCACTCGGAAAGCAAAAATTCAGACTGAAACTTGCTGCAAATAAGAAAAATATCATTTTAACTATATATATAAGAAAAATATCACTTTTTTTTATGTGCCAAGCTGGAAGGATAATGCAATCGGGATGTTGACTCCACAGCAGAAAGGAGATAGTGCACTTATTGCCATATAGCTGTAGACAATATCATTTCAGACAGCAGCAGGTGGGAAAAGGTATGAGGGAAGGGAACCATCCTGTTCCCTTCCAGAAGTATCTTGTTGTTAATTAAAATCAGAGAAAGTAGATACTGATAGATCTATTCCACTGGAGGTATGGTGTATAAAGACTTACGTTTGTCCCATGGAATGCCACCCAATTAGGGCTCCTAAATGCTCATTTTACACAAGATTGCATTTCCTATGAAAAGAAGTTAGGTAATCTAATATTTACTGCCTTTTAATACTGGCTCAAAAAGGAGATACGCCTTCTAAGGTCTCCTTCTATGTTATCTGTATTAGTCCGTTTTCATGCTGCGGGGGTAGACATACTCAAGAATAGGCAATTTACAAAAGAAACAGGTTTAATTGGACTCACAGTTCCACGTGGCTGGGGAAGCCTCACAATCATGGTGGAAAGCAAGCAGGAGCAAGTCACATCTTAAGTGGATAGCAGCAGGCAAAGAGAGATTGGGCAGGGAAATTCCCCCTTATGATATCATCAGATCTTGTGAAACTTAGCCGCTATCACAAGAACAGCATGGGAAAGACCTGCCCCCATGATTCCATTACCTCCCACTGGGTACCTCCCACAACACGTGGAAATTCAAGATGAGATTTGGGTAGGGACGCAGCCAAACCATATCATTATCTTTTGTCATTATATATAAATTCTGTCCTTCTGATATAGTAATCCATTGGAAGATCATGCACTTTAGCATTCCCTAAGTATCACTGTCTTACCAAGTTTATTGTTTTCAAAACATCCTAAATGAAATGCTTCATTTGCAGATGGCAGATAAAGTGGTCTTCTTTAAAGGTTAGCTATGGACCTATCTTCTGGGCCTAAAAATAGCTTAAAAGACTTTAGTAGTTATTAGGTTAAATAAATCAATATTGAAGGAAATAAATGTTAAAGAGAAAATATTAGAAGTTATTGGATACTTATTCTATCTTAGAAATAAACATATGCTCAAAAGCCCCATCAGTCACCTTTCTGCAGAACAATTTCATGTGTCACAGAAAGTCAAAAATGTAAAAAGTAGTTAGGATCTGTTTTCTGTCTTCTAAAATAAATAACTCAAATAATTGTGTTTTTTTAGTTTATGCATGTAATTTTTCATTTTGGTTGCATTTGATGAATTTAAAATACTAATTATACTTGCCACAAAGTCTATCAACGACTAGCTCCAAAACTTACAAGCATGTCTCTTTTTTTAGCTTAACTTTATTGTACTTTGCAGATATTATGATTTTTTTAAAAAAATTGAAAGTTTTTGACAACTCTACATCAAGCAAGTCTACCCTTATCCAACAGCATGTGCTCAATCCATGTCTTGTGTCACATTTTGGTAATGCTCACAATATTTCAAATTTTATTATTATTATTATTATATTTGTTATAATGATCTATGATCAGTGATCATTGATGCTACTGCAGTAATTTTTTGGGGGTACCATGAATTGTACCCATCTGCAGTGACCAAGTTAATTATTGAATGTTGTATGTGTTCTGCTCCAATGGTGGACCATTTTCCTCCATCTCTCTCTCTGTCTCTCGCCTTGAGCCTCCCTATCCCCCAAGACACAATATTAAGATGAAGCCAGTTTATAATCATTCTGTAACGTCTAATTGTTCAAGAGAAAGGAAGACCCACACTTCTCTCACTTTAAATCAAAAGCTAGAAATAATTAAGTTGAATGAGGAAGCATTTCAAAAGCCCAGGTGAGCTAACAGCTAGGCATCTTGAGCCAAGCAGTTAGTCAAGTTGTGAATGCAAAGGGAAAGTTCTTCAGGGAATTTAAAGTGCTACTCCAGTGAACCCTCAATAAGAAAGCAAAACAGCCTTAGTGTTGATATGGAGAAAGTTTTACTCATCTGGATAGAAGATCAAACCAGCTACAACATTCTCCTAAGCCAAAGCCTAATCCAGAGCAAGTCCCTAACTCTCTTCATTATGTGAAGGCTGAAGGATGTGAGGAATTGGCCGAAGTAACATTTCCAGAGGTTAACTCATGAGGTTTAAGGAAAGAAGCCATCTCCAGAACATGAAAGTGCAAGGTAAAACAATAATTGCTGATGAAGAAGCTACAACACATTATCCAGATCTAGCTAAAATAAGTCATAAAGCTGGGTACACTAAACAACAGATTTTCAATGTAGATTAAATATCTTATACTGAAAGAAGATGCCACCTATGACTTTCATAGTTAGACAGGAGAACCAAAGCTTGGCTTCAAAGGATAAGCTGATTCTCTTGTTAGGGGCCAATGCAGTCAGTGAGGTTGAGGACAATGCTCATTGACCATTCTGAAAATTCTTGGGCCCTTAAGAATTATGTTAAATTTACTCCACTTGTGCTCTGTAAATAAAACAACAAAGTTTGTATGACAACACTTCTGTTTATAGCATGGCTTGTTTAGTATTTTAAGCCCACTGTTGATACCTACTGCTCAGAAAATTTTTTTAAATGACTTCTTTCAAAATATTTCTGCTCATTGACAAAGCATCTGGTCCTCCAAGAGCTTTGATGAAGATTTATAAGGAAATTAATCTTCTTTTCATGCCTGCTACCACATCCATTCTGTAGCCCATGGATCAAGGAGTTATTTTGACTTTCAAGTGTTATTTAAGAAATACGTTTTGTAAGGCTATAGCTGCCATAGATGGTGATTCTTTTAATGGATCTAGACCAAGTAAATTAAAAGCTTTCTGGAAGGGATTCACTATTCTAGATGTCATTAAGAACATTCAGGGTTCATCGGAAGGGATACAAATAGCAACTTAACAGGAGTGTGGAAGAAGTTGACTCTAACCCTCGTGGATGAATTTGAGGGATTCAAGACTTCAGTGAAGGAAGTGACTGTGAAAATTGCAAGAGAACTAGAATTAAAAGTAGGTCTTGAAGATGTGATTGAATGGCTGCAATCCCACGATAAAACTTGAACAAATGCAGAGTTGCTTTTTATGGATGGACAAAGAAAGTGGTATCTTAAGATAATATCTACTCCTGGAGAAGATGTTGTGAATATTGTTGAAAGAGGAATTAAGGATTTAGAAAGTGAGGTCCAGAAACTAGTGAGGTACATCAACTAGATTTAATAGAAATGCAGAGTTTTCGGGGCTACTGAAGACCTGTTGAATAATAATCTTCATTTTTAACAAGGTCCACAGTTGAAAGTTGAAAAACACTTATACATTAATATTCTTGGCATATCAATGCAAACTGTGGTTTTTCCATTCCTCAGTCTAGGCTTCAATTTGTGATATGCTGTGTTTCTCTGTTATCCTTTTTATATCACTGAGTAATTAGCACATACAAGCATTCTTCTGGGTTCTATAAATTCAACAGAATATAAACAAAATACTCTGCTCTTATAAACCTTAACATTCTCAAGTAGAAGGGCATGACTAAACACACTACATATTCAAAACATTTAGTATGTTAGATGGTGACATATTAAGCAAAGTATTTTGTACAAAAGGGAGAGAGAAATGGCAACTGCAATTTTAGATAGGGTAGCTAAAGCAATTATTACTAAAAGGACGATATTTTAAGAAATTCCTGTAGAAAGTGAGACAGCAAGCTAAATGCATATCTCAGAAAGAGAAGAAATAAATGTGATGAACTCTTTGATAGTAAGCTTGGTATCCATGATTAATTCTACCTACTAGGGCAGATAAGTTATAATATAAAATATTAGGGAAATTGCTGCTATTTGAGTGACTATTAATTGTAGTTATTGTGTTAACTAATTTTTATATATTATTTCCTTCAGTTACCATGACAACTTTATTGGGTAAACATCTAGAGGAAACTAAGCCTCAGAGAAGTTAAATAACTTGCCAAATTTCACACAGCCTGAAATAGAGGAGTTAGCATCTAAATGCAAGTGCATCTGTCTCAAAAGCTTCTGCTCTTTACTTCTCTGTTTGCAGTCCCGTCATAACCAGTATCGTACTGAATCTGGTACCAAACAGAAAGCCCGTTTTCTGATAAGTTGCAAAGTATGATTGTAAAATGAGTCAAGAAAATTCTTACTGACTTCAATCATTTCCAGAGCATATAGAAGAAGATAAATAAATGATCTAAATATAACACTAATTGTGTTATCATTTTTTGTCAGAAATTTGTGCATTGCAGTGCAAGAAGAATCACTTGGAGCATTTTTATTGCCAAATATTTTGTTACTTCTCTACCCCATGGTTTCAGATTCATTAAATCAGTTTTGTGGCTCAGGGATTTGTTTTATAAGCAAAAGTTTTATAAGCGATTCTGATACACAATAAATATATAATAATCACTCGGGTTAACTTTTTTAAAGGACCTGATCAAAATCACCTAAAAGCAATTTCACCTGAGGGGAAATTAACTTACATAAGATGAGTTGGGATTCTGGCTTGCATTATTTTCTTTTAAGGACAATACATCTACTGATAAATACGCTAAATGACCTTTGTAAACTCTTTATCAACTCTGACCTAGGTAGTGTGCAATTTCCTTTGCAGTGTGTTTCCAGATAGTGCTGATTGGACAATATCAATCTTACAAATTGCATTCACTACATGTTATTTAAAAGGGTATGTGAATGTGGCCAAGGAATAAGAATGATTCTGCACATTGGAAAGAGAATTAACAGGAGTTTGGAAGAACTCAACTCTCTATAGCAAAGTTTAAATGTATTAAGCATCTATTAGCTCTACTTAATGTATTCAATTGTTTAAGTGTCTTAATTTTAAAAAATCTATATGACACGATTTATATTTTGTGGAGTGCTCTGTCACTTCCGATTGCATTTGAACTTTTAAGTAAAAGTTCTTGAGAAAAAATCTGCTTTAATATAAATTCACGTTGTGAATGACAACTTGACAAGAAATATCAGAATTGTGAAGTTTTGAGGATGCTGTCACAAAGACTATCTTTGAAACTAGACAAACAACAGTGATATTATAAAGAAGGTCACTTACTGTGATTTTTGGAATTAAAACTTATCCAAGAGTATACACTCCTACCATGTATAGTGAAAGCAATTTATTGCTGCTTTTCAGTATTGGAAAAGAAAAAGTTCATGCTGTCATTGATTGACCTTTAAAAAGAAAAATGTAACTGGCTTATGGGTAATAAGAAAGCAATATTTTTTTTTTTGCTACCTTTACAAGTAGATTCTTCATTTTTGTCTGTTGCTTAGTTTTTCCATAATTTTATTACAATTTGAGTGGATAAACCAATCAATGCCAATTCATACTATCGTATGGATATACAAGGCTTTTGGTGCAATACTTTTTACACTGCAAATCTTTAAGAAAAAATGAGTGAGAAGATTTTTTAAAATTTGAGTCATTACTTTTTTTGTTTGATTAAACCTTATGATGCATAAAAATATAATAATATTTATCATTTGTTCTTTTATAAAATGAAAAACTTCATGGTAAAAGTGCAATACTCTTGGATACTTTTGTAGTTATTAACAGTAACTTTCTATTGTTCCACTTTGGTAAAAAAATATAATTATATCACATAAAGACAGTGATTGATGCAAATGTTTATCTGATAAATGATCACAGTCATGGTCAGTTTTTATAATTGGATAAGAAATGATTATAATAGAAGTATGGCTTTTTTCTATTCAACATTATCTCAAAATTTCTTCTCTCTTTTATGTTCATATTTTGATCTTCACATCTTTTGTTATACCATACAGTCTACGGAATACTTAATAAGAAAAATTACTCAATTATGCCATGCTACCTACCTTATGATATTTTCTGAAGACCAATTTTAGCTTTAAATTTATCTGGTTACATTAGTCATTATAATATGTTACTATTATGGTTTTATCTTCCATAAATTAGCTGCTTTTACAAATAGAATGTCAAAGGTATTTATTTCTTGGACACTAATTTTACTTGTACAATTATATTCTCTATTCCTTGGCTCTTCTGGTTCAATTTGCTTTTTGAAATTTAGGGCTATGAGTTTAGTGAGCTTTTAGCATAATAAAGAGGACATTTAAAAATATAAACCTAATACTTAAAATATTTACACTAGTCAATGTCAAATAAATGTACTTCATTTCATTTTTAAAATTAGGATTTAATGATGATCTATTTAATGATGGTATCTTCCACATCTTAATTTGTGTCAGTTGGTATAGAACCATTCAATGCTAGACTCTTTTTCAAAAGCTCTAATAGATTTTAAGTTTAAGTGAATTGAGTTAAGCTTGAGTTAATTCTTTTGGAAACATTGCCCTTTCTTTCTTTAAAAACTGAAATGTAAGCATTTTCTTGTATTTTATTTACATTTTATGTTATTTTGTGATTTATATTTTAATGTTCCTCCTTTTAAGTTCTGTAAATTGCTCTGTTATTGCCAGCTATGGACACATCTTTTACTGCAGCTAATATTCAATGGCCCGTACCTCCCAATCCAAGAGGCCTCAATAGATTGTATTGATCATAGCAGCCTTCTATGATAGGCAGCATCTCCTTCTTAGTCTATTCAAATGTCACTATCAAGGCCAAGGTCTAAATTGTATAGGGCACTCAATCCCAAAGTTAAAAAGCCACCTAAAAGATAATACTTTGATTTGCCTATGTGATTAGACATGACATGTTCCACTTAGTACCTATAATCTAGGACTGCCTTGGGAACACTTTTCTTTATATATGCCTTCTATTTCCTTTCTGTATTAACGGAAAGAGAAATGGTGAAAGAGAGTTCGTATGGGCATGGTTATTTTGGCATCTACCTGTGGCCCATCTTTCTACAGGCTATCTATGGGAGACAGATTTTTATAATAGCCTATTTAGAGACTTTCAACACAATTTCAAAGGTACACATTGGCACATGACCTTATATCAGGCTGAAATGTTAGCAACATCTTTATTAGAGAATGGCAAGTAATATTATTTGTAGTAATAGATAAATTCTAATATTTCCATGGGTTATCTCAATAAAAATGTGTTTCCCATTTAATACTTGGTCCTATGTGCTTTGGAAGATAAGGCATCCAGGGGCCCAGGGCTTTGGTCTACACAGGGCCAGGCTTTTACCACCTTATATTCCACCCTCCTAAATGTGTTTAATGACCTCTTCAATCAGGCAACAATGAATAAAAGAGAGTCAGGTTGTAGAAAAGAAGTTTTTGTGGGACAGTTCTAAAAGTGACACATCACATTCCATTGATCATAGAAACTTAGCCAGAGATACGATACAGTTCAGCCAAGTACCCAGTTTATTTTTATGGACCATTTCTATAAAGTACTGGAAATCTCTGTTTGGGGTTTTAAAGATAAATTTTCTATATGGCATGTATGTTTATATAATTTTTATGTCCTTCTTTAACTCTGTTCAGATTTAACAAGGTCTCTTGAGATCTGTTAAAAACAATTTAAAGACTGGAATTTATTTTATTTTGTTTTTCTACTAAGCAATCACTATTATGTGGTAAGTTTATATACTTTTATCTTACTTTTTAATCTAAAATTCAACTCTTTAATACAGAAAATTCTTTAAAAGCTTGAAGTTTTTTACTCTCCTTTTTTTTTCCTACGAGATGAATTATAGGACAAAAAAAAAAAAAAAAAAGAGGTAGAATGGAGTTTCTATGTCTACCAAAAACAAATTTCTAGTAACAATTGGTATAAATTGGGTAAAGTGCCCTTTATGAAAATGCTTCCAGGGAGAAGAATTCTTGTAATTGTCCCTCAGGGAGCACTGAAGTATAATTACATGTTTTTAGTTTGTCCCGTCTTGGAGGAGTGTGTAAAAACTAGGATGGAGAGGTGGAAACTCAAACACCCAGTCACTCTCCTCTGCCTCTACATTTTCTTTGTGTTGAAGAAAGTGGCTCTGCAAGCCTAAAAGAACAATGATTAGAAGCAAAATGCAGGCATCTTGGGACTTACAGATGAGCACGCAGAGGCAGTAAATGGATCCAACAATTACTTCTTGATCACCAAACACACATAGGAAATGCTTCCTCTGTGTTGAAGGAAGAAATTATGCAGCCATCTGCTTATTAATTGGTCCTTGAGGACAGCAAATAGGTCTCAATTGCTTTTACCCCCAGTGCCTCGCCCAGTACAAGACATATAGTAAATGCTAAGTAAACATATGCAGACTAGATGAAAACACAGACATACAAAATTCAAAAGATATGATTAATAAAGCTTTTCAAAATACCTAATTTACACATCAGAAACCTTTGAATCAAATATTACGTTTGTACTTATCGTCTACCAAGTAAGTCTTACATCAGATTAGTATTTAATCAAATAAAAGAAAATACAGTGATTTTTTTTTCTACATGTTCTTGTATCTCTTCTGTACTAGACTCTCCTGTGAATTTCAAAGATTTGCACAGCAGTGACAGAGACAGATGAAAGATATGTATGAAAATAATATTTTATAATTTTATGTTCTTAATTCAAACTCAGAAGTGGAAACAAGTAAAAGAGAGAGAGAATACTGTCATTCTCCTATATCAATTTTCAGTGTAGCAAATAAGTAATTTTCCACAATTATCTTTACCTTTTGTACTTCAATGAGTTTTTTTTTCTTTTTTTTTTTTGGAAGAGATTAGTTGTTCAACATGCATTTTTGTTAATTCATAAAACATGATCTGCAATTTATATGCATCAAACAAAGTGTATTAGGGTTTCAAAAAACGTGCAGTAACTTATTCTGTTTTTCCTATGCTTCCTTAATTTTTTCTTCATTAATTACCTTCCTTCTCTTTCTTCTCTTCTTCTCATTCAAAAGGTACATGTATATAGATTATATATAATATAAAACCAATAAAAAGCATGTTAAACCTAAACTATCATCACTAGAAAGTTTATAATGCCAATTTTTAAGCCTGTGAGAAGTAACTGCAACTATTTCTATTTTTTTTTTCTTACTTTTAGACAAGGGGGAAACCCAGCATTTCAATGCTGTGAATGTAAATGTTGATTTAAACTTTTCTGATTAGCGTTTTTGAATCCCACATTTGCCTTCACATACTGATAATGCAGACATTTGCCTTTTGATAAGTTATCTGTAAAAATGTATACACAATAATCATGGTATATATTTATCAAAGATTTTATTTATTTAGCCCGACATTTGGCATAGAGCTGGGAAAAGAAGAAAATTTTGCTTCAAGAAATATCTACAGAATTACTTTAGTAAGAACTTATCATGTCAAAATAAAATTGTTTAGTAATTTTGTGGATATTTTCAGGCATTGTAAACTTAAGATAATTATAAGAGGCTTGAGAAAGAAAAAAAATAATGGATTTGGTAACTGGTCATTGATAAATTTCCCTTTAAATTTAAAATGGAGCCTTATACAAATTATTTCTTAGTACCAGACAATGATTACCTTTCTAACGATTACCTTTCTAATGCTTAGGGTATATAATATATTTGTGTAAATTAAATTTCCAATAGGAATTTACCCATCCCTAGAATTGTTAGAGGTGAGGCTAGATTATCACCCGTTAGAAAGGGTAAAGATATTTCGATGGATAAAAGTATGGATACCAGATACTTATTTCTAAGTATGATCAGTTCATATTAGTTTTTACCTTAAAATCTTTGATTTTTCCTCTTTGCTTTGAGGACAGAGTACAAAACACTTTAAATCATTTTATAAATCTATCTACAATTAGACTCATTGATTTCCTTGTCCTCTTATCTTACCAATCACCAACTTAAATTTTTGGCTTCAACAATTTTAAATTATTAGCTCCCCAGATATACCATAAACTTGCCTTCAGCTGGTGTAAAAGCAGTTCAGTTATCTTTACCCTTTTTTTCTCTTTCACCATGTCTGTATCTACAAATCCCCTACATGTTACTTTCCTTCAGATGATTGTCCAGCAGATATTCTGAGAAGGGGATCAATGACTTTCTTATGTAGTCTCATAGCATCTTGTCTTGAACCGATGATAACACTCCAACCACTGACTTTTCCCATTACCATGTCTGCATTGCTCCACTAGATTAGAATAATCTTAAATAATCGTGTGTTATTCATTTCTGTCTCCCGAACAACTGCCAGAGTGTTACAACACTCAGTATTCGACAGGTAGTATATATACATACTCAGAGTTACATTTTAGTATAGGGAGGATTGATGAGGTCATTTATTTTCTGATGTGCCAAAGGAAGTTTTATGTTATAATGGTAGGTGCCTAGAAATGACTCTATGTGGCTAGTTAAACAAGGGGCTTAAAACCACAGCAGAATATGGCAATTACTGATCCCAACATATGTTTATCATAGTGAAATTTGATCTTTTGATTCATCAATCTATTCCCTCCTTTATTGATCTAGGGAGGATCTTTGACAAATCAATTGGCTCATCTTTAAGTCAACAGATTATTTCACATTCTTAACAGTAAAACAATGGCTAAAAATGTAAAAAAAAAATAAATTCTTAAAATAAATTCTTAAAATAAAAATTTTTTGATTTGGAAATATGTCAGCAATGCTTATTACAGAAGAATGAATCCACAGTTCCAATGATGAAAATGTTTTCTTGAAATTCAACTCTTATATTAAGATATGAACTCCATTAGTCTCATTAAAACCTTCTTTTATTTTGATCTCACTGACTACTTGCTTTCTGCCAATAAAAATTCTTAAATTTGTAATTTATAATCTATATCTAAATACAGTTAAATTCTTCTCAATGTATTTCCTCTGTATTGAGCTACATTTTTAATTACGTGTGTCCTATACTATTTCTTTATAGCCTAATATGATGTACTTTTCACCAGTTCGTTTTTCTAACTAAAGATATTGAGAAAACTGTTTACATTTATATTTCTAAAACTGATTTTTAAAATTACATAAAATATGAGTATGGGTTAAATTTGGTGTGATGAAAAAAAACATACATCTCAGTCTCGTCATTAATTCTTGAAGACTAAATCCTATCTATACTTCCCAGGACCTGAAAAAGGAAGAGCTCAATAAATATTGGTTTAATTAATGTAAAAAAATGAATGGGCACATGTATTAAACTGTGAACTTGAAGCTATCAATTATATTCTCATTTGACTGAAAGACCCTAAATTGTTAAATTGTCCGTTTATATTCAAGTACTGCATTGTTGACATAAATACATAATAATAATTTACAAAATAATTGGAGAAAAGAAAACTCCAAATTCTCTATGCCATTCTTCTTTCCAACTGCTTTTTTTTCTTTTTTCACTGAGAGCAAAAGGAGGCACTTACAGCAAACTGTGTTTTGTTTTAATTATTAGAGTATATGTTTTATCTATTTCCTCCTGTTTATTATATGAATGTTAAGATCAGTGTATCACAAAAAGTAAAGGTGTCATGGAAATGTCAAAAACTTGTTTTAAAAACAAAGCAGGCTGGGTGCGGTGGCTCACGCCTGTAATCCCAGGACTTTTGGAGGCCGAGGCTTGCGGATCACTAGGTCAAGAGATTGAGACCATCCTGGCCAACATGGTGAAACCCCGTCTCTACTAAAAATACAAAAAATTAGCCGGGCGCTGTAGCACACGCCTGTAGTCCCAGCTACTCGGGAGGCTGAGGCAGGAGAATCGTTTGAACCTGGGAGGCGGAGGTTGCAGTGAGCCGAGATTGCGCCACTGCGCTCCAGCCTGGCGACAGAGCGAGACTGTCTCAAAACAAACAAACAAAAACAAAGCAAACGACTTTACTAAATACACATAGAGATAGAGTGTTGTGTTAGTTCAAGTTCCTCCAGTACAATGCCTGAGACAAGGACTTGGGTGTGGGTGGTTTATTTGGAAGGTGATCCCACGTGCTTTACTGATGGCATCTTTATTGAGAAGCAGACTGAATGCCTCTCAGGGCATCCAACTGAAAGACGAAAGGCTGGATATCTACCGGAGTGTACCTGCTAGCTAGTGCTGTAGAGCTATTCCCCACTCTGAGATGAAATTTCTTCAGTGTCTAGAGCTGCATAAGCCTTGGTGGAGGTCCTGGGAAACGTCGAAAAGTCAGAAATGTGCTTGAGGTTGGTGCTCATAGTCAAGGTAAATGAGTACATTTGGAAGAGTTGGGTGAAATCAGAGATGGGCCAAAGAGATGGGACACTGGAACCCAGATAGCCTGCACAACAGTCTTCTATAGGACAGACTGAAGAGTGAATGATGCAGACACAAATCCTACTCTTCAGGAGCTTCTGTTATGGTAACGCTAAAGTATGCAAGACTTGGTTATTAAACATATGCTTTATTGTTTAATTGAGGTTTTAAAATAGAGAATTATTTTTAACACTCCACAACAAGCCTTTTTCTAAAAACCATTTACCTCTGCATGACAGTATTTTCCTTCTGGGCAACAGAAAAATGCACTGACATTCAGTGATAAGAAATAGTGCTAAGATATTATTATTAATTATTTATAAATATCTTCATAATCAGGCCAGGCATGGTGGCTCACGCCGTTAATCCCAGCACTTTGGGGGCTGAGGTGGGCCAATCACCTGATGTCAGGAGTTCAAGACAAGCCTGGCCAACATGGCAAAACCCTGTCTCTATTAAAAATACAAAAATTAGCTGGACATAGTGATGTGTGCCTGTAATCCCAGCTACTTGGGAGGCTGAGGCAGGGGAGTCTCTTGAACCAGGGGGCCAGAGGCTGCAGTGAGCTGAGATTGTGCCACAGCACTTCAGCCTGGATGACAGAGTGAGACTCTGTCTCAAAAAAAAAAAAAAAAAGGCTTCATAATCAGAACATAACATGCATATGCAGATAAGTGTATTTTTATATAATAGTAAAATTTTTCATATATAACTTTAATAGTATCTTCCCTGAACAAAAATGAGGATAATGTGTTTAAAAATTATTTATCTTGAAGACACATTTCACTTTTACTACTTCACAGGGAATTCTATAATTGGCAGCATAAACGAAAGCATGCTACATTTACCATCTAGAGTTGTTCTCATTTTTCATGGATTTTAAACTACATAAAAGGGGACTATTGTATTCAAATATTTTTCATGTTGGACAAAAGAAGAGCTAGTTTAGGTATCCAATGCAATTATAAAGTCTACTATGCAAATAAAAATTTTATTTTTATAATGAATTAATTACTAATGTTGATGATAAAAAGCAATAAGACCAACATTAATAATATTAGTTAATATTTATTGAGCAGTTACCATGTACTAGTTATTGTACTAAATTATTTGCTTACCTTATCTAATTTAACCCCTCCACAATTATACTAAGTAGATACCATTATTGTAATATAAAATCATTATTGAAAATTATAATTATTACATATACAATTAAGAATGAGGGTTCCTCATTTTTCTCAGAGTAAAAGCAAGTAGCTTTGCATTGGCATATAATGACACACACAGCGTTGCACACTGAAAATTACTTGATCACACTTCTCTTCTACCTTTCTCTTACTCCATTGTAGAAACCCTGGCCAACTTGCTCATCCCAAAGCAAACCAGGCATCTCTTATATACTGGATGTTCCATCTACTTGGAGCAACTTTAACAAAAGGACGTGTGTCTTCTATCTTCCCCTCCTTCTATTCTTTGCTCATATTAAGCTTGCACCTTCTTAATGAGGCCCACACTCATCATTGCATTTACAATTTTAATCTACTCACTCTCCTGTATTCCCCTAATCTTGTCCTTTTCTGTTGTTCCTTTATGACTTGTCACCTTCTAGCATATTGTGCTAGAACTGAGAGATATTCTGCTAGAACTGAGATTGGCAAACTACATCCTGCAGGCCAACTTCAGCCCAACTCCTTTTTCTTCTTTTTTTTTGTAAACAAAATCTTATTGGAACAAGGCCATGCTCATTCAATTATATATTATCTCTGGCTGATTTTGTGATACAGTGGCCAAACTGAGTAGTTGCACCAGCAATTCTTGACCTGCAAGGCTGAAAAATATTTACTCTATATCTTTTCACAGAAAAATTTGCTGACCCTTGTCACAATATACATTTCAATAGGTGACAGGATCATTCTTTGCTCATATCTGTATTCCAATGTCTTGAAAAACAAATTAAAATTTTTTGAATAAATTAATTATTTAGCCCATTCTTCTCTATTAGACACCCAAATGCTGGTAGTATTATAAATACGTTGTCAAATATCAACATAATGGAGGAGGAAGATTTTAAGGCAGACAAAATAACAAAGTTTAAAAAAAAATTTAGGTACAGTAGATTCATCATATAACTGGATAGATAAATTTGACTGTTTTTTTAAGTGAGAGTTTGCTACTGAAAGATATTTCTGACATGTGGATCTTGACTTTCCCAACCACAAAATCAGTATCTTTTAAAGTCCAACTAAGGGCTTATCTTTCTTTTTTCAATTCCCTTTTCAATTACTTTAATCTAAAATGTGTAGGATCAGTTTTAATTTCTCTATCCCGTAGTAATTTCAGTATTAGAGTGAGCATTTAGTTACTTGCTAACTCAAAACTCCGATAGCAAAAGTTTTTACAGATGTAGATATAGTAATTCTGCCAAATTATGTTAAAAAGAAAAGAAAAAGCTGCTTTCTTGCATGCAAGAAGTTTGTCTTACTTTTCTTAGTCCACAACAACTAATACTGTACTTTGAATTTTGGGTTCATCTGTAAGCATTTGATTTTTATTTTAGTTTATATTTTACCATGCTGAAAATAATTTAGAACCTGCTTGGTACCTATCTTTATATACAGAATACATGAGTTCTTATTTACTGAAGCAGTAAAAGTAGCTAATTTTTTTTAATCGTTAGAAATTCCTAAAAAAGAGAACTTCTCAAATACCCAGCCCTCTTTTTCTTTATCCCAGGTGTAAATATCACATCTGTACCTTTGGCACTCTACTTTATTTCAGATAATATTAGAAAGTGTTGACATGTGAGAGATGGATACCAGTTTTCATTTGAAAACCATCCAACTTCAGAGAGGAGGTATTATTTCAAACAATTAGAGGAGTGAATTAAAGTCAGAATTTATAAAATCTAGATTAATTTTTAACTCCACTGTAACAAGCATAGTAGTCATTAGTTTATTCATTTGCTCAATAAGCATCTTAAATATCCATTTGTGCAGACCTCGCTGAGAGACTCTCTGAATACAAAGGGGACTAATTTTGATCCTTTCCATAAAGGAGCCAACAGATCTGGAGATGTGAGCAGATATGGTGAGTTACCCATGAATTCACATTTGAGTTCTACATTCAAAAGAGTATTTGCAAAGTTTACATGGACTTGGTCCAATCTATACAAGCAAATATTTTACAATTAAGTTTGGTTTTTGTTTGCTCTTTGTACCTATACATGAGGATTAACTTTATATATTTTTTCTAAGTTTCCTGCAGTTTCATCAGTTTCTTTAAAAAGTTCTGGAAGTTTCTATTAAAAAAAAACATAAAATATCTTCCACCTTTAAGACAATCCCTAACACTGCCCAAATAGATTGTGTTAATGAAAGATTTTTATAATTTCCTCCTTTTTTGAAAATGACTTATTACAAAAAATTCTTAAACAGCAAACCTTCACCTGAATGTATTTACAATTCTTCTGAACACATTCTGACCATCTTTATTTCATGTGCTCTCTTGGTGATCTAAATGCAATTGTTAAATATTACCACTATTTGGCATCTATGTAGTCTTCTCTTTTGAGTTATATAATCATCTGTATGAAATTTATCTCCTTGATTATAATCATTTTAGACACCTGAGGGCAAGAAACATGTCCTTTTTTTAAAAGAAAATTACATATTACCCTTAAAACAGTACTTTGTAAGATGCTCAAAAACATTCTGAATGAATGAATCATGAAAAGTAATGAAAAATAAATTTATGTCGTGTCTTTGTTCTCGTTGGTTTCAAAGAACAGCTTTATTTCTGACTTCATTTCGTTATGTACCCAGTAGTCATTCAGGAGCAGGTTGTTCAGTTTCCATGTAGTTGAGCGATTTTGAGTGAGTTTCTTAATCCTGAGTTCTAGTTTGATTGCACTGTGGTCTGAGAGACAGTTTGTTATAATTTCTGTTCTTTTACATTTCCGACACAACCTACCAGAATCTCTGGGACACATTCAAAGCAGTGTGTAGAGGGAAATTTATAGCACTAAATGCCCACAAGAGAAAGTAGGAAAGATCCAAAATTGACACCCTAACATCACAATTAAAAGAACTAGAGAAGAAAGAGCAAACACATTCAAAAGCTAGCAGAAGGCAAGAAATAACTAAAATCAGAGCAGAACTGTAGGAAATAGAGACCAAAAAAACCCTTCAAAAAATTAATGAATCCAGGAGCTGGTTTTTTGAAAAGATCAACAAAATTGATAGACCGATAGCAAGACTAATAAAGAAAAAAAGAAGAATCAAATGGACACAATAAAAAATGATAAAGGGGATATCACCACCGATCCCACAGAAATACAAACTACCATCAGAGAATACTACAAACACCTCTATGCAAATAAATTAGAAAATCTAGAAGAAATGGATAAATTCCTCGACACATACACCCTCCCAAGACTAAACCAGGAAGAAGTTGAATCTCTGAATAGACCAATAACAGGAGCTGAAATTGTGGCAATAATCAATAGCTTACCAACCAAAAAGAGTCCAGGACCAGATGGATTCACAGCCGAATTCTACCAGAGGTACAAGGAGGAACTGGTACCATTCCTTCTGAAACTATTCCAATCAATAGAAAAAGAGGGAATCCTCCCTAACTCATTTTATGAGGCCAGCATCATCCTGATACCAAAGCCGGGCAGAGACACAACCAAAAAAGAGAATTTGAGACCAATATCCTTGATGAACATTGATGCAAAAATCCTCAATAAAATACTGGCAAACAGAATCCAGCAGCACAACAAAAAGCTTATCCACCATGATCAAGTGGGCTTCATCCCTGGGATGCAAGGCTGGTTCAGTATATGCAAATCAATAAATGTAATCCAGCATATAGACAGTACCAAAGACAAAAACCACATGATTATCTCAATAGATGCAGAAAAGGCCTTTGACAAAATTCAACAACACTTCATGCTAAAAACTCTCAATAAATTAGGTATTGATGGGACGTATCTCAAAATAATAAGAGCTATCTATGACAAACCCACAGCCCATATCATACTGAATGGGCAAAAACTGGAAGCATTCCCTTTGAAAACTGGCACAAGACAGGGATGCCCTCTCTCAACACTCCTATTCAACATAGTGTTGGAAGTTCTGGCCAGGGCAATCAGGCAGGAGAAGGAAATAAAGGGTATTCAATTAGGAAAAGAGGAAATCAAATTGTCCCTGTTTGCAGACGACATGATTGTATATCTAGAAAACCCCATTGTCTCAGCCCAAAATCTCCTTAAGCTGATAAGCAACTTCAGCAAAGTCTCAGGATACAAAATCGATGTACAAAAATCACAAGCATTCTTACACACCAATAACAGACAAACAGAGAGCCAAATCATGAGTGAACTCCCATTCACAATTGCTTCAAAGAGAATAAAATACTTAGGAATCTGACTTATAAGGGATGTGAAGGACCTCTTCAAGGAGAACTACAAACCACTGCTCAAGGAAATAAAAGAGGATACAAAGAAATGGAAGAACATTCCATGCTCATGGGTAGGAAGAATCAATATCATGAAAATGGCCATACGGCCTAAGATAATTTATAGATTCAATGCCATCCCCATCAAGCTACCAATGACTTTCTTCACAGAATTGGAAAAAACTACTTTAAAGTTCATATGGAACCAAAAAAGAGCCCTCATTGCCAAGTCAAGCCTCAGCCAAAAGAACAAAGTTGGAGGCATCACACTACCTGACTTCAAACTATACTACAAGGCTACAGTAACCAAAACAGCATGGTACTGGTACCAAAACAGAGATATAGGGCAATGGAACAGAACAGAACCCTCAGAAGTAACGCCGCATATCTACAACTATCTGATCTTTGACAAACCTGACAAAAACAAGCAATGGGGAAAGGATTCCCTGTTTAATAAATGGTGCTGGGAAAACTGGCTAGCCATATGTAGAAAGCTGAAACTGGATCCCTTCCTTACACCTTATACAAAAATTAATTCAAGATGGATTAAAGACTTAAACGTTAGACCTAAAACCATAAAAACCCTAGAAGAAAACCTAGGCATTACCATTCAGGACACAGGCATGGGCAAGGACTTCACGTCTAAAACACCAAAAGCAATGGCAACAAAAGCCAAAATTGACAAATGGGATCTAATTAAACTAAAGAGCTTCTGCACAGCAAAAGAAACTACCATCAGAGTGAACAGGCAATCTACAAAATGAGAGAAAATTTTCACAACCTACACATCTGACAAAGGGCTAATATCCAGAATCTACAATGAACTCAAACAAATTTACAAGAAAAAAACAAATAACCCCATCAAAAAGTGGGCAAAGGATATGAACAGACACTTGTGAAAAGAAGACATTTATGCAGCCAAAAGATATATGAAAAAATGCTCATCATCACTGGCCATCAGAGAAATGCAAATCAAAACCACAATGAGATACCATCTCACACCAGTTAGAATGGCAATCATTAAAAAGTCAGGAAACAACAGGTGCTGGAGAGGATGTGGAGAAATAGGAACACTTTGACACTGTTGGTGGGACTGTAAACTAGTTCAACCTTTGTGGAAGTCAGTGTGGTGATTCCTCAGGGATCTAGAACTAGAAATACCATTTGACCCAGCCATCCCATTACTGGGTATATACCCAAAGGACTATAAATCATGCTGCTATAAAGACACATGCACACGTATGTTTATTGCGGCACTATTCACAATAGCAAAGACTTGGAACCAACCCAAATGTCCAACAATGATAGACTGGATTAAGAAAATGTGGCACATATACGCCATGGAATACTATGCAGCCATAACAAATGATGAATTCATGTTCTTTGTAGGGACATGTATGAAATTGGAAATCATCATTCTCAGTGAACTATCGCAAGGACAAAAAACCAAACACCGCATATTCTCACTCATAGGTGGGAATTGAACAATGAGAACACATGGACACAGGAAGGGGAACATCACACTCTGGGGACTGTTGTGGGGTGGGGGGAGGGGAGAGGGATAGCATTGGGAGATATACCTAATGCTAAAAGTCGAGTTAATGGGTGCAGCACACCAGCATGTCACATGTATACATATGTAACTAACCTGCACATTGTGCACATGTACCCTAAAACTTAAAGTATAATAATAATAAAAAAAAAAGAAAAAGAAATTTACCATGTAATACACACTTGACTCATGGTTGAACATATTTGGTCTGTCTGGTCAGCATTTCCAGCCGATAACTTCATCCTTTGGTCCCTCATTTCTTTCCAAAGTCTGTTGAACATTATCTTAGAGAGACTCTCTGGGACTATCCTATATAAGAAAACAAACCAGGTCCCTTTGACCCTTGCTATGCATCTCCCTACATTACTTATTCTCATATCCCTTGTACTCTGAATATTCTCTCATCTATCTATTATCTATTTTCTATTTATCACTCCCAAACCTAGAATAATGTTCTCATGAGGGGCAAAGATTTTCATCTGCTTTCATTTTTGCTGTTTCCCTAGCATATCAAATAGTGTCTCACATAAAGTAGGTATTTTATAAATACCTTTTATTTGTACTACCAATTGCACCTTTCTAAAATAGTAGAATAATGACCAAATGATATTTCAGTCTTTCTTAAATGTTAACTTGTTCTGTCATTTACTCCATGACTCTTAAGTGCACAACATGTGAATAAAATATTATTTAAATTTAGCTATTAATTTTAAGTTATACCTGGCTTTTTAGCTCCTATTTGAAAGTAATAAACTGAAATTTAAATACTTCCAAATGTTACCTTATCCCTTTATAGGTGACTTGTAACCCAACAATTAATTCAACATTTATTAAGAATATTGATACAGCGTGTTCTCACTTATAAGTGGGAGCAAAACGTTGAGTACACATGGACACAAAGAAAGAAAAATCAGATATTGGGGCCCACATGAGGGTGGAGGGTGGGAGGAGGGTGAGGATCAAAAAAGACTACCTGTTGGGTACTATGCTTATTACCTGGGTGATGAAATAATCTGTACATGAAACCCCTACCAAACCCCTATAATATGCAATTTACCTATATAACAAACCTGCACGTGTACCCCTGAAACTAAAAGAAAAGTTAAAAAAGAGAATATTGGTATGTCATTTTTACAAATTCCTGTGAAATACCTAGAGAAGAAAATCTCATTTTTTATAAAGGAATACCAATACAAAATGTTTTCCTTTTCTTTTGCCCTTAAATTATTTAACTAATGAAAATTTAGAGAAAATTAACAATTTTATTTAAAATGTTGATTATGAAAATGCTACCTAAAGGTTCAGGATTTTTAGGGCACTACAAAGATCTCATTTTAGATTAAGGAAGAATAAGTGCAGCTTAATACATATTTGTCATCAGCCCTTCTTCCTGTGATACTTCCATTTCCCTTATTTATTTTTATTTTCATTGTTCTCAAATTTATGTTTTTATTTATTTATTTATAGGGTGTCACTCTGTTGCCCAGGCTGAATTACAGTGGTACAATCATACTTCATTGCACCCTGTAACTCTGGTCTCAGGTGATCCTCCCACCTCAGCCTCCCCAGTAGCTAGGACTACTGGTGTGCACCAACATGCCTGGCTAATTATTTCTATTTTTGGTAGGTAGAGTGTCTCACTTTTTGTTGTCCAGTCTGGTCTCAAACTCCTGGCTTCAGGTAATCCTCCTGCCTTGGGCTCCCAAAGTGTTGGGATTACAGGTATGAGCCACTGCACCTGACTCCCTTCTTTTTACTTTTCTAATCAGTTGGGGCAATTTGAACACAGAGGAGCATGAAATACACAAAACCTAACAACCAACTAGTATTTAAATTGTTTTATGCCTGTCCACAGAATCTTGTAGAGAAACTATGCATGTAACTACCTGGAAGAAGCATTCTAGGTACCATACAAACTATTGCTTTAATTGGAGCCCTGGGGTGATTGGATGAGAGAAGGCTCTTGACTGCCTGGGATTGGGATTGCAACCAATGTATTAAGACAACTACCTGGCTCAAGGAACTGTCTTGGAGCAATCAGATGTTGTTCTTGAATATATAAAAAGAAAAAGCACAGGCAATTTTAGAAGACAATGGTAAATATGCAAACTTTGAGCTCATCCAATTATTCATTGATTAAACAGATGATTTTTGAACCCCTGCTACATGCCAACTGTTGTCCGAATAGAACAGTAAATAAAACAAAATGTAAGTTCAATACATCCATAAATATATATTATAATGAAAAGAGAAAAATTAACAAAGAAATAAATAAAATACCTAGTATGTCAGATGGTGATTTAAAAAACCAGAGAAATAAATTGAGTGGAATAGGAGTATAGGGAGTACAGAAGGTGGGGTGTTGCCTCATAGACCAAATAAAGATATTAATATTTGATGTTGGGAAATGAGGAATGACCCAGGAGACCTGGAATTTCTGTGATGTTTCACATTAACAGATAAAAGGAGTAATGGAATTGATTTTTATGATTTTTTTATATCCGTTATTGAAGATGAGGTTGTAAGTGTTGGAGGAGAGGTGGACAGTGGCGGACTTGGAGAAGCACACAGAGCTCTGCGAAATCTGTTTAATTTTCCAAATAAACATGTTAAAACAAAGAAAGGACAAGTTTATCTAGAGCAGGCAGAGCTGCTGAGCACCCTCTTGGTTGCTGTCAATGGAGGTTTGGTAAGTGTAGGGAAGGCAGCCTCATCTGGAGCACATGTTGTTCTGGGGCACCTTGGCGATCTCTTGATTGTCATAACAAACAGTTGGGTTGGAAAGTTGAGTGGAACATATAAAATGTAATTAAGCAAATATCTAAAATTCAGGAAAATGGAATTTGCAGATTTTCTCTCCAGGTTCTGCCAGTGTGAAGAAAGTGAGTGTGATTTGGTAAATTGCAGTACTAAAAAAATGACTGCTATGGAAAATGTGGAAATGACAGACGTAATATTTTATCAGTGGTTTCCATTCAGTTAATCACACACTTTATTATTCAAAGAAACTGAGATAAACTGAGATAAACATCACTGGCTTTCGGAAACATCATTGGGATAAACATCACTGGGATTCCTGAAACTTCCTGAGTTTTTAGAATGTTGGTAGTTTTCAGTGACCTTTTTCTTCTAGCCCCTCAACATATTTTGTAAGCACCTAATTCCCTGTATTAAATCCTTTCCTGCCTGAAATATATATATATATATTTATATATATATATTTATATATCTATTTTTATATGTATTTATATATTTTATATATAATATATGTTTTTATATATATTTGTACATATTTATATATGTTTTTATATATATTTATATATATATAATTAAGTCTGTTTGCTTGAGTCCACCTTGGCTAATATGACAATAGGGTTTAATTTAATAACAGAAAATCAAGCAGACACACAGAGTGAGACAGAAGTAAAGAATATCATGTTGACTCTGATGAGAGGACATTACCTGTTTCCTGATAACATTTTTCCCATAAATGCCTTTTTTACTTCATTTTCTGATCACAGATTGATATCTGTGTCTTTATAATAAGCTCCTTTATTCTAGCCCATTTGAGTGGTTTCCTTTTATTGACTGCTATGTTAATTGGCTAGGGTTGCATAATAAAGTATCACAGATTGGGTGGCTTAACCAATAGAAATTTCTTTTCTCAAAGCTCTGGAGACAGGAAGTCCAAAATCAAGGAATGTCAGAAAGTTTGGTTGCTTCTGAGGGTCACGAGGGAAGATTCCGTTTCAGGGTGTTCTTAGCTTGTAGGTGACCATATTCTCCCTTTATCCTGACATTGTCCTCTCTCTGTCACTTCCTGTGCCCAAAATTCCTTTTCTTAAAAGGACACCAGTCATGTTGAATTATGATTCACCTTTACAATCTTATTTTAAATTAATTACCTTTTTAAAGACCCTCTCTCCAAATATAGTCACATTCTGAGTTACTGGGAGTTAAACCATTAACGTATAAATTTTAGGAGTGACAAAATTTAGCCCATTACAGTTACTAAACAGTATTCATTCTGAAATCCCAGAAAATTACTTTCAAGACATAGAATAATATTTCTAATTGAAACATATTTATAGAATTCTTATCATAGTCTAGGATCTCTGCACAGCATATATATAATTTATAAAACAACCATAGAAAGTCAGTATGTTTTTATCTTCATTTTATAGGGTACTCAGTTAAAGGTCTGAGATGTTAGGTAACTGGCCCCATGTCACATATCTATTCTGACATCAGTTAACAGTGAGCTATTTCGGATGGTTGTAAATGGGGTAGGAAGATGCGGAAGATACACTATCAGAGATAAGATAATAATAGCAATAATCTCATTGAATCCAATGGTTTCCACCCTTAGAATCTGAAAATAGTATATTGTCATACCTGGAAATTGTTTTGCTGTTGAAAATCGTGTTATTTGTTTTATTTGTTTTTGTGTTTTTGTTTCTTGTTCTTCGCCTTTCTACCTATCTGATGACATAATTTTAGAACTTCTTAGGCCACATCTATGATTTTGATGTGTTGGTAATCTGGAAAATGTCAATAGTGAATTTACCAAAGGGCCTAAATTCATCTTATAGAACCAATATTGACATATACTGCTACAGGAAATGTATTAGTTTGAAATAATATGGTTTTTCTTATTTTATAAAATTCTCTGGGAAGAATTTGGCATGATTGATCCAAATTGGGTGGAAAGCAATAAGATGTAAAGTCAAAGAGGAAGAGAGGCAGAAAAAGAGAGAAAAAAAACTTTCTGTAGTTCAGTATTTCAGGAAATAGTAGATATTTGTTTTCACAATGATTTATTAGGTATCATAGTAAGTGAAACTGCTAAAGAATCCTCAGATTTATTAAACAAAACAAAACTTACCTATATGATGAGCACCTTGACTTGGAAAAGGGAGAGGCTCAACAAAAACTATCTTCACTCAAAAGTTTACTCTATGATTAGGAAGTCTCCAAAGTTAGTAATTCACACAAAAACTATTTGAATCACTATAAAAGATGTTTAAATTTTTATTTCCAAGGTTCACTAGTACATTTGTTTTGAGCAAGTTATTAGTTTGGTCACTTGAGCCAGTACAAATATATGACATAACTATTTTGTGCCCAGAATCTCATTAGGTACCAGAAGAAACACAAAGAAAATCTAAACTTCAATTCTTACCCACAACTGAGTTACTGTCTTCTGAAGTCAAAGATTAACTAAGTGAAGAGATCAGTTGAGTTTATTAACACAATAAAATACTATCAACTTGGGTGACTTTAACAGTGATAAAAAATTCTCCAACTATTTCAATAAAAGACCTCTTTATACTTTTTCCATGAATTCTAGATTTTGAAATATTTTCTTAAAAAATGGACTTCTACTGCCAATTAAAAATAAATAAATTCCTAAATACTTGGAATGATAATCATATCTTTTATTGTCCTTGTATTTCTTATTCGTATGGCTAATGTAAATTATGGAAATCAGCACTAACTTTAAGAACGAATAAAAAATGATGTGCATAGATGTCCATGAGAAGAAGTTTCTGGACAACGTGAAACATATATGAACTCTAAAAGAAAAGTAGGTTTTCAGTAAGAGTTAGGCAAATAATTATGAAAACTGAATATAATCGCATTGGCCATTATTTTAAGTCATTTGTACATTATTCTGTATGCATAAGAAGCGATGGTATTTCCTTCCTGCCATGTTTGAAGGAAATGCTAGAGACATGGCTGGTGATTAAAGGATAAACTTGGCTTTAATCTACATCTTTTCTTTGTTGCCAATTGCTTTGCCAGCTCCAAGAGTTAAAAGAATGTCAGCCTCATAGTGGGCCATATAAAGGGGCAACCTGATGAAATAGAAGAGAAATAAAAATCCCATTGCAAGATAATTATGGAATCATGTACAAACCTTTAAAGGTTAATGAGCTCTCTAGAGAAGATTAATTATGCTGTGGAATCTGTTGTCTGCCCATAATCCGTTTTCATCATAATCCTAGTTGTGAAGATTTGACATTACAGGTAATTTGAGGTGAATGTTAACTGTGAAAATGGTAATTGAAGTAATGCGAGCCCCACTGATATTAAAAGAAACATCATTTGGTCAAGATATGTAACAGAAGAATTTAAAATTTAGTGGCTAGAAAACCCAGAACACAACTTAATGATCAAAAAGTAAAGTAAATGACCAAATAATTGATCTATGATTTCATTCATTTAGGTATAAAACAAAGTGAGACCTATCTTTTCATACCTCTTTTATAGGAATTTTCAAGTATATCACTAAGCAAATTATTTATTTTTAGTTAAATAATGTAATGATAGGAAAAGACAAATGATACAAAGAAAAAAAAGTTTAGTAGAACCAATTTTAAGCACCTAGGTAGCTTTAACTGAAAGAAGAGGAATACAGCATAATGTGAGTTTGAGACAGTCCATTTTTCCTTCGTGTTTTCTCTAAGGTCACACACTCTATGAGAAGATGAAGACTTACCATGCACATTTACTAGGGGCAGTTAATTCATTAATTAGAGAAATGAGTTAATGTAAAAATAGTTTTTAAAATTAAATTGGTGAAATTGGTGAAATTATTCTTTCATATAAAAAAGGTAAGCCTTTCAAAAGATTTTTGTTTTTGTGCATATGTTATCAAATTTTAATAAAATTGCAGGGTCTGCAGAGGATATTTATTATAGAAAAGATTTTAAAAAGCCTGATCTTGAATTTCAGACACTGCTGTCCCACTAGCTATAGCTGGCTTAGGAATAAAATTCTCCAGCCTTCCTCTCTGTTAAGAGTGCATATCCACGTTACCTTCCCTCTGGATCCAGCAGGTATTTAATCTTCAAGATTGTCACTACCAGAGGATAGTTCAAAACTAGTATTATTTTATTATGTGAGGTAATGTAATTTCCCTTTGTATAAATATCCACAATCTAGACTAAGCGCTACCTTTTCACCACTTTCTTTTTTATAACGTTTTTCTCCTACACACAACGAGCTATTGACCACTGAACAAAATTTATTTTTGACTTACAACATAGGCATAAGGTTGTCATTCCTTTTTATTCTGCAGCTTTATTGAGCTATAATTATCATATAATAAACTGCACATCTCTTAAGTCTGCAACTTAATATGTTTTAACATAGTAATATAATTGTAAAACTATTACCACAATTAAGAAAATGAATGTATCAATCACCACCCAAAATTTATTTGTGCCCCTTTGAGAGACCTCTTTCTTGCCTATTCCTACCCCTCACTATTACCAGACAAACTCTGATCTGTTTTCTATCACTATGGATCAATTTGTTGCTTTAGGATTAAAATAAATGAAATCATACGGTATGTATTTTTTAAAATCTGGCTTCTTTTATTCAGAATAATTATCTTGAGATTCATCTATAGTGAATATATATTGTAGCATATATCAATAGTTCATTTCTTTTTATTTGCTGAGTACTAGTTCATTGTATGGATACAT
Source organism: Pongo abelii (assembly GCF_028885655.2). Lineage (NCBI taxonomy): Eukaryota > Metazoa > Chordata > Mammalia > Primates > Hominidae > Pongo > Pongo abelii. The sequence goes on from NC_071988.2 coordinate 28,383,086, forward strand.
CATAGTTAGTTTACACATTTACACATTGATGGACATTTGTGTAATTGCCATTTTGGGGCTGCTGCAAATAAAGCTCCAGTACACATTTGTTATTCATATATTTTATAGACATATAAAATTTCATTCCTCATGGACAAAAAGCTAGAATTGAAATTTCTGGTCATATGGTAGATGTACATTTAACTTTTCCAACGAAAAAATTACATACAAAATGCTGTAAACAATTAATGTATATAAATTGATGAGTTTCAACATAATTATATACCTGAGAAACTATCGCCACAATTTATGCCGTAAACCTATTCACTACCTTCAATGGGTTACTACTTATAATGATGATGATGATTAATATGCTAATAATAATGATGATGAATAATATGCCAATAATAATGATTATTAATAATTATATGCTAATAATATTTAGCATAAGATATACAGTCAGCAAAATGTTTAATTATACAGTACAGTATTAACTGTAGTCACTGTGCTGTATAGTATTTTTCTAGGGCTAATTTATTTAATGTAACCAAAATTTTTTACACTTTGACTAATAACTCCCGTTTTCTTTACTCTAGGCCCTGGAAAATAACATAATACTGTCTGTTTTTCTGCATTTGACTACTTTAGATTTATAATATAAGTGATATGATGTAGTATTTGTCTGCCAGTGTCTAGTATATTTCATTAGGACATTATTGTCATAACATAACATTCTATATTATGACATTATGTCCTAACATAATGTTCACAGAGACAATTTTTGTCTCCCAGTTTCATCTGTGTTGTTGCAAGTAGCAGAATTTCCTTTTTATTAAGGCTGAATATTTTATTGTATGTAAATACTGTATTTTTAAATTATTGTATCCATCTACGGACATTTAGGTTTCTTCCATGTGTTGGCTACTGTGAAAAATGCAACAATGAACATGAAAGTGCAGATATCTCTTTGAGATGCTGAATTCAATTCTTTTGGACATACACCAAAAAGTAGAATTGCTGGATTATATGGTAGTTCCATATTTAGTTTTTTGAGGAACATCTGTATTGTTTTCTGTAGTTGCTGTACTAGTTTACATTGCTACCAATAGTGTGCAAGGATACCCTTTCCTTCATGTGTTTGTCAAAATTTATTATTTTTTATTTATTTGATAAAAATAATCCTAGCAGATGTGAGATGATATCTCATTGGATATTTTATTTGCATTTCCCTAAATGATTAGTAATGTTGAGCACATTTTCATATATCTGTTGGTCATTCCTGTATCTTTTTTGCAGAAATGTCTATTCAGTTTCTTTGTCCATTTTTAAATCAGGTTGTTTGCATTAATTGTTGTTGTTTTAGAAGTTCCTTGTATATTCTGGATAATAATCCTTTGTAAGATATGTGGTTAGCAAATATTTTCTCTTATTTCATAGGTTGACCTTTTATTTTGTTGATTTTTTTCATTTTCTGTGCAGAAGTTTTTTTGTTTAATGTAATACCACTTTTCTATTTTTAGTGTCACATTTTTATACTTTTCGTGTCATATAAGAAATAATTGCCATGGTCAATATTCAGAAGCTTTTTCCTCATGTTTTCTGCTAGGACTATTTTGGTTTCAGGTCTTATGTTTAATTCTTCAATACATTTTGAATTGATTTTTATATATAGTATGAATAAGGGTCTAATTTTATTCTTTGGCATGTGGATATTCAGTTTTCCCAGCATCATATCTTACAGACTATCCTTTTCTCATTGTGTATTCTTGGTTTTACTGACAAAAATCAGTTGACTATATATGTGTGGGCTTATTTTTTGGTTCTCCATTCTGTTCCATTTGTCTATACGTCTATTTTTATGTCAATATCATACTCTTTTGATTACCATAGCTTTGTAATATGTTTTGAACTCAGGAAGTGTGATGCCTCCAGCTTTGTTCTTATTACTCAATATGGCTTTGTCTCTTTGTGGTCTTCTGTGGTTCCATAAAAATTTTACATTTTTTCTATCTCTGTAAAAAAATCCACTGGCATTTTGATAGGGATTACGTTAAATGTGCAGATCCCTTTGGGTAGTATGAACATTTTAACAATATTAATTCTTCCAATCCATAAACATAGAACATCTTTTAATTTAATTGTGTTTGATTTAATTTCTTTTATCGGTGCTTTATAGTTTACAGTGTACCAGGCTTTTTCCTCCTTGGTTAAGTTATTTTTAAGTACTTTATTCTTTCTGATGGTAATGTAAATGGGATTGTTTTCTTAATTTTTTTTTCAGATAATTTTGTTAATGTATAGAAATTCAACTATATGTTATTTTGAATTCTGCAACTTTGTTGAATTTGTACATTAATTCTAATAGTTTTTTGATGGTATCCTTAGGGTTGTTTAGATATGATTATATTATCTGCAAACAGATACAATTTTACTTTTTCCTTTCCAATTCAGATGGCTTTTTTTTTCTATTTCTTCCTTAAATGTTTTGGCTGAACTTCTAATACTATGTCAAACAGAAATTATGAGAGTGGGCATCTTTGCCCTATGCCAATTCTTACACAAAAAGTTTGTTTTTCACCATTGAGTATATTGTTAGCTTTGGACTTTTCATTTTTAGCCTTTATTGTATTGAGGTAAGCTCCTTCTACATCTTATTTCTTGAGAGATTTTATCATGAGTAGGTGTTAAATTTTGCCAAATGATTTTATGCATCTATTAAGATGATAATATGATTTTCATCTTTCATTCTGTTAATGGGACGGATTACATTTATGGATTTTCATTTGTTGACTGTTTCATCCCAGTGATAAATCCCACTTTATATTAGTCTGTTTTCTTACTGCTATAAAAAAAAAAAAAAAACTGCCCAAGACTGGGAAATTTTTAAAGGAAAGAGATTTAGTTTATTCACATTTCAGCGTGGCTTCAGAGGCCTCAGGAAACTTACAATCATAGCAGAAGGTGAAGGTATCTTCTTCACAAGGCAGTAGGAAGGAGAAGTGCTGAGTGGAGTGGGAAGAGCCCCTTATAAAACAGTCGCAACTCATGAGAACTCTTTTGTTAACATGAGAACAGCATGGGAAACCGCCTCCAGGATACAATCACCTGGTCTTTCCCTTGACATGTGGGGATTATGGAAATTATAATTCAAGATGAGATTTCAGTGAGGACAAAAGCCTAACCTTATCAATCATCATATGCTCCTTTTAATATGCTGTTGAATTCAGTTTGCTAGATCTTTTTAAAGGATTTTTTTGCATCTATGTTTTTCAGGGATATTGGCCTGCAGGTTTTTTTGTCATGCTTTTTCTGGATTTAGTATCAGGGTAATATCAGCATCACAAAATAGTTTGGAAGCTTCACTGTTGAATTTTTTGGAAGAATTTCAGAAGAACTGATACTAATTTTTAATGTTTGACAGAGGCCAGGTGTGGTGGCTCACACCTGTAATCCTAGCACTTTGTGAGGTGTAAGTAGAAGGATTGCTTGAGTTTAGGAGTTCGGGACCAGCCTAGAAAATATCAGAGGACCCCGTTTCTACAAAAAATAACTAAACATAAGCAGCCAGGCATGGCTATAATCCCAGCTACTCTGGATGTTGAGGCCGGAGGATCACTTGAGCCTGGGGTGTCAAGGCTGAAGTGAGCCATGGTTATGCCACTGCACTCCAGTCTAGGCAACAGAACAAGACCCCATCTCTAAAAAACTTGAAAATAATAATTAAAAACTAAATGTTTGATGAGCTTTATGCATAAAGCCATCTGGTCTTGGGCTTTCATTTGTCGGAAGGTTTGTTCATTCAGGCTTTCTATTTCATCTTCATTCAGTCCTAGAAAGTTGTATGTTTCTAGAAATTTATCCATTTTTTTCCTAGATTGTCCAATTTGCTGGCATATAATTGTTCATAATAGTTCCTTATAATCTTTCTTGTCCTGTGGCATTGATTGTTATAACTCTTCCTTAATTTCTAAGTTATTTATTTGCATCTTTTCTCCCTCTCTTTTTTCCTCATTTTAGCTAAAGTTTTGTCAATTTTATCTTTCAAATAACAAATTCTAAGTTTCATTAATATTTTATGTTAATTTCCTATTCTCTTTTATTCATTTTTGCTTTGATATTATTTCTTTCTTTCTGTTAACTTTGGCTTAATTTGTTTTTATTTTTCTATTTCCTTGAGGTGGAATGTTAAGTTATTTAAGATCCAACACATTTTTAAATAAGTGGAAATATCTGTGCAAATCAGAATAAAGTTGACATCATATATGAATTATTTCTTACCTTTATGTTTGTGCTCTTGTCAACTTGCATATATGAAGTCTTATTATTATCAATGATGAAATAGTAGACATGAATATTTATTGAAAACTAGCAGCTCTATTGCTCTAGTTATTTTACTAAGCACTTTATATGCTTTTTTATTTAAATATCTTAGCAACATTACAAAGTTTATATTATTGTTATTATTGCTATCACACAATAAAGTTGCTGACATTTTTGTGGTCATATAATTAGTTCAAAATTACACAATCAATAAACAGAGAAAGTAAATATTTAACACAAGAAGTTTTCTTTTAGAAATTCAATGTTTTCACATTATTGTTTGGATCCTCTTTAAAAAATTAAAATGAGACAATTATTCTTTTTAATTTTGATGTTTAATAAACATGATCAGAAATAGATTTGTAGTCATTATGTAAGGACATAAGATGTCAAATAGAAATATATATATATATCTTTATACATATTAATATATGTTATAGCTCTTTACAATTTTTCTCAATGTCTATAATGTATATCTAAATGAACATACACACACACAGGTGTATGTGAGGGAGGCAGACAGAGAGAAAGAGAGAGAGAGGTTTGTTTTAAAGAACTGGCTCACGTGCCATGTGTGGTCACACGTCCCAGTAGGCTGGAAATTCGGGCAGGATTTCTATGTTGCCGTCTTCAGGATAATTATTTTTACTACAAGATCCTCAGTTATTGCTCTTATGACCTTCAACTGGTTAGATGACTCATTCACATTGGGAAGGGCAATCAGCTTTACTCAATTTATTGATGTAAATGTCAACCACATCCAAAAATTACGTTGATAGCAACATCGAGACTGGTGTTTGACAGAGCAACTGGGCACAATAGCCAAGCAAAATTGACATGTAAAAGAAAGCAGCACAGATGTCTAATTTGTAATCATCACTTTGTTATTCTAAGAAATATAAAATAAGTAAGCCAACAGTAATTCAGCCGGTGCTTTCTGAGGGATATTAGAAAATATAAATGTGAAAGGACTGTGATGGGGAGACACTGACTTCTTCCTTTTTACTAGTCAGATCTCTTTGCTAACAAAAAAATCTTACATTTTAATTTTTTCTAAGGTACCTAGAGTTTTCTTGGTTTGTTAGTATATTTATTCTGTTACTTTCCATCAAACATGCCTAACTGTCTCAGATTTTATTGTTTAACCTAAAGAAACAAACAAGTGTTAGAGTCTATAAAAAAAACCACAATATTCTAAAAAAAACAATTTCTTAAGAAGACTATCTTAAAGAAAACAACAATACTTTTCTAAGAATCTTAATTCTAAAACTAAAATTTGCATTAAAATTTCTCATATATCACAGTACAAATCCTCAGTGCTACAACAGTTATGTTGATTAATGTTCACATGCTATATTTGACTAAAGACATTAAGGTTTGTCTAGAGATGAGATGTCAAGGACTTACATAATTCTTTTTATTTCATAATTATAGTGGTTTAAAACATTTATGAATTCATTTCATACCCATTCTTACATTAAAAGTGTGCTGAAATTCATTTACACTTGAATAATTTTGAATGATTAAAATATGCAAAAATCTATATTTAACCTAAATACTGTATTTATGATTTTTACATTCCTGTTGCTTTTGCACAAAGAGGATGATCATTAATTGATTTTGTTCAACAGACTGGTACGTGTTTTAAAAGTTCTCTGTTCTTTGAAATGCTTTATACTCCTTTGAAACTGTTAACATTATGAAAATTGAAAGTTTAAATTGGTAACAGACCATTGGAAAGAAAGTTTATGATGGACACAGAGAGGGAAACAACACACGCTGGGGTCTGTCAGTGGGGTGGAGGGAGGGAGAGCATCAGGATAAATAGCTAATGAATATGGGGATTAATACATAGGTGATGGATTGGTGGGTACAGCAAACCACCATGGTACACATTTACCTATGTAATAAACCTGCACGTCCTGCACATGAATCCTGAAACTTAAAATAAAATAAAATTAAAAACAGAAAGAAAGTTTATGTAGATGTGGACTCCAAAAACGACCATTTTCACTGACAGATATATAATGGTGATTCTGACACCAAATTAATGGGAAAAGAAAGGCAAGGTATTTCTTCCTGGATTTCAGTTTTCTCCCTTGTAAAATTTAAAATAGTATAAAATTAGGCATGAAACATATAAACATTCTTAAATTATGTTTACTTCATTATTATGTGATATTGTAATATATCATAAATATATGAATCTGTACATATGCATAGATATGCTTCTACAATATGGAAGAGTCAACATTTTAGTTTGTAAATAAAAATAAATAGTAACAGCAAAAATGATAAATTGGTTCATATTTTATTAAGTAATAAAATAATTCACTTTGTGGATATTTTTTCTACAGAATATAGAAGAGATTCTAAGCTTAAATAAGGCAGTAAATGCACAAAAATATATGCCATGGTCTGTGCCCATGAGTGGGAAAAGCAAATATTGTACAGTGTGCTAAAAATGTTTGACAGTAGAAAGGCTGAAAAGTTATGAAAGACACTGAGTTTGCAAATGTTATTCTCAGAACTGTGAGAGCAGTTCTGGGCATGGAAAAGGAAGTGCATAATAGAAACATGATCAGAATCCCTGAAATCCCAGAGACAAATCTATCTGTATTTTCGTGTGCTTCCATAATAGGGTATCACATTTCCATTTGGGTGCTGAACTTTCCTGCTGCTGTCAGGCATTTAGTATCTTTCCAATTTTAGACTTTAAAATAAAAATCAGCATTTCTACTCCAACTTTTGCAAATCCTCTGAAAGGGGCAAATTAAATAAAACACTCACTGTGAATACTAAGGAAAGTGGAATTTTCCAAACATTTTATGTTAAAATAGAATAGTAGAGCAGACAATGAAATGGTGGTCCTTAAATTATTTGTTTCGTTTTATGCACTTTTTGTGTATGCCAGATTTTCTGATTTTTTGTTTTGTCTAACTTAAAATGTTTAGAAGAGGAAACTATTATTCTCTTTCAGTATTTTCAATATGTGGTTTAAAAGCTGAATTGATGTCTTTATAAAGCAAAGGAAGAAGCAAAGTTACTTAAAAGAGAAGACCACAGGGATAAAAAGAAAACTATATTTTTATGTTAAAAAATAGTAATACAAGCATTGGCTTGTTGTGAGAGCTCAGAAATCATTCTTCCATTCAAATAATTTCACAGCATGCATTAGCTCTTCCTCCCAGGCATAAGTATGATGATTTTCACTAATGCTATGAATAGGGTGGAATTGGGATTGGCAGAAAGATAATCCTGTATGTATTTGGGATATGTTTTCCATCAGATCTTAAGACACGTAGCCATTAAATATTTACACGTAGTGGGCAGACCATTCTTGCTGAGTCTATTTTGGTCATTTTTCCAATCCAAGGCAACATCTTTCTTTCCTTTCATTTCTCTTCATAGGAAAAGCTTAAGGGAAAGATTCTTCTGTGAGCTGGTGCTGATGCTGTATGTTCCAGCAGATCTTCAAAGAAATGTAAGATAATTTATTGAAATAAGGAATAAAATAAACTTTTTTCTGAGTTCTACTTGATTACCTAAAAGTTACATTTTTATAGAGATAAAATTTGTACAATTCAAATATACTTAAATAACTTTTCATTGATCAAGAGCTATCATCAAGCCCTCAATTACACTGTGTGAATGACTGCATGGACAAGCATACATTTTTTTTCATTAATAAACCAATATTTATGCATTTGTTTTCTTATTTGACTATAATATGTTTACTCAGTTGGAATTGGTATTATCTTATCTCGAATGTACAGAGTACTTCCTTTATTGTAGATGGGTCATGATTATTATAAGTTAAGTTATTAGCTTAAGATCACATTTTTTATGTGAAAGAATGTATTGATACTTCTCAGTCTCTCTCACACACACATATCTGACCTATAAGCAAATAATTTCAACTCTGCCTTATGATATGTCCAGAGCCTATCATTTCTCACCATGTTCATTGCTATCATCCAGGTCCAAGACAGCATTAAACTACATGGTACTTCTGACAATAGCCTCCTAATTAATTTCCCAACAGTAAATTTCCAACACAATATCCATAGTGAAGTTTTTGAAAGATTTCAGACCATACTATTTCTCTGCTCTAAGGACACAGTGATTCTTCTCTGACCATTCTAAACCAAATGGTTTTATCACCCTCATTTTCACTCCCTAAACCTCTTCTAGATGATTTAATCTTTTCTAGAGCACTCAGAACCATGTGGCATCATACATTTCTGTACATTTGTTAATAATTTATATTGCAAAATGTAATATTTAAAAAAAGTTTCATCAGGAACTTTATTTTCTTTGTTATCATATCTTCAGAGGCTAGAACACTTCCTGGTTCATGATAAGCTCTTCATAACTTTCAGTTGAATGAGTAAATAAAATTAAGAATTTACTGAAACTCACGACTCTAACTAAAATACAATGAATCCAATAGTTGTGTATTGGTTAAAAAAAAAAACCCTGTAATTTCATTTAATATAGATCACATTTATCATCCTTATGGAATAATTACATAGCAATTGCTACATTTTTTTGTCTGTCTCCTATGCTACAAGGTAATATGGTAAATATTTTATGTAAATCATCCTACTTATTCTTTGAACAATGCTATGAGATATTTCACTGATTTTACAAATGAGAAAACCGAGACTTCGCAAGATTACGTTATCTTCTCAGGGTGAGTGAATACTTGCACGGCAGAGCTGAACCATGTCAAATTGATTCCAGAGCCCGTGTTATGCAACAGTGCCCAATGACCAATGTAGGCACTTTGAGTTAAGTGCTCTTGCACCAGAACCTGCATTGGGTAACATGGAGCAAATCTATAAACTATTTTCCCAAATCCCTAAGTTGTACTTCATCAGATCCTTTTCTCCACTCTCAAATAACATTGGTTATCACTATACTGCTTATATTTGTTGCATCCTTTTTATGATCGGGGTATGACTTTTCAAATTGTGATCCCGACCCTACCTGGCATTATTCAAATCACCTCCATAATGGTCATCTCCTTTCATCCGAGACCTCAAAAGTTTCTCACATGTCATCTTTCTTTGTGGACTTCAGTTCCACCTTGTTCATCATTTCACATAACAAAACGTTCCTGTAGTGCCTTACAAAATGACTTGAGCCACTTTTTCAGTTCATTCGGGTAATGCCTTTGCTTTTTCTTCTGAAACTGGCTCATAGGTTATACTGTAATTCAGATTAATTTATTCACTTTGAGAGAAGTTAGTTATTTCTTAGATGAAACATGCCATTTCACACTTAATATTAGAGTAATACAAAACAACAGTGACTTCCACTTGTTTAAACTAGCAGTTTGCAATCTGGGCTTGTTGATACCCAGAAAGTAGAGATTCCAAAGACCTATGTAAATGGTCTGCAAAACTGGTGTGTGTATGTGTGCATGTGTGTGTGTATGTGTTTACATGTGTGTATGTGTTTACGTGTGTGTGTATGTGAGTGATTTCCAGGAAGAACATTCATAATATTCATAAGATTGTCATCAGATTGTCAAAGGGGACCCTGACAATAAAAATCTTAAGATTATTCACATTTTATATGTCATTTGACTCATTCAATTGAATCTAAAGCACCTAGATTTTATACTTTTTTGTGCTTTTTTGTTTTCCATTTCATCCCAACGTATATAGAGTTGCTATTATTTTTTCTATCTGGCCTCGTTTGCTTAAAGTTTGACTACTCATGAACCAGGCAAAGCTGAGCCTTTTGTATTATATTTTGTTTTTTGAGGCACAATTGTTTTCTATGAAGGAAATAATACATCAAACATACAGAGTGTGCATCTTTGTCAAGGAGGGGTGAGGAGGAATGTGAGATGTGAGTTCTCTTTTGCCCACAGCCTTTGTCAGCCAGCAGCAAGGAAAAAATAAGGCACGTAAAAGTTTCTTGTTTGAATGGAAATGGTATAGATAGGAGTTACCATCACTTAAAAAAAAAGAAAGTGACAGCAATTTTTGTTTGCAGCTGCGTTTTCCTGCCAAAGTAAACATGGCTGTACTGTGTCTCACCATTTGTCTTTCTATCTCTCTTAGTGAGGAGAAAGAAAAACTCACACTCTGCTGATGAGAGAAATTATTTTTTGAGGCAAAGGTAATAACAATTTTTTTCAATTATTTTCAGACATTAGTATTTTATATCCATTAAGAAAGTTGATGCACAGGATTTGCTGATGATTAATCAGCAATATTTCTTATTTTGTCCATAATGTATCACATTTACAAATTTTTCCTCACCCTATAAGATCAAGAATTCCTAGTGTTTGACAGAGCTTATGCTATATGTGTGTGTGTGTCTATATGTGTGTGTGTGTAAACAATGGATCACAGTTCAGATATTCAGAACAAAACATCATCAATATATAAAGTTATTTATTCTTTAAAAGGTATTTTATCTGTTGTTTGAAATTCATTGAATGTTGATAGGCTAATTGGCAAAGCATAAAGCAGAATAACAGAGGCCATCTTTGATTATCATTTTCAGGTCAAATTATCACAATCTTAGTGGCTTAAAACAATGGAAATTCATTATCTTATAATTCTGGAGATCAGAAATGCAATAATAGGTTAAACTCAACCTGTCAGCGGTGCAGTTTCTTTTAGGAGGTTCTTGGGAGCAATGTTTTATGGCTTTTTCCAGCTTTCAGAGGCTGCCTGGGTTCAACAGCTACTAAACTCCTTCCTTCTCCAAAGTCAGCATTTGATGGATAAGTCCTTTTCACATCACATCACTCTGACACTGACTCTTCTGCCTTCCTTTTCCACATTTAAAAACCTTTGTGATTGCATTAGGCCCATCAAATAATCTGGAATAATCAATTTTAATGACTGCTAATTAGCAACCTCAATTATATCAGCAAACTGAATTTCGCTTTGTCATTTTACATAACATATCCACAGATTCTGGGGATTAGGGTGTGCACAGCTTTAAGGGCTATTATTCTTCCTACTTCATTATGATTATTATTATTATGTTTTCTTGGTTCATTTACTTGTCCACACACTGAAGACTACTGTAAAAACAGGGAAAACATTTTGAAATGACAACTTGTTCAAAATCTAAACTTTAAAAACTAAGCTCTAGAAATTCAAGGAATATAATAAGATGACATTTTGTTTTGCCTTAAGCCCTGAACACATCATTGGTATAATCATTTAGCTAATGTCAAACAACATAGTGTCTGGCAAGATTTTAGCTAGAGTCAACTATCAACTCTCCACAGCTTATCACTGAAATAACAAGCTTCACGTGACCATATTAAAAATTATCAGTTTTACATTTGAAAGGCCCAATGCCAACCTGGAAAAAATTGCTTGCATTGATGAGTAATAAATTCTGCATTTTGCACATTCTCACGACTGCATGAATTCATTTCACAATGTTGGCAAAGAATCTGAATTCTTAGCGGCACAGGTCCTCCGTATGCTGAGCGCCGGTCCCCTGGGCCCACTTTTCTTTCTCTATACTTTGTCTCTGTGTCTGTTTCTTTTCTTAGTGTCTCATCCCACTCGACGAGAAACACCCACAGGTGTGGAGGGGCAGGCCATCCCTTCATCTGGTGCCCAACGTGGGTGCTTTTCTCTAGGGTGAAGGTACGCTCGAGCGTGGTCATTGAGGACAAGTCGACAAGAGATTCCCGAGTACGTCTACAGTCAGCCTTGCGACATTTGAAGTTCTACGATGAACCCATCAGAGTTGCAAAGAAAAGCGCCTCCACGGTGACGGAGACACCGACACTGCAATCGAGCACCATCGACTCACTAGATGAACAGAATGGTGATGTCAGAAGAACAGATGAAGTTGCCATCCACCAAGAAGGCGGAGCTGCCAACTTGGGCACAATTAAAGAAGCTGACACAGTTAGCTAAAAAGCCTAGAGAACACAAAGGTGACACAAACTCCAGAGAACATGCAGCTTGTAGCTTTGATGACTGTATCAATGGTGTCGGATGTGAGGGCGATCTGGCTGTGACATCTGTCACCCCATTGATCGCCAGGGTTGATTCGGCTGATCTGGCTGGCTAGGCGGGTGTCCCCTTCCTCCCTCACCGCTCCATGTGCGTCCCTCCCGAAGCTGCGCGCTCGGTCGAAGAGGACGACCATCCCCGATAGAGGAGGACCGGTCTTCGGTCAAGGGTATATGAGTAGCTGCGCTCCCCTGCTAGAACCTCCAAACAAGCTCTCAAGGTCCATTGATATTCTTCCTACTTTAATCACAGGCTCTGTGTTTTGTGCTGTGCCAAGTATTCTGTGGAGTTGAGGGAGGGAGGAATGGGTCAGAAATGGAAATATCTTTACAATAAAGTTATACATTAACTTAATAAAATGGCTTTATTGGAGTTATTACTAAAATACTTATGTACCAAAAGAGAGAACAACTTCCAATAGCTCAGGGAATCCTGGGGGATATAACTGTTGTTATTTTTGACTCTATTCATCAGTTTTTTTTTAAGTAGAAATTCCCTCACTACCAGATATCAGTGAATGTGAGAGGAGCTAGCTTTAGCCCTACATTGATCCAATTCTCATTAGCCTTGAGTTATGGGTTTAATCCCACCAGCAACACAGAAAATTTTAAAAATCATTTTTGTATAGAATACATTTTTATCTTGGAAAAAGTCTGAAGAACTGCCATTTTACTTATCCCCTGACAGTTCATCTCAAGATCCAAAAGTACATGGAATGCCAAATTTGTTTTGCATGATGTGGATCACCCTATCTCTGCACTGGGGAAAATATTTATTGAATGTCTAGAAGAGTTGTTGTGTATTAGACACCAGATATACAAAGACGACAAAGGCTCAGCATTTCTATATCAAGCACCACCGTGCTAGAAGCACACGCAAGAGGAAAGGACATTCAGATTGCTTCAAAGTCAAACATCTTGTAGGAGGTGATACTTGATTTGACTCTTGGAAAAGAAGTAAGATTTATATGTGACCAAAATGTGAGCTGGGATAGTGGGTTAATAGCATGTGAACAGAGGAAATAGTGTAAGAAAAACACAGCAAGTATTTGAAACATCAGAGTATTGTAGAAGTTAGATTTCTGCAATCTGAAGTTTAGACGGACATGTCTATAAATAGAATAGAATAAAAGGTATACAACATAACAATGAAATTGATTTTTGACAGACTAATCTGTTATAATATTTAAGAAAGTCCTCCATATGTGTACACATGTAATAATGGCTTAGAGTACATGAGTAAACTGAGTAAACTCTAAGTTCCTTTCCAAATACTATTTATTGTAAGTAGAGTAATTAGCATGGAATTACACTGAAAAATGTTCAAAACTGAAAAATTTCTGCCCTGCCTTTGCAGTGATGGGAGATAATATTCCAAAAATACATAATTATGATTGAATAATTTCAAATAGGAAAACTGACAATATAAGAAATACAAGAAGACATAATGCCACTGATGAAAGGAGGAGGTGACATTTGAGCAAAGTTCACAACAATGAGAAGGATCCAATGATATATCTAGGGGAAGAAGATTTTAATTTTTGTAAGGAGAACCATAAAGGCCTACAGCTGTTATAAAATGATGAAAATTAATACAGATATATACAGCTAGTTATATATTTTATTCTTCAAACCAGGACATCTTATGGGTAAAAAATCTTATTAAGGTATTTATTCATTGACAGAATTATTTATTTTGCTTCTTAGTCATCAACAACTATCCAAACGTTATCTTTGAAAATATAATTATTTCTAAAACAATTTAAAATAACATATATCCATGTTAATTGTATATGCATTTTAGCAACACTGTATCAATTAAGGCAAAATATATAACATATTAAACTTATATAAAAATATATAACATATTAAAGTATATGCATTTTAGCAACACTATCAAAACAGAATATAGAACTTATATTAAAGCATGAAGTAAGAATTTTTTCCTCGTTACAAATTCATCCACTTTAGTTCATTTGCTTCATTTGTCTCTTCTTAGATGGCAATAGGTATTTTTCTGAAAAATATTATTAAAAATGATAGTGGTATTGAATTATCACCCAAATAATAAAATAAATATTCATGAATTCTATACATGATTAAATAATAAAGTGGGGAGAAGGAAATTTTTTTACAGAGTATTCCACATAATATGTACAGAAAGAATGAAGAAAATACAAAGTACAAAACTTTAAGGAGAAACAACATATTTGCAAAGCCTCAGAGTAACTCTCCAAATTATAAATTAATTGACATGGTGGTATGACAACAAATTATTTAACATTTTTATCTTCATGAGGTGGCATTTAATTACTCTCTTCTTGAAAGTGGGCTGGATATAGTGACTTGCTTCTTATAAGCAGAGTACAGAGAAGAAAAAAACAGTGACTGTAGCAGATAAACATGGTGGATGCCTCGTAATCAAGAAATCAAGGTGAACATTAATGGTCGTAAGTCATATTGATATCATATACCACCTGAAATATGAGTGTCATTTTACCTCTGCTGTATCCTTCCGCAAAATTCATAACTACAGTATCATCATGAGACAATATTAAACCAACTGAAGTTGAAAGACATTCTACAAAACACATGACCAGTACTCATCAAAAGTGTCAAGTTCATGAAAAACAAGGAAATACCGAAAATTTGTTACAGACTAGAGGAGACAAGGGGACTTGATTACAAAATAAAATGTGATTTTTGAATTGGATCTTGAAATGGTAAAATGATATTAATTTAAAAAGTGATTAAATCTGATTAAAGTGCTATAAATACTAAAAATATGAATAGTATAATAAATTATAATTTATTAGTTTCTGTATATGTTATGGTCGTATAAGATGTTAATATTGAGAGGTGCTGGGTGAAAGTTATGTAAGAACTCATTATCTGATCTTGCCAACTACTTAGTAATTCTAAAATATTTCTTTTTAGAAATTGATTATTTGTAGGATAATTTAATAAAAAGAAATTTGTTCTTATTTTATCTCTACCTTAAACAAGTTGTATTTTTTCTTTTGTTTTCAGTTTTATAGTCTGAAAAATGTAGGATTAGATAAAGTAATTCACCTATGATGCTTTCTTCAGTATAATGTGATTTCATTTGTAAGATTTTAATTATGTAGAGCCATAATCATGGCTCTTTGCCAAACATATTGCTAGAAGCAGATATAAAGATTAGTGTGGAAGCCGACCTTCAAAATGGCCCTAGATGAACTCCACTTCCTGGTACTCATTCCCTTGTGTGTGGAGTTGAATCTGGGCAGTGTTTGCTGAATCACCACCAATAAACAGAGTATGAAAGAAGTGATGGGGGTGTTAGTTCTAAGATTAGTTTATAAAACAGTGCAATTCATCTTGGAATCTCTCTCTCATTCTCCTTCTCCTTTTTTCCTCCTCTTCTCCTTCTGCCCTCCTCCTCCTTCTCCTCTTCCTCCTCCTGGCTGGCTCTGAGAAAATTCAGACGTCATGTGATACAGCCATGTGGAGAGTTTCAGGTGATGAAAATGTGAGGTCTGAAACAATAATTTTTGTTCAGTAAGGTTTTATCTATTGTGTCCATCCTATCTAATGATATAATTAGTGCAAAAACTAATAAACTATTATACAGAAGGAAAATGTTCTCAAATGCATTTTTTAGGGATTGTGACATGTCTCCTAATTATGATGTCTATTAGAATAGAGTAAGGCTCTGGTTATTTTCATGATCTTCGTAGTTTCATTCTACATAGCAGATTCACTCTCATTTTTAAAAATTTTCTTGGCGTTTCAAAGACTTTTTTTGGGAGTTCCTCCAGTCATCCTAAAATAGGAAATCTCATGTTACTTGTTTATTCATTTCTGCTTGTTTCAACCTTATACCAATTTCATCCTTTCCTTTCTTGCCACTCATAAATGTTTCTTAACACAGTATTTAGAGACAAAATTTGGCTAGATAGAATATCATCTAATGTAATACTTTCTCAAAAATCATGTGCATCTATACAATTACACTGATCAGTATATTTTTCTTTAGAATCATTATATTGATATAGAATATAGTATCATTAATATTAAACAAAAATGTATAAGAATGCTTTAATTTTATGATGATGGAATATCGATGTGACTTATAATATTTTATTAGCTTGAAATAAACACATCTAATTCTTGTGAAATTCGTATTCTTTATAGTTTCAGAAACAGTTAATGTTTTTAATAGGTCAAGTATGAAAAGCTAACTTTTGCTACTTTTTTGACTTCAAATATTGAGGTTGATAATTTGAGACATTAATCTTAAACTTTCAAGAAAATTGCTAGTTGGACTAATATAAACTATCATGTCATTTTTGGAATTAGCTATTTAATTAAAATTTTCATTCATCTTCTTGAAAGTAGAATCAACTAACAGGAAAAATTTAACTTTCAAGAACCTATTTCTAAGAAATTTATTAAACTTAAATTTAAAGCAATAATTTTTGGTTTGTGCATTTTGCAGATATTTTATCTTCACAGATGAGATTTAATTATATGAGAAAAATTTATGGAAATATGCATATAAGACAATGCTGCCTCAAAGTTTATTTTGTTTTATTTTGTTTTTAACTAGTAAACTTAGGACTGATAACTGAATTTAATAAATATATAGCTTCATTTAAAAATCCCCTTTACACATACTTGAGAATCATAAAATATAGTTTTTATTTGTGCCTTCCGTGATTATTGTTATTTTAATAGTATTCAATTTTAGTTAATTAAGTATATGATAAACGTGTTATCTCTTCTTTAAAAAATCTGTAAACTTCTCTTTAATAAATCGCCTTATAGATCCAAAACCAAGCTTCATATTTAACGAGCTCTTATGAAAGTCAACACCACCCATACTTTAAATAACTTTGAAAGCCCAAAGGCTTATGAGGTATTGGCAACTTTGCTCTTTTAATCATATTATATGGTGGATTGAGTTACCTGCTAAGAGTTAAAATAAAGAATCTCACCAACAAACTCAAAATCCACTTAAGAATATGAACTAAGATCTGCATTTTATTCAAATATATGAAATGCTTTTTAATTTGAAGAAAAAAATAACTTGGAAAGTGAGTATATAACTGTAACTGCTAATTCTGCCTCTTTCTGCTGTTACAATGATTCTAACAGTGGAGATTATTAAACGAAATCCTGAAGTAATGGAAAGAACGATTGTGTTAAAAATGCTGAGACACAGGTCAACTGAGACTTGTGATGTTATTACCTTTCTGCTTGGCAGTACCTCCGCAATACAATATGGGACTGCAGAGTTCAGCAGGAAGGAAGACAATGTAATGATGATTCTAATTTTCATGTAGCTTTTCTTTGTACTTGTAGAATATCCTACATCACATTGCTTCAAAAACCAGGAACTGCCACACTGTGTTCTGCCACTTGTAAGTAGTTAAGAAACATTTAAAAGGCTTTATATTCAAGACTGAGTTAGAGTGTCTGGAAAATGAAAGAATGGAAATAAAGTTTAAGAATATATTAGTCCTGGCAGAAGAAGAGAATTAACGGATTAGCCAAGGAATCTAAAGTGTTTCCATTATTGCTCTGCCACTTACTGGATGTAATCTTAGGCAAGTTATTTAGTATCTCTGTGTCTTAGTTTGTCAGCTGTAAAATGGTGTTAATAATAAAAATAATAGTATCTACTTCAAGTTGTTGTCAGGCAAAGGAGTGTTAATATAGAACAAGACATCTATTTTTATGCCTTGAAAGATTCCCATGTCTATTTTTTTTGAAGTAATAAATAAAATTATTTTCTTATTTAGAAAAAAAAACACATCAGCTGTAAAAAATATGGAAAATAAAGCAAATAACAAATAATAAAATTTAATCATGCTGAATACCAAAACTCAGAAGTAACTATTATTTCATCTAATCATTTTATTTATTTAATAGGAATATCTTCCTTATAGTAAATATACTTTTACAATACCATTTTTAATGATTGCATAGTATATACTTCACTAGGTTAAATCATAATTTATCTACTATGTAATATCTAAGGAGTCCTCAACTTCTCATCTGCTAAGTACACAGTAGTAAGCCCATACCTCTTAGTGTAATTGGGAAAATTAAGTTAGGTAATGCATATAGACAATAAAACTTTTGAGTCCAGAACAAATGTTAGCTATTGTTATTATTTAGTAATTATAATTGAAAGTATTTTAATTTTGTTATAACTCTTTTACATATTTCATTGTATATTGGGGAAATTCAGACACCCTGAATTATTAACACACATATTATACACATTATTAAGATTTTAAACCTAAAAAGCACTTTTAAATTGAAGTTAAGCATATCTGTTTTAACTACATTTTTCTTTTTTTCCCTCCAAGGAAATTAAATTCTCAGAATCCCTTCTCATTTCCTTTCCTATTTCAAAAGGCTCACTTCAACAGTCCTCCAAGCAAAGACTTAGTACACCCTTTAAATTACACGATTATAATATGCACAGACTCATTTATTACCTGCTATGCAGTTAATAGGATTATTTTGCCCTGAACCATCTTTTAATATATTTAGAGGTGATTTTCTAATGCAAATAATTTAATTTTATATCTATACTATAGGGAAATTATTTTAGTTTGCAAAGATGTGAAATGTAAACTGGGGAAAATACTAGTGAGAAACTGAATAATTATTTTGTTTTAGATTTTAAAAACAAATATTAATATTTGCTCTATATTCTTTATTAAAAAATACATAGCATGCAAATAACTGCAATTTAAAATTATTAATATGATCTCTAAATATGAGCTTACATGTTTAACCAATATGCAAAATTTTCATATAAAGGCTAAGTTAAAAAATTCTGAGATTTTTGTCATGTGCTGCCAGTCCAAGATCCCAAAACACTTTGTGTATATTTCTTAGATTAGGGCCCTTTGATACTTGTAAAACAAAGAACATATTGTCTTTAATGATGAAACCTTTATTAGGATGTAAACTTGTGAATTTTATTGACTGTGTAGTTTATAGCATATACATTGTTCCTGTCTTGACATTGTTTTACTTAGTAATTATTATTTAATATTATACACTAATATGCACATCCATTGTCATAGAACTATAAGAAATGATTTTAATAAGTGATAAAGTAGTACAGATTACTATGACACATTTAGTAATCAATATAACTTTTAATATTATTCTGAGATCCATCTCTATTTATAATCCAATTGCCCTGTGTTAATTTGTATAAACAAAATAGTACTTACAAAATGGAGAGTATGCAAACAATGAAAACCAGTCTTTTTTTCCTGAGTATTATCATTATTTATTGTCAGGAATGCAATAGATTTCAAAATTGTATGATCCATCTGGAGAATCGTAGTAAGAATCTGAAGCTGTGTCTGAGCATCAAAGTAAAAGGGTCAATTGGTAATGTTTGTTTAAAAAGTAATAAATGTTAAGGAGATTAGTAATATCTATGCTATGTATTAATCATGCCCAATAAAGTCACTTTCTCACAACAAATTTTTCTCATTTTCAATTCCTCTTTGGCTTATTATTTCTTTATTAGGCAAGTTTCTTGCAGCTGCAAGAAATAGAATCAAATAATGGTGTAGGGTAAAATATAGCAATAAAAATAATTTGATTGGGTTATATAACTGGCATTCTCAGTGTTACATGTATGTTCATGTTCCGAAATAGGTAGACATGGGGCTCTCTCAAATTTATCTAAGAGTAATCTCTTTTTTGACTCTGCGTTGCTTCATTCTTTTTTTTTTTTTGAGATGGAGTCTTGCTCTGCCATCCAGGCTGGAGTGCAGTGGTGCAATCTCGCCTCACTGCAACTTCCGCCTCCCCGGCTCAAGCAATTCTCTGCCTCAGCCTCCTGAGTAGCTGGGATTACAGGCATTCACCACCACACCCAGCTACTTTTTGTATTTTTGGTGGAGACGGGGTTTCACCATCGTGGCCAGGCTGGTCTTGAACTCCTGACCTCGTGATCCACCCGCCTCGGCCTCCCAAAGTGCTGGGATTACAGGCATGAGCCACTGCATCCGGCTGTGTTGCCTTCATTTCAGTGCATTACCTGTCTTGGTGTCGGCAAATGTGACTGCCAAAATTTCCAAGTTTTTTATCAGTTTATAAAAGTTAGCAGAACGGAGTGTCTTTACTCAAAGTTATGGAAGAAATTATATTGTACTCTCATCCCTGTAGTGAAAAAGGGTAATTAGATTCAAAAGAATAGCATGGACTAATGGTAAGAAGGAAATGGACCATCAAAGGAAATGTAGCCTGTGTAACGGAATGAATGTTTAGGTCCTCCCCAAATTCATATGTTCAAATCCTAACACCAATGTGATGGTATTAGGAGGTGGGACCTTTGGAAGTTGATTAGTTCATGAAGGCGGAACCCTCATGATTGTGATGCGTGCCCTTATTTAAAAAAAAAACAAAACAAAAAAAAACCTAGAGATGGACGTCTGTGAACCAGAAAGTTGGATCTGCATAAATAGAGATAAATTCATGTTTATGGAGAAGACAATTGAATATTGTGAAGATGTCTTTCACTAAAATGATCTATAAATTCAAAGCCGTTTCTGTCAAAATCCCAGCTGTCATTTTTGTAGCTGTATGCACTGATACTTAAAGGTATATGAAGATGTAAGGATGCAGTATAGCAAAAATAATTTTGAAAAAGAAGTAGAAAATTGAAGAACTGAAACTATCTAAGTTCAAAATTTATGAAGTCATATAGTTATATGTCAAAAGTTAATAGTTATATGTCAATAGTTATAAAGTCAAAAGTTATAAAGTCGTAACAATTAAGAGTACGCTGGTAGAAGGATAGACATATAGATCAATGGAAATAAACTGAGCGTTTACAGATAAGTTTTTACATCATGGTGAATAGATTTTATACAAAGATGTCAAGAAAATTTAATGGGATTAGAAAACTCTTTAGCAAATGATAGTCAGTCTGTCAGACAGCCACAGGCAAAACAACTTTGACCCTTACTTTGAATCATACACATATATGTAACGGCTAAAACTATACACAAGAATAATGATTCATACAAAATTAAAATATAAATTGAATTCCACCAAAATTAAAAATATTTATAATTGAAATGACACTATTAAAAAATGAAATGACAGGCCATAGACTGAAGGGAAATAATTACAGATTCTATATCTGAGAAAAGGCTTAATGTCAGAATATGCAAAATATTTTAAATCTCAAAATATTTTTAAAACTCCCATTTTTTAAAATGTGCAAAAAGTTTCAATAGACATCTTAATAAAGATTATGTAAAAATAACAAACAAGTACATGAAAACTGGCTCAGTAACATTAGGAAAATAAAAATTGAAATCACCATCAGATACTACTAGACACCTACTAGATTGATTATAATATAAAGACAGACAATGCAAAATATTTTTGAGTATATAGATCAATTAAAACCACCATAAATTTCTTGTAGGAATGTGAAATAACAGTGACACTTCGGAAAATATTTTGGCAGTTTCCTTAAAAATAAAATATAAGAAACAGAAAACCAAATACTGCACGTTCTCACTTATAAGTGGGAACTAAATGATGAGAACTCGTGAATACAAAGATGGGAACAATGCATATGGGGCCTATCAGAGGTTGGAACGTGGGAGACAGGAGAGAATCAGGTGAAATAACTTATTGGTACTTGGCTTACTACCTGGGTGATAAAATCATCTCACAACAAACCCCATGACACAAGTTTACCTATATGACAAACTTGCATAAGTACCCTTGAACTTAAATGTAAAATTAAAACAACAACAACAATGACAAAAACCTAACTCCAAGTAAAAATCAAAGTCCAATAACATCATGCAACTGCAATTACTGATAAAATGCAAAAGGAGAAAATACTGAGTATTGAAGGGGCCAAGGAGCAAATGAAACTCCTTCTGGTGAGGATGTAAATTGTTGCAATCATTTAGAAAACTGTTTCCACTTTTAGGTGTGTGCCAAATAGCAAAGAGTACATCTATACACACGAAAAAGACATGCAACAGAAAGTTTACGACAGCACGGCTCATTTTACTCAAACATCAGAAAGAACCAGAATGTTTATCGATCATGTAATAAATTAATTTTTATGTTCCTTGAATGGACTACTGTACAACAACTAGAATGGAAAATCTACAAATAAGCTTAAGAATACAGAGAAACATTACCAACACAATGTTGAGCAAAACACTGAATGATATATAAAGAAAACTATACAACAAACAAAGGACAACTATATATATTGGTGTGTATATATATATATCTTGTTTGCATATTTCATGCAATGAATGTCAAATTCCATTAATCTCATGTAACATAAAAGTTTTGCTTGATTTGATTTGTTCTTGTTTCTATCTTTTCTCTTTCATTTCTTTCTCTTTTTTGTCTTTCTCTTTCTTCCTCTTTATTTTGCTTTGTAATAAGTCCATCCATCTATTTCTTTAATTCCTAGAAATATTAAATGAAAATCTCCTTATTTATTATACATATCCAATTTATTGTGCACAACAAACTTAGTTTCTTTGAACAGGCCATTTTAAAAAGTAATAGACTATTTTAAAAGAAGTTCCAGGTTTGCATAAAAAATAAGCAGGGTAGGCAGGGTTCCACATACTACCAAGCTAACCCCTCTCAACATAGTTCCCACTAATAATAGCATCTTGCATTTGGTGTGCTATGTAGTTTGGAAATTTGTCCCCATTCAAATTTCATGTTAAAATGTAATCCTCAGTGTTGGAGGGAGGACCTGGTGGGAGGTGTTTTTGTCATGGGGGAAGCTCCCTCACGAATGGCTTGGGCCAACTTTTTGGTGATAAGTGTGCTCTTGCTCTGAGTTCCCTAAAAATCTGGTTGTTTGAATATGTGTGAGAAATCTCCCCTTCAGTCTCTTTCACTTGCTCCTGCTTTCTGCTTTCTACATGTGACGTGTCTGTTCCTGCTTCACCTTCCACCATGATTGAAAGCTCCTTGGCTGGGCATGGTGGCTCACACCTGTAATCCCAGCACTTCGGGAGGTTGAAGCTGGCAGATGGCTTGAGTCCAGGAGCGCAAGACCAGCCTGTGCAACATGATGAGACCCTCGTCTCAGCTATCTGGGAGGTTGAGTCAGGAGGATCACCTGAGCCCAGGAGGTTGTGGCTGCATTAAGCCATGATTGTGCCACTCCACTCTAGAAAATACAAATTATTTTGGTAAAGAAAAAGACAGATTTTGATTTTGATTTTTAAAGCCACACTTTGGCTCTGCTTTAGTATACTAACTTTTGGTCTCCAGGGTTAATTCTTACTCCTATTAAATTATTTTTCTCCATAGCTTTTACACTGTTGATGGGACTAAACTAGTTCAACCATTGTGGAAGACAGTGTGGCGATTCCTCAAGGATCCAGAACTAGAAATACCTTTTGACCCAGCCATCCCATTACTGGTTATATACCCAAAGGATTCTAAATCATGCTGCTATAAAGACACGTGCACATGTATGTTTATTGCGGCACTATTCACAATAGCAAAGACTTGGAACCAACCCAAATGTCCATCAATGACAGACTGGATTAAGAAAATGTGGCACATATACACCATGGAATACTATGCAGCCATGAAAAAGAATGAGCTCATGTCCTTTGTAGGGACATGGATGAAGCTAGAAACCATCATTCTGAGCAAACTATCAGAAGGACAGAAAACCAAACACCGCATGTTCTCACTCATAGGTGGGAATTGAACAATGGGAAAACTTGGACACAGGGTGGGGAACATCACACACCAGGGCCTGTTGTGGGGTGGGGAGGGGGGAGGGATAGCATTAGGAGATGTACCTAATGTAAATGATGAGTTAATGGGGCAACACACCAACATGGCACATGTATACACAAGTAACAAACTGCACATTGTGCACATGTACCTTAGGACTTAAAGTATAATTTTAAAAAAAGTTATTTCTGTCTTATCTCCCTAACCTCTATATCTTTGGCCTTATGAGCATCCATAACTCCTGCCTATTTGTCAAATTAATTGGATGATTACTCCCTTTTCCAAGTTATTAATAAACTCTAATATTGACTGCATCCAGAAAAGATTACCAGTGCCCTTGCCGGGTGCTACCTCTGTGAAATGAAAGAGGCTGTAACTCCTGATCTCTAACCTCCCCTCCTTTCTGATCTTCCTTTTCCTCATTACATGAGGTTTCTCCCTCTCAGCTATTTTTTTTTTCACTTTCAAAAAGAATTTCATGCCCTGAGAGGTTTGTGTGTCTATAGAAGTTTTCTTTAGAAATCAGTTCAAACCACTTACCTGTCATCGTTTTTGTTAATTCTTGTGGTTCACTGTAATGTCTCCAAGTAGCAAATTCTATATTGATAGTTCCATTTTGCATTGAATCTGAAGAATAAGGAGACCAAGTACACTTTTAAGGACACATCACAAGAGAAAAATAGAATTAGGAATAAACTTAGATTTTTGAATTGATTCTTCAACAGTTATTTATTGTGTCCCTTTTATAAGGGCTCAAGTATAACAGAAAGCATCCCTTTTACCTTTTCCCAAATGAAATGTAAGATGTTTCGGGAAGCATGGAAAGAGACATAAGATATTACTAGCACTGCTGTATTATTAAAATAATAGGAAAATTTATTTTGTATGCTTCTGCTTTTATTTCCATGTCTAATCTGTAATTAAATACTGTATGTGTAGAACTCACTATTTCCACATTTCCCCTTATTTTGCCAAAACTTCGTTGGGAAACTCTGACTAGGTTGAAATAAAAAATAAATCAAAATGTTAATTGTTAGCTGTTGAATAACTACCAATACTTGGTAAATTTAAAAGTAGTTTTTCCCCAAAAGTTTCATACTTGAAGCAAAAATTATGTTTTAGTTGCATAATTTAGAGTAAGTAAAATATTTTCATATGCATTCTCTTAATCTGAGCACCTTTTTGAAATTCATATAATCATCCACATTTTGTAAATGAGGAAATTGGGGTCAGATAGTTTAAATAATTTTTAAGAGTTAAGGATGTCTTAATCCTTAAATAAAAGAACTAAAATAAAAATCCAGATGTTCTTGCTCCAAGTCAGTAACATTGGCATGTTCGTAGGAATAATACTTACTAAGGGTTTACGATATGACAGGAACTATTTTAACTCTTTTATTTGTATTGTCTCATTTAATAATTAAAAGCACTAAATAAAATAACTATTAGTGATATTCTAGGCTTACAAGTGAACAATTATAGGTACTAATTCCATAGCTAGTTGAGAGTTAAGATGGGTATACATTTCACATGTCTGCAACCCATAAAATTCCATATTAATTCCATAGCTAGTTGAGTTAATTTCGTACTTACTTCATAGCTAGTTGAGAGTTAAGATGGGTATACAATTGACATGTCTGTTCCATAGCTAGTTAATTCCATACTAATTCCATAGCTAGTTGAGGGTTAAGATGGGTATAAAATTCACATGTTACCCCATAGCATGACACTCACTTTCTGTCACTTCCGGATACTAATTAAACCAAAAAGGATCAAGAATGTAATGTATTATTTTATTTAATTAAGGCCAACACAGAGCAGCTGCTTTTCACTTTCATAAACCCTC
The DNA here is from genome assembly GCF_028885655.2 of Pongo abelii. Taxonomy (NCBI): domain Eukaryota; kingdom Metazoa; phylum Chordata; class Mammalia; order Primates; family Hominidae; genus Pongo; species Pongo abelii. Next base: position 28,409,017 of record NC_071988.2, read on the forward strand.
CTGTGTATTCTATACATTATAAGTCAGGGGAATGACCTTATTGCCTGATTTACCAAGGTGTGGTCTGCAGAGCAGTAGCAGTAAATTCACCTAAGAGATTATGGGAAAGGTAGCACCTCAGGCCTCGCCTGCCAGTCCTATTGCATCACAGTTGTCATTTGAATAACACTCCCAGGTGATTCTATATGGATGTTAAAATTTAGAAAGTATTGCCTTAGTGTACCAACGATGACCAAAAACAGTTTTGAAAATTACAGATATAGTTAAGCATTTTTTTAATTTATTTTTTTTAGATTAGGTTTGTGGCTATTTATAAATATAAAATATCTTTGCTCATCGCATCTTTGAACTTTGTAGTGTTCCATGGTTTTATATATTTAAAAGAAATTTGAGAAAACTAATTTTACATTAAGATGTATTGATCCTGCTTTTTCTTTTGTCTTTTAGATTTCACTTATAAAGTCCCATTCAGATTTAATATAGTGTTGACATAAATACTTTGTATATATCAGCAAATTGTGCTACGTTTTTGAGAAATAGCAAGGGAGATATTAGCTTAGTAAACTTGAAGCACAAATTAGAAACTTGTTTCCTAGGGAACATCTAAAATCATATGCAAGAAAATCATGAGAGATAATACATATAAGCCAAACTCTTTTTTTTCTTTTTTTCTTTTTTTTTTTTTTTTTTGAGACGGAGTCTTGCTCTGTCGCCCAGGCTGGAATGCAGTGGTGCGATCTCCGCTCACTGCAAGCTCCGCCTCTCGGGTTCACGCCGTTCTCCTCCCTCAGCCTCAGGAGTAGCTGGTATTACAGGCGCCCGCCACCACGCCCGGCTAATTTTTTTTGTATTTTTAGTAAAGACGGGGTTTCACCGTGTTAGCCAGGATGGTTTTGATCTCCTGACCTCGTGATCCACCCGCTTTGGCCTCCCAAAGTGCTGGGATTACCTCCATGAACCACCGCGCCCGGCCGAGCCAAACTCTTTATTTGAATATTACTGTACAGTCATACAGTATCTGTATAGTCATAATTTTTTACACACCTTAACTTTGTGTTCTAAGTTATCATGGTCAGAGGAAATGTTGTATGAAAATATGTGATTTGCATCTGTTTAGAAAAAATAAAGAAGTCCCACATATACATTTATATCCTTGTAAAGCTTGGACATCTAAAGCAAAAAAATAATATGTTCTTTAAAATGAGAGAAAAAAGTTGAAAATTTCAGTCCAGTTGAATACAAAATATTTCTCCAATCCACTCTACTACTGAGGTTATGAATGTACGTTACATCTCTAAATGTAAGGAAATTTACTTTTATACATTGCATCTTTAATTTTTTTGTTTTGTGTCATTTTGAAGGCTTACAGAATTTAAGAGAGTATATCACCTGTTAAAATAAGACTAGCGTTCTGTCTACATTTTCACCCTCAGGCAACAAGTTGACAAATGGACATGAATTTCACCTCTGAGAGTTTCATAAGCTGGTATTGTCCTGACATTGCAAAGTGTTTACCACAAAAATCCTGTACATCCATCATCCAGGGCCAGCGTTTGCCTGATTCTAATTCCACTGACATTGAAATCTACAGCTCTCTGCGAGTCATTTATCACACTTATTAAAATGTTCCATTGTGAATTGGAATAGCAATTCACTATTATTTCAGAGTGCTGCCCAAGGGGCATTCTATGCAGCAAATCTTAATGCTTTATTGAAATAGTAGTTTGGTTTTAATAAATGATTCTTTGCAAAGGTATCTTGCTTTCATTATGAAAGGTGATGTTCGCTTTCTAAATCTGGCATCCTTGCCTAAGATTATGTAGATATCTCAGTTTAATATTGCATTTTCCTGCCCTAAATAGTCCATCCCTAATATTTGAACAACGATATGTCAATTAGATTAATTAGACTATTGTGTGAGAAGTATCTTTTAAAATTCTCTTTGAACTGGAGTCAAATTACCAACATATACTGAACAACTTTGAAATAAGATACATTTCATATGAATAAAAATAAATTTTTTCATCAGAAAGGAGGCATTTTCACAATAGAGCAGAACATTTTTGAATAGAACTTACTATTTTATACAGCAGACTCTCCCACATCAAGATTTGTTACTTTTTTTTTTTAGAAACCTTCGACTGCATCAGTGCCCACTCCAAAGTTCTCTCTCTCTCTCATATTCACTCTTGCTGTCTATTATTTGCTCATGGTGACATTGTGAACAGCACTATCTATTTGACATCTGACTAGAAAATGAAAAGTAAATAATTTTGTAAAAGTTCTAATTCCCTTTTTCCCACTTGAAGTTTCAGTCACTGTAAATCCAAAACAATAGATACTCCTTTACTTTGGAAAGAAGGAAGATTGACGTAACTTAAAATAACACGTAACAGTATAGCTGGCGTAAATTCATGGTGTTTCCTTTGATAGTTGAAACAGGACTTATGTACTTTCATACTTATTTTCCATCATTAGACAATACAATCATCAAACTATAGGCTAAATTATTTAACCATGGCTACACAGCAAATACGAAGAGATCAAAAATGCAGCTTTTAACAGAGAAATCTTAAATCCTACCCCTGATGCTAAATTGTGCTTCTCAACCTTGACATGTCCCTTTAAATACCTGCTTATTATTTCCTTTTAGTCAGGAAAATTGACTTGGAGACTAACTATATATATAGTTGAATATATATATATATATATATGTATATACACATATATATTCAAATCTGACCCAGTAACTTTATAGCAATTTAACATCCTGAACCATAGGAGATTTAAAGTTTGAAAGTGACCTTAATTTTTTTGCCCTGCCATCTGATAATTCTGAAATATCTATATGAAAAATTTATAGGGGAGTATGATCCCCATCTATAGCTATAAGCAAGAAAAATGGCATATGATTAGATTTCTTATGCTAGACAGCAAGAAGAATGTTAGAATCTTTGTGTCTGAATGAAAGTGACTCAGACTTCTGCAACCATTAAATCACCACTTTAGTCTCCCTTTTTAACATGTTTTTGGTAATCAAAGTGGAGAAACACTGGATTTTGTTTTAGAAGATTGCCATCTATATACTGTGATTTCAAGCGTGTCTCATAAATGTGGGAGAAAAAAAGAATCTGTATGCACAGAGTTCTCTTTTCTTTTTCAGAATAAACATTTGAAAATGGATCTAGAAATTGTCATAAAGATTCCATTGATTCGCCCTTTTTTCTCAGGAGAATATCCAGCAGTGCCAAAGCTAAATTAAAAAATAATAATAATCTGAAGAAAAGATAGGCATAGACTGCCCATAATGAAGCCCCTGTGCTGATTAGCAAAATCAATTATATTGTTTTAACTCCCATTTTCTGAAATCTGACTTTTAAGAAGCAGGAGAAATTCCAAAACCTGTCACAATTCTGACACATATACACTCCATCAGATGGGAAAACTAAATCACAAAGCATGTGATACTCTGTTTATACAAAGGCCTGACCATAAACATTGGTAGTAACTACAAATGATTTATTAGAGAAGATGCTGGGTAGATAATTAACCAGGGTTCAAAAACAATTATCAAATGAGAAAGGATTCTGTCATCTTTTCTGAACAGATAAGGTATATCTAAAAATTGATTTTAGGAAAACAATTATTTTTCCAATCATAATAATTTTAATAGGATGAATTAATTACTTATTTTATACTCCAAAAGAAGGTGGCTGCAGTGTGTATTTCCACTTGCACCACTTTAAATCTGTTAAGTTGAAATCTTATTTTCCTTCCAGCTACACATACTCAAGACTCTCTGAGAACAATTGAATGATGATGTCTTTTAGTTATAGCTAATGAAATACCTGAAAGAAAATGAGAATTTAAGCAAAACAAAAACAAAAACCTGAAAACAGAAAAAAAAGAAAGTTGCTCTAAATTGATGCTGAAGATTGATTCATAATATCTTTCATGTAAATTCTTATTATATAAGTAATAATAATGCCCAGTGATGTCTTGTTTTTAAATGACTAACCACTACAATTACTACCATTGGAAATATTTGATAGCTTTATTAGGAGCACACGAATCTCCTCATATAGTGCCAACATATTTTCCAACTCTGTTTCTGATTTAAAACTCATAAAAGTTTAGCCTTTGTCTTTTCTGTTAAATAACATTAGTTGTAGAAAATAATTTAATTGATTGTAAATATCAATATGGGGGAGGATTTTTAAAAGGTATGTTTTTCATGTTTCTGTTTCAAAATAAACATTTATACGAAGAAACTCACATGCCAGGCATTAATTGCCCTGTTAAGGTAGTATAAATAAATGAGTATATTTCAATTTATGTAAATCTTACATAAACAAAGGCCAAATAATAGTTAATATTAAATTACAGTAAAAGGGTGGGCTTTTGAGAAAGTTCTGGTGCTTTTGCTTGTGCTTCACCATTCATTAAATATAATGAAATATTTACTTAATATTTACTTATTGTCTTTGAGCCTTATCAATTTATTGTAGAGATTTATTTATGTTAGCACATGGAAAATGACTAGACCTGTGTCTAATATGTGCTTAGTAAACTCCCAAGACATTACAAATAAATTCAAATGACTAATTGTTAAAGTGGAAAATTTTTTTTAAATCAGATTTTCAGTCTTGATAAAAGCCTAGAGCATACAGATACAGCAATGCTCAGGACAAATGCATAGCTTAGATTTTTATACTAATGAAAAATAAAATAATTGTTTTAACCTTCTTCTTGGAGAAGTTAAAAGATAATACATTGTATTGCCATTCCCTTGCCTATCTGGATGGTGTTTAATTGGTAAACTATGGAGATTAAAAATTCAAAATCACATGCCCCTTTGTTTATTAATTTTATTTCTAGGAATGTGAATACACTTACACATAATAATGACATATGTTAAAAGATATTAATTGTGCCATTTATGGCAATTATTTTGTTATTATTTTCTAGGTTTAGTGAGTTATGATCAGAAATGAGTGTCTACTTTTTAAATTTTGTTGGATTTCTTTTGGTAATAGAAAAAATATTTTTAATATTTATTATATACTATGTATTATATATTTTATTATTTTTATACTTTAAAATATATTGTAAATATTAAAAAAATTCTCTGGAAACTGGAAATGAATTCTGGTCTTCTTTTAAATGTATGATACTTGATATATCTTGTATAGATTTACCTCAATAATCAGTTAACATAAATTGATATAAACAAGTGCTAAACATTTTGCTGTTTCTGTGGACATTTCATTGCCTATGAAAATTTAAAATTAGAGTTGAATTTTATAACTTTCATTAAATTTTCTGTTAGAAATAAGACATTAACACCCAATGCATTCTTTATTGCGTTTAAATTATGTATGTTAAGACATACCCTGTCCTGGTAGAAACTTATTTAGTTATTATGAAAAATTTAGGTGAATTTTAAAAAGAATTTTTAAATGTATTAAGTTAAAAATGTGCTGAGAGAAACTTACTTCTATAGTGACTGACACTCAAAACCTATTGCATTTGTGACACTATAAATTAATATGTTGTATTTTCACTCATAAAAATTAAGAGAAAAATACATCTATTTGCTCTACTCTATTGGAAGGCCAGGTGTACAGATATAATTGCGCAGTGTTTAAGATTTTGGGGATTTGAGAGAAAACTTGGGTTGGTGCCCAGATTTCACAGTTTACTAAAAATAATGGGGAATTTACCTAATCTCTCTAAACCTCAGTTACCTCATTGGTTTGCTTAAGAATTAGCAAAAATAACATGTTAACAATTCTAGTTGTGCCCAACATGTGCCGATTTTTTCAGAGTTAAAAGTATGTAGATTTATCAACTCGATGTAGCCTATTTTTACGTTATTCACGTTTTAAATACTTTTTGTTCACTTGTATAAAGCTGTGAGAGCTAAATTGAATGTTCCTTCTACAAGTGTTTTTTTCTGTCTGTTTTTCTCATATTATAAGCTACACGTATATACATAAAGTTTTGCTCATATGTATTATATAATGGTAAGTTTTATGCTTCATAGATATTCTAGGATTTTTCATTTTGGGATATATACTTAATCATTAAAAAATAAACATTTTATTTTAAATAAAAAATTTTCCCCTGATTATAATTTAGCTTCATTTAAAGTGAATCTTCATTTAAGCGAATCTTAAATTTCAGGTTTTTATTTGCCTAGTATGACTTTGCTCATTTTAAAATTTTCAGTCTTCCTTATCTGTTTTTGTGTTATCTTTTAATGTAACATACAAACAGGTTTTCTTTATAACTCCTTTTATTTCCTTTCTAGAGATAGGTTTACCTAGGGATAGGTTTATCCCAGTTATCTTCATTATTGCCACAGATATACTTGAAAGTCTCATTTGATATTTATTCTGTGAATTATCTTTGTTGTAATAATAGTTTTGTTCATTTTTCTTTAAAAATTTTATTATATGGCCTGTGTTTTCTATTTTTTTTTCTCTAAGTATATTTTTGGGAACTCTGTAAGGCTTTCAGAATTTGTATTTTTCACTGTCTTCTGTGTCTGACTTTTAGTTTGGCTGTATATAAACATTTTTGTTACAGTTCTTTTCTTTCATTCTTACTTCTTTCCTTCCTTTTGTTCTTTATTTTTTCCCTTTATTTCTTTTTCTTCCTTTTATTAGACCTTTGTAAAAATTTCTTTGTTATCTTCCTGAAATGATGTTTACTTTGGATTAGTTTAATAAAATATTATTTGATTATTTTCTCTTTATGGATGATTTGAAACTTTGCTTAATTGCTAAAACATTTCTTAACTTTCATAACGATTACCTTTATTTGGAAATATCTCACAGTTGATGGTTCTGAATCAATATTTTGGGAGTTTGTCTTACTTTTTATTTTATAAGTAGTTCTTGAATTATACAGTATACTAAAATTTTTGAATAAACCAATTATGTATATACCAAATCTTATTTACCTCTCTTCTACATGAGGCACTTATCTGTTTCATAGAATTATGGCTTTATTTTTAATTTTTCTATCATTTATCTTTGATTACTTTTTCACACCTTTTTTACTTGTTTTGTCAACTTTAGATTAAATCTTTCAACCACATAACTCTTGTGAAATGATGATTTTGCATACCAGCTCTTCTCTTGACTCCATCCCAGTGGCTATCTTGTCACTTTCACTCTTACATTGTTAACATTTGTTAGCTGGAATCAGCTCTAACTATTGTGGCTGTAATTTAGTTCTCCATGCTTTTGCAAGGGAAGGACCATAGCAATTGAAAATCAATCTCTATTATTTGCATGATCATAATTTTATCATTACATTTCACTGCATAGTCAAATAATATACTATTATATTTCTTCATATATATATTATTTTCATTATTAGTGCTTCTGTAATTTGAAATTGCCTTCATTTTCTTCCTGCACAAATTTGTTTCACTGTTGCTTCAAGTCTTATCATTCAATTCTTAAGAGTCTTATTTTTTGAGATACCTCTCTCCACTTTTGTCCCTCTGGCAGCTTTCCTGAAAACACACTGCTCTTCCTCAGAAAAATATAAAACTATCTTCATTTTATTGCTTGATTGAGTCAACTGTTATGGTTATTTTATAGCCTCATTTTGCTATTCTGTATCTCCAAAAATTTCTCAAGGTAAATTTGGAAAATACCAAATGGTATTCTCCACATGTATGGAAAATAGTTTTGAGTCCTTGCTTATCTGAGAATGAATTGATTCTGTCTTCCCCCTCAATTTCTGTCCCAATTATCTATTTCTAAATAAACTACCTCCAACCTTTTGTGATGAAACAACCATTTAATATGTCACCATTCTGTAGGTCTTGAATTTTTGTAGGACTCTACAATGACTTATCTTTAATTTAGAATGTTTGCTGCTTCAGATGGGGCAGCAAATCTGTACTTGAATTCTTAGATCATTTCAACTTTCTTTATTTTTTCTGCATTGAGCAACTTCTGGTTTACTCTTCATTTTTTTTTATGGCACTATATTGTCTTTCTCCTTTTTCTGAGTTGTGAATATTTCAGCTTTTTAATAAATTTTGTGTTTCGGCATTGTGTTCTTATTGTATAATGGAAATTTATTCCTTTTTAAAAAAATTATGGTGGTATTTGGTTAAAAAAAGTTATTTTCTTGGTGACTTTTTTATGGATGTTCTTTATCTGCCAAAATAGTTATTTTTTCCCATCTTTCTGCCAGTTTATTTCTTTTTTTTCCTTGTTATGTATGTATGGATCCATTTTTTCCTTGTTATGTATATATAGATCCATTTCAGTTTGTTTAATTTTTGGCATTCTTTTGAATGAGATAAGTTCTGACTGGACCAGCTACTAGTAAAACGTTCATATTGGGGAAAGGCGAGTACCCTGTTATACGGGATCTGGAATTCTTTTTATGATACAAGGTTGTTTGCGTGATTTATGTAACCTAGCCTTCACTTCTTGTGGTCAAACTAATAGACACAGCACCACAGCCCACAGATATTTTTCACTTAGCAGGTGAGTATTATGGACACTCAGCAGAGTAAATCTAAAGAATGAGAATAAGGAAGTTTCCCATCTTTGTTACAGTGGCATTTAACATCAGCTTAAAATCAGATAATTACTCTCTAAAGGATTTAGGGATCTTGATGACATCTGTGATGCTCAGAGTAAATCTCTTTTTGTTTTGACACGAATAGAGGCCTATGACATTCCTATTTCCTTTAATTTTCATTCTAGCCGGTCTTGTCAGTGGTGAGCATGTCCAGAGTCAATGGTCACCCTTATCTGTAGATAAGCAGATTTACCCAGGGTAAGAAGGTAAACAGACAAGCTAGGACCACCAGACCTTATTATACACATGTTTATTTTAGCAATATTAAACATAACACTAAAAACAGAAAACCCCAAGCAACAGATTAATAGATTTGACTGTGAATACCTAAAAGATTAAGAGAAAATGATAAATCATAAAATTTGAAATACATGTATATTTGTATAGAAATTATTAATTACACAAGAGAAAAATGATAATGTATGTATCATATATGAAAACAATTTAGTAGCTGGGCATGGTGGCTCATGCCTGTAATCCAAGCACTTTGGGAGGCTGAGGCTAGTGGATCACTTGAGGTCCGTAGTTCCAGGGCAACCTGGCCAACATGGCAAAACCCCATCTCTACTAAAAATAAAAAAATTTGCCTGGCATGGTGGCACATGCCTGTAACATCAGTTACTTGGGAGGCTGAGGCTGGAGAATTGCTTGAACCTAGGAGCAGGAGGTTGCAGTGAGCCAAGATCATGACACTGCACTCCAGCCTGGGCAACAGAGCAAGACTCTGTCTCAAAAAAAAAAGAAAGAAAAAGAAAAAGAAGAAATATAAATGTCCAATTCAGATAAAAGTCTTTGTGTTTGTGCTCAATTGCACCAGCATTGAACCAAATATACATCAAAATGTAAATAATATGTAATTTTAAAAATTCGATCAAATATTCAGGGGTACCATGTATAAATTGCTGATTAAAATACAAGTCAATTCAGCCATGTACATGAATCTCTACAAATATTTATAATATTTTACTGAATAATTCAACCTAGGATTCTATTCAGAAAATGTTTGGCCTCGTTCGGATAGGGTAATCAGTTTAGCCTGTCTGAAATTTAAATGAAGAACTTTTCTATTGAAAAAGCTAGTAACTTTCAAAAAGTGGGGAATTCCAAGGAAATATTCTATGTTCTTTTTAATACATTCTCACTATCAGATTTAATAATTCCGCATGCATTATGCCTTCCTGAGACAACTGCTCTCTTGTGCTTCAAGATAAATAAGAGCTCTCCTGTCACCCTACCCTGTGGTCCACATTTATTTAATTTTTTTCTCTATTTAAAAATCTCCAGTGGCTGGCAAGATGGCCGAATAGGAAGAGCTCCAGCCTGCAGCTCCCAGCGAGATCAACGCAGAAGGCAGGTGATTTCTGCATTCCCAACTGAGGTAGCTGGCTCATCTCATTGGAACTGGTTAGACAGTGGGTGCAGCCCACGGAGGGCAAGCCAAAGCATGGTGGGGCATTGCCTCACCCTGGAAGTGCAAAGGTTCAGGGAATTCCCTCCAGTAGCCAAGGGAAGCCGTGAGGGACTGTGCCGTGAGGAAGGGTGCATTTCAGCCAAGATACTACGCTTTTGCCATGGTCTTCACAACCGACAGTCCAGGAGATTCCCCTGGATGCCTACACCACCAGGGCCCTGGGTTTCAAGCACAAATCTTGGCGGCCTTTTGGGCAGACACTGAGCTAGCTGCAAGAGTTTTTTGTTTTTTTTTTTTTTTCATACCCCAGTGGTGCCTGGAATGGCAGTGAGACAGAACCATTGACTCCCCTGGAAAGGGGGCTGAAGCCAGGGAGCCAAGTGGCCTAGCTCAGCAGTTCCCACCGCCATGGAGCCCAGCAAGCTAAGATCCACTGGCTTGAAATTCTTGCTGCCAGCATAGCAGTCTGAAGTCAACCTGCGATGCTGGAGCTTGGTGTGAGGAGGGGCGTTTGCCATTACTGAGACTTGAATAGGTGGTTTTCCCCACACAGCTTAAACGAAGCTGCCTGGAAGTTCAAACTGGGCAGAGCCCGTCTCAGCTTAGCAAAGATGCTGCAGCTATACTGCCTCTCCAGATTCCTCCTCTCTGGGCAGGGCATCTCTGAAAGAAAGTCAGCAACCTCAGTAAGGGACTTATAGGTAAAACTCCTATCTCCCTGGGACAGAGCAACTGGGGGAAGGGGCAGCTGTGGGCGCAGCTTCAGCAGTCTTAGCCATTCATGCCTGCCAGCTCTGAAGAGAGGAATGGATCTCCAAGCACAGCGCTTGAGCTCTGCTAAGGGACTGGCTCCTCGTCAAGTGGGTCCCTGACCCCCGTGCCTCCTGACTGGGAGACACGTCCCAGCAGGGGTCAACAGACACCTCATAAATGAGAGCTCTGGCTGGCATCTTGTGGGTGCCCCTCTGGGACAAAGCTTCCAGAGAAAGGAACAGGCAGCAATATTTGCTGTTCTGCAGCCTCTACCAGTTATACCCAGGCAAACAGGGTCTGGAGTGGACCTCCAGGAAACTCCAGCAGACCTGCAGCAGAGAGGCCTGACTCGTGGAAGGAAAACTAACAAACAGAAAGGAATAGCATCAACATCAACAAGAATGATGTCCACACAGAAACCCCAACCGAAGATCACCAACATCAAAGGCCAAATGTAGATACACCCACAAAGATGAGGAAAAACCAGTGCAAAAAGGCTGAAAATTCCAAAAACCAGAATACCCCTTCTCTCCTCCAAAGGATCACAACTTCTTGCCAGCAAGGGAACAAAACTGGACAGAGAATGATTTTGATGAATTGACAGAAGGAGGCTTCAGAATGTGGATAATAACAAACTCCTCCGAGCTAAAGGAGTACCTTCTAACTCAATGCAAGGAAGCTAAGAACCTTGAAAAAAGGTTAGAGGGATTGCTAACTAGAATAACCAGTTTAGCAACAAACATAAATGACCTGATGGAGCTGAAAAACACAGCACAAGAACTTCGTGAAGCACACACAAGTATCAATAGCCGAGTCGATCAAGTGGAAGAAAGGATATCAGAGAATGCAGATCAACTTAATTAAATAAAGCGTGAAGACAAGATTAGAGAAAAAAGAATGAAAAGGAACAAACAAAGCCTCCAAGAAATATGGGACTATGTGAAAAGACCAAACCTATGTTTGATTGGTGTATCGGAAAATGATGGGGAGAATGGAACCAAGTTGGAAAACACTCTCTATCCAGGAGAACTTCCCCAACCTAGCATTCAAATTCAGGCCAACATTCAAATTCAGGAAATACAGAGAACACCACAAAGATACTACTTGAAAAGAGCAACCCCAGTATACATAATCATCAGACTCACCAAGGTTGAAATGAAGGAAAAAATGTTAAGGGCAGCCAGAGAGAAAGGTCAGGTTACCCACAAAGGGAAGCCCATCAGACTAACAGCTGATCTCTTGACAGAAACCCTACAAGCCAGAATAGAGTGGAGGCCAATATTCAACATTCTTAAAGAAAAGAATCTTCAACCCAGGATTTCATATCCCACCAAACTAAGCTTCATAAGCGAAGGAGAAATAAAATCCTTTACAGACAAGCAAATGCTAAGAGATTTTGTCACCACCAGGCCTCCCTTACAAGAGCTCCTGAAGAAAGCACTAAATATGGAAAGGAAAAACTGGTACCAGTCAGTGCAAAAACACACCAAATTGTAAAGATCATCGACACCATGAAGAAACGGCATCAACTAATGGGCAAAATAACCAGCTAGTATCATAATGACAGGATCAAATTCACACATAACAATATTAACCTTAAATGTAAATGGGCTAAATGCCCCAACTTAAAAACACAGACTGGCAATTTCGATAAAGAGTCAAGACCCATCGGTGTGCTTTAATTAGGAGACCCATCTCACGTGCAAAGACACACATAGAATCAAAATAAAGGGATGGAGGAATATTTACTAAGCAAATGTAAGGCAAAAAAGAAAAAAAAGAAAAAAAGCAGCGGTTGCAATTCTAGTCTCTGATAAAACAGACTTTAAACAAACAAAGATCAAAAAGAGACAAAGAAGGGCATTACATAATGGTAAAGGGATCAATGCAAAAAGTAGAGCTAACTATCCTAAACATATATGTACCCAATACAGGAGCACCCAGATTCATAAAGCAAGTTCTTAGAGACCTACAAAGAGACATAGACTCCCACACAATAATAGTGGGAGAGTTGAACACACCACTGTCAATATTTGACAGATCAATGAGGCAGAAAATTAACAAGGATATTCAGTACTTGAACTCAGCTCTGGACCAAGCAGACCTAATAGACATCTATAGAACTCTCCACACCAAATCAACAGAATATACAGTCTTCTCAGCACCACATCATGCTTATTCTAAAACTGACAACATAATTGGAAGTAAAACACTCCTCAGCAAATGCAAAAGAACAGAAATCATAACAGTCTCTCAGACCACAGTGCAATCAAATTAGAACTCAGGGTTAAGAAATTCAATCAAAACCGCACAACTACATAGAAACTGTACAACCTGCTCCTGAATGACTACTGGGTAAATAACAAATTAAGGCAGAAAAAAGTAAGTTCTTTGAAACCAATGAGAACAAAGACACAATGTACCAGAATCTCTGGGACACAGCTAAAGAAGTGTTTAGTGGGGAATTTATAGCACTAAATGCCCACAGGAGACAGTGGGAAAGATTTAAAATCAACACCCTACATCACAATTAAAAGAAATAGAGAAGCAAGAGCAAACAAATTCAAAATCTAGCAGAAGACAAGAAATAACTAAGATCAGAGCAGAACTGAAGGAGATAGAGACATGAGAAACCCCTCAAAAAAAATCAATGAATCCAGGAGTTGTTTTCTTTTTGAAAAGATTAACAAAATATGTAGAACATTAGCCAGACAAATGAAAAAAAAAAGAGAAAAATCAAATAGACACAATAAAAAGTGATAAGGGGAGATCACAACTGATCTTACAGAAATACAAACTACCATCAGAGAATACTATAAACACCTCTACACAAATAAACTAGAAAATCTAGAAGAAATGGAAAAATTCCTGGACACATATATCCTCCCAAGACTAAACCAGGAAGAAGCCAAATCCCTGAATAGACCAATAACAAGCTCTGAAATTGAGGCAGTAATTAATAGCATATCAACCAAAAAAAAAACACAAAAAGCCCAGGACCAGATGGATTCACAGCCAAATTCTACCAGAGGTACAAAGAGGAACTGGTACCATTCCTTCTGAAACTATTCCAAACAATAGAAAAAGAGGGACTCCTCCCTAAATCATTTTATGAGTCTAGCATCATCCTGATACTAAAACCTGGCAGAGACACAATAAAAAAAGAAAATTTCAGCCCAATATCCCTGATGAACATTGATGCGAAAATCCTCAATAAAATATCGGCAAACCGAATCCAGCAGCACATCAAAAAGCTTATCTACCATGATCAAGTCGGCTTCATTCCTGGGATGCAAGGCTGGTTCAACCTATGCAAATCAATCAACATAATCCATCACATAATCAGAAGCAATGACAAAAAACCACATGATTATCTCAACAGATGCAGAAAATACCTTCGATAAAATTCAACACCCCTTCGTGCTAAAAATTCTCAATAAGCTAGGTACTGATGGAATGTACCTCAAAATAATAAGACTTATTAATGGCAAATCCACAGCCAATATCATACTGAATGGGCAAAAGCCGGACAATTCCCTTTGAAAACCAGCACAAGACAAGGATGCCCTCTCTCACCACTCCTATTTAACATAGTATTGGGAGTTCTGGCCAGGGCAATCAGGCAAGAGAAATAAATAAAGGGTATTCAAATAGGATGAGAGGAAAGTCAAATTGTTTTTATTTGCAGATGACATGATTTTACATTTAGAAAACCCCATCATCTCACCCCAAAGTCTCCTGAAGCTGATAAGCAACTTCAGCAAAGTCTCAGGATACAAAATTAATGAGCAAAAATCACAAGCATTTCTATACACCAAAAATAGACAAACAGAGAGCCAAATAATGAGTGAACTCCCATTCACAATTGCTACAAAGAGAATAAAATACCTAGGAATCCAACTTACAAGGGAGGTGAAGGACCTCTTCTAGAAGAACTACAAACGACTCCTTAAGAAAATAAGAGAGGACACAAACAAATGGAAAAACATTCCATACTCATGGATAGGAAGATTGAACATCATGAAAATGACCACACTGCCCAAAGTAATTTATAGATTCAATGCTATCCCCATCAAGCTACCACTGACTTTCTTCACAGGAGTAGAAAAAAACTACTTTAAATTTCATATGAAACCAAAAAAGAGCCCGTAGAGCCAAGACAATCCTAAGCAAAAAGAACAAAGCTGGAGGCATCATGCTACCTGATTTCAAACTATACTACAAGCTACAGTAACCAAAATAGCATGGTAATCATACCAAAACAGAGATATAGACCAATGGAACAGAACAGAGGCCTCAGAAATAATACTACACATCTACAACCATCTGATCTTTGACAAATCTGACAAAAACAAGCAATGGAGAAAGGACTCACTATTTAATAAATGGTGTTGGGAAAACTGGCTAGCCATGTGCAGAAAACTGAAACTGGACCCATTCCTTACACCTTATATAAAAATTACCTCAAGATGGATGAAAGACTTAAACATAAGGCCTAAAACCATAAAAACCCTAAAAGAAAACTAGGCAATGCCATTCAGGACATAGGCATGGACAAAGACTTTATGATTAAAACACCAGAAGCAATGGCAACAAAAGTCAAAATTGACAAATGGGATCTAATTTAACCAAAGGACTTCTGCACAGCAAAAGAAACTGCCATCAGAGTGAAGAGGCAACCTACAGAATGGGAGAAAATTTCTGCAATCTATCCATCTGACAAAAGGCTAATATCCAGAATCTACAAAGAACTTCAACACATTTACAAGAACAAAACAATCTCATCAAAATGTGGGCAAAGGATATGAACAGACACTTCTCAAAAGAAGACATTTATGCAGACAACAAACATATGAAAAAAAGCTCATCATCACTGGTCATTAGAGACATGCAAATCAAAACCACAATGAGATACCATCTCATGCCAGTTAGAACGGCAATCATTAAAAAGTCAGGAAACAATAGATGCTGGAGAGGATATGGAGAAATAGGAACGCTTTTACACTGTTCGTGGGAGTGTAAACTAGTTCAACCATTGTGAAAGAGTGTAGTGATTCCTCAGGGATCTCGAACTAGAAACACCACTTGACCCAGCAATCCCATTACTGGGTATATACCCAAAGGATTATAAATCATCCTACTATAAAGACACATGCATACATATGTTTATTGCAGCTCTATTCACAATAGCCCAGACTTGGAACCCACCCAAATGCCTATCAATAATAGACTGGATAAAGAAAATGTGGCACATATACAGCAGGGAATACTATGCAGCCATAAAAAAGGATGAGTTCATGTCTTTGCAGGGACATGGATGAAGCTGAAAACCATCATTCTCAGCAAACTAACACAGGAACATAAAAGCAAAGACTGCATTTTCTCACTCATAAATGGGAGTTGAACAAAGAGAACACGTGGACGCAGGGAGGGGAACATCACACACTGGGGCCTGTCAGGGGAGGGGGGACGCTAGGGGAGGGATAGCACTAGGAGAAATACCTAATGTAGATGATGGGTTGATAGGTGTAGTAAACCATCATGACGTGTATACCTATGTAACAAACCTGCACATTCTGCACATGTATCCCAGATCTTAAAGTATAATAAAACAATTAAATTAAATTAAATTAAAAATTTCCTTTTCTATTCTTATTCCTGCCTTCCTCATTCAAAATCCTATCAGTCTGTTAATACAAGAGTATTTCCCCTATCATTTCCATCTTAGTGAATGGCTACTCTATGCTTTTCATTTCTCAGGGCAAAAATCCTGAGAAATGAAAAGCATCAATATTTTTGGCTCTTTCTTCTCTCCAAAAGTAGGTCCACTCTAAGAGTAAATCCTGTCATTAATGGATTCTGAATCTGACCACAGCTCACCATCATCACTTCTGACTTGTTGGTCCAAGATATGACCATCTTTTCCCTACATTATTCAAATAGCCTCTTACTGAGACTTGTTCTACTAACTTTAGTTTGGTTCCTTGCTGGCAGCAAGAGTGATTTTGTCAAAATACAAATCAGAGCACGTCATTCTTTTGAAACCCTCATTATATTCTTAACTTACTCAACAAAAAAGCCAAAGTTTGGCTCAAGGCCTACCAGGCCCAGTAGTTGCTGAGCTTATTTCTTTCTTCAACTTTCCTTCCTGCCCCTCTTTTTCTTTTCTCACTCATCTCCAGCCACAGTGTCTTTCTTGCTTATTTTCACTCAAGATGGAGCACTCCAAACTTAGGGCTTTTGCATGTGCTATGTTGGTACATTTTTTTCTTGTGCTAGCTAACACCACCTAATTAGACTGGCTTTAATGTCAGAGATTGAATCTTGTTTATCAAACTATATTTATTCCCCACAGAAGCCTAGAACAACATATATAATTTCAAACTTTGCCATATAATAATTGTTAAATTACTAGGTCGGTGTGAAGGTAATTGTGGTTTTTGCCATTGAGAGTAGTAATTACTCTCAATGGCAAAAACCACAATTAGCTTTGCACCAAGCTAATAAGTTTTAAACAAACGTGAGTTCAAAGGTTTACATGTGGAATGGAACTGAAAGCCACACACAGAGTTAATAGTAGGGAAAGTAATGTGTCCTGATCCTTTGATTACAAGTCAACTAGCTAACCTTTTCTACACCTTGCAGAAATCAAATTGAAGCATCTACTCATATTTTATAGAGCAGTTCTTGTTAAGTGACTATTCTTTTCTTCATAGGGCAAAGTTCTCATTAAAAGGAGTCTGACAGCAGTGAGTTTTCTTGTAAGCAAGGAGAAGTGCAAATCTCAATTAAATGAAAACTTACTGTACTTCCACCTGAGTTGCCATCCTTGGGATCTTGGTTTTCTTTGTAATGATCCTACATCTGTGTGTGTGTGTGTGTGTGTGTGTGTGTGTGTGTGTACATGCTCATGTGGGCATTAATTCCAATGTAGTTAAGAGAAAGATAGCTTTACATAATCAAATGTGTTTTTTCTGAGAAAAAAATGTAAGCTGAACTACATATATAAAATTTTTTAAACTTTCTCGTTTAGTTCACTATGTTTATTCTTTTATCTTAAATATTTTATTTCTTTTTTCTTTCTTCAGTTTCTTAGAGTCTTGGTGGTTAAATCATCAATATGGCTAAATAATATAGAAAGTCACTTCAGATTTATTTTAGGCTTAAGGAAGTTTACAAATAAATGTTAAAAATGAATAAAATACAGAAAATGCATTTTTATAGTGTATTATATTAACTGACCACACTGTGCTCCTTTTCAACTAAAACATTAAATAAAAATAAATGCTAGCTAACACTTTTAGATGAAAAAGAAAAAAATTAGAGTTTTAATCTACAAAAAAGAACACTTTTTCTTCTAAATGTTTTATCACATTTAAACTACCCACCATCAACACTTTCAAAGTCATGATAGACCATCTTAAAATATATTAAATAATGTTATTTTGACACAGAATAAAACATAGGAAGACGAATGTTGTTATTTTGTGTTTGTCTTTCCAAGAAATAAAGAAAACCCAACTTAGTTGCTTTTGCATTAATGTAACTGGTACTTTACTCCATCATTTGCTTAATCTACTTGATTTGAGTAAAAGGCAATACTTCTGCTCTTTACAATGTTGTAAATTCACTATATAGGTATTGGTGAAATCAGGCTTTATATTTTAAAAAAGATAGTAAAAATGCATAATTCGAAGTCTCCCAAATACAAGGATAGGTTAATCTAATTGTTCTATATCAAAAGACCTGGTGAAGTTTAAAAAAAAAGTTTCAGAGAGAGAAAGAGGAATAAGTTACAAAGAACTTTCAGAGAGAAAAAAGGAATAAATATAAAACATGTCTTAAATGCAAAGAAAGTCCAAGTGCGGTGGCTCTGTCTGCCGAGCATTTTGGGAGGCCAAGGCAGGAGGATAGCTTGATGCCAGGAGTTCAAGATCAGCCAGGGCAACATAGTGAAACCCCTTCTTTCAAAAAAAAAAAAAAAACCCACAAAACTTAGCTGGGCGTGGTGTCACATACCTGTAATCCCAGCTACTCAGGAGGCTGAGGTGGGAAAATCATCTGAGGTCAGGAAGTCGAGGCGACAGTGTGCAGTGATACCGCCCCTGCCCTCCAGCCTGGGTGTGGGAGTGGGACTGTGTATCAGAAAAAAAAAAAAGGAAGGAAAGAACAATGCAAAGAAAGAGATATGTACAGGGCATCATGCATCATGCATAATGAAAGACAATGATGATAGACATAAGGAACAGAAGCCATAAGAAAACACACCTGTGAATGCATTAACTTACCTTAGCTCTTTATCTAAACTCTCGGTTAAAAAAATAATTGATTTGGACAAGGCTTTCCCAGTGTTTTAACACAGAGGATAGCCTTAATACAATTAGCCTTGTCAGAAATAATACTCAGAATTCAAAAAAAAATTCATTAACCAAATGCTTGCCCGTATAAAGCTCTTTTAAGAAATTTATGGCAACACATTTCAAAGAGTAATACATCTGGACCTGAGGAAGGTGACGATAATGATGATAATTATGACGATGATGGTGGTGATAGCAAAACATAATTATGGGAGTGATATTCCCTCTCATTTGCTATATTCTACAGGTTAAAAGGAGCATACAGGTGTCACCTCCACTCAAAGAGAAGGGATTATACCCTAGGATGTGGTCGTCACAAGCTAAAGGTGTTTTTAGAGCATTTGGAAGATGTTTAGAGCATGGCATCAAATAAATATCATGGCATTTCTTGGATTTTTTTGTAACTTAACACATTATCTGACCTAAATCTCTTTTACTTTTGTTTTCAGAGTTACACTTCCATATTTAGCACTGGGACTCAAGTTGTCTAGACCAAAAAGTTATTGAAATTGCACTCAGCGTCCTTGGAAAAAAATGAAATTTGAATGAATAAAGAGTTGTACTAAAATTATGAAAAACTAATTTTAAAAGTTAGGTTGTTACACATTTAGCAATATAATCTCATACTTATAAAATATATTTCAAGGAAATATTGAGGAAAATGCATAGAGACTGCATGATAAAGATGTTAATTATATCATTCCTTTTTTGGGAAAACATTCAAATGTCAAAATATTACCTAAAGGTGTAACCAGTTGATTGAATGAAATGGGCTAGGTAGGGTACAATCAAGAAACAGAAGTTGCACAGTAATTAATGTATGCAAACATGATATATCCGATTTCTCCTTGCTGCTGCTTAACGACATCTTGAGTGTATAGTATAATTTTATTTACACTTTGAAATTTTTTTCATATATTACGAAAGATAACTTTGCTTAACTCACAACCTTAAACTTAAATTCAATTTTGTGTTTGTTTGTTTTAGAGAGTGTCTCGCTCTGTGGCTCAGGCTGGAGCACAGTGGTATTATCATGGATCACTGCAGCTTCGACCTCCCAGGCTCAAGGAATCCTTCCACCTCCGCCTTCTCAGTAGCTGGGACCACAGGCCCTGCAGAATTTTCTCTTCCCCAGAGTTCAAGTCTAATCATGGATCCACGAACAACAACGTAGAAGTGGAAGGGGGCATTACCTGCCCTTTTCCTAGTAAACTCTGGTTTCCATTCCTTCTACTTTTAGCCCTTTTAGAGTTGAAGAGAGAGCTAGGGTTAAGAGAACAAGGATAAGTGAAAAAGGGGAAAATATGTGTTTTATTTCTTTTGATTTTTACTTAGTGGAGATTATTTGCATGTCTCTTCTGCCTTTCAAATGCAATATATCCCAATGCAGGTATCCATATATTGGCTACTTATTGGGCTTTAACAGTAGATTATTCAGAGAACCCTGAGAAAATCACTGTACAATTCCTCGCTTTGAACGGTAGCTTCTTACATACTCTTTCCAGCCCTTTAGTGATAAAATACTCCAATGTTGTATATAACTGGACTCTTCAATTATCAGCCAAGTCTGTGGCTTGATAGATTTAGCATGGCGTGAGAAACTTTGACTATTCTTCCTCTCACTCCACTGTAGGGGAAAGAAAATAGGGATAGACGAGAAGTACTCAAACATTATCCATTTTTGACCTTAGCATGCAGAACACCTGGGCTGTGGCTTGCATATCACACAAAATTTGCAAAAAATAATAAGACAATACAATACGATGCATATATGCAAGAATGTGTATGGCCTATTGATTCAAGATTTTGGCTCAGTGTTGACACAGCAAGATGTTTAACCCCAAGGCATCTAATCTCCCACATCTTCACCTCTCTTGCTTTATGTTTTTCAAAGAAAAAGTATATCCTAATGTCTCAGAAGTTTGTGAATTCTTTATTTGCAGTGTCAGAGACATGGAGTGAATAATTTGAATTTCAGATACTGTTTGCCTGGTGGAAATGTCTCGGTAAGAAAAAAGCTAATTAAATGATTTGTCACATGCTTAATTTCAGATAGCATGAATGCAATAGATTCTTGTTTAATGGAATGCCCCCCTACTCTAGTAGTGCCAAATTTCAATATTCTTTCATGGTGTTTCAATTTGTGATTTCAGAATTAGTGAGATCCTTTCAACAGTTATATAGAATGATTAATAAACATTGTTAACATTAAAAAAGTATAATGCTGTTAAATTTATGCATACTATATATATGTGTATATTTCTAAACATAACATGTATTATTAATAAGATACCAGTTCCTTAAATTGGTAGCATATTGCAAGCTTGCAATTTTTTTTAATAATTGAAATATTTACATTTTTTTAAAAACTTAGAATTAAATGCTATTTAAGTAATGTTAGGTAACAATTTTCAAATATTTATGTTCATTATTGGTAATCTGTATTTTACCTTTTAGTATTAGTAGGGAATTATAAATAATTTAAAAGAAAAATAACTTTCAAACATATTCATATTACTTACATTTAACTTAATTTACATTTTTGTGCAAATATTAACATTTTACACTTTCAATACAATTATCTTATTTAAGTTATTGGATATTATTACTATTCTTTCCACACAAATTATGTAAAAATATTGATTATGATAATGTAATTATTATTTTTTTCTGAAATAAAGGCAAGAAAAAGAGTTAATGTGGAATAAATACAAAAAATATGAATTATGTATAAATTTTATTACTCATTTAAATATCACTTGCCATCTATAAAGTATTTAGACATCAAAAGCAATAATTAAATATTTAAAAGTAAAGTCTATAGCCTCCCACATATTTTTCAATTTTATAATTATAAAAGTATATTTATCAAGGTAGGAAACTAGAACAGATCTTATTTAGCAATTTGTTTTTATAAGTTGATAATATTTATGTGAATATTATTTGAATCTTTTTTCTTTCCCTGGCCCTGGCCTGAAGATACGAGGGGCATGCATTGAAACAATATCTCTTTGTTTATCTGGAAATGTTTATAATTTCTCCTTGTTGATTTTTTTTCTGAATCCTTGGAAAACAATGACTGACTGTCAGTGCCCAGTATAAGTTAAGCATCCAAGCTTCCCCACTGCCCAATTCCTTCTTGGGTTGTTGTTTACTGCCCCAAATAGCACTCCTGATTCAGTTACAAGTGCCTGCCATCTTTGTGCATCTATTTACCTGTTGCTTCTAGAGTCTCTTGAGCAAGTAGACAATGCTCCTGAGTCAGGAACTGGTAAGATAGTTGAAGCTGAAAAAGGTTTCGCACTATTAGCCTTTGATTCACAGGATATTCACACTTTCTTAATTTATGGAATGAAGACAGTGCAATCTGGTACACTCTGGTAGTTACACTGGCAGTTACATTGAATTTGATATTTCTCTCTAATTCTTAGAAAAGCACAAGGGCACATCATCAAGTCAAATGCCTTGAAGTCTTTAAAGTAGCACATTGAGTATGGGTTACCCATAACATAAGTGGGGCAGGGAAGGAGTAGAGTATCACCACTGAACCACCTTTCTCTGTCTTATTTTTCTCCTGGTATTAACAGGGAGGATGGACGTTGAATTAGTGACTGGCAATAGACAAGTTCCTTCTTACAAACTTTGGTAATTCTTAGAGAAAGGCAATGGGCTCAGACATTGGCAACTTTTCATAGGTTCAAACTAAAAATGGAATTTTAGCTTTTTAAAAATGTTACTCCCAGTTAGTATATTAATATATAACTTTCATTCTCTACCTTGTTATAAATGTTAAGTTAAAATATGAGATTACTTATAATGCAAATTATCTCAAAGGAAACTGTGGCTTATATAACCAGTTAACTATTTCACAAACAATTCCACATATTCATTAAACAATTTTATACATTTTATAACATGGAGGGCAGCTTGTTAAAAAGCACTTCTTTAAGGTAAGAGGAAAAATCTTAATAAATGAATATTATAAATAGCAAAAAACAAAATGCTAAATAACAATAAAATAGCTCAAGAGATGTGGTACAACCTAAGATCATCACTAGGGTATCAGTTAGGCCCTAAAAACGCCTTCCACTTTGAGAAGAAATCATTTCATTTTCCACTCAGAAAGCAATTTCCTATTTTTAAAACTGCAGGTCTAGCTTTGACATTAAACTAATATATATTGATTCCTATCTCTCTGGTTATACTAGAGAATATTGATTCTTATGTTAAAAAAAATTATCGACACCCTTATCACAGTGTTCCTGAAATTAATGTTTTAACATTTGCAAGAAAGCACTAATCTATTAATCAGTAGATTAATATTCCAACCTCAAAATTCACATTTGTGGGAAAAGGGTAGAGAGAGAAGACCTCCAGAATATTATAGAATTTTATGCTCTTCAACTTTTCCTCTTTCTGTGCAATCATTTGTCCTTTGGGCTCTTACTGTGACTATTCAATATTATGCAAAAAACTTTATAAATTTGGGTCATGCATGCTTAGAAAAGTAAAATCATTTTCTTGTTGTATGATATAGGTATAGCATTGCTTTCCTTCTGAGTATGATGTGCCAGGCTCTAGTTTTCTAATGTCTTTTGACTTATTTAATCCTCATAACAACCCTTTGATACAGATATTATCTTGCAGTGGGAAAAACAAGGCACTGTATAAAGAAACTAGGTGCTTCTCCTTAAATAATAGCTAACAAGTGACAGAAGCAGTTTCCAAATTCAGGAATTTGATGACAATGGCAAAAAGAAGGAGGAGGAGAAGGGAGAGAAAGAGCAGAAGGCTTCATTCCGTCTTAACTAGAGCTGACAAATATTTGTTTGAAACTCACATCTTATATCAAGATTCAAAACCTTTTTCTACTGCCCTATATAATTGTACGGATTAACTGATAACCTTAAAGACTATCACAAAAACCTACAGAGACCAGTTTTGTGAATGAGTCTCAGAACTAAAGACCCTCAGAAACATATGAAACCATGGTATTTCCCCTCCATACGATCACTGTTGCATTAATGTTTTACTTATTATTTCTCAACTTTCACGTGTTCCTTTGACATACATCCTTCAGCTTTCCTTATCAGCATGTACTGTGTATCTGCCCTAACGTTTGTGTCCTCAGCTAGGCTGCAAGCTCCTTAAGATCAGGGACAATGTCTCCTTATTTCTAGATCTTTAATGCGTGGGGCTACAATATCACACACAGTGAGTACTCTTAAATATATGTTTCATCTACTTGAATTATTTTAATATTTAAATTTTGCTGTCAAAAACACCCTAAAGAAAGAATACTAAAACAAAAGTTACAATTATCTTTTACTGGAAAAATATCCACCAATTATTTATTGATTAATTCATTTGGCATACATTTGTTAAGAATGTGTTACGGGTCAGACACTGCTTTTGGTTTCAGGGACACGTTGCTAAACAAGATAACCACAGTTTATGGCCTTAGTAGTTAATTGCTTGTTAGAAAAAGCATACAAGAAGTTAAATGACATAGTTCATGACCTCAAAGTGTGATGTTTATAATGGTACAGAAAATATATATGGAGCTATAGAAAAGTAACTAGAATGTTGAAAGTTGTACATGCGTGGTGCTGCGGCATCTGTCTGAGGATGACCCCTCCTACTCAGCCTGCACACATCTGTTGTTTATTTTTTTTTAAGACAATCCTCCAATTATGGGGGAATTGCATTAGAAACAGTTGTTTTCATAGAATATAATCCAACTTGCAGCCACAGCAGATGCCATCAGACAGAAATTCTATCCAAACCGAGACATCCAGAATGTTTCCCTAAATATTGAAATTAGAAGAAATAATGACTCCATAAATAATGTTTCTGGAATCAGGTTGGCCATACTAGGCACTCAATGAATTAAGATAAAATAAAAGTAAATATATTGCTAGGCATGTCACTAACACTCAAGAAAAAATAGATTTCAAATACTTTTACAGGAATTATACCTAGAATCACATGGCTAGAGATTCTGACAAAGATAACTTCTCAACAGAAATTGGAATTGTAAATGACTTAGAACTTAGTTGACACAATTGTTTAAAATATAAATGATAAGAAAGGATAGATATTTGAAGATTTTGAGTTGAAATATCTATACACTACTCTAATCTAATGCTGGCTAACTCAGTGCTTTAGAGATGATAGGACATATAGTCTGTACTTGATAGCTGTTGAATTGAATCCAATGATAAATAGCTCCACTATCTCTGACAAATTGTTGACAAGTTTACTTAATTTAAAAATATGTATAAGGTGCAAAGTTAAATAATTTATTTACATGGACAAAATTAGGTGTCTGGATTCTTATATAATTAATGTCATTAAGAATTTAGAAGAGTTTTATTATGTAATCAATAGCTCGCTGAACATTACCAATTATATTCAAGGAAGCTAACTGAGGACACAGTTTCTTCCTCTCCCGTCCTGTATTTGGCCTTGTCTTCAGCAGAATCATTAACGTATGGGCACAGCAACTGGTAGGGTTTTGAGATTCACATGTGTGCTGATGCAGTTAACAAATGAACTAAATTATATGGTGACTCTGATGTTAAAATGTGACTAATACACACTTTGAGCCTTATTTTCTAAGCTTAAAAATAATTGGGTAAATACTACAGAGTATTTGGGTTTGGAGCTTGTTTATTTTGCTTTCTTTAAGACAGCATATGATTAATTTAAATGTGGCCATTCAGGAACATTTGCTTCCCTGTTCTGTCTGCTTTTTACATTCAGAACAGAAAAAAAAAATGTACATTTGGAGAGCAGTAACACACATGCATTTTACAGGGAGACTTAGGTAAATGTGGAAACAGCTTCTGTGGGATTTTGGTCCTGCTTTTCTTGGTGTATTTACCAATAATGAAGAAAGCCATGAAAACTCATCTTTAAGCCAAATGATCAGATTTTTGTGAATTCAGCTACTTTATTTTTTTTATTTTTATTTTTTCATATTCAAATGTCTTTAATTGTCTTAAAGTTGTTCTTTTACAGTTGGCCTATTCGAATAATATTAATAATAATTTCTCTTAGTTATTTCAGTCTACATTGTCCCTCCTCCTCACTCCTCACTATTGTTTGCTAATTTGAGGGATGGATTGGCCGCCTGGTAAAGCTTTAAGTAAAATATTTTTTTAAATAATGTGGGGTTTTCCTGGGTTTGTATCTTTTTAATTTTTTTACTTTTTTTATTACTAACTATAAAAGGACTTTTTGTGTGTTGAAATTTGAATATGGATGGATGTTAGATGAAATTAAAGAATCACTAATTGTGTTATGTGATATTAGCATTGTAGTTATGATTTTGTTTTTTTTTTAAGTCCTCTTTACTTAGAAATACATTATAAATTATTTCTGTGTGAAATGACATGGTCTCTGGGATTTGCTTTAAAACAAAAACACCCAGGAAATAAAAAGAATGGGGAGTTGACATATGAAACAAGAATGGCAAAATGTTGATTAATCATTCAAATTGTGTTGGGTACATGAGAGTTTATTAAGTTAGTCTCTCTATGTTCATATATATTTGAAAATTTCCATAATAAAGTGTTAATAAGGAATCAAAGGAAAGATAAACATAAAAATCAGAATATTTACCTCTCCGAAGAAAAAGAATGAGGTAATTGGACTGTAACCCTCAACAGGCATCAACAACTTGGAGAATGTTCTTAAGTTAAATGATGGGTACAGGGTATTTTTTTATTCTTTGTACTGTATATACCGTGTGTGCATTATTTTGTATGTATCATACATTTCACTTTAAAAATAAATGAAGTCCATCAAAAAAAAAAAAGAATTTAGAAGAGACTTCTTCAAAATACTAAAAAGAAAAGAATTGATTATGTTAGTGATGGTGTAAGTTAGTACACTTATGGATATTTGTAAAAAACCTTAGAATTTTATAAAATTCATGCCAGAAATTTTCTTTCTAAGTATTTATTTTGCAGAAATAATTGTGGATATATTTAAGATATAGCTATAAAAATGTTTACTGCAATGCAGTTTGCAAGGGAAACAATTTCTAAGCAATCTAATTGTCTAGGAGTATGAAATCAATTGAATAAATTTTGATAGACCATAGCATATAATACTATTCAGTCTTTAAGTGTTATGTTGTAGAATAATATTTAATGGCTTGAAAAATGATCATGAGGCAATGTTAACCTACGAAGCAGGTTACAAAATAGTGTGTAAAGACTAATGGCATTTAATTCATATGTATCATGCTTTGCGATATTTTTTTCTTTTCTTAATCTCGTTTGCTTATTCTAAATTTTCTCCTTCAATGTCTGCACTTTACTTCCTATGATTGGCCCAGTTATAATGTTATAACAGGCAGTCCCCAAATTTCAATGAGTTAACACAATAAAGGTTTATTTTTCATGTATTCAAAGTGCATTGAGTCCCAGCAAATCTCTGCAGTGATATTCCTCCAGAGATACAGGATGCTTTGCTTTCATGGCTCCGAAGTTTCAGCACAGGTTCTTCTCTATGACTACAGTGGCCAGGGAAGAGAACCTCCAACACTGCACACGGCCTTTTCACTGCCTTTCCTAATGAGACACATATCACCTCTATGCATGATCCACAACTAACATTAGTCACGTGGCCCCACCAACTACAAGGGATTTGAGAAATACTGTCACTTGTTGACCCTGAAGTGGAGGAGTAGACCTTGGTAAACTCAAATAATTGAGAGTAAGTAGTCACCAATTATTGTACATATATTTTAAAAATTAGATGCTATAATTAGAGAGATCGAGAAATAGAAAAGTATTATTTTAGTTAAAAAAGGTGATAAAGATGATTCCTGAAAAATATAATAAATGCTGTATGATAATTCTGGCCATAATCTTAAAACATTAGCTTTTGAAAACTTACAAAACAAACACAATTGTAAGTAGTAATGTTATTTAGTATTGAATATTAAAAGTAAAATGGGTATTTCCTGTATTAATTTCTGCTCAGATCCACCTCTTTTACAGCTATGTCTTTCTAAAAGTAATAACACTATTGATAAACCTGTAACACATTAATGGTAACCTGTAACACATTAATGGTAAACTTGTAAGGGAGGCGCTAATCATCGCTTCTATGCCTCTTAGATCTTCAGTGGGCTCTTCGACTGGATCTGGGAATGAAATTGACAAAAACAAGTTACATGGAGGAAAGCATAGAAGTTTTATTACTTTAATATGTACATGGAAACCCTCAAGAGAGTGAAGTCTGAAAAAAATGGCCAAAGCAAGACGCTTTAATACTTTTTAGACAAATAACAATAAATTTGAGAAGAAATGACTAGACTGGGAAGTCTGACTGGGGCAGTGCATTGCAGAAGAGTCGCTAGGAGATATATTGGGGTAAAAAGCTAGTGGAAGACAAGGGTTACTATGGAAAATTTATTTATCATTCAGGTCCATCACAGCCCCAATTCCCAATCTGGTGATAAAAACGTTACCTTCTTGCCCTGGTACAGGGAAGGCAACCCTCTCAAAAGAATCCTGATGGACTGCTATATGTAGGAAAGAAAGACAGGTGAGATAGCTCTTTCTGTAACTACAGTTTCTCCAATGTTTTTTGCTAGAGATAATCAATATACCAAGTTGGCATATTTTGGATTGGCACTTCCCTAACTCCCTCAAACTAATAAATTAATACTGTCTTGCATACATGATGTAAACTGAGTATATGAATGAATATTTTGAAATTGGTAGTATTAAATATTTTCTTCTTAGTTATTGTTAAAAATCTGTTTGAAGTCAGATGTGGTGGCTCACATCTATAATTCCAGCACTTTGGGAGACTAAGGCCAGCAAATCACTGGAGCCCAGGAATTTGAGATCAACTCGGGCAATGTGGTGAAACCCTGTCTCTAAGAAAGAAAAAAAAAAAAAAGAATGGAGACAGTGCCACTGCACTCCAGCCTGTGCAACAGAGTGAGACTCTGTCAAAAAAAAAAAAAAAAAAAAAAAAAAAGAAAATAAGAAAGAAAAGACAAAATCTATTTGAGCTAGTTTTCTTCAAAATACACGTAATTATTGAAATGGGTTTAAACACAAATTAATGTATCTTCTGAATTTTTGCTTCTCTCCATTCATTTCTGAAAGTTGGACAAATATAAATAAAAAAATCTTAGTTGATAATGCTTGATGGTGACAAAATCTTAAGAAAAAAGGGCCTCTACAAAAAATTTAAGAAAAAAAATAGTGTGGCAGCGTGCACCTGTAGTTCTAACTACTCGGGAGGTTGAGGCAGGAGGACTGCTTGATCCCAGGAGTTTAAGACCAGCCTGGACAACATAGTGAGACTATGTCTCTACAAAAAACAAACAAACAAAAGTGTTGCTGTTTATCATCATTAATAATAATAAATTAGTAATAATTAATAATAATAAATAAATAACTATATTAAAACCTGCTCTGGAAATAGATCATTGTGCATAAAAATAATTTAAACTTTTAACTATTATGCAAATTTACATCAATATAGCAGTTGTGACTATTAAAAAATGTGTTTTCTTTGTATGTGTATGTGTGTGTGTATGAGAAGATGAGTGTGTTCTAATTAAAGAATGACAATTTATCCATATCAATGATAGCTATTGTGAAGGAAAAGCCTCACCCTTAATTCTAATAATAAAAAAGAAATCCTTTTAAAACATAAGCTAGATAACATAAACTCTTTGATCAAAATTCTCCGCTGGTTCTCCGTATAATTTTGAGAAAATATATGGTCTTATGGTGGTAAAATTATTTATTTGACCTCATCTGTAATTAATTTCCCAGCTGCTTACTCTGTTCCAGCCACATTCCTTCATGAACTCTCCTTAAGGACTTTACAATGGCTAAGCCCCTATGTCTAGAATGTTCTTCCCTAAGATATCTATCTACATGGCTCTCTTCCTGATTTGTTTACAACTTTTATATTAAAAACACAAACAAAACACCACCATGTCAGTGTTTGTTTTGGTGATATTTCCCTAGTGATTGACTCCCACAGTTTGTATATTTATCCAAATGCATCCTAATTTTGCTTTCACTTTTCAATATTGTTTTCTCTAGATATAAAATTATAGTTCGGTAGATATTTCCTTTGCATATCTAAAGAATAGCATGCTTTAAATATGGAGAGGAAATAGCTGTCAAGCTATAATTTTTTCTCACCTTCATCATTTCTGTTGAGAAGTCTGCTGTTAATTTGATTGATTTCCTTAAAACTTGTCTGCCTTTTAAGATTTTCCCTCTGTTTGGCTTTTTAAAATAATGATATGATTTGGTGAATTTGCTTTACGTGTTGTTCATAATGGTTCCTGAATTTAAAGCTTGACTTGTTTCATCAGTTGTGGGCAAGACTCCAGAGAAGAGTGAGACTGTGATCAGTTAAGAGCTGGGAGGTGAGTGCAATGGCTTGATAACATGAGTTTGGATGGGGCACCACCCAAATTGTGTTTACTCCATGCATGGTACATTATGGTTTGAAGCAGGAGCCATAAACTGTGGCACATGGGTCTAATCTGGTTGACAGGTTTCTTTGTAAATAACATTTTATTGGGTCACAGTCACACTCATTGTTTTAGGTATTATCTAGGGACGATTTCCCACTTATCTCTTTAGAAAAAATCTAGAACTATTATCTTTCCCAAATGACAAACTTGAGTAGTGCCACAAAGGCTATGCAATTCACAAACCCTAAAACGTTTAATAGCTAGTCCTTACAGAAAAAGTTACTGACGTGTGGTTTATAAAAATAGTATGGTTTTTATAGTCCGACAGTATTGGTAAAACAAAACAAAACAAAACAGACAAACAAAGCTGATCCTAACAAATACTAATGCTTTCTTTTACATTTCATTTAACTTTACTGAACCTTGCTTGATTTTTGTATACACTAGTAATCATATATACCTAACAGAATTGTAATGTACTTCCAAAGTAAATGTGAAAATCTAACAGCACAGTCTTGCACATAATAGGCACACAGAAAATGTTCTTTAATCAACTAAATTTTTTCCTTTGTATGTGTGTTCATAGCAGCCAAGTTCAGGGCACAAACACCCCAAATCTGAGATATTGACAGTCTGTTATTTCCATTCTCTTTTCTTTTCAATCTATCCTTTATCCAACTGTATTTAATAACAGTGTGTTTTTCTTCATGTTGCAGCATAATTTGAATGGTCATTCTCTTTTGATAATAATCTTTATTTTTTTGCTTCATTCAGAATAGTGA
Organism: Pongo abelii; assembly: GCF_028885655.2. NCBI lineage: Eukaryota > Metazoa > Chordata > Mammalia > Primates > Hominidae > Pongo > Pongo abelii. The sequence goes on from NC_071988.2 coordinate 28,440,409, forward strand.
TTCTGCCCATATTATCATGAAAATAACATTTTTGAGGACAGAATTAGGACATGCTAAACAGTCAAATGTGTTATATGAAGACCGAATACTTTGAATAATGCAAGAAAAGGAAATACATTTGGTGGTAGTGGTGATGGTGGTGGTGTTATTGCTGTAATGACGTAGGACATTAAAATGTCTTGATTTCAATGGAACATTAAAGTTATTATTGACTGACCATAAAGGGCTTTTGTGAAAAATGTAAGCGACAAAAGTCATACACATTCAGGAGATAATGAAGAAAGGAATGAAGTGCCCAACCATTAGGAGGTCTGAGCCTGGGATGTCATCCAGTTAAGTTGGCAAGAAGAGTAACCACTGTCTGAACCTTGTTGGCTCAGGGTCCACTCCAGCTGACCACCTTGTACTCATATGCATGGAATATTAACCTTGGCTGGCTCCTGAATGTGTGGCAGCTAAATATCTATTCTTCTCATGAGTGGAAAATTCATCCTTTCTGTCGGTGTAATCCTGCCAGCCATCTGCTCAGTGGAAGTGATGCCCATCCTTTGCCATGAATCTTTACAACGTTACCTTTGCGGTACCTCATGAAGAATCCTCTGTCAGCTCCTCTTTGCAGGGAAATTCTTAGGAATGCCCGGGTACTAGGAAGGAGCCCCTGCCCCTTGATTTAAATATCACAAAGTGCTATAAGCTAGGATATTATAGAAGGACACTACAGTTGCCTTTGAAAATGAGAGGTTGCAAGCTAGTTAATGTGATGTTGCATGTTTTGCATCAAGCTTTGTTACAATATTTTGGGGACTAATGTGTCCCAAAATATTACACAACACCGTGATTCTTGACTTCAGTGTGTACCAGAATCACCTAGAGACCATATAAAATCCCAGATAACTGGGCCCTGGCTGCAGAGTTTCTGATTCAGTAAGACTGGTGGGTGTTCTGAGAATGTGCATGTATAACAATTTCCCTGGTGTTGCTGATGCTAAGTGATACAATTGGAGAAGCACTGCTATAATATATAAAACATACGAAAGATTAACTTTTGCGATGGCAATATTCAGTCAAATAATAAATGCTTTAGTTTTCCATTCTGGGTATCACAATTTTTGCTACTGTTGCCTCAACTAGTTTACTCAGTTCAAATATCCGTTTAGTGATTTTTGCAGACATTTTTAAAGTGTAAAATATATCAAATATTATTAGTTTTTCACCGTCAAAGAAAATGATACAATTTACAACATTTTTGACTTCAGGATTTATATATGTATGTATGTGTATAATATTGTGCGTGTTTATCCAAAATATCAAATCTACAAGTAACATACTTCATTTCAGTTGCACACTTCAGTTGTACGTGACTTAAGGTTATGCCTCTAAACTGGTTGGTCTTCTTCATTTTCTCATTTTATCTCTGGATAATTTGCTGACTCCATGCTTTTTCCTGAGCCACATGATTTAATACAGAAAAGCTACTTCAAAAAAATATACAAACTCTTTTTTCTTCCACCTACCTCATTTCCTTTTTATTTTGATACAATATCTATCTAGGAAAAATAATTGCAGAGAAGTATCCCCTTTCATCATTCAAAGGTGAGTTTTATTTTGATAGTTCTAATTATCACTCTTTTTTGCTAAGTTATTGACCATGCTAAAATTTTCAGTTTCTCCTCTTCAAAATGCCACTTGCAAAGTACTATTGTAGTTATTTACAGCTGTCTCTGGGTATACATGGGGACTTGGTTACAGGACCGCCATATAGATAACAATTTTCACATCCTCAAGTGCTGCAGACACTCATTTATATGCAAAATCAGCCCTCCATATAGGCAGTGTTTCAGTCTGGAAATACTGTACTTTTGATTCTGATTTGGTTTGAAAAACCTTCGTGTGTAAGTGGATCGGCACAGTTCAAATCCATGTTGTTCATGGGTCAACTGTATTTATCTTTTTCTGGTCTCAATTAAAATATAAAATTGTTGATCTTTGTAGCGCTGAACCCATGGAACCAGTTCATATTTCCTGAAATTTTGTTGAAAAGAGAATCCTTCCAGATCTAACAACAGCTGAAAAAGTCTTTCCTTATTAATCACAAATAATTTAATCTGATAACATTTTATTCCAAGATTAGCAAGCATCTCCATGCTATAAAAAGAATTTATTTGGAAATAATTGCATTGAAATTTATCTTGCCTCTTTGAATTTTTACAGTTAAAGAAACACACTGTCCGGCAGGCGTGGTGGCTCATGCTTGTAATCCCAGCACTTTGGGAGGCTGAGGCTAGCAGATTACCTGAGGTCAGGAGTTCAAGACCAGCCTGAACAACATGGTGAAACTCTGTCTCTACTAAAAATGTAAAAATTAGCCAGGCATGGCAGCGGGTCCCTGTAATCCCAGCTACTAGGGAGGCTGAGGCCAAATTGCTTGAACCTGGGAGGCGGAGGTTACAGTCAGCCAAGATTGCACCACCGCACTCCAGCCTGGGCGACACAGAGAGACTCTGTCTCGAAAACAAACAAACAAACAAGAAACACAAAACACATTGTATTTTTAACAGTTTTGTTCAAAATTATTGCCTTTTGATAAATATCATACAAGAAACAAGCAGTTAATTTGCTCCTTCATATACTGCTCTGTGATATTAAAATTACTATAAATATTTTATGTTATTTCATGGACAAATAAGCATCGCACCTTCCTTTTAAAAGAAGACTGTTCATTTGACTAATTAATATCTGAAGCCAGTAATAGCTTCAATCTCTGTTGGGTTAGATTGGTTGTGTTTATTAACAAAACAAAACAAAAAACAAAACAACAAAACAAACAACAACAACAAAAACCTCTAAAACATTCTATTAAAGAAAGGGCAGCATCTAAAAAAATTTTTTAAAAAGGGAGAATTAAAAATAATAGCAAGCTACGTATGTCCATAGACATGCAATCTCTGGACACACGTTTTCTTCATGATTGAAATTTCTAATGTCCAGAATTATAATTATAAACAAACTCTACCTCATGGTTTTCATGTCATATGAATAACTATTGTTTAACCACTGCCCTCTTCATAAAACAGAAAATAAATGGCTTCAAGCAAAACTCATTATTCAATTTGTGGTTAATTGACATAATTACAGTATATTTTGTCATTTTCTCTTTCCAAACTGATGATAACGTGAAAAAAATCTGTTGGCTACTTTGCATTATCTTCCTTGAAATATTTGTCAGGCTAGTTTATAGACGAGAAAACATTGTCCCTGTTTTTCAAAGTTTATTTACAAATTTTTTGTTGTTTTAGTGTTTTGTATATGCTAGAGAAAAGTTTTATAAGAGTTTTGATTTTGTAATTGCAATGTTCTTCAGAGATTCATGATAAATTTAGATTTCTGAAATATTTGACTCAATAAGTAATGTTTTTTAGAGATCTGTACCTCATGCCTGTTTTCTGGAAACACTAACACATTAATTTCTTAATTTTATTATTATCCTATATTCACTTTATGGCTCAATGTTTGAGGTTAATTTTAAAAATGAATTTAAAGTAATAGTTCTAAAAAGGATTGACTTTTTTTTCCCCTAAGGAAACTTAGGTGTATCTGTAGATATTATTGGTTGTTACAACATAGAAACAAAAGTGGGTTCAGGCTGGGTGTGGTGGCTCATGCCTGTAATCTCAGCACTTTGGGAGGCCGAGGTGGACGGGTCACCTGAGGTCGAGAGTTCAAGACCAATCTGACCAACATGGAGAAACCCCGTCTCTACTAAAAATACAAAATTAGCCAGGCGTGGTGGTGCATGCCTATAATCCCAGCTACTCAGAGGCCAAGGCAGGAGAATCACTTGAACCCGGGAGGCAGAGATTGTGGGGAGCCGAGATCACACCATTGCACTCTAGCCTGGGCAACAAGAGCAAACCTCTATCTCAAAAAAAAAAAAAAAAGGGTGCTATTGGTACCTAGTACGTAGTGTTCAAGAATGCTGTTAAAAATCCTATAAAAAACAGGACAGTCACTCATTAGTAAAGAATTATCTATCTCCAAATGTCAAAGGTTCTGAGGTAGTCTATAATCATAACAAAATTTCAAATCATATTTGAAACTATCGTGTGTGTACTGTCTTGTGTTAGCATCAATTTGAGGTAACTTGGTCTGTGATTCCTGTTTACTATGTCCTCTATTTATTTCCCTGACAATTATGATATACATAATACTCCTGAGTCATAGCCATGAAGAAACTTAAATGAAAATTAGACCTTCCCTTTTGGCAATGAGTGTTTACTTTTTATAGGTAGATAATGCCTAATTGTGCTGTCCACTACCATCAATTTTATTATTGATTTGGTTTCATTTTCTATGTGATTATATTGTGTGTAAGTAACATTTTTAAATTTAATGGAATTTTAATGTGGCTTATTCAAATGACAAGAAAGGTGAAGTTGATGCTCATCTCTTTTATTAAAATTCAATTTACAAATGAATATCTACTTATTTGGAAAAAGAATCAGGGTTACTCATAATTCATATGCAAAACTGTGATTCATTTCCCTTCTATAATTTGCTTAAATAAGCTGGAAAAAAAGAATGAAGTTGAGTAGAAAATTCAAAATAACAACTCCCAGTATGGAATTATTGTGGGTAAAATATGCCCTATTTTCACAGAGAGAGAAAGAGCAACTCATCATTTTACTGTGAGATAAATATTGATGACAAGGCACTGTCATAATCTGAAAACAGGGCTTAGGGCTTGGCCAGAGGATAATTAAAATATATAGCAACATTGAACTAAAAAGGAAAATGGAGCCTGGTGTCACTGGGAAAAAAAGTGGTACTATGTTCTTATATTATTCTGAATTTCCTGTTTACCTATGTTCATCATTAAATTTAAATGCATATAGCTATTATCCTTCTCTTATGAAATGAACAGAGTTTGGCTAGAAAGGAAATGAAGATTTTGAAGGACAGAATCTTTGTAACTAATTTTTCAATCTTTATAACACAAATGAAAAATATATATTTTTATGTGTGTCTTGCCCACTTAAATAACACAAACATTCTACGCAAGAGGTCCCTGAGGCTTTTAAACAAAGACTAAACTTTCTATATATATATATATATGCAAAAAGTGTTTATATATATATATATATAAACACTTTACAAATATATACCCATCCCAATCATTAAAAGCAAGTGTGTATATATGTATGTGTGTATATATATACACACACACACATACATACATATATATTTATTTACATATTCTATATATACACACCCACACTTGCTTTTAATGACTGGGATGAATGTGCAAGTGTAAAGGAGAAGCTTAGTAAATGTGTGTGTGTGTGTGTGTGAATTCACTTTAATAATGTGATAATATAATTATATAATTAGAATGTATGATATTCTAATTATATATATAATAAAATGGAGAGTTGGTAGGTTTTTCAAAAATAAAATGAAGGAAATTACTTTCAAAAAGAGCAGAATATTTTTTCTCTCCTGACTTTTTATTATTTTAATTTTTTTTTAAAAACTTATTTTTATGTTTTTAAAGAAACGGATGAATCCCAGAACTTTGAGAGGCCAAGGCATTTGGATCACTTGGGGTCAGGAGTTAGAGACCAGCCTGGCCAACATGTTGAAACCCCATCTATATTAAAAATACAAAAATTTGCCAGGTGTGGTGGTGTGCTGTAATCCCAGCTACTTGGGGGGTTAAGGCATGAGAATCACTTGAACCTGGGAGGTGGAGTTTGCAGTGAGCTGAGATTGTGCCACTGCACTCCAGCCTGGGCAACAGAGTGAGACTCCATCTCAAATAAATAAAAAAATAGAGACAGAGTGATATGATTTGGCTGTGTCCCCATCCAAATCTCATCTTGAATTGTAGCTCCCATAATTCCCATTTGTTATGCTATGGGGCTCTGCTGGGAGATAATTGAATCATTGGAACAGTTTCTCCCATCCTGTTATTGTGATAGTTTATAAGTCTCATGAGATCTGATGGTTTTATGAGGGGTTTCCTCTTTCACCTGACTCTTACTCTCTCTTGTCTGCTGCCATGTAAAATGTGCCTTTTGCCTTCTGCCATGATTGTGAGGCCTCCCAGCCACATGGAACTGTGAGTCAATTAAACCTCTTTTTCTTTATAAATTACCCAGTCTTGGGTATGTCTATAAAAGCAATGTGAAGATGGACTAATACAGTAAACTGGTACTGGTAGAGTGGGGTGCTGCTTTAAAGATGCCTGAAAATGTGGAATCAACTTTGGAACTGGGTAACAGGCAGAGGTTGGAACAGTTTGGAGGACTTACAGGAGGATAGAAAAATGTGGGAAAGTTTGGAACTTTCTAGAAACTTGGAGAGTTTGGAAGACAGGAAGATATGGGAGAGTTTGAAATTTCCTAAAGACTTGTTGAAAAAAAAAAAAAGACTTGTTGAATAGCTTTGATCAAAATGATGATAGTGATATGGACAATAAAGTCCAGACTGATGTGGTCTCAGGTGAGGAACTTGTTGGAAACTGAAGCAAAGGTGACTCTTGCTGTGCTTTAGAAAAGACAGTGGCAGCATTTTGCCCCTGCCCTAGAGATCTGTGGAACTCTGAAATTGAGGGAGATGATTTAGGGTGTGTGGCAGAAGAAATTTTTAAGGAGCAAAACATTCAAGAGGTGATTTGGGTTCTGTCAACAGCATTGAGTTTTAAAAGGAAAACAGAACATAAAGGTTTGGAAAATTTGCTGCCTGACGATGCGATAGAAAAAGAAAAACCCATTTTCTGAGGAGAAATTCAAGCTGGCTGCAGAAATTTGCATAAGTAATGAGTAGCCAAATGTTAATCACCACAACAATGGGGAAAATGTATCCAAGGCATGTCAAAGACCTTTACTGTAGTCCATCCCATGACAGACCTGGAGGCCTGGGAGGAAAAAATAGTTTCATGTGCTGGACCCAGGGCCCCCCAATGTGTAGAGCCTAGACACTTGGTACACTGTGTCCCAGGCACTCTAGCCATGGCTAAAAAGGGGCCAAGGTAGAGCTTGGCCATGGCTTCAGAGGGTAAAAGCCCCCAGCCTTGTAGCTTCCATGTAGTGTTGACCCTGTGGGTACATAGAAATCAAGAATTGAGGTTTGGGAACCTCCACCTAGATTTCAGAGGATGTATGGAAACACCTGGATGTCCAGGCAGAAGTTTGCTGCAGGTGTGTGGCCCTCATGGAAAACCTCTGCTAGGGTAGTGCAAAAGGGAAGCATGGGATTGAAGCCCGCACACAGAGTCCCCACTGGGACACTGTCCAGCGGAGCTTGAGAAGAGGGCCACCATCCTCCAGACCCCAGAATGGTGGATCCACCAACAGATTGCAACCTGTTTCTGGAAAAGCCACAGGCACTCAATGCTAGCCTGTGAAAGCAGCCAAGAGTGGGATGTACCCTGCAAAGCCACAGAGATGGAGCTGGCCCAGATCATGGGAACCCACCTCTTTCATTGGCCAATTTCTCCCATTTGGAATGGCTGTATTTCCTCAATGCCTGTACCTCCTTTGTATCTAGGAAGTAAATAACTTGTTTTGATTTTACAGGATCATAGGTGGAAGGGACTTGCCTTGTCTCAGATGAGACTTTGGACTGTGGACTTTTGAGTTAATGCTGAAAAGAGTTAAAACTCTGGGGGACTGTTGGGAAGGCATGATTGATTTTGAAATGTGAGGACCTGCAATTTGGGAGGGGCAGGAGGGAATGATATGGTTTGACTGTGTCCCCACCCAAATCTTACCTTGAATTGTAGCTCCCATAATTCCCATGTCTTGTGGGAGAGACCTGGTGGGAGATAATTGAATCATGGAGCAGTTTCCCCCATACTGTTCTCATGATAGTGAGCAAGTCTCATGAGATCTGATGGTTTTATAAGGGGTTTCCTCTTTTGCTTGGCTCTCATTCTCTCTTGCCTGCCACCATGTAAGACATGCGTTTTGCCGTCCACCGTGATTGTGAAGCCTCTGCAACCACGTGGAACTGAGTCCATTAAACCTCTTTTTCTATATAAATTACCCAGTCATGGATATGTCTTTATCAGCAGCATGAAAATGGACTAATACTCAGGGTCTCACTCTGTTGCCCAGGCTGGAATACAGTGGCACAATCTCGGCTCACCACAGCCTCATCCTCCCCGGCTCATGGGATCCTCCCACTTCAACCTTCCTAGTAGCTGGGACTACAGGAACATGCCACCACACCTGACTAACTTTTGTAATTTTGTTGAGATGGGGTTTTACCACATTGCCCAGGTGGGTCTCAAATTCTGGGTTCATGTGATCCTTTTGCCTCAGCCTCCCAAATTGTTGGTTACAGGTGTGAGCCACAGCATCCAGCCCTGACTTTTTTTTCAGACAGATACTCCCTGATTCAAATAATCATTTAGTAAAAATTGTTTATTATTAAAACACATGCACAATTTAAAATTCCTTCTGTTTCCTAAAAATATAAAATAGGGCCTTATTTATATTTCAATTTACATTTGAAACACAAAAATAGTTTTCAAAAAAGGGTTCAAGATGATGCTGATGTGTATCTTTCATGTAAGCCTTTTTTTTTTTTTTTTTTTTTTTTGAGACAGAGTCTCTCTCTGTCACCCCGGCTGGAGTGCAGTGGCACAATCTCAAATGACTGCTGCAGCCTCTGACTTCCGGGTTTAAGTGATTCTTCTGCCTCAGCCTCCTGAGTGGCTGGGACTACAGGTGCGCACTACCACACCTGGCTAATTTTTGTATTTTTATTAGAGACAGGGTTTCACCTCATGTAAGTTTTAGAAATGAATAAAATTAATGCTATGATAACCCAGTAGTTGAGAGTACAGAAAGATTCAGAATTCAAGCACGCAATAAAATCTTCAATAAATACGCACTGAGCGTCCATTCTAGGAGAGAGCTTTGTTCGGGATGGAGTTGTTAAGAAAGACAAGAACCTGGTATCTCTAAAGCCCACAGACTGTCCACTGGTCAAGAAGTCATCAAAGCAATAGAGATCAGAAATCCTGGAGGGAACACTGGCTATAAGGAGTCAATAAATCCAGTGTGAGGAGGTGATATCCAGATATCAAATTTGGAGCAATCAACCCCCAGATTTATTATAGATGGTGGTGGAAGCTTTCTTTCAGTCACTGGCTATTCTGAGGCGCACAGATGCGGGTGAGCAGGAATATCTTACTCAAATGATAGGTAGATGCTAAGACTAACTGGCTCTATGAAGCACTATAAATCAAGAATAATTAATTTAGGACCTAAATCTCCTTAATTTTAATTGTTATTATGGTTAGTTTAACATAACCACTTGTCTAAGCTATAGTGCCCTGATGTCTGATCATACACATTTCTAGATTGTTCTGTCGGTTTTTAGATAGAATGAACATTTAAATCTGTAGACATATAGTAAAGCTCTTTAATCTCCATAAGGTGACTGGGACTTATTCAATCAGCTGATAACCTTAAGAAAAAGACTGAGTTTTCCCAAAGAAGGAATTTTCCTCAAGACTGCGACATAGAAATCTTGCCTAAATTTCCAGCCTGCTGCTGCCCTGGGGAACTCATATTTAAGACTGCAACGTGAGCCATTAATCTGAATTTGGAGCCTGCCAGCCTGCCTTATATACTACAGACTTGCCAGTCCCCACAATTGCTCCATTTTGTGTGTGTGTGTGTGTATGTACAGTCTTGTTCATATATACATATGTGTATATATATGTGTGTATATATATGTGTGTATATATGTGTGTGTGTATATATATACATGTATATATACACACATATATGTGTGTATATATAGACACACACACACACATACATACACATACATATGTGGGGGAAAGAGAGAGAGGGAGAGAGAGAGAGAGATTGAGATCTATTGGTTCTGTTTCTCTGGAGATTCCTGAATGATGCAACTGGATACTTGGCTGTATCCGTGCATGTCTACTATAAAAATCACGGTATTCATGTCCATTTTCTGTTTTCCTAGGCCTTCCAGCCAGGTGAGATGTCAAGATGCTACTCACCTTTGTGCCTTTGGCAATATACCTTTCACTAGTCTCTCCCTCCCGCTGGGTCTTGATTAAGCTGATTCTCTGGCACAGGATTTTATGCCTATAGAAATGTATCCTCAGTTGCTTTAAAACTATTTTTTGATAACTTGCAGAACCATTTTTAAGGGTTGGATCAAGTAGTGCTGTGTAAGTTTCTATTCCTACCCCCAGTGGCTGCCCTCGGGCAACTGCTACTAACACTTTTATACCAAAAACTTTGGTGAGTCACAAGAGCTCAACAAAAGCGCCTAAAGTTAAAAAATTTTAAAAGATAAAACCATTTGATCTGGAAAACATAGTGCATTTAAGCTTACTAACAAAGTTGAGGAACAGACTGCTGCTACCCTTTGCTACTTTTAAAAGTCCTTGTGTTGTCAAAATGATAGTAACACCAGACTGGCAGGCCAAAGAGAAAAGGCAAACACAGGGAGACAGCAGGGGGTGGGGTAGGTGGGGAAGGAGGTGAGGTGGGGCTGGGAAGAGACGGAGAAATAAATACAGTGAAAGAGAGTTAAAATTGTCTTTAACCTATAATATCTATTTATTTTACAATGGAAGTGCTGTTTCAAGTAACTGTGTCATCTTTTTTTCAGTAATCCTCTCCTAAGCTTTTATAATATGTAGGAAAATGTCCAGAGCTTTCCCATATCAACATATATTGATACTTAAGTGTTATGTCTCTTGATGTTTGGGCTACATGCTAAACATTTTGCATAATATGTGAGTAGAAGTTGGTTCTATTATATTGTTTATTTTCTCAATTCAGGGTGGTTGTTTCTGGATTTCAGTCTCCAATCTTAAAAAATAGAGTATAGTTGTGTATGAAATATCATTGCTCAAACTTATCTCCACTTTTTGGTAACAGTTAGAAAACAGAGAAAATTTCCTGTTGGGTTGACAGTTGTCAACAATTATTAAGCTTTTGTTCGGAGAGATAATTATATGTTTACTAAGAAAGGATTTATAATTGAGGCATACAAAATTTTACCCTTAATATTATTTCTGAAACTATAAGAGAAAAATAAATTCTTGTGATGTTATATGATGGATCTGTTTTACAATTAGGAAATCCTGGCCCCAATTCCCTTTTCCATCTTCCTATGCTAATACACATTCAACAGATGCAGCCCATCTTTAAGCCATGTGGAACATCTCACCAATCAGTGATTATTATATCCTTCATTTTCTCTCTTTCTAAAATGTCTTTAGACCCTGTTCTCCTAATATATTTTAACCATTTTTTAAAAGAGTCATTTGCAAGGATTTTTTTTTTTCAGTGTAGGCTTATCTTACACCAACGGTGTTTTCTGCTATGCAGGCTTATCTTACATCCCTCCATAAAGCCTGTTCAGTTATCTTTGTTGTTACAACACAATATGCATTTATTATAAGATCTTCAATTTCATATGACATATTGGATCAAAGCATCTCCCTCCATTAAACTACGAACTTGTTGAGGGAGGAAATAGTCCACTCATTATCTATGTATGAAATCAATATATGCCCCATCTCACGTGTACCATTCGAATACATTGTCATCTTATAGAAAGTGTGTAAAGTAAAATATCAGTGATAATAATATTAAGCAAGAAAATCTACACGTGTCAGTGTTTTAGAGCTTCAAATTTGGGGCATATTATTTCTTTCTAATGGCAGTTTTACTGATGTACTTGTCTAAACATGTACATTTTATTTCTTCACAAAAATTCCATTGTTTTTTGCCATCTGGTATATGCAGAGTATAGTAATTTAAAGAGAGGATCAGCTCAGAATTTTATACAGCATAGAAGGAAGTGATTAATCTGAGTTTACTATCAGAATTACCTGTGAGGCATAAAACAGACAAAAGACGTTTTCCTGACTGTTATCCCTGGATAGTTTGATTCATTGGAGATTTATATCAGAAAAAATGTTCACATGTGAGAAGAAGTTTTCACTGTGAATTAAACTTGAGAAAAATTTTTAGAGGTCAGGTGGTATAACTGAGCAATTCATGTACTTAAATACTCATATTGAATGTTTACTATGTACCAAGCAATGTTCTAGGTTTTGGAGATATATCAGTTAAACAATACTATTTCATGTCTTTATGGGAGTTACATTCCAACAAAGGAGAAAGAGATTAAAAAAATAACAAAAATAATAAAGAGGTCCATTTTATAGTAGTTCAAAAGTTAAAAGATGTGGAAAAAGGTGACCAAAAGAAACACACAAAAAAACAAACAATTGCGAAATAAAGCTAGATGAATCAGATGTTATGCTGAGAAGGAAATTTCAAGTTTAAGTAGAGTGCTACAGATTGGCTACCTTGCTAACACGACCTTTGGGTAAGGGCTTTTGTAGGTGAAACTGTTAGTCAGGTGGCTAGCTGGAGCAAGTGAATTCCAGGCAGAGGAGTATCTAATTTAAAGCTCTAAATCAAAGATATGCCTTGTGTGATGAAGAGGCAGCAAGGATAGTGGTGTAGCTGGAGTAGAATGAGGGAAGTGAGTGGGAAGAGTGGTAGAAAAGACATCAAGGTTGTAAGTGGAAACAGACTGTATTGGGCTTACAGACCCAACTTCTCTTTCACACACAATGAAATGGGGAGCCCTTGCAGATTTTTATTCAGAATATTTTCTCAATCTGCCTTAATTATTTTAAGGTTGACTGGGTCTTTGTGTTGAGAATTGACAGCCCATGAGCAAGGAGAGAAGCAGAGGGTCCGTTAAGAAGATAATTGCAATAAATCAAGTAATTGTTGGTGTTGGCTTAAACCACTATGGTAACAGTGGAGAAGTGCATTTATTTTGAAGGTAGAGCCATAATGATTGACCAACACATTAAATATGAGATAGGAAAGAAAGAAAAACCACGCATGATTCCAAAGACTCTGGCCTCATAAATTGGGAGAATGGCTTTTCTATCAAATGTGATGATGGTGGTTATAAGTGGAAGGCCAGGAGTTCGGTATGGAACAATTATAAGACTGGAATGAATATCCTGCAACTGCTTTAATTAATTGTTTTTAAAAGTATAAATTAGGAGGCCAGGCATGGTGGCTCAAGCCTGTAATCCCAGCACTTTGGGAGGCCGAGGCGGGTGGATCACAAGGTCAGGAGATCAAGACCATCCTGACTAAGACGGTGAGGAGATCAAGACCATCCTGACTAACATGGTGAAACCCCTTCTCTACTAAAAGTACAAAAAAACTAGCTGGGCATGGTGGTGGGCGCCTGTAGACCCAGCTACTCAGGAGGCTGAGGCAGGAAAATGGCGTGAACCCGGAAGGCAGAGCTTGGAATGAGCAGAGATTATGCCACTGCACTCCAGCTTGGGCGACAGAGTGAGACCACCCCTCAAAGAAAGAAAGAAACAAACAAACAAACAAAAGTATAAATTGGGAAATTATAGTGGAGATGATTAAGTGCTATATGTCAAGAACATGGTTATTTTATTGAATTCCATTTTATAGTAGGATATATTATTGAAACTGGAAACAGTAAATCAGAGAGTGACTGTAGAACTTCAAATCATGGAAAAAAGCATTTCTTGGATAGGATAGTGAATATTGTGCTGCCTCTATTATGAGCTGTCTTTATTCCCCAGTAATGCAAGTACTAGCTGTTGACAGACTACAGCTGTGCCCCTCATTGTAAATTGCCCTTGACCACAGGGAACTACATCATCTTAATTATGCTCCTTCTAGGAGATGTCTCCCAGCTGAGAAGTGGCTACTAAAAGGAAACAAATTCGCAGAATCCTAGCTTCAATTGGGGTACCTCTAAACAGCCATCTCAATTGCAGAGTTTCTCATAGGGTCAGCTGATGACTTAGTTGCCGTTGCATTATGGGGAAGCTTCTCCTTCTGCTCAATTCTGTCATCCCAGCCCCTAGGTATGTCTCCTAAGTATTCTCCCTATAGGAGTTCCATGTGTAATTATTTGTTTCAGAATCTGTTTCCAGGGCCCCCAAAATAAGTAAGATATTTCTTGCCAGAAGGTAGGGAATCATTTCAAAAAGAAGATGTTAAGATGGCTGATTTTGGCAGGCTAGCGATGAGGATACCATTACTGGTAATAGGTGAGGTATGGATGTTCCTTAGCAGGTGTGGCAATACGACTGTTAAAATTGCCTATGTTTGTAACCTGGATGAAATATCAGTGCAGTAGGGACACACTGGCTAATGCAGTATCACTGGTGCTGGAGAGGGATGAGGGAACTGCTAGCCACGTGGTGGTTGTTGCTAAGCACCATTTAATAAAGACAGATAATAGAAGACTTAGGTGGATTTATAACAAATCCAAAGAAAAATATGAAATTCTGAAGGCCTCCTGGGAAATATTTTTAAAAACTCTAATTTCCTGCAGCTGGAAGACAGAGTAAAGGTCCATACTCTTTACTCAAATGTAACCTTTTAAACATTAGAATTAAATCTAACATGTCTTTGGACCACTCCCTCTTCATTTCCAGTTCCAGTTCTTTCTCAAAAAGTAAAACCTCCCTTATCAGTGTAGTATAAATCCTTACAAACAGACATCTACTCCTGAAAAAAAAAGTATTTAATTGTAATATGTTTTTCTCTTTACATAAGTTGCATCATATGTAGTCTTAACAGAAACACATAATATTATCATTTCTGTTTATTTACATATATGATACCTAACTGCACAATTTCTTTAGTCTCCCTTTTACTTTTCATATTGGTTCATACATAGCTACCACATTTTAACTGCTTATTAATTTATTCTCTCTGTAAGCCTTTAGATACCTTCGATTTTTTACATTAAAAAATCATATCAGTAACCAACCATGTGTATATGTATTATTATCATGCATCATAAATATTTATTCTCAAAAAGACACTAAAAAATGCAATTATTGAGTCATTAGGTATGCACTTTGAAAATTTTCATGGCAATTGAAGTAGGCAGAATAATAGTCACCAAACATAACAGATCCTGATTCCTGGAACCTATATATATATATATGTATGTGTATATATATATATATATGTATGTGTATATATATATATATGTATGTGTATGTATATATATATATACACATACATATATATGTATATACACATACATATATATATATTATACAGGAAAAAGGTTTATGCAGATTCCATTAAGTTAAATAATTGAGATGGGAAGCTTATCCTAAAATGTTGGAGTGAGTCTTAAATGCAATCAAGCATATCATTAGAAGAAGGAAGCAGAATAAACACAAAGAGAAGATGTAAAGATGGAACGGAAATTTGAAGATGTTAGCCTGAAGACTTCAGTGATGCCTCCACAGACAAAAATTGCTGGCAGCCACTAGAAGCTGTAAGAGGTAAGACATGGATTCTCTCTTGTGGAGTCTCTGGAGGGTATATAATCTTCCCCTATTTTGATTTTTGCTCAGTGATATTAATTTTGGATTTCTTGCCTCCAGAACTATGAGATGATAAATTTCTGTAGTCTTAAGGAGTCAAGTTTGCGGTAATTTATTCAGTCACAGAAAACTAATATAGATATTAATAAATTGAACTCCAAATTGGTGATTAAAATGGCAACCTCCACAGCAATATATGGAGCACTATACTGTAAAATGCTATCAACATTTAATTTTTTTAATTTTTTGATTTTTTAAATAATTTCAACATTTATTTTAGATTAAAGGTTTACATGTGCAGGCTTGTTGTATTTGTTTATTGCATGATGCTGAGGTTTGGGCTATGATTGATTCCATCACCCAAGTAGTGAGCATAGTACCACCTCTCCTCCTCCTTCCATTAGTAGTGCTTAGTGTCTACTGTTGTCATCTTTATGTCCATGAGTTACCAATGTTTAGTGACCACTTATAAGTGAGAACACGCAGTATTTGGTTTTATATTCCTGCATTAATTCACTCAGGATAATGGCCTCCAACTGCATCCATGCTGCTGCAAAGAACATAATTTTGTTCTCTTTTAATGGCTGCACAGTATTCCATGTTGTATATGTACCACATTTTATTTCTTCAGTCCACCATGCTTGGGCACCTAGGTAGATTACATGTTTTTGCTATTGTGAACAGTGCTGCAATGAGCACATGAGTGCATCTGTTTTTTGGTAGGGCAATTTATTTTCGAAAATACCTAGTGCTGGGATTTCTGGGTCATATAGTAGTTCTATTTTAAGTTATTTGAGAAATCTGACAACTGCTTTCCACAGTGGCTGAATTCATTTACATTCCAACCATCAGTGTATAAGTGCCTCCTTTTCTCTGCAACTTCAGAAGTGTCTGTTATTTTTTTAATTTTTAATGATAGCCATTGTGACTGCTATGATATGGTATCTCATTGTGGTTTTGATTTGCATTTCTCTAATGATTACTGATGTTGAGCATATTTTCATATGTTTGTTGGCCAGTCATATATCTTCTTTTGAGAAGTGTCTGTTCTTGTATTTTGCTCATTTTTTAATGGGGTTATTTTATTTTTGATTGTTGAATTGTTTAAATTCCTTACAGATTCCGGATATTAGAACTTTGTTGGATGCACAGTCTGTAAATATTTTCTCCCATTTTGTAGGTTGTCTCTTGATTCTGTTGATGGTTTCTTTTGCTGTGCAGAAGCTTTATAGTTTAATTAGGTCCCACTTGTCAATTTTTGTTTTTGTTGCAATTGCTTTTGAAGGCTTTTTCATAAATTCTTTTCCAAGGCTGATGTCCAGAATGACGTTTCCTAGGTTTTCTTCTAGGACTTTTATAATCTGAGGTCTTACGTTTAAATTTTAAGTTGCCATGAGTTAATTTTTGTATATGGTAAAGGGTGAGTCTAGTTTTATTCTCATACATGTGGCTATCCAATTATACTAGCACTAGAGAAAAAAGTTAGAAACATCTCAAATTAATGATCTAACATCACACCTAGAAAAAAAAGAAAAACAAAAATGAACTAAGCATAAAGTTGGCAGAAGAAAATAAATAACTAAAATTAGAGTAGAACTGAGTGAAAATGGGAAATAGGCTTGCTTCTTTATCAGATATATCCATTTTCTAAGTATATAAAATGCTTTCCTGTCCCTATTTTTTAATAGACTCCATTCTGAACTCAGTAATTTTAGCTTAAAAACAGTAGCTATCTTTAAAAGAATGCCCTATTAAACTGGTATTTAATTGGCTATCTTGAAACTCTATTGTAAAAGAAATTTTCATCTATAAAGAAAATCTCCATTTATAAGGATGTCTGCATATATAAATTAGAAACTGTTACCATTCTTTTAAATTTACATAATAAGTAATACCTTTGTTTAAGGTGCTTTTCTGGCTATCTTAAGTGATCTTTTATTTGAGCAGTTTTTTTTCCCCCTTGGTTTGAGCAAATGATGACATAATATTCAATCCTAAAATTTTACCTCTGTGTTTATAAAATATAATTATTTTTGTTTCACCTAAGAGTTGTCCCTTCAGGAAATGTAAATTGATTGCCCAGTTAATAATTGCTTAGGGCAATGAAACAGGTAATTGAAAGATTGATAGACAAAACGGGGAAAAGAAAACTATGTAAAAGCCAGCAAATGAAAATCTTTTATGGAAGCTATAAGATCTTCTGTGTGCTTGTATATCTATATGTGTTATATTTATGTGGCAATATTTGGTAAGTAAAGCTAGTTTTTAGAGTGTAAAATAGAAATGGCTTCAAAATAATCAGTTAAATATAATTAGATACTTGCTTGATTTGACTAAGCTTATGCCTTTGGTTTGGAGTTTGTGGATTCAGGGTTCTGGATAGGTGGCCATAATGAGGTCTAGAGACATGTTCTTTGTGTCTAGACCAGCAGCTACAACCCAGAATCAAGCTCAATATGGCCCCTTCTTTCTCACTTTCCCTGTTTTGCCTCCTGGCTATTTTGGGAGCAGTTGTACCCTCCGGGTATAGTCTTCACAACTCTGTCTTCTGTCCTAAAGGATTAAGACAGGCCTTGACCTTCATAGTCCTCCTAGGTGTTACGTGGCTACTTGGGACCTAGAATGACTGGGAACAGTCATTAGGGAGGAGGATACTTGTGTCACAATTTCAAAATTATTTTCAGTACTTTAATATATTTGAGATACGTTATGTTAAATTAAGTAATAAATAATGATAAAATGCCTGAGTCATCTGTAAGTTAAGATAATGAAATATTAAACATGTGTTTAAGTCTACATATCTCGACATGTTATTTTTATATGGTATACAAAAGCTAAATAAATACATGTGAATCTGCTAATAAATAATAATTTGAAGAACTAGTTTTCTAAAATATTATAAAATAATTTTATCTAGAAATACTGTAATAAAACATTTCAAAATTACTTTCTACACTTTTTACTAGAAATTAGGGCTACTAAGAGATAAAAACTGAGATACGAGAGAAACACTTTTTTTTTTTAATCTATACAATTTTTATTGAAAAAATACACTTTGTTCATGAACAGTGGTATTTAGACAATATATGGCACATGTATACATATGTAACTTACCTGCACGTTGTGCACATGTACCATAGAGCCTAAAGTATAATAATAATAATAATAATAATAATAATAATAATAAAAAGAAAAAAAAGAAAATTAAAATAAATAAATAAATAAATAAAAATAAATAAATAGAGAAACACTTTTGTATTAAGACAGTATCAACAAACGCAAAGTATGGATTTGATAAGAAAATTTACAAAGGTGTAAAAATGTGTGTTAAAAATTTGTCAGGTTTAAAATTACTTTAAAATTTCAAGTTGAAGGAGGAAAAAATAGATGAAACAAGATGAATATAGAAAGTTAGGGAAAAATGCAAAGGAACTTTAGGGAAATCTTGTGTAGTTAAAAGATGACAAATTTGATAAATTTATGAGGTTTTATTAAAATTAGTTTTAATATTGATAATACACTAATACAAAAGTAAAAGTAGGCTTTCTCTTTTGAATGAAGGTTTTGTGTAGTATTAATAAGACACAGTAAAATATTTTTGTTCACCTTTTGAATAAACCACAAAAAGGTAAAAAAAAGAGAAGAAAGAAGAAGAGACAGATTCTGTCTCATGCTGTCTTAGGTCTTTTGAGTTTTTTAGATATCTGAATTTCTTTTATCAAAGAGTACAGGTTTTTGTTTTTCAAAATCTTTTAATTATCACTTTGGTTAAATCTATGGCTACCATTTTATGGTGACCTGTGATTCTGTTTTGGTCAAGTGTTTTAAAACTTTGACGTATTTGACAGGCTTCCCAAAATCAAATTTCAGCTTCAAAATTAAGTCCTTTTTGACCTCTATCATTGACTTAATTTTGAAGCTGAAATTTGATTTTGGGAAGCCTGTCAAATATGTTAAAGGTTTAAAACACTACAGAGGGCCCCTGAAGCAACTGAAAGAGATAGAGTTAAACAGGATTATTTGACATGTTAAATGACATGGGAAGCATTATTAAGCAAGAAATAATGTTTAACCTTCTTCAGGTTATATTTTAATGAATGTTACTAATATGTGTTCCAAAATTGTATGGGATTTCTAAAATTCTACATGCGTGAGTATGTGATATCAAATATAATCATGGTTATTATGTTACATTATTATACACCACAGAAATAATCAAATTCTTTGTCAATTGTGTCTTTAACTGTGACTATTCAAAGTTATTGCTACAGTTAATTGCTTAATTCTGATGCAGTCTCTGAAAACTTCACAAGCACACAAAATTCTAGAATATGTTGTCTTTTAGAAGGTTCATACAAGGATAGAAATGACCCTAAGAAAAATTATTAAATACAGGTTTCTGACAACTTTAGAATCATATCATTTGAACTGGGTAAGAATTCTTGGAACTTTAATAAAAAATCAGCCAGTGTTGCAATTGTTTAGATATACATACTGAATGAACTCCATCATCTAAGTCAAATTGCCTATAATAACTTATTATTTATCAGTGCTGTGCACCTAAATTGGAGAGACAACTGGTATTCAAGAAGACGTATGTCCAATGCTAAGCATGAACTAATGGAGAATCAACATGGCTGCCTTGTCCTTCCTGAGTCCTTAAAGCTTTTGTATTAAAAGTTCTGCATTCTGTAACTCATGAAAAATATGAAATGGTCCAAATTTTTTATATATATATATATATATATATATATATGTGTGTGTGTGTGTGTGTGTGCATGTGTGTTTCATGACTTCTAAATTGCTAAAATAGTTTATAACTAATAAACTATTATTTGAATTTGCTAAAATATTTTATGACCAATAGTTTGTCAAACCCACATTTGGGGGAAGACAATAAAACTGCTATCTGATGAGCCATTTAGACATTTATAGAGATATTTTATTCAATTGTAGTTTTCAGTGCAGATTTTCGGGTTGTTTAAAAGATTTCCCATGTAAGAGGGCCATTATAACATTAATGGTAGCTCACTATACCAAAGTGTATTTTCACCAGGTAAGGAAAGCTTTTCATGGTCCACTGACTGAGGAAAATCAACCCCTTCACAATCTAGAATCCAAAGATTGGATCTTCTGGGAACATCAGAGAAAGACAGCCATCGCCATCCACATTGCCACAAAGCTCTGGGACCTTGAAATTTGGATTCATAATCTCACAACTCAGAAGGGTCTGTCCACGGTTGCTACATCCATTGTGTAACAAGGCTCAATGTAGGTAAAAAATTTTAATGGTACGTATGTTTCCTCATAATCAGTCGGAAACAAAACATTGGTTCACTCCCCTTAACCTACATCATGAGTTACAGAGAAAATTGCCAGGAAGTCTTCACTATTCTAGAAGGGCATCATTTGTTAGGTCTTTTTTTTTTTTTCCCATGGTTTGAAGTAAATGAGGCAATAATTAGAAATTTTTTCTCTCATAATAGGATCTACAGCAAATTCTACTGTAAAGGCTATGGTTACACAACAGACTTTAAATTTTCTTGTGAGAGTTTTGCTAAATAATATTGCCCTAGATTACTTACTGGCTAAACAGAGAAGTATATGTGCAGCGGCTGACACTTCTTGTTGCCCAGGGAGAAATAAATCACAATGGGTATTATAGATATTCAGTTGTAGAGGATTAATGATGAAACTTCTTAGTTAAAGTGAGTAGAGTCCTTAGCTCATTCTTTAATTGATTTGATTTTAGTTGATTGGTTTATGGGGACCCTGGCTAAAAAGCACACTCTAAACTCTTGGTATTATCCTCCTGATAGTCATAAATAGTAGTCTCCCTGGTGTGCTGTATTCTCTCAAAAGTTTTAAATGTTTGCAGGCAGCCATCCTAGAATGTCAAATAGGGCCTCCCTTCAACTGGAATGACAAGAGCTGAAATAAATGTGTGACCACGAGGGTACCATAGCCTATGAATGACATGCTAAGACTGGAAACCCAAAATGATAGTAACTGAGAATGGCACTAAGTCCCTACATTTTGGTCACACTCTCACTTAAGTGACAACCTGACCAAAAGGAGGAAGTTTTAAACAAATTATGGAAGGCTCTTGTTTTGAACTGATCTCATGCCCTTTACCCTAAAAGAGCAGATCAAACCAAAATAGAGTCAATTTGTGCTAAATGTGACACAATCAAACTAAGACTTCAAGGAAACACATAGATCTTAAAACACATAGTCTTAAAATAGAGTCAACTTGTGCTAAATATGACATAATCAAACTAAGACTTCAAGAAAACACACATGTTAAAACAGACAGTTTTGTTTTTCTCCTTTAAACAGGACATTCCAGCATAAGAAGGTACCCTCTAACCTTTACAAAAAAAAAAGCAGAATCCACCGTTCTGCTATTTCCCATTGGGTTTCAAGACCAAATAAATACATTTACCATGATGGTGGTGACATCAGTGACTAAAGTTTTGGACAATCTCTCTAAATTGAGAGAATGACCAAAAGTGGGGAATTGTTAAATCAAGTTCAACCTAAAACTGCCTTCGTACATATTTTAAGTTCAGCCTAAAGGTTTCTGTGTACATAGTGAACTATAACCTAAATGGAATTGTAAACACACTGTAGCCTACCTTTGTGCCAATTGCCAAGTTTCAGCCAATCAAAGGTGGCCAACTGTTCAAACTGTGTTCTAATAAGGTAAATGCCAAGCTGTAATCAATCCAGCTGTTTCATTATCTCATTTCCATTTTCTGTACATCACTTGCCTTTTTCTGTCCATAAATCTTCTTCCACCATGGCTGCACTGGAGTCTCTGAGGCTACTCGGGCTCAGGATACTTTCTGACTTGCGAATTGTTATTTGCTTTCTTAAACTCTTTTAAATTTAATTCTGCTAAAGTTTTCCTTTTAACAATGCTGAAAGTCACTGACGTATGTTTTCAAGCTAGCTTAAATCTGGTCTTCTTTTAACTCTGACTCTAATATGTTGCTAAACATTTCTGATTCATTACTTCCCCACAGTCATTGGTTCCTGTGTGTTAATACAACTCCACTATCATCTCTAAGATTATTTTCTAAGCCTTTGAGACTTAATTTGAATATTTGGGTACAGATGCTTTTGATGTTCATATATTCATAAACAGAAATACGTCTTTATCATCAGACCAAAGTAAATGTACAATGTCATGATTTATAAGACACATCTAGTTTTAAATATAACGTGAAAATGTACATCTTAGTATCAATGAAGCATAGAATTTATTTTATTAAATAAATTTATTAGAGTATCCTAAATTCTAACATATACACTGACAATAGACATTCCCATTAACATTTTAAGGGAAGCATAATGGCAACTGAAATTACTTGTAACTATTCAAAGTGAATTCAAATTGACTTAGAAATGGAAACAATAAGATGGAAATGAAAGAAACATGCAATAGCAAAGTCAATTAATCAGTTGAGGAAGAAAAATTTAGCATTTTCTTGGTGCAAAAATAAGAATCAGCAATATGTAGAACAACTTAAGAATATTCCAAAACAGAAAAGCAAAACAGTTTATGCATAAGGGCTTGCCTAACATTGAGTCTTTTTTTCATAATGATTCTTGCTTTTTTTCACTTTCTGAAAATGAGCTTCTTCCTTCGGTACTGTAGACTTGCTTCTTCATCACAGGGAGAGGAAGGGGGACTTACCTGCTGGTGGTTCTATGCTCACACCATCCATTTGTAAAATGTTTACTGCACACATTTCACCACTTACAGTAAACTAGAAGTTTCTTTCTATGGAATGATGTTAAGAAATTTGAACTGCATCATTTTCCTAACTTTGAGTCATATAAATCTGGTTCTACAGTATATTACCTCACTTTAAGAACAACAAATGTTGTGGTTAAATAAGTTAAGAAACTTTGCATTTAAAAACTCTTTGAAGATTTAAAGAGCATGTTAAATATACAGAGAACTCACACAGTGAAAAAGAAACCCGTTTAAGATTGTTCAATTCTTAAACATTTCTGCAAAGGAAAGCTTATTTCTCTGCTCAATAATGAACAGTTTTCGCTTGATTCTGGTCTGGTTCTTGCTTCTCTAGCAAAAAGAAAATATTATTTTCTAAGTTATGTTGTACTCTGAAAAAAAACAAACAAAAACTAAGACAATTCTTTAAGTGATGGAGAAGAGTTAGTGATCTTGTTTTGCTCATACCAGTACCAATATCTTCTCTTTAACAGGTGGAAACAAGTAATACCTATCTAAGAGAGAATCATGTAATAGTAGCTGGAGGTACTATTTAACTAAGGACTTTAAAAAGCACAAGGTGACTGCTGAGAATAACTTAATTTGCACAATTAAGTAAAAGAAAATGTAAGAGTGTAATTTGTCTTCTAGGTCTCTCTATCCCACGACCATGAAGTAATTTCCTGTTTTTTAAATTTATTATTTATTTATTTATTTTTATAACATCAACTTTTATATTACATCTAAGGGTACACGTGCAAGTTTGTTACATAGGTATATTGCATGATGCTGAGGTTGAGGATACTGATCCCATCACCCAGTTAATGAGCACAGTACTCAATAGATAGTTTTTCAATCCATGTCCCCCTCTCTCCCTCCCCCATCTAGTAGTCCACAGTTTCCACTACGGACTTCTCCAGGATTTATTACTGGTAATTCATTGCCCTTTAAATATCCGCTCTTATTCCTAGAAGTACCCACACATTGCTTCACCTCATGCCTATAACTGGTCTTTCAGCTCAGTGAGGTCCTACAGGATATCCACACTCTTGCTTTTCTCATGATCTAGTCTCAGCTCGTGAGTGAACACTGTCAATGAAGCTACCAGCAGAGCCATAGCCCTCTCTGCTGTTATTGCAACATAGTCCACACCCACGATGCTGCCAAGGTGGCCTCAATGTCCTTCTCAGGAGGACTAAACTTTAGAGAGCCTTCTTCCTGTCTCTAGGCCTTGACCTCCATTTTCTTAGAGCATTTATTTTAGAAAATTTATAATTGTGAGTTATTTTTCTTTCCCTTTGAGATGTAAATCTTTTTAAAAACTTCCTTCCAGTTTTATAGCTCAGTGATGTCTTCCTTAAGGACCTGAGAGCCATCTTTGAAACATAAGTATCAAGTCAGATAGCACGCCTATCTTTCAGTTTACATGACAAGGTAAGAATCTAACTTTGGTGGGTTCCTTGCTTTAAGTCATAAAAGTACTTGTATCACAAAAATATGAAAAACTTTGCTTTATCTTTGAGTAATGTAAATTAGAAAACACAGATATCCTGTGTTCCCTCTCACTTCAGCACGTAAGAATCTTCCCAATCATTGCTTCGGTAGAGTGCAGATTTAGTTCTGATCTCTCTCTCCCCCATTGTAATGGTGTTGAATAAAGTCTTCCTCAACTGTTTGAGAAAGTCCAATTTTTGCTTTGGTAATACTGTCTCTGGGTTTTCCCAGATATTTACATTATCTTGGCACCAGTGCTGTCATGCAAGAATAACACAACTGCCTCCAGACCACTTCCTGACTCAGTCAACTGGGTCCCAAAGTATCTGCTTGCACTACTGCTCACATAAGCTTCTCTGGGATAGTTCCATTAGTTTCTGGACATTAACCTTTGCCTAAAATCTTACCAAGTCCTGCTTTAAAAAATGAATTCTCCAGTTTCTGGCATTCAGATTTTTAACTATAGAAGCTGAAGTGTGAAGGGGCCTTTAAATAAATAGATACAGTGTAGTACTCTTCTTTTTCATTTTCCTTTGAAACTTCCCACTTCTATCTAAAAATGTAGCTGCAGGTGGAACAATAAGGTGTATCGCCAGGATAATTTGCACATCTGGGTGCCAAGTTAGCAAAAATATCCTCTATCACTCATTTCTGTAAGGTGAAGTAACCAGCCTATAAAATGAGTTCTGGTTGCTGTTTGTAAATATTTATTAGAGTTCTTGAGTCTGCAATTTCTGCTTTAGAAAAGAAGATGTTTTATAGTTTAAAATTGAATATGGAAATGTAAAAATATTCATTTTTGTAAAAATTATTAGTTTATTGCACTAAAACTAGAGTTTGACCTAATGTTGCTCTTCCTTAAGCAATTTCTTGCATCTGAAACTTCAATTCAATTCCAGAATAAACCCAGTGATTCTTACAAATGCAACTTCTTACATTAGTAATATATAAAATTCCATTATTTGCATCTTAATTTCAAAGTATGATTTTAATTTTTATGAACAGAACTTACTGTATTGGTGGTGCTTACTACCAATACAGTAAATAGGTATAAACAGGTTGTTAAAACTGTTTCTATTAACAAAATTTCAAATAACAATAACAAAAATTGGTGTGAAAATTAGAATGACACAAGGGCTAACATCCATTGAGAGAAAGGCCTATTAAGGAAGTCACTTTTAAGAGGCCAAAATATAGTTGAATTTGTTCTTGATTTCAAATATCTTGACCTGTAGTGTAGAATCTTTTTTAATCTTACATGAGAATTTACTAAAAAAACTAAAAATACTTTTGCACAATATCGCATATGCTTGCAAATAAATCTATTTAATGGGAAATAAAATTTAGCATTTATATAAATACTTTAAGTTATTTTATACATGCTTTACGTGGAAATTTGGCATATACGTATATATTACATATATATCATATACATTGTGTCTAATGTATATAACATGTATATAGCATTGTAACTAACATTTATACAGATTTTTTCTGTATAATAGATATGTTTTCTGTTTCTAACATTGTAAACATACCCATTAAAATAGAAATGAGTTCTTTAGTCTAAATTTCTAAATTATTTATAGTTCTGTACCTCTGAATCATGATGTAAAGTTTTCTTTCCAACAAATGAGTCTCATTTTTATGCACTTCACTGCTCTAGGTCTCAACTTAGCCTGAATCTTATGCTTTTCTGAATATGACAGTGATAGGAACTAAGGAAGTAACAGAAGAAGCAATATTACAATTTAAGTTTAACATGAAAAACACATTTTGGTGGAATGTTGCACTATGGTAACTGGTTATTCAAGTACAAGGACATTTATCCAGTCTAAATTATTTTTCACTAACTCCAATATCACCTTTCGGAATTGCTGAAATCAACTTTACAAGCACCATAGAAACCAGACACTTATATTATTTTCAAAAAAAAAAAAAAACAGAAAAAAATCAACAAGAAAAAAAGAGTTCCAGTCAATAACTGAAGTCCATTAACTTTTTCACTCATTATTATTTTACCTTTGTTCTAGCCATGTCTGTGAAAATTGTCATGTCCTAAGCCTCAAGCTCGTATAGGCTATACAAGCAATTCTTGCTATGACCTATTCTAGCTCATAAACTTTTTACCAATAATCTCTAGGGTTGGTGTAGATATGAACAGAGTAAAGAATAAAACTGTTTGCTCTTTCCCACTGGAAACCATCCTAATTAAACAGTAAACAAAAAATGTGTTTGATTCTACTCATGGTTATGCATTTTTTCTATTTATATTGGAATCAATCCATGGTATATGAAACACCACCACCAAAAACAATAGCTAAGGAAGATGGGAAAGCCATATATAGAATTATTTTTGTCTCCTGGATATTTTTCTACACAGTTTTGTGTCCTTCTGGAAGTTCCTTCCACTCACTCACTGTTATTAAATTCAGCTTTGGGTCCTGCAGTAAGCACGTTATAGGCAGTATCCTCACAACATCTCATACCATGTTTTATTTTATTTTGTTTTTCATTTTATAATTAAGAAAACGAAAATTCAGGAATCACTGAGTTTCTGACTCCAAAAGTTTGCCTTAGAAGAGTTCTCTATATATCAATGTACACTACTTGAGTGAATACTATATGCTAGGGGATGGATTCAGGAACATTAGAAGACAAGAGCTCTTAACTCAGAAATATTATAATTTATTTTCCTCACAAATCAAATGAGAATAATTGTACTAGATTTTCTTATCTCATGACTTAGCAGGGAAGGGCACTGTTCTCATTTTTATGTATTTTTTTTGAGGTTAAGTGTCATATATCTACAATGTGATGTTTTAATAGCAATAATAATAATAATATTTAACTTATGTCAATTACAGAAATATTAACTGGTTAATGAACTATAAAAATACACACAATGAGACAGACATAAGCTTGTAAATGCTGATTTCTTCTGTGTAGAAGAAATTAGATTTATATAGAATAATACAATTATTAACTCTTTCAGTCTTCGTATTAGTCCATTTTCACACTGCTGTGAAGAAATAGTTGAGACTGGGTAATTTATAAAGAAAAAGAGGTCTAATGGACTCACAGTTCCACGTGGCTTGGGAGGCTTCACAATCATGGCAGAAAGCAAAGGAGGAGCAAAGGCATGTCTTACATGGTGGCAGACAAGAGAAGTGTTCAGGGAAACTGCCCTTTATAATACCATCAGATCCGATGAGATTTATTCACTGTTATGAGAACAGCATGGGAAAAACCTGCCCCCATTATTCAATTACCTCCCACTGGGTCCCTCCCAGAATATGTGGGGACTACAAAAGCTACCATTCAAGATGACATTTGGGTGGGAACACAGCCAAACCACATCAAAACTTTACAAAGCTCAGAACTATAACCTAAAATTACAAACATTTAGAAAACAAAACTTCTAAATAGCAGTACTATGTGTCTCAGAGTCTGTGCATTTTAGCCATTAAGAAAGCTCATAAAAACTTACCACTGAGTCATCTATCTTTCACAAAATTGTGAGAAATTTGACCAGTTTATTTCTTAATTAGAAGCAAATAGTGCATAGACAGTAAATGACATTCAAAAAATTGTTACTTCAGTGTTAATAGTGCTAATAAATATAAAATGAAAGCTGACAATTATGGGGCAGATAAAACTGCCAAACGAAATACAGAATTCTAATAATCTGACAGGATTTAACCTAAATTTAAGTAAACACATATAACTAAATATCTTAATGTAAAAACCTGTCCTATTATATTCTTAAACCAATGATGGCCATAATGGTGGACTCAAATTGTTGAACTTTTCTTAATATGTTTTTCTTAAGTTAAAGATAGCCAGCAATGAAAATATATTCTCATCAAAGTTCTGACTTGTACAGATTTCTTAAAATAACTTGCAAAAATCATTTATTCCATAAGAAAATTGAATTTGTTTAAAAGGAGCTTATGAAAAACAAATGAATTTATTTGGATCAATTAGGTCATTTTCAAATAGAGAAAATATTATTCTTTAATATTCAAACTCATAACATAGCCCTAAAAAAGACCCTGTTTCTGAAATTATGGAGCAAAATCTATGACATAACTATTGAGGTAGATAGAATCTTTAAAATAAGATACCTTTGATCAAAATTAAAAGAACCAGAAAAGAATAACTAAATAATACTTTTTTAGTTGTAAAGTTTGTATATATTCTTTTTAGTCTTACACATTTGCATTAATTTTATCCCTTCTTTCATTAAGTAGTATCCTACTTTTTTTCCTCAATAAATAGATATATTGACCTCCTACCATGTTGCAGAAACTTTTCCGAGTCCATAATACAGTACTGAAAAGGCAAATGGATCTCTGCTCTCCAAAGTTTACGATTGTAATCAGATATATCAGATAATAACAAGCGCTAATGTGAAAATAAAGCAGTGAGGAGATAGAGAAGAGAGTATCAAAGGAATATTTCAGATTTCACTATACGTTCTTTCTGAGCCTGTAATGTTTAAGCTGAGGCCAAAATGAAAAGAAATAGCCAGGCTTGTAGAGTCAGTGGTAAAGAATTTCAGGAAGGAAGCAGATACATCTTTGCCGATTGAATAGCTTTCCTCTTTCCTTTCCTTATTACACTGGCTAGAACTTCTGAAATGCTAAATAAAAACAGCGAAAGCAGACATCTGGTCCTGTTCCTGCTCTTAGGGGTGAAATGTTCAATTTTTTACTGTTATGTATAAGATTAACTATATGTTCATAGATGTTCTAAAACAACCTCTGTTAAGATCCTTCTTTCCCTCCCTCCATTCCTCCCTCCATTCCCCCCTTCCTTCCTTCCTTCTTTCCTTCCCTCCATTCCTGCCTCCCTCCCTCCCTTCCTTCCTTCCTTCCTCCCTCCCTCCTTCCTTCCTTTCTTCCACTCTCCCTCGCTTCCTTCTTTCCTTCCTTCCTTCCTTTTCTTTCCTTCGTTCCTTTTCTTTCCTTCCTTCTCTTACTTTCCTTCTTCTCTTTTCTCTTTCTTTCTTTCTTTCTCTTTATCTTTTTATTTGATCCATATTTTCTTGTGGATTTTTGAACTTCTTTAAGAGGATTATTCTAAATTCTTTTTTCAAACATTTCATAGATCTTCAGCTCTTCTGGGTTCATTAGTGGAGCTTTGTTGGTGTCATACGTCCCTGAATTTTCAGCCGTTCTATTTTTACTGTGAAGCGTGTGTTTCTGACGAGATGGTTAACATTTTCCAGCTTTCTCGGGTGCTCTTTGGTGGTATTAGACCTTTTCTGCTTAATATAAGAACTTAGTATCTGGCCTGATGTTGCTTCATGTTCTGGGGTGGACTTAGACTAAGTACTGTAACTAAAACAGAGAGTAGAATGGTGGTTACCAGGAGGTGGGAGTTGGGTATGGGAGGATACTGGAGAGATGTTGTTCAAAAAATATAAATCTAAGTTAGATAAGAGGAATAAGTTCAAGACAGCTATTGTACAACATTCTGCTTATAGTTAAAAATAACTTTTTGAATTTTGCTTAAATTAAATCTTGAAGATTTAGTTGTTCTTACCTGACCAAAAAATGATAAGTATGTGAGGCAATGCTTATGTTAATTAACTTGATTTGCCCATTCTACAGTGGATGTCTATTTCAAATACCATATTTTGCACCATGAATATATACATTTTTTATTTGTCAATGAAAAAAAAGCCACATCCTAGCACTAATAAGACATTGAAAACATCCCATTCTAGGCAGAAGAACAAGAATGGCAAGCTTCTAGGAATGATAACATGGCCTAAATAAAATGAGATTTGCAATTAAATCATAACATAAGACACACTGATCAAACCCAGAGGTAGGGTCAAAAGTGTACCCTGAAATGACCTGGAAAATTAGACATTGTGAATCTAAAGAAATCTGAACTATCAAGAAAAAATGCTGGAGATTCTCACAAAATCTGTGTATGCACCTATGGGAGATGTATGAGCTTCCCAATCTATGGACATTTTTCAGTGGATAATTTTACCTATTGAAATTCTCTTGGCTAGTTCTTATTCTACAGCTGAATTTTAACCACTGTTTACCTACAGGGAAACCAGTGGATACCGGAAAAAACTTTAATAGGACTAGAGTAATTCTTGGGAGATAGAAGGGCCTTGAAATGGAAACTTTCCCGATGGAAACCAGTATCTATTAAGCCATGTAACCTGAGAAAAGAAATTTGGTTGTGTGTTTAGAACTTTGTAATCCTGAACTAATAAAGCCATGGCTACTAAAATATATTCCTATGAGAAATAGTATGTATGGAACAGGTAAATTTTGTTATATGGAGCAAAATAAGGGTTTTATAATGACAGATTTATATTATAGCAATGTACTAGAATACTACATAACAGTGTTATATGGTATAATACAGGAATCGTAGATTAAAATAATAGTAGAAAAGCTGGAAAACTAATGGTAATACTGATGTTGGTGATCAAATGTATTGGAAGATTAAATAAAACTCTCTCAAGACATTATTTATATGATAGAGAATTTGCCTAAAGCAGATTTGAATGTAATTGACAATACAATGATTATGGTTCTTAATTATACAGCATATGAATACCAACACATGCAGATAACAGATATGGGAAACAAAAGAATTTGTAGAGTTATTTCAGAAAACTATTGCATGAAATTTGTGTTGATACTATTGTATGCTTAAACTGTATGTTAAAATCCATATTACCAGTTATTGCAGAGTTAGGTATCTGTGCATTTTGACTGCCTAGTTGATCACATGATATTATAAAGGAGGTAAACTGCTACCAAAATAGGAGTGATTGTTTTGTCATAAAAAGTTGTTGTCCTTGGGTCAGTGAGGGTGAACTGTGATGTGACAGTCCATTCCAACAAGCCTGGCATTGGTGTGAGTTATTTTGCTAAAGTGGAAGTATATCCACATAGCACTGACTACTTGTCATGCACAAATGTACTGACTAATTGTTTTCACTACTTTGTGTTTGAAACAAGTTTGGGAGCATTTTGTGCCAGCTTGACCATATTATTGGTAACAGAAAGATTGATTCTTTGCACCTGGTTTCAAGGAGATCCCCGTAGGCTTCCGTCATGCTTGATCTCATAGCAATAATGTGCCTACGTGAACAGCAGTGTATGTGAAACCCCAGCCATTACTCCATGTTGAGATCCCTGGTTCTGAGGAGCTCTGCTTCATATGTCAGTGGTTCTTGATCTAAGGGAAAAAAATGAATCTGGTATAATCCTGAAAAAGGAGGACAACTCAAGTCTCTGCTTGGTATCTCCAGACTGCTCGATGTGAAACAACATTTGGCAACAAGCATATTTTTATTTAAATGCTTTTTGCTATATTGTACCATTTTACCACAATAAATTTCAGTTTTATAAACTTTGACATATTATTTGCTGTTTTTCATCTTCATCAAATGAACTCTATTTGATTTTCAACATTAGTGTAGTTAGCATATTAATTCTGTTTCATTTTATAAAATTGGGGGTACTTTAGAGTTTGGAGCATAAATTTTAACTTATCACTCTTTATTTAAGTAATGTGATATTATTTTATGCATAGTATAAGAACATTATAAAGTACACTTTTTCTGAAGCTTCTGTTCTGTTCCATTGGTCTATATATCTGTGTTGGTACCAGTACCATCCTGTTTTGGTTACTGTAGTCTTGTACTATAGTTTGAAGTCAGGTAGCGAGATGCCTCCAGCTTTGTCACCACACAACTGCAAGCACCTGATCTTTGAAAAACCTGACAAAAACAAGCAATGTAAAAGGATTCCCTATTTAATAAACGGTGTTGGCAAAACTGGCTAATCATATGCAGAAAACTGAAACTGGACTCCTTCCTTACACCTTATACAAAAGTTAACTCAAGATGGATTAAAGACTTAAATGTAAGACCTAAAACCATTAAAACTCTAGAAGAAACTCCTAGGCAATGCCATTAAGGACATAGGCATGGGCGAAGGCTTTATGATTAAAACATCAAAAGCAACTGCAACAAAAGCCAAAATTGACAAATGGTATCTAATTAAACTAAAGAGCTTCTGCACAGCAAAAGAAACTATCATCAGAGTGAACAGGCAACCTACAGAATGGCAGAAAATTTTCGCAATCTATTATTCTGACAAAGGGCTAATATCCAGAATCTACAAGGAACTTAAAAAAATTTACAAGAAGAAAAAACAAACAACCCCATCAAAAAGTGGGGGAAGGATATGAACAGACACTTCTCAAAAGAAAACATTCATATGGCCAACAAACATGAAAAAAAGCTCATCATCACTGGTCATTAGAGAAATGCAAATCAAAACCACAATGAGATACCATCTCACACCAGTTAGAACTGCAATCATTAAAAAGTCAGGAAACAGCAGATGCTGGAGAGGATGTGAAGAAATAGGAACACTTTTACAATGTGGGTGGGAGTGTAAACTAGTTTAACGCTTGCGGAAGACAGTGTGGTGATTCCTCAAGGATCTAGAACCAGAAATGCCATCTGACCCAGCAATCCCATTAATGGGTATATACCCAAAAGATTATAGATCATTCTACTATAAAGACACATGCACACGTATGTTTACTGTGGCACTATTTACAATAGCAAAGACTTGGAACCAACCCAAATGTCCATCAATGATAGACTGGATAAAGAAAATGTGGCACATATACACCATGGAATACTATGCAGGCATAAAAAAGGATGAGTTCCTGTCCTTTGCAGGGACATGGATGAAGCTGGAAACCATCATTCTCAGCAAACTAACACAAGAACAGAAAACCAAACCCCTGTGTTCTCACTCATAAGTGGGAGTTGAACAATGAGAACACATGGACACAGGGAAGGGAACATCACACACCAGGGCCTGTCGGGCCGTGAAAGGGTTGGTGGGGGGATAGCATTAGGAGAAATACCTAATGTAGATGATGAGTTGATAGGTGCAGCAAACCACCATGGCACATGTATACCTATGTAACAACCTGCACGTTCTGCACATGTATCCCAGAACTTAAAGTACAATAATAATAAAAGAAAGAGTACTGATAACTAATCTGAAAAAAAAATAAGTAGACTTTAATTTCTTATTCCCAGCCCTTGTGCTACTGTTCTCAATCATTTATATAACTTACGTGTTGAAAGTAGTGAAATGTTTCAATATATTTTCTTTAAAGTTTCAGTGCTTATTTAACCTAGTTATAATACAACATCTTACATTTACAAATATTATCTTTTTCAGTAGTTTTTATTCCTTTGTAAAAATGTAGATTTCCATTGTTTGTAATTTTTCTTCAATGTGAAAAAGTTTCTTTAACTTATACAGTAAGTTGACTTATGAGAAATTCTTTCAGTTTTTCTAAGTCTAAAGATATTTTTTATTTTGTTTTTATTTTAAAACATATTCATTCCAAATATTGACTTAAAATTTTAGGTTGATGGCATTGGTTTTGTTTTCTTTCTTTCTTACTTTTTTTTTTTTTTTTAACTAGTTTACAGATGTTTACTCCACTATCATCTGGCTCGGATTTTATCTGATGAAAGTCTGTTGTTCTTCCAATTATTGTTCTTGTGTGTACACTGTCTATCTTTTTTCTATGGTAGCTTTTACATTTCTCTCTATTACCAGTTTGAAGCAATTTCGCTATAATTTGTTCTGATGTAATTTTTTTTCAACAAAGTTTCTTATGCATGGGGTTTGCTAAGGTTTTTGGATTTGTTGGTTAATATTTTCAACAAACTTGGAATAGTTTGAGCTACTAATTTTCAAATCTATTTTTTAGTCACACCCCTTTTCTTCACCTTTGGAGTTCCAAATTATACATGTATTAGGCCCCTGGAAATCACCTCACTACGCACTGATGCTCTGTTAATTTGATTAAAACATTTATCCCTCTGCTTTTCATTTTTAACAGTCTGTTGGTATTTCATAGGTTTGGTAATCTTTTCCTACTATTTATCCCATTCAGTACTTTTCATCTCAGGCATTCTGTTATTTATTTCTAGAAGTTCATTTTGGGTCCTTTTTATAACTTCCATGTATCTACCTCACATGTGCAGTGTTCTCTCTAGCTTTTTGCGCAAGCAGAATAGTTATGATTGTTTGAATGTCCTTACCTACTAATTTAACATCTGCTACTTCTGGGTCAGTTTTGACTGATTAATTTTTTTCTCTCTATTTTTTTTTCTTCTTGGCATGTATGGTAATTTTTAATTGGATACCAGAAATTGTGAATTTTACCTTGATAAGCACCTTACATTTTTTCTATAAATATTTTTGATAGGGTGTGTGTGTGTGTGTGTGTGTGTGTGTGTGTGTGTGTGTCTGTTCTTGGACATAGTTAATGTACTTGGAAGTAGTTGATCTTTTCAAAGCTAGATTGTAAATTTTGTTAGTTGCAACCACAGCAACTTTAGTCTACATCTGATTTTCCTCACTAACAAAACAAGATCTTTCCTGATTGTCCAATGCCCCATTAATTGTGAGTTTTTCCACTCTTCATGTCAGGGATCTGAATAATTCCCTCAGCATATGAGCTCTTGAGTTTGTTCTACCTGTTCCATTCTGGTGCTTTTTTCTTGAGCCTTCTGTAGTTTTCTCATACATGTTCACTGATCAGTACTCAGTGAAGAATTGAGAACCTTCTGAAAATTTTGAAAGCTGTCGCACTTTTATCTCTTTCTCTCTGAGCAGCTCTCTCATATTTGCAAATTAATCCCTCTGTGTGGCTGTCACCTATACACTACTTAAAACTTTTTAAAAAATTACCTGAAAATTATACTTTTCTTGAACTACTCAAACTTTTAATTATATCTCTTCAACTACAGAAGACTTCCGGGATCTCTGGGTTCCTCCTCACTGCATTGTAGCCTGAAAAATCTGTACAGGCAGTAAGCTAAGTCTTTCACTTACTTTGCATCTTTAAGAGATCACTGTCCTCTGCTGCAATTGAAACAATCAACAAAGTGAAAAGACAACCAAGAGAATGGGAGAAAATACTTGTAAACTACCCATCTGACAAGAGATTAATAACTGGAATATACAAGGAGCTCAAACCACTCTATGGGAAAAAATCTAATAATCCAATTAAAAATGTGCAAAAGATTTAAATAGACATTTCTCAAAAGAACACATACAAATGGAAAACAGGTATATGAAAAGATGCTCAACATCATTAATCAGCAGAGAAATGCAAATCAAAACTCCAATGAGATATTACCTTACCCCAGTTAAAGTGGCTTTTATCTTTTAAAAAAAGCAGTAATTTTATCTTAAAAAAAAAAAAGCAATAACAAATGCCAGCAAGGAATTGGAAAAAAAACTAGAGCCCTTTTACACTGTTGGTGGGAATGTAAATTTGTACAACTGCTATGGGAAACAGTATGAAGTTTTCTCAAAAAACTAAAAGTAGAACTACCATATGATCCAACGCTACTACTGCTAGGTTTATATCCAAAAGAAAGAAAATCGGTACATAAAAAGATATCTTCACTCCCATTATTGCAGCACTATTCGCAATAGACAAGGTTTAGAAGAAATCTAAGTGTCCATCAACAGATGAATACATAAAGAAAATGTGACACAAAAGCACAATGGAATACTACTTACCCATATAAAAGAATGAGATTCTGTCGTTTTCAACAACATGGTTGGAATTGGAGGATATTATTTTAAGTGAAAGAGGCCAGGCACAAAAAGACAAGCTTCACATGATCCCACCTATTTCTGGGATCTAAAAATTAAAACAATTGAACACATGGAGATAGAGAGTGGAATGATAGTTACCAGGGGCTTGGAAGGGTAGTGGGTTGTGGGGGAAATGAGGATGGTTAATGAGTATCAAAATATAGTTAGATAGAATTAATAAGATCTAGTATTTAATAGCACAACAGGAAGGTTAGAGTCAACAAGAATTTATTGCTCATTTAAAAATAACAAAAAGAGAATGTTTTTAACACAAAGAAATGGTAAATGCTTGAGGTAATAGATACTCTGTGTGATTACTACACGTTGCATGCATGTATCAAAATATCTTATGTGCTCCATAGATATATACACCTGTTATGTACCCATAAACAATTTTAAAAATTGTATGTGGTTAGGCATTATTTCTGAGTTCCACTCTAATTGACATTTTCCAATGTCATTTCACAGTGCCTTGGAAATATGACCTATTGAATGTCTACTTTCGTGAGGTTAGTGACATAATTTTAGGTTTAAATATCCAAAATTTCAAATCTTTTTCTCTGGAATGTTAAAATAATGTGTATGTGCTGTTTACTGGCTAAAAGTGCTATCCATTTGGTCATCTAATCAAACTTTCTAAAAAAGTTATTTTACAACTTTTATGTCAATTTATTTGTTGTATATTAAGAACAGTTTATTTCTAACAGTTTTATGTCACCTAATACCATTTTCAATGTTTCAGTTTCTCACTTCATAAATCTTTGTGTTGTACCTTTTAATCTCATAGATATTAAATATATATGGACAAATACTTGGAAAAAATATATAACTAAATATTTAACACTACTATTTATTTTACTTTAGTTTCCTTACTTCCACTACACCTTAAGAGTTGACTAAAACTACATTTGTTTTAGTTATAAGAACACCTTTAACTTAATACTACGTGTTGAAATTAGAAACAAACACCATTTAATCAAATTTATGCAAATAACTTTTATATCTGATTATAACAACACATTATGATATTTTACTAAATTTGTCCACTAAAGTAATGATCTGCTATGAAGCTTTAAGAAATGTTTATTGCCTTACTATAATTAAAAGCACATGTGCTCCATATTTTTCACAAAGTTTGAGTTGTAACGTGATTAAACACATTGCATGATTCCTATAAGGAGGATATATTTTTCTTATCTGAAAATTACTATATTTAGTCTCTCACTGTATAAATGAATGAAATAAATTTTGCTTCTGGAGGTTCAGAAAATACAAATCATCCAATTTATAGTGGACTTCTCTATGAAAAATTAGATTTAAAATGCATTTAGTCTCCAAATTAATGAGTTTGGCTATCATCCAGGTTAATTACCACATAGACTCACCCATTTGCTTAGCAAATTTCAAGATGGCTGCATGTAAAGTCAATAAGAGGATCTTAAGAGGCTGGTGAAATGTAAGCAATGAAAAAATAGTTAATAATCAAAATGTACTTTTTAGAAGGTGAAAATTGCCTTTATAGCAATTAATTAAATAGTAATTAAACAAACTGTTTATTTCTTATTTCTTGTCATGTACACAGCAATACCTTGCCCATCAACTTCAAACAAACGGTTTAGCTCAGATCACCTCTGTGAGGTACAATGTAATATGACAGTTGAGCCTATTATCAAACACTCATTATTAGTGTTGTGCTTGGGAAAATGATGACCCTGTAAAGATGTTCACATCCTATCCCTGGAATCCATGAATGTGTTCTCTTATATGGAAAAGGATAACTAAGTTTCAGATGAATTTAAATTTGCTAATTAGCTGAAGTAAAAATTGGGAGTTTTCTCTGGATTATGCAGGTTGGCCCAGTGTATTCCAAGGGTCCCTAAAAGTGGAAGAGGGAGAGAGAGGAGATCAGAGTGTTGTGATGTAAGAAAAGGACTCAATTTTCTGCTTCTGGCTTTGATGACAGAGGAAGGGGGCCAAGGAATGTAGGTGGCCTCTAGTAGCTGAAAAGGACAAAGAAACACATTCTTTTATAGCATCTCTTGAAAGAACTCAGCCCTGTTGACACCTTGATTTTAGCTCACTGAGACCCATTTTGGACCTCTAATATCAAAAATTGTAAGGTAATTTATTTATGTTGTCTTAAGTCCCTAAGTTTGTGACAATTTCTTGTAGGAATAACAGGGTTTTAATAAAGATGCTACACATTAAATAAATTGAAAACACCTCCATGGTCTGTAGTATAGGAAAAAATGCCTAAAAGTAGTGGCTGCTTTGATGGCTTATCCTAAATTTTTGCTCAATATAACGTTAGAAATATTATCTTTAAAATCATTAGATACATACATATATTCTTCCAAGAATATCAACAAAGCTGTCTTAGGACATCTTTCCTGGTTTGGTATCAATAGTTCAATTTTAGCTCTTTGTTTTCCTTAGATCAATAACAAAAATCTCTTTCAATTTCCACTTGACACATACTAAATTGGTGTGACTCTAATTGCCATTTGGAATGCATTAAGTAATTTTCCAATGAGGTCCCACATATGCCATTCCCATTATTTGTTCTGCATATGAGCTATAAATAGAGTATTTTGAAGGAACTCAGTCATGCAATTTACTTATAACACCTCTGGGCACATAATAAAATGTTAAGCATATATCTAAAGAAAACAAATTCATTTTTATTATTGTATTACTATAACAAGACTAGGGGACATGCAGTAAAATGTGTAAAGAAAACAAACCATTTGAAGCTAAAGCAATATTGGCGATCAAATGGAGATCAATTTGAAGCAAGGCTGTTATAAGAAATTATAGAAGTCATTAGAGAAATGTAAGTGTCCATATAGATATTTTATATAGAACATTGTTTTCAACATTATTTGCTAAGACCGCTGTTTTTTTTTTTTAAGTTTTTGTTAAATTTGTCCCATGGTACACTGGCCAGCTCTTCAGAATGCTACAACTAGAAAGAAATCTGAAGACATAAACCTGATGAGGTTAGTGCTAATGCATTTTGAAAATACATTGAATTCTCCATAGTTTAAGCATAGTTGGGCAATATTTTTTCATTTTAAATATTAATGAAGACTTGAGAAAACTAGGAAATATTTTTAAAGCTTTGTTAGATCATTGAACCACTTTCAGCCAGAAACTGTACAAAACTGAAATAATCTGCTTTGTATTTTATGATACCACCATGTTACTCCTGTAATTTACAGATTTACAGTGCTGTAATTAAAAGACATTGAGATTAAACCCAATAACCTAATCTAAATGTTCACTACAATAATTCAAAAAAAGTTACAGTGATGCCAGCTTGCCTAAAACCAAACAAATATCATTCTGCTCAAGTTCCTATTTTTCTTTAATTCTTGATTTATATTTAATAAGATATGCAAACTTTATCCATTAATTTTTTTGTTATTTTTAAGCTGTGTCAGCATTGTCTTTTGTAGTTGGTGTGAAGTACTAGCAGAAAGTAGTTATTTTTATAATTACCACTTCATTTGACGAAACAAAATATTTTTAATAAATGAAAATTATATTTTTTTAATTTTATGTTTTATTTTAGATGATTATACTGCTTTTAGAACTAATTTTTCTTACCAAAATATATTTGGTTTGCTGCCAGTATTTTTAACAGTCAATAGGGTTTATCGTTCCTCTTTTGACTAACCAATACATCATCACTTTTGGCTGGGTATCATTTATTTATAAACTAGAAAATCATATCCTGAGGCACAGTATCACAGGAACTTTTAAGATTTAAATGACAGAAATGGTAGGAACAAGAGGGGATGAAAAACTAAAACCACTGAATGAGAATTTCCATTTTATGAATATATTAAACTGTCATTTTCAAGTCCCTTTGATGTTCACTATCACTTATCAACCATATTATCAATTTGAGATTTTTATTTAGAACGGCTCTGCTAACATGATTTCAAATGAAATTTTGAAGTAAAAAAAATTTCTGTATACATTTTATTGTCAAATACAACTCTTTTAACAAGAGATAGAAACAGAATCTTCCCTATAATATGATTTTGTCTACGTGTCCATAATATTGGCCTAATGACTGTGGAAAACATCCTTTTCTACATCTAGAGCTCCCCTCTTCGAGTGAAATACAAAATGAATCTGCTTCATCTTAAATAATCTGAAAACAACTTTTAGAAAATCAGTGAAATAACAAATGGGAAAGCCGGCTGGCAATTAAATATGTATCAAAAATGTAATTAACTCTGAATTTATGAGTTTTATTTCAACCTCTGATTCTTCAACTATACATGTATTTGTTAAGCAAATATATATTGACTTTTTTAGGTGCTTGGGATATAAGTAGAATAGATACAGATTTTTCTCTCATAGAGTTTATATTCTATTTGTGGAAAGAATTGTATAGGCAGGTGGGTTGGTAAGTAGGCACAGAGGTAGATAGGTAGGTAGATTAGATGATAAATATATACATGATAGATGATAGATAGATACATTTCTCTATATGATAAATAAAACAGTGAAAGAGGAGAGTGACAGAGCAGTTAAGTAAAGTCTCTTTAAGGATAAATTTTATTGACACTAGGACAATGAGTACCAGGAAGGGAACCAAGACTCTGGGAAATGAGCTTTTGGGATAGAGGGAACAGGAAGTGAAAGCTTGAGACAGAAAGTTTCTATAGAAAATGGTCAAAAAAGGCTCATGAGGCTAGCATGTGATCAGGGCTTACATTTAGTCTTAAGTGTGATTAGAGAGCTATTAACTAAGGCAACCTGATTTGAGGTTTTGCAAAGAATATTAAACTCAATTATAAGTGTATAAAAGTATCTGGAAATAACAGTTTTCAATAAATATTAGGTTTTCTCCTACTCTCCAAAACTTATGTTTAAAATATTTAAAATAAGCAGTTTTGAAGAATAAAAGTAGCATCATAAGCATTGGAGATAAACAAATCTGGTTTAGACTCTTTGCTCTGACACCTATTAAGTATGTGATTGAGGCTGACAGTTATTAAAAGCCACTTCAAGCAGCTTTTGTCTCTCCTCAAAATCAGAATTGCTTCTACAATTAAGTAGGACATTTCCCCACTTACCTTACCAAAAATGAGGGTTAAATATAACATATAACAGGCATATTATATAAATAGAATATAAACATTGAACACTCAAAATATTAATATATCATAAAAATAACATTATATATCAGTATAATCATAATGGTAATAGTCTCATAATTGAGGAGATCCCTAAAGCAAGATACATGTTGGTAAAAATTAATATCAACACTGAAATGAGTAAAACTTTGCTTTACCATGCTCTCTTTGTTCAGAGAAAATATAGAAAGCCAGAATTAGGCTACTCTTTTAATGAAGCTACTCTCTTATAAATATTTCTAATCCTATGACTTTCATAAAGATGAAATTTATTTAGCTCAATTTGCATTGATTTCACCTATCTAGGCTGATTTCACCTATCTAGGCTGATTTCAAATTAGCCCTGGTATACTATGTATAATGTTAACATATTTTGTGCATAGATATTTGTTTTATATAAATATTATGACTCTGTGCTACCAGATATACTATCACTAAAGTAATTAAAATGAATTAAAAGAAGTAGGAAAAAGTCTGATTTTTCCCTAGGTCCATCTGGAAGTTTTTAAGCTTCTATAACGCTACTCAGCTCCACAGCATCTAAGAAATTTAGAATCAGCTTCAGGTTAATATTTTTCATTTCTGGTGTTGTAGCCTCAACTCTGTCTCAAAAATTTTGTCAAAAATTTTAAATGTCAACGACAGGTGGACATAATTGTCTGTCTTTCTTTTCTATTTAATTTGGATATTTATTATAGTTATACTGTATATTTACTACTACTTGAGAAAGAAGCAGGGTGAATAATTTTTGTTTTGTTTTGTTTTGGGATTATTGAATACATTGGAGAGGACTGAATATTATTGCAAATCTTAGATTTGAGTTGTTTGCAGTAAATGCAGAGACTTGGATTTTTCCACTTGGAAAACAGAGATGTATATTTCATGTGTGAAAATAAGAGAGAATATAATCAACCAAAGAAGATTGTAGACAACACAAGTGAGGTGCAACCCAATCTCATTTCCTCTCCCTTGGTCTTCAGGATGACTACTTTTCCTAACTTTTTGTTAGTTAAGGTGGCTACACTCTGAATTTGTGGCAATGCAATGAGACAGTTATGTGTCTCACTTTTAGCACTGTCCCTGAAAATCTGTTACAAGACCCTCAAGGTTTTCTTCCTTTCCTTTTCCTATAGCTGAAATATTCATAGATCATGAAGCCACAGAATGGAAGAGGCCTTGATCATCTAATCACAGCTTGGAGGGTAGCTTAGACAAGAGGGCCATCCAACCAACATTGCGATTTATAGAAATAAGAAGTTAACTGATAAAGACACATGCACAAATATGTTTATTGCAGCACTGTTCACAATAGCAAAGACTTGGAGCTAACCCAAATGCCCGTCAATGAAAAACTGGATAAAGAAAATTTGGCACATACACACCATGGAATACTATGCAGCCATAAAAAAGGATGAGTTCATGTCCTTCGCAGGGACATGGATGAAGCTGGAAACCATCATTCTCAATAAACTAACACAGGAACACAAAACCAAGCACTGCATGTTCTCATTCATAAGTGGGAGTTGAACAATGAGAACACATGGGCAAAGGGAGGGAACATCACATACTGGGGCCTGTCGGGGGTTGGGGGGGCTAGGGAAGGGATAACATTAGGAGAAATATCTAATGTAGATGATGGGTTGATGGGTGCAGCAAACCACCATGGCACGTGTATACCTATGTAACAAACCTGCATGTTCTGCACATCTACCCTAGAACTTAAAGTATAATTAAAAAAAAAAGAAGTTAAATGACTTTTTATGTCTGTGATACTTTGAAGCGTATTTATAAAAATAATTTCCTCAATAGTTGAAAAAAAATACAAAACCCCAGCTTCCAAGAAGGCATGTATGATACATAAATTTTT
Source organism: Pongo abelii (assembly GCF_028885655.2). Classification (NCBI taxonomy): domain Eukaryota; kingdom Metazoa; phylum Chordata; class Mammalia; order Primates; family Hominidae; genus Pongo; species Pongo abelii. The sequence goes on from NC_071988.2 coordinate 28,483,796, forward strand.
CATTTATGTATGCAGAGTGTCTTCCAAGATTCCTGCCTCACAGTGGGTGCTCAACCAATTTATGACCAACATACGGACTAACTGGTAAACTGAATAGATGGATGTCTAGAAAGCTAGAAAATATACATCAAATAAAATAAAAGTCATCCCAGTATACTATGGCTTCTTTCTGATGTAGGTTTAGGCATAGCATAATTTATCTTTTATCAACAAAAATATGACAATAAAATCAAAGATATACAGGGTCCTTGTTCTATATTAGTTTGCTATTGGTGTATCAATTTGATATAACAATTTCTACAAACTTGGTGGCTTCGGATAACACAAACTTATTTTTTAAATAGTGCTGTAGGTCAGAAGTCTGACATGAATCTCATTGAGCTAAAATCAAAGTGTCAACAGGGCGGAGTTTCTTCCGGAGATTCTTGAGAAGAATTTGTTTCCTTGTACTTTCCAGGTTCCAGAGGCCACCTGCATTCCTTGACTCATGGCTTCCTCTATCTTCAAAGCCAGCAATAGTATATTGAGTCCTCATATCACTCTGACCCCTTCTTCTTCCTTCCTCTTCCACTTTAAGAAGCCTAGGAGTACATTGGGCCAAACTCCATAATCTCCTTATTTTAAGATTAGCAGATTAGCAAATTTAATTTTATCTACAAACTTAATTATTCTTTTCCATGTAAAGTAATATATCCACAGGTTCCAGGGATTAGGGTGTGGACATCATTAGGGGCCCATTATTCTGTCAACCAAAGTTCTTTTATGTATAAATAACAGTTTATTATAATCAATGAAATTGACAAAATACCACAATTGACAATCATCATAAGAAGCCATAAATTTCCAAAGGATAAATTAATTTAATTTTATTGATGTTTATTCCCGAATAGATCATAAAAGGGAGGTATTGACCAAGTTAAAGAGATAAAGCACTGAAATACTCACTCTGCTTCATACTTATTTCAAACATATTCGAGATCACCCTGTCTTATGTAGGATCAGAGTAGTTAATGAATTTCCCCTCTATTCTTGATTGATATCCTACCTATTTTCTACTATATATTTATGCAATTAAAACAGCTGAAATAGTCTCTTCTTGGAGGCTGCAATGTGCCTTTGTAAGGCAGGGGTTGATTTTGAGATGTTACAGTTTCTGTTGTAACAGCCTAGAAGTGTCTGGAGTAGCATCAGATTTCACATTTATTCTTGTTCACTCTGATACCTATTTATCTTGAGGCAAATGGGACATATTCTCTTTCACATTACCGACACTGTCAAAAAGCCAGATTATGAATGATCCTGCAGCTTTTGGTCTTCAATTCCCCAAATCTCATGTTATTACTATGTCTTTTTTTTTTTTTTTTTTTTTTTTTTTTTTACCCCTTGGAAGAAGATTGTCTCATACAGGAAAGCTACTTCAGGGTTCATAGTTAATAGTGTTTTTGACACAGGATATTTGAGTTTGCAAGCTAGACTCCATCCCACTTTTTTGTTATCTTTCTTAAGCATTTTTCTCACGAGTTCCTCTTGAAACAAAAAGAGTATCAATAATAATTTGTCATTCACCCATTGGTAAATTGATGCCTATCCTGGGAATTGTTGTTTTCTCTCCTTCAAGCACTGCTAATTTGCTTTGGTCTTGGCAACTCAATGCTTCAAATATTCTGTATCATATCCTTTTTCATCATGACCAAAGTCACTTGTTCATCTCTTTGAATAGTATTACTGGGACCACTGGATTTAAGGCTGAAGTGTGAGCTATTATTTTATCCTCTTAAGATATTCAATGCTTTTATCCTGATTGAAACTCAGGGTCTAAGGGGAATAAGAGAGGAATAGAACAATTGGAGGGGAAATGAGAATTAAATCTTAACTGGGCAAAGCCTCCAGAGAGCTTTAAGATAGAAATTCTACAGAAGGTATAAAACCTCCAGATGCATGAGCACCAAAATATCAGGAATGGGCAAGTGTCGTCTAACTTCCGCTTGAAGTCTCCTACTGCAAAAAACAAAACAACAACAACAAAAGAAACAGCAGATTTATATAAATGAGATCAGGTCTACAGAAAAATAACCCCCTAATGCACTTGTCAGATTCTTCATTGGAGAGCAGAGGGCCAAGTCTACTCCTGGGCAGAAAAATGTGGGGAAGGATGAAGAAGAATCAGTGCAAAGGCTAGGAATAAGGGAGGAACTAGAAAAAGAACAACTCACCCTTAATCAGAAAGTAGAAGCTGAAGGTAAACCAATTTGGAATTCCTATGAGAGATTTATTTCTGCCAGTAAAATTTTGAGCTCTGCCATGTTTTGTAATACAGGCTGGATATATTGTGTTTCTTTGAGTTGACAACCTGAGACAATTTGTGTATCAATTTGGTTTCTTCATGTTATCCTGTGCAGAAAACTAAACTGGGTCTTAATCCTGTAATTTGCAAATAATATTTATCTCAGAATATAGAGCTTTGGCTCACAAAGACTTACTTAGTTATGCGGGAGACTCAGCATTTCCTGGACATCTGACACTCTCAAATTTAGACTGCCCTAGTCTATTTTTAGAAATATACTCATTAGAAAGGATACTCTGGGAGACAATGTTAAGAAGAATAAAAGTCTTTTTTTTCCTCTCAGATTATTTTCTTGCATTATTATGTATTAAAATGCTGAGCTTAGCTATATACTCACACAAAATTGAACTTCCTATTGGCAAAGAGTTCATAACAGACCAGAATCATAGAAGGAAAATAATGCAAATAGAGAGTTTATTTTCACATCCCTAAAAAGTAAGTAATATGGCCTTATGTGGTGGCTCATGACTGTCATCCTAGCACTTTGGGAAGCCAAGTGGAGAGGATCACTTGATTCCAGGAGTTCGAGACCAGTCTGGACAACTTGGTGAAACCCCCTCTCTACAAAAATATACACACATTAGCTGGGTGTGTTGGTGCATCCCTGTGGTTACAGCTACTCGGGAGGCTGTGGTGGGAGTATCGCTTGAACCTGGAAGGCTGGGGTTGCAGTGAGCTGTGATCGTGCCACTGCATTCCACACTGGATGACAGAGCGAGAACCTGTCTCAAAAAAAAAAAAAAAAGGAATCTGCGATCTTTCTCAGTGATCACAGGTCTCAGAAACATCTTATTTCAAAGCCTCCATGAAAATACCCTTGAGTCTGTTATCACCAAATACCACTTCCAACCTGAGGTGGAAATATCACTCTTTACTTTTATTATTCTCATTTTTATTACAGGTTAGGGAGAAATACGATAGAAACAATGTTCTTTGAGACTCTACCATATAAGAAGCATAGTGGTATTCATAATAATTAACCTACACAATAATGCCATAATTTTGTGTATTATTATACCTACTTTAAAAATGAAGAAATATAGTGAGAAATTGGGTGATGTGTTCAAGAGTGGGAGCCAGGAATGAAAGTAGGTCAGACTGATTTTAAATTTGCACTTTCTCTATTATGCAATACTCTCTGCATGAACAATAAGTCTTCCCTCAGTCACATTTTACTCAACTGTTCATTGTTTTTCCCACATACATGTACACATTCCCTTGGAAATGGAAAGGATATTTCCATTTTGGAGGTAGCATTTTGGCCCCTTCAGTGACTTCAAAAGATAATCAATTTGGATCTTCCATAAATTGGAAATGTCCCTATGAGATTAACATTAGTCATTAGTCAATCCCAAATCAAGTGTGGGAATATAGTTCTTTGATTTTTTTTGGCTTAATATTCCTTTTAAAATTTAAAAATACAATGTATATCACACCTATTGTATATGCACATATATACACATATATATGCTTACATGTGTTTTCTTACATATGTAACATATATGATCTATAATGTTATTTAATTGTATAAATACCCTATTTATATAATTGATTTGTACAGTTCAGAATAGCAAAAAAAGTCAAATCTATATGCTGATCTCCTTAATTAAGAAATAGTATCTTTTAATACTATTCAAAGTATATTTGAAGAACTGAGAACATCACAAATGCCAACCTCAAATCTGGATGGTAACCACAAATCTGGATTTAATGTAAATCATTGCTTTCTTTCCTTTAAAGTTTTATCATATATGTAAATACACCTCAAAAGCCATAATGCTCAATATCAGGCAATTTAATTTTATAAAAATTGATCATATATGAATTCATCTCAAACTGTCTTTTCTCTCAAAATTTCATTGGTGAGATTCATTATGTTTATGGTTGTGGTTTGAACTTATGCATTTTAGTGCTTTGTAATAATACTTGTTCAGAAATAGAATAATTCATTTATCCATTCTCCTGTCTGTGGTATGTTCTACGATTTTATTATTCAAAAAAATCTGCTTTTTTTCTTAGTCATTTCCCATGAAAGATAGATGCGAGAATTTTCCCTGTGTATTTATTCCAAAGTGAAATCATTGACTATTAAATGACAAGCGCATATTCAGTTTTTACAAGTAATGCTAAATTTGTTTACCAAAATGGATATACCAATTTACATTGCATCTAGGGGCCTATAAGAATCCCCACTGAATCACTGACCTGTCAAAACCTGATATAGCCATATTTTTCCACAAAAACTTGTAAAATGTCATTTCATTGTCTTTTAAAATTGCATTTTCATGATGAATGAGTTGACCGTGTTTAACTCTGCTTATTGACCAATGTAGCCCACTTCTTTGAAATTCCTGAGTCTTTTGTGTTTTTCCCTACTGATATCCATATTTCTTAATGATTTGTAATGGTTATTTTTATACTGTGAATATTATCACTCTATTGTTTTGCAGATGTCTTCTCTGAGTATAATTTGGTGGCTACCAGTTCTTCATTTTGATAATATCTAACATTTATTTAGTTTTTTGGTTCCTCCTTAGGAAATGCTTATCTGTCTAAAGGTAACAATAATATTAACTTATGGTTTATTAGAACATCTAATTGCTGCCTTCACAATTACTTTGTGCATTTAGAATAGAATTTTGTTTACGGTATGAGATAGGGGTTTAATTTTATTTTTGTTTGCATACAGATCCATCAATTATCAGCACTTACCTGTCCTATTTTCCATTCATACACTATACTGTAATATCTGTGTCATAATATGGGTTCTTATAAATAAAGTACTGTTTCTAAGTTATCTCTTGTTAACAGTTTGGAATAATGTTCTGGAACATTGGCCTATGCCTGTGTCAGTTACACTTGTCTTAATTATTGAAGCTTTTTTGATAAATATGGTGCTTTTTAAGCAAGACTCTTGCTATTTCCCAATAGTGCCTTAGCAATTCTTGACCTTTTTAAAGTGCTTTTTAGTATCAACTTGTGCAGTTTCATTATGAAACACATTTTTTTTACTACAACTGCATTCAAACTATAGATAAATTTGGAGAAAATTAATAAATTTTTGATATTAAGTATTTCTATTGTGGACATTATATGCCTTATCCTCTACAGAACACATTTTAAGACTATTTGAAATTTTTTATAGTTTGTTCACAATTTTCTAGAACTTATTTTATTGGTTTTATTGTTAGGTGTCATATATTTGTAATTGCAATTTTAATCAGTATCTTGCTTTTTAAATGATGCTATCTGACTTTGTTGCTGGTGCTTTTGAATAGTAATCATACCATGAACAAATCTGTTTTGCTTCTTCTTTCTAATACATATACTTTCTATTTTTATGTTTTGATTTATTACACAGGTTAGATTATCAAGGATTATATTTGTGAAGTGGAAAATTGTAGACTATAGAAAAAAAGCCACACAAAAGAGACAGTAAAATGGATAAGTGAACATGAATAATTTCAATACAACTTTATATCTTGAAATTCAATTTTTTTTATTTGTTTGTTTATTTATTTTGAGATGGAGGCTCACTCTGTCACCCAGGCTAGAGAGCAGTGGCAGGATCTCTGCTCACTGCAACCTCCGCCTCCCAGGTTCAAGAAATTCTCCTGCCTCAGCCTCCTGAGTAGCTGAGATTACAGGCACCGGTCACCACACCTGGCTAATTTTTGTATTTTTAGTAGAGACAGGGTTTCGCCATGTTGGCCAGGCTAGTCTTGAACTCCTGACCTCAAGTGATCCACCCACCTTTGCCTCCCAAAGTGGTAGGATTACAGGCGTGATCCACTGCACCCAGTCTAAAATCTTAAATGTTATAAAAATTAGAAGTTTTTTCAAAAATGTTAAAAATCTAGAAATAAATTAGATCATTTTCACAAACATAAGGTAAATGAGAAAGAGATTCAGTTAAATCATAATAAAATTTTTTACTGCTTTTTAAGAATTTTCACTCCTTGATTAATGCTGTTTATAAATTTCCAAGATCAATAAACTAACAAAAGTACACACATCCATGTTAAAATTGTAAGATAATTAGTGAATAAATAGGATGTTATGGATAATGTTCTGTCATCTTGAGAAAGAAATGAAGAAAAGAAGATTATTGAACAAAGAAAACTAGCAAAAGATAAAGAAAATTAAACCAGTGAATTAGAAAAAAATAGAATATAATTTTAAAATAATGAAGGGAAATAAGAAATCATATAAAATATATTGAAAAAAAGACCAGATATTAAATTATCACAATATATTTTATTTCTTTTAATTTCATTATTAAACAAAAGAGATTCTTAGATTGGACCAATAATATACACCTAGGTTGTAGAATACTGTATATTAAGTCATTAATATATGACATAAAAAAACTCTCAAAGAATAAAAAGGCAGCATGTCACAAAATAATAAATACAATGTGACTCCAATTATAGAATAAATGTGACTATGTGTATATTTAAGCATTGCATACAAAGTAGATTTTAAAACTTCTTGGCCAGGCATGGTGGCTCACAACTGTAATCCCAGCAGTTTGGGAGGCCAAGAGGGGCAGATCTCTTGAGCTCAGGAGTTTGAGACTACCCAGCCTGGGTAACATGGTGAGATGCCTTTTATTTATAAAAAATAAATAAAAAGACTTCTGGAAAAATTTATTCCAAAGTGCTGTAATTATTTTGTTAATAGTGTACCTAGAAAAAGGGTTAATTTAAAAAAATCAGCTTTTATGCTATATGCTTCTCTACTACTTGGGAATCTAAAAAATAGAATACATTTCATGTGTGATATATAAAATTAAATTTTATAAACATAATATATTTCATATTTCATGTGTAGTTCACATACTTAAAATTTTAAAGTGATAAATATTATTTATGATATCTGAATTTAAATTTTTCCGTGTTGCCATTAACTTGTCTGCATATTATTTTGTTCCTGGAATTATGTATTAATTTCATTCCTCTTTATTGCTTTTACTTGACCTTTATACCTGTGTTCAACAGAATATCATAAACACAGTCTTTGGACCAGCTCTATTAGGAAACTTTTTCATAGTACTTCTTAAAAATGTAGATCACTGAAGCCCACCTCCTGTCTACAGAATCAAAATCTCTGTGTCGAAGTCCCAGGGGTATCGATTTTAGCACTATCCTGTGTCTGATGTGTATTAAATTTTGATAATCATTTCTCTCAACCTAAAATGCACATTAGATGCTTTTTCCCACTGCCACTAAATACTATGATGACGGCTTACCTTCTGAGATTTTAACTCAGTAGTTCTGCCATGGCAACTGGATATGTGTATCTTTAAAGAGTTGTCCTAGCAATTGTGTTGTTTATCCTTTAGCGTATGAACCATGTAGTGGAAATCTATCACTGGGACTAACATCCCAACTTATCTTTTAACAACTTGGCTAGTTTCACATTAAGAGTCCTAGCTTTACAAAACAGAATTTTAACCAACAACATTTTGTTGTTAATTTTATATGTTATCTCATGTAATACTCAGAACTATCTGTTAAATGTTTAATATTATTAATAGTATTCTCTTCCTATATGAAAATCAGAGTGTTTGGTGAAAATGAAATGACCTTTAAATTTACATATGTGCATTCAGCACATATTTCTTATGTTTATTATTTTATAGACATTATTGAAGATATTGGATCACAGATAAGAATCAGACAAAGTCACCCGAGGTCGGGAGTTCAACACCTGTCTTGCCAACATGGCGAAACCCTGTCTCTATAAAAATACAAAAATTAGCTGGGCAATATGGTGAAACCCCATCTCTACTAAAAATACAATAATTAGCCAGTTGTAGTGGCACACACCTGTAATCCCAGCTACTTGGGAGGCTGAAGCAGGAGAATTGCTTGAACCTAGGAGGCAGAATTTGCAGTGAGCCAAGATTAAGCCACTATACTCCAGCCTGGGTGACAGAGCAAGACTCTATCTCAAAAAGAAAAAAAAAAAATAAGAAAGAAACCACCTGATGTTAATGAAAGAATAAGGAATAGTACTGAAGAAAAGAAGTGATCAGATCAGGAGGTAAAATCTTAAGGGCATATGGTAGACTATCCCACTATCCCAAGAGTTGGAAGATGATAGACAAGGAGACGGTAACTAGACAGTTTAGCTTGTGACACAAGATTCCAGGTTGTGAATATATAAGGAGAATAGAAATATGGTTTAAAAATGGCAAAGAAGATTAAGGAACCTACCTACTCCAACCCCAGGCCTAGTTGTCTAGCAGACCCCACGTGACACAGATGCACCAATCACAGAGTTTGCAGGAGAAACTCAATTTCACTTAGTATCAGAAGACGAAAAGAATTCTCAGAAGTGAATTTGAAGTTGCAGTGGATTTTGGCAATGAGTGAGATCCAAAGGGCACATATAGTTTTTAAAAGAAGTGATACTAGTACCAAAATATCCTGACTCTTACTCCATTGTTGTAAGAATGTTGCCTTGTTTCATTACTATTATAAATTAATGAGAAACTTATTTGTTTGTTTGTTTTTGTAAATAATCCTTAAAATGAACAAATGCCATTCAGCCAAAATTATTATATAATTGTAGTTATATAATTGAAGTACCACAACTTTGGTTTAATCTGCACCATTGTTATTAAATAAATAAAATGAAATATATCCAGCAAATCTGTTTAAGGAATTCAAACTCTGGAATCATGTATGGCAAGGAAAGAAGAAAAATGAAATAAGAATCCTTCATGTCAAATGATATGAAAGCTTCCTTGTCTGTGGTTACCTCAAGCTTCAGGGGGTATGAAAATATCCTGCCTCCTGTAAGCAGGGAAACTGCCACTGATTCTGCTGCTTCTTGCTATAACCGACACATCCTGCCTCACCTACAGTAATTGAGATATCAGACTGGATTCTCTCTATAAGCACAGTAGAACTGCCTGGTATCCTGCACATTATGGAAATCTTTCAGATAGTCAACTGGTGTTTCTATCTCAAGAAGCATCACAGATGCCCGGTTTCCTAAGATAGAAACTTCAGAGTCAATCTTGACTCCTGATGTCTCCCTCATCTTGCACAGCCAATCATTCACTTATTAATCCTTCCTCATAAATATCTCTTGAATCTGGCTTTTCCTGTCCATTTCCCCTGCCAGTGCCTTAGTTCAGGTCTTCATTATCTTTTCCCTGAAAGTTTTTGTAGTTTCCTGTATAGGCGAGTATCAGTTAATCTTCAGTTAATCTTTTGTTCTCTCAAGTCCATATTTCAGTGGAAATACAGTTGTCTTCTCAGAAAACTACTTCATTGCATGCAGATATCTGTTTTTATACAACTCATGTTGAACTACCAAAGATTGTACATGGAAGTGAGGTTAATTATTGAATATGTATTTTGCTTCCTAAATTCAGTTTTAAGCATCTCCATGGAGGGCTTACTTTACATATTTATTTTCTTTTCAATTTTGTTCACAGTGCCCAGTGCAAAGGGGAATGCAATTACATAAGTGCTTAATGCAGAACTGGACAGTGGATTGCTTTATTTTAGGCAGGATTTCAGCATTTTGAGAGAATGTCAGAGTTTTCTTTTCTTTTTTTTCTCTTTATTTTCTTGACAAGCTTCTCCTAAATCTTCTCTGGCATAGTTCTTGTACTTCCACTATTGTTGAAGATGCTAAGGACATAATTTGATTCTTCCAGTATTTTTTATTTATATAATTTATGAGGCGGAAATATGGAGCTACCCTAAAAATCCATTTGTGGTAAACTAGACATACACACTACAGATAATTGAAGAGTCCAGATTAATGCTGCAATCAGTATTCAGATATACTTATATTAATTAAGATGAGGCATTTCAGTAGGGCATTTTATTTAATGAAACACAAATAGGTATTAGTAGCCTGTCCAGCATCTAGTATATAACTCAATACTAAGCAGCCATTGTTTGCGTAGATGTACTGATTCAGGATTCTCAAAAGGAGATGGTTACAATACATTTTTGTTTCCATATGAAATAACATCTTTTTTTTTTACTATTTTACAGAACATGTTTATAATATAATATTTTGTGCAAATGTAATGGTACATTCATACTGAAAATTAATTGTTGATCTAGTCCTTTATACTGACAGGAGTTGCAAACTGATGGATTAAGATTACACTATAGTAGCAGATGTACCATTTGGATAGCAGCATAGAAAAAAGAAACATGTTCTTTTAAAAATTACTTATTCTCCTCCTGCTATTTGGCTTTTGGAGTTTAAGTAATAATTGAGTATATAATATGGCTTAAGATGATTATAACAGCCTTCAGTTAAATGTATGAAAAGAAAATAAATATTTCAAACTCTCTAAGATTGAATCTAACATTTTACCCTGCCATCTTTCATGTTATTAAACACCAGTAGGAACCAGTTTCATATCAACACTCTGTACATGAGCCCCATGAGGGAAACCTCATGGCTGGTGGTGCTGAGTTGGGCACTCAGTTGGGAAGTGTAGACTGCTGGGCTTCACTGTGCTCATTCAAGGCCTCCTTCATCCTGTGCAACATCAGGCTGAAGGCCCAGGATGCCTCCACCATCTTCTGGCTAAGGACCTGCACCTGCTGAAAGGGATGTGAAGTTCTGAGCTGGGGCTGCTCCATCAGCCTCCTGGTCCAACAACAGCAGGATGAAGTGAGCACTGGTAATTGGTCTCCTTGATGTCATCCCTGAATATGGAAATGTTGTGCTCTTAACACAAAGTTGTATTCCTGACTATGTGTATATAATTTACGCAAGAAAGAGTTTCTTCAAGGATATTGCAATAGGGGAGAAAGAGATCAGAACTCAGTCTGAATTCAACCCTACTGGAACAAAAGGTGAGGGAGTTCTTCCAAGCTGGAGTGAGGTGGGGGAATCTTAGTCCATCCTTTTACTTCCTGAAAAAAAAGTAAACTCTCTTACCTTCATGACAGAAAGCTGTTTGACAATTTGAATAAGGTTTCCACCAAGTTAGACTTCTACACTCCCAAAGATTCTGGAGGAGAGAGGCTGTGTCTTTCTCGTTGGTTACATTTCAAAGGAATGGCTCTCCATTCCTTGAGGAAGACAATTCTGGGCCATAAAACTGGGAGGTGGCTTTTAAAAAGATTTACATTTTAAAGGGGGAAAGAAATTACAAGGTTTCTAAAGTATATGCTCTAATAAAATGGAGATCAGATCTTAGAGTCAGGAAGAAGGTCTTCTAAATAGTGTCACACCAACGGAAACATTAATACCAAGTTCAGTAAAGCTGAAGAAAACTTTAAGGCTGTAGCTGTCTTGACACATATATATTCAGTTATGAGCTGCATAATGTCGTTTTATTAAACAAAGCACTGCATAGATGACAATGTTCCCATTAGTTTATAATGGAGCTGAAAAATTCCTGTTGCCTAGTGTCACAGTCATCCCAATGTGGTATTGCCACACTTTACTCACGTGTTTGTGGTGACGATGGTGTAAACAAACCCGTTGTGCTGCCAGTCTTAAAGTACAGCAAATACAATTATTTTCAGCACCAATACTTGATAAGGACAATAAATGACTATGTTACTTGTTTGTTTGTGTGTCTACTATACTACACTTTTTGTTATTATTTTAGAGTATACTCCTACTTATTAAAAAAGGTAACTGTGAAACAGGTCCTTCAGAAGATACTCTGGAAGAAGACATTGTTATCATAGGAGGTGACAGCTCCACGGTATTATCCCTAAAGATCCTCTAGTGGGACGACGTGTGGAGGTGAAAGACAGTGATACTTATCCTGCCTATGCCGAGGGTAATGTGTGTGTTTTTGTGTCTTAGTAATCTTTGTTCATAACAAAAAGTTTAAAAGTAAAAAGAAATTTTAATATATTAAAAACAGAAAAAAGCCTATAGAATAAGGATATAAAGAAAATATTTTTCTATAGCTGTACAATGAGTGTTTTAAGCTACTTGTTATACAAAAAATACTTAAAAAATTCAAAGTTTATGAAGTAAAAAACTGACAGGTTTTTTACTAAGGTTAATTTATTAATGAATGAAGAGAAAATATATTTTACAAATTAATGTAGCCTAAGTGTACAGTGTTTGTAAAGTCTACAACAATGTACAAAAATGTCCTAGGCCCTCACAGTCACTCACCACTCCTTCACTCACTCACCCAGAGAAACTTCTAGTCCTGCAACTTCCATTATGGTAAGTGCCCTATGGAAGTGTACCACTTTTTATCTTTTATGTTATATTTTTACTGTAAGTTTTCTATGTTTAGATATGTTTACTTACACAAATACTTAATATTATATTACAATTGCCTGCAATATTCAGCACAGTAATATGTTGTAAGATTTGTAGCCTAGGAACAATTGGCTATAGCATACAGCCTAAGCGTATGGTAGGTTAGCCCATCCTGGTTTGCGTAATTACACTATGATGTTTGCACAATGATAAAATTGCCTAAAGATGTATTTCTCAGAACATATTCCCATTGCTAAACAATGCATAACTACATAAATATTCATTAAGGACAGCGGGGTAGCAGGGTTAATTGTAAGATTCAATCTATACATAATGTTCTATTTATTTTGTGTGTTTTATTCCTTCCAGGACATTTCTTAATTAATGTGTGTGAAAACAACAACAATAACAACAAAACAAACAAATAAATTGAGGGGAAATCCTGGAGAAACATTATTAGGATTTACTTTAGGAATCTTTGTTCAAAAAAGTGACATGGTAAAGTAAAAGAAGCAACCTAAACCAAAAAAGAACCCTCCAAAAAACAAAACAAACAAACAAACAAACTCAAAACTTTCATTTGGGTACAGATAGACCTGAATCCTCTCTTTAAAATGTACTTTATGCAATTTGTGTAACATTAAGCAAATTGAGTGAGGTGGAGAAATCACCTCAAAATTAACTGTTGAGTTAATGTTCCACTAAATGGTTACTATAATTCAAGTTTCCAATTTTTAGAATATTAAATTTGTTTAAAAGAAAGACAAATTATAGAGTAAGTGAAATGTATAGGGAAGGTTAAGCATAAATGGTATTCAAACTAGTAACTTGTAATAAAGCAAATCATAGAATACGTTTAAAGTTATAGATAATGAATAATCAAGTAGATTGTGAAAAGAACAAGTAGCATGAAATTTAGCAACTTATAAGATATATAAGAGAGGGAATAAAATTAAGTTATGATGGAACAAACAAGTATAAGACTTTAAAATAGAAAGAGATAGAATGAATTGATGATGCCAGTTCTAAGCAACTAGCTATGTTATTCTTACATCAGCCACCTAATGATGACAGTGGAGTTTCATCATGGCCCCATGAGTAGCCTTCTCAGAAAATGCAGGAAAATCCCATAGCTCTTTAACAGCTAACTGGCGAGCTACATCTGTGGCCACCTCTCTTTCCCTTACCATACCTTCTATCTGTGAGTGCTCATGATCAAAACTTACCCATAATCCTATTAACCACATCATCGGCAGGGAAGGTTTGGATATGGCAGAGAAAGACCATACCTAAGAACCTTGCCTAACCTTGGATTGAGGTCCACACACTTGGCAACTATATTAAGTCAATTAGCATATCCCATCCATTTTCCCTGTCTCCTCACTATCTGCTTTACATTGAATTAATTAAACATCTATTTTGAGCATTTTAATTTGGTCTGTGAGTCTGCTCTTTCCTTTCAGGATAGCTTGTGAAGAGGTAGAAGTGCATCAAGGTCATTTTCCACATTGCAGTTATTGGACATAAAATACCCAGCACAGAGAATGGCCTATATTTGATGTTCAAGAAAGGACTTCTATTACTTATTCCTTAGATTTGTTATCTTACAGTCATACTCATATCTAGGTCAGTGACTCTTAACAAGGTGCAATCTTTCTCCCCATGGCATATTTGATAAGTGTCTGAAGACACTTTTGATTGTTATTAAAGAGGAGATACTACTGGCATTTAGTGGTAGAAATCAAGTTTGCTGTTAAACATTCTATGATGCTCAGGACAGTCCCCCAACACAAATAATCATCAAGTCCAAATGTCAATATTGGTGTGATTGAGAAGCCCTCATCTAGAATAATGATGTTCCACCCTCATCAAAAATTTTGAGACCATAAATTCATATTTTAATGAATACTTCTACTTTAATAAGTGTATTTATTTCAAAATAATTTTGAATCTATTTTATGCAATTACCCCTGCTACTATTTAATATGCAAAGAGACTAACCATTCACTATAGGAAAATTAGATCACAGAGATTTCAATTCACTACTAAATATTTGTTATAGAAAACACAAGAAAACTGATGAGTCTCCTGCTCTCATCCTTTTTTCAAACACTATGCCTCAGAAAAATCTTCCTTATTAATCATACTTTGAAAATGTTATCAAAAGGAAGTATTTTCTAAGAGTTTGAGGCATTAGAGACTCTGGTCAAGCCAGAGATCTTCCATGCTAAGAACAAGAAGGTCAGCGGTTGAGCTGGATTATACTAATTGGCCAAAGGTTGTCTGAAAGGCAAGATTTAGTAGGGACTAAAAAATAATTGCGAAACTTCATTTAGCTTCAGATAAGATTTTTCGTCTTCATAACCAATTTATCTTCCCAATAGTTAAAGATAAAAAGTAGTATGAGGAAGAAAGGCTAATTGTTCCCATGATTTTATATTAGGATTAGAGCATTTTGAAGGTGGAAGTGTGGTGTTCCAGCAGTTTCTCAGTTTAGTATTATATTTCACATTTTATTTTCTGATTCCTTTTATTAGGTTTATACTATATATTTTGAAAAGGACAGTATCATTTTTTAAATATTGTAATGTGTTGAGGGGAGGCAGTCAAATTATAAAGGAAGGAGAAGATTGGATTCTCAGATAGAGAAGAGGAAAAAATAATAGAAGGCATAGAATAGGACAGAAGGTCTGCTTTCATGGATCTTCTGTGGAAATCAGCCCAGGTCTGCACCTAGATTGGATTCATTAAGCTGTCTATTATCTGAACAGATACAGGCAGTCTTCTTTCCAACATGAACTAGGTTGTGTAGCAATTAATGTTCAAATGCTTTATTTCTGACATTTAAAATTATCTGCAGTATATTCCTACAAACATTCCACCAATACTATTGTGTAGATTGAGGCTAATTCATATTTGCTTGATATTTGTCACAGAACAAATGTTCATATGTATGGGCATGTGAAAGAGAGAAAAAAGAAACTGAGATAGAGTGGGATGGCGGAAAGTATTAAGCTGGAGAGATAAAAGAAATAGAAAAAGAGAGAGAGAGATGAGAGATATTAGAGATGAGAGAGAGATAGAGATGTGAGAGAGATGAGAGAGATAGAGAGATAGAGATGAAAGTGATAGAGATAGAGAGAGAGAAAGAAAGAAACTGATTCTGTTCCAACATTCAAAAAGGAAATACTTTTGTCTTGTTACCCTGGAAAGAGAAAAAGAAGGAAGTAAGTAATGAGTAACTAGTTTTTCTGCAGGCCAAATGAGACTTTCTAAGTTATTTTCCCTTTCACACAAAAACATAATTGGTGGGGTCTAACGCTCATTTGGGAGGGGAGAAGACACTCTCCCCCAGAATAAGGTATAGAAAAATCACATTAAATGAATGAGGCTCTAAGATGTCACAGCAGTGCAGTGGCAGGGAATGTCAGTGAAGACCAGGAGAGAAAGTGGCACCATGAGAACAGGGATATTGCAAACTCAAGGTGACTCAAAGGATGATTTCAGTCATTAACTGTGCTGACCGCTACAGAAAATGTTGGGGAATCTGCCAGGATTCTCATGGGGAAAAGCAATGGCACTCCAAGTAGCTTAGGTTCCGGCAATTACTCTTATGAGTGTTTGGCCAAATAATACATCATTTTGGGGTGACTCACATCCCATTGACTGTCCTTCCCAGGCTTGTTGCCAAGAAAGTATCTTTACATTAGAGATATGCAATAATAATCGTATCTAATTTCTTATCCTCATGTCTGAATTGCTGAATGTTCTTGATGCTTACCCACATTTTTTGTTTTGAACTGCGATATAAATATTTAAAGTGGTTTTGTATAAAAGAGAGTGAGCTTCAGCATAGTTGTCATCCATTTCCTTCTTTCCTGAGCATTATTAACATCAATAAGTGTGTTCCTTACATGTTTCCTACTATGGTGGTATTTGGTAATATTCAACTGTTATGTAGGAGTAGTAATAGGGAGATGTAAAAGTATATCACCAAGTATATATTCAAAGTTTCATTTAAAATTAGAAGGATACTCTGGCTACCTGCAATGCTGAGGATCTATGGAAAAGTTACATGATAATGGCTCACTGACTTAGGAAGTATTAGGCTACATTTTAAAGTTTTCAAAGTATATGTGATGTTAATACACTTGTAAATATCCTTTAGATCCAGGACTTAGAATAACATATATAAATTTTCAAAAAAAAAAAAAACTTTGCTAAGTTAGATAGAAGGTGAGCATTAATTCTTACTGTGTTTAGACAATAGTACCCTAGGAGATTTGTTCCCAGTAGCTGACTGGAACCAAGTCAGCACTGTTGAGTCTGGCTTAATCTGGGCTTATTTCTGAGCATAAATCACATAATGAGTTTCTTTGCGTATGATTGTGGGGATAAGCGAGTAAAGGTAAAGACATATTAGAATCTCAAATGTACCCCCTTCTCTTCCTCACTGACTTTCAATCCAGAAAGTGTCTAAATTAGACATACTTCTTTGTGTTTACGCTGAAAGTACTGCTGAAATGAACACTATTACAGAGAAAAAGTACCTGAACAGCTAGTTCCTTGTTCCACTTTCACGTTAGCTAGTGTAGCACTATTACATGAATACAGATATATTTGTAATCTATTTAAAATATTCTGAAAAATATATTAAGATAAAGTGATAAGGGTTTTCCAGTTATAGAATTATTAGGAAAAAATCAGCATCCTAAGAGGGCAGAAGGGGAAGTCTATAACTCTGGACTTATGTCTGGAATGTACTGTTGCATAGCTAACTGCTGTATAACCAAGGGTAGGTCTTTGGTCTCTTAAGCAGTTTCAGTCATAGGCCAACTGAAGCTGGAGTCATCTGAAGCTTCATTGAAGCTTCATTGAGATACTGGGAAGCTCTCCCTTCTTAATGGGAACTTGGCCTCTCCCAGTCACTCTCCCTGATAGCTGAACTATTTACATGATAACTAAGAGATTCAAACATCAAACATGGAAGCTTCCAGGCCTTCTTAAGGTTTAGAAGCAAAGCAGATACAGTGTTCCATCATCATCTTCTGTTGGTTAAAGCAAATCACAGGATCATTTAACAATCAGTGGGATAGGGGAACACACAATGAGATGAAGGTCAGTAAATATGGTTTGTTAGGGGCCAGGTTTGGAAACTGGCCCCTAACATACCACAGGAGCCATTCAAGACTCCTTTAATTGAGTAGCATTGGAAGGAATGACCAATGTGTTGAAAGGAGAAAAAGACACAGCATATGTTTTAAGCAGTGAGACAATCAGCTACACATACGTGATTACTTTCCCTGCAGAAAATCAATTTCCTTTGCATTTCAGTGTATCTTAATTTTCATGAAATATCATAATGTTCCATGTCAAAGAGATTTTTCCATTGATTTCTCCCTGGTAATTGTTTTTATGAAAATATTGTTGTCAAACATATTCCCTTTTTCTAAGTCTCAAAGCAAATATAATAGGATGATATTGAACTGCCCTTTCTGTGTGATGTAACTGCTGGCCCTAAAAGATATCTGGAAGTTATGTTGGGGACATTTATACGGAGTCCAATAAATAGAAGTTACACTGAGCAGAGGAAAAGGCACAGAGATACAGAGTCCAGCAAATAGTTACATTTGTAGTCTAAGTTCCAAAGGTAGGAGCCGTAGAGAAATGATTTTCATAGATATGCAAACAACGAAAATTAAGTTTTCCTTCCATAACAGAGTAGGCAGTATTTTCAAAAGGTAACTGAGTTATTGAGAAGCAACAAGAAGCCATGGATGAGACACCGATGAAAAATGTGGTACAGAGGAAATGCATGGTTTCGTAAAGGTTTAGGGAAACAACCCAAGAGTACAAAAAATTCACACAACTACTCTCCGTACTGAATGATTTATTTTTACTGTCATATTTCCACAGATGTGTCTCTTAGGAGAGCACGAAGGAGAGCAATAGAGATGGCAATTTGGCAAATATTGACATTAATGGTAAAACTCAGTTTCTTAAAAGAGTTCTCCTATCCCCTGCTTAGTGACTGTGTGTGTGTGTATGTGTGTGTGTGTGTGTGTTTTGAAGAGAGTATATTCTTACCTGCATTCCCAAAGTGCACTGAAGATGAAGTAAGTTGTGTGACCCTCATTTAGATGGCAACCTCTGAATCCCCCATTTTTCAGTTCCATGTCTTTCCTTCTGCTGAAACTGGTCTGCTAGGTTCTCTTGTTCACTTTCTTCAGAAAATTTGCCTCTAGTCTTTTCACTCCAGAGTTGGGTGGGTGGGGAGGAGTAATTATAGTGGTCCAGCTGCCTGAGGCAGAGGAGCAAGCAGCAAATCAGAGTTTTCCACAGCAGATTTGTTTTTAGTTTTATTTTATTTTTCACTGGCAAATAATAATTATACACATTTATGGAGTACAATGTGATGTTTTGATACATACATACATTTCATAATGATCAAACCAGGGTAATTAGCATTTTCATCACCACAAATATTTATCAATTCTTTGTGGTGAGAACATTCCAGATTCTCTCTTCTGATTTTTTTTTTTGGAATATATAATACACTATTATCAATTACAGTCTCTCCACTGTACAATAGAATACCAGAATTTATTCCTCCTAACCGCAAGTTGTATTCATTGTCCAACTTCTCTTTCGTCTTACACCCCTCCCCCAGCCTCTGGTAACTACTATTTTACTCTCTATTCCTATGAATTCAGCTTTATTAGATTCCACATATGAGTGAAAGCATGTAGAATTTTTATCTCTGTGCCTTTTCCTCTGTTCAGTGTAAAAAGCTTCAACTGATCTTTCTGCTTTTAGGTCATTGTCTTACCTCTTCCCTTTGGTGAGGTCCTTATGTGTGTGTGTGTGTGTGTGTGTGTGTGTGAGTGTGTGTGTGTATATATATAAGTTGATGGTCTAAAGAGGTTTTGTTGGACAAATTGACATAGCTGACACATTCCTCCCTCTGCCTTCAATTAAATTATAACTTTCTTCTCACTTTTAAGTCAGTTATCACTCTTCCGTCTGCATTGCTTTTTCTAAAAACTATAGAAAATATTTTGTTTGTTGTTACTATTGCCTTTGATGCCTATGTCTTTTTTTGTGGTTTAAGTACTATTTAGTGGGCTTATGGAAAGGATAAATGATCAATACTCACGTTCAGGTCACAGTGTTTAGCTGTTATTTAATTTTGCTATATGCTCTTAGAATTGTTTCATAAATTTGAACATTTGATTCTAATGTACTAAAAAAAATCACAGGCTCTCTATTGGTTGACCATTCATTCAAACTTTGTTGTTTCCTTCTGAAAGTGTTTCAAGTTTTTTTTATATAATACGTTTCGTATGAAACAAGTAGGTTATTAGGAAAAGTAACTCAATATTGACGACTATTCAGTATTTTTTATTTAATAGGAAGAACTACCAAGAGCAATGTATGAATTTTCTCATAATACTTTTATTATTCATTATATTTTAATTACACGAAAAGTAAGATGCTGACCTAGAAACCAGTTTAGTAATGCTTTATAGACCAATGCTGTTAAAATACTATGAAACAATCAGTGCTATGAGAGTATCTGGTAACTCCTAACCCTTGCCCTCTGCTATTTATTTCAGGTCTCAGATTAGTTAGATTGGTATTAATATTTGCTATATCATATAATTTAAAATTATGTCATTTTTGCTGATGATAGAATTTTACTTCAGAAGTGGTCATATGAGCAACTGAAATAGTTGTTTCAGTACTGTGATAGAAAAGTAGCTTAACACCAATTAACAAAAACTAAACATTATGTAGATTAGATGTTTTCTTATGTTAAAATGAACCATATTAAATATTTTTATATTATAACTCAATTCATTGGTGTACTCAGTGTGTGGTTGTACTAGCAACAAAAGAACAACCATAACAAAATGATTATGGGATCTATTCTTGTATTTTTCTATGGGCAATGCAAGTAAAAGTGCTTTGCGTCCTGGTACTTTTCCAGTTACTTAAACTGTTTCAAAGCTTTCTCCCCATCCCAAGGAATTGTGAACCTAGCTCACATGTACTCCCATTGCTCACAAATAATTGAAAAAGTAGGATTGCTTTTGTCCTAGGCCAGAACTTCCAAATTTTTTAGCAAAATAAAATTTTTGCTGCCTCTTCTGTAGGCTTTTGAATCAATTTTTGGCTTTTGAACCAAGGAATTGTGAACCTAGCTCACATGTACTCCCACTGCTCACAAATAATTGAAAAAGTAGGATTGCTTTTGTCCTAGGCCAGAACTTCCAAATTTTATAGCAAAATAAAATTTTTGCTGCCTCTTCTGTAGGCTTTTGAATCAATTTTTAGTTAGGGGTTAATTCCTTGGAAATATATAATAGAATATCAAATAGAAAACTGTTGGTATCAGAACAGAAATGAATTGTGTAAAAAGCTACGATTCTTTTGGTAGTATAAAGATTATATGGCAAGAAAATTAAAAATGTAGGAGTTATACCTTAGTAAAGAAGGAAATAAATGGTAGAGATTATTCATCATATAATTCACAATTTCAACTACACAATAAGATTTTTTGTATATTCACAGGATTATTCACAATAAAATTTTAGAAAATTTTAAATAACAGATTGTTCACAATAAAATTTTAGGATATTTCAAAATCACTTAAAGTAATTTTGGATCTTTTAACAGTCAATCTCCCTTTTCCGTTTTTCTCACTTCCACCCCAGCCCTAAGCAACACTAGTCTATTTTCTGACTTTATAATTTTGCCTATCCTGCACATTTCATAGAAATTAAATTATGTAATGTGTGGTGCTTTGTGACTGAATTATATTTCACATAGCATGTTTTCAAGAATTATCCATGTTACAGCAAGTGTCAGTACATTTTTTTTTATTGTTGAATAACATCTTATTGTGTGACTGTAGCACATTTTATTTATCCATTAATCAGCTGAAGAACATTTGGGTTGTTTCAACTATTTGGCCAAGGATGAAAAATGCTGCAATAGCATCCATATATAATATTTTGCATTAATAAATATCCCTTTTTTAACGTTTATTTTAGGTTTGGGGGTACATGGGAAGGTTTGCTACATAGTTAAACATGTGTCCTGGGGGCTTGTTGTATGTATTATTTCATCACCCGGGAATTAAGCCTAGTACCCAATAGTTATATTTTATATATTTCAATTCCCTTGAGTATATACAAAGATGTACAGTCAATGGGTATGTGGTAACTGTATGTTTAACTTTTTGAGAAACTGAAAAACTGTTTCTAAAACAGCTAAAACATTTTATATGTCTATCGTTAATGCATGAATGTTTCAATTTACCCACATCCTCTACAACACTTATTGTTTGTCTTTTTAATTACAGCCATTCTAGTTGCTGTGAAGTGTGTCATTGTGATTTATATTTTCCTAATGACTAACCATATAGAACATCATTTAATGTGCTTATTACCCATTTGTATATCTTCCGTATCAAAATGTCTGTCCATATCTTTGTGCCACTTTTCAATTGAATTGTCTTTTTAATTGTCCAATTTTCAAAGGTATTTATATATTCTGGATACATTCACAGATATATGATTTGCAGATGTTTCTCTCATTCTGTGGATTTTTTCCACTTTATGATATTTTTTCTGCACAAAATGCTTTTTAATTTTAATTTAAACAGTTTTATCCTATCCAATTTACCTATTTTTCTTTTTGTCACTTATACTTTTTGTCTTATCTAAGAAACCATTGCCTAACCCACTTAACCCAATGTTTTAAAAATTTACTCCAATTTTCTTCTAATTTTTTGTAGTTTTAGTTATTACACATAGATTATTCTTTTTGAGAAAAATTTTTAGTTTGACGTAAGGTAGGAGTACAATCACATTACTTTGCATATGGACACCCAGACTTTGTGCATGATTTGTTGAAAAGACTATTATTTTCCCAGTGATTTCTCTTGGAACCCTTGTCAAAACCTGACTGACTATAAATGTGAAAATTTATTTCTGGACCCTCAATTTCATTCCATTGACCCATAAATATTTACTTATGGAAGACCGCAGTATCTTGATTATTATTGGTTTATATGAAGTTCTTAAATTGGGAGATGTGGTTTCTTTAACTTTGTTCTTCTTTTCCAAGATTGTTGATCTATTCTGGGTTCCTTATATTTTCATACAAATTTGAGGATCAGCTTGTTAATTTCTGAAAAAAGTCACTTGATATTTTGATACAGTTTGTGTTGTTTCTGTAGATTAATTTGGTAAGTATTGTCATCTTAATATTTACTCTTCTGATCTTTGAAAATATGTTGTCTTTAGTTTATTGAGATATTTAACTTTCTATCACTTAAAAAATTTGTAATGTTCAAGTCTGATATTTCTTATGTAAAAGTTATGCCTAAGTATTATATTATTTTTGGTGCTATTGTAAATGTATTTATTTTAATTTAATTTTTTGGTTGTTCATTGAGAGTGTATGGAAATACAATTGACTTTAATATATTGATCTTGTATTCAGTATTGCTGAATTTGTTCATTAGTTTTACAGTATTTTGAGTGGATTCGTTAGGACATTCTATAGATGAGATTATGGCAACTAAAAAGAGCAATAGTTTTACTTCTTGTTTCTTTTATTGGTAAGAGTTTAGTTTAGTTTTTATATTATTTTCTATTTTATAAAAACTGTATTTTATACGTAAACATATAAACATAAATACAATCTTTTATATATAAATAAATATATAAATAAATATTTATGTATCTCTAGTCAAACTAACCTAACTAGAACATCCAATACAATATTAAATAGAAGTAGCAAGACTGAAAATGCTTCCTTTGTTACAGAATTGAGGGGAGAATATTCAGTCTTTCAAATTATATATGATGTTGCCTGTGAGTTTTTCACAGATGCCCTTTTTCAGTTGGGGAAATATCATTTTATTTCTAGTTTTCTAATTATTTTTGTTATGAAAGTCTTTTGAATTTTGTCAAATGCTTCTTCTGTATTTATTGAGATCATAATATGACTTTGTTCTCTTTCCCATAAATACATTGTATTATATTCATTAGTTTTTTATGTTAAACAACCCAGTATTTCTGGGGTAAATTTCACTTCTTCATAGTATATAATCCTCTTCACATGCTTCAAATCAGAGTAGATTTGCTAGTATCTACTGAGGAATTTTCTGTCTATACTCAGAGATAAAAATGTGTGGTCTTCTTTTTTGTTGTTGCTGTTTTTTGATTTGTTTTAGTTTTTTTTTTTTTTTAACTTGAGGGTCAACTTTATTCAATATGAAGTTATTTAAAACATAACCCACAAAGCTTTGTATATTCACAAATTCTGCTGGTCAAGAATTCTTTTTTTTCATTATTATACTTTAAGTTCTATGGTACATGTTCACAATGTGCAGGTTTGTTACATAGGTATACATCTGCCATGTTGGTTTGCTGCACCCACTAACTCGTCATTTACATTAGGTGTTTCTCCTAATGCTATCCCTCCCCCTGCCCCCCACCCCACAACAGGCCCCGAGGTGTGATGTTCCCCACCCTGTGTCCAAGTGTTCTTATTGTTCTGTTCCCTCCTATGAGTGAGAACATGCAGTGTTTGGTTTTCTGTCCTTGTGATAGTTTGCTCAGAATGATGGCTTCTAGATGCCTCCATGTCCCTGCAAAGGGCATGAACTCATCCTTTTTTAAGGCTGCATAATATTCCATGGTGTATATGTGGCACATTTTCTTAATCCAGTCTATCATTGATGGGCATTTGAGTTAGTTCCAAGTCTTTGCTATTGTGAATAGCACCACAATAAACATACGTGTGCATGTGTCTTTATAGTAGAATGATTTATAATCCTTTGGGTATATACCCAGTAATGGGATTGCTAAGTCAAATGGCATTTCTGGTTCTAGATCCTTGAGGAATCGCCACACTGTCTTCCACAATGGTTGAACTAGTTTACACTCCTACCAACAGTGTAAAAGTGTTCCTATTTCTCCACATCCTCTCCAACATCTATTGTTTCCTGAATTTTTAATGATCACCGTTCTAACTGGTGTGAGATGGTATCTCATTGTGGTTTTGATTTGCATTTCTCTGATGGCCAGTGATGATAAGCATTTTTTCATGTGTCTGTTGTCTGCATAAATGTCTTCTTTTGAGAAGCATCTGTGCATATCCTTTGCCCACTTTTTGATGGGGTTGTTTGTTTTTCTTCTTGTAAATTTGTTTAAGTTCTTTGTAAATTCTGGATATTAGCCTGTTGTCAGATGGTAGATTGCAAAAATTTTCTCCCATTCTGTAGGTTGCCTGTTCACTCTGATGGTAGTTTCTTTTGCTGTGCAGAAGCTCTTTAGTTTAATTAGATCCCATTTGTCAATTTTGGCTTTTGTTGCCATTGCTTTTGGTGTTTTAGTCATGAAGTCCTTGCCCATGCCTAGGTATTGCTTAGGTTTTCTTCCAGGGTTTTTATGTTTTTAGGTCTAATATTTCAGCCTTTATTCCATCTTGAATTAATTTTTGTATAAGGTGTAAGGAAAGGAACCAGTTTCAGTTTTCTACATATGGCTAGCCAGTTTTCCCAGCACCAATTATTAAATAGGGAATCCTTTCCTCATTTCTTGTTTTTGTCAAAGATCAGATGGTTGTAGATGGGTGGTGTTATTTCTGAGGCCTCCCTCCTGTTGCATTGGTCTATATATCTGTTTTGGTACCAGTACCATGCTGTTTTGGTTACTGTAGCCTTGTAGTATAGTTTGAAGTCAGGTAGCGTGATGCCTCCAGCTTTGTTCTTTTGGCTGAGGATTGTCTTGGCAATGTGGGCTCTTTTTTGGTTCCATATGAACTTTAAAGTAGTTTTTTCCAATTCTGTGAATAAAGGCATTGGTAGCTTGATGGGGATGGTGTTGAATCTACACATTACCTTGGGCATTTATGGCCATTTTCATGATATTGATTCTTCCCATCCATGAGCATGGAATAACGTGTAGTCTTCTTTTTATCTGACAGCTTTGTCTTATTTATTATCAATATAATGCTGGCTTCATCAAGAGAGTTGCAAACTATTCCCTCTTCTACTATTTTTAGGAAGAAGAATTTGTGAAGTTATTAATTCTTCTTTTTATGTTATTTAGAATTCATCAATGAAACTCTTTGGGCATGATTTTCATTTGTGGGAAAGTTTGTATTTACTAATTTTGCCTTTTTACTTGTTATAAGACAATTTAGAATGTATCATTTCTTTTTGAATCAGCTTTGATACTTTACCTTATTTTAGTAAGTTGTCTATTTTATCTATCATAATTATCTTCATGGCATTAGTTGTTTATAATAATTTTTCTTCATTTTTTTTTGTATTAACACTAATATCCCATCTTCTGTTCTTGGTTTAGTAATTTATCTCACCTCTCTTATTTTTTTTGCCTTCATTTTTTCTTTCTTTTTTTTCACAGTCAGTACATCTAAAAGCTTGTCAATTTCGTTGGTATTTTCAAGGAGGAAATTTGGGTTTTGTTTATATCTTTATTGTGTTTCTACTTTTTTATTTCATTAGTTTCTACTCTAGTCTTTATTATTTTCTTCCTTCTGCTTTGTTTGGTTTATTAATTTATTTTAAATTAATTTTTAGGTGGAAGATTAGGTTATTAATTGAAAGCCTTTCTTATTTTTTAATGTTGAGATTTACAGCTAGTAGATTTCCTTTATATAGTTATTAACTGCATCCTATAGGTATTGTGTGTTTTTTCTTTTTATTCTTCTTCAAGTATTTGCTCATTCCCCTTAGTTATTTGGGAGTGTGTTGTTTACTTTCCACACATTTGTAAAGTTTCCAAATCTTTTTAATATTTTCTAAATTATTTATAAATTAAATTGTGGTTAGAAAATGTATTTCATATAATTTCTTTCCTTTTAAACTTATTGAGTATTTTTTTAGGGCCTAGCATATTGCCTGTTTTATAAATAGAAATATTTTATTTAATATTTTATTTAACATTTATTTAATATTTAATATGTGGTGTTGTATACATTTGCTTTCTAAATCAGCTAAAGGAAGAAAAAATATACAATCATACGTTTAAAAAATTTACTCACATAATTTTCTTTACGGACAGTCTGTTCTATGTAGCATCAAATTATAATGTCATTTGCTTTTAACCCGAAAAAGTGCACTTAGTATTTTTGGTAAAGTGGATCTGCAAACAATACATATGCACAGTTTTTGTTTATCTGGTAATTTCTTTGTTTTCATTTCATTTATAAAATTTGTGTTGTTGAATGTAAGCTTTTTAAACATTTTTTTCATTTCAGCAGTTTAAAAACATTGTCTAACCATCTTCTCACATTCATTCTGTCTGATAAGTCTGCTCTTAATCGTATTAGTGCTCCTTTTTAAGAGATGAGTCATTTTTCTGTCGCTGCTTTCTAGATTTTCTCTTTATTTTTAGCTTTCAAGATTTTTACTGTAAATATGTCCAGATGTAGCTCTGTTTGAATTTATCCTACTTGAAGTTTGTTATGATACTTATTTGTATAGATTAGTATTTTTCCTCATATTTTGGGGTTTTTAAATACTTTAAAAAGTATTTAAATACTTTCCTGTCCTTTTATCTCTCTACTTTCTTTTATGTCCTCTCATTAAAGTTATATTTTTGTGCTTGATGGTTTCCAAGATTTCTCTTAGACTCTATTTTTCTTGTTTTTTGTTTTCTCTCTTCTTCATATTGCGTAATCTCTATTACTCTATCTTCATGTTCCCTAATTCTTTTTCCTGCTGAGTCAAATCTGTTGATCCTTTCCAGCAATTTTTTAAATCCAGTTATTGTATTTTTCAGCTTCAGAATTTCTATTCTGGGTTCTTTGTGTAATTTTTATCTCTTTACTTATGTTTTCTATTTAGTGAGATGTTGTCACTACACCTTATTTAAATCTTTACACACTGATTTCCTTTACCCCTTTTAGAAAAAAGAAATATATATGTTTCCTTTAAGTCTTTGTGTGCTAAATCTTAATCTCGGCCCCTTCACAGGTGTTTCTATTGCCTACTTTTCTTTCTGCGTGTGGATCACACTTTCCTGTGTTCTTTTACCTGTCTCAACTTTTTGTTGAGATTGGATATTTTAGATCACGTATTGAAGCCATTCTCGATACTGATACCCACTATGGGAGGGAGGGGTGCTGTGGATGTTTGCATGGCCATTTGCATATGTGTTGAGTGAGTTAGCTCAACTAATTCTTCAAAATATATTTGAAGTGTGAAATCTTCGATATTCCTGCCCAGGTATTTTTCTCTCATTTTATCTTTTAGCTAGCTCCCTGGGTCATCATAAGCCACTTAGTCGAAGATTGGCTTACACCTCTATGACAGGTTACATTTTACTGTTTTCTTCTGTGTTGTGTGTATGCATGTGTGTGTGTGGCTTGAAGGCAGCCATCACAAAATTTACATTTTTCATTTCACATTCAGCTTGGAACTAGTATAAACATTCTCTCCTTCTGGTTGCTGTTGAAAAGAACTCAGCCTTTGGCATTTGTGAAGCGTTACAGACTGTCAGAAAGTTTTCCTAGTTTCCTAAAAGGAGTGTGATTCCTGGCTTCCTAGGTTAGGGTAGCTTATTGCTTAGTGAGTGCTTAACACCTTTGTGCCAGTGGGGCTTTAGACCTGAGTTGTTGGTTCTGTGTGTAGTTTAGTGAATGCTTTCAAGTCTGCCCCTGGTCTTGCTCTGATACTCCTGAAGGGTGCAACCTAACCTATGCACACAGACTTGCTAACCTCCAGAGCTGTTGTCTTTAGTCCCAGAGTAGCTCTTTTCTCCTTGTTTTTTCTGCCAAACTTCTGACCGTTCTGCTGTTTTGTTTTTATCAGACCTACAATCTCCTCTCAATTGGTGTAGGAAGAAATGCGTTATTTTCAACAAAGGCCTCAGGAATGGAGTTTTCCACTCTCTGTTCCAAATGAAGTCACTCCCCTCAGCCACAGCTGTGGGGCTTGTAGCCCTTCGGGTTTGTCTTTCCCTGTCATCAGAAGCTTGGCAACACTGCTCCAGAATTAGACGAATGTGCATTTCCCAGACTGGCAACCCAACTCTACAAATTGGCACCGGGGAGAAGAGGATGGCAGTCTTTCCTGTTTATCCCTTCTGGCATGAAACCTCTCTCTACAAGTGAACTAGATCAAGGACAATCATAACTTCAGTATTCTCAACCTGCCATATCTGAGATAAAACTCCTTCTGTATAAATAAAGGCTGGATGGGGAACAACAGAGCAGTCCTTTCTACTGTGTCTTCCTGGAATGGAGCTTGTGTAGCTTTAGACTTGGAGTCATATAGGTAAGAGACGCCAGCAAAGTGTGCTTCTAAGGGTTACACCGTTGCCTCTGACTGGGAGCTAGAGTGAGAGGAAGTCCCCATTGTCCTGGATGCACATGCCCAGGGTACAGCTACTGTATCATGAAGAAGGTCATGGGGTAATGGAGTAAAACTTGAATCAGATGCCACGGACTTTTTCTTTCCTATAAAGATTTAATATATTTTCCTGAAGACATGTTTCTCCACTTGATATGCCGTGAGGACAATTTTTAAACTTTGATTTTTTTTAAAAATTTCTCTGGGTAATTTTTTTCTTTTTTCTGTGGAGAGAGTTTATTGGGGAACTTAGTTTTTCATTCTGTAAGTCCTAAGTCCTATTACCTCCAGTTGTTCTGAATCACTTTTATTAAATATTTTAATTCAAGCCATATTATATTTAAATAATTTAAAAACAATTTTTATATATGTATATTAGAATAGCTTAAAACAGTTTTCCTCTTCTGTCATAGGCAGAAAAATGGTATACCAAAGATAGCCACATCATTATCCCCAAATTTTTACCTTTCCTGGAAAAGGGAAATTAAGATTGCAAATGGGATTATGGATGCTAATCAACCAACCTTAAAGTGAGGAAATTGTCCTGTATAATCTGGGTTGGTCCAGTGTAATCACGGGATCCTTAAATGTAGAAGAAGAAAGCAAAAGATGACTTGTTTTGGAGCAATGTAAAGTGAGAAAGACTTACAGGCAGTTGTGGGCTTGAAGGTGAAATGGGAGCATGAGCTAAGAAATGCATTCAGTCTTTAGAAACTAGAAAAGGCAAGGAAACATAGTTTCCTGTAAAACCTCAAGAGAGGAATGAAACCCTAGTGATATGTTGATTTTATTGCAGTGAAGCCTATTTTCAACTTTTAACCTCCAGATCCTTAGGTAGTGAATTTGTGTTGTTTTAATCTACCAAATTTATGTTCCTATGTTACAGCTGCGATGGGAACCTAATACATCTTTCATTACCTTTAAATACCAATTCCGTTTGTCTATTTAAAAAAAAAAATCTCACAGAGTCAGAAATCATAAAACAGAATGTCCCATGGCTCTGGATTCAGATAAATATAATATATATACACACACTATATATAAAATATATTATATATACTATTTATAGAAACTATATATATAGAAACTATATCTACAGAATCTATACATAGAGAATCTATGTATATAAACTATATATCTATATATTTTTTTTTCTGGAACACAGTCCAAAATCACAACGAATTCTTCTAACTCAGCTTTTTACATATTTAGCCCTATGAGAAAAGAAAAACTTAAAATCTTAAACACTATATTGCTTTCTGATTTCTTGAAAAAATATTTTGGGAGAATTCTAACTGTCCAAGTTATCATCTAATAATTGTAGAAAATGTCTGGCATAAAATAAAAACAATGGAATTTAATATGTTAAAAGAAACAAAAAAAATACTAAGAAAGAAACGAATTAAGGGAGACATACAAAATTTCAATTACTGCACTTGATACAAAATCTGTGTGGAATTTGAGAGCTGCCAATAAAAAGTGTTTTAATAAAAATAATATAGTAACTAAACATTTATTTTTGAGTCATCGTTATTTTTCTCACAGGAAAATTGGCATTTTTTAAAAAAGAAATCTAGGAATATAAATTCAAAGTTCAATTAAAATTATTGTATTTCTTATATACCTCATATTCATCAAATACACAGAATCTTCACAAAGTACTCTAGATGCTGATGATTATCTCCAAGATAAGATGATTTTGCTGAATATGAACACAACATAATTACATCATTTGGAATCACGGAGCTTATCTGAGCAGAGACAGGCACTTGGCAGGTTCTGGGCAAAGAGTTAAGAAATTTGGCTTGAGGGAGAAAGTAAAAACAACCCGGGTTGAGTTGCTCTCAATGATCATCTTATTAAATTTGTTTAATCACTGTCTACAGGAAGGTTTGGTTTGGAGTTTCTCCTTGGCTCTATGGAATGTGAGCGAAGAAGGAAACAAGCTAATGAAGAATATGGCATTTAAGATTGCACAGTATCATTTAACTTCTCTTCTTCTTCCTCTTTCTCTTTATAATTCATTTAGAGAATGGAAGTGGGACACTGGGACATATTGGTGTTCTCTTATTTATTTTCCCTCTAGGATTCTTTGTTAATAGTTCACTTTCCCTGTTCAGGTAATAACAGATAGACACCTTATTATTGAATAACTGTTCAGCCTTCTCTTTGACGTTCACTAACCGTGGAACATTGTGCTAAGAAATAGGTCTATTCCTTTTTTTATTTTGCCACCTTCTTGTGTGAACAGAGATTAAAGTAACTATTTATTTGTTGTCCTTATATTCTGTAACCCTTTGTTCTTCTGAAACTTGTGCATCTCATTTCTATTTATTTTTGGTTATGTGTTCTTATTTCCGTCTTTTATACATTTCATTTAAGTTTTTTAAAAAGTTGTACTTGTTGGAGAGCTCCCTGGTTTTTCATATTGTTGCTTTTGGCATCCTATTTTCAATCATAAAAACATTTTAATTGCATAACTAGACATATGTTTTTCAGAGCTTCTCAACTCTTTTAAGCCATTTTCTTTCTTCCAGCCTTGAAATATGGAATTGGTCCAATATACTCTCTGAGTTGACATCATGTCTCTTTCTATCACTTTCATGAATGTCTCTTCCTACCACTCTCTTTCCTAATGCCCATAATAAGTATGCAAGATTTGGTAAACTTTAACCCTTAATTTTTCTAGGTAGTAGCTTTCTCTTTATCCAAGGTATGATATTTTTCACTTATGATAACCTTAACAGTCATTTTGATTTCTTTTACTTCTTCAAAATGTTGTAAAAAACAGGTGTTCTCTTGTATTATTTCTTTATTCTATCTAGGAGTTCTTCATCTACTCTGACAAATTAGAGTATAGAAGGAAAAATGCATAGCATTTGGCCATTTCTTAAAGCACCAATATATTGATTGCCGTAAATGCAAAGACACTATAGTGGTCCCACTGAGGTTATGATCATTTTTTATGCAATTTAAGGATACCAAAATTTTATCAGCTTTGGTAAAAGCTGATGGAGTATATAGCTTTATCCCCTCTTCTCTAGACCAAAAATGGGTCAACTGTTCTACTCATACATTCCTACATAATCCTATCCAAATCATTATATAAACATGACAACATTGCATTTTAATTATCTAGTTACTTGATTTTCTCTTCCACATTGCTCTTAACTCCTTGGAACCATGACTTTGATGAACTAATTAATTTAGCATATAATTGAGAGATATGTTGGAAGTAAACTCAGCAGAATTTGATAATTGATTACATGTCTTGTAGGAATAAAAGAATCTAGAACCAGCCATAGGTTTCTGACATCACTGAATGGGTTAAAAAAAATAAGATATATTTTGTATATACCTTATATACCGTTCATGTAACTAAAATATGAGATACAGATAGAAGATTTATCTATGTTTTTTCAGGTAGATTATTAAGCTGATTCCTATGATAATATCAGTTGTGGGTATATTATTTTATTTACTGACCTAATTTCTAATTCCAGTAATCTATGCTTTTCATAGTTCTTCATTCCTTTCTACCATGTTTCTTTATGGTAGATTGGGAAACATTGTTAGGAAAGACCTTCTAGCTGAAACTAATACAAAATCTGCTATTTGGTTAATAGCACTATTTCTTTTAAGCTACAAAAGCCCAAGTTAGATGTCTCAAATAAGCTTATGAATGCAGACTTGGATTTGAACGCCGAAATGGCTGGATCAAATACAGCCAGAATGAAGAGATTTAGGTCAATTCTACCAGGAGCAGTGCAAACCTAATTTTAAGTACCATTCATAAACGAACATATGATATACTGTACATATTATATTACGTACATATATTATAAATAATGTTTATGTCTTTATCAATCATTTTGTTTTATCTTTTGAGAGAACTATATATACCCATAGAATGATATACATGCAAAAATGTTTTTGTGCAAATCCTGATTTAACCTCATTTAAAACCGGATTACTGCGAACATTGTTGCTCCTAATCATAATAATTAATAATATACTAGTGATAAATATGTAAATTCCTAATAATGAAATTAAAGTTGTAAATGCACCCAAAAATGCCATTAAACTTCAAGGTTTTAGTTCTAAAGAAGCTATTTCTTATAAAACTAATTTTATTTGCCTTTGAAAATGGGAACTCTAATAGGTTAAATCTATATTTATTATTAATATGCAAAGTTTTAAGAAGATTGAAAGGGAATAAAGACTTCTTTACTAGCTCACTTTTGTATTCATTTATTCATTCATATGTTTCTAACTCTTGATTCCTCCAACGCCTCCTCCAGCCCAACTGTCAAACACCTTCATTATTCAAATCTCCAGTTAAGCTCCCTCCAGTGAGGCATCGCTTCATAACAAATTATGTCTTCATGCTCTTTCATACTTGTATTAAATTCAGTGCAGAGTGTCACTGTGGCAACTATCACATGTATTGTAATTGCTGGGTTCATCACTATAACTTAGAATTATGTCATTTCATCTTTGTATTTCCATAGGCTGGCATATCAAAAACTGCAAAATAAATCACTATAGAAATGAATGAATGAAACTTATGATAGAATTGAGTAGCATGATGATGCAGATTGGCACAAAATAAACTAAGACGTCTTTACAAGAACAAATAAATTATCTCTACTTGTTTTGAAGTTTGGGCAAGGTACATCACAGGATAAGGTGCAAGAAAAATTTCAAGGAGAAATATTTATCTGCTATAGTCAAAAACATCTAAAAAGGAAAGCCATCTGGTATTAAGAAAAATTTCAGTCAAGAAATGGAGAAGAAAAAAATGGTTTGATAACATTGACACTTATTCCAAATGCTAATTTCTCATGTCTTGCCAATTCAAAATCATATCTCTCTGAAATAGTATTTGGTTTAACTGGCATCTGATATATGAAATAGACCATGTTCTCACATCAGGGATTAATGTGCATATATTTATTCAAGGTTCCAAACTGGAATGGCAGGACAATCCATAGTACAACTTGCCAAATGGACATGACCTATACAAGCTAATAATTGTATGAGAGAGTATCGACCAGTAGAATCTGTGACTAAGGCATAGTGCAAATAGCACCAACTAACACTAGTGAATTAGCCATTATTTCCTGTGAAATTTATTTTTTCCTCTTAGCATGATGACTTATGCTCAGTAAAGCACCTTTCCAGAAACAGGAAATCAGCATGTGTGGACTACATAATTTAGCTTTTATTCCACCTAAGAATATCACCCTCATATAGCAGGAAGTTGAAAACGATTGAATCATACTATGTTATTATTTCATAGGCATCATTTGCTGTCTTTCTAATAATAGCACTGTGATCTAAACCCATTGTTACTCATAGTTCCTCAATGTAAAAATCAGTGACCTTATTTTTTGGCTATTTTTTATGCTCATGATGAATGAAGTCTAAAATAGAAAAGAAGGCAATTATTTTGTTTTAAAAGAAAAAGACTTCAACCTGTGGTTTCCAAATTCTTCACACAGATAACAATAGCAATCTAGGAATAGTAAAGAAAACATAGAAGAGAGTACTCAGGGCTACATAGAGGCACATTGCAAAAGAATGACAATATTAACCTTTCAGATATATAAATTGTCCCACTCACCTGAAAAAGGAGCCTCTATTCTCTGTTCTGCATTAAGTAGATAGAATAATGGTTCTTAGAATTGGAAAAAAATATATCAAGGTGTAGTTTTTTGTTTAGGGCATTTTGTTATCCACAGACCTCTGACCAAGCAAAAGGCTGCAGGTTCTGCTTTACATATACCTAAAATTTTATTCATAATTTTAAAAAGTTCACATATCTTGCAGTCATTCATAAGCTCCAGAATAGTTTGATATAATTTACAGGAAGTTATCAAGCTATAAATGAATACAAATTTCTTTTTCTATTTAGCTAGGAGACATAATTTATTTTATTGATTTAGAATACAGAATGATTCTGTTGTCTGAGTTAATTCAATATCAAACAGTTGAAGACTTTTTTAAGTTTTCTTAACTTTATCTCAGTAAAATTAAAGAATTTAATGTACAAATTCATTGATCTAAGTGTAAATATGAAAATATACTCATTTCTTAGTCCAGGCACTGTGTCAAATATCTGCTTTCTCACTCCTTTCAGTGGCTGTTTAAAGTCAGTGTCATTACCACATGAAGATACTGAGGCTTAGGAAAGTTACATCAGGTGCCTGAGAATGTGCAGCTGCTAAGGGTAAAACCTCAAATCTGCACTTTCATTTGTCTTAAATTACCACCTCAGCACTTAGTAAACATCTTATACAGTCAATACACAAAGAAGTGTCCGACTTTCTGAGAATTCCTGTTCTCAATTAAATTCCAGTGACAAAAACATTTATGTCATCTGGAAGTTAAGTGAATATTAATTTGATTACAGTGAGCAGCTTTCTACAAATGCAAATTGATTTATGGAATTAATTCATAAATCTACTCACAACGTGTTGTAAAATATCGCTTGCTAATATAATTATAATGTATATCCAAAATTTCTTGTGTATTTAATATTAATAGAAATATTCAATATTTTATCTTAATTCTACACATGGTAATTCCTTGACATATTTTTTTCTTTATGGAAAAACCTATGAAATTCATCAAATTTAAGAAAGTATGATCTGACCCAAATAATACTGGCTCTAGAGATTAAAATGGTGGGTTATTTCTAGAATATTTTAAAGACATTAGGTCCAGAGAAGTTGTTTTTGTTTATTTTTGGTAAGTGCTGAGGCACAAATTCCAAAGGAATATGAGAAAGAGATAATAACCTTGAAGTTTTCCTCTGAACCTCCCACTAGATTAATGATGGAATTAAACTGCCTAAATATGAGAAGCTATTTCTATTTAGTAGGCATTGCTGAGTCAGTGACTTTCATACACAGCATAACAATATTCCCCTCTTCACTAAATATCTAAAAACGACTACACAAAAATTAGCTCCAAACCTTTAAACTTCATGAAATTTTCATTTTTCTCCAACATCTCAACAGTCATATGAATTGTTGTAATTGTTTGCCTCTAATAACATATTTATGACCATATATTTGCCATTGGGGGATGATAGTGAGTTAATGTAAAATTGCTAATAAAATCTAACTACAATGTTCAGTACTGATGTTATCCCTAAGAAAGAATAACTGTGATTACCACAAATAAATGTATATGCAATTACCTTACAAAAATGAAGTTATATCATGGACAAAATGATAATATATAAAATTTTATTTGTAACTCCCTTTTAGTTAAGTAAAAAAGACAAATTATGAGTCATTTGTTGGATAATTGTTTACTTACAACATGCATAGTACATCTCTGCCCTTGAAGTCTATACGGAAAGCATATGTTGCCAAGGGCAGTGGCTCACTCCTGTAATCCCAGCACTTTGGGAAGCCAAGGCAGGAGGATCCCTTGAACCTAGGAGTTTGAGACTAGTCTGGACAAGATGATGAGACCCCATCTCTAACAAAGTAAAAAATAAAATGTTAAACATGTATATGCATTAGTCCTTGCAGAATTCAGGTCGGTCTTCTGGTGGTCTTAGAAGGGGAAAAGACTTCATAATCTACATGAAGGGGTATTCTAGAGGAAACAGAAATATCTTTATCTTGAAGTAATTCAGATGTAGCTTGAAATCTCTGCTTACTTAATTAGTAACTCTACACTCTAGGGCAAGGTGATTAATAATCTGAATTTTGACATAACATGCAAAGGAGAGGAACTGATACCTATTACATACCCAGCTATATTGCTAATAATATCTGACA
The DNA here is from genome assembly GCF_028885655.2 of Pongo abelii. Lineage (NCBI taxonomy): Eukaryota > Metazoa > Chordata > Mammalia > Primates > Hominidae > Pongo > Pongo abelii. Next base: position 28,520,562 of record NC_071988.2, read on the forward strand.
CAAGGTCTGGCTAAAACACTGGTTGAATGCATCTGAGAACAAGGAAAATGCACACTTGCCCTAGAGAATTATAGTAAAGATTATCAGAAATAAAATGTGAGAAAGAATGTCACATAATCCATGGCAATTGAAAGCAATCACTAGGTCTTAGTTTCTCTCTCCTCTGTATACCCTTTCGTTATATAAAGTCTTGAGATTTCTAGATTGCTTGCCTTTATTCCTATCTCTAAAGGTTACTCATCTATATGAATTATCTCTATTTGTGACCCTTTGGTGCTTTCCTTTGATTCTAATTATTGGGTCTAGAGGAGTGACTCATGAGATTGTCTAAAATTGGGTCATTTGGAATTGGTTAGAGGAACCCTATTTGGGTACACGACATTTATATTTTGATACCTTTTTTGAGAAATCTTGGCATGGTCAAGAATATTAATTGTTAGTTTAAATATTTTTGGTTATGTAAAATTTTAGCAACATGTATTTCCCATTGATAGTCTTTAATCCTTTTCTCATCATTTGTTTCATTTAGTATAATTCTAGTTTCAGGAATCAGTGACTGCTTTCAAATCAGCTTTAAAATAATCTGGATTTATTTTCTAAAACAAATGAAATTTCATTTTTATTTGATTAATCAAACAATGTAATCAGGGCTCAATTTCATCTGTGTCTTTCCTAGCTCGTCAGCTTTGCTTTGGATTATTTTATGGAAAACTTCCATTTTCCATCTGAGTCACGTCTGTCTAGTATTTCCCCAGACTACACGTTCCCATATTCAAATCTAGCAAAAAAGAAAAATTAAGCTGCACAACTCTAATTGGATTTATAACCAGAGAAAGGAATATTTTAACTGGATTATGTCAATTGGTCATATTTCTGAATATAGAGGTGGGGGTCAATCTTAATTCAACTACATGGCTAGAAAATATGAATTAGTGTTATTAAAAGAAAGGCAACCAATAAACAATAATCTCCAACTTTTTGACCAACCAATTTTTTAAAAATCCCCTTCTCATAAATGTTTTTAAAAACATGTCTAATGCTATAAATGCATATATTTAACTCCTCCTAAAAAGAAGACAAACAACAAAAGATGATGTGTGATTACATTCCATTCTATACCCAGAATCTCTGGGTGACACTCAGTTCTCGTTGTGAAACTTGTCTGTAGCTCACCATCAGCTAGCAGCCTGTCATTAACTGGTAAGTTTAACTTGGCCCCGGATGTCCAAGATATTCACTGGGACAAAGCATAAGGAAAGTAGAATAAAACACCCATTTGGAAATACATAATGGCCCCTAGGTCATAATAAATATCATAGCCTGTTGAAATGGAATAACAAACTATTCCTATGCTATTATTTAGGTTTTTTTTTTTTTTTGCGGTTTTGTTTTGTTTTTCCAATCTGAGGCTTTGGGTTGTGTTTTCTGGAGATGCTGCCTCGATCATTGCACTTCATTCCTTCTGATTCTTCTGTCCTTGAGGAACTTTTTAAAATACCTGCCTCTATCTTTACACCACCATTCTCACTGTTCCATAGGGCACCTCTGGTCTGTTCATGTTTTAGGGTCTGGGGATGGTTTCAGGACTTTAGAAAATATATATTCTAATTGCCAGGATTTGGCTGGCCCTGACAGTGGAACCTATGAACAGAACAGAGGCCTCAGATATAACACCACATATCTACAACCATCTGATCTTTGACAAACCTGACAAAAACAAGCAATGGGTAAAGGATTACCTATTTAATAAATGGGGTTGGTAGAACTGGCTAGCCATATGCAGAAAACTGAAACTGGCTCCCCTCCTTACACCTTATACAAAATTAACTCAAGATGGATTAAAGACTTAAACGTAAGGCCTAAAACCATAAAAACCCTAAAAGAAAACCTAGGCAATGCCATTCAGGACATAGGCATGGACAAAGGCTTCATGACTAAAACACCAAAAGCAATGGCAGCACAAGACAAAATTGACAAATGGGATCTAATTAAACTAAGGAGCTTCTGCACGTCAAAAGAAACTATCATCAGAGTGAACAGGCAACCTACAGAAAGGGAGAAAATATTTGCAATCTAACCATCTGACAGAGGTCTAATATCCCGGATCTACAAGGAACTTAAACAAATTTAAAAGAAAAAAACAACCCCATCAAAAAGGCAAAGGATATGAATAGACACTTCTCAAAAGAAGACATTTATGTGGCCAAGAAACAGGAAAAAAAGCTCATCATCACTGGTCATTAGAGAAATGCAAATCAAAATCACAATGAGATACTACCTCATGCCAGTTATAATGGCGATTATTAAAAAGTCAGGGAACAACAGATGCTGGAGAGGATGTGGAGAATTAGGAATGCTTTTACACTGCTGGTGGGAGTGTAAATTAGTTCAACCATTATGTAAGATAGTGTGGCAATTCCTTAAAGATCTAGAACCAGAAATACCATTTGACCCAGCAATCCCATTACTGGGTATATACCTAAAGGATTATAAATCATTCTACTATAAAGACACATGCACACGTATGTTTATTGCAGCACTATTCACAACAGCAAAGACTTGGAACCAACCCAAATGTCCATCAATGATAGACTGGATAAAGAAAATGTGGCACATATACACTATGGAATACTATGCAGCCATAAAAAAGGATGAGTTCATGTCCTTTGCAGGGTCATTGATGAAGCTGGAAACCATCATTCTCAGCAAACTAACACAGGAACAGAGAAGCAAAGACTGCATGTTCTTACTCATAAGCGGGAGTTGAACAATGAGAACACAGAACACATAGAAACAGGGAGGTGAATATCCCACACTGGGGCCTGTTGGGGGCTGGGGGGCAAGGGGAGGGATAGCATTAAGATAAATACATAATGTAGATGGTGTTGATGGGTGCAGCAAGCCACCATGGCCCATGTATACCTATGTAACAAACCTGCACGTCCTGCACATGTATCCCAGAAATTAAAGTATATTAAAAAAACTTCATCAATCTAGAATTATAAATCTAGCAAAATTATTCTTCAAATGTGAAAGAGAATCAAAGCCTTTTGCAAATGAACAAACAAACAAACAAAAAAGAACCTATGGAAAAACAGAATGGGTTTATTTTCTGTCCGTTTTGAATCAATTTCAGGGGTATTTTTCAGTTATAATTTTAAGTCTATGACAGGACATGCTGAATATCTCTATTTTTAAACATTAAAATGTTGTTTTTGCCTACTCCTTCAGACTTCATTTTCCTGTAATTTGCTTTCATTTTAACCTCTGCCTGGAGGAAATTCGAAATAAATGCCAATAATTTGTATCTGTCCCTACATGACATTCAGGTTGCACTGTCAAAATGATCCTGTTTATCATAAATAATGTTATTTGCCAAGCATAGAAAAATTATTAGGTGTTTGTGAGAGATTTGTGGGGCCAGGTTTCTCCTAGAGCCCTCAGTTATCCTTTTTCTAATTTCCCATATCTCAGGGTTTTTCAACTGTGTCAAGTTCCAGATTATTTCATTCAGTTGCTTTTATTTATAGTCTCCAGGTGGAACAATCTCCACTGAAAAAGTCCTTTTTTCCCTCTATGATTTCTCTGGCCAGTTCTGTAGCATGATTTGCTACATAAGAAGCTGCTATAAGATGCAGGAAGTATTCAGCAAACTCCAACAGTGTGAAATTGTCCTAAGTTTCCTAGTGTTGTAGCCTAAGGTAGCACATGATCTGCGTTCCAAGATATATTTCTTCATACCATATAAAGGTGGAAAAATGGATTACTGATTCCTATGCTTAGTAAGTTCATCACTGTTTCCACCAGAGAGGAAGGAGATAGTGTGGCAGCATATCATTTCAACTTCAATAAGCTCCAGTCAAACATTCCCGCAGTGCAAGCATGTAAATATAATAACTGTTGTAAAATCATTTTTTAAAACACTCATATGATGGTCTCTATAGTTCTACATCCCCTGGCATGAGTCAAGACAAAAAATTCAGAAGTTTCTTTCCCGCAAGTGCAGGAATACAGTTAACATAGTTTGGGGAAGAAAAGAAGAGAGAGAAGATTTATGTGGGCAAAGAAGTAGCAGACTAGGAAACCATGAACTTATGCCAGATCAGAAACAGATTGGCAAGCAACATTTGAAAGATGTTGTGGAAAGTGAATAAGTGCTGAGTGGACTCACTTGTCACTTACTGATGAGAATCTTTGTGTTTGAGACTGCTAGCATTCAACAAATTGGGGTAATCTTCTTGGATGCTCAACTTGACTGCATTTCACAGGCTCCCTTGAAGTTAGATTTGATCATGTTCCTCAGATCTAGCCAATGAAAGGTAAGAGGAAGTGGTCTAACACTCTCTTCACTCTCCTCAAATAAATAACCTCCCAAAATAAGTCCTCCATGTTTCCTTCACCCTGACTGCTAAACGGATAGAGAAAACCATGCTAACCTGGAAAGTTGTATGTGCAATATCACAGAATGTTCTTCATCTTGGGTCTCTGAATATGTGAGGCTGACCACTTGAATCACCTGAATTCTGTCCAAGATTCTTAAGTAAGCAAAACCTTACACTAATTCATATGGAAATCAGTATATAGCTTGACTGTTATATGGTGGGCAATTATAAAACTGATATCACAGATTGGAAAGGATTCCTGTGTCACGCATTGATTAAAAACACTTAAAACACTTGATGAAAACATTACTTCAGTAAACCAGGGGGCAAAGAGCCTACCATTACTTTAGTCCTAGGGGAAGAGATCCAATAGAGCCTACATAGGATTTCAGTATTGCTGCCTTTAGTAAGATTTTAATTAAAAACATAGAATTTCAGTACTGCTGCCTTTAGTAAGATTTTAATTATAAAAAAAATAGCTAAAATAAGGGCTTTCTCTTTCAGAGAAGAGATCTAAGGTGATAAGAGTCAAGGAATGAAAAGCTTACAGGTAAGGAGAAGTCAACTCTTACTGGGCCCCAAAGTATAGAACACAAGATTTTCTACCTAATAGTATTGTTTTATGTCATCTCAAATTTGAATGGACTCCTATTACAATAAAAGAGGCATAAAGACAAAGAAATAAGAATAAAAATCAGTCTAAGAAATTTTTCCTGGAAATAACTTTTGTGAAAATTACTGGATTGAGGAACTGAATGAAAGCAAAAAGGATCAGTAATCTACTGAGCTGTTTTAGAAGGAAATTGATTACTTTATCAAAAAAATAATAAAAACTGACTGTGGAAACCTGGGCTGTACACACTGGTACAGAGTATACTCCCTTGACCACTTCAAGTGTGGTCACATGAGTAATTGTCAAGGTAGGAGCCCAGGGAGAAAGAGTCTGAGCATGATATTAAATCCTAAGTACAATCTTGTCTTGGGAAAAAAGCCCTATTTCTCATCGTATGTTAGAGGAATGAAGTAGTAGCAAACAAGGTTTAAGATCAAGCTACAAGGTAGGAAATCAATATAAACTCTTAATACTATGGAGTAAACTAGCATGGAAGTAGCCAAGCACATCCTCATGAATTAATTACTGTCAAATTCCCAGTGTAAAATCTTCATGAGAGCTTGGATAATATTCCTTCTTGCCACCTCTGCCTTGGTGCTAACATAAATAAAGACTAGAGAAAACTGCAAGAAGTTGGTTACTCTATGGATGAAGAAATAAATAAATGATTCAAGAAATTTCTAGGGCATACTAAAATATGCCTACATTTTTAAGATTAGCATAGGTTAGATTTGCCTGGGTCCAACAGAATTTTCTATGATGAAGAAGAAATTATAACATCTGAGTTATCCAGTATGGTAGACACGAGCCACATGTGGCTATTGAACACTTAAAATGTGGCTAATGCAACTGATGAATTGACTTCTACATTTAATTTATTTAATCAAAAGGTAAATTTAAATAGCCACGTATGGGTATTTGAGTTAGGCTACTCATACTTCTAGAACAGGAGATGATCACGCAGCTATTTAAATCAAATACCAACTTATCAGGATCCAAATAACTTTCTTTTCTTTCAATTAATATCTGTTAATTTACTTACTAAAACTATATTGAATCTATTTTTTCTTTCTATGTAGGATACTAGCTAGCTGTTTTGAGAGATGCAAAGGATCTTCTGAAACCTAATGGAAGTAGAGATAAGTGGATATTAGTTTGCTTTATATTCAGAGAATACAATCAGGGTTTCAGGACATAAGTTAGGCCTATGTATTTACAATCAAAACTTTTAAAAATTTCCCCCCAGCCTCTTCTGTATGCATGGCTTCCAGTTATTCTGCCAATTCCTCCATATATTGTAGATGAATCTCATTATTCTCCCTGAAAGTCGTTTCCTCCACTGTACCCAACCTATCACCACTTCCTCCTTCTCCTTCCTCCTTTTTCTTCTATAAACCCTTTATTTCTGGCCAGACATGGTAGCTCACACCTGCAACTCCAGCACTTTGGAAGGCCAAGGTGGGTGGATCGCTTGAGCCTAGAAATTCAAGACCAACCAGGGCAACATGGTAAAACTTTGTCTCTAAATCTAATTTAAAAATTAGAGGGGCTTGGTGGCATGCGCATGTAGTTGCAGTTACTCAGGAGACTGAGATGGGAGAATCACCTGAGCTTAGGGAGGTCAAGGCTGCAGTAAGCCAAGATTATGCCACTGCACTCTAGCCTGGGTGACAGAGTGAGACTCTGTCTCCAAATAAACAAAACAAAACAAAACCCCTTTATTTCCCATTTTAAAAACAGTTGAAAATCATCTTCTCTTTTCAATTTCTATCACTCTTCCAATTAAGGCAGAATTTAGAAAAATCAGTGATTTCCTTTACTTTCTAATTTCATAACTTTTATACATAACTGCTATAGTATTTATCATCATTTATCATGGACTTCTAGGTAATTATGAATGACTTTGCTCTCTGAAATTCTTGAGATCTGCTAAACTTGATTCTGAGATATTGGGTTTAAGTTTCACTCGAATACATTATTCTGATAATAACATCTTTATTTTGCTATCCCTGTAGCAACACTAGAATTCCTTTTTACAATCATTTTCCTTTGGAACTTCGAGGTACAATGGAGAATACACTGTTCAAGAAAATTTAGCATAGTTAATTGAATCCTGGAGTCTGCCATCCTTCTCAGAGGTGAAGCTTTGCTTTGTCTCAACCTTGACTCACAGTAGGAAATATAATTTATGAACATTTGTAAATGATCTTTGCCTATACTACAATATTCACTCAATTCTACAGTTTCCATCTAGCCACTAAGCCACTGTATCTTTATCATTGTGTCACTACAATCCATAATGAGCAACTGGAGTCACACACAACAAAGTTTGTCTTTCGTGGAGTCCCTAGAATCGTATTACCATTCTATTATCTACCAAATCACAGGCTTATGCTATAAAATTCAGGAGGCCCATGGGAGTTGTGCCTTCCAGCAAGCCAGTATGAAATGTGTTTCCTTCCAAATCTTCCTGTCTGGCATTCACCCATCAGAAACCATAAATTATCAAAATCTTCTAGGGTAGCAAGGAAAAATCATGAATACTTTTCAACTTTCTGTTATCTACAACCTAATCCTAGAAGACTTAACCAATCGCAAGCAAAAATTACAAATGCCTTTAGATACCCTCTTTCAAATTCCAGGCATCTCTACTATAGATGAAAAAATAATACATTGGACTTGTCTGTCTTGGGGTGAATATAAACATTTGAATAAATGGAAAAAGGTAAAGTATCCAAGTTAATTATTTTCTGCCTTCAGCTTAGGTCTCTTCAAACATGTGCAATCATAAGAATCTTTAACCCTTGCTGCTTTCCAAGAATTTCACACGACGTCTGAGGAAGGGTTGATGGTGCAGATTCATGAAGTTTTCATCTTCCTCATACTCCCTTCTGATTAGTGAGAATAATAAGTTGTGCCCTGTATATTGTTTAGATCATGATATCCGGGGACAACTTACTAATTCACTAGTTTGGTTTTGTTGCACAGATTTAACAATACGAAGCTTTATTAGGTCAGGAAATAGTATAAGTCCTGAGTCCTCTTTACTTCTATTTTATTTATTAAGTACTTGCCAAGTGGTTCAGTAGTCCAATTCTATGACAATCAACTTGTTAATCTCTACTGGTTCCTCAGTGAGTCCCATTACCATCAAGTCCAAGTTCATTTAGATCCTTACAAATGTCAACCTCAAAATAAATTTTCTGAATATTGATCAGATAATGAAGAATATAGCTCCTCCTATTTATTATCCACTTTTATTCAGCAGACAGAACTATTTTCTATATGATCCTTGGCTAAAGAATTGAGCTATTCTGCAGAAAAAGGGCTTTTCTCTATGTATTGTCTTTCCAACTGGTTGATTGTTAGCTAAAACGAGTAGGCAGTAAATCTAGTGAAGAATAATATTGAGTTAGGGTTGATTATTTTAAAACATTTTCTCAACCCCTTTTCAATTCCACAGGTCCCATCTAGACACTCCATCTTTCTAGAACTTTTAAGGAGCTACTGTAGTCAAGCACAATAAACTCTGTGTTTCCTGGGATCTCTTGAGTCCTATTGACATTCTATTATATACAAAATCACTGACTTTTTTCACCAATATTACATTGTCTCTTGTTTGCTACCAGCTAACCCTATACCTGATTACCTTTTAGTTTTTCTTTCACCTTTTTTGCATCTTACCAATTGCAAGGTAGTTAACTCTGAAAATGGGATACGTGTTTGCATTTTTCTTAATTTTATGTTGTGGTCTTAGTCTTAAATGCTCAATAATACCCAACCCTGCAATAGGGAGGGTTTGCAGCAATGTAATTTAGGTAAATTTGATTTGGGCAGTGGATAGAGTCCAGTGTGGAAAATGAGAGGGGTGAACAGTGAATCGCATTATTTCAAAAATCATCGTTTGAATTAATCTTTTAAAAATATATACCTTTAACCTACCTACATTTGAGTCACTGGCATGCCCAAACCCTATTGGATATTCAAACTGCAGTTTCCAAATCTGCATTTTTGTCAAGACCAAACTGTCTAAACTCTCAAGACTTTGAAGCACAAAGAAAGCTAATAACACCTGTCTCAGACTTACATGGAGAAATTTACATGGCAAGATTACAATTTAAGCTAAGAATTTTTGAGAAAGTAACATCAGTTGATCCTTTCATGAAACATACCAGCTTGGGGATGAACAGAACCAAATTTGTGTGTAATGGTTTTCATTTAATTTTTTATGTTCCAAATTAGAGAAAAAAGTGATGATGAAATACAGGAGATAATGTGAAAAGCTCTATTTGGAAATTATCTTTGTGCTTATGTTGCTTATAAATTCTTGCTATCTACAAATATGCAGCTTTAAGCATTCATTCATTTAATATTATATCATACCATTGTAGCATAAATTATTCTGTCCTAACATAAGTGGGTAAATCTTAAGTTTGAAGTTGATTTCTTATCCCAGAACTAGTCATTCCTTCATTTCATTCAATCAATATTTTTTATTATCTACTATAAAAGAAATAATTTAGATTTTGAAGACTTAGTTGTGACCAAATCAGACAAAACTCTTTGTCTTTATAGAGCTTAGATTCTTGTTTGATAAGTCAGGCAATAATTAAATACATCAATAAAGCATAATATGTGCTAAGGATAATGAGTGCTTTAAAGACAGATAATTTAGGGAAAGGAAAAACAAGAGATTCGTCATTTATGCCATAGCCCAAAAAGTGAAACAAGGCTCTCATGTTAATGATAGAAATTTTTTAGAAGTTTGGAAAAATAATTTTCATGAAATAGACCCTGAGAAAGAAGAATAAATAACATGACCTAGCTTTTTAGCCTGGTAGATATATATTTGTCTATTAGGGGATCTTGGCAGTAGTAGAAAAAGAGGAAGGGAAAGTTTACAGACTTTTCTCTCCATTATCTTTGTTTCTTAACTCTCTTATCACTACATTTGCTCCCACTTAACATTTTCTTCTGTTTCTTTTAATTTTGAATTTTTATGGATGCATAGTAAGTGTATATATTTGTGGAGAATGTGAAATATTTTTATACAAGCATACAATGTGTAGTAATCATGTCAGGGTAAATGGGTGCCTGTCACCTTAAGCATTTATCATTTTTCGATGTTACAAACATTCCAATCACACTATTTTAGTTATTTTTAAACATACAGGCCAAGTGCAGTGGCTCATGCCTGTAATTCCAACACTTTGGGAGGCTGAGGTGGGTGGATCAGTTGCACCCAGGAATTAGAGACCAGCCTGGGCAACATGGCAAAACCCCATTTTCACAAAAAATTAGCCAGGCATCCTGGCATGCACCTGCAGTCCCAGCTACCTGGGAGTCTGAGGTAGGGGATTACTTGAGTCCAGAAGGTTGAAGCCGCAGTGAGCGAGCGGTGATGGTGCCACTGTACTCCAGCCCGGGCAAAAAAAAAAAAAAAAAAAAGACCCTGTTACAAAAATAAAGTAAAATGTACAACAAATCATTGTTGATTATAGTCACCTGGTTGTTCTATCAAATAGTATATCTTATTCATTCCTCTTAACTACATTTTTGTACTCATTAACCATCCCCACCTTCTGTCCCCTCCGCACTACCCTTCCCAGCCCTGGTAACTATCAGTCAATGCCCTGTCTCCATGCATTCAATTATTTTAATTTTGCTCCCTGTAGGGTGTGGTAGCTCACGCCTGTAATCCTAGCACTTCAGGAGGTTGAGGCAGGTGGATTGCCAGAGCTCAGGAGTTTGAAATCAGTGTAGCCAACATGGTGAAACCCAATCTCTACTAAAAATACACACAAAAAAAAGCCAGGCATGGTGGTGCACACCTGTAGTCCCAGCTACTCAGGAGGCTGAGGCATGAGAATCCCTTGAACCCAGGAGGTGGAGGTTGAAATGAGCCAAGAATGCACCACTGCACTCCAGTCTGGGTGACAGGGTGAGACTCTGTTTCAAAAAAAAAAAAAAAAAAAAATTGCTCCTACAAATGAGAGATAACATGTGAAGTTCTGTCTCTGTCTTTCTGTGCCTGGCTTACTTCACCTAAACATAATGTCCTCTAGTTCCATCCGTGTTGCAAATGACAAGATCACATTTTTTTCTATGGCTGAATAATACTTCATTATGTGTAAGTATCACATTGTCTTTATCCATTCATCTGTTAATGAATACTTCGGGTGCTTTCAAATCTTGGCTCTGGGGAATAGTGCTGCAATAAACATGGGAGTACAGACATTTCTTCAATATACTGATATCCTTTCTTTTGGGTATATACCCAGCAGTGGGATTGCTGTAGTAGTTATATTTTGAGTGCTTTATGGAACCTCCATACTGTTCTCCATAGTGGCTATACAAATTTACATTCTCAAAAGCAGTGTACCAGGGTTCCCTTTTCTCTACATTCTCATCAGCATTTGTTACTGTCTGTCTTTTGGATAAAAGCCATTTTAACTGGCATTAGACTATATCTGATATAGATTTTATTTGCATTTCTTTGATGTTCAACGATGTGGAGCACCTTTTCATATACCTCTTTGCCATTGATGTGCCTTCTTTTCAGAAATACATGTTTAGATGTTTTGCAAGTTTCAAAATTATTAGATTTTTTAATAGAGTTGTTTAAGCTTCTTGTGTATTCTGGTTATTAATCCCATATCAGATGAATTGTTTGTAATTATTTTATGTCATTCTGTGGATTGTCTTGTCACTTTGTTTTTTATTTCTGTTGCTCTGCAGAAGCTTTTTAACTTGATGTGATCTCATTTGCCTATTTTTACTTTGGTTGCCTTTCTTGGTATTACTCAATAAATTTTTGCCCAGACCAGTGTCCCGGACAGTTTCTCCAATATTTTCTTTTAAGTAGTTTCATAGCTTTAGGTCTTACATTTAATTCTTTAATTCATTAAAGACATAATGGATTAATAAAAACATTTTCTTCAGTTTCTTACAAGTTAGACTTTAGGTCCCAAGTTAGCCCTTCATTTTCATCTTTTTCTCACCATAATCCCATCTCCTTTGCCCCAATTAAATATCACCATATCATGTAATTTACCTCCTAAAAAAACTTATCTGTAAAATATCTACTTTTCATTTATTGATGTATTCCTGTAAATGATCATTATATGTGTTCTTTTCAGGGAAAGCCTCAAAATACTGTACTACATTCATCATGGTAGTTAAAAAGAATTGCATAAACCACCAAATTATTTAAGCCAAGATTAGCCATAATAAATACAAAGAAGTGATTCGTAAAAATATAAGTGAATGTCAGTTTGATAGAACTAGATCCGGCAATGATAGGCAATAATAAAATAAATGATATTAGCTGTAAACAAGGATCTTTTATTTCTCCTTTCTCACTTTGCCATCCCAGAACAGGTTGTAATCTACACTTGCCTGGATTACTGCAATGGTTTTATACTTGGATTACTGGATTCCAGAATGTCATTGTTTTATCCATTATGCCTTGTATTTTTTATAGATTATTTTTTAGAAAATACAATTTTCTCATATAAATTATACTTTTAATTTTTATTTATCTAATTTTTTTTTAGCAATAGGGTCACACTCTGTCACCCAGGCTGCAGTGTAGTTTTGGGATCCTGTTCACTGCAGCTCCAAATTCCTGGGTTCAAGCGATCTTCCCATCTCAGCTTCCTGAGTACCTACAACTACAAACATGTTCCACTATGTCCAGCTATTTTTTTTTTGAGAGATGGGGTCTCACTACATTGTCCAGGCAGGTCATGAAATCCTGACCTCAAGTAATCCCCTTTCCTCAGCCTCCCAAAGTGCTGTGATTACAGGCATGAGCCTGGCTTAATTTTGTTTTTTGTTTTTTGTGTTTTTTATTGTATGAAACATTACGATTTTTATTCTTTCACATTATGAAACATCGTTATAATTAGATGATACCAATGTATTTCCATTAATATTAAATAGAGAATTTAGGCTCCAATACATGGTATCAACCACAATATTCTTGACAGGGCTTACCCTCATGAAATACAATTTGCAGTTGTATAGCACTGCTTGGAATGCATTATTCATTGTGAAAACGCTTCATTTTGAAAATATCATTGTTGCCAAACACCTCAGCCAAGTTCTTTAATTTCATCTCTATCATTAAGAAAGGAAATATTCTGGCCGAGCATGGTGGCACAAGCCGGTAATCCCGGCACTTTGGGAGGCCGAGGCGGGCAGATCACAAGGTCAGGGGATCGAGACCATCCTTGCTAACGTGGTGAAATCCCATCTCTACTTAAAAAAAAAAAAAAAAAAAAACTTAGCCAGGTGTAGTGGCACATGCCTGTAGTCCCAGCTACTAGGGAGGCTGAGGGAGAAGAATCGCTTGAACCTGGGAGGCAGAGGTTGCAATGAGCTGAGATCACACCACTGCACTCCAGCCTGGGCGACAGAGAGAGACTCCGTCTCAAAAAATAAATAATAATAATAAAAGAAAAGAAAAAAAAAAGAAAGGAAATACTCTGATACACCACTTTTTATGTCAGGCAATTCTCCCTCTCATGGGGGAATGGAGTGAAAATTGAGTAACTACTCAACTGAGCATTTAGAACCATTTCACAAAGGCTCTGATTTGACAGTGTTTAAATGGAGCAAAATTTTGGATGATGAAACATACTAATGTCATGTACTTTGAAAAGATGAAAAACATTTTAATGACCAAATTGTGCATTTTACATAATTGAAAACATTAATTTGAGGAATAATAAACTTGTATTTCAACTACTCTCATTTTTGAGCAATGTGGGAGACAATAACACTCTGTGACTCATCATTACTACTTGTATCTCTAAAGCACAATAAAAATCAGAAATAAAAAGAAACAAAATACCAGAATGATATTGTTGTTGAGGTGAACTGAGAATAAGGTGCACTGTAGGCTTAAAACTGAAGTACAGGATTTCTAAATTTAAGTTTATGTAAACATCTTTTCTTCTCTAAATGATATTTCGCATATTTCTACTACTTCTCTTTCAGGAGGTAAATTTGGAGATTCCCTGATTACATTCAGGTGTTAAAGTGCCCACTAAATTTGCTATAGAGTTGATGGTTTATAATTGTGTAAAAAAACTATTCATGCTTCCAGATACAGAACAGGCTCTAATATGATAAATAGATAGATCTTTAGGAGAGGTATTTAGTTTACCTGACCAAAGACATGGATTCTGAGTTACTTTTGTCCCTTCAAATTTATCTATAAAAATTATAAAGTAAAAATTATAAAAGAATTTAAATCAATTTACATTAAATATTAGGTTTCAAGCATACACATGTAGATTGTGCTTAAACACACTTCTGAAGTTAAATTAATAATGTTATTGTCATGATGTGATTGTGATTTCATTAAAGTTTATTGTCTACATCAGTTGACTCAGTAAGCTAAAGCTGTCACCTAATAAAGTCAAAGTGTTGAAGTTGATGCATGGATAGCCTAGGGCATTCTGATACTTTTACATTCTCTCTAGATACTTTCAATATTAAGAACCTTGGTCAAGAAAGAAAGATGACGGAAGACAGTGACTAATAGCACCACCCATCAATAATGATGGAACTTTATATTTCATAGGTTAAATTATCTAGAATGTGATTGAAACTAATGAAAACACATAAAGATATGTAAGAAGACTGAGAAGAACAACATCGTCCTAAACTCAAAATTTCCATTGTCTCATCTCAAGATAGTCTGAGGCATTTAAAATTTAACTTATACTTCCAACTTTTCAACTGTTTTATGTTCTTTTTTTCTTTTCCTAAAAATGCTAATTTTCATAGTACATCACTTGTGGTAGGCAGAATAATGATTCCCTACAGATGTGCACATCCTAAACCAAAGAATTCATGAATGTGTTACGTTAAATTGCTAGGAGAAATAAAGTTTCCTGATAAAATTAAAGTCAATAATCAGCTAACATTGAGATGGGAACTTATCCTGAATTATCCCAAAGGGCCTAACGTAATCACAAGTGTCTACAAATGTACAACAGGGAGGCAGAAGAAGAGTCAGTGTTAGAATGATGTGATGTGAGAGTTACTTACTCACCCAGTCATTGTTAGCTTTGAAGATGGAAGGAGATCAGTGAGTCAAGTAATGCATATATTAATAGCTTCTAGGCCTGGAAAAGGCAACTAAAGAGTTTATTCTTTAAAGCCTTCAGAAAAAAATGTAGCCCTTCCAACATCTACATTTCAGCCCGTTGAAATTCATTTAGGGCCATTAACCTGTAGAACTATAAGAATATATTTGTGTTATTATAAGCTGCAGAGTTTGGGATAATTTGTTACAGCAGCAAAGGAAACATACACATCATACAAGAGCATTCTTATCAGTATCCTTGATATCTTGCCTTACACTTTTCTAGAACTACATTGTCACACTTGAATTATTCAATTTTTTCTCGAATTCTGTAGTTGATAAAATCTGTTTTTGACAATTAATTAATTATGCCAAATAGAAGAGTATGCACAGTATTAATGTGGCAGAAGAAGGATCTATTATTTACTTCATTGTTGATTTCATTGAATAGCAATCATATTATTTTATATTTTATTGTATAATTAAATAATAGTCATTGAATAACAATCATATTACCCACTTCCTTGGATTATAGATATGAATTTTAAAGTTTTGAGAATCTTTTTAAATCTATGCATTTGTTTATTTATTTGATGTGATTAGGAAGAGTTAGATAATTTTGGTATGTGCACACTCTGAAATCTTGATCAAAAGTCTGTCACTGCAAATTAATTGTTAAATTTTCAATATTAATAACACTATGGTATTACTAAAAATCTATTTTAATTATACTTACAATAGCTTCACTTTCTACATTATGAAGCATTTGCACCAAAACATTTTATTTAGCTGATATAACTTACTATAATAAAGTTACAAGTGTCGACTCTAAAATAAAACTGAGTTTAAATCTGTTTTTGTAATTTATTAATTGAATAGCCTTGGGCAAATTAGTTAAGATACATGTATTTCAGCTTTCTCACCTATAAAATTTGTATAACTATATTTACATTGTACAATTGTTGCTGAAGATTAAATATAATAATTATTCTGAATATAGCACACTGTAAGAACCCAGTAAAGATTAACGTCTTTATAATCATTTATTTGCATAATGTGCTCTTATAATTCACTGAGAAAATACTTACTTTTAGCCACAATTATCTCCAACTCTTCTGTTCTCTTAGTATAAGCTTTTTTATTTACCTGTCCTTCCTTCTTATCTTTAGGGGCAGTTGCTTTTAAGTCTATCTAAAGTTAAACCCTTCACTTTTGCCATCTCTACTCACCTTTCTTAATTTCTATAGAAAACGGATTCATCAGTCGTTGTATTTAAAACTGAAGTATTTAACTCACTCTCTGACATGGTCTTTCTTACTCATTTTATAAACACATTGATTCTAGCTCTTCATAAGTAAACAGTCCCAAATCTATTAATATGTGTCCCAACACCCATCTCCCTTACAGCATCAAGCTTCCAGAAAGTGTGGACTGTTACTGCTGCCCACACTTTGTTTTCACTAAAACCTAAAACTATTCTTATTTATTCATTTTTTCATTGATATTATTTATTTATTCATTGATATGGAGTCTCATGTTGTCACCAAGGCTGAAATGCAGTGGCACCATCATAACTCATTACAACCTAGAATTCATGGGCTCAAGTAAACTTCCCACCTTAGCCTTCCAAGTAACTGGGGCAACAGGAGGGCATCACCACACTCAGATTATTTTTAATTTTTTTTTTTTTTGGTAGAAATAGGATCTCACTATGTTGCCTAGGCTGGTCTCAAACTCCTGGCCTCAAGCAATCCCCTTGCCTTGGCCTGCCAAAGTGCTGGGATTATGGATGTCAGCCACTACACCCGGCCCATAAAACTATTATTAATAGCATTATTTATGGCTTTGCAAAACCCAAAACTATAAAAACCCTAGAATAAAATCTAGGCAATACCATTCAGGACATAAGCACCGGCAAATAATTCATGATGAAAACGTCAAAAGCAATAGCAACAAAAGCAAAAATTGACAAATGGTACCTAATTAAACCAAAGAGCTTCTGCACAGAAAAAAAAAATATCAGACAGAACAAACGACTTACAGACAGAGAGAAAATTTTTGCAATCTATCCATCTGAAAAAGGTCTAATACCCAGAATCTACAAGGAACTTAAACAAATTTACAGGAAAAAAAAAAAAAAAAAAACACTAAAAAGTGTCCAAAGGACAGGAACAGACACTTCTAAAAAAATATTCATCCAACAAGCATATGAAAAAAAGCTCAACATCACTGATCATTAGAGAAATGCAAACCAAAACCACAATAAGATTTCATCTCACACCAGTCCCAATGGTGATAATTACAAAGTCAAGACACAACAGATGCTGGGGAGGCTGTGGAGAAATAGGAAAGCTTTTACACTGTTGGTGGGCATGTAAATTATTTCAACCATTGTATAAGACAGTGTGATGATTCCTCAAAGACCTAAAGACAGAAATAACATTCAACTTAGCAACCTCATTACTGGGTATATATCCAAATAAGTATAAATTGTTCTATTATAAAGACACATGCACACATATGTTTACTGCAGTACTATTCACAATAGCAAAGACATAGAATCAACCTAAATGTCCATCACTGATAGACTGGATAAAGTAAATGTGGTACATACACACCATGGAATACTGTGCAGCCATAAAAAGGAATGAGAGTATGTCCTTTGCAAAGACATGAATGGAGCTAGAAGCCATTATCTTCAGCAAACTAACACAGAAACAGAAAACCAAATACCACATGTTCTCACTTATAAGTAGGAGCTGAACAATGAGAACACATCAACACAGAGAGGGGAACAACACACATTGGGGCCTGTCAGTGGGTCGGGGGAGGAAGAGCATCAGGATAAATAGTTAATGCATGTGGAGCTTAAATACCTAGGTGATGGGTTGGTGGGTGTAGCAAACCACCAGGGCACACATTTACCTATGTAACAAACCTGCACATCCTCATATGTATCCTGGAACTTAAAATAAAATCATTGTTTTTAAAAAAGAAATTGTTTATAATTTTCTCCTTCTTTATGATTCTACCCTGTGGTCACTCCTGCTAAAACCATTTTCAAAATTGTGGGTTTTCTTATCTTATTCACTGCTAACCCAAGTTTCTTCCACTCCTTCTGAGAATGTTTATTTTCTGTCTTCTTTTCTAGCTTGTACTCCTTTTCAGATTCACTATATGCTAAGGCATTATATTTTAATGACTTTTTCAAATGACTTGGGGAAACACATTCATTTTCAGAAACAAATGATTATCAGATCTCTACTCAAATGTAGCCCTGTCCTAAATTTTAGTAGTTTATTTTAATTCTTCTTCCGGTTAAGTACACATAAATATTTTGCAGCACCTCAAAATTTAATATTAGGCAGTGAACATGCTGCATGTCTATTCCTATGGAAATAAAGACTGTTTCTCCTCCTCTCCTCTCTATTTCAATTAGCAAGTTCACCTCAACCTCCCTCTCTAGCAGTTTCAAATGCACTCCTTGCTTCATCTTTTAAATGCCGCATTTGATTCTATTGCCTAATTATTAATTCAGCATTTATCGCATAGACATTGAACATATACTTTGTGCTATGAACTAATAAAAGCTGAACATGCAAAAATAAATGAGAAAAAAATTCCTCCTATAGAGGTAAAATGTGACAAATGAAGAAAGGCTAGCTGTGTGTAGTTTTGTGTGTGCAACTTTGAAATGGGTAATGCAGTGGATACTGTGTTTGACTCTCGAAGAGCCTTTCTATCTAAAATAATTAATCTAAACCAATACTGTTAATTACAATCTCACTGTTGTCGAATGATTTGTGAATGGCTATTTGACTCAATTCTCATATTGAGATATGAGAGATATGAGAGATATGAGATGTGAGATATGAGAGATATGAGAGATATGAAGATCCAGCTGCTGGAGTACCCTGGGGAAGTCCTCTCCTAAATGAGAGCCACAGGAAGAGTTTTTCTTCTTCCTCCAAACTTCATCATGATTACAACTGTTTTTTAGGTCTACTGTCATGCAAACAGAAAATGCTGCTTTTCAAGTATATGTGTACCCATGGTTGTTTACTGCAGGACATTTGATGAATCATTTTCTTATTTAATACTGTAGAATTAAGAGTGTGATAATTTTTCTTTAATATTTATTTAATAGATTCATTGCAAATCAATGGATAATAACATGTCCCTCCGAAGAATGAATGATGTTGATGTTCCATTGTTCTCAACATTTTGTTAAGAGCAAAGTTACAACTTTATCTTTGGTAACCTTTGTCAACTTTTATTAAATGTAACATGTAAAAGAAATAAAAACGCCTTTTGGCTAGGCGCCATGGCTCACGCCTGTAATCCTAGCACTTTGGGAGGCTGAGACGGGTGGATCACGAGGTCAGGAGATTGAGACCATCCTGTCTAACACGGTGAAACCCCGTCTCTACTAAAAATACAAAAAATTAGGCAGGCGTGGTGGCGGGCGCCTGTAGTCCCAGCTACTCGGGAGGCTGAGGCAGGAGAATGGCGTGAACACGGGAGGCGGAGCTTGCAGTGAGCGGAGATCGCGCCACTGCACTCCAGCCTGGGCCGAAGAGTGAGACTCTGCCTCAAAAACAAACAAACAAACAAACAAAAACAAACAAAAAGAAAAACAAAAACGCCTTTTTATCATTTATCTAAAAATTTCTGAGATAAAGCTATTTGTAAATGAATTGGGAGGGAATAATAATGGGAAAACACCTTTTAAGGGCAGTTTTTACAGTGTTGAATATTGAAACTGAATATCACAAGACATAATTTTAAAAATTATTCAAAATTACAAGACCCAATTACCAACATAAATTTGATTTTACAGATAAGCTATATAAAGACAAAACATTATATTCCTGATTCCAGTTGCCAACACAGTAAAATAATTCATACTGAAAAAATTTTATTTGAACACTCCATATAATGTTAAAAGTGGTAAATAGAAATATCATAGAATTAAAATGTAGCTTTTTGTTTCAGACAATAATCAATTTCATGCCCAATATTTTATCACAAATATTAAAAGCATAGTGGTAGGTAGTATGGTTAAAAGTCACAATATTTCAGGAAAGAAGTAATGCACATGCAGCCGGTTTAACATGTTTATTTTGATAAATTGAGTGTTGAATTTAAACATGTAGGTATCTTATAAGAGTGGTTAAGATAACTTACATCTCCAAATTTCTAAATAAAATAAGATTAGAAAAATTCATTATGAACTCAGTTGTGTACAAATTTTTATGTGAATTATTAATAATTTAAAAAGCGACAGTAAGGTGTGTTTTCTTCTTTTCTGAAAACAGCAAAAGGCAAACCTTAACATTTGACATTTTTAAAATTCTGGACATTAAAAAGAACACACAGGTACATAAATATTCTTTAAATTTTTCTAAAATTTAAGCACAAGTATAGTGTCTCAAATCTACAAAGTAGATAATAGATTTCCATTAGTTGCTTGGCAACATCATTTTATGTTCTGCAGTGGAATTTCAGATTGATGAATTATTTTTAAAGCTATCTGCATAAAGTTGTCGGAAACTTGATAAGGTATAGTTAAGTTCACTGAAATTTCCACACATCTGAGTGCTTTGAATAAAATAAAATAATAATAGTATTAGCATATGACAGATGCACAATAAATGGCTGCCAATTTGCATTTTACCAATTATGATCTGTATGCTCAAAAATTTAAATTGCATTAACTTATTACTTTAAATTATATTAGGAAATATCATTTTCCAGTACTGAAACTGAATTCTGTATTAAAGAATATGGATTTCTCAATGTACTTGTACGCGCACACACACACACACACACACACACAAACATGGCAAAAGTAGTGATTTTCCTTAGTGGTACAATTTTAAGGTTTCTTTTTTGGTAACTCTTGACACAGAATTCCTGATTTCTTATCAAATCTGTATTTCTTTATATTACAAATTTGTGTTTTAAAAGCAGTTGCTCTAAAGTAATAACACCAGCCTAAAGGGTTGTCACTAATTATTTTCAGTAACTTCACCAGGTTACTTTCCTATGCAGAGACAAATATGTAAGAATCAAGGAGAGAGAATGTGAAAAGAGGTGAATATGTATTATGTTTGAGGTTCATAGACTTGCATGGGTGAGGCATGGGAATCAAGATACTCAGAAGTTGACTATAATTTGATATAAGCTAAGCCTCTTTGTAGGTACAAAAAAGATTTGGAAAAAAAAAAAACTGATATGGGAGGTGAGAAAGTACTAAGAATCTTGAGTTGTAAACTTCCTTTTCCGTGTATTGGCACTAGTATTTCACCACTTCCTGGGACTTCAAAATTTAGGATGGTTCTTTATTGTAATTATTATTTTAAACATTTTTACTTACTTATTTTTTTTCTTTTGAGTTTTATGTTCAGGGGGTACATGCACAGGTTCGTTGCATTGATAATTTGCAGGTCACTGTGGTTCGGTGTACAAATAATCCCAACACACAGGTAGTAAGCATGGCACCTAATAGGTAGTTTTTCAAGCCACTCCTCTCTCCCACTCTCCCCACTTAAGTGGTCCCCAGTGTCTATTGTTCCTATCTTTGTGTCCATGTGTATTAAATGTTTAGCTCCTATTTATAAGTGAGAACACGCGGTATCTCGCTTTCTGTTCCTGTGTTATTTTGCTTAGAATAATGACCTCCAGCTGCATCCATGTTGCTGCAAAAGACATAATGTCATTCTTTCTTTTATGGCTGTGTAGTATTCCATGGTGTACGTACATATTTTCTTTATTCGATCCACTGTTGATGGGCATCTAGGTTGATTTCATGTCTTTGCTATTTTGAATAGTGCTGCAACAAACACACAAGTGCAAGCATCTTTTCGATAGAATGATTTATTTTCCTTTGGGTATATAGTGAAATTGATGGATCAAGTGAAAATTATCTTTTAAGTTTTTTGAGAAATCTCCACACTGCTTTCCACAGCAGCTGAACTAATTTACATGCCCATCAACAGTGTTTAAGTGTTTCCTTTTCTCCACAACATCACCAACATCTGTTGGGGTTTCTTTGGCTTTTTAATAATAGCCATTCTGACTGGTATGATATGGTTTCTCATTGCTGTTTTAATTTGCATTTATCTGATAAGTAGTGATGTAGAGCATTTTTTTATGTTTGTTGGACACTTGTATGTCTTTTTTTGAGAAGTATCTGCTCATGTCTTTTGCCTATATTTTAATTGATTATAGTTTTGTTGTTGTTGATTTTTAAGTTTCTTATAGTTTCTAGATAATAGACCTTTTGTCAGATGCTGTTTTTTGTTGTTGTTTATTGTTTAAGTTCCTTGTAGTTTCTAGATGTTAGACCTTTGTCAGATGCAGAACCCCACCCACAGACTTCACAAAAGGCTTGTAGAACTGGTAAATGACTTCCATAAAATTTCAAGATACAAAATCAGTGTACAAAAACTAGTAACATTTCTATAACATCCAAGCTGAAAGCCAAATCAAGAATTAAATCCCATTTACAATAGCCATGATAAGAATAAAATACCTAAAAATATGGATAACTCAGGAAGTGAACTACTTCTACAGCAAGAATTACAAAACATTGCTGAAGGAAAACAGAGATGACACAAGTGAATTAAAAAAACTCCATGCTCATGGATAAAAATAATCAGTATTGTTAAAAATGGCCATTCTACCCAGAATAATTTATAGATTACATGCTATTCCTTTCAAACTACCAATGATATTGATATTTTTCACAAATTAAGAAAAAGTTCTAAAATTCATAAGAAAACAAAAAAAAGCCCAAATAGCCAAAGCAATTCTAACCAAAAAGAACAAAGCCAGAGGCATCATACTACCCAACTTCAAACTATACTATAAGGCTCCAGTAACCAAAACTGCCTGGTACTAGTGAAAAAAAAAAAAAAAGGCACATAGAACAATGGAACAGACTAGAGAACCCAGAAATAAAGTTGCACACCTACAACCATCTGATCTTAAACAAAGATGACAAAAACAAGCCATGGAGAAAGGACTCCCTATTCAATACATGGTGCTGGAATAACTGGCTAGCCATTATCCTGCAGAAGATTGAGACAGGACCCCTTCCCTTCAACATGTACAAAAATTAACTCAAGATGGATTAAAGACTTAAATATAAGACCTAAAACTCTAAAAACTCTAGGGGAAGGCTCAGAAAATGAAACTCTGGACATTGGTCTTGGCAATAAAAGTAAAAAATGGAATTTATGACTAAGTCTCCAGAAGCAATTATGATGAAAACAAAAATTGAAAAGTGGGACCTAATTAAACTATAGTGCTTCTGCACAGCAAAAGAAACTATCAACTGATTAAACAGACAACCTATAGAATTGGAGAAAACATTCACAAACTATACATTCATCAAAGCACTGGTCTTTGATTCTGTGTTTTCCTGTTGAGAATAATCTGGAGAAGTATTTTGGTGTCTACAGTCTAAAGTCAACCTCTTTTAGTGGCATTCAAGCTAGTACTTCATTTGGTCTCAAACTAGAATTGTGGCTTTATTTCTACTGAGGAATGTTCTGCCAGAGGCCCAGTGACATTTACATCCCAGGCATTTTCACAATGATGTTGTTTGATATTGCCCAGCACCAGCCTCCTTTGTAACTGTTTTTTGAAAAGAAGAAAGAATTTCTGCTATTTTCTCAGTCTGAAATAGCCTGCCTCAATTTTTTTTCTCTCTGTAGCACAGTATTTAGAGTATTTTCAGACCCAGATCAGTTTCTTATCTTTCTTAACACATTAGTTGTTTCTTTTCCATACTATGAAAACCTTTATTACCATGCTGTTCTTCATTGTATTGCAGTAAAATGTTTATGTATCAATTTCTGCCACTTGATTGTACACTTTGCTGTGGCAGAAATTATGTTGTAGTTTCAATACTTCTAATATAAAAAATAGAGAATAAATATATACTTCTCTCAAAATTCATAACCATTTTTGGCCACAATGCCTTAAGATGCCCTTTCTTCATAAGACAACTGTATTCTCATTTTATCCACGTGGATATTTTAGTCTTTCCCAAAACATAAATCTCCACTTATTTGTATTAATAAAATTGGATCCTTGACAACCTTTTCATGACTCTCTTTGTTGTGTATCCAGAGAGTCCAACTCATAATACTCTTGGTCAAGAAATAATTATTAATGTACTACAAAAATGTTCTAAGTTTACATTCAAAATTTTTTAAGTATGTAGTCAAAATAGACTAAACACCATATGCTGCAAAGAAAAAAAAGCAAGCAAATTGCAACATAACATAACTTTGTTCCTGAATATGTTATATTCCAGGGTAGATAAACAGCACACATAGCCTGAGGATATAAGAACTACTTTTAACTTGAGTTCCTGAACACTTACATTAGTCCATTGGGCACTAATATGGTTGGTTAGGCTTTGTGCCCCCACCCAAATCTTATCTTGAATTATAGTCCCCATAGTCTCCATGTGTCTAGGGAGAGACCTGGTGGGAGGTAATTGGATCATGGGGGTGGTTTCCCTCATGCTGTTCTCATGATAGTGAGTTCTCATGAAATCTGATGGTTTTATAAGGGTCTCTTCCCCCTTCACTCCTCGCTTTGCTCTCTCCTGCCATCATGTGAGAAGGTCTAAGCTTGCTTCACCTTCACCTTCTGCCATGATTGTAAATTTCCTGAGTCCTCCCAAGTCATGCATAACTGAGTCAGTTCTTCTTTCCTTAACAAATTACCCAGTCTCGGATATTTGTTTACAGCAGTGAAAACAGATTAATAAAGACACCCACAAAACTTACTAAGAATCTGTTTTTACATCATGCAGACTATTTCTGGTCTCAAAAGACCTTGTTTATCTTAGTTTTGGTGTCTGATCTGTATTCCAAAAATGTTGCCCCAACTTTAGAAATTGGAAAGGAGTAGGAAGATTTTATACTTTCTTTCCTTCTCGTCTAGTTTTTATTATCACTTTTACCATTTTGGTGAAGAATATACAACATAAAATTTATTATCTTAATCATTTTTAGGTGTAAATTATAGTAGTGTTAACTATATGAAAATTATTTTGGAACTGATCTTTAGAAATTTTTCATCTTGAAAAACTGGAACTATAACCATTAGGCAACAAAACAAACAACAACCTTTTCCCCCCGCCTTCCTTACTCTGGAAACCATAATTCTAATATCTGTTTCTAAGAACTTAACTGCTTTAGATCTCAAATTAGTGGAATAAGACAGTATTGTGTGTTTGTATGTGTGTTGCTCATTGCAACCCCTGCCGCTCAGGTTCAAGTGAGTCTCCTGTCTCAACCTCCCGAGTAGCTGGGACTACAGGCACACGCGCCAACACGCCCAGCTAATTTTTGTATTTTTTTTTTTTTTTAGTAGAGATGGGGTTTCACCATGTCGGCCAGGATGATCTTGATCTCTTGACCTCATGATCCACTCAACTCAGCCTTTCAAAGTGCTAGGATTACAAGCCTAATTTACAAATTTCCTTCTTTAAGGCTAAATAATATTCCATTTTATGTATATACCACATTCATTTTTTGATTGCTAGTTAGGTTACTTCTGCTTCTTAGCTACTTGGAATATTGCTGAAAATATCTCTTCAACATCCTATTTTCAATTATTTTGGTTATATGCCCAGAAGTGGGACTGACTGGTGGATCATATGGAAATTCCACTTTTAATTCTTGAGGTAACTTCAAACTGTTTTCCATAGCAGCTGCACATTTTATATTCTAACAACAGTGCCTAAGTGTTCCAGTTTCTCCACATCCTCTCCAATAGGTATTTTTTAATTTTATTTTTGTTTTTGACAGTGGCCACCCTGATAAGTCATATCTCATTGTAATTTTGATTTTCATTTCCCTGATTATGATTATTAGTGATACTGACATCATTATTATGCTCATTGACTATTTATATTAATATACCTTCCTTGGAGAATTGACTATTAAATTCTTAGGATTTTTTTTTTTTTTTATGAAAGTAATGCAGTTCTAGCTCATTTTTCTTTTTTTTTTGTATTTTTTTTTCTTTTATTATTATCATTATTATTATACTTTAGGTTTTATGGTACATGTGCCCAATGTGCAGGTAAGTTACATATGTATACATGTGCCATGCTGGTGCGCTGCACCCACCAACTCGTCATCTAGCATTAGGTATATCTCCCAATGCTCTCCCTCCCCCCTCCCCCCAACCCACAACAGTCCCTGAAGTGTGATGTTCCCCTTCCTGTGTCCATGTTGGACCTAAAACCATAAAAACCCTAGAAGAAAACCTAGGCAATACCATTCAGGACATAGGCATGGGCAAGGACTTCATGTCTAAAACACCAAAAGCAATGGCAACAAAAGCCAAAATTGACAAATGGGATCTAATTAAACTAAAGAGCTTCTGCACAGCAAAGGAAACTACCATCAGAGTGAACAGGCAACCTACAAAATGGGAGAAAATTTTCGCAAACCTACTCATCTGACAAAGGGCTAATATCCAGAATCTACAATGAACTCCAACAAATTTACAAGAAAAAAACAAACAACCCCATCAAAAAGTGGGCGAAGGACATGAACAGACACTTCTCAAAAGAAGACATTTATGCAGCCAAAAAACACATGAAAAAATGCTCACCATCACTGGCCATCAGAGAAATGCAAATCAAAACCACAATGAGATACCATCTCACACCAGTTAGAATGGCAATCATTAAAAAGTCAGGAAACAACAGGTGCTGGAGAGGATGTGGAGAAATAGGAACACTTTGACACTGTTGGTGGGACTGTAAACTAGTTCAACCCTTGTGGAAGTCAGTGTGGCGATTCCTCAGGGATCTAGAACTAGAAATTCCATTCGACCCAGCCATCCCATTACTGGGTATATACCCAAAGGACTATAAATCATGCTGCTATAAAGACACATGCACATGTATGTTTATTGCGGCATTATTGACAATAGCAAAGACTTGGAAGCAACCCAAATGTCCAACAATGATAGACTGGATTAAGAAAATGTGGCACATATACACCATGGAATACTATGCAGCCATAAAAAATGATGAGTTCATGTCCTTTGTAGGGACATGGATGAAATTGGAAATCATCATTCTCAGTAAACTATCGCAAGAACAAAAAACCAAACACCGCATATTCTCACTCATAGGTGGGAATTGAACAATTCTTAGGATATTTTTAAATTAAGATATTTGCTATTAGATTGGTGAAAAATAATTGCAGTTTTTGCCATTACTTTTAAACGATAAACACTGCAATGACTTTTGCATCAACCTGCACTTTATTGTCATTGTTGAATACAAAGAGTTCTTTATATATATCTTGGATTTTAACCCCTGTTCAGATATATAATTTGCAAATATTTTCTCCCATTCCATATGCCTTTTCTTTGTGATAGCTATTTCCTTTGCTGTGCAAAAGTTTTAAAGTTTGAAACAATCTCATTTGTCTGTTTTTACTTTTGTTGATTGTGCTTTTGGTATTATATTCAATAAATCATTGCCAAATCCAATGCCATAAAGTTTCCCTCTGTTTTCTTCTAAGAGTGTGAGAATTTCAGGTCTTACTTTTCAATCTTTAATCCATTTTGAATTAATTTTTGTGTATGGTGTGAGGTAAGGGTCCAATTTCATGTTTTTGTGTGTGAACATCCAATTCTCAACACCATTTGTTGACGAGAAAACTATTTATTCATTGTGTAGTCTTAGAACCCTTTCTGATGATTTAACTTTATACACAAGGATTCATTACTGTGCTCTTGTTTATTTTCCAATGCTCTGTATGTCTGTCTTTATGCCAGTAATGCTTTGGTTTGAAAGGGTATAGAATTTTGTCAAATGTTTTTTCTACATCAATTGAGATAATCATGTGTTTTTTTTCCTTCATTCTCTTAATATGGTATATTTCATTTATTGATTTTACTATGTTGAACTATTCTTCCATCCAAGAATAAATCTAATTTTGACATGGTGAATGATTCTTTTAATATGTTTTTGAATTGGGATTACTAGTATCTTGTTGAGGATGAGTGTATTAAATATTCATCAGGAATACTGATCTGTCATTTTGTTTTCTTGCAGTGCTTTTGTCTGGCTTTCGTATCAGGGTAATGCTGGCCTTGAAAAAAAACAAAAAGAGTTTGTAAGTATTCCCTCCTCACCAATATTTTGGAGGAGTTTGAGAAGCATTGATATTAATTCTTCTTATTTTTTGTTAGCATTTCCCAGTGAAGCCATCTCATCTTGGGATTTGCTTTTTGGTAGTTTTTGCTTACTGATTCAATCTCTTTGTATGCTATTGGCCTGTTTAGGTTTTCTATTTTTTTCATGATTTATTCTTGCTGAGTTGTATGTATCTAGAAATTTACTTCATTTTTCTAGATTATTCAATTTTTGGCATATAATAGTTCATAATATTCTCTTCTGAATGTTTTTACTCTGTGACATCAATTATAATGTCTGTTATTTCATTTCAATTTTGTTATTTTAATCTTTTTTTCATTAATGTAGCTATAGTTTTTTCAGTTTTGTTGATCTTTCCAAAAAGAACAAACCCTTCATTTTGTTGAAATTTTCTGTTTGCTCTAGTCCTTATTATTTTATTCTTTCTGCTAACCTTGGGTTTAGTTTGGCTCACTGTTTTTAGTTTCTTTAGGTGTAAAGGTGGGTTGTTGAGATAATTTTTATTTTTAATGTAGGCATTTGCCTCTATAAGCTTCCCTCTTGGTATAGCTTTTGCTGAATCCTATGTTTTTGGTATATTTTATTTTTGTTTTATTTGTCTCAATATATCTTCTAATTTTTCTTTCGATTTTTTTGACTCTTTTGATGTTCAATAGTGCCTTATTTAATTCTATTTGTAAATTTTCCAGTTTTCCTTTTGCTGTTGATTTTAGTTTCATTTCATTGTAATCAGAAAGGATACTTGGTATGATTTCAATATTTTAAAATTTGTTTAGGCTTGTTTTGTGGCCTAACATGATCACAAAACAAGAATTTCCATGTATTTAAAAAATATGCAATTTACTGTTGTTGGTTGGAGTATTCTGAATATATCTGTTACATCCAATTGGTTTATGGTGTTATTAAAGTCCTCTCTTTCCTTATTGATCTCATCTGTTTGATATTCATTGTTGAAAGCAGAGTATTTAAATTTCCTATTATTTTTTGTGTTACTGTTAATTACTTCCTTCAGTTCTTTTAATGTTTGCTTCATATATTTGAGTGCTATACTGTTAAGACCATAGTCATAATTGTTGTATCTTCTTGGTGAACAAATCCTTTTCTCACTATATAATGCCCATTTTTGTTTCTTTTAACTTTCTAAACTTAAAGTCTATGTTTTTGACATAGGATAACCACACATTTTGGTTACAATTTGCATGGAATATTATTTTTCATACTTTCATTTTCAGCCTGTGTTTGACTATATTTCAGGCGAGACTCTCCAAACAGCCTACAGGTGGATATTTTAAAAAAATCTACTCAGCCATTTTATGTCCTTTTATTAGGGCGTTAAATACATTGACATTTAAAATAATAACAAATACAGAAGGATTTATAATTGTCATTTTGGCTATAGTATAAGCAATTATAGTTATTTTATTTCTTTTTTATTCTCTTTCTTTTTTCTTCTGTGACTTATTGATATTTTTGGTTTTTTTGTATTCATTAATGTAGTTTTATGGTAATAGATGTAGTTATGTTTATGCTTGTGTGTTTTAAATTCTATACCTGAATTAAAGGTAGTTTACACACCACCATTATAGTATTTCAAAATTCTGTACTTGTGTATATGTTTATCTTAACTGGGGATCTTTATGTTTTTGTATATTTTTATATTGTTGTACAGCATCTTTTTGTTTCAGCCTAAAGGACTGCCTTTTGCCTCTCTTGTAAGGCAGGCCTAGTGATGATGTTTTCTCATAGCCTTTGTTTATCTGGGAAAGACCTTATCTCCCCTTCATTTTGAAGGAGTCTTGCAGGATGTTATTTCCTAGCTGGGTTTTTTCTTTTTTTTCCCCCTTGAGTATGTTTGAATATATCATTCTTCTCTCTTTGGGCTTGTAATGTATCATCTGCTAAAAAAAAAAATAAAATCTACCAATAATCCTCTGGGGGGCTTCTAGTACATAACAAGTTGTATTTCTCTTGTTGCCTTCAAAATTTTCTTTGTTTTTGAATTTGATGGTTTGGTTATAATGTGTCTCAGTTTAAAACCTCTTTGAGTTCATTATAGTGGGAGTCATTTGAGCTTCTTAAATTTGGATCCCCATTTTCTTCATCAAATTTGGGAATGTTTCAGTCCTTATTTCTTCAGATGCCTTGTCTTCTTCTCTTTCTCTTCTCCTGCGGCTTCAATAATATGTATATCGTTTTACTTGATGCTTTCTCATAAGTTATTTAGGCTGTCTTCACTTAATTAAAATTCTTATTTCTTTCAGTTCTTCTAGCTCAATAATTTTAAATAACCTCTCTTTAAGTCTGTTGACTCTTTCTTCTACTTGATACAGTCTGTTGTTAAATCCCTCTAATGAATACTTATTCTAGTTTTTCTATTTGGTTCTTCTCTTATAGTTTCTCTCTCTTTTTATTACTCATATTTTATTCATGCTTGGTTTTCCTGATTTTGTTTAGTTGTCTATCTCTTTTGTCTTGTAGTGCATTGAGTTTCTTTAAGATGATTCTTTTGAATTATTTGTCGTGTAATTTCTAAATCTCTTTCATGAGAAGGTTGGTTTCTGGGGATTGATTTTTTGGGTGATGTTTCCTTGTTTCTTCATTTATCTTTTTGTTTTTGTCTCAGAACCTCTTAAACCTTTTCTGAGCTGTGTCTTCTCTGAGCTTGTGCATATACTTTCCCAGTAAGATTGGTTTGCTTGTTTCTTATTCAGTAAATTGCAGTCTCTTGCTACCTTTGGTGTCTGCCTGAAGTACTGCAGGTTCACTGTACTGGCTTGGAGGAGGAGATATTGTGGTAGAAATAAAATGGTTTTTGTTACTTATTTATTCAATTCACTTATTCTTGGCTTTGAGCTTGGCTGGAGTACTGTGACTTTCTAACTGTTTTCTGAAGTTTGCATAAAGGCTTTTTGTTGATCATAGTTTCTTATGTTGCTGTTTCTATGAGTAAAGATCATCTGCGGCTTCTTTGCCATCTTGTTGATGTCACGAAGGTGTACAGGTTTTTATCCCAAGTGAATATGGTTAGGACAAAGGGACAAAAAGATGTGTTTTCTCTTGTGAGTTAACTGTTCTAAAGGCAGAATGGCAAACTGTGGATAGAATAGAATGGTAGCAATCCATTTCCAAATGCAAAATAGTGGCAATGATGCCAGTGTTATACATTAAAGTAATAAATGCTGTATTTATGACTTATTTACTTTTTGATATTAATGTCCACTAAGGGGACTAAGCTAATAATGTATTAATATAAACAAATTAAAACAAGGTTTTCTCTTCATCAGTCTCAGTAGATCCCCTTTGATCTTTTAGAATTCTTCATGTGATGACCTCACTCAGGTTCTGATGCTGCCTTTCTTTACTGGAATATCAACTTATTACTCTGCTACTGCCTTCTATCCATCACAGCCATTGCACAAAAAATCCAGAGAACTATGCTATCTGAAATGAGATATAGGATCAGCATAATAAGTTTTTCCTTGTTAATGATTCAAGAAGTTTTGTAACATTAACATTACTGTTTAAATAGTATCTCCAAATTAAAATTCTGATGTATTCTCAAATTAAGTTCCAGGTTTTTACCTGCTCTGGAGGATGAATAAAGATTAGAATATGTTGTTCTCTAGCTCTAGTTCTGATTTGCAGGTCTGCAATTTCTTAGCTTTCTCTCATATTTTTGGCTGCCCTTTCATCATCACCGTCACTTAACTCTCTTTCCCTCACCTACACTCTATTGGGCTTGTAAACAAAATTATATCTAATGCATAGGTTTATATAAATTACATATAAACATATGTGTATGTGCATAAATAGATATAGAGGGTCATAATTTATATTTATGTTTACCTTGTATATATTTCCATGGTGATTTTCTTCATATTTGCATAGTTTTAAATTTTTAAATTCCAAAAATAGGGTATGAGATAAACTTTTTCCACAAGATTGATTGATATTTGACCAGGATTGTTATTATTCACCATTTCAATAGGTTTAATAAGTTATGTTGTTCCTTTCTCAACATAAAGAAAGAATGCACATTTTAAAATACATTTGCAGTTGTCATGTTTCTAGGATGGCTACAAAGAGTCCCATATAATGATATACATAACTTGTCTAATGTTTATGGATATGAATGAAACCTGTGTATATGTGATAATGTTATCCTATTGGCAAAGAGATTTTTTTGGTAGAAATAATTAACTTTAGGGGTTTTTGCAGGTGTCATAAATGTCCTTAATCAATTGACATCAGTGAAGGAGATTATTTGAGTGAGATTTCTTTAGGAGGGGACCTTGTAAAAGGGAGAGCTTTGAAGCCAGAGATGCTCTCTACTTGGCATTGAATACATATGTCACAAGGCAAAAATTAGAGGACAACCTCTAAGAGGTAAAAATGGACCCAATTGACAGCAAGAAATTAGGGACTACCTGTAAGGAACTGAATTTTTATAAATGACCTGAATCATCTTGAAAGAGGACTCTGAACTCCAAATAAAAGCTGTAGCTCAGCTAACACATTGATTACAGCCTGTGAGTACCTAAGCAGAGGACTCATCTGACATATATCTGCGGTCTTGACCCATGGAACACATGAGATAATAAAGGTTGTATTAAGTTGCTAAGTTTGTTATAACTTGTTATGCAGCTAAAAAAATCAATGATTTTTTAAAGCTATATATATATATATATATATATATATATATATATATATATATTCCTCCTACTGTGGATTACCAGCTGAAATCTTTTGCTTATGTTTTGGTTGTGTTCACCTTTTATAGAAGTTCTTTGTATATTTCCAGTATTCATCTTTTGCCTGTTTTATAGAATGTAAGTTACTTCTTTGCATATTTTATTTTAATAATGGTGCAATTTCATTCAGATTTTTAGTCATGTTGATACAATTGAGCTATTAAACTTTTACATGATTTCTGTTTCTTGATTTGGCTTATGAAACTATTCCCTACAAGGCCAAAATACATCTCTATAAAAGAATAGCACAAACATAATGTGTATCAGCAAAACAAACTACCAAACATTCTATATTGATTGATTCATTGTACATAAGTTTCAAAAAGAGAAGCTACTGCTGTGTGTTAGAAACCAAAATTTGTGTGACCTATGGGGTAGTCACACATCCCATCTCACTAGAGTGGGATGGGAAATAAAGAAAGGGCACTCTGTTATGCTAGTATGCTGTATAACTTGATCTAGTGTTGGTTTCAAAGATGTACTTACACTGTAAAAATTTAGTAATTTGTACCTTGACAATATGTGTACTTTTCAGTATGCTTGCTCCTAACAGCAATAGCCTGTTTTATCACTGCCATATAGCATACATACCATAATATGACTATACTACAAAACATCAATCCTATTTACTGTTGATTGGTATTTACGTTGTTTTGATTATTAAAAATAATGCTATTGGGCCATGCATGGTGGCTCACATCTGTAATCCCAGCACTTTGGGAGGCTGAGGCTGGTGGATTGCTTGGGCCTAGGAGTTTGAGACCAGCCTGGGCAACATAGTGAAACCCTGTCTCTACTAAAATATACAAAAATAAGCCAGGTGTGGTGGCACATGACTATAGTCCCAGGTGCTTGGAAGACTGAGGTGGGAGGATCACTTAAGCCAGAAGGTTAAGTCTGCAGTGAGCTGTGATCATACCACTGCACTCCACCCTGGGCAACAGAGTAAGACCATCTCTCAAAAAAAAATAGTGCATTATAAACATTTTTGTATGTCGTTGGTCAAGCTATACAAGCTATATAAGTATTTCTTCCATTTAGCTGTCTAGTAGTTTAACTGTTGAGTTGCAAGATTTGCTGTTGTTCAGCTTTGAGTGATATTGGTAAAAGACTTTTCAAGGTGGAAATTGGCAGACCAAGAAGCAACATATAAACACATCAGATACTCCACATTTTACAAATAGTGTCATTTTCATTTTAGCCATTGAAAGAGAAAGTACACAGTTGTATCCCATTGTGATTTCAATGTACCTTTCCCTAATGAAATGTTGAGTAACTTTTAATCTGACATTTGCGTATCTTTCTTTGTGAGATGCTTGTTCATAGCTATTATCACAATCTGTTAGATGTTGTTATCAGTTGTTGATTTGTAGAAACTCTTTATTATGAATATGGGTCTTTGTCAAGCATGCATTTTCTTCTCCTACACTGGGACTTGTCTGTAATTCCCTTCATAGTGACTTTTGATGAGCAAAAGTTCTTATTTTATTCCAATGAGTAATTATTTTATTCTTTGCTTTTCTTTGTGTGCCTTATGTCAAATGTTCATCTCACTTTGAATAGTGCTATATGTCTTATTGTTTAGTATGGAACTGGAAAACATGTATAATAGTATTGTGTTTGATAGCAAGAGCTCAGCGTATTTAACCATCTGCAAATGAATCCTACTTTTCCTACTTGTCAGCTATATTATTTTGGGTGGTATCTTAGTCTACTTTGTGTTGCTATAAAGAAATAACTGAGGCTGAATAATTTATAATGAAAATAAAGTTCATTTTGTTCATGATTTTGGTGGCTGGAAAGTTCAGGATTGGCATCTGCATCCGGTGAAGGTCTCGAGCTGCTTTCAGTTATGGTGGAAGGTGAAGAGGAGCTGGCTGTGTAGGGATCACAGAGTGAAGGAGGATGCAAGAGAGGTGTGTGTGTGTGTGTGTGTGTGTGTGTGTGTGTGTGTGTGTGTGTGGCTGTGGAGGGGGAAGTCAGGCTTTTTTTAACAACCAACTCCCATGGAAACTAATAGAATAAGAAGTACTCCCTCCCAGTGAAAAACATTAATATATTCATGGGGGAATCACACATATGACACAAACCCCTCTCGTTAGACCCCACCTCCAACATTGGGGATCAAATTTTAACATGAGTTTTGGGTGAAACAAACATACAAATCATAGCAGGAAATTCATTTAACCTTTCAACATGAATTGTCTGAAAAAAATAACCAATATATCTCATATAATAGCTATGAGAATTAAATGAAATAATATACGTAGAAGCCATGACGCAATGCCTGGCATGTAGAAAAACAGCACAATAAATTTAAATCTCAATGTGTAGTAACTAAATGTATAGTTTTTGTTAATTCTATTTCTACAGAATAATACATAAAAGCTTATGAAAATTAGCGTTGTCAAAAATAATAGAGATTTTTCTGACTTAATTTTCAACAATTATGTTAAAACTCTTGCTTATTGAAAATAAAACACAGATGATGAGTGAAGAAAATACATCCATCCATCTGGACACTTAGCTGCAGGCAACAGAATCTTAGTCTGGATAATGTAAGCAGGAGGGAATTTTTAAAAACATGTTTGGTGAGTTTATGTCATTGGTATAGATGAACAACCTGATAAAGGGCTACACTATCAGGCATAACAGCCAACTCCATCCTGCAGAATGTTGCTGCAGCTGAGGGCTCCACTGCCTCCAATCCTCCCTCTACATATAAAATGTGCATTTCTGCTTGTGCTTTGGAGAACTGAGTCTTGCTGCACCTCCTACTATTTTGGGAGAGAGAAATTACCACAGGGCCTGCATCTTCAGATCACTTACTTCCAAATATCTGTTACCCTCTTTGTCTGGTTCTTTTCTGCTCTTGTATAATAAAGCCAGTTGTCACGTTGTAAGCTGCCCTATGGAGATTTCCATATGGCAAGGGACTGAGGACAACCTCCACCCAACAGGCACTGAGAACCTGACTGCCCTCATCTAACCACCTGTGAGGACTCAATCCTGCCAAAAGGCACTTGGGTAAATTTAGAAGTGGATTCTTTCACACTTGAGCTTTGAGATGATCGCAGCCCCAGCTGACAACTTGACTACAATCTTATGAGAGATATTGAGCCAGAGAAACAAGATCTTCAATGACTAGATTTCTGAACCATAGAAACTTTGAGATAATAAATATTTGTTTTTTTAAGTCGCTAAGTTTTATGTTAATTTTTATGTAGCAATAGATTACTAATAGAGTGTCTATAGGTAATTTCAATATTTTCTGATAATGAGTATTAAAAATAATGAAACCCAATAATAACCATCATTATTATTAACCAAATAAAATCCATTAATTAGGATACTCAAATAAACGGATTGATTTTTTCCAGAATTTTACTTTATATCTTCTCTAATGAAAATATATTGAGAAAAAGAACAATATCAGGGTATACATTAGTGTTAAGGCTTTAGTGATGATGATGATTATTATTAAGATTTCTATGTTCAAGTAC
This sequence comes from Pongo abelii, assembly GCF_028885655.2. Lineage (NCBI taxonomy): Eukaryota > Metazoa > Chordata > Mammalia > Primates > Hominidae > Pongo > Pongo abelii. The sequence goes on from NC_071988.2 coordinate 28,557,120, forward strand.
ATGTTAACCATTGATATAAAAAAGATAAATCTTGAATTTTGAGAGTCTGTCAACTAAAGAGTAAAATTCATGTTCAGAGTCACACGTTTCTTGAGTGATAAAAAATGTTAATTAATATTTATGGAATAAATGGAAGACTAATTTTCTTCAGGATAATACTTTTTAAGAAAGAAAAAGGATAAACAAATTATAAAATGATCAAAAGCATGGATCAAGAAACGTAGTTTCTGTTTTGTTTTAAGTGAAATTTCACCTTCGTTTAACCATCATAATTAATTAATCCTAACAAAATGTATCTACTTAATCAAAACAAAATAATTTGGTCACTGCAATTAATTTTAAAAAATCCTCTGTTATATAACACTATTTTTCTTTGTTGTTGTTGTTCAAATCAGCACATTATGTTCACATTAACATTTGAAAGAGGCAAACCTAACCAAAAGAAATAAAAATATTCACCAAAATTGCTAATATCACTGCTGCTTTAAAAAACCACAACAGTCATTTAATTATTTTCTTCTTTTTATCATTGTTTTCTTTCAATATAAAAAGAATCACTTTAGACAAAAGACAGAGACCATAAAGGCAATTCGTCTTCAAAAGTAACACTTTCTACATCAACTACCAAAAAAATGACATTTATGAAATGTTAAAGTTGAATTTTAACTCTCAGAAATCATGGAATTCCAAGTAATGTTACACAAAGCAATGTTAACAGTACTTACTGATATGCAGAATAAGCTTCATAATGTCTATTAAGAAACAGTTTACTAAAAAAATGCTTCTTGATTAATATTATAGTATTTTTAACTTTGTATCCACAAATTAGAATGTTTTCTTCAGCACTTTTGTTATGAAAAATAAAAAGGTTAGCTATTTCAAGCTTATAGTCTTCTGTGTCCTTTTATTAAAAGGCCATTGTACCTAGAAAAAGTAACAAAATTCTTGGTAAAACAACATACATAAGGCTATTATAGCCCAAATCTAGTACCTTTAAAAAATTTATCATTTAGGCCTGGCATGCTGGCTCACACCTGTAATCCCAGCACTTTGGGAGGTCGAGGCAGGTGGATCACGAGGTCAGGAGATCCAGACCATCCTGGCTAACGCAGCGAAACCCCATCTCTACTAAAAATACAAAAAATTAGCTGGGTGTGGTGGTGGACGCCTGTAGTCCCAGCTACTCGGGAAGCTGAGGCAGGACAATGGCGTGAACCCAAGAGGTGGAGCTTGCAGTGAGCCGAGATCACGGCACTGCACTCCAGCCCATGCAACAGAGACAGACTCCACCTCAAAAAAAAAAAAAAAAATTACCATTTAAAATGCATTCTTTTTAATATGACTTTTACATTTAATGTTAAGGTGGCCAATTTTGTTGTTAACTTATTGACTGGAGACATTTAAAGGGATATATATTGACATGACAATGAAGTGAAACAGTAATAAATAAAAATGATTTATTTATTTATTAAACAGTTCCAGATTTAAACCAAATCTGGTGCTATTTGGTGATACATGCTGAGGTAGAAGTGAAGCATGGCTTCTAGGCTTAAAGGTTTCACTCTGGGTCCATATATTTCAGCAATGTGGTAGCTAGTGATTTTCAATTGTTAGTATTCACACTTCTTATAATTCTCTCCCATGTTTAATAGGACTGATGCATGAAAAAAATAGGCTTTTGTGAAATATGGCAAAGCCAAGTTATAAAAGATATTGCAACTTTCACCTTGCTCTACGAGTAAATTGCTCTAGGAGTAATCAGCTGCCACATTCTGAGGCCAGGACTATAATCCTAAATAGAGATCAACATGGTAAAGATTTGAGGCTTCTTGACAAAAACAACCAGTAAGAAACTGAGCCTCTTACTGACAATCATGCGAATGAGCCATCTTAGAAGATCTTTCAGCCACAGTTAAGCCTTCGGATGACTACAGCCCCAGTTCACATCTTGGCTTCAACCTCATGAAAGATCTTCAGGCAGAAGTAACCATTTATGCTTCTCTTGAACTCCTTACCTACAGAAAATGTGTGACTTAATAAATATTCTAGTCATGTTAAACCTTTAAGTTTGAAGGGTAGTCAGATATACTACAACAGGTAACAAATATAAACAGAACAGTATACAAAAAAAGAAACATTAGCATTCATGTATCATTGTAAATTTTTCTGTGCTTATGTGTATGCCTGTTGATGGATGGGACAAAAAGAAATATATGCATATTCAAAATAATACCAAGAGAGAATATATCAGAAAAATTTGTGAAGCGAGGATATCCAATTTCCCCATGTAAAAGCATGGTGTGTGATATGGATTTTTAAAGAAAAATGGATATAACAAATTCTTCTCACATAGTCAATCATGCCAAAGACTGTTAAACATGGATTCTTGCCCACTGATGCACAGCAGGATAAAAATGAGAGGATGTTTAACCAGGTGTCTCTAGAGCTGACTACCATTTCTGTCAACCAAAATGCTCCAAACGGCCCCTCTCAGACTGTTTGCATTAATGAATAGATGATATCTAATACCATATGGGATTCTACACTTGCCTTAATTAAAATTAATTGTCCCATGAATGATTAATGGTTAGTCTGAATTTTTCATAGTTTCTATATTACTGAGATACTAAACAATGTAACTCATCTACATTTTATGTTGCTCTTTCAATCCCCATTAAAAAAATTAATTACTGCATCTGTTTTCTTTTGCTAAATATGACTAATTGCTAATTTTTAAGCATTAAGAATTTACTAAAGAAATTTACCTGAAGAAATTTCTGGTAACTTTAGTAATTTAAATTTAACTTAGAACTATAAAAAACAACTATATAATACTAAATAAAACTTGAGAATGAATTGGTTTACTTTACTTGTCAATAAGAAGGCATATATACCTACTTGAATCTATTTTTGATAATTAAAAATTAAATATATATAAAATATTTAAATATCTCTGCAAAAGTAGTATTTTTCAAAATATTTAACATTTTTCCTCTGTTACAAAAACTTGGAAAATTATCATATCTGTATTTTTCTTGTAAAAATAATCTTTTTCTAAATATATTTACTGCCATGATCAAGAGATTATGTCTTCTAAATGAAAACATCTGCCAAAAACTTTTGACCCTAGGTTTAGCACCTAGTCATTTACTCTTACAAACTGGTGTTCAGGATTACAAAGAAGTTTTGTGATAGATCATAGACTGAATTAGTTGTTTGTTTTTCCCTTGGAAAACATGGCCCCTCATCATGGAGCTACAGTGGCCATTAATAGTTATAAAAAACTAGCTGGTTCTAGGAGTTAAATTTTTGACAAATTAGTGGTAAATGTGTTTTCAAACATGTTTTAAGCAAATTGTTTTATTTAAGTAAACTACTTAAATTTACCATTTGGGCTCATTAATTCAACGATTTCATACTCAGTACCCAATTTATATTATAAGTCATTTATAAGAAAGCTAAGGAGACTGGCCAGGCGGGGTGGCTCATGCCTGCAATCCTAGCACTTTGGGAGACCGAAGAGGGCAGATCACCTGAGGTCACAAGTTGGAGACCAGCCTGACCAACATGGTGAAACCCCGTCTCTACTAATCTCTACTAAAAATACAAAAATTGGCCAGGCGTGGTGGCGGGTGCCTGTACTCCTAGCTACTGGGGAGGCTGAGATGGGAGAATCACTTGAACCTGGGAGTGGGAGGTTGCAGTGAGCCAAGATCGTGCCTCTGCACTCCAGACTGAGGGACTGACCGAGACTCCGTCTCACAAAAGAGGGAGAAAAAAAAAAAAAAAGCTAACGAGACTAAAATATGAGTCTTTATTTGAGCATGCTTATTTTGTATACAGAAAAACTGAGACCCTATCACCCATTTTCACTTAAGTGTACCAACATTAATGAACACAACAGATATTAGAGAAGAGAAAGACTATAATCCATAACCTTTTAAGAGAAATCCAAGTATTATGCTTAAATAGGATGGGTCAGCAACTTAAGAAATGACTTTTTAGGCTGGGCGCGGTGGCTCATGCCTCTAATCCCAGCACTTTCGGAGGCCCGGGCGGGCGGATCACGAGGTCAGGAGATTGAAACCATCCTGGCTAACACGGTGAAACCCCATCTCTACTAAAAATACAAAAAATTAGCCGGGCGTGGTGGTGGGCGCCTGCAGTTCAGCTACTCAAGAGGCTGGGGCAGGAGGCTGGGGCAGAAGTCTGAGGCAGAAGAATCGCTTGAACCCGGGAGGCGGAGGTTGCAGTGAGCCGAGATTGCACCACTGCACTCCAGCCTGGGCGACAGAGTAAGACTCCGTCAAAAACAAAACAAAACAAAAAAAAAAGAATTGACATTTTAAAAATGCGTCTCGTGATTTTTATTCTAATTTTTATCAAAGTAACAAAGGTAATTAATTTATAAAAATAAAATGGTATTACATGGTTTATAATTATAAAAAGGTATTCTCCTGTCCCTAAACTCTCATTATTATTGTCCCGATTTTTAGTCATGCACTTTTAACTCAGTTAGCTAATTTATCTTAGTATTTCTCTTAGTACGTTCTTAGCTAATTTCTCTTAGTATTGCCTAAGAGAAATTACTTAGTACTCTTAGTACTGTTAGTACTGCCTAAGAGAAATTTAGAAATATGGTTCCATGTTTCTAAATCCTATATGAGAGTACTTTAGGTTTTCTACACTTACCCAACTCCCCTCAAAACCCTTAAGATTTTATACAAAGGCATCCCTTCCTCCTATCTTCTCAAGATTTTGATATACAATATATAGCCAAATCAATAGTCAGTGTTTACGTTACTATGGAGATTAAACTATTATTCATTGTAGCAGGCAGAATAGATTCTAAAGAAATTCCCCCAAGCTTCTTATCCTCTGGTTATTTAATCACACACTAATTTAGCTACTACTGTGAAAGGATTTTGCAGAAGGAATTAAGGTTACTAATCAGCTGACCTTTAAATAGGAAGATAATACTGGATTATAAGAATGGCTATAATGTGATTACATGAGCCCTTAAAACCAGAAGAGGAAAGTGGCATAATCACTTGAAGAGATGCGGCAGAAAATAAAATAAGAGTAGTGAGGCAGAGTAATGGAGCTCAGTGAGACATGAAGTGTGAGAAGGACTCAATCAACCATTACTTTTTTGAACACAAAGAGGACCAAAAGTCCAGAGATGCAGACAGCCTCTAGAGGCTGAGAAGAAGCCCTGCCAAAACCTAGCAAGGAAACAAGGACCTCAGTCCTATAGATCCGTAGAACTGAATTCAGCCAACAACCTGGGTGAAATCTGAAGTAGAGTCTCCTCTGTAGCCTCCAGATTGAGTTCAGATTGGCCAACATTTTGATTTTAGCCTAGAGAGATCCTAAGCAGATTTTTTGGGCCCAGCCAAGCTCAGTCATGTCTGATCTATGCAACTCTGAGATAATAAATCACTGTTGTTTTGAATCTATAAGTTTGTTACAGCAGTAATAGGAACCTAGTACATTCATCATTCAGGTATTTAATACAATATAATCACTTTTCATTTACTAGAAATGTCTGTGCTGAGATCATCCTTTACACTTGGCATATAGCATTCACCATGGCCATTGCCTTTATCTTCTTCCAGTCATGGATCTGTGCTTTCTCTAGATCCTAGAACTTTTTTTTTACTTTCTTTTTTCTTTTTTTTTTTTTTTTTTTTGAGATGGAGTCTCCCTCTGTCATGCAGGCTATAGTGCAGTGGCACGATCTCGGCTCACTGCAAGTGCTGCCTCCTGGGTTCACGCCTTTCTTTTGCCTCAGCCTCCAGAGTAGCTGGGACTTACAGGGGCCCACCACCACGCCTGGCTAATTTTTTGTATTTTTTTAGTAGAGACAGGGTTTCACCGTGTTAGCCAGGATGGTCTGGATCTCCTGACCTCGTGATCCGCCCACCTCGGCCTCCCAAAGTGCTGGGATTATAGGCATGAGCCACCGCGCCCGGCCTACTCTTTCCTTTATGTGGAAAGTATCCTTCAACAAGTTTCAGAGACAGAGAAAGAGCGAGCGAGAGACAGAGATCCTTCAACAGGTTTCAAAGACAGAGAGAGAAAGAACCTTAAAAGATCTGTGTTTTTTAATGCTTTTCTGAATTAATACTGTTATACTTTTCATTCTGCATTTTATCTGTTCTTTCTTTTTGGAAATTCAGTTACTGATAAACTGAATATTCTAGATACACTAATACATTTTTAAAATTATCTGTCTTACTTTCTATACTTGCTTTTTGTTTTGCTTTCTTGGAGTTTTTTTCAAGCTTATCTTAAGAAATCTCCTTTTCCATTTATATTTCTGATGTCATGTTTTTGGTTTTCAGAAGTTTCTATTGCGTGTGTATTCCTAAGAGTTCTTATTTTCTGAACATTTCTTTTTTATAGAATACTCTTCTTGTTTTATGGTGGAATTATAGTCTCCTGTATCTCTAAAGAGATATAATAATTTATTGTACCAAGTGTTTCTCTTGTTTTCTTTGATATCCCCTATCTATGGCAATAATTGCAATAGAATTTTCTATATAAGAAGAAAGTATATTAGCCCTTTTTGTATTTATGACTTATAGAATTTCTTTTGAGTATTCATAGTTGGAATGCATAAAATGTGTCTTTAGGCAGTCGCTTTTGATGTTTATTGAAAAACCAGAAATATTGATAAATTTTATTGCAGTTTCTATTTCAAAACAGGCAATGATGTAATTATAATTGGATGTGTTTTATTATTAAGTATCTTACTGACTTGAGAGAACTTTAATTTCAATTACATGGTGAAAAGAAACAAATTTCCCTTCATATCTAATAGTTGGATAGTCCACAGTGGTTATCAGTTTAATACATCTGAATCTGTTTCTCCTCCATTACCCACATCTTCTGGTATTGACATTATTGGAAGCGTTTGAATTATATTACCTCTGGCTCTGCAGATTGTTACCACACCTGGTGAGGCAACTTGGTGTGAAGTACCAGTATTCCTGGAAGCCATTTCTACAACAGGACAGCTAGCAGTAAACTTTAAGACTAAACAAATATTACCAGGAACTGTATACATGTCATCTCCCTAAACTCACATTAAATGTATTCTCCACTCATCTTTCCCTAATTTGGATCCAAAAAGTACCTGCAGATCCTTGAGCACTACGTAATAGGGGGAAAATCGGGATGTAAGTGGTGTCAGAGTAAAAAAAGGACAATGATCTTAACTGAATGCAAGTAATATTTTTAAGGTTGAAAATTTTACCAAAATATATATCCATCTGAACACATTTCTGGGGCCCTCTCAAGGTCTTAGAAGAGGCCTATGCAAGTTAAGGGCCCTGAAGCTTGTTTTATTAGTTTCATGACTTACCTACTTCTGCAACCAATTTTCTTTGGGAGTCCACCACAGATAGGAATTTGAAGTATAAATTTTGCCCTAAAAATTCTAAGAAATAGGTCAGGATTATACATTTAATGAATCAACTTCAAGTTAACTCTGTAGTTAAGCCTGAAAATTCACTTTATTATGCAGCTTAGATTATCTGCAACTGCATTATCCTATGTAACCTATCAGAGGTAAGGCAATGAGATAAAATTTCGGCATAATAGAGGTACCTTACACTAGAATGTTAACTGACACTCATTGTGAAACACAAAGAAAAAAATTAAAATTTGAAAATTAAATTTTCTTGCAAATGAGAGTCCAAACAACTAAATTTCTCTGAAATTAAAATCTAAATTGTATTGTCTCATGCTTGAGAGATGAAATTTAATGAAAATAAGTAAGAACCCCATTGTTCGTAACCGCGTATTTCCACTCAATTTCATTTGAATTTCAAACCCTGAAGTAGAAATGGGGGGCTTATGGGATCTCTGATTTGGTCTATGTTTTGCCAACAGGAGATAATTCATTCAGGAAAGCCAATGATGTCTGAATCAAGGCATGCTCTCTCACAAATGATACTTTATAATAGCAGAAACAGTTAATAGGTCACATGAGGCCATTAAGCACTAGCCTTAGGCATAACCCTCCTGGAAAACAAATACATTTCTGTTCTTGGACCACTTATCCCTGGCAAAATGTCTCCCAGAAAGCAACACCTACAGTCTGTGAATATGTTTACGTTGTGTTTGTTTTGTTGTTGCTGCTGTTGTTTTGTAGGGTGTATCAGTCATTTTACTGAAGGAACTGGAGTATATACAAATTACCCTTTTTCTAGTCATTTTTCTTAAGCCAATTCATTTCTCAAGAGTGTATTTTTCAAATTTCCTGTCTTGGATATAATTCTGTATGTTGATGTTCTGGAATGTGAGTAAAAGAAGTGGAATGGGAGATGCCATTATTTAGAAGACAATCCTCATATTTTTCAGTCTCATGCATCAGTGTCACTCTTGGTGACGATGCCAGGTCTCCCCAAGACTGAAAAGTCTCTAGTTTAAATTAACCAGGGAGTAATTTGTCCCCCATCATGTCAAAAAAGGAATAGGACCCTTGACATAATGAGGTCATGAAAATAATTTGAAGGTTTTAATTAAATGGTGTACTTTTAATCCATCTCGCTCTTTTCAGCCCCTTTCCTCTATCTCTTCTACCTTCAGAGCTACTCGTACCTCTAATTCCAGAGAGTTTTGATGCTTCCATAGCAAGTTTTCTTCCTTTTTGTTGCCTCCTGACTTACAAGTAGTTGGATTTCATCCTTTTATTCTATGTTAATTCTATTACCAAACATCTGCCTATTTTATAATTCTTACAATTTTGTTGGCCTTGCTCATCCAGTGTCATTTCTCTAGCATACTTCTGCTTTGTTAGTGTATACCTTTTCTTTTCATTATCATTATTTCTAAAGTGTTTTGGATATATAGAAGCTAAACATCTGCATTTAAGCTTTCATGGATGTTATGGACTGAATTTCATCTTCCCAAAATTGTAGGTTGAAATCCTAATGCTGATGTTACTATATTTGGATATAGGGCCTCAAAGAAGGCAATTATGGTGAAAAGAGATCAGAAGGGTAGACCTTAATCTAACAGGACTTGTGGCCTTATGCGTAGAGGAAGAGGTACCAGGAGTGTGTGCACACAGACAGGAGGGTATATGAGCACACAGTGAGAAGGCAGCCATCTGTAAGTCAAGGAAAGAGGACTTACCAAAAACAAACCCTGTTTGCATCTTCATATTAGACTTCCAGACTACAGAACTGTGAAAAAGTACACTTTTGGTTATTTAAATCACTCAGTCTTTGATATTTTGTTATGGCAGCCTTGACAGATTAATACAATGTGAATCATTAAATATCACTTTATATTTCTTAACAAATTAACCATCTCACTCATGATTGTAACAAACAGATCATTCTTGTCATAACTGAGGAATTTGCTCAGTCTATTGAGGGTACTGTAAGTAATTTGGGACATTAAAACATTTATAGATTACACTTTTGATTTTTGTCAACACTCATCAATTCTCAATGATAATTTATTAAGTCTGTATCCTCCCTTGAAAATATGTTGTTCTTTGGCTTATGTATGTTCTTATTTATGTTCTGTGGCTTCTTTTGGGTCTTTAACAATATAGCCCTACAATGTACCATGCAATCTTTCTAAATTCATTATATAGGGATCAATCTCAGATGTCCTGCTCCATTCCAGAGGCTCTGAAGTATTGAATTAGGGCTCACCTCCTGGTTCTCCCCAGAATCCTAATCTTTTTCTCTTTCTCTCTCTTCGTCATGGGACTCTAATCCCTTTCTTCTAACATTTCATCTTTTATGCTTCATTTTCTCACAGTCATTTACTGCCTCTTCGTAGAACAGCTCCACTAAAGTGATTAAGTCAGAGGTTGCAAACTCAAAGCATAAGTTTTGAATTTCTTCTATAGATTTTATTCTATTTGTATTTTATTTTGGCCAATAAAATGTTTTCCTATTTCAACCAAGTTTTTAAATTATAGATCTCAGTTCTCTTTTGAAAAAATTGTAGATCTGACAACACAGACTACTAAAATATCTATTGGAGATCAGTAATGCTACCTAATTTTATGTGAAGGATGAGTATTTTCTTTATAGAATGGATGTGTGTATACCTACAGTCAGTCTGCTTCTCTCTTTACGATGTCCAATATCATTCTTATACACATTTGATTTGACAAAATAAGTTTTTATTTCAAGAAGTAGTAGAGTGACCACAAAGAGTGGTGCAGGCTGGGCACCAAACAGCCCCAGAAGATGTAATTTACATAGGTCATTAAGTGGATAACATTGCCCAGGTTTGTGTGCTGGAAACCTAGCACAATGATACAACTACACACAATAATCCTTAAACTTTGTTTTTCTCTGATATTCTTCTTTTTTTCCAGACATAAATATTCATTAGGCAAAGGAACACAAAGTTTTGTTTACCTCTTAGAATGGAGATGGTAAAAGTATCAGGACAACAAAACAGAAGTTAATATCTCAACAAATTATCCTAACACAGTAGTATATAAGAATGAACACTATTAAGATATAATCCAAAGGAGTAAAATATTTAACACAAATGTCACTAAAGACTGAAAATACTTGTAAAATGTTAAGGCCTTTATGAAATTTCCTTGACAGATAAGTAGTCTGTTAGGGACTGAATGTTTACATTCCCCCTAATTCATATGTTAAAATCCTAATCCCCCATATAATGGGATTAGAAGGTGGGACCTTTGGATGGTAATTAGGCCACAAGGATGGAACCCTCATGAATGGGACTAATGCCCATAAAAAGAGACCCCAGAGAGCTCTCCAGCCTCTTTAGTTCATGTTGAAGATACAGAGACAAGTTGGCAGTCTGCAACATAGAACAGGGCCTTCACCAAAACTCGACCATGCTGACAACTTGATCTCAGACTTCTAGGCTCCAGAACTTTGAGAAATTAATTATTGTTGTTCATAAGCCAGCCAGCCAATAGTACTTTGCTATAGCAGCACTAACTGACTAAGACAGAGTCTAAATAAAACATCAAAAAATTTTGATTGCCATTGTAGTAAAGAGTACAGGACTGCAAACTGGAAGGTGAGAATTCTTATTCTTAATCTTCCCAAGATGCATTGTCATTATCTACTAAAAAAGGAACTAAACTAAGTGATTATTCGGAACGCATTTTATGTTTAGATTCTTTGAATATAATAAGTACTACAAACTCAATTCCTAACTCTGGAAGAATATAAGATTGACTAGTGAATGCTCTTTTATGGTTGTTTCTAAAAGAAGCTTTTAGTAGAATGATGTTTGTGCTCAGAGCAATCTTATACTGACTTACGTTACTTGTATTATCCTCATTTGTGATAGAAGAGGCTTTGGTTTGACTTGTTTTTTTTATTATTCTTTTTCTGGAAGCCACTGCAGATTTAATTTCCCTTTAAGCAGTAGACTAATCACACTCTCTCTTTCACCCCACAGCTTGAACAGATTGAGAGTTTTAATGGTGAAAACATTCAGTGCAGGTAGGGAAAGCCCAGGAGGCTCCAGGAAAAGAGCCCTAAATTTAGTAAGTAAGAGAGATATAACAGCAGTATGAGTTCTGCTGTTTGGCTTCCAGAAAAATTCACTCTTTATGCATTCTCATATTCTCAGTTTCTCCCTCCTCTTCCCCCACCCTGTGCAACCTTGTTCCTGTTTTTCTGAATTCTTGTCCTTTCAGTACTCAGCAGACACAGAAGAATAGAAAACTGCTTGCTGCCATCCCTTCATCTAAGCCCCTCTTCTTCAGATTAATTCTTTATCTTCTGTTTCTTAGATCTGAAATATATTCTTTTCAAGACCATTACATTTCTAAGATTTTTCAGAACTCAATTAAAATCATAACTGGCCAGCATCTTAAAACACACTTTAATGCATTGTATTTGGTGATTATCACTCAATTTGTCAATATTTATTGAGTACTCATTGCAGAATCAGAGTAGCAGGAAAAGAATTAAAAAAAAAAACACCATAAAATACAAGGTCAGCTATGATAAAATGTTAGCTGGAAAGGCATATCCTTTAGATGAGACCCTAATAATCTCCTCGTTTCGGAACTATATATTCTACTGGAACTGATAGGAGAAATGAAACAAGCTATGGCAGAGAATCTATTCAAGGACTGAACTTTCAAGTTCAGAGGATCTTTCTTAGCATTTATCTTCCTAGAATCTAAATGAAAGTCCAGTTAACAATATTTTTTTTCTTTTACTACTGCCAGACTTCACATAAATTGGAAATATTTTATTTCAAAAATTAATGAAGATATTCTTGATCAGACATTTCAACTTTTTTTTTTATTTAGCCTTGATTCTTAATTTTAAGGATAGTATGATTGTATACCAGTGTGGTTATATACCATTTAAATGGAATGCTAACTGGTTATTATTTAGTGGAAAAGTAAAAAATAGAAAAATAATAAATTTAATAACCATATCGACTTTATATTTCATGAATAATTGAATATGAAGCTGTGTATTTTGTATTTAGAGAGTTTTTTTTATTGTTTTCTGGAGGTTGCATGCCGCTGCTTTTAAGTCTTTTTTACCTAATTTCTCCAATCTAAACTCTTCCTTTCTCTCTCATTTTTTTTTGTTGTCCTATGTAATTGACATCCATTTTTCTGCTGCCTTGTTTAGGATTTCTCCACTGTTTTTAGGAAGCTTTTCATAAATACCAAGGCCCACTGTGGTAATTGCCTCTTGCTCTTCACTGTAATACTACTTATGTTCTGCCCTGCTTAGCAAAAGCAGACTGTATTGCAGAAAGTTTCAGACAAGATGTCTTGTAACATGGGTTCAAGTTACTGCTCCTCCACTTAAAATTTTTGAAGCTATAGTTTTTCATTTCCAAAATGAATTGAAAATGTTTTCTGTATCATGGGTATATTGAGATTTAAATGGGGAAAAATGTAATATTGCACAACATGTTAGGTGTGACTTGTCTTCAAAAATACTGTAAGCTCTGCGAAAATAGGGATTAAAGTCCCTGAAATTTTTTCCTAGTGTTTTGACTAAATCTTTCAACAATATAGGTATTCCATAAATGTATGTTGGTTAGTTGAATCCCAAATAGAACTGTTTAAAACAATGCTGAATCTCTGTTAATAGTCAATATACTTTTCTTTCTAGTACATGTAATAAATTAGCTGTTGGTAGTCATTACATTTATTGCAGAACTATCTACAATAGAAAAAGCTTGGAACCAACCCAAATGCCCATCAATGATAGACTGAATAAAGAAAATGTGGCACATATACACCATGGAATACTATGCAGCCATAAAAAAGAATGAGTTCATGTCCTTTGCAGGGACATAGATAGTGCTGGAAACTATCATTCTCAGCAAACTAACACAAGAATAGAAAACCAAACACTACATGTTCTCACTCATAAGTGGGAGTTGAACAATGAGAACACATAGACACAGGGAGGGGAACATCACACACCAAGGCCTGTCAGGGGGTGGTGGGGAAAAGGGAGGGAGAGCATTAGGACAAAAACCTAATGCATGTGGGGCTTAAAACCTAGATGACGGGTTGATAGGTGCAGCAAAGCACCATGGCGCATGTATACCTGTGTAATAAACCTGTACGTTAAGCACATGTATCCCAGAACTTAAAGTAAAATAATTTTTAAAAACCATACACTATACTACTGTTTTGCCTTTGAGTGTTCCTTTAGAAAGTGCTGACCTCTGTAAAGACAGAGAGATAGATTTGCAGAAAGTTATTTGTTGTATTTTCTATGAACTAAAATTTTCTGTTTGCTTCATATCTTGGAAAGGCAGACAAAGATAATTTGAGGGAGAAAATCTGTCTTCAAGGCCACAGGAAATGTTTAGCTGAAATATGTTTTCACACTTTTATGTGAAATTCTCATTTAGTGCTACAAATAATCACCTTTAAAAACACTAATTCCACTTATTTTGTATAATATAATTTCTTATAATATTCTCTTTTGCCTTTTTTCATGGAGGGCTGTTTCCAGAAATCTCAGGTCAAATACGGCTCTTACATCTTTGAACTTCTATAGAACTAACTTATTTGGCGTAACTTGAATGGCCTTTAACACTATTTGTTGTGAATTTATTTTATTCTTGTCTTAATACATTTTATGAGCTTCCTGTGGGCAGATAAAGTGTTCTTTTCCTCTTAGTAGGTACAGTAGGCTGAATAATAGCTCCCCAAATTAATCCACATCCTAAATCCTGGACATGTGAATGCTAATTTGTATAACAACAAAGACTTTGAAGATGTGATGAAGTTAAAGATCTTAAAATTGGAACATTATACTGGATTATCTGGATGGGCACTAAATACAATCACATTTGTCCTTTACAAAGGGAAAGCAAAGGGAGGTTTGATTATACAGAAGAATAAAAGGCCATGTGATCAGGGAAGCAGAGATTAGAGTGATGCAGCCACAGGTCAAGGGATGCTGGCTACCAGAAGCTCCAGGAGACATGGAATGAAATCCCCCCCAGAGCCTTCAGAGGGAGCTCAACCCATCTGAAACATTTACTTTGGTCCAGAAACACTGACTTTTGCCTTCAGAACTGTAAGAGAATAAATTATTGTTGTTTTATGCCACTAAGTTTGTGATAGCATTTTTATAGTAGCAATAGGAGACTAAGATAATGGGCAAGGTCTTTTTTTCTGTTTCAGTAGATGAATGCTTGGTGTTCCTTAGAGTTTTATTTTGTGCCCTTTCTCATCTCTCCTCTTCTTTCCTTACATACACCACATGTTTCCCTGGACAATATCATAATCCTTTAATTTCAAATGATATCCATACCAGATGATTTACAAATGAATCTTTAGACCTGATCTCTCTCTTGGGCTTTGGATGCTTACATCCAGGAAGTTAAGAAAATCTGCTTTTTGAAATCACTAAAGCACCACAAAAATTAACATGCTAAAAAGGGAATGAGTTATGCATAGCAACATTCTTCTTCTGAATTCCACATCTCAGTAATTAACACCAATATCCAACCAGTAACCCAAGCCAGGAACCTCAGAGTCAGACTTGAGTTTGTTTTTTCTCACCTACTGTGTCTCTATAGCCTCTAAATTTTTAGATGATAGCACCAAACATTTTCTCCAATATATTCACTTCCAAAACGCCATGCCACAAGTCTTCTTCAGGCCACTATTAAGTCTTACCTTAAATGGCCTCCCAACTTTGCTTCCAATATTGTACACCCCAAACCTGACTCCATGCAGTCAGAGGAATATTTCTATAATGCAAATTTGCTTATTCCATTCCCTTAATTAAAACCATGACATGATGTCCCATTGTCCTTAAGAGGAAGTACAAATTATTTCAGAAGCTCTACAAACTCCTTGGGTATCTGAGTGCAAATGATACCTTGAGACATAATTTCACATCTCCACTTCAAAACCTTACTCTCTAGTCATATTACATTTTTATTAGAAACAGCAATGTTCTTTTATGCCTCCAGAACATGGCTTATGCTATTCTCTGTGCTGGAACGTTCTTCATGTTTCCCCATTCACCTGGCAACTCAGTCTTCAGATTTCAATGAAGCTCAGGTTTCCTCTGTGAAACCTTTCCTGACATCTCACAGACTAGATAAGCAGCCTCCATCATGTGTTCACACACATAAGTGTTCTATATTTCCTATGGTAGCTGTCCTCATAGTTTATTTTATTCTGATTGTATACCTGTCTGTCTCTCCTGACAGACTATAAGAACTAGAAAGGCAAGGGCCACATCTATAACCTCACCCCTAGTGATCAATTAATATATATTTGGTGAATAAAAGACTATGGGTGGAGAACAAACTTGAAGGCTGCAGGAATAGATGCAGCATTCATATATTCCTCTGGACTTTAATACTATATTTGCTCATAGAAATTTGCTTCAGATAATAACACCAAGGGTTGAACATCTGACCTCAACACTATTTTCATTTTAAGAGTATATTATAATAATATAACAGAAAACTTCAGTATAAAATGACTGCCAGTATAGTAGATTTCTTTCCAATTAAATTTTCTGCAACACGCACTTTTTAACTTTGCCTTCCACTCACTGTCTGCAGTAAATGAAACTCAAACTTACATGCATCAGGTCTACAAAACCTCACATGATGATCAGGTGATGTCATCTGCCTGACAACGTTTTGATTTCACAGGGTTACTTTCTTGCCTCATGTCTATTTGTGCAATTACTTGAATTTTTATTGTATTTTGCCTTCGTTACCCCATAAACATTTCTTTGAAAAACGAACATAACAATGCCAGCACTCATAGATCTAAGTATTATAGGCTCACTGACTTTTCTCAGGACAGAAAGCCATGTCTTTCAGAAGAAGTGGGACATGTACCTGAGTGTGAGTCTTGTTTGATAGAAGCCAGTTATAGCGTCCTCTATGAAAAATAATAGTTTGGGCATAGTCATGTGACTCAGGTGCTTCCGTGAATTGTGATAAGAAGTCTTCTGAAGAACGTATGGGAAAGTTCACATTCTTCTTAAGAAATGGACATAAGGTGCGGGCATTTCTTTTTTTAGTTCGACTTGGGACATTTTTTTCTAAAAGGAAATACCGAATGCAACTGCTGCAGCCATCTTGACTCAGAGAGGTTCCAAGAAAATCACACATGGGCCCATAGAGAGCCATAACTTTACTGAGCTCTGAATTTTTTTAAAACAAGTATTGGATGTGCCCTACTTCAAATTTCTTATATAAACAGACAAAATGTCTCCTAATTCTTTATGCCTCTTTTTATCAGTGTTTCTTCTGTTTCTAAAAATGGTACCCATACATATATTGTAACTTAAAGATAGAAATTACTAGGCATGATAAACCTGTGAAAACTCAAATCCTAAATTTAAGATTCTAACTGAGCTTAGTCTATCAACTATGTATTCAAATATAAAGAAAAAGAATCACATTCAAGACCGTGTGTGAAGTGGTAAAATGATAACAGAGTTTGCATTAAAAATCCAAAATATAATTAGGAATTTTATATCACTTTTCACTTTATTGGGAATGAAAACTGTTTTGTAATAAATAAGCCTGACTTTTTTTAACTTCTGTGCCTTCCACTTTCATGTGTATGTGTGTGTGTGTGCGTGCGTGTGCATGTATGCTTATTTGCAATTGTGTAACTGTGTAAAAGTCCAATCAAATAATATATTTACTTGATTTATAGATATATTTTACATATAATTTTTATTCTGTGTAGCTAATCGTATTTCAGAATGAATACAATTGTGATCTCATCTGCTCTTAATTTTCTATCATCATTTCTCCAATGTTTATAAAACTCTTCAAGTAGTAATTTTTGTTCTGCAGATAACCTGATATAAGCTTACTAAACACAATAAAATCGTGTTCCTCAGTCGTTGCTGGGTACATAATTTATTCTGGATAATTTTGTTATTCCTGAATAAAGCAAGGCAGTGCATTTTCTCTATAATGTGGTCAAGATATGTAGGTTCCTAATATCAAATAAAAAAGTAAAAAGAAGCACTACTTTTTTTTTTTTTTTTTTTTTTTACCAGGCCAACATATTCAGGACATAAAAACTGCAATCAGCACAAAAGTTCCTTAAGCCATTTATTAAATCTGTGACTTTCAAATCCCTATCCACTTTTTTGAAAAGTACTTCTAACCAAATAGTTTTATTATTGTTTTTGGGTTTTGTTTTTGTTTTTTTTTCCAGTACTAAAATCATGATCCATTTTACTTCTTAACTTGTGGGGAGAAAAGTTTATGTGTTTTTCCTTCTTACTTGGTTCCATGTCTATTGTTTAATAAGACCCAAAGTGAAGGCACCTCGTTCATCTTACTCCCCTCAGGTATATTCTGATTCACAAGGATGAAAGTCTGCTTGTCTGATTTTCCTTTGGGGACCTTACTGCACTAATGAGCACTCAGGTGTAATTCATTGGAAGAAGTTTTGCAGGTGGAGGCTGTTTGTTACTTAGGGTGAAAATGAGCATACTATACCAGTGCAAAATGATTTATTACAACTTTTTGCAATACCAGCAAAATGATTCATACTTGCCAAGTTTTGCTTTATGTGCAAAACTTTATATTTTAACAGAAGTCACCGTATTCTTGATATTAATCATGGTAGTATTTCCAAATAATATAACTTCCAGACAATCTTTGGGTGCCACTTAGAAAAACTTTTCTCGAGGCAACATGCCAGAAGTATAAATCTTTTGGTAGAAGTCTTGTTAAAAAAATAAAAATTTACAATCATATTTTTAAATATCCCATAATGCCACATTATAATCCTATCTACTAGAAAAAATCAATCTACTTAAAAATATGAGTATATATTCAAGGGCTTTCTATTAATGCAAATTACTCAAACTGCCTTTACTTCCATAGAAATGATGTGATCTCATGTGACATGACATAGTCTGTTCATCATTTAGTTTCACATACACATAATATTTTGAACTAAGTATTCCTATATTTAACAGGGTTTTAATTTTAGTTCCTTCAGTTTTGGATTGGTCTTCATGTATTTTATGTTTAAAATATTTATCTTGACATTTGTAGAGGCCTCTCTTATACATGACAGCATATATCATCTCATTTCTGTAAAACATATAATAAATAAGTCAGTGGTAAAAAGAACCCAGGATACCATTTTTTTTTTTTTTTTTTGAGACAAGTCTCACTTTGCTGCCCAGGCTGGAGTACAGTGGTGTGATCTCAGCTCACTGCAACCTCCGCCCCCTGGGTTCAAGCAATTCTCCTGCCTCAGCCTCCTTAGTAGCTGGGATTACAGGCAGGTGCCACCTTGCCCAGCTAATTTTTGTATTTTTAGTGGAGACAGGGTTTCACCATGTTGGCCAGGCTGGTCTCGAACTCTTGACCTCAGGTGATCCACCCGCCTTGGCCTCCCAAAGTGCTGGGATTACAGGCATGAGCCACCGTGCCTGGTCCCCAGAATACCATTTTAAAGAAAGCTGGATATTATTCTTTCCTGAATAGCTTAGCAGGGCCAGTGTTATCGTTTTCTACCTTTATTTATGTCATCATAATTTGTCAGAAGGAAATTTCCAAGAAACATTACTAACATTCTGTCTTCTGCATTGGATGAAATTCTATCAGCTGATGGGTTATTAGAGTCTACTCTCTTTCAGTACCTAAAACATATAGTTCAGCCATGAGGAAGAATCTCTTCATAATAAGATCTTTGACTGGCGTGAGCTTTTGTACTCAGGATAATTCTGAAGCTTTTTCTGGAGTGGTTTGCACAAACATGGCTTTACAGACTCACTGAATTAGAATCAAAGTTTTCACATCACCTTCTCTGGGGTGATGACTGCAGCCTGTCTAGTATCAGACTAAAGACCTGCATTTGGCAATTTTAGTCTAGCAAGACAAAGAAGGCATTGGAGTGGCTGCCTCACTGCTATCAACAATAGTGGTGATGGTATTGTCTGTGTTAGGGACCAGAGTCTCGGCTGGACATCAATAAAGCCTGGTGATTGACTAGCTTTGAGACCATGGCACTTGCTCTATTTCACAGGGCTTCAGCTTTTGACATGTATAATTAGGAAACTGGACTAGATGATTTTCAGTACCCTGACAGGAAATTTTATGACTCTTCAATATCCTTTGCTCTATGAAAAGATACCATGGTATGAATGTTTTTGCATCTACTTACAGGTTGTAATGAACCATTTGTTTTGGTTGCCTTCTTGGCCCCACGTAGATTTTTAATCACAAGAAAACCAACATCATTGACACAGTACTTAGATTGGATGAATAAATATCATTATTATGAAGGTTCTGGGGGAGAATCAGTTCCATCTCTCTCCCCTATCTTTTGGTGGCAACCAGCAATCCTTGGCATTGCTTGAACGTAGATTTAACACTCCAATCTGTGTCTCTGTCTTCACGTGTTGTTTCTGCTATATCTCTGTGTTCAAATTTCCCTGTTATAAGGGCACCAGTCATGTACTATTAGGGACCATGCTAAGGACTTAATTTAACTTAGTTAAATCTGCAAAGATCCTACTTTCAGGTCACAGTCAGAGGTACTGGGGCTTAGGAATATTATATATATTTTTGGGGGTTACAATTCAACCCATAAGTTGAACATTTTCTTCCACAAAAACAGTAAAAACTAATTTGACCTCTATTTTCAAATTTTCAGCATTTAAATTAATATTTATATCACTGATATGTGCCATACAGTTTTCTAAACAATTAACCCCTACTAGCTCATTTAAATTTCCATCACAAGTTTAAGCAGCAGAGATTTTAATCTTTTCCTTTCTCTCCTTTCTTCTCACTCTGCCACATCAGTGTGTTTCCAATCTGTCCTCCAGATCTTCCTCTGTGTTGCCTCTATATACATTCTAGACATCCTTCCTCATTGCTCAAAAGGCATACAAGTGATATTATTTTCTACTTGTCATGATTTCAAAAATACAACTTCCAGACTGGGCGTGGTGTCTCGCGCCTGTAATCCCAGCACTTTAGGAGGCCGAGGCGGGCGGATCACTTGAGGACAAGAGTTTGAGACGAACCTGGCCAACATGGCGAAACCCTGATTCTATTAAAAATACAAAAATTAGCCTGGCATGGAGGCTTATGCCTGTAGTCCCAGCTACTCGGGTGGCTAAGGCAAGAGAATAACTTAACTTGAGCCTGGAAGGCGGAGGTTGCAGTGAGCCAAGATCACACCGCTGCCTTCCAGTCTGTGCAACAGAGCAAGATTCTGTCTCAAAAATAAATTAATTAATTAAATAAAGCTTCCAAATTAGCCTGCTCAAATACATGCGAATGGTTATGGGTGTATGAGTTGTCCATTCTAGGCCTGATTTTTAAAAGTTGAGGCTTTAGAAAGAAAAATATATGTATCATCTAACTACAAGGTCTAGTAATTATTTTAATGGAAATTTATAGGCTTGAATTCAAAAGAGTTTGATGATGAATCTGTGCTCTGCCACAAAGTAGCTGGCACACTGAGTTTCTTTTAATTTCTGTAAAGTAGAGATATACAGACAGTAGGTTAACATTATCATTTCACAGATGAGAAACCCGAGGTAAAAGAAGGTTGAGTAACTCACTCCAGGCTACACATTTATAAATAGAAGCAGTCCCAAGCCTGTATTGGAATAGACTATTCTACCTTTATGAGGCTATTTATAATAATTAAATGAGATAATATGTTCTCACATAGAACTTCTTCACATTTTCTGCTTTTTTAAAACATGACTGCTTGGCAATGAAAAGGCTCATTTCAGTTATTAGTCACGTTACAATTTTCCTAAAGACCCCTTGTTACTGCAAATCAAAAACCAACATTATGCGCTCTTACCTTTGATTAATTCTCATAACCCCAGGCCAGAACTAAACCCAAATTAATAATGAAAAAATAAATGAATGAATGAATCATTAAAAAATGTTTACTAATGTAGCAAACATATCTGTAATATGCTTATATTTCTTTTTCTGTGTTACATACATTTAAAAATATTTATGACTGTCTTAGCTCATGCTTCCATAACAAAATATGATAGGCTGGGTGACTTAAACAACAGTCATATTTCTCATAGTTTTGGAGCCTGGGAAGTCCTGGGGTGCTCACCAGTTCCATGTCTGGTGAGGGTTCTCTTTCTGACTTGCAGGTGGTTGCCTCGTTGCTGTGTCCTCACACATATTTTCTTGGTACATGTATATGAACAGGGAGAGACCTTGTGTTCTTCTGATAAGGCCTCCAATTCTATAGGTTTAGTACTCTACCCTTATGACCTTCTTTAATTACCTCCTAAAAGATACATCTCTAAAAACAGTCATATTGAGAATTAGGGCTTCAACATGTGAATTTTGGGGTGACATAATTCCATCCTTTGAGTTACTCTTACCTATTTCACTTAAAATTATTTATATTTAGATAATATGAGACTGAAAGCAGAAAAAACATGAAACAGAATTTAAAATGTATCATAATCAATGAGTTCCATCTTTAAATTTTACAGTAAGTCTTATTATTCTATAATGATTAAAGCATCAGACTATTTTTAGCTTGCCTATGGATATCTGTACTCAGATTTGAATTTTCTTGTAACATTAGGTAGAGATTGTTTTTCCTATAGACACAAAAACTATAAAAACTGTTGGCATAATCTTGTTGTAATTAAATTCCCATTTATAGAAAGTCTAGTGTTTGAACTGAAATGGTTCTATTTCCATAAAACTTAATAGGCAGAATCTTATTATCAGTGTTACTACTCAAATGTTAAAAAGCTCAGACTGTGAAAACATGGTTATATAGTCAATTTCCATTTAAACATAGAGCTTTAATAGAGGCATCTAATATGCTATTTACTACATTAATACTTTTGCAAGTTTTCTTGAAAGAAGGATTTTACCTTCCTTTTTACAACTGTATTAAAGACAATTATAGAAGAGCTCCCTCAATTTTTAGATCAAAACTCATTGCCAGTAAGTCCATTATCCTGCTTAAGTTATGCTTTGAAAGGGAGGCACTGTGCTTAGGGTGTTTCGAGGAGGAACGTTATATCAATTTTAAAAGCTTCAGGGCATCCCTCACAGTATGAGTTGGTTATATATTCCAGGCATCAGTGGGTCACGGGATACATACACATTCTCCCATTTTCTATTCCTGTACCTTGTCACTTACAGCATCTTCAGTAAGATGGAAAATACCAATTTTAAGGCCAAAAATATGTGGTTCTTTGAATGCTTTTTTTTCTTGGTATAGTTAGCAGCCAAATAACGTATTGTCCCTCTTATATATAAAGACGTTATCTATAGTTGTCTATTAACAAGGCTTTATCGTTAGGGTTTTATATCTTGTAGGAGTGATAAAATTACTTGTACCAACCTACATGCTTTTTTTTGGTATATACTTGTGTGTGCCAACCTGTATGTATGTGTGCTCCAGAAAAAGGGAGAGAGTAGGGGATGTGCGGGGTTAGGGGGGGAGAGATAGACAGATACATAGATACATGCATACATAGATACATAGAAAGAGAGAGAGAGAGAGAGAGATTATGATTTCTTTATGTTCCAATTACCATTTTAGATTCTGAGAACACCAAGATGAACTTGCTCTTCCTTGCTAAAAGTCTGTCTTCTGGTAGGGAAGACAAAGATGAGCTCGAAGCTGTTAAAAGTATTGGTTCTGTGTGAATTTGTCTAAAATAAGAGAATACTTTAATATGCTTTGGTAGCACAGAGAAATGCATGATAAATTCCACCCTATGGCTTAAAAAAGAAAGCCGGGAAGGGCTTCACAGTAAAGGTAAATGTGAAGAAAAGAATTAACTTTACCCAAAGAGAGGTCTTTTTATTTTTTATTTTTTGTCCTGATTCCTGATTCTTGGAAGGTAACTTCTAAACCCTTCAAATTTCCCAAGTTATAAATGTGTCTTTGTTATTCATGGTGAACTCTTAGACCATGTTATAGAAAAAAATGTATTCGATGATGCTTGTCAAACATGGTAAAAAAGACTTTTTTAAAGGACTATCTGGTTAGATAGGGACTATGGCAATGCAATTTTGCAGTGGGTGAGAAAGATTAGGCTCAACCCCAAATACATGATAGGCAAGTGGCAAATTACATTTACAGAGCATGGTGAGTGTTGGTGGATGGAAAATTACTAAGAGAAAACTTCAGAAGTAAAAAATATTCTGGCTAAACCCACCTAACAAAATTTTTGCTGAAGATAGACCAGGGTGATTAGACATCATCAGGGGATAGTGGAAGATGAGGAACCCAATCAACTATCAAGAGTGATCAAATATCAAAAGTGAGAGGTTCTTGCTGAACTGATTTAGCAAAGTTTGTTGTTAAAACTGGATCTTACAAGGAAGTACAAGATGAGGATGAAGAAGTTTCAGGAGCCTGACTAAAGTTTGGCCAAGCAAAGAATCATTGTCCTAATAATTTTCTTTTCCAGCTTTTTTGAAGTTACATTGACAAATAAAAATTATATATATCTGAGGTGCACAAAGCAATGATTTATTGGATATATACAGTAATATGTCTATCACCTCATATAGTTACCTTTTTTTTTTGTCATGAGAACACTTAAGAACTACTCTCTTAGCAAATTTCAAGTATGAAAGTTGTGTCACGACTGTAATCCCAGCACTTTGGGAGGCCAAGGCGGGCGGATCACGAGGTCAGGAGATCGAGACCATCCTGGCTAACGCGGTGAAATTCCGTCTCTAATAAAAATACAAAAAATTTGCCGGGCGTAGTGGCGGGCACCTGTAGTCCCAGCTACTCGGGAGGCTGAGGCAGGAGAATGGCGTGAATCTGGGAGGCGGAGCTTGCAGTGAGCCGAGATCGCGCACCACTGCACTCCAGCCTGGGCGACAAAGTGAGACTCCGTCTCAAAAAAAAAAAAAAAAAAAAAAAAAAAAGTTGTGTCAGTGGAACCAAGCATGTGATTAAAGTGTTGGAATTTTGGTCACCCATATAGCCAATAATTCAATCAACTGTGCCTATCTAACGAAGTCCCAATAAAAACTAAGAAGACGAAAGTTCAAAAGAGCTTCCTGGATTGGTAATACTCCATGCAAATTGTCATGAAACCACCTTTGCAAAAATATAACAGTAAGAGAAACCTGACATGACTGACTCCATCTTGCTTCTAGCTACACAGATTGTCTGTCTTTGCTCATTCCTGGGCTTGGGCCAAACTAACTTTGGGAGGAATTTGGTTTGTAGTTTAAATGATAATAGCCCTTCCCGCAAACTAAACTGTTATTGTAAAACTAATTAAATACTACCAAGTTAGAAGGGTGAAAGTGGCTTGAATTCTAAATAATTACCAGGCATTATTCCAGAAGTCATAAGATTTGCAACGTTCCTAATTACTCTTGCAGTAACATCACTATTGGAGAACCTACGATGGGCCTTTTGCGGTGTCTTTTCAGGTTTTTGCATTTCTAACAACTGGATGGGCCTACCTGGACCCACCAATCAGTCTTGTAGCCCCCACTGGAGAACAGCACAAGAGGACGGCTTTGATTACCTATGATTTGTTCTCCAACCCAACCAATCAGCATGCTCCCTATTCTAACCCCCTACCAATCAAACTATCTTGGAAAAACCCTTAACCTCCAAGTCTTTGGGGAGATTGATTTGAGTAATAACTCCGTCTCTTGCACGGCATGGCCAGCCTCATGTCAAATAAACTCTTTCTTTACTGCAATGCGATGGTCTTGGTGAGTTGATTTTGTTTGTGTAGTGCACAGGAAGAACCCACGGGGCAGCCATAGTCACAAAAAGATGAGAAGGGGTTAAGTGTCCTCGAGGACATAGATCCCTTTTTAGTTTACTTCCCAGACTTCACCCTATATATCTCTTTCTTTGGCTGGCATGAAATTGTGTCTTTTTGTTATTAAAAAATAACAAAACCTGCTATTGTATATATAGGCTTTTCTGAGTTCCTTGAGTTGTTCTAGTGAATTGTTGAACTTGAGGGTAGCTAGAGGAACAAGCCTGATTTTGTAATCAGTTGATACATTAGGGTGGCCTTGGGCAAACCCAAAACTTTCAGATGCTGTGTAACATGAGGGCAGTCTTGTGGAGACCACTCCTACACTGCGCAATTTGCCTAATTCATTACAGCAGCATTATTTAAATTTGTGTTGACAAACTTGTGGATTTTGGTAGCTAGATGGATATTTGCATAGAGAATAAGGAATCCTCCTACAATGTAATTCACCCTAAGACTGAAATACCAAACTTAGATTGTTAGTGGGAAGGGGTGTGCTCAGAGTGGGCATTCTGTTTTACATTTAATTATTATTTTTCCCTTCTAAGACCCATCTTTATTCTCACTTGAGTCATATGTAAACTAAAGGGAAAAAATGGAGGCATAACGAATTAAAATCATGAGACGTAGTTCAGCGAAAACTATATTAGGCTGCTGAGCACAAATAGCACTGCCTCAGGGCTATTTGGGGCAAATAAGTTGGATTAACTCTCTTACTAATTTTGATCTCCTGCTATGCCTTTTAGTATTGTGTAACTTATAAAACTAAAAGCTAAATTTTATGACTTGCTTGCAAGTAGGAGTTTGAATATTATTTTCATTTAACTGTTTAGGGCTTGATTTGGAAAAGAATGCAATGAGCAGAGAAGCAAGGCATGAGCCATCCATTACCAGAAATTGAACATAACATTAGTTCCAGAAGCTGTATTGTGACTTTCCCATTTTTTAGTTCATACCAATTCAGTGACTCTGGAGCCAGTCACTGTAGCGGTGACTTCCATTTTCCACAGGTAACATAATGATCCTGTAGTACAGGACACTCCTTTGGCGTGCTTGTGTGAGGTAAGCTTCTAGAAGTCATTCCTGGAAGCTTAAATAAGTTCGTATGATTAGGAAAAATTAGTCTCCAAGGCAATTTTAACCCACTTCTTAACCTGGTTATATTCAGTTCAGCAACTAAATCCTGACTGATAAACTATAATGACCTTTTAAGAGAAGATAAACAAAAAATTAAAGGGAGACATCAAATTCCTTAAAT
The DNA here is from genome assembly GCF_028885655.2 of Pongo abelii. NCBI lineage: Eukaryota > Metazoa > Chordata > Mammalia > Primates > Hominidae > Pongo > Pongo abelii. The sequence continues at coordinate 28,583,625 of NC_071988.2, forward strand.
AATGTACTCTACCTGGAAGATTGTTAGAAATATAAATTTTCAGGTCCAACCATAGACCTACTGGAATCAGAATCTGCATATATATATATATATATATATATATATATATATATATATATACACACACACACACACATATATATTCTGCACATATATTTATAATCTGCATATATATTCTGCACATATACATATTCTGCATATATATATGCAGATTCTGCATATATATTTTCTAGATAGCATACTATATTTATATTTTTTATATATATACTCTGATAGACTACATATTAATATATATTTATACATTCTAGCAGAGGAAAATGAAGTAAAACAAATGAATTTAGTGACAACTACTAAGGAGAAAATACAACAAGATTATGTGTTACAAAGTAATTCGGGCAGGTCCTGCCACTTTAAATAAATTAATGGGCAGGGTAGGCCTCTGAGAGGTTCTAACATTTGAACTGAGACGGGGTTGGTGATAAGGATCCAGGCATGAACAACCTGGAGAATATTTTACACAGAAGCTCTGTCAACTGCAAAGGCTCTGAGACTGAAATGGTTTGACATGTTCAGATAATAGAAAAGCTACTGTGACTTGAATATGGCGAGTAAAAAGAAAATGAAAAGATAGGAAAAGGTAAGCTGATATACAGGCCTGTCTCTGACATAAAAAAGAACATTGATTTATACTAAGTGCAATTGGAAGAACTATTAGTGGATTTTAATCAAACAAGCAGCATGATATGATTTATCTTTTAAAAAGACAAATTGTAGAGAAGAGATAATAGGATTGAATAAATGAAAGAGAGGAGTTTATTTTATTACACATGCAAGAGACAAAAGTAGCTTGGATTAAAGTAGCGGTAGTCAAGATGGGGAGAAATGAAAATGTTCACCATTTTATATATTATTTCAACAGGACATGGAAATGATTCTGATAATCCTGAGATGAACACACGAATGGAAAAGGTTTGGTTGCAGGGCTATTACAAACTCTGTTTTTGTACATTCTGCAAAACTAGATTGAGATATCTCTTAGATATAAAAATAAAGAAGGCAGATAGATCCCATAAAATGAGGCTAATGTTCAGAAGAAATGTTAGAGTTACAGCTGAAATTGGTTGATCATCTGTACTGGTATTAAAAGCAAGAGGCTTGGTAAAAACTCTCTAATAAAAATATGTGTATAGAGATAATTGAAAATGTTAAGAGCCAGTTGTTGGAGTTTCTCTTGCATCCCCAGAATAAGTAGAAAAAAAAAGGGACAATGGCAATGAAAAGTAAGAAGAAAAATCAGTGAAATTAGAGGAAAAGAAGACGTGTAGGCTGGGCATGGTGGCTTATACTTTTTCAGGTTGAGGCAGAATTGCTTGAGTCCAGGAGTTCGAGACCAGCCTGGGCAACACAGCAAGTTGCCTTCTCTACAAAACATTTAAAAAATTACCCAAGCATTGTGGCACATGCCTGTAGTCCCAGCGACTCAGGAGGCTGAATTGCTTGAACCCAGGAGTACAAGGCTGCAGTGAACCATAATTGTGCCACTGCACTCCAGCCTGGGTGACAGAACAAGACTCTGTCTTAAAAAAAAAAACAAAAGCATGTACAATGGGTATGCTTTTGGTACAATATAACCTTATTACTTTACAAAATATTACAAGAACAGACTGGTAGGAATGGAATCTACACAAAAAGTGGGAAGACGGAAACACAAGCATCACATCCAAACGAATATGGTGAAAGTTATAAGTAGGGGACCAGAGGAATGGGGCAGTAATTGAAGCAAGATGTAAGCTTAAAATTCAGGCTTTCATTTAGTTTTATTTTGTCTAATAAGAGATAAGAAAGTATATTTGCATGCCAGAAGATTATTATTGTGATAAAGAGAATACATAGATTTGCAAAGTAAAATCTCTGGCAATTTACAAGGAATGAGATCCAGAAACTAAGAAGAGAATCTTTTTTATGATAGAGCAAAAACTTCTTGTTTTTAATAGAAAGGAACATTGAAAGCAAGTATAGAAAGAAGTAGGTTTTTAAGTATAGTTATAGGAATATAAGCCATTTCCTATTTTTTCATCTGACTTTGAAGAGAGTTAAATACCAGGAGTTTTAGGATAACCATGTAGTCTTGCTCTTCCTGTGGTAACTAAAGCAAACCAAAAAGTAAATCATGATGGGATTGGTTCTGTTAGTCTTTTGTAAGAAGGTGGCCCAGAATTTCAAGTTTGAGTCCAGAATATTTAGCTAATAATTATTGACCTTTAGGCAACATTTATCTAGTGATTGTATGGCAAGCCTGAGTTTAAAAGTTTTACTTGAATCTAGATTTAGCCCAATGACTAAGTTTTGGTAAGATTGCAATGACTTCTGACAAAAACTGCCTAGAGTTGGACCAAACCTCAGAGGTTAAGAGCATAGTTCTCCACAATATTTGTCTCATCTTCAGATACTAAACTACTAATTTAGGCGCCCAAATAGTGAACAAATTTGGAGGTTTTCAATGTCCACTCAGGTTGAAATAATTGCTAGAATGACTCATAGAACTCAGGTCAGCACCGAACTTATGGTTAAAATTTTATTACAAAAGATACAACAAAATGAGTGACATTATGCAGACTACAGCCAGAGAAGCTCAACCATGCTCAGTGTCCAGAGTTTTTATTGGGGTTTCACTGTTTAGGCCTTATTGATCTAAATATTGTCAATGTGGACGAATTCCATTTCCAGCCCTCTTTCCTCTCTGGAGTTTGGGCTGATATCATGGATCAAAGCCTCAACCCACTAATCACATGATTGGCCATTGTCTGGACAACCCTCATCTGTGTCATCTTATTAGCATAAACAATGAGGGGCCCTCTCTCAGACATCTCGTTAACATAAACTATCAGGTTTGTTCCCAGGGGCCCACAATTTTTGTCACTTGGAAAATTCCAAAGATTTAGAGATGAGTTTCCAGAAACCAGGGGCAAAGACCAGCCAAATTCTCTATTTCAAAGGTTTAGTGGTTACTTCTCAGGAACCAGGATAAAGACGAGCCAAATTCTTTATTATGCAAAGACGTAATTAAAAATGTGGGTCTGATTCTCTAGAAAATCAACTTAAAAGGAGCTAATTTAACTGAGAAGAAAACCCATGTGTCCTATTTTTTAGTGCTTTTTTTTTTTGACTTTCATCATCTACATGCTCTCTAGAACTTGAACATCCATCTTAGATCATAAGTTGGCCTTGAAGATGAAAGCTACACTATAATACAGGGCTCGGTAAACTACAGCTCATGAGCTAAATCCAGTCAATCACCTGTTTTTGTATAAAGTTTTATTTGTATGGGTTTGCAGTCATACATATTTTTTTCCCTGTTGCTTAACGCTACTTTTGTGCAGTAAAGGAGAGTTGACTTTTTGTGTGAGAAGAAGAGTTGAGTGGTTATGATGGAGAATATATGTCTTGGGCATATTAAAATATTTTCTGTCTAGTTTCTTAAGTTTTCCTACCCCTAACTAGAATGATGAAAAAGAAAAGATAATGTCTATCTCTTTGGTAATCATAAAACTTTACACCAGTTCTAGACAACTTACCTCCCGGCTTCTTTCAGGTGAAAGGAAATACTCTTCAACCTTGTTTAAGACAGTGTTTTTTATGTATGTATTTAGATATATGTAGCCAAATCTTGTCATTAGTGATATATCCATTATGTAGCAGAATTGCTACTTAATATTTAAAAAGTACTTTATATTAAAAACTAATACATTTAAATGTTTACCATATGAACATTTTGCCATATGTCATTTATTTCTCTCTTAGAGAGGTTTAGGTACTTTTTTGAAAATTTATGTCAAAGCCTCATTTTGTTAGCACTCATCAGAAAAGTGCTAATTGGAAAGAAAAAAATGTTAGAGAGAATTTTAAGACAACTATTAATATCCTTCCTCTTCCTCTAACATGATTTTCTTAATTTTCAATGAGCCAACATTTGCTATGAACTAAAATCTTCTGAGAATATAGTCATTACTGTAAATATCCCACAGCAAGATCTACATTCTACTAATTGCCATATGTCAAATTTACAGTCTCCCCACTTAGTAAAAATTTACCAGTTTACTTTTCTGTGCTCAATGTTAGTGATAATATTTCTTAAAAAATACTATGTCTTCATTTAGTAGAATATTCAGAACAAAATTGGCGGAGCTTTCTACCATTTTATATAAAATGTTATTAACCTCTGGAAGGCTCTTCATTGACATTGAATAAATGCTACATTAAGTTTTAGTGTTTTATATCTTATAGTAGATCAAATAACATCCCAGTCTATATCAGGCAAATGCCGTGGTTATAAGAATTTACAGTAGCACCTTAGCCTAGTTCCATAATTACACATTTATTTAACCAATTAAGCATGAAAGTGGCATTATTGTCAAAGATATGATGTATGACCTGAACATAATTTGGTTAATGAGGAACAAGAAATGCCTGCTAAGTAGGGCAGGTATTCTGTTAGCAGAGACTGCTAATTGCCTCTGACATATGTCAGATTGAATGGCCTTATGTGAAAAAAATGCTGAGTGGAGAAATCATATTGAAAATAGACCTCACCTTTTTATTTATAAAGTGTTTGTAAACATTTAGCTCTATGAAGTTGAAAAAAAAGTTTTCTGTGGACTGCAGTTGCAGGCATTGTGCAAATTCTCCTGTGTACTCAGTCAACAATAACTAACTACTGTCATTTCAGGGTTTTGTCTGTTATAAACTTCTAGAGAAAAATCTTTACTCCCAATTTCTAATTATCCAGGCTCCCAAATGGATCTACCCACAAAATCGCTTGGCTTAATTTGAAGCCAAGTCTTAACTCATAGCTTCCCTTTAACTCTTTCGACTCTTTCTCTTTTCTTATAATTAACAAAGACAATCAACATTTTCTCTGAGGATAAGAAAAATCTTGAAGGTGACAGATTTTTTTAATTCTGTTGTAGGATTTCAGTGAAGTTCCATACTGCTGGTTGACAAAGGATTAATGTAAATTTAAGCAAGTCTAGGGAATATAGCATGGTGTTTGAAGGTGATATCTGCTAGGAAATATGAAACACCAGATAAAAAAGAAGACTCTGAAATACAGGGTATTTGTCTTTATTGATGAAAAATAAAAAAAAAAAAAACTCATGACATCTTGAAGTCACTGAGATAGTTCAGTATGATTTCTAGAGTCTAGATTTGTGACCACTCTGCATTAAAGCATATAGAAATGGTCCATCTGAAATAGTAAAAATGATCTATTTTATATAATTTTCAATGTGCAATTTGCTAATATGGCTATTTTTAAAATGCTACATTAAGGAAGCAGTGTAGCATAGAGATTATGGTATTACACAGTTTTTACATCTACTGAATATATTGTATTTGTCAATTTAAATAACTTCCCTGTAACTCACTTTATGTAATGAAATTATATGTATTATTATTAATCCTATAAATTTATCACACAAAATGGTACTTAATATTTACATAAAATAGTCTTGTCTGCATTCCTACTCCATATCTTCTTCTTGTCACCCAAAAAAGGTGATGTTTCCTCTTAAACAAATAGTACATTCAATTTATAGAAAATATACATGAACTGCACTAAAATTGACAGTGTCAGTTTCACAATTCATTTAATTAAAAGCAATATTTTTGAGAAAACAATAATACATTCTCTTAATGTTTTCCAGCTTTCCATGTTCAATTTTAGTTAATTAGTATATAGAACTAATTTTTAATTGCTTGAAAAAATTTTACATAATTTAAATGTAAGCATTTTTTAACATTAAATTTTTAGATACCTTGTTTATATTTGGTTCTTTAAAATTAATTATTTCACTGTTAAAATTATTAGTAATCGTCCAATAATTTTATATTCCTTTAAAATAAGTGTAGGTAAATATGACTAAAGAAGTTTGAAAACAATTTTTGTTGCTAGTTTTTAAAAATTTCATATAAGTTGGGAATATCAAAGACAATACTTTTTTTATATAACATGTAATGCAATTCCATATTGGTGTGTGCAGTTACTATTTTGTTCCAAAACTTCAAATCATTTATGATTACATTATATTTTATGAAAAATATAGGGTGCTCATCTGGTAAGTAATAAAGGCATCAAACTCTGATATCTTAAATAAAAAATATTGTCAGTGTTCCTTTTTCTGGTGATAAATTGAAAAAAAAAATATGTTCTGTATTCTTTCCATCTGTTATTTTCTAATCATATTTTATTGAAAATCTATGACTCATATTTTGGCACAATTCCTAATTAAGATAAGTTAATTCTAGTATGACTAAACACAGGTTCACAAGTCTTAAGTTTTGTCTCACCTCCAAAAAGAGCAAATGTTATGTGTATATTTAGCATTTTAAGTCTGGCCACACCGAAGCTGTTCATATTTATCACTTTTCAACCAGATCCATCAGCTCACAGGAACTGACACCCAATTCAAATAAGGTAGATCCTGCTCATTCCAGCTTTTGTCTTCACGTTCAATTTTCACATTTTCTTAGAATTTCCTCTAAAATTAACAATGTTAAATCACACTAACTTTTAAGATCTCTTGTCTCATTTCTCTTGGAATCACTAATGGCTGGATACTTCATTCTCTAATATCCTATAGAAATTGCTATCTGCCTCAATGAAATGCAGCAATGAATGAGTGAAGTTCATAGTTGTTTCTGTATTTCAGAACCGTTAGGTGTGTCTCTGAAATTTTTATGGTCTCTGGAGAGCAAAAACAGCATATTATTCTTTTCTATTTCCCACAGCCATAGTTAAAAAAATGTGGCAATGTTTGTGAATTATATTGTTAATGTCCAGGTGATACCTGTGTGAATTAATGTATGTTAAATATTCAGCATAATGCCTGCCTGATGCCCTGACTTGGAGTGCTTAGTGATTGACGAACATTATTGTTGTGATCTTTATTTTCTCTTTGTTGCTCTTATTTTTTAAAATCTGCATTTCTCAATATTTCTGTTGCAATTATATCCATTTTACAAACAATTTTATTTGGCTTTTCCTTCTCTTTTAGGGTTTAAATGTTGATGTGTTCTGGTACTAGTGTTCTTCTCTTCTCTTTCTATACTCCCCACTTATTTCCTCATTCACTTACATTCGAGAAATTATTGATGAAAAGTGAGATTGGTTTGATTAGATATGGGTGGGAGACATAAACAGAGCATTCATTATTTTTTATTTACCTTTTTAGGATAATAGAAAGGTAAAAATTTATAAGAGAATAGAGTGTAATTGTAAATTAAATGTTTCTAAAAGATTTAAAAAATACTTAAAATTGGAGAAGATGATATCAGATAGCTTCATTGTTTTCAATGAAGCAAAGAGAAGGTAATTATCAAAGAAAGAAGTAGAAAAATTTGTTTAGGCATATTAGAATCTTGAAGATTTTGCATTGTTACTGAGCAAAAACAAAGATATCTGACTTCAGACAAAAATTAAAATTAACTGCTGGTGCTGAAATCTGTTGAAGTGGTTTTTTTTGTTTTTTTTTTTTGAAACAGAGTCTTGCTCTGTCGCCCAGGCTGGAGTGCAGTGGCATGAACTCGGCTCACCAAGCTCCGCCTCCCAGGTTCACGTGATTCTCCTGTCTCAGCCTAACGAGTAACTGGGACTACAGGTGCCCGCCACCACGCCCAGCTAATTTTTGTATTTTTAGTAGAGACAGGGTTTCACCATGTTAGCCAGGATGGTCTCGATCTCCTGACCTAGTGATCTGCCTGCCTCGGCCTCCCAAAGTACTTGTATTACAGGCATGAGTCACCACGCCCAGCCTGAAATTTTGAATGTAATAAGTGCTTTGCATTGACAAACATTCATCTTAAAAGATATGGTCTCTGTCCTTTAACAACTCAAAGAATAGTTTAGAAAATAAGCACATTAAAGTGTTACAGGTAGCAAATTTTGATAAGTGCTGAGGGATAAAGATATGCTAGGGATTTTAAAGTAATGAAAGTATACTCTCTTCCAAAATATATAGGTAGATTTCCATGAGGCTTGCAACCTACTCATCTGACAAAGGGCTAATATCCAGAATCTACAATGAACTCAAACAAATTTACAAGAAAAAAACAACCCCATCAACAAGTGGGAGAAGGATATGAACACACACTTCTCAAAAGAAGACATTTATGCAGCCAAAAGACACATGAAAAAAGTGCTCATCATCACTGGCCATCAGAGAAATGCAAATCAAAACCACAATGAGATACCATCTCACACCAGTTAGAATGGCGATCATTAAGAAGTCAGAAAACAACAGGTGCTGGAGAGGATGTGGAGAAATAGGAACACTTTTACACTGTTAGTGGGACTGTAAACTAGTTCAACCATTGTGGAAGTCAGTGTGGTGATTCCTCAGGGATCTAGAACTAGAAATACCATTTGACCCAGCCATCCCATTACTGGCTATATACCCAGAGGATTATAAATCATGCTGCTATAAGGACACATGCACACGTATGTTTATTGTGGCACTATTCACAATAGCAAAGACTTGGAATCAACCCAAATGTCCAACAATGATAGACTGGATTACGAAAATGTGGCATATATACACCATGGAATACTATGCAGCCATAAAAAATGATGAGTTCGTGTCCTTTGTAGGGACATGGATGAAGCTGGAAACCATCATTCTCAGCAGACTATCACAAGGACAAAAAACCAAACACTGCATGTTCTCACTCATAGGTGGGAATTGAACAGTGAGAACACTTGGACACAGGAAGGGGAACATCACACACCGGGGCCTGTTGTGGGGTGGGGAAAGGGGGGAGGGATAGCATTAGGAGATATACCTAATGTAAATGATGAGTTAATGGGTGCAGCACACCAACATGGCACATGTATACATATGTAAAAAACCTGCACGTTGTGCACATGTACCCTAGAACTTAAAGTTTAATAAAAAAATATATATATATAAAGAAATTATAAATTTCAAGAACTGGGAGAAATGGACTTGTTAACTTTACCTTTGACTGTTAAGGCTTTCTAATGCTTTCATACATGTGCCACACAAGCCATGCTAACATATGAAAATAAACTTGACAGAGTTAATATGTTTGAAAAGTTGTAATGCTACAAGAAGGAATAGGACATGAATACATGTTGTTATACTACAAAAGTAAAATGATAAGTCTTAAAAGTTTTATGAACATTCAAACATGAGAAATAACCTCTTTCTGAATGTATGTCTGCTCTGATTCACAGATTGTATCTAAGCCGCCAAAAGTATAATTAGGTTGGCTATTTCTGTGGTTTATTTCAAATCTTCTCTTTATGCAACCATGAACATTTCTTCACACCTTTCTTAAAGTTCAAGAATTCATAGAGAATGGTACTTAGGGTTCACGTCGCAACTTCTCTTAATATCTGTAAGCCTTTGACAGGATTTTAAACAAATATGAACCTAAGTTTTCTTTTGATGATGTTGGACATTACTAGTGCCCTGTGATTCTGAATAATAGCAATGATTAAGAAATACCCCCACACAAACTTTTTGTGTTCTCGAATACAACTCATCAAAAACACTACCATTTCCCATGTGACTTAGATGTTCCACCTGTTTACATATAACAAGGTCAGACACACAGCCTTATATTTATTAGCTGAACTGTTTTATTCTCATTGATCAATCAAATTGAAATGCTTTGTTAATCAATCTTTGGATACGATTCTTTCCTTCCACCAGGCTCTGAACTTTGGCCCATCCTAAGCCTATGCGAGAATACAGTCCCTCCTTAATGGCCCCTTGCTAGAATAGACTGACTTCAGGGTTTACTCACCGATTCACCCTCTTCATTCTCCTTTCTTATATCCAGTTGGTTCTAGCCTTATTACTCTTCTCTATAAAACAAAAGTTCTTTTCTGTCTGACTTTCAGATTGTACTGCATATATTTTCTCCCTATTACAATCGTATCTTTCCCTTTATTAATATAATTCTTTCAAGTAAATCTCTCCTTTCATCAGCCTGGATTGTTTTTTATTTCATACTTCTCTGTAAAGTTTGGCAGATAAAGCTGAATTTTACCTGAATCATGTGGTTCCATGAAAGCAACAAATTGGACAGTTAAAATATCACATTCACCATTTATTTTCTAAAGGAGCATCTCTGCCCTGGTCAAAGAAAAATCATACCATAGCAAGTTAATCAGTAAAGGAAGATTTTATTAAAGACTATTACAATAGAGGAGAGAGATTGAACTTGACTTCAGTGAAACAAAAGAGGAGAGATTTTAAGTGCCAGGGTGAACTTGTGAAAAAGTGTTAGAGAACATTAGAGGGAAAGATGATCAGCGTGATCAGGACATTTTTGTTTCCTAATTGATACAGACGGGGACTCAACCTTTCTTGCTAATTACAGTTCAAAGGGTTGGCTTCCAAGTCCTTGAGAAAGACATGCCTGCGTTGTAAATTGGTAAGAAGCTGTAAGAAGACTTATATGTCAAAGATACAGAAAAAGAATCTACAACTAAAAGTTTTCTAAAATAAATACTCTAAGAAAAGGAAAGTCAGTGGCCTATGTTCAGTGAGAAACCTGTTTAAATTGTTGTTATTCTTGGGGGACTATGAAGCTGTTGTGGTCAACTTGCCTACTCTGAGATAAAACCCACTTCCACCTTTCCTCAAAGACTCAGAGAAGATGCTTCTCCTTTCTTCCTAATGAAGTCCATAAGAATTCAGGATTCCTTCTTTGTTTACCTGCCTCTTTAAAACCATACATTACTGTTTTCCCCTCAATAACAAATATTCTTCTTATCATAGTTGCCTGGATTTAATTATCTCCATTTTCTAGTGCATCTTGACTTTCACAAGATAATACTTCTTACTGAATTTTATTTTTCATAAAGATTACATGAGATGCTATAAACAAAGTGCTTGCCTGATACTTTCAATATAGGTAACTTTCAAATACTCAAACCTATACATAATATTATTGTGAATATCTAAAAAAAAAAGTGGTGCTTCAAACAAGTGTCTGGTTCTGTGGTTAAATAGTGTGTCTTCCTACAATTAGATATAAATGGGATTATGTCTGCTCTTAACCAGGCGATAGGCTTAAGTGGAAGTAAGCTCAAATTGATACCAATACATATATGAAAGAAGCAAAGAAACAAAAAGTCTAGCAAAGAAGTACAGAAGTCTAGAAAAGAAGCACAAATCCATCACATAACCTGTTTTCCTAAACTGCTCTCTTCTGTCATCAGACATCTTGACAAGTATCTTATAAGGAATGGGTCAGTTTGAGTCAGGCAGTACCACAATATGATGGCAGGTTAGGCAAATATCTGTTGGGATCAGACAACAAAATCCTACACTAATGCCTAGAGAGTGGTAGACACAAGACCAACCAGGAATCTTGACCTAGAGATTGATTCCATACATTCCAAACTGCAGGGTCTGCTGAATTCTTATATCCTCTTTGTAAGAATATCAGGATTCATGCAGATATTCTAAGCAACTACTTTGCCGAATTTACTTCACCCACAAAAAATTATGTTTAACATTACTCATACTAAGTACCGATTCCTCTATGCAGAGTTCGATGAAGTTATATAGATCTTTTTCTATAACCTTTGGAGTATAAATTCCCTATTAGTCTTTCAAATACAAATGAAACACCCTTAGAATATGAATTCCTTATTTGAGTACTTCAAATCTTAGCTCACATTCCCTAGGTTGGTACTTAGCTCTAACTTGAATAGAAATACATGGCACTGTTCCCAACAAACTATTGTTGGTAAGTCATATTATATATGACATCACTAATGTTTTGTGTTCTGTTTTTTATGCATATTACATAATAAATTTGGATCCACTGAAAGTCTTGAGTATATCATTTTTATATTGGCTTTTCATAATGTATAATTAAGTTTAGCCCAAAGCTGCCTTCTTACATACTTTAATTTTGGCCTAAATGTTTCTGCATACATAATGAACTGTTACCTAACTGGATGTGGAAACAGACTGTACACTACTCTTGTACCAATCACAGAGTTTTGGACAATCACAGGTTGGCAACTCTTTAAAATATGTTCAAATAAGTCAAACACTGAGCAGTAACAAATTCAGCTGTTTCAGTACCTCGCTTCCATTCTCCTTACGTCACTTTTCTTTTACTGTCCATAAATATTATCTGACCATTTTGCAGCCGTGGGATCTGGGGTTGCTCTGAACTTATCCCAGTTCTGGGTGCTATTTGATTTGTGAATTGTTCTTTGCTCTATTAAACTCTGTTAAATTTAATTTGTCAGAAGTTTTTATTTTACCAGTAGTTATATACAGTAAAGTTCTTCTGAAGACTTCTAACAGTTTGAAGACATGATTTCTAAGCAGGTAGACTTAGAACAGAGTTTTACTTTGCTGAATATTTCATAGGTCAGTCTCACTCTAGCTAGTCTTTAGGTTTCATTGTTGATATCTCTTTATTTTCCCCATTGTCTGATCTTATTTAAGTCTATAGGAGGCATTTGAAGACTTAGGGGCAATGTAGCCAATCTGAGTAAAAACAGATGCTTTCTGTGTTTAAAAAAAAAAGAATGCAAATTAATCATTAAAATAAATTTAAACTTAGACAATTTTGATTTTATATTACATATCAGATGCCAGCCATATAAAGACAGGAAGCATACATCAAAATAATGTTTTCTTCTGAAAGACAGAAATACATTCTCTTTCCTATAGTGCCTGAAAGAGCTAAAAAACAACGATAAAATAAATATTTTTTAAAGTGTAGCATCAGCTCTTAAACAGACAGCGCTGACATTTTGAGGTGTGAAAGGGAGATTAATTTTGGACAGAAAGACAGAGGATGCTAAGAATATCAAAGCTTTTTTGGTAGATAAAAATATATATCTTTACTGTTTCCTGTTTCTGTTCTCTATTTGCAACATTATCCACACATCTACTACTAACCTTAAGGAAAGCAGACAAACGAGAACACCATTTGAATGTGTGTGGTTGAAGTATTGTGAGGGCATTTTTTGAAAGAAACTATTTTGAAAAATATAATTTTCAAAGAAACTACCAAAATAAAATTATAGAGAGGAATTATCATATATTAATTGCTAAACGTTGCTTTCAGATTGCTTTGTATTACATTGCTCCCTTCTTGAGGCTTTTATGTTTCAAATTCCTTACAAAGTACTTCGCTGGGCTACTGGTTTAGACAGGCTACCTAGAACTGGAATCACTCTAATAGTGGAGTGATCACGACAATGATTTCAAACATAAGCAGGCCGAGGTGAGGATAAACAGAGATAGGATTTCATTTATTCCCACTCGTTTTTTCCAGTGGACAGTTTTATTAACCCTTAAAGTGCCATCATTTAATAACTTTTTCAATTAACGAATGTCTCCAGAAAGGTCTAGGATGACACACACACACACACACACACACATTCATACACACATATTGCTAAAGAAAGGCTAGATTACAATCAGTATACTTACTTTGTGTGAAAACTAAGAAATATTTTCCAATATTTAATACTTACTCTAGAGAGAGTGGAAGTATAGTTAGCAAGAGTTGTTCATGTTTTTTGTTTTTTGTTTTCTCTCCAAATATTCATTCCTTTGTATTTGGCAACATCATACAAATTTTTTGTTTGGGGAACAGCTCCCAAGATTCTAGGTTTGTGTGTTCTAAGATGGACTGACGCCACACTTGTGGTTCTAAGGGATGATGCAAGATGCCGCCCAGCACAATTTGTGTTTCGTGTCGTATCCAGTTAACTCAGGACTGAACAAGTGATCCTGGTTGGTCCAAAGAGACAACCCAAGATATTCACTAGAACTCTTTGAATTACAGATTTATTAAGCTAGTTGGAGGTGGACATTGCCAGTCATTGTCACACCAAAGAGTGAGAGAATGCTGGAAAATCAGGCCAATTTAAAGAATCCAGAAGTAGGTGTCAGGGCAGAGACACAGAGAGAGAGAGAGAGAGAGAGAGAGAAAGAGAGAGAGAGACATCCACACAGAGAAACACTTAATCTCCATGAAATCGTTTATGCAGCTAGATCCAGCCCCGTATAGAATAACAAATCTATTCCTAGAACGTTCATTTACATGAAATAATAGTCTTCCTTATTTGGTTATATAAATATAAAGAAGAATTCTGTCTCTCAAAAATGAAGTATTTTGGTTCATATAAAAAGAGCTCTTCAGATGACTAAGCCATGAATTCCTTTAAGAACTTGTTAATAAGCCACAGATTTTAGTAATCCAATTTATGTATACTTTACCATCCCAAATGTTTCCATTTATATAAGAATGTGAGAGCTGCTCTCCTTCATTTGTTGAGTTGTGGAGATTATTTTTTGGGATTCCACAACAAAAATATTACTTAGATTAGAAGAGAATATAATTGATTCTGCTTTTCTGTAAAACTTTAAAAGTGTAGAACGTTTTATTTTTCTCATCTTTGTAATATGTATTTTTTAGCTTAAAAATCCACCTCCCTTTGTTGCATAAAACTCCACATAAGTCAGTTTCCATTTTCAAAATTAAATTGGTGCTATAAATTATAAATACACTTGTCGTGAAGAAAATGCAGTTAAAAAATAAAACTAACCTTTCAGTGTCTTTTGAGATTGTGGGAAATTCATTACTTTGGTAAAACTTTAATAAAAAATGTTATATCACTGAAAGATTTTTTTTGTGGTTGTTTTGTCTCCTATATATCTTTGTCAGGTCTTTTCATACAGACGTCAAATTCAAAGTATGTTTGGTCCCATGCTAGAACAAACACAATATCTTGAAAAAACAATATAAAGTATTTCTAATTCTAATAAGAGAATTCTTTTGTTGTTTTATTTTCTTTCAATACCTTGCCTTTATCGAAGATAATTAGTTGAGAAACTGAAAGACCTTATTTGAATGTGTCTTCAATAGGATAGATTAGATAGCTAGAAAGCTACATACATACATATAGATATACAAAAAGAGATTTATTATGAAGAACTAGAATATTTGATTATATAGGCTGAAATATCCCACAATCTGATGTATGCAAGCTGGAGGCCCAGGAAAGCTTGTGGTACAATTCCAATCCCAACGTAAAGCCCTGAGGACCAGGGGTGCCAATGGCCTAAATCCCAGTCCAAAGACCCAAGAACCAGAAGCTCCAGTGGCCAAGGGCAGGAGAAGCAGACTGGCCAGCTCAAGCAGAGAGGGCTAATTCATCCCCCCTCTGCCTTTTTCGTTCTATCTGTGCCCTCAGGGAATTGGATGATGCTCATCCATATTATTGAGAGTGTATTCAATAACACGCTCTACACAGTGTACTTATTTAAATGGTAATTGCTTATGAAAACGCCTTCACAGATGCATTCAGAAATAGTTTTATAAGCAATTTAGGTATCTCTTAGCCCAATCAAGTTGGCATATAAAAATTAACCATTACAGACTATTACTAAGAGAATGAAAGAATATATGTATTTGCCTCTTTCTAGAAGAGGAAAATAATATATTTGTTTTGTTTTGCCATTTATTTTACTTCTCCCTTTTTACAACTACTAAATTGCCAACCACAACGGAAACATGATGTGAGATAGGCCCTTGGTTTGAAAGCTATTATGTACGTCATCATTACAATCAAAGAGCGTGAGCATAATTGGTTTTGGGAGCCTACATGCCTTTGTGCCAGTGACTGAGCTGCCTGAAATCATTGCCAGGGTCAATGAAGATGATATCTACCGCAGCTATAGTGGGACTAGCCCTCTATGTGAGGAATAGCTCATGTAGTTATGCTTCATGCTGTGGTCAAAAATGTGTGACTGATGGCAACAGGGCAATAAATTAGCATCTCTCATGACCGAAGAAAGACCTGCTGGAGGTATCCATGGATTCACTGGAGGTGTAGGTAGCACCAGACATAGCAACCATGATCTTTTGGATAACCATAGATGAGGCAGTGAAGAACAGATTGAGAGATTCAGAGATATATGAGACCTACTTTCAGCAGAGGAGTCTGTGATAGGTTACAGAGTTCCCTACTCTGGACAGAAAGTCTTGCCATTCCAGGCTCTCAAGAAGGGCCTCATCTCCAGGCCCTGAAACTGCTGGCTACACAACTATTCACAGGTGGCATCATGTATCTCCAAAAAGAGCCATCCCTTGCAGCTAGACATCACTTGTGCCAAGGGGTACCTGGATGAAGAGACAAGACGTGTTAATTGGTATCCAGGGACAATGCCAATGTGTGCTATGACTCCTACACAGGAGCAGTTCATGCACAGCTGGCTTCAGCAGTGATACTGACATTGTAAGCTGACAAGCTGAAAAGCTGTCAGGGCTGAGCCTGCTGCCACTCTCAGAGAAGAATATCTGGGCCCAAAAGAAGGATCTCTACATCAACATCTAACCATATGAGTCCTTCCAAAGCCACAGATGAGGTGCCCATTGGCAGCTTCCAGGGTATTAGAGTCACAGTGTTGGAGCATAAAAACAGTTTGTACTTCATGGAGAAGTACAATTAGGAGCTGTCCTGGAAGTCACAGGTGAGCAAGCCCCCTGTGGAGAAGATTATCAAGATCCTCACCATTATCATTAAGGAGATGGTGACCAAGTGGCAGGAGAAACTCTCTTTCAGTATCCTCTGTATGTCAATCCCAAGCATTAAGCTTCTTGACACCAAGGGACTCACCATGGCATAAGTTAACCAGCTTAATGATGGCAAGATGTCAATGAAGGACACCTTAGATCTGGGCATCATTAAGATGCTCCTCAAAGGTAGTGGTGGTGTCGGTGGTGCGTTTGGGCAGACTCCAAGGAAAGAGTGACCAGCTACAAGCCTATGAAGTTGTGCCTACTCAGGCCTAGTATATTAGGCCATTCTTGCATTGCTATTAAGAAATATCTGAAGCTAAGTAATTTACCAAAAAAAAAAGAGAGAGAGAGAGAAAGATTTAATTGGCTCATGGTTCTACAGGCTTTACAGGAAGCATGACTCTGGCAGCTACTTCTGGTGAGGCCTCAGAAAGCTTACAGTCATGGCAGAAGGCAACAGGGAGCCAGCATGTCACAGGGTAAGAGCAGGAACAAGAGAAACAGAAGACAGAGGTCCCAAACTCTTTTAAATAACCAGATCTTGCATGAATTAACTGAATGAGAACTCATTTATTCCCAAGGGAGTGGTGTTACAGCATTCATGAAGGATCTACCCCCATCAAATTACCTCACACCAGACCCCACCTCCAACATTGGAAAGGAAAAACATCCAAACTATATCATTCTGCTTCTGGCTACCCAAATCTCATGTCCTTCCACATTTCAAAGTACAATCATGCCTTCTTAAGAATCTCACAACTTAACTCATTCCAGCGTTAACTCAAAAGTCTGAAAACCTTACATAAAACAGCAAGCACCAAGCTAATCACCTCCATCCATGAAACCTCATGCCATTAATCTATTTTCAACATTTCCTAGTATGTTCCTTTAGAAATGCTTCCTGGAAATAGTTGTTTTTCTGCATCCTATTTTTTGTTATCTGTATTTTAACTAGGAAGTTTTAATTTGGTTTATTAATATATTGGCTTACTTTCACCAACTTACTTTATAATATCCATTAGTCCTACATTTCTGTGCTTGTGTTTTTTAATGCTCCTGCCTTCTGTTGCATTGATGGAGCCCTTATTACTATTATAATTTTCATTTTCTTATTCCATGCTTTCTTTTTTATTTTCTCTTTATTGGTTTGTCTATTTTATATTCTAGAGGAGAGATATAAAATCTATTTCCTAGGGAGGCAAATGTGGCTTAATACCTATTTTTGTAAATCAAGTTTTATTAAAGCATAACCATGTCTGTTTGCTTACATGTTGTCTCTGTCTGCTTTCAAGTAACAATGGCATAGTTGAGTAGCTATGAAAGAGATCTGACTGTCAAAGGCTAAACATTTACAGAAAATGTTTGCCAATCTTTACAGGAAGTTACTTTCAAAAGTTCACCATATACATGTACATTAATAATTCAAATATCATTTTAACTATTCCTATGAACAGTATAAGGTTCCCCAAAACACTAGATTATGATTCTCTCTTTTCAACATATGTGCTATTTTTTCCAATATTTTTAGTTCTTTGTTTTTAAATTCATAAGTTAGATAATCATAATTGTTATAGCGGCTGTCAGTGGCCATTTGCATTTAATTAATACTTTTTATTTTGTTTACCATTCCTTTTGTACCTTATACTATTTGTTTGTGCTCAATGTCTTTCGTCCTCAGTTCACATTTTGTAATTGTTTTAAGTCCAGTTTTCTTGGCGGTAAGCTATATTACCACCAAGTCATTTTTTCATCAATATATTTTTTGTTTACTTCACCTTCTTTTGTGATTTGTTGTATATATAACTCTGGGCTGTGAGTTACTTTCTCTCAAACCTTGAGGATATTATTCCACTGCGTGTGTCTTCCACTGTTACTACCAAAAACTCTGCTGTCATGTTAAAAGCCATTTCTTTGTATGTGACATTTAAAGAAACCTTTTTTAGCTTCTTTTAAGCTCTTGTCTTTGTCTCTAGTATTCTACAGTTTTACTATAATTAATCCAGCCATGTGTTTATTTATTGCTATCCTTTTTGACACATTTTGCTTTTTTATTTTATAGATTCATGTTTGTCATAAGTTTTGCCAAATGTGTAGCTATTGCTTTTTAAAATATTGTATTTTCATCTGAAACTCCAATTGGATGGCAATCCAATTCAATCTATCCTCAATACCTTTCAATAACATTCTTATATTTTCATCTTCATGTTTTACTTTGCTTCATTATAGATTAATTATTTGGGAGTAACTTCCATTTAATTAATTTTGTTGGTTGTATCTAATATGCTGTATTTCCTTTTGATTAATTTAAAAAATCATAATACATTTTTTATTTTTAAAAAGTTTTTTTTAATTTACCTGCTCATGTGTGATAATCTTCTGAAGCTTGAACATTTCTCCATGTGTCCTAAATATTGTTCATATATTTCATTCATAGTTATTTGATATCCTGTGTCTAATTATTCTAATATTTTCAGGTTTAAATTTGTTGGGGTAATTTCTTGATGATTGTCCCTCACATTAATTTGTTTTTCTCATCTGCTTTAAATGTACTTTGAATGTGAAAGGATTTTTAATGTACTTTGAAAGTGGATTGACCACTTTATCCTTCTCTCTGGGAGACTTGCAGACCTAAATGGGAAAACTTTCTTCCAGAAAAAATTTGCATCTACTTCTTTCAGTAGCTAAGGGCCCCACGGAGGCAGGAATCACATTAGTCCTCCTTGAGGATCCTGGCTCAATTGAGACTCCTGGGTTTAATGAACATGCCGTGTATACAAACCAGACCAAGTTTCAGATCTTGATTGTAATACTGCTGCTGGCAACCACTATAGGGGCATGATCATTGATCATTTCAGATATCCGTTTCCTAGGATCCACTGTTCCAATCCCAGCATATGAATCTTTTTTTTTTCATTGTGTGAAATTATATGTAGACTTTCCTTACATCTTGTGAGACTATTATGTCAAACTGTGAATGCTGTCCAGGGTCTACTTATTCTGCAAAAGGAGAGTTCTTTCAAAAACTTTGTCCACCATTAATGAAAATGTGGACATTCCCACTTCTCTCTCTCTTTCCATTTTAGAGCTCAATTTTTTTCATAGAACTTATCTTTGGTTTTTATCACATATTTGTTTGTTAATTTTATAATTTCTCAGCTCCCTTATGGTTGATGTTTACTGTTTTATTTATTTCCCCTACAGCAATGTCTGGAGTATGGTTAGGAATCAAGACATAAATAAATAAATAAATAAAAGGACAAACTAAAATAAAGCTGAATTAATATAAAATGTGTGGTGAAATTGGTATCTACCCAGAGTTATTTCTCCTTCTGTATCTATGTATTTCAATATTCTCAATTTTTCAAGAACCAATTTAAATATTTTCCTCTTCATATAAATCTGTTTTCTGCCTCTAACCTATTTATAGTGGGCATTTTTAATATGTTGTAGCATCTTTTACATACTCTCCTTTTATCTGAAGGAATTCCCATATGGATCCCACATTCTCAAGGTTGGAAATAAAATTCAACATTTTAGCTCTCTTTGTACCTATAATACAAGCATGTGACCTAAGTTCTGACAATCAGAGATACCTTTATGAGCCTAATGAGAAAGAGAGCATTGATGTAAAGTAGCTACTTTTTGGACTCTGTTTCTGGTACTCAAGGTGAGGCCTGGTTGAGAGTTATCAATGTCCCAGAGGTATCAATGGAAAATGTTTTACCACTGAAATCTAGCCCTCAGGGTTCTATGACATGAGCTTTGGTGCCTGTGCCTAGATGAGGTGGGATGAATTTGTGTGTTGGCTTACTGATTGGTGATTTGGTTACAGTTCTTGTTACATTGTTCTTAGCCTGGTATAATAACTTTGACCTTCCTGGAGATTATACGGTCTACCTAATAGCCCTTAAAAATTCTTCTTCTGCTTAAACAAGTGAAAATTGATTCTTTTGTTTCCAACTAAGAATTCTAAATAATATACAAATTTATCATATTATACCACTTTATAATTTTCCAAGAATTGTTTTAATTATATTTTGGTAACATTTTTCCAAATGAAGGAAAAATTTGTCTCTTTATGCATTGTCTGACACCTTTCTGTTTTATTGTTTTTGATAAAATACTTTATTATACTTAATTTAGTCAACTTATTATTAATAGTATCATTCATATCTTTTAAATATTAGACCAATCTGAAACTAATAACCAAGTCTCTACCATTTTACTTTTAATATCTTGTTGCCTGCTCTTCTCCTCCTAAGGACACTGTAATACTCACCTGCTTCCTTTACTCATTTGCCTCGTTCATTCTTAGTTAACGTCTGCAGAAAGCAATCCTTTGATTCTTCTGCTTCGCAGAAAAGAGAATTATATTTTTCTTTGTCTCTATGAGGTTATATATTTATTTACGTAATTGCTTTTTCATTATATAACCATGGTAAAGTATAAGTTTTATTAAGAAAAGGACAGAATGTATTTTTCTCAACATTTTATTGACTGTATTTATCATAATGCTACTACATAAAAAGCAATCAATCAATAAATGTTAAAGTGTTGATAGACAAATATTTACTAGTACATACATAATTAATACTATGAGAATAATTAATAGAAATAAAAATTTATATGCAATTATATTTTTGTTACATAATTAAATAAAAATATCAGACAGTTTATATGACCATACTCTTCTAATTAAGCCAAACCAAATATTTTTCAAGTCAACTTTAGACATAGGAGAAACAGGTAATTGTAAATGAGTTTTTATACTAATTTGAATAGTCATGTGAAAATGGAGGTATTTGGTGATTATAGTCTTAATATTGAGTTGAATAGAATGCATAGTAGAGATAGAAGTATTGTATGCTGTTGAATGTGTCCAAATATGTATGTACAAAGGTCATATTTACTTATGCAGTGATCATGTTTACCATCTTTGAAAATGTAAATCATGGAAATGAATTATCTTTAAGTTTGTTATCTTTATGGTGTCAAACTCTTATAGAAAGTAAAGATTTAAAAAATTACAAAAGTAAATTTATCTGAAGATTTTTATTGTCAAAATAAGAAAATTTTAAATTAATGAATGTATTACTTTTTATTGTTACATAAGACATTACCTCAAGATTTAGTGACTTAAAACAGTAATTATTATTTATTGTTTTTACAGTGTCTGTTGGTTATAAACTTAGGAGCAGGTTGGCTGGTGCTTCTGACTCAGGGCCTTAATGCCGGTGGGAAACTTCTGTAGCTCTCCATGTACATGCGTTTCTATGGGGCTACCTAAGTGTTCTCATGGCATGGCTATGGGCTTCCTCCAGAATGAGCAATCCAAGAGAGTAAGGTGAAAGTTGCAATACCTTTAATGACTGTTCTGTGCAAGCCACATGTCATCACTTTCAAAATATTGACCACACAGTCAGGTTTGAGACAATATGGGAGGTCATTATTGAAAGTCATCAATACACAGAAACAGAGATCATCAGTGGCCAGCTTGGAGGCTGGCTACCACAGTAAGAAATCAAGAAAATAAATATGTTTTTATTAAACAAAAACAAAAATATTTTATGAAAAATTTTATGTTCATATAATTTATTTTCATCATTACATAATCACAATCACACAAAGTTACTTGCAGTGGTATTACATATTAATCATCTATTGTTTATTCATTTGTTTGCTTCCTAAGGAGAGAGATTAATAATGTGTAGCAAATCCGTGTGAAGGTTTATCATTTACACTGAAAAAAATAATCTTTTATCATCCATATTTCTTCCTTATAAGGAAGCTCAAAATGCATCTTGCCATATGATTTAGAGCTAGATATTAGTGAGGCTGGGGATAAAATCACAATTTTATACTGTGGCTCTTAACCTCCTCCCTAGTCCACCTTTTCTGCATAGAAGAACCGATGTATTTAAATAATCTATTTTTAAAATAAGCACTAGAAAATTGCTTATGTTTCTTCACATACCCTTTTTTCTTTCCTTTCTTAATTAATTTTATTAGTTAATTCATTACTCAAGTATAAATTCACAAAAACTTCCCTTCTAAGTTATATGGAATGCCACGCACATAGATGATAGTAAATGCATACAATGTACATTTTTTGAAATATCTACTATATTAAAGTCTATTTTTTACTGCTTTGTGGAATATAACAAAAGCCAAAGATAGCTTTTTGCTAAAATTGCTTTGAAGATGGTTGCAAAAAATAAAAATTAAAAAAAAGCACATACATTCAGAAAACAAAAGTAATATAGTAATCTAATATAGTTTGTCAAACTCGATAAACAGGTAATATACAGATAATTTCCCAACTTTATTTTTCCTAGTCCAGTCGTTTCTCGATATTCATTGTGGGACTGGTTTCAGGGACCGCCCTCCCCCATACCAAAATCTATATATGCTCTAATTCCTGATATAAAGTGGTATAGTATTTGCATATAACCTATGCACATCCTCTTGTATATGTTAAATCTTCTGTAGATTTTTTATAATACCTCATGCTTTGTAAATGCTGTAAATATTTGTTATGCTGTATTTTTTAGGGAATAATAATGAGAAAAAAAGCTTTGTGCACCCTCAGTACAGATACAGTTTTTTTTCCTCCCAATATTTTCAATTCCCAGTTGGTTGCATTTAAGGGTGCAGAGCCCACAGATATGGAAAGCTGACTGTAATTATAATTGTTTATTGACCTTACATAGACAGCTACTAAGAAAAGAGCAAAGTCAACAAATTTAAAATGTTATTCTTTCTCAATATCTGGGAGACAGGCCAAACTATCATTACCATAACTTAAAAAGAAGAAGATAATGGGGAGCTAAGTAACTCTTCAGTTATCTAATCCATCTTCAATATTAGAGCGTCAGCTAAAATTGTTCTCACTAATAGTTAAGGAAGGAGAACTCGGAGAGAAAAGGTGCATAAATGCTAGCCTTTATAATTGTGGTATAATATGTATATTTTTATTATTATTACTATATATATTATTATATTAACCATATAGGTCCTTTTCCCCTATTTGGTTCCTGACACAGAGCTCCTAAAACCATTAAGATTTCCTGAGAGATTAGAATGATAAGAGCATCATTTATTATTAATAATTAGATGATTTCAACCACAGCTTGAGTTTATGCTAATAAAGTGATTCTTGGCAAACCCTAGATAGCTTTAGGATGGGGGCTGGTCACTGAGGAACCTACAATGTAATTAGAAAATGGATCTCTCGGCCCCACTTCTTGATTTTTAGGAGGTGACAGAGGCTGGAGACTAACTGAGATCACCCGTGGCCAATGATTGAATCAAGTATGCCTATATAATGAGGCCATATATAAAACCCTAAATGACGGGGTCGCTGAACACATCAAGGTGCAAGGACAGTGGCGGTGGTGTACCTGGAGAGGGCCAGGAAGCTCTGCCCTACCACATACCTTGCCTTATGTGTATCATCCATTTGTCTGTTTCTCCATTGTATCCTTTATAATAATCTGAAAGAGTAAGTAGAACATGTTCTTGAGTTCTGTGAGTCAGCCAATCAGAAGTGTGGGTAGCATCATATCCCATTTTTGGCTGGCCTGTAAAGTGGGGGCTGACTTTATGGGTGAACCCTTAAACTGTGAGGCCTGGACTAACTTCACAAAGCATCCGAATTGAATTATTGGACACCCAGTTGGCGTTGGAGAATTGTTGGAAAAAGGACACGCATTTCATATTGGAAAAAGCCACACATGTGGTGTCAGGGAAAAGATATTGCAATAATATTCACACAATCTCGTCTTCATTTAAACCTAGTAATCTTGCAATTTTTAAAGTAGATGGTTTATGTTACAGTTGCTTATTGTCTGGGGATTATTTTTAAAAGGTAAGAATAGAGAAACTACCTGGAATTCGAAAGGGAAGCTTGAAAATATTTAGATTCTAAGTGTTAAGGAAAGATCCTAGAGAGATAAAGAACTAAATAAAAACTAGAAGAGTGTTGAAGTGAAAAGGCAAAACCAAAAGCATGAGGGATGAAGCTTGTCATTTACGCACGCCCATTCAAGTTTCCTTACAACTCAGAAATATAAAGAGGTTCCTTTCCTATCTAGGCACATAAGAAAATGAGGAACTTCTAAAAGCAGCTGGAGACAGTCTTTTTTTTTTTTAAAGACAGTTACTACTTAAAATAAATCAATCACCTCTGGGGGTAGCAGGACATTTGGGGAAATATTAAAAGAGGCTAAAGACCAGTCGCAGAATGAGCACTCTTTTGAAATAAATTTATGATAACAAAAGTGTTCAAATGTTTGGGAGGCACTCGTGAAACATAAATCTAACATAAGATTTTATGATGTTTGCAGACACACACACCACGAACTTCATTATTAAGCCACCTGTTTTATTGGTATATTTTTAGATTAGAGCAATGATTTTTGAGCCTTTTTTTTTTTTAATGTACTATCTCATTTTGTTTGGGTATGAACACCTGAGTCTCCTTATCTCAAATGCTTTGATTTGCTAGTCAAGAGAGGAAGGAAAAATCTCTTTTACTGTTTACTACTTCCTGAGTAGAAAATGCACAGTTTTGTAGCAAGGTGGGAAACCGTTGGGAAAAATAATTCTGAAATCCTGAATTTACTTTGAGAAGGTATTTTGCAGCCTCCTACATTTTTTTTGTTGTTGTTGTTCAAGACCTATGGTCAGTTTGTCTCAATTCTAATGGTATCATTAGAAATAACTGTACATATTAGTAATTTGATTGTGCTGGTAGAAGAATAGGGGATGGAAGAAAGGACGAGAAGTAAAAAAAAAATTAATGTCAAAATTTGTATCAAGAAATTTAAAAAGATACTATTGTTTTTTAGTGATTGAGTCGATGCATAGTATTTTAATCTATCTAAAATGAATTGGATTTTGTAACTATTTCACAAACTGAAGTGGATTTTATTAATTTATATGTTTCCTAATGTAATAGTGATAATTTTCTTTAGACATTAATAAGAATTAATTAATTATGTTGTACCAGTGGAGAAAATCAATTACAATCATCTCAACTAAAAATATTTAGCTATATCATCATTTTTAATTAAGTCTGTGTTTTTAAAGTATCAATATAAAATTAATATAATATTAATATTGATAATGAGCATTCCTTTAGAATCTTTCTTGTCTTGTAAAATGTATCTTCAGTATTTTTCAATCTTATGAAAGCCTCTGAAGTTAACCAGTAGTATTTCCATTTTGTACTTGGAAAACTGAGATTTTAAAAAGATAAATAACTTCTCCATTGCTACCCAAGAGGCAGCACAGCTGAGATTTGAATTCGAGGCTCTCTGACTCCAAATGCTATACCTTCTCCTCTCTATCACATTTCTCTCTTTCTAAAATTATTTTATATTTTGGGGGGTTTTAAAAGTTAGTAGATAATATCTGTTCTTTCCATCTTGATTTCAGAACTATTCGAGAAATAAGGCATAGGAAGTAGAAAAATGAAGATCAATATGTTAGTTTTGGGAAATATGGTTGTATTTATAAAGTAAAATAGGCTTCTTGGTACTTCATCTTTGAAGTGGAGAGGCTGTCACACCCAATCAGAGACAGAACTGGACAACTGTAGGCCTCTTCACAGAACAGCACCTCATTACTAAACTTAGCTCATAGTGTAGAGCCGAACTTGATCTCACCAGTGAGGCAAGGAAGGGGTGCTAGCCTCAGTTTTATCTCCTAAATCTAACCAAGTAAGAAAATGATCTTTCCTCTCCTGGGCCGGAGTTAGTAGTGAGGGTAGGAGAAAAGCTAGGAGGGGCTCTCATGAATAGAAACATGATTATTACCAAACAAGTATACTTGTTTAGGTGTCTTTATAATGTATTATTAGCATAGTTTGACCATGTTTAAAGAATGGACAAAGAAGAAGTTTGGGTTACTTTATACCTTAGCCTGCTCTGAAATAAGATACTAATAACTATGTTATGATATGATGATATGATATATGTAATAAAAGTAAATGTTAGAATGCTAGTAATTAATGTTGTGATCAATGAAGATATTACACTTCGGAATACATTCAGATTTTTTAAAATTATAGATCACAATTTTATATATTTTTTTCTTTTTTCTTTCTCTTTTTTTTTTTTTTTTTTGAGGTGGAATCTCACTCTGTCACCCAGGCTGGAGTGCAGTGGCGCGATCTCGGCTCCCTGCAAGCTCCGACTCCTGGGTTCACGCCATTCTCCTGCCTCAGCCTCCCGAGTAGCTGGGACTACAGGTGTCCACCACCACACCTGGCTAATTTTTTGTATTTTAGTAGAGACGGGGTTTCACCGTGTTAGGCAGGATGGTCTGGATCTCCTGAATTCGTGTCTGCCCGCCTCGGCCTCCCAAAGTACTGGGATTACAGGGGTGAGCCACAGCGCCCGGCCAATTCTTATCTAAAATAAAACTTCGATATTTAATTATTTGAAACTCTTCCAAAGTTTCAAAGAAATATTTTCAATCAGTTGAAAGTCAATGGTAATTTCTGAAATACATATGTCACCAGGGATGGATGACCTAATTTAGATGAATTGTGATTCAAGTTTTCATCTAAAATTCATGATTGACCTAAATCAAATGTGAAAGCTTCGAAGTTTGGTTAACTTTATTCATTACTTTCCTCTTTGTATGTCTTTTTATTTCCTGTTTCTGGCTTGAATTAGAAGCAGAACCACTAGCAGTGTTAGAAAAGCTGTTTCTATAATGATTCTACCCAACTATACACCGAAAATGTACAAGTTTCTAAAAGAATTAATATCTAGTTTTTCAGTATCAGGAAAGACATTTTCATAAATATATTTCCTTTTCTGTATCATTGATTGTTTAATTAATCTTATTGACACAATTTAGTTGATATGATAAATGTATCTTTATATTTTTATTTGCTGAAATATTTAGAAACCAGTTCTTATTTCAATATGTACTGACTCTATCTTCAAACATTCATTTCCAAATTGGCAATATGCATTTATACAAAATTAAATGCAAATCTCATATGGGAAAAAAACTTTTTTATGATCAATTTTCACATGGCTGGCTTCTAAATTTTTGTATCTTGGCTGGAATATGCCCTCCTACAAGAGTCCTTTGGTAATATCTGTTATATATAACATAGCTCTAGTCGTTATCACACTGTTTTAGTTCTTTCATTGAAAGACATAGTTATTGGTTAACACCTTGTTTTTATTTGTTTATTAGATGATTGTGTTTCTCCCTACATTACCAGGTAAATTGTACGAGGCCAGTAGCTCATACTAGGTGCTAGTTTAATTGTTTGAAAATAATTAATAAAAGAAGCTAAATTTCCCTTTCATTTGCTCCAAATAATATATATGCCCCTCTATGTATTTCCATTTGCCTTATTCCTATATTCTGTACTTACTATATGTATATAAATGTGTGGGTATATATGTGTGTGTGTGTATAATGAATGTATACAGCCAATTCATTTTATTCACAGTAGTTATGTTTTATAAAATAGCCATGAACACTGAAACAAGTACTGAACCACTGCTCCAAGGAGAAATACAGTGAGATTCCTGCAAGCCTGTGGTCACACATTTCATCAATCAACTCTCCATTTGTATTATGTAGTTTCTTTTAAAAAACATATCCTTGTCAAACAAGCCAGGTTCATCAGTGTTGAAAACCTGCTCTTCCACCTGACCCATTTCCTGCATAAAAGAATCTACCTTGCCTGCAAACTCAACACTTTTCACACTGCATTGGCTTTTGAGACATATAAGCCAGTCAGCACTAACCAAAAGGGGTTTAACATTTTCTTGACCCTGGGCAAAATGACCATACACTTTGGTCTTCAGCCTCACAACAATGTTCGCTATGCTCTTTTTTTTTATTTAAATCAGTTTTCATTTCATGAATCCACACATTTTGCCACTTTTCCATCTTTTACGTAGGGCTTTCTGGTGCAGCCTCATGTACGGATTGGCAAATTTTTCCTTTTTTTCTGTATGTACCATATTATTGACTCATTAACATTGAATTCACAGCAACGGCACAGTAACTCATGCCTGAACAAAGGGTATTTAATACACATATTTTCTCTGTAAGGTACATCACAGCATTCTCGTGCTAAGAATACTAGACAGCACTTCAACATTATGTTTGAGGTCATTTTAAATAATGAGATCACCAATCCAAGGCACAAACATGAAATAAATGTGTCATGAAATAGACTGCAAAAAGTACAGTTGTATTTACAGTATAATAGCTGTTGTTTCCAATATCAGATTGCTGTTTACAGTATTAAAAGGGTTGTTCAACCTCAGTTATGTGCTTGCCTACAAATTGCCATAAACACACCTTGACCATTGATTTGGGGATTGCAAATAAATCTTAACGAGGAGACAAATTTGAAATAAAGGATATAAAATTGGAGAATAAATAGCAATGAATCTATCTGTATCTTTATGCCAATTATTCTATAAGATCTTTAAGTGCAGATAGGATTTATTGAACTTCAGAATTCTATTACATAGCAGGGCCTCAATTTCCTATGCCTGAAGTGGTATGACATAGAACCTATTGTCTACTGACAGCATACTCAATGTGTGTATTTTGGCTTCAGGGCACTAGATGTACTTGGATGCATCACTAAAATGTGATTAAAGGCAATATCAAGACCACAGCTGAAGAAGACTGGCAATAATTATGCAGATAAGTAGAATCTCTAGAAAAGTGATCTGAGAGTTTAAATCTAATATGGAATTAAAATACTAATTTTACAGTCTGAAGAATAAGGTAAAATATGGGAGAAAGGTTTAGTAATTCCAAGAACACCTGATGTTTAGCCTATTTGCCTTCCATTCCTTTTATCCCTTAACATAAGGACTATATTTCCATTTTCCCACCCCTTTGTGATACATACATCTCTTATCCCCCATTTGTGACAGGATTTGTTTGTATACTCCCATATTTTTATAGAATATGTTCTGGGACTGGTACAAACTGAATATAATTGACATGGAGTAAAGCTGGAGAATGTGAAGACTAACACCTTGACAATTTTGCTATTTAACACAATTAATCGTAAATAACACCGTTTATATGAGAAAATATATCAAAATTTCCAAAGAGATAACATAAAATAGTAATTGGATTATGTATATAAGTTTGCGTGTATGTAAGCTGGATTTATTTCATTATTTCTATTAACTGGACTGACATAATATTTACAATGCCTTTAAAACAAAGAGCACAATTAAAAAGCCTATAGACATAAATAAGCTAGTTGTGGGAAGATAATTATAGTTTGTATTATTTAAATGTGAAGTTCAAAGAAGAAGTTTGGGGATATAACTGTATAGAAAGGTAGGAATCAGATCCTGGAATATCGTGTATGTCATGATAAAAAGCTTTCACAGTTTTTGTATAGGAAATTTCTTGAAAACAGCTCCAAGCTCAAATTAAAAACAAATGCACTGTGTTTTAATGTACAACCTCATGTTGATTTCTGGCTGTCTCTCACTTTATCAGTCTCATACCCAAGGAAAGAACTTAGTCTCAACCTCACCTGTTTCAGATTTCTTCCCTTTGTCTACCAATGTATATTCTATTGTGCTATTCCCTCATGTCTCCTGGACAAAGCTGTGTGGATTAAGACTCAAAATGTACCTCATTTAGAATATTAAGTAATCAAATTCAATTGCACTTCCGCATAATGCCTAGAATCACATACCAAAAGCTATTCATTTAACTAATATCCACTGAGCACTTTCTATACATGACGCATTATTGTAGGCACATATAATACAGGAATGAAACAAACAAACAGAAATGATTGTCCTGTGGAGCTTACATCCTAGTAAGCATGCTAATATCAAACAATAAAAAAAAAAAAAAGAAAAACAGCCTCCTCCCTCAAAACACCTTTATTTCTCCCAGGAATTAGTATGGAACATCCTCCAAACTGATTCTGATTTTTGTGACAGTAGTTTCAGTAGTTCTGATAATGGTTAAGTCCTGAAGAAGCACTTTTGGAAGCAGATGATGAGAAAGAAACAGGAGATGGTCCAGTGGCATCTGCTTTATCTCTGATGGCATCCCCTCTTAGCTTGCTGTTTTTATGTTTAGTGTAAGTTCTATTGCTTATAGATGGTCTCCTTGGATTACTTTCTTGAGTCCATTATACAAGAAAGGTATTAAAATTTGCTCTGTAAAGTGTCAGTAAATCACACTTAGACCCTTCTATCACTTACTCTGATGAACCCCTTTGAGTCGCTTGCGTCCTCCTGGAAGCAGACATCCAGACAAAATTAAAGGTACAAGAAAATCTTGTTCACAATATCTATGAAAGATAAAACGGAGAGGAGCAAGAGTAGATGGGAAACATCTGCAGACAATACAGGTCTGAGAGAAATGAGAATCAAGCCCCAGATAGTAGTGCAGCTCTGAGTGAACTTTGGCCAGTCTAATAGGGAGCTCTGAGACAACAATTGCTACAGAGGAGGCCCATGCTGGGAAGAAATGCCTGGATTCTATCACTATTATCTTAAGCAGTCATTGAATCCTGGCTGCTTGGGAAGAGCATGGCCTCAGTCTAACCACTGCAGTTGATTCTAAAGTTTCCGTAGCTGAAGGCTGTCAGCTAAATGCTCTCTTTGCAGTTGACTGGAAAGCTCTTTATTGAAAGAAATTCCTAGAGGTGCACCTCTATGATGCCACATCTATCCATCACATTTATCCTATATTCTTCCTTTATTATTATTTTTTTGGTCTTGCTTGCTGAAGGAAATCTCTGGAACTCAATCTGATTGCGTTTCCTCTGAGTGGCAGATAGCATCCACCCTATCTATACCATTGTATGTATTTCTTCTCTCAAGCTACCTAAGACTGGATGTGAGTGGTATACCCTTCTCTTGAGTTTTGCTTTCTAAACTGTATTTATTAAACATATACACACATTTTTGCCTATACATTTTTTAATTTTAATTATTTTCCTGTTTATCTGTATAAACATATAATAATAATAATAAGCAGAGAAAGTAACAAATTTTATGATATTTTAATGATCTGAGAATAGAAAAATATGATTTAAGGTTCTTGATTTTTTTTAAACTAGAAGTCTTCTAAATTTTTGAAATTCTACAGTTTACTTGAACGTGAATTCAATATTGATGCACATTTCCAAAACCTTTATAAACTATTCCCTCTGTTATTGACAATCTTTACTAGTTCTTGTTTTTGTTAACCTACCACACCCTCATTTACCCTTAAAAAAGCCTCCTGGATAATTTTTTATTCTTCATTTTTTTTTTTTCACCTTTTAACGGGTGGTCTTTTATCCTCATGCATTGCTACCCTATATGTATATGACCTCCTAAAATTCGTATATTGAAACCTAACGTCAAGGCGATGATATTAAAAAATTAGGCCTTTGGGAGATAATCTGGTCATGAGGGCAGAGCTTTCATAAATGGGATTAGTGCTTTTTTTTTTTTTTTTTTTCTGAGACGGAATCTCGCTTTGTTGCCCGGGCTAGAGTGCAGTGGTCTGATCGGCTCACTGCAACCTCCGCCTCCTGGGTTCAAGTGATTCTCCTGTTTTAGCCTACTCAGTAGCTGGGACTACAGACGCACAACACCATGCCCGGCTAATTTTTGTATTTTTATTAAAGACGGATTTCACCATGTTGGCCAGGCTGTTCGCCAGGCTAGTGTCGATCTCCTGACCTCATGATCCACCCACCTCGGCTTCCCAAAATGCTGGGATTAGAGGCATAAGCCACTGCGCCTGGCCGGGATTAGTGCTCCTATAAAAGAGGCCTGAGAGAGCTTTGCCCTTCAGCCATTTAAAGGTGCAGCAACAAGGCACCGTCTATGAGGCAGAGAAGGAACCCTTACCAGATAACAAATCTGGTGGTTTCTTGATCTTAGATTTTTCCAGCTTCCAGAACCGTGAGCAATAATTTTCTATTGTTCATTAGTTACCTAATCTAAAGTATTTTTGTTATAGCTATTTGAATGAACACATATCGATCACGGTTTGTTAACAAAATTTTTTTTTTTTTTTTTTGAGACAGAGTCCCTTTCTGTCACCCAGGCTGGAGTGCAGCAGCATAATCTCGGCTCACTGCAACTTCCGGCTCACTGTAACCTCCGCCTTCCGGGTTCAAGAGATTCTCCTGCCTCAGCCTCCCGAGTAGCTGGGATTACAGGCATGTGCCACCACTGCCTGGGGTTTCACCATGTTGGCCAGGGTGGTCTGGAACTCCTAACCACAAGTGAGCCACCCGCCTCTTTCTTCCAAAGTGTTGGATTATAGGCGTGAGCCACCTGACCCCACACAAATAGCTTTTTGTCTTAAGTGGTTTTGATTATGGATATCTGGTATTCTTCTGATGATCATGAAGACAGCTATTGCATTTTGACTCTGCGCTAGCTTTCAATATAATGTGGTAGATGATGCATTTTCTCTGAGTGTACTTTTATCTTCAGAACACAGTATTTCTTAAGGAAACAAAACTATTTACTTGGATATAATGTTTGTTTGAACTGTCTCACTTAGATATGACTGAAGACAAACTTATCAGGTTTTTACTGAGCTTTTATTTTGCTGATCACAAACATTTACTCATTCTTTTAATTTGAAGGATATTTCCGATGTTTAGTGTGCTTTCTAAAATAATTTCTTTCTTAGAGTGAATTGAAATGGGTACTTTTCAAGTATAACACTAACATAGCTAAAATTGGAAATATTTGTAAAACGTGGGTAATAACAGTGTTAATGACTGTTTCTCAATATGAAACTCAGATATGTTAATTAAATAACTTTATAATTAAGTAAAATTATCAATTTATTAGGTAATCTATAGATAAATTACAAAATATTCCCTAGGTATATCTAACGTTGTGATTAATAATAACATATTGACATATGAAGCTATGTCAATAAATATATGCTTCCAAGGAAGAATTTGGGCATTTTCAATACACTATTATTGTAAAGATGTATACAGTTCAATACTAGATTCTTCAAAACCAAAACTAATTAGAAAAGTCAAAATTGGTCAAACTGAAATGTGATATTACTGCAGCTAATATGGTAGTATCCTGGAAATAAAATACAGATAGAGTAGAAATACAAAGTTCTTATTATAATCTAGTGCAGTTTTTTAGTATTACTGTATTATTTTATTTTCATACTAATGTAAAGCAAATAAAGTAGATCTTAAGAGAAGTAAACCATAATAATTACATTGAAATATTATCTTATTTGAAAAATGTACTAGCTTAGCAGAAAGAACATAGTCTTTATTTTCAGGAAGGATTCACCTTAAATTCTGACTAAATAAAAGTTACTTTACCTGTTGAAATGAAAATTTCCAGTTATAAAATATCAATGACTGAACCAATTTTATACATTTGTGGAGATAAAATATCTGCTACAGTTAGTGGTAAATATTAAGTTCTCAATGACTGAACATTATAAAAATAATAAAATTTAATTACATAATAAGTTCTCTGTATCATGGTATTATAAGAAATGCTACAAAAATACATGTATTATAATAGTATACTTATATTACACTTATAAGGATTAAAATAAGTTGTCATTTGTATTATTGTTTTATGTTTCTATTAATCCAGTTTTGGATATAAAATACACTTGCCTAAAGAGTCTTATATACCCTAATTCAGTTCAAGAAAGCTTTGGTACAATATAAGCATAATTAAAAACTAAATTGAGAAGTAAGCCTAAATTAAGAGATTCCTGGGCAGCTTTTCATTTGGTTTCTGTCAATGAAAGCTCCTCTGTCTCTCCGCTATCTAGCTGGACAGTTATATATTAATATACTTGCCAGCCTTTAGTAGGATGATTGGACACACAGAAGTCCTGAATGTTGAAAATACTTTTAAAAAATGAAATTAATTGTGTATATGATATTAGCTGAGAGTTGAGTGTCTTAGAGGAATATGCATTTTGCCTGCGACTGCTTTGGCGGGCTATTTTCCCAGCATAGCTCTTTAGAGCTCTCTGCTGTGATTCACTTATCTGTTATGTGATGCTCACGGTGAGCAATGAATTGCTTATGAATCAGCAATACAGAGTGTTGTTATTTAAAACATTATAAAACACTCAGCTGTCCTAGCAGACATAATGATGTACCAAAGCAGAGGACTAACAAAAAGTCAAGAAGGCCGCTTAGCCTTGTAGTTTCATTATCCTGTTACTTGAGAGTACTCGACTCAAAGGTCAAAATACTAGGAAAGAAGAGCAGAACTTAAGAGTGGAGTGAGAGAAGCAAGATTTCCTTGTCTCTTTCAGCATTGACTAAACTCATAGAACATCCTTAGAAGCCCGGAGAGATAAAGAAAAAGCTACACCAAAGTTCTTAGACACTTCACGGTGACTATTTATTTCATTGTGCAATTGATTACAACATAAAGCTGGGACACGTCAAGAATTGCACCCTTAAAATTATGTTTCACTTTAAACCTTTGAATTTAACAACTTTTATGCAAATGATTCTATAGAAAGCCACAACAAAATAGGTAAAAAGCCACAAGCACCATACAGCAATTATGGCTGATTCTTATATATTTATAAATAAATTTGTCTTTTTTAAAAAAGAACTAAATTACATTTGGACTTAATTTCTAACAACAATATTTTAAAATGCAAATGGTGCATAACAGTCACACAATGCTACCACATCAGAGGCTAGACCCAGAAAATAAGAACTACATAATATCTAATCAAACTAACTCTTTGCTTAATTTAACTTAAAGCAAATAAGAAAACAGTTAATTAATGTTTTTAAATAATAGATTTGCATCATGACTTGTATATCTGGACAAACTGCTTATTAACTTGGGTGAGATTTTTGATGTAATTGATAGAGCAAGGAATTTAGGGTAAAACAGGAGTAGGTAGGCAAAACAGCTCCAACAATAAAAGCTTGTTTTTAAAATATATTTTTCTTCTTACTCTCTCTCTCTTTTAAATTGTATTACTTTATTATTATTATTTTTAAACCAGGAGTAAGCCATCTACTTTTCTCAGCCAAGATTTCTTGTCGTGTAAAATGGTGAAACTAATAACGATTTTGCAGAGGACTTGAGTCTTTTAGAAATGTATGTATAGTACATGTGCGCAACGTGCAGGTAAGTTACATATGTATACATGTGCCATGCTGGTGCGCTGCACCCACCAACTCGTATTATAATAATAATAATAATAATAAAAGAAAAAAAAAAAAAAATAAATAAATAATTAAAAAAAAAAAAAAAGAAATGTATGTATAATGCTTCCCACATAAAAAATAATAAATGGAAACTATTATAACTTGTTTAAGGGGGAAACTTGAATGTGACATTGGTTACGTATGTGTATGCATGTCAACCCTCACCCAATCATACAGTTTAAACATGTTCATTTTACTGTACATTCAGAAAATTTACTCTAACAAAGCTACAAAAATCTACTTTAAAGTGACTATTGCATATTTTTCTCTCTTTTTGAACAGTAAACAAGAACATGTAATTGTTTATCCTTTATAGCATATAAATACAAAAATGACAAAAAAAATAGCGTGTTATTTGTTGCTTTTTATTTACAAACACTTTTAAAAAATCATTTACTATTTACAGACAACTTATGAGACAGAAATGCAGATTTAAAAAAAAAAAAATCTAAAGGTGAAGTAAACTCCTTAAAGTACCATGGACCACCATCAGATTTCCAGAAGCTGAGTCATCTCAAAACACATACTATGTAACTTAATAGATCTTTCTATGTATGAAATTACAAAATGTTCTGCCATAAAAATTCCAGAAGATTTACAGCACTGCATGGAAAATATGAAGGAAATATATTTGTGGAAATCATATAACAAAAAGAAAATATCAAGGAATTACGTAGCACTAAACTGTATCTAGGAAATGCCAAAGTTCAGAAATGTACATATTCCTCCCCTCCCTCCCTTCCTCCTTCCCGCCCTTCCTTCCTTCCTTCCCTCCCTCCCTCCATCCTTCCTCTAGTCCTTCCTCCTCAGTTTTCCTCTCTCCCTCTTTCTCTCCTTTCTTTCTTGATTCTTTCCTTCCTTGTTTTCTTTTTTCCTTTTTACTTATCTTTCTCTAAAATATTAAATTCAAGTATGCCGTTGAAGTCCCTTGTGTCTACCCACGCTATTGCCTATCAGAACGTTTTTGGTTATTTTATATTGCATTGTGTCTTCAATATAAATTAGAGAATCAAGTTCTCCAAATTTGTTTTTTAATTACTTAGGAAAGAATTGGAATTTTAACAAATGAAATCTATTTATGTACTTAATATATATCTCCTTATTTATTTTTTGGTCTTTATAATGTTTTTAAAATTCCTCAATGAAGAATTTGTATAACATTTATAAAACTATATATGTGAGTTTTATTTTCATTCTGAATTTACAAACTTTATTGAACTACTTCATATATTTGATAAGTTCCAGCTATTTTCTGTGAATCTTATTGTTTTATATGGAGATTCATTTAACCTGAAAAGTCATAATTATGGTCCATTTTCTCAATTTTTACCATAAAAATTGATGTTTCGCCTTATCATTTTAGCTGGCCATATTTAAGCTAGCTACATACCTTTGCATGGTTGATTAATAGTGTATTTAATATTCCCTATCATTGCACATTTAGGTGGTTTTCTAAATTTTTAATCAATAATTAGCTAAAGAAATAAACACAATAACTACAACAATGATGATTTTTTAGAATAAATTCATGAGGGTAGAACGCTTGGTGAAGTATTTTTAAAATATTTTCATACATGTGGACTTATTTTCAACACAAACTAAATATATTTGCATTTTCAGTAGGGATGCATCACTATCAGTTTTCCTGTAGACATGCTAATTCAGGACATTATGCTTCAAATCCTGTTTATGGATCACATGAGTAATGTGGTTTCTTAGTGTAATTAGTATTTTTTATTCTAGTAAAGTGCTTTAGCTTAGATCTGTTTTCATTCCTCAGTTGCTCATTCTAACTAGACAGCTTTTGGAAGATTTTAAATATACATATATCATATATAAATAATAATACATCTTGCCTCTAAATATGTGTGTGTGTATATATATGTATATGTGTATATTTATATGTATATATGTGTACATATATAATATATATATTTTTTGAGACAGAGTTTTGCTCTTGTTGCCCAGGCTGGAGTGCAGTGGCACAATCTTGGCTCACTACAAACTCCACCTCCTGGGTTCAAGCAATTCTCCTGCCTCAGCCTCCCATGTACCTGTGATTACAGGCACCTGCCACCATGCCCAGCTTATTTTTGTATTTTTAGTAGAGATGGGGTTTCACCATGTTGGTCACACTGGTCTCGAACGCCTGACTTCAAATGATCCACCTGCCTCAGCCTCCCCAAAGGCTGGGATTACAGGAGTGAGCCACTGTGCCTAGTCTATATAATATGTATTAATAGATAATATATTTATAAATATATGTATATTATATATAAATCTATGTATATATAAAATATGTATATTTAAAATAATCCAGGGAGCTAATTAGAATGAGCTAAGTATATAATATATAATATATATTTAGAGCCAAGATATATTATATTTATATTATATATAAATATACATATTTGTATTATATAAACATATATGTATTTAGAGACAGGATCTTGCCCAGGATGCCATTAACTACTGGGCTCAAGTGATTCTCTTGTCTCAGCCTCCCCAGCAATTGGTACTACAGGCATGCACCCCTCATGCTCTGCTTGATTTTGAATATTTCAAATATTACTCTCAATTACTTGTTTTTAAGTTGAATTTACTTTTCTATTGGTACATTTGTTTCTCTTCCTGATTTATTTTAAAACCCTTTAAATGTTTAAGAATATTAAAGCATTAAATAGAAAACTATAAAATAGATACTAATTTTACACACATATTTTTAGCATGCTTAAACTTATGGATATTAAAGATTTTTTTGAAGGGAAACTGGATTAAAGAAAAAATAAAGTGCCCCAAGTCCATGTATCGTTTTTTGATACTTTGAAATAATGGGATCCAGCCCACACTAAAATTAATGAACTATTCCTTCATAATAATGCACAAAAAGAGGAATCACTCAGTTGTAAAATTTAAAGTAATCTTTTTTCTTTGCTATGTCATTTGTTAAAAAAAGAATATACCATTCAGGCCAGGTAGAAACAAATAATCTATTCATTGACAAAATGAATTGATTAAATATCATTTGCCAATAACAAGTACTGTCAGAATAAAAACTGGGCTTGTGCAGACCAATGGAAAGCTGTTTAAAGGGATGCTAAATGTTATAACCTCTCTTCCATACCCCCAAATCATGCTGCTATCACTTTGCTTTGTGAAAAACAAGAAGTGAGTTGTATAAAATTGTTTGACATTAAACTTGGGGCTGTCAACAGCCTACTGATAAATACAAATGTTCCACAGTGCCTTCTGCTATTATTTTAAACACTACATGAATGTACTTTCTAAACCCATATATCAAATCAAAGTCATAAGTTCCTACTGAGTAATTCCACCAATATTTCCTCCACAGCTTTTTGTGCTTGAGTTTCTGTTGTCTAGTAGATACATGTTATTCCTAGGGAATAATGCCTGTTTTTATATTGCAGACCTAGGTGTATTATTGTAAACTAATACGTTTCTAGAGTTTTGAAAGCAACACTTAACTACTTTGTGTTGTACCTTACAACAAAAACATATTGATTTGAACCTGAGGGCAAACTATGCCTGCCACATGATGAGTGTCAAGATAATTGATGAGTGCATCTAGCGTTTATCAATACTCACTCTAATATGATTTTTTGCTCTCTATAAAACTTAAAAAATTTCTCTGCATTCAAATGAATAATAAATAAAACATATTTTTGCAGACCTTGTTTGTATTAGAATAGTCTTGAATTTTATTTTATTACTTTATTGTATCACAAATTTTAAAGTCCCATCATTCCATAACTAAATGTAAATAAGTATTCCATAGTTTAAAAGCTAATCTCATAATTTCATAACTAATTTCATAATTTCATAACTAAATATAAATGGAATATAATGCCAAATTTTAAGAGAATTCATTGTTTAATTATCTGAGTTAAGGCTCAGTGCCATTTTATGTTTTTTGGGGATAATTAAATTATTTCCTTGGTGAGTTGTCTATAGCTAGTGGTTTTACTTATAAATTTAATTAAAGTGGTTCAGTTCAAAAAATACTTTTGTGCTTAATATTTTTGCTACTAGGAAGTGAAAGTAAATAAATCACATTCCTTTCATTCAGTAATTGTATTAGTCTGTTCTCACGCTGCTAATAAAGACATACCTGAGACTGGGTAATTTATAAAGAAAAAGAGGTTTAATGGACTCACAGTTCCACGTGGCTGGGCAGGCCTCACAGTCAGAGAGGAAGGTGAAGGAGGGATAAAGTTATGTTCTACACGGCAACAGACAAGAGAGCGTGTGCAGGGGAACTCCTCTTTTTTTTTTTTTTTTTTTTTTTAGATGGAGTTTTGCTCTTGTTGCCCAGGCTGGAGTGCAATGGTGATCTCTGCTCACTGCAACCTCTACCTCCGGGGTTCAAGAGATTCTCCCGCCTCGACCTCCTGAGTAGCAGGGATTACAGGCATATGCCACCATGCCTGGTTAATTTTGTATTTTTAGTAGAGAAAAATGTAGTAAGTTTTCTCCATGTTGGTCAGGCTGATCTTGAACTCCCAACTTCAGGTGATCCACCCACCTCGGCCTCCGAAAGTGCTGGGATTACAGGCATGAGCCACTGCGTCCAGCCAGGAACACCTCTTTATAAAACCATCATGTCTTGTGAGACTTATTCACTATCATGAGAACAATAGGGGATTCAATTACCCCTCACTAGTTTCCTCCCATGACACATGGGAATTATGGGAGCTCCAACTCAAGATAAGATTTGGATGGGGACACATCAGTAAGGTATGGACTAGTTCAAGAAGACATATAAACAAGAAAATAACGTTCTATGAAACTTGTTAACAAAGACAATGAATAATGCTCAAAATAGGCAGTTGAAAATACTTAATTTTATTTTTGCTGTTTTGAACTTATTTCCTGCCATTTAAATATTAATGTGTTTTGTAATTATAAAAGAGGCAGAAGAAAATTGTTTCTACTTGATGTTTATAAATCACAACTGGCATATTACTATGGGTCATGGATTTGTATTATATGAAACAATAAAGAAAACACAAATTTATATGCTGTTGGCAAGTAAAAATTATCATAGATATTGTAAATATGTTAAATCCGTAGAGTTTTGCACATTAAAGCTACTTTTTAGGTGTGGGGACAATCAGTATAGAAAAACACAGGTGACTCTACCTTTTGTTTAGATATTAAAAACAGTTTGAAAACTAAATCAGTTTTGGCATAGACCTGATATTTTCACAAACAAAAAGCTCCCAGGAAACTTTCACACAGGGGTGACCCTTTATGTGGGTTTTGAAAGACAGGTAAGTATTCACCAGAGGAGCAGGGAAATACATCCTTAACTAGGAAAAACATGAATACAGGATTTGAGCTGGGAAAATACGCGGTGAACCAAAGAAATGGTGAATAGAAATCACCATGACCACGTACGAGCATGTGCGCACACACACACACGCAAACACACACACGCAAACACACACACACACAGTCTTCTAATTTCTTGAGAGAACAATTTGATCTGCCTGTTCTCTGATCTGTCTCTTCTTAAGTGGTCTGCAGCAAGTAGATATTCAAAATTGTTTGCATAATAAATAAGAGAAACATCACAGGTAGGAGTAATCAATACTCTTCCTTTTTCTTCCTCATTAGGTATTACAAACATTCTTGTTCCAATTAGTGGCATAACTGTTGTAGCTGAAATTAACCTATTTGTTTGATGAAACAAGGTCAACTTTGGATGTATGTTTGATATTTATTTGATATTTTAATAAATAAATTATCTTCCAAAACAAAAACTGATATTTTCTTCTCATGTTTCCAATTTCCCAGAATGCCAATCTGATTTGAAAGCATTTTTTTCTTTTATTTTTCAACTTCTAAAGATGTTTCATTGATAGAACAATGACAAAGATATCACTTGACCTGATTTTACTCTATTCAAATATGTAAGTTGCCCTCATAAAGACAAATGGAGAAGGTTGCATCTCTCAGTAGTTTAAAGATTTTCCTGGTAAAATTATATCATTATTTCCTTAAATACCAAAGCTTACTTTGCTGATTTGAAAATATTTTTTATGAAAACCAGCTGAACAAAACTTGAACAGTTATATCTTAGTTCCACACCCTGGAATGAATAAATTATGAGCTTAGATATTCTATTTTTAGAATTAAAAAAATAAATCTACTATAAAATAAAATTTTAGAAAATGTTAAAAATAAGATGTTACCAAGACATTATTTAACATATATAAAATACTTTTTAAATGTCTAGTATAATCAAAGCACTTAATAAATGCCATGAGTATTATTGTCATTATTTCAATAAAATAAAACGTAAGATAATCATTTTTCTTATGATAGTGCTATCTTATTCAACAGAAATGTTAAGTAGAAATAGCATAGTGATTTGTGACATGTATGCAGTCATTTACATGATTGATATGCAACCATTTTGTATTAATTGCCAGTTTATAAAATATTGGAATACTCTCATGCAGATTTATGAATAGCCACTACCCTGAGAGCTCCACAGTGTCTTTTTGCCATAGCTTTGGCCTTTTCCTAGAGTGTCCCATGATTTACCAATTGAGGGATGAATGTCTTATGCAGCAGACATCCTCAGCTCCCCTACATAAGCCAGTGTCCATTCTGTTTGATGGTTGCCCATTGTGTACCAGAAATTGTTAAATAATTTTGATTTCACATCTGGATTTACAATAGATCACCATGATAAAGTGAAAAGTATATGTGACATGGTTTGGAAGTGCGTACACTTCAAATCTCATGTTGAAAAGTGACCTTCAATGTTGGAGGTGAGACCTAGTGGGAGGTGTTACCTAGTGGGAGGTGTTGGGTCATAAGAGTAGATCTCTTATGAAAGGCTTGGTGCCCATCCCACAATAATTTGTGGTAATGAGTTCATGTGAGATCTAGTTGTTTAAAAGAGTGTGTTAACTTCCCCTTCTCTCTCTTGCGCCCTATCTCACCGTGTGACACACCTGCTCCCACCTGCTTCACCTTCCACCACGATTATAAGTTTTCTGAGGCCTTACCAGAAGAAGATGCCAATGCCGTGCTTTTTTGTACAGTGTATACAACAATGAGCCTAATAAACCTCTATTCTTTATAAATTACCCAGCATCAGGTATTCCTTTAGCAACATAAATCAGACTAACACAATGTGAGATTTGTAACATGTTTTGATTATTATTCTACTTTTAAATTGGGCAGAATTAAAGCTTTGGTTTTCTCCTCTGCAACAATGGTCTTAGTTTATATACCATTCACATTGTGAAGATAAAAATGAAGTTACATGGATAAAATTATATACAAAGTAGACCTTAAAAATTGATTCTGTCTGAAAGTTCTATTAATATTTTTTTTATTCCTAAACTTATATGAAATACTTTCCAGACTCCAGATGGGTTAAGCAAAGGATTTCCCAATAATCTATTTATTTGACTTAATATTCATAGTTATTGTACCAAGCTCTGATCCAGCCATAGGGATTCATCATGTAACAAAACAAAACAAAACAAAACAAAACAGGACAGTTCCATTATAAAGGAGCTTATAGTTTCATTTGGGAATCAGATCAAAATATTAAATTAATAACATATTTAAAAAGGTTATGATGATAATAAAACTGAAGCTTCTGCACTCTCATAATACCTTTTTTACCACAAAAATATAGCTTTTTTCTGCACCTAAATTTGAATTATTTCAAGCTAATAAAATGTGGCATTAGAATATGAAATATTTAATAAGTTTCTGTTTTATTAAAAAGACAAAGTAAAAATCAGTGAAGTTTGAACTGGTCAAGATATGAGTATAGGAAGACAGATAAATTCAGAAATACACAGAAACTGGCTCTCCTAACTACAGGGTGAGAAAGAATATAGAAGATTAATAGCATACTGAAATCTTGCCAAGTCCTACGGAAAGAAGAAGGGTAACTTCCTATAATATATTGAGACCAAAAATCATTTTGTGGGTAGATTTACTTTGTGAGCTCGTTAGAGATTGGTTATTTTTATTTTATTTTATTATTTTATTTTGTGTTTGAGACAGGATATTGCTCTGTTGCCAGATTGGAGTGCAGACGCATGGTCATGGATCACTGCAGCCTCGCCCTCCCTGGCTCAACTTAAGCCTTCTGGGTAGCTGGGATTATAGGTGTGCACCACTATGTCCAGCTAATTTTTAAATTACCTTTTTAGATACAAAGTCTCACTATGTTGCCCAGTCTGGTCTCAAACTCCTGGGCTCAAGCAGTCCTACCACCTCGGCACCCCACAGTGCTAGCATTACAGTTGTGAGCCACTATGCTGAGCTGATAATTATTTTTAAAAGATTGCTTTATATGACAGTGGCCTCTAATCAGTGGATCTTATGCCTATTGACTCTAGACTTCCGCCTTGATTGCTTC
The DNA here is from genome assembly GCF_028885655.2 of Pongo abelii. Taxonomy (NCBI): domain Eukaryota; kingdom Metazoa; phylum Chordata; class Mammalia; order Primates; family Hominidae; genus Pongo; species Pongo abelii. The sequence continues at coordinate 28,627,856 of NC_071988.2, forward strand.
TAATAAATATTAAGTATGTTTCTGCTTGGACTTTACACTTACCATGCCCTATTATGATAGCACAATAGATGGCTTTCTCTGCCTATCAAACTTTAAAAACCCAGAGTGAAGATGGGCCTGTCTTGAAGTAACTGCCCAATTCAAGCAAAGTTTTTACTGCTTTTGGATCCTGGGTCACAGAGGCAAAAGGAAACCCAATTCATACAGGTACTTCATACTGTCCTATATAAACTGCATTAAGATCTGTGCCACTTTTTCATGACGAAATTGGAAAGCATCCACGCAGATTACGGTGATACACAGGAAAAAGATTTGCAGTTTTATTTTTCTTTAGGAAGTAAAATATTCTATGGTAGTTTATGATTTTTTAGTTTCATCATCACAGAATTTCAAAAAAAGTTCTCTCATTTTATATATAGTGTGTGTGTGCATATATATATATATACCCACAAATATATTTATATGACTGTGTAATATTAATACCAATGTATATTTTTTCTGAATATGTTTTTGTGTATATATTTACATCCATAGATATGTACATATAATCTATTATCATATATATATCTTATTGGTAGAATGAACAAAAAGGATATATATGTGTCTCTGTTTACATATTTTTTATTTTATATAATATTCATAAGCCTTAAAATAGTTCATAAACAATGGAAAGTACCTACAAACTATAAAAGATACTTATTCTGTCTTATATAGGAATGAACAAATATATAAAGAATTAAAAAAAATTAGATATCCCAAGATACTTCTCAGTTATATTGACAAACACCATATTTTTATTGCACTAAGAACATCTGAAGACCTATGTGTAAATTTGATTTTTATCTACGGTCAGTGAAATATTGATGAAAGTCATAAACAGATTTAGCAAACAGACTTACCAACATTGATTATTTCTGGAGCAATAACAATATCTAAAAACTATCAAGAGGATGAATTCCAAAAGAAACAATTTCTAAATCAATAGAAGCTCAAGTTGTCAAATCCTTCCTTCTTAAAAGAAAGTTAATGGCTCCTGGTTTTCAAAAATCAACATTTACTTTGGTATAAAAAGCATGATTTTAGAGAATCTATATATTTACGTAATTATTAATTCAGTAAAGAATGCAGTTAATACACATACAACTTGAAGACTGGCAGAATATTTGGTAAGAATGTAACACATTCTACCATAGGCATTCACGCTGAATGAAAAAATCTTCCAATTGAAACATTCTGGCAATCTTTGGGTAGAAGTTGCCAAAGCATTCACAAGTACAATTTTATTTTTTATCACAATATAAAATATGTTTTCTGTTGATATTTCATATACAATTGAAATTCTTATTAAAATAATTATTCAGTGCTTATCTTGAAAAATTTAAATTATAAAGAACTTACATTTTATTTGCTCAAAGTTGACATTCAATTTTAAATCAAAATGTGGCATTAGCACATAGTAGTGTGTGTTTTCTATTTTTAAGCCCTCAAAATATAAAAAATAAGAATTTTAAAGCTGATAGTTGTTAGAGGGTCTAAAGTTTACCCACACTGTGTAAAAAGGGAAGTGCATTTAGAAGAATGGGGAAAGGTGTAGAGCTTTCTTTCCCCACTACAATTTAATTTTGGCTCTATGACACTGAAATAGGTTATTAACATAGCATTGATCTGGGCTTGTTTCCAAACTTATCATTTACAAAAATGTGTTCCATAGAATACTAGTCTATGGATATGTTCCTACTCAGGACTCCTGAAAAAATAAATTAAAAAAAAAAAAAGGTCTTGTTAAATAAATTTGGGACACTATCCATAGTACTTTCTTTTTTTTTTTTTGAGACAGAGTCTCACTCTGTTGCCCAGACTGGAGTGCAGTGGCGCGACTTGGCTCACTGCAACCTCCACCTCCTGGGTTCACGCCATTCTCCTGCCTCAGCCTCCCGAGTAGCTGGGACTATAGGCGCCCGCCACCACTCTCGGCTAATTTTTGTATTTTTAGTAGAGACAGGGTTTCACTATGTTGGTCAGGCTGGTCTCGAGCTCCTGACCTCTTGATCCGCCTGCCTCAGCCTCCCAAAGTGCTGGGATTACAGGCATGAGCCACCGCGCCTGGCCCATAGTACTTTCATCTTGATGATTTACTCCGCAACAATTTCCAAATTTGGTTTTTTATTCCTTTTTTTTCCTTGAGTCTCTCTAGAGACCAGCATTTTCATACACAAGCTTTGCTACACATTACTCAAGGGAAGCTAAAAATGTGATTCTAAAAGACTTTTTGAGATAAAATTCTACGATGTTTGAATGACAAGATAAAATTTTTGAATTTAATTACATAAATGTAAAGTGACACCGAAAGGGAATGAAATGATTAAAGGGGTGTTTTAAGGTGAATCCAGCATCACTGTACAGAGTAAACTTTTGGGAAAAAAATTTGCTCTAGGGAGTGCCCAGGAGGTTACTATAACCATGAAAGTCCTTTTGCTTTATTAGTTTGACCAAATCCAGATATTCATATACATATTCAAAATGGTATCTACTAATTGGTGTGGTTTTATGTAGGTTCAGTCCATCATGTGTTATTACATATTATTCCTCCAAAATTCTGTTGCTTCTTCATTTTTCTGTATGCACACACACACATGCACACACACACCCCCACAGCCTCAGTTACAATTTGTCTCATGCTGTAAATAAAATGCCTATACCTAAATTTCATTTCTAACCCCCCCATTTCCCAATTTTGGGATCATTTTATCCTCTTATTGACTTTTAGATTGGAGAGAAGAGTTTATTAGAATCAATTTTATCTATTGCTTTCAGAATTCTGTAACTTCAATAAGGTCTAAGAAGGTTAATGCCCTTTTATTAAAATGAATAAACCCAATTTCCTCAAACTTTTCTTTCAAATAATATCATTGATTCTAAAACACTGTGCTCTGCTCCCTCAAGGGTAATTATGTTTTTAAGTGGCTATATGCCAAACCAGTATTTTACAGTATGTTCCAGCCATGTCCAGAATCACATAAGGACTGCTCTGGTTGAAATGGAATTGCTCCAGTAAAGTATCTTATCTGCTATCTTTTAATAATTTTCTTCTGTCAAGGTCATTAGTTTAACTCCCATTTAGCTGAAATTAGCAGATTTATTCCTTGAGTCTGTCTGGTCATAATCGTCCTTCCCTGAAGTATCACCTTACTTCTTACTATAAAATTTTATATCCTTTGTTGCTGCACTCTCATTAGTAAAAATAAATTGCATATGTGTAATTTTTAAATTAATGTAATTTTTGTAATTTCATGGTACGATATGTTAATTGTAAATAATAGTTTAAAAATAAAATGTGAACGATGATAAAAATAATCATTAATTATATGAAAAAAATTAATTTACAATAATAATGGAACATTACTTTGCTCCATCCTTAGGTAAATATTTTTAGAGATTATGTAAACTCAATTATTTCATAAATTAAATTAGAACTAGTAATAATATAGTACAGGTGGGGAAGCTCTTTCTATTCATTCACAATCTGCCAAATGCCTTTGAGAATTTTGCACAACTCTTCTTGGTCTTCCTTCATGCACACTCCGTTTTCAGTAAACATGAATTAATGGAAGATTGATGACTAAAAGATACAATGGTACTTTAAAAGGAGGATCTAAAGGTACTTTAAAAGGTGGATCTAAAGTTTTAGTTTACCTCTCATTTTTATTTAATTCCATCCACATTTTGGTGGAGCTTCAATTTAAATGTACCTTGAAGATTTTCTTGACATGGCTAGAGTGGTTTGATTTTGGAAATCATATTAGAGTATAAAAGTCTACATTTAGCATAAAGTAGTGAGTCAATATTTTTTTTTCTTTTGTAGAGATGGGCTTTCACCTTGTTAGCCAGGATGGTCTCGATCCCCTAACCTCATGATCCTCCTGCCTCAGCCTCCCAAAGTGCTGGGATTACAGCCATGAGCCATCGCGCCTGGCTCTCAATTTCTTTTTTTTAGATTTCATGATGTTCTATAGCAAATATACATAGTAGAAAAGTTGCTCAAATTCAGATATCTTGTCCTTTTTAAATAATATAGTTGTTTTTCAAGACAAGCTTTGAGAAACCCCTTTAAGGTCAATTGCCAGTTGTAGGAATAAGTAGCTCAGCTGTCTTTTTGGTCGAGTAAGAAGCTGTTTTCTATGTGTGAAAACTGTTGGCTTTTTGATCTATGTATGCTATTAGAGTGATGATAGATGAAATAATAGATACAAAACAATGTACTTGGTTTGCTATTTTATTTAAAATGAATTTTTCCTACTTTATTTTCCTTACTGAGTTCAAAGTGAGCAACATATAAAGCAAAAATATGGATATATGTTTATTATCTTAGAGCCAAGCTAACTTTAATATTATGTTAATTCACTTTAAATAACAATTAGTGGGGGTGGTGGTTAATAAACAAACAAATATATAAATGAATATATTGCTCCATTTAACATCTGAGATTTTCAGTCTTCAAGGGTGATGCGAACATTGGGTTAAGTAGAGAATTGAAACAGAACATATTTTGGTTATGCATAGACATCACAAAAGTAGCATCACTGACACCAAAAAGCAGATATTTTAGGGCCATTACGAAAAAAAAATCATTCACTTGCTTGCTCTAATTTTATATTTCTTTAAGTGAGGCAAAACTTTTCATTCTCTTACTTAATATTAATCTTAAATCAAGTAATAAAATATTTTGATGAAAATACAAACCCAATATGAATGACTAATACTAGTGACTTTACTGCAATAATTACTTTGGAAAAGTACTTGACAAAGTACAGCTGAAGACGGGCGTGGTGGCTCACACCTGTAATCCCAGGACTTTGGGAGGCCGAGGCAGGCAGATCACAAGGTCAAGAGATCAAGATCACCCTGGCCAACATGGTGAAACCTCGTCTCTACTAAAAATACAAAAACTAGCTGGGCGTGGTGGCACGCACCTGTAATCCCAACTACTCAAGAGGCTGAGGCAGGAGAATCGCTTGAACCCGGGAGGCGGAGGTTGCAGTGAGCCGAGATGGTGCCGTTGCACTCCAGCCTGGCGACAGAGCGAGACTCTGTTTCCAAAAAATAAAAAGGATGACTGAGGAAAAGGGTCTATAAAAAAACTTTATTCAGTAAAATGTTCACAAGGAGATGGTGTGGAAAAGGTGAAGTCGATTTACTGATACCACCGTTTTTGTTGGCACCAGCCCTGAAACATGAGCCTGACATTTTATTTAGTAACTTTCTGTTTCTGCATAGCATGAAACTTCTTTAAAAATATGTGTGTGTGTATATATATATATATATATATATATATATATATGTTAAAATACTGATCTACTCATCTTCCTCCGTGTCTCCTTCTGCAGAAGAATAAGCTAAGCATAAATTCTGCTATATCTGGTAATCAAGAAACATTCAGGTGGCTTTCAAGTAACTACATACAACAAATATGTTTTCAGTTTCTCTTAACAGTATGTTTTCTCTGATATTCATTGGGAAAGGATAAGGGTCTCTCTCATGTGTATTCAGAAGCTTTTTTACCTTACTACACAGCTGGCCAAGGGTGTCATGGACAGCCATAGCTATTTTGCTGATCATGTAAACTGCTGGAGTGTCCTCTCAAAATGCAAACTTCCTGTCATCTACACATGAATGCCTTCTATCACATAGGCTTAATGTGAGAATTAAAGGAGACATACATGTAGAAATTCCTAATCCAGTGCTGAACACATGATTGGTGACTATTACCTCCAATCTTGCTCTTTTCTCCATTACCCTTAAGTCTGCTTCTTTGTGGAAGAATAATTCGTTCTAATTAATACTGTGTAAATTTCCACACATCATTCAGTAGATATCATTCCATTTCAAATAGATTGATCCTGGCAAGAATTTTAACTTTTCCCACTGGACATTTTCTCAGATTTGAGATACTTATAAAGCCAATCTCAAGGGGCTCTGGCAAGACAGAACTGAATGGCATTTGGCATCAAAAATTTCCAGATGACTACTGATACGGTTTGGCTGTGTTCCCATCCAAATCTCAAACTATATCTCCCAGAATTCCCACATGTTGTGGAAGGGACCTGGAGGCGTGTGGGAGGGAGGGGGTAATAGAATCATGGAGGCTAGTCTTTCCCGTGCTATTCTCGTGATAGTGAATAAATCTCGCGAGATCTGATGGGTTTATCAGGGGTTTCTGCTTTTGCTTCTTCCTGACTTTCTCTTGCCATCACTGTGTAAGAAGTGCCTTTTGCCTAACACCATGAATCTGAGGCCTCTTCAGCCAAGTGGAACTATTTAAGTCCAGTTAAACCGCTTTTTGTTCCTACTTTCATGTATGTCTTTATCAGCAGCATGAAAATGAGCTCATACAACTACTAATGGGCATGGCATGGTAGAGGAGAATATGGAGAAGAGTAGGAAATGGGAATAGGCTTAAAAATGCCAAGATCCAGATTGTGTGCAGTTGTTGTCATTACTTTTAATGGCAGAAACCACAATTACTTTTACACCAACCTAATAGTTTTTTTTTTTTTTTGAGGTCTTTGTAGTATGCCTGTTTATTTGTTTGTAATTTTTAATTATTGTGGGTACTTAGTAGGTGTATATTTTTATGGGATATATGGGATATTTTGATACAGGTGTGCAATGTGTCATAATTACATTATGGCAAATGAAGTATCCATAACCTCAAGCATTTATCCTTTGTGTTACAAACAATTCAGTTATACTCTTTGGCTATTTTTAAAAGTATGATTAAATTATTATTGACTATAGTCACCCTGTTGTCCTATCAAATACTGACTCTTGTTCATTGTTTCTATTTTTTTGTACTCAGGAACCATCCCCTGTCCCCCCAGCCCCCCGCTATGGTTTCCAGCCAATGGCAAATATCATTCTACTCTCCATTTCCATGAGTTCAGTTGTTTTATTTTTTAACTCCTACAAATAGGTGAGAACATGCCTAATCCTCTTTGTTCCAATGGCCCAGTAGGTAATCTCAAATTACATACAAGCTTACAAGCACTTTCACTGCACCCTACAAATTTTGATATATGGATATTTTTTCATTCTGATCAAAACAATTTCTAATATTTCTTGTGATTTCTTATCTAATATTTGGTTTACTTAGAAAAGTTTTAATTTCCAAATACTTGGAACTTTTCTCAATTTTTTTCATTTTTAAACTCTCGTTTAATTACATTGTGGTTAGAAAACATACTTTATATAATTTCAATATTTTAAAACATGAGACTAGGTTTATGATCCAGATTATAATTTTTCTTGGTAAATATTCCATTTGCATTTTTAAAATGTGCATTCAACTATATCACACATATAAATGAGGTCTAGTTGGTTGATGGTGTTATTCAACTCTTCTGTGTCTCTACTAACTACTGGTTCTATCAATTATTGAGTGAGCAGAGTTAAAATCCACAATAATTATAAACTTGCAATATATTTTACTTCTAGTTTCGTGGGTATTTTATTCACATTTTTCAAAGCTGTTAAGTATATTATTTTTCTATATTCTTAAAGAAATGCCCTTTTATCAGTAGGAAGTGCCTCATATTTTTTGTTGCTATATTCCATATTTTGAGGTCTACTTGATATTAATATCACCATTCCAGCCCATTTTGAAAATTGCTTTCACAGCATTTTTTATATCTTTAACTTTTAGTCTTTGAATATTTTAATAATTAAAGTGTTTTTTATATTTAAAGTGTATTTTACAGTTAAAGTGTATTTTGCAAACCACATACATTATAGTGTTGATTTTTGATCCCCTTTTATAATCTGTAGTTTATTCATTACTCTGTTTAGGTAACTTACATTTAATACAATTAACAATACAGTTTGGATTTAAAATAACTACATTGCTATTTGTTTTCTACTATTCCCATCAGTTGTCTGCTCCTTTATTTCATCTTTACCTGCCCTTATTTGTGATTTGTTTTTTTCTAGATTTTGTTATTTTTAGATAAACCTTCATGTTTTCGTATTTTTGGTGGTTGCTTTTGGATCTACAATAAACTTCAGTAAATCATCAAAGTCTGTGTTCTAATAACAGTATACCACTTCATGTACATTGTAAGTACCAAATGATATTCTATTTCTGAACTCATGCCTTCATTTGCTATTATCATACTTTTGCTAGTATATTTGTTAGAAATATCTGAGTGTATTATTATTTTTTAAAGAGTTATGATGGTTAATTTTATATGTCAGCTTGGCTAGGCCACAGTACCAAGATGTATTCGTCAAACACCAGCTTGAGTGTTTCTGTGAATGTAATTTTTGACATGAGATTATCATTGAAATCAATAGACTTTAAGGAAAGAAAGTTATTCTTCATAATGTGGGTGGGCCTCATCCAATCACTTGAAAGACTTGAAAGAAAGCAGAATGAGGTACATGAAAGAAGAGGGAAATTCTGCCTTCAAAGCATCTTCAGACTAAACTGCAACATCAGCTCTTTCCTGGGTCTCCAGCCTGCCTGTTAACCATGCACTTTTTGGATTTGCCAGAATACACAATCACATGTGCCAATTCATAAAAATAAATAATTTATCAGAAAAATACAATTTTATATATATATATATATTTGTACATTCTATTGCTCTGTTCCTCAGGAGAATTCGGACACATTCAACAATTAACTTTTTAATTTAAAAGAAAAAATACCTTTGATAATAATCTACATATTAAATTTCTTTGTCATACATTATATATTTTGTGTAGGTAAAGATATTCATATAATGTCCCTTTCCTTTTGCCTGAAGAAATTCCTTTACATTTATTTTTGTGGTGCATGTCTTATGATCATAAATTCTCTTAGCTTTTGATTGTCTAAGAAAGACTTTATTCTGTCTTTATTTTTGACAGGCATTTGCATTTAAGCATAAAAATTTATGGTTGGCCAGGTGCAGTAGCTCATGTCTGTAATCCCAGCACTTTGGGAGGCCGAGGCGGGAGGATAATGAGGTCAAGAGATCGAGACCATCCTGGCCAACATGGTGAAACCCCATCTCTACTAAAAATACAAAAATTAGCTGAGTGTGGTGGCACACACCTGTAGTCCCAGCTACTTGGGAGGCTGAGGCAGGAGAATCACTTAAACCCAGAAGGTGGAGGCTGCAGTGAGCCAAGATCGCGCCACTGCACTCCAGCCTGGGGACAGAGCGAGACTTCATCTCAAAAAAAAAAAAAAAAAAAAAAATATATATATATATATATATATATATATATATAGTTGACAGATTTTATCTTTTGGTACTATAAATATCTCAATCCATTGCCTTCAGACTTGCAGAGTTTCAAATGAGAATACTGCTATCAATCTTAATTTTCTTTTTCATTATGAAATATATCTTTTGAACTGTGGCTCCTCTAAAGGCTTTATTGTCTATCAATCATATCTTTTTTGCAAGTTGTGTTTGATCAGTCTTGTGTAGTCATGGTCATCGTCTCCTTTTCTTTCTTTTTCCTCTCTTCTGCTCTTCCTCTTTCCCTTCCCATCTTCTTCTTCCTCTCCCTTTCTCTTTTTTCTTTGTGTATGTCAAAGCTTCTTGACTTGTTAGTTTACATAAATATTGTTTTTCAAATTGGAAATATTTTTTGACTAACTTATTTTCTTACATATTTATTTGTCTCCCCTTACCCCTACTCTTGTTTTGTGCTCCAATGGCATTCAATTTTTTTTATCAACCTTTGATATTTTCTTATTTTTTCTTCAATTCTTTCTTTTCTATGGTTAATTTTCTATGTTTTATTGACAGATCTTAAAGTTCTCTAACATTTTCTTTTGAAGCACTTAATCTATTAATTTTTAAAAGCTCATTTCTTTTTCAACTATTATATCTGTAGATATAATTGTCTCTCTAGAAGTACCATATAGTACCATAAATATCTCTAGAAGTACCATATAGGGATTTTTATAATTCTAATTTCTCTTCTCACAATGTTTATATTTTTATTTACTTTTTCCTTGGGCCTGTGGCATATGTTTGTATTAGCTATTCCAATAGCGTTGTCTAGTAACCCCCTTATCTCTATCATACCTGAGTTTGTTCCTATTTTCTCATATTTGTACTTCTTATGGATCACATTTTCCTATTTTTCATCGTCAGTTTTACACTACTGAGTGTTAAATTTTTTTGTATGTTTAAAAGTGTTTCTATTGTTTCTGGCATTAATTTAAGTTACTCGCAAATTAATTTTATCATTTCAATGTTTGTTTTTAGGTTGCTTTAAAGGTATGTCTGAAATAACCTTACTTCAAAGTCATTGTTTAATATTACCTATTTTATGAGATCATCACTAAGTTTCCCAATTTGAGATATAATCTTCCTTCCTTTGAGTTATTAATGCATCTTACATTCAGAAGATTTATAAACCAAAATGAATTACATTAATAATTGCATGCTGGTAATAAAATCAACCTCAATTGAAAACTGAATTGAAATGGTGAAGGTGGAATCAAAAGTTATCTATAATACTTCCCACCATAAAATTCTGTCCACTTAAATAATAATTTTATTTGGATTTTTATTATGCAATCCTATCTTCTATTTTAGCTAATTACATTTTATTCTCTCTTTTTTCTTTCTTTGAAGAGACAAGGTCTCACTATGTTGCCCAGGCTGGCCTCGAACGCCTGAACTCAAGCCATCTTCCCACACTAGCTTCCCCAAGTGTTGGGATTACAGGCATGAGACACTGCTGTGCTCGACCTGCATATACTTGTGCTTTTCTATATCTCATCTCCTTACCAGCACCACTTATATGCACAGTGATTTTTAAACTCTTTGAGGTTAGAGATGTTAATGTTTTTTATTGTATCACCTATGTCATTGGAATTAGATATTTACCACCTACTATCATTCTCACAAGACAGAGTCAATGCATGATAGCTGACCTGAAGAACTAAACTAAGAAGTTGGGGATGCTTTGGCAATTATGATTTGGATAAAAACTTATTTTCAAAACTCTATTCATTAATTTATCACCATCTTCTTATTTAATTGAACGATGTGTATTTTTTACACAGAAATGAGCATGTACTCATATGCACACCTTTTTACTAAAAAAATAGCTTCTAGCTTTCTGCCACAACATTTTTTTACTATGTCAATTATGTCTGTTGAAATACTGTAACTCTTCAATATCCTCAACTTTGTATTGTACATATGAGTAACCTAAAATTTCATAATTCATTTGCTATTCAGTTTTATTTTGCTAACTGATATTTAGGTCTTCATATTTTTACTTAAATTCCTGAAGCAAAAAATAGAAGATGAAAATTAGAGCAACCAGCTAGTCTCTGATGATTTTAAGAGCCCCTTGCTGTGAAGTATACATTGCTTCATTTAGGATTTTATTCAATTAGTCATGATTGTATTCATTTCTCTCCTTAAAGAAGTAACTTTATCTCTGATTTATTGGTTATTAGAGTATGAAATGAGCATCACTTTACATCTATAGTTCTGTTTTCATTTTTTTTCCCAAATAGCCACTTCCTACTAAGCTTGGTTCACTTTGACAGTCAAATACCTCATGAAACCTGAATTTTTACCCCACCATTAGGGCTGGCATACTGATACTTATAGCAGCATAATTCACAATTGCAAAAACAAGGAACCACCTCAAATGCCCAGCAATCAACGAGTGGATAAATAAATTATGGGATGGAATACTACTTAGCCAGAAAAATAAATAAATTAATGGCATTTGCAGCAACCTGGGTGGAACTGGAGGCTATTATTCTAAGTGAAGTAACTCAGGAATGGAAAACCAAACATCATATGTTCTCACTCATGAGTGGGAGCTAAGCTATGAAGATGCAAAGGCATAATAAGGATACAATGGACTTTGGGGACTCAGGTGAAAGGGTGGGAGGGGGATAAGGGATAAAAGACTACAAATTGGGTTCAGTGTATACTGCTTGGGTGACGCGTACACCAAAATTTCACAAATCACCACTAAGGAACTTACCCATGTAACCAAATACTTCCTGTTCCCCCAAAACCTGTAGAAATGAAAAAGTTTTTTTTTTTTTTTTTTTAAAGAGAGCTTGAAATTCTTTGCTTTTTCACTACAAAATCTACTTTTTTCATTTGTTTTCTTTTTTTTTAAGATGGGATCTCACTCTGTCACCCAGGCTGCAGGACAGTGGTGCAATCATAGCTCACTGTACAGCCTCGAACTTCTGGGCTCAAGCAATCCTCCCACCTCAGCCACTTGTGTAGCTATGATTATAAACACACAGCACCATGCCCAGATTTTTTTTTTTTTTTCTAGAGACAGGATCTTAGGTCTCACTGTGTTGCCTGGGCTGGTCTCGAACTCCTGGCCTGAAATAATTTTCCTCCCTCGACCTCCTAAGTTGCTGTGATTAGAGGCATATGCCACCACACCTGGATGACAATAGAATCTTCAAGAGTACCAATAACATATTTCATGTGTCATTTCCAAGAGAATCCCTTTTCCTTCAAACCCTTCCTCTGATTCACTCTGACAGTTGAACTAATACCTTTCTTCATTCTTGATGTGCTGTCTTCTCCAAAGCATCCCACTCTTAAGTACAGTTTCTTGCTCCCAGTTATTGGGAATGGAAACAAGGATGTTGGGAATGAGACTTTGACTTGAGAAAGAAAAAGATTAATCAAGAAAAAGATTAATCTTAAGCTCCTTCTGAATCTATGAGCTTCCGCTTAAGAAGTTCATCCATGTCACTCCCGAAAAGCTTCTATTTTCCAAACTGGATTGTCAGGCATCCAGGTAGGATTCCTAAAAACCATGTGTTTTTGAAAAGCAAATTGAGACCAAAATGCTTTAAATGTTATGTAAGCACCCAAACCACAGAAATGGAGAGGGTAGGTAGGAGGCAAAAAGAATAATGTGGAGAAATTTCAAATAGAATTGAGCAGGTTAATAAAACAGTACTACTGTGCCTGTCTTCTTTGAACTGCTTTGTTCCTTTTACCCATTATCTAATGAATCAGGTGAGTTTATGCCATCTATGGCTCTGCATAAAGGGGTGAAAATCATTTTCAGCTTCCTAAAGAGGGATTAACATCATCATACCAAAATGAAAGTCACAGAGTATTGACATAAGAGAGGAAACAATGTTACCAGGTTAAAAAGTAGAAATCACGAGAATTTTTTAAAAAGACAAAATTCTTAGGTTTAGCAATATCATTCTGTAGTATCACATCACTATGGCCAACCGTCATCTTAATTATATTACCATTTCTGTATATGTTGAGATTTTGTAGGGTGCTCTGAGATTATAATCAATGAATACAATTTGATTCTATAAGAAAATGTCTGCTTAAGATAGACATCTTAAAATTATTTTTTTACTTCCTTACTACAAATGTTGTCTCATGCCTACCTTTATCTTAGAAATATTTTGATCTTGTTATAGGGAGAAAATGAGCTGTTTTCTGTTATCTGAAAATCAACCTGGAATTGTTTATCTTTTCTATGTTACCATTCTTTGGACAATTTTGCTGGACAGGACTAGATTCATTTGGGGACAGCAACATCTTTGCTCCCAGGATTGAGAAATGGGCAAAAGATATACTAGTTTAAGAGACTGTTCCAGATTAATATAAATTTGGGGCTCTGGACAAGTAATTTTCTGCATACTGTGTAGTCTGAGAAGCCAAGAAAACATCTTAGAAACGGGGATAAAATGGATCATCATAGGAAAAGTAACTGAGTTTCTGGTAACTATTCATACTTTTTTTCTCTTCCCTGAAGATTGTCTCAATCCCTCCTTTTCTGTGGTCAAAATGAGATATTCTTAAATGATTTTATAAATTATATCATCCACCTAAAATTTTTCTTTTTTGTTACTTTAAATCAATTAAAAATATGCAGTCTATTTTATAATGCTTTATTGGATGTAATTTCATTTCAGTTTTTAAAAATAACATCCAACAAAGCATTATAAAATAGGGTGCATATGGCCCACCCATTTCCAAATGCTCATTAATTGTAGAAAAGTATTTGAAAAGATAAAGTATTACATTTATTACTTGCTTGTTGTTTTCCAAGAATTTTTGCAACTGGTCCAACATAGAGTATATTTAGGGTAATGGATTAGCTACATTGCCAATACTTAAATCAGAGTTCCTGGATTTATATAGGCAGTTTCTGCTGTTTGTCATTCATGTGTGGCTTCGAAAAGTTATTTAATCTCTTTGTGTACTTGCAAATAAAAGGAATAAATAACTATAGCAACCTCCTTTTATCTTGATAAATAATAAGGGCATTAACACATAAAATTAATACATGAGTTAATATACAGAGTTAATACATGTAAAATACTCAAGAAATGTGGGCTGCTGTTCTTATTATTATTACCTAATTAATTAAATTCAAGTAAAAGTCTTAGCTGGTAAGTAAGAAAGATTGTATATACCCTCTTTTTCCAGAAGGGAGTCTTGTTACAGTCATATTAAAGATCTTGTTAACAACTTTAAAAAGGTTCTTTTCCAATATTCTTAAATCTCATGTTTGTTATAAATTGCCAATTAATAGTGTCGAGTTACTGGTCTTACAATTCTGTATTATAGTCATACACAAACATTTTCTTGATATTTGTTGACTTCAGGCACTTCAGGTATTTTTGATGCCAGTAGTATTATAATTTAATGACCAAGACAGGTGATAATAATGATTAATCCTAAAACATTGACTTGTTTCCATTGAAAGTGGGCTCTATGTGGTGGTAAACAAAAATCTCAGCCTTCTGGGAAGGACACTGAGAAAAATCGCTTTATTGACAGTGCAGCTATCCATGTATATAAGTTAGATTAAAAGTTAGATATGTTATCTCTTGTCATTCTTGGCAGCTCCAATTCTTCACCTCTTCACCTTGTGGGCTGCAACATGACATTGTTGATAAATAGAATCCTCATTTCTGAAGGCTTTATATCGGGATGGCATGTTGGCTGCAGCCCTTTCAGAAAGTTAATACCTTGCTTGAAGTTGGGCTTCTACATGCCCTCTGAGTGTCACTTTTGTCTATAGCAATTTCAAGCACCTCTCTTCAGCTTATCATCAGCTAGCTAGCTCTTTAGTTTCCTGTGATTGTTCTCCCCCATTGCCCACTTAAATTGACTTCCCTTTTTTCTTTAAAGTGTGACTTCCCTTTTTTCTTTCTTCAGTGTGAATGACCTCATTGGTAAGAAGCTTGTTTTGTCATTTTACATGACATCTTGAAAAAAGTAAGAACTGTTGAAAATGTCTACAAATACCCACTCAGGTGCCGGTAACATGTTCAAAAGATGTGCAACAGATCTCAAATGTTTTGAAACCTTTAGGACGTTCTCACTATTGTATTTCCAGTTTTGAGGTATTGCTTACATGTAGTTTGCAGTCAGCAAGTAGTATATACATTTTGGATTTGTAATGTGGAAAAAAAAAGGAAGAAAAGGAAAGACGAGGGGAAGGAAGAAAGGGAGGGAGGGAAGGAGGGAGGGAAGGAAAAGAAAACCTCTTCTATAAAGATAGCACATCTGAAGTGACCAAAATGTATGCCATTCTCAGCTATGTTTTTTTCCAC
Organism: Pongo abelii; assembly: GCF_028885655.2. NCBI lineage: Eukaryota > Metazoa > Chordata > Mammalia > Primates > Hominidae > Pongo > Pongo abelii. Next base: position 28,643,451 of record NC_071988.2, read on the forward strand.
TGGCTTCCTTAGCTGCATATTGTTTTTCTCTAATGGTGGACTTGATGATTTGAAATTAGAATACTATGTTTACTAATTACTTTGGTAGAAGCATGTTTCTAGTTGACAAAAAGCCATACATAGAGGAATGCTGTCATGACCAGACCACTTTTCATTTCTCTCATTGGAACTCTGTTTGCAAAATCTGGCCTTGCTCCACTTTTCACAATCAAGGGGAAAAATTATAGAGCTCTGTAATCAATACCAAGCTACTATAATTACTAATATAATTAAGATTTTTTCAGTTTTATTAAATGTACTACTGCCTTATTACTAGAGTATTTTTATTGCGACTGACTTGTTATTATAGCTGATCTTTAGCCTAGGCACCTCCACTGTATACCCATTCAGATAATCTGTAACATCCCATTGTTAATCCCAGGACTGAGGCTCTTTCAGAACTATGCCAATCTCCCTCCATAGCCTAAAGTCCACTCAGATATGTTTTTTGCCTTCAAAATATACATATTGGGATTGCAGGCAGTTGAAAAGAGCTCTTAGTAGTTAGAAATAATATACATTATATATTATATATACAAATAATATACATTATATATTATATATACATATAATATATGTGTATATATAATATATATAATGTATATTATTTCTAACTACTAAGAGCACTTAGTACATATATATGTATATATACATATATTATATATAATACATATATAATATAGATAATGTATATTATCTATATTATATAATATAGAACAGAATTCTATATAATTCTATATAATATAGAACAGAATTCAGTAGATGCTCCAAAAACATTATTGGAAAAGTTTGAAGACAATAGGAGAACAATAAGATGTCAAACTACCTGGCTTCTAGGTTTCAAAAGAGGTAGCGCCATCTTGAATTTGTTGAAAGTTGTTTTATGGCCTAACGTGGTTATCATAGAGAATGTCCCATGTGCCCCTGAGAAGATGTATATTCTTCTGCTGTTGAAGGAAAAGTTTTGCGTATGTCTGTTAGATCTATTTCATTTATAGTGTTGTTAAATTCTGCTATTTTCTGATTGACTTTCTGTCTGGATGATCTATCCATTATAAAGAGTGGGCTATTGAGGATTTCCACATGCATAAGAATGAAATTGGAACCTTATCTCACACAATAAACAAAAATCAACTCAAATGGATTAAAGACTTTAAAAGTATGATCTGAAACCATAAACCTCCTAAAAGAAAACATAGGGGAAAATCTTGACTTTGCTCCAGGCAGTGATATTTTGGATATGATATTAAAGGCACAGGCAACAAAAGCAAAAATAGACAAATACAATTGCCTCAGAATAAAAATAATTGTGCACAACAAAAGGAACAATCAACAAATAGAAAAGGCAACCCATACAATAAGAATAATATTTGAAAACTATATATCTCATAAGGCATTGATTTCCAAAATATATAAAGAACTCAGTCAGCTCAATAGCAAAAAACACAAATGCATGATTAAAATATGGAAATAAACTCAATAGACATTTCTGCAGAGAAGACAAGAGAGTAGCCAACAGATTATGAAAGGGTACCTAACTTCACTATCATCAGGGAAGTGCAAGTCTAAACCACAATGAGATACCACTTCATACCTAGTAGAATGGCTATTACCAAAAGACAAAAAAGAATAAGTGTTGGTGAGAATGTCCAGGAAAGGGAACCCTTCTATAGTGTTGTTAGAAATGTACATTGTTACAGCTGTAAGTGGAAAACAGTACAGGGGTTCCTGAAAAAGTTAAAAATAGAACTACCTTATAATCCAAGAATCCTACTTTTCCATGTATACTCAAAATAAATGAAGTCAGTATGCCAAAGAGATATCTGCACTCTCGTGTTCATGGCACCATTATTCACAATAGCCAAGACACAGAAAGAACTTAAGTGTTCATCAATGGATGACTGGATTTAAACAATGTAAAAATGTGATGTATATATGAATATACATACATATGAATTTTATTATATATAATATATAAACATAAACATTATTAAGCCCTAAAAAAATTCCAGTAATTCAAGATAACATGGATGAAGCTGTAGGACATTATGCTGAGTGAAATAAGCTAAACAGAGAAAGACAAATACTGACTGATCTCACTTAACATGTGGACTCTATAAAAGTCAAACTTACACAAGCAAAGAGTAGAATGATGGTTCCTAAGGGCTCGTGGGCTAGGGGTTGGGAAATTAGAGGGATATTGGTCAGAATACAGAGATTCAGTTATTAGATGAATAAGTTCTGGAGATCTAACAAAACAGCATAGTGTCTATAATTAAATAATACTGTGTTTTATACTTGAAATTTGCTAAGAGTTGAGCTTGCATCTCAGCACACACAGAATATTGAAACTATGTGAGGTGACCATTATGTTATTTAGCTTAATTGTGGTAATTGCTTCACAATGTATATACACAGGCGAACATCAGCCTGTACATTTTAAATATACTGTATACAATTTCTGTTTGTCAACCATAACTCAATAAAGCTGGAAAAATAAAAAGGCAGGGCATTTCGTTGTAATTTTCCTTTTGATAATTGGGTTAGAAAGAAGAAAACTGAAGAAAATTTTCAGTATCTACACAGTATCTATAAAAACATTAATAAAAGAAAATACAAGCTAATTTCTTTATCATAAATATAGTGGGGGTTATCTGAACATTTTATAGCATATAAATATTTCAACTAAATTCACCTAAATATGAATTTCAGACCAATTTGAGGGTAATGTAGCATAAGGCTAATTTTAATTTGAGGACTTAAGTCAGTTGCTTTCTTCTTTTCTTCATTCATAATTGAAATTCAATACAGGAGACTTTTCAAACATGTAAGTATAAATACATATACTGGTTGCTGCAGAAGTCTGAGTCGATGTGTATTTCCTCATTTCTGCATATCACGTCTTGTGGGGCGCTTCACCGGAACCCATGTACCTGCACAGACAGTTGTTTGAGAACTGCTTTCGAATGTGGAGGCCTTCAAGTGATTCTGGGTAGGGCAGATCAATGAGCAGCAGCATCATGTTTTTGAACAATATTCTCAGCACAAATATGAAGAATAAAGCAGGGTAGTGGCTTCATGTAAACATCAAAGATGATCCTCACTCTGGAGTGCAGACAAATAAAGAATTTATTTTGCATATATGTCTTTATAGCTAAGGCAATGAAGAGTCTATATACAGTCTATAAAAATCTATAACAATTTTAGTTACAGATTTTCACATGAAGTGTTTACTGGAGATCATAAAATACTTCCAAACTCTTGAGCCTGGGCTCTTCATAACATGAAAGTGTACCTGTTATTCAGTGTTGCCTCACTAAATTGGAAATGGATGAAATAATGTTCCAGCAGATCTGATGCAACTGGAGGATGCATTCGGCAATAGCTTTATAATCACAATAAATGTCTTTGCAATATCGTTACTTCTTGTGTGTTACCAGAATAAAAATGTGTGATGTCATCAGTATTTCTGGGTGAAAAATAGCAGAACCACACACAAACATTGCTTAAAATACATGTTCAACTCAAATACATAAATAGGGCAATAAATATAAGCATTGACCTTAAAATTGTGAAGGTAGTTTAAACAGGGTATGAGGAAAAAGAGACAAAGTAAAAAATTGAGGCACTTGGTTACAGAAACCAAAGTTGGAGGATGTCATCAACAGAAGCTGCTGGTGGGGAAGCAATTGCAGGATTTTTACAAATTACAATGAAGTTAGAAATGGTTCTGTGTTTGCCTTATTAACACAAAGAGAGGTATAACATAAACAGTTCTAACACATATTACAGGACCACACATAAACAAGCAGAAGGAGTTATTTATACCATATATATATGTGTGTGTATATGTATATATGTTTGTATATGTATATACATATGTGTATATGTATATGGTATGTATATACCATATATGTGTGTATGTGTATATGTGTCGGTAAATATATACATATATAATGTATACATATTATACTCTACATATTTTATGTAATACTATATATACATACATAGTATTTATAACCCTCCAAGATCTGGGTTCAGCTTTATACTTTACTTTGTGCTCATTTGTTGTTACTCAATTGCTTATAACTTTACCTTGTAGGACATCATCCAAGAACCAATGTAACTTCAATATTATAATGTCCTTGCGATAGTTTACTGAGAATGATGATTTCCAGTTTCATCCATGTCCCTACAAAGGACGTGAACTCATCATTTTTTATGGCTGCATAGTACCATAAAACCTAAAGTATAATAATGATAATAATAATAATAATAAAAGAAAAAAAAATATTATAATGTCACCAGTTCTTGACATATCAATTTGGTATGAGCTAATTGTTTTATAGAAAGACAAATTATGCATTCAGACAGTTTATATAACATGGCATACATTCCTTTTCCTGATCTTTGGGGCCATATAGGACAAATACTGTACCAATATTTTGATGTTAATTAAGTTTAATTGATCATTGTGACCTTTACATACACATAAACCTTAGGTATCTTCAGTATTTTCAGAAACCACTATTTTTTCTTAAAACATGTAACCTTGAGTTAATCTCTGCTAGGTTTAAGTCTTTTATGCTACAATGGCAGCAAATACAAGGAATAATAATAGTTTTAAGTAACAGCAGTAACTGTATGTTCTAGACACTTAATTTATCTCAATCTTTTTCAATACTCACTACTTTATGAGGTCACTGGAATAGCTTATTTTATAGTATAGATAGCAAGGTTACATAGGGGAAAATTTGTTAGTACTACCTTTCAGATTTCTTTGGGAGTCTAAGTCTATTCAAATCTCTGCAAGCTTGCTGCTGACCATTAGTCAAAGTTTTATATTGAGAAACTATGTGACCACTATATTTAATTTCTATGGAGCTTAACTTCATAATCTAAAAATAAAAATATAACCTATCTCATTGGGTGGTTGTGAAGATAAATAAAACAATGCAACATTGCACATGAAGCACTTAGTGACAAAACACAACACGCCTTTAATAAGCAGTGGTTCACTGATCTATTGTATTTAGGCTGAAATTAAAATATGGGCTCATGACATATAATTTTAAATATTTTAACCACAACATAAAATCAAAGTAATTTCATGTTAAAAACAGTACTACTGCTAAGCAAATATTTCTGAGGTTTAATTTAATCAATTGAACATTTTTTTGCTTTTTTCACTTTAGTTTCCTTCTACAGACTATAGTCTGACTCAGGCAGAAATTATATAGCAAATAAACATTTAATTTAAAAAAAATAGGCCTGGCGCGATGGTTCACACCTGTAATCCCAGCACTTTCAGTGGCCGAGGTGGGTGGATCGCTTGAGCTCAGGAGTTTGAGACCAGCCTGGCCAACATGTTGAAATCTTGTCTCTACTAAAAATACAAAAGTTAGCAGGGTGTGGTGGCAGGCCTGTAATCCCAGCTACTTAGGAGGCTGAGACAGTAGAATCACTGGAACCCAGGAGGCAGAGGCTGCAGTGAGCCGAGATCCTTACACTGCACTCCAGCCTGGGGTAACAGAGTGAGACTCCGTCTTAAAAAACAAAGCAAGAAAAAAAACAAAACAAAACAAAAAGCATTTCTTTTAACAATACAATGGTGAGTAATACAAGAGGACTTCTTGTCTTGTCTTATTCTGTTGCCATGTATTTACCATCTTTCTCCCATTCCCGCTTCATGACCCCTTCAGCAAGCAGAGATGAAAACATTGTTTTTAAACACTGGGGCCTCCTGTAGACATCATGAGAGGTAAAAGGTTTCTGTTGCAACAACTCACTTTACAACCTGGATCTGTTACCGTAGAGATTAGCCCAAAAGACTTCTGAGCTTCAAAGTTGGAGCCCTGTCAACGTGATTAATCTGATTTTCCAGTACAGCATGAGTGAAGGCTGGCAATTTGAATGGAAGAAAGAACCTCTTCGACCCTGGAGGAAGGAGAATATCCACAAACTAGAAGGAGGGAGGAGGACATAGACTGATTATGTATTGATACTTGAGTGCTAAATGCCAGAGACATAGAAACATAAGCAGACGCTGTGGAGGGGACAAAATTACTAATGAAATTGGCTCATGGTGGATGGGTTAAATCCATCTAAATTACCTCACTGATCATTTCCAATTGCTGCTATAACAAATAATCACAAATTCCATGGCTTAAAATAACAAAAGCTAATGATGTTACAGTTCTGGAGTTCCCAAGTATGAAATCGATGTCTCACTGAGCACAAATTTATGCGTCTTCAGGACTGTCTTTTTCTGGAGGTTCCAGCAGATAATCTGTTCCCTTGCATTGTCCAGCTTCTCAAAGCTACCTGCAGTCCTTCCCCTCTAGCTCTTTCCTCCATCTTTAAAGACAGCAGATAGCATCTTCCGCCCTCTCTCTGATTGTGATACTAACTTTTCTGTCTCCTTACTGAACATTCGAAAGCTCTTACTTTTACATTGTACCCACCTGGGAAATCCATGATAATGTACTTTAAGGTCAGAATTTCCTACCGACATATAACAGAGCATATTCACAGGTCCTAGGGAGTAGAACATCGATATCTTAAGAGCAGGGGCACTATCCTCCTACTACAATGGGCAGATGGTGTTGGAGAAAACGCTGCAACAAAAAAACTCTTTACACTACGGACAGTGTATCAGGGAGCATCCCATTTTCTCTTGGTTCACTTAATCCCTGGGTTAGGAAAATGATCGTGGAAGGAGGACATGCTGCAAAAAAATGAATTGTTTAGAACTTTGGTAGCTCTGGCTTCAATCTAGATGTAATTTGTTATACAAAAACAAATGAAGACATGGCATTTTTTACTGTGAGTAGAGGGGAGCAAGTTTGTGACTTCAGTTTTCCTTTCACAACTCCTTCATTTTCAGTACACAGGAGAGTTCTCAAGTGCATTTTATGGACTATCTAGGTTTCCAAGTAATTAAGGATCTAAGGATCTTTTTGATTCTTCAGTTTTGAGAATAAGGTATTTTGAAAACTTACATAAAACAAGTATCCTTGAAATGATAATATAATAAAAAAATTACTGTTATCTATTTAACAAATAATATTAAAATGATTAAATATTTCTTGATATTGAGAAGTCAGGTGCAGAAATGACATTCATTGTTACAAATATCAATGTTTCTATCAAAATCCATATTTTTAAACACAACCCTGGTATTTCCCCTAAGTCGTTTTATTATAAGTAACAAAAATTCCATTTAAAAATAGATTTCGGCCAGACATGTTGGCTCACACCTGAAATCCCAGCACTTTGAGAGGCCGAGGTGGGCGGATCATCTGAGGTCAGGAGTTTGAGACCAGCATGTCCAACATCTTGAAACGCCATCTCTACTAAAAATACAAAAATTAGCCCAGCATGGCAGCAGGTCCCTGTAATCCCAGCTACTTGGGAGGCTGAGGCAGGAGAATTGCTTGATTCCAGGAGGCGGAGGTTGCGGTGAGCTGAGATTGCGTCACAGCACTCCAGCCTGTGGGACAGAGTGAGACTCCGTCTCAAAAAAATAATAATAAATAAATAAGATTTCATCCCTTAGAGGAAAACTTCCTTTTGGGACCTAGCAGTCAGTAATTTAAAATCACGTCTGGTAAGTATTACTCATAGCCAGCTTGAGACATCTTGCATTACACAGTACAATATCCTTTATTCCTGGAAAATGCACTTCTACAGAAATATATCTCATGTAATTCCCTCTAGCTGAAGAGCATTCTATAGTATTAGGACATTTGCAACTTCCACATGTGTTTGCCATTTTAAGTCTTCATAAGTTCCCAAATTCCAACTGGACATCTGTCTAATTAAAAAAAAAAATCACTTCAGAGAGAAGGCACTTCACTTTACAAAAGTGGCCATCCTCACTGTTGAAGGGGAGTATGCCTTCTAAAACACAATTAGTTTTTGATACATGGGATCTCAAACTAGGCACATCAAAGTTGCATGAAGCCCCTTCCTTCCTTCCTTCCTTCCTCCTTCCCTCCCTCCCTCCCTCTCTCTCTCTCTCTTTCTTTCTTTCCCTTCCCTTCCCTTCATTTCCCTCCCTCCTTCCTTTCTTTCTTTTCTTTTTTTCTGACAGAGTCTTGCTCTGTCACCCAGTGTGGAGAAGAGTGGCACGATCTCAGCTCACTGCAGCCTCCGCCTCCTGGGTTCCAGCGATTCTCCTGTCTCAGCCTCCTGGGTAACTGGGATTACAAGCACACACCACCAAGCCCAGCAAATTTTTGTATTTTTAGTAGAGACAGGCTTTCACCATGTTGGTCAGGCTGGTCTCAAACTCCTGACCTCTGGTGATCCTCCTGCCTTGGCCTCCTGAAGTGCTAGGATTACAGGCATGAGCCACTGGGCCCGGCCCATGAAGCCCATTTCTGAGGCTCCCTGATAGCCCTGTTCCTGAGAGACTGCCAGTAGGCTGTCAAGTTCACAATTTCCCCACCGTCATTGGCAATGTTGCACTGGCCACGAAGGAAAACAATCCCCAGAGTACTAAAATTAATGTTCTCTTTACACTGATGTCAAAAATGAATGGATTTTCAAATAGAAATTATACAAGGAAAATTGCTTTCAGAACAAGACCACATTCTGCAAGAAAAATGTCATGCACTGTTTATTTGTCTGACCAATGCATGGGCTTCTAGGAAATAGAGTTTATTATAGAGAATTATGATGGGACTTTGACAGACACTACAGCGGGAACACTGTGAGAAAAATGTTGTTTGGTCAACACAAAGCAATTACTTGTTAGGGAGACTACTGTAGATAAAATGACATTCCCCAGTTAGCCTCAATTTTATGACTAAATTTTTAAGCATTTTAGTCTTCGTTACCAACGGTAAAATGTAAGTTAGTTTGCTAAATCATAATAATTATATCTGTCATCATCTACAGGTACACACTAATATACATTCCCTAAAATGTCAACAGCATGTTCTTTCCTTGTATATGAAGTTTACTTGAATACCAATATTATAAATTTTATAGGATGACAATTATTGTGTGATTCTTGCATCAGGGAGAATTTTCTAACTTACACATCATTTTATTTTCCCAGTAACTAATCAGATCAAATTGCTTTCGGCTTATCTCCAGGTTTTAGCTTGACAGGTTTTATAAAAAGATGACCAGATGTGGAGAATAGAGGCCAAAGGTAAGGGTGAGGGAGAAATATCATGTTTAAACTGTTGAAGGAGTCTATTTCTAACTCTCTATAAAATTATTGGTCCAACTGGCTAAATAGAATCTTCAGGATCAGTTTTTAAAAATGTTCCCTTCTTACATATACCATATATCTAATCCTATTAGCTTGCTATCTTCTCTCATTTTAATATCAGCAACAACCTCTTACATAGTGTGATGGTTGATACCGAGGATAAACTTCTTTGGATTGAAGGTTGCAAAGTGTTTTTCTTGGGTGCGTCTGAGAGGGTGTTGTCAAAGGACATTAACATTTGAGTTAGTGGCCTAGAAGAGGCAGACCCACCCTCAATCTGCTCTGCATGGTTACCATATAATCCACGGCCAATGTGGCTAGAAGAAAGCAGGCAGATGAGACTGGCTGTCTTCTGGCCTTCATCTTTCTCCTGTGCTGGATGCTTCCTGTCCTCGAACACTGGACTCTTGAACAAGGTCTTCAGCTATTGTACTCTTGGACTTACACCAATAGTTTTCCAAGGGATCTTGAGCCTTCTGCCACAGACTGAAGGCTGCACTGTTGGCTTCCCTGTTTTTGAAGTTTTGGGACTCGGACTGGCTTCCTTGCTCCACAGCTTGCAGATGGCCTATTGTGGGACTTCACCTTGTAATCTTGTGAGTCAATACTCCTTAATAAACTCCCTTTCATATATACAACTATCCTATTAGTCCTGTCCCTCTAAAGAACTCTGACTAATATACATGGTATCCCTGAATCTAGCCTTATCCTTTTTCCATCCATTCATCCATTCACTGTTATACTTAGCTCATCTTTTCTGACAAGGAAAGAAAGGAAAAAGAAGAAGTTCTAAACCATTATTCCAAAGCTATTCTGCTAAGCCACTCTGCTTAGACTCTCCAATACTTTTCACCATCCTCTGAATAATATCTAAAACAGTGAACTTCTCAACTTATCTCTCCCTTTAAACATTCGAGGGAGGGTTGGTAGCAAGATCTACCTATTAATAATAAAGTTTCTGTCCTCTCCACCAATTCTACCTTCAAACCATCCATACTCTCTTCCTTAAGATTGCATTCTCCACATGCAAAGTCTGAAGACAGAATTCATGAGATTTCATGTGCAAGTGACTTACAAAGGTAGTACTTTCAGGAGATGCCAGTGAGGTGAAAGAGTAAAACATGAAGGGGAAGAAAGCAAGCAAATGTGCAAAGTCATACAAAGTCTCATGGAGGGAAGCTATGCTCTGATGTTCAAGGACATGCTCAAGAGTAAATTACACCTCAGCTTTGTTGAAACCTGGGGCAGGACTACTGAGTTCTGATGCTCCAACATACTGATCATGGGCTAAAAGACTTTGAAGGCAGAGGGGAACATAAACTCCAGATGTATCATTTAAGCAGATCCCATAGTGTTATGACATCTCTGCAAGGAGAATAGAAAGTATAAGCTTTAAAGGAAAAAATTTCAGAAACTAAGAGGGGTTACATAATAATACCAAAAATGATCATGGAGATCAGAACACTCACAGTGTTCACTTGTAGATTAGCTAGTTCCCCTTAAAGAATTATATAAAATTCTTCAAAATGGCAAAGCATTTATGTGTCTTTTAATTCTATCCCTTTCAAACTACAGTAATTATTCATGATTAGAAAACCCAAAATCTTCTTTGTAGAATTGTCTGTTTATGTTCTTCTCTCCTTTTAATGGGATTGTTTTTTGCTTGTGGATTTTAGTTCTCTATAGAGTACTTAATAAATAAATAATAACTAGTAGGCCTTTGTCAGATGCAGTTTGCAATCTTTTCCCATTTCATAGGCTGCCTGTTTACTCTTTTGATAGTTTATTTTGCTATGTAGATGCACTTTAGTTTAATTAGGTCCCAATTTTCTATTTTTGTTGTTGTTGTTGTTGCAATTGCTTTTGGAAACTTAGCCAAAAATTCTTTGCCAAGGCTGACGTCAAGAAGGGTATTTTCTAGGTTGTCTTCTAGGGTTTGTATAGTTTGGGGTCTTACATTTAAATCTTTGATACATTTTGAGTTAATTCTTGCACATATTGAAAGGCAGGGGTCCAGCTTCAATCTTCCATATTGTCCAGCCAGTTATCACAGCAGCACATAATGAATAGGAGTCCTTTACCCAATATGAAAAAATGATTAGCTTCATTAATCATCAAATAAATGCAAATCAAAACCATGATGAAATACCATCTCACATTAGTCAGAATGGCTATTATGAAAAAGTAAAACATCAACAGATACTGGTGAGGCTACACAAAAATGGGAACCCTTGTACACTGATGGTGGAAATGTAAATTAGTTCAACAACTGTGGAAAACAGTCAGGAAATTTATCAAAAAACTTAAAAAAGAGCTACCATTCAACCCAGCAATCCCATTACTGGGTATATATCCAAAGGAAAATGAATCATTTTACCAAAAAGACAGATTCGATCTCAAGTCCATCACTGTGTTATTCACAATAGCAAAGACATAGAATCAACCAAGCTGCCCATCAGTGGTGGGTTGGATAAAGACAACTTGTAACATATGCACCATGGAATACTACACAGCCATATAAAAATGAAATCATGTCTTTTGCAGCAACATGGAGGCCATAATCCTAAACAAATTAGTTCTGGAACAGAAAACCAAAATACTGCATGTTTTCATTGATAAGTGAGATCTAAACACCGAGTATACATGGACATAAACATGGGAACAACTGACACTACTGACTACTAGAGGGGGGATGGAGGGAGGAGTGCATGTGTTGAAAACCTGTTTATTGGGTATTATGCTTACTACCTGGGTGTCAAGATCCATACTACAAACCTCAGCATCACCCAGTATTCCCATGTAACAAACCTGCACATGTACCACCATATCTAAAACAAAACTTGAAATTGAAAAAAGAAACACCTAAAATATCAAATATCTTTTACACTTTCTTCTTTTGCCCTTGTAAATAGAGTCTCTCTATATACGAGCAGAAATTCAATTATATTCATTCTCCTGTGTTCTCTATTTTTGTTTAAAATACATAAGTGTTTAAAAACATAACTGGTCTACTATTTCTGGTCTGTAGAATATGAGTGCATAAATGTTTCTTCCCCTTATGTGGACATAACATGGGTGTTATTGTAGGTTTGCTTTCAAATCCAGTTATCACCTTTTAATTGCAAAATTCATTTGCTATACTCTTTTTTTCAACTTTCTTCTGACAAGAATATCCCAAATAGAACTACTAGTGAGAAACTAGAAGAGACAACAGGAGATTAAGGTCTATTTTGTTCTCGTGTTCTCTATTAGATGAAGCTTTCAAAACATGGGTTATCTTCCTCTGGGCTCCAGTGTTCAGCAAAACAGTCGTTCTCTCTGTGGCTCCAGATCCCACAGAACTATCAATGAGACAATTTTACCTCTCTTTGAGACCCTTTATACCCTTCAGATGGTAGTTGCCTCTTGTTTCTAGTCTGAGTTGTGTCGTAATCACTGCTTGGCTTCTAAATTCATTTATCACTTATGCGATCAGTTCCGTCTTTTAATTTCTTCTACTGGAAATGCAAGGAGTGTTTTTATTTGACTGAACCATAAATGAAATACAAATAGAGATAGATATTCAACATTATCACGAAGATTGCTTTAGATTTTCTCTTTATATTAATTTTTGTCTTTTCTAACTTATCAGAACTGAGAAAGAGATGCTGTTTACCCCCATCTACTACTGCGTAGTTTCTGTCAGATCCTTCTATATATTGTAATTTAAAAATAATCTATGATAGTATTTCATTTTGCATATTATGCTCATGTATGATATTTTTCATCTTAAATTACGTATGTAATCACATTCAATGATTTTTTCCTATTTATTTATTTTGTTTTTAAATTGAATATTTGTGTTTTGGCATTGTAATTTCTCATTTACTTATTTTCATTTATGTCATATATTAATGTCATTCATTTCACTTTTAATCATTTGTCACAACAGTGGTTTCATAGATATGATATATAATTGTTATATGTTATGTTTTGGCAACTCCAAGAGAATATTTTTATATTAATTTTGGGATAATTTTCTTTTTACAGAAGTGTAAATAGTACAGTTACATATTTCACCCGGCTTTCTCTTACTTTAACATCTTATAAAGTATGGAACATTTACCAAAATAAATGAACTTTGAGACAATACTACTTTAAAAAGCATAGAACTGGCCAAGCACGGTGGCTCACTCCTGTAATCCCAGCACTTTGGGAGGCTGAGGGGGGTGGATCACGAGGTCAGGAGTTTGAGACCAGCCTGGCCATTATGGTAAAACTCCATATCTACTAAAAAAAAAAAAAAAAATACAAAAATTAGCTGTGCATGGTGGCACGTGCCTATAGTCTCAGCTACTTGGGAGGCTGAGGCAGAAGATTCTCTTGAACTCCAGAGGCAGAGGTTTCAGTGAGCCAAGATCGAGCCACTGCACTCCAGGTTGGGCAACAGAGTGAGATCCCATCTCTAACGAAACAAAACAAAGCGTAGAACTTACTCAAATTTCACAAGTTTTTCTGCTAATGTCCTTCTCTTCCAAGAGTCATATCCTGGAAATCCAATAAATAGCAAGTAGGATAGTAAATCCAGCCAACCAATCAACGAACCAACCAACCAATAAACAAAGCTATACATATCTTAGCTGAACTACAGAAGACCAGAAATATAGGAAAGATTTTTGAAAGCTGCAATAAAGAAAAGGCAGATTATTCACAAAAAGGTCTGGGGGATAATCTATCTAATGCATAAATGGTGACCAGAATAAAGAAAAAGAACATTTCTAGCAGACTGAGGGAAAAGACTTTGTCAATCTAAATTTCAATAAACAGCTAAACTATGTTTTGTGGATGAAAAAGGAAATAACTATTTACAATCATAAACAAAACAGTTTATGCTGCTAAAGCAAATCTAAAATTGTATACTTTGGGCACAAGAAAAATGATTCTACATGGGAGATCTTATATGTGAATAGAAATAGTGAACAAATTGATAATGGCAACTATATTGATAGAACTACCTAAGGAATGGTAATAGGAAACCATTATAATAATACCAAATTTTCCATGGGTGGGGGACAATAATGGAACAGAATGCTGACCTACGATGCCATAAAAGTTTTGAAGAAGAGGCAGAATTAAATTGTTCAGTTACATGTATTATCAAAAAAGCTAGAGAAAATGTTGATTATTTTTTGTTTAAATACTCATGTTAAAATAGCTAGGGTTATAAAGGGAAGACTGAATTAAGAGTATTTAAATTCCTCAAAAAATTAAAAGGGATAAATAGAATGGGAAAAAGGGTGGGAGTTCAACTTATAAAACAACAGAGCAAGAAAGAAGACAAAAAATAGACAATGAAAATAAGAAGACGTATTAGTAGAAATGAAACAAATATTGTCAGAAGTCAGAGTAAATGTTAATAGAATAGCCTTTCCAATTCTACTAGTCAAGTTTCAAATAGGATAAAGATGGTATCTCAACTTCTGCAAGTTTAAGGGGGTTTATTAGTAAATGGAACATTTACAAAAGTTTGAGTTGGTTTAGGAGAAGCACAATTACCCAGGCTTAGAATAATTAAAACTATTATTACCTCTAGGTCCAAAGGTATAGATATGGGAACAGTTAATGCAAGGTAAGAGTTATGTTGAGGAGGCCTCTTTGAGTGTAGTTCAAGATGACATTTTGGGGAGGAATCCAAGGGAATAAATATCTTAATCTCATTCCCTGCACTCGCTATGATTTACTGGAAATCCCCATTTAGTAATACAACTAAATACCAATGGTCAAAGGATCCTGCTGATGGATCCCTCAATGATTATCCTCCCAAAATTGAGAGTGAAGAACGGAACATAGATCAGAAGGAACAAAATAGCTGTCAAATAAATTCTTACAAATGTCAAGTTTAATTATATTTCTAGAATACTTAATTATGGCTTATCAGAAAATATTGTTTGAATACTTACATAATTTTATTGCTGTGTATTAAAACAAATTCATAGAATCTGTCAAATAAGACATACCATTTAAATCTATTTCTCCAGAAGATGCAGATATTTCTGAATGTATTTTCTGCCAAAAATAGTATTAGAATTAAAAGCAAAAATATCTGTCTGATGTTTCAATGAGTATCAAAGAAACAGCCAATAAAATAGGTTCCATGGGTCAGAGGTCCAACAAAAAGCAGCTTTAGCTAATATTTGAAGCTTAGTGAACCCTCCTTAAGTCCATTAAGATGATATTGAGATGTCACTTCTTTTGTTGCCTATTACTGCTGTCTCACTTCTCTGTAGGATGAACTAACAGTCAAAATGCTGTGTGGGTACTTTCAGTTCTGACAGACATAACTGGTTGCTCCTTAGGGCAAGATGAGACTTTGAAAACCATTAGGCAATATTACTAGGTGTCAAGGAGAATTAAGAAACGGAAAATCTCAAGCTGACCAATCTAAGGTCATGAGTGACATTGGAGTATAATGAAATGGTGCCAAGAAATCTCTCAATAAAGCTAGAATATAGCAGCAAGATAAATTGAAGCCACAGAGGAAATCCCTAGAGAAGGTGATAGGTACCAAAAGTAAACACCACCCCCCACGAAAAAAACCCTTTTGGTTGAACTGCTTTGTACTTCCTGCATAAATATGTACTTCTTTTGTTAGAAGAGTCTTTGTTTCTCCATCAGAAGTGTATTCTAAAGTTAGGCCAATAATACCCACTTTCTCCTTCTTTGCTTCACTGACCATGAATAAGGCTTACTAGGAAGACTTAGGCTTTCAATAATTATGCACTGTTGACTGGCTACACTCATAGCTTCAGTTCTTAGTCTCTCTGGATATACAGATAAACATTGTGGCATTTAATCTTATCAACATCAGAAAAGTTATTGGGAATCTCCACAAAAATCCAGTCTAGTACTAAAGACAAAGCAGCATGGTTTCAGGTAGGCTTCTTATTCATTTGTAGAGAAACAGCAATATCAAAACAATGCACATGTGTGCAGACCACAACATGGTATGGAACTGTCAGTCTAATTTTTCCTAAAAGATACATCAAGGATACTCAAAGACTATAACAGCAGTATATTTTATTTAACTCGTGCTCTAAAATTGTTAAGTTTTTGTATTAATTGGCTAAGACTGCCATACCAAAATCTCACATATTGGGTGGCTTAAACAACAGAAATTTATTTTCACACAGTTCTAGTGGCTAGAAGTCCAAGATCAATGTGTCACCATATTTGGTTTTTTTCTGTGGCCTCTCTCCTAGGTTCTCAGATGGCCAGTTCACCAGGCCTTTCCTCTGTTTTTTCCTTCCTAGCAGGACACCAGGCATAGTGGATTAGAGTAACATCTGATGAGCTCCTTTAATCTTAACTACCTCTTTAAAAGGCCTATCTCCAAACATAGTTACATTGGAAGTTAGGACTTCAACCTATGCATTTTAGGGGAACACAAGTTAATCCATAACAATTTCTCATAGCTTTTCATTTTTAATCTCTCTGACAAAGGGCTGACATGTGCTGTGATATAAGATTAAATACTTGGAGTAAGTCTTTACAGTTTCTGTTGCCCAGGTAATAAGCATCTGCTTTAACAGTACTGAAGATAAACTAACTAATCATGTACTAATCAAGGACATCCAAGGTTCTTCTGTTTGAAACATAAGATAGTGTTGCATAACCAGGCAAAAGAAACAGCTTCTGTTTTACAATTGTTAGGGTATTATCTCCTTGAGGGCAGCTTGTCTTTGCTAAGCAGTGTCAGTGAACTTGGACTCTGTAATCTCTTCCAGGAAATAAATATCTCTCTAACTGGCTGAGGAGTCAGAGATAAGCAAAAGAAATAAAACAAAAATACACAAACACTTCTATTGAAATAGTTGAATACTGCTCTGAAATAAACTCAAGGACTGAATGAGAATGGGAATAATGTCATAAAAAGCAGAAGCTTTTCAACTTCACAACAGGGCAGACAGGAGGAGCTGGGGAGAGTGGCTCCTGCATCTCAAACTCTGGCTTTGTATTTTGAAGCTGTACAGACTCATCTGCAAAGTGAGGTGAGACCCAAGGACATCAGCCTCAACTAACCAGGGTTTACAGGCAATGAGTCATTGTCCAAATTGAAACCAATGCTTTTATTGTGGATATATCAGGAAGTCCTTCAACAGTTTGTGGGTATCTGTGTTTATTCAATTATCTTATTTTAATCCAAACCACCATTCTTTAATAAATGCAGCATCCTCATCTGTAGGTTTAGCTTGTGAGCACTTCTACTTTGCCTAGTAATGCCTAATCATTTGTGAAGCTCAAAAATGCAACAGTTAGAAACTCCGTATCTCTCCCCTCTTCTAATTCAGCAAGTTTCCCCCACCTGGGGCTCTGCATTGCACCTGGTCAACACTCCCTCCCACACTTGCCAGTCACCACCCAGGGCACCTGCACGTCATGAGACCAACAGGAATCTTGCATTGATTTAAAGACCTTCCACCTGTATTCTCTAAATTGGAGCAGGCACAAAAGTTAAAGTTATGGAAAACTGGGAAAACAATGAATGGAAAATAGTATAACAGGAACATACCCATAGAAAGATTCATGTATCTACAAGAATTAGACAAAATAGATAAAATGCTTGTAGTCAATAGCACTTCTAGAAATTACCAGATTTGCTCTATACTGATTACAGAATTAATTCACCAGGAACTATGAAAATCTACATTTGTATGCACTTACTGAAACCTCAACATATACGAGATTAAAAAAAAGAGAGAGAAACTGACAAGGCACCATTATTGTTGGATATTTCAGCACATTTCACTGGATAATTAATTAATTAAACCAGTAAATCAAAATCAATAAGGATGTACATGATTTGAACAGCAGAAATAAGAGCTTTGAACAAATGAACACATAAAAAACTGCACCCAATAATTGAAAATATATATAAAAATTAAGTATTTACTAGCAAAAGCTAACTTCAACAAATTTAAACATATTGGGCTCAAACTGACCATATTTCTTGCTAAAATGCTGTTAGTTTAAAAATACGGTGAAAATAGATGAAGACAATGATATAATTAAAAATCTCCAAGAAAGAAACAAACATCCAAAAAAGCTGAATTGGTGTTTATACAAGGAATAAAATAATGATTTTTACATTAGAAGTTAAATAATTTCAATTCATTATATTAATTTATTGAAGGATAAAAATTATATTACCATCTCAATAGATGCCACATGAATAAATTTGTTTAAAAATTAACCCATTTATAATTTAAAAACAAAATAAACAAGAAACTTATAATTCCAAACAAAATAGGTGCTTTTTTATTCTAAAAGAGGGAAACTTAATGAATAGATGGTAGAAACATACTTTTTAATATGAAGAGCAAAGTAAGGGTGTTTACGACTTCTATTTCTATGAAAGTCACCATATATTGTAGTAACTCAAGAAAAGAAATAAAAAGTATAAAATGCAGGGAAAAACAGAAGCATCATCACTTCTAGATGATTTAAGAGTATTAATAGAAACTGGAAACTTATTACAATTTAGAAGAAAATTTGGTAGTATTTCTGAAAAAATTATATAAATATCTGTTTATTGCTATGTACTTGTAACAACCAGCTAGGAAATATGTGCTTTAGAACTCCATTTATAATGGTAACAAAAATAAAGTACCAAGAACAAATGTAACTAAATATGTGTAATTGTTTTATAGAAAACATATAAATAAATGTAATGAAAATAAGTAAAATACCAATATAAATGGAAAGACAATTACAGTCTTAAAAATTTACATATACATTCTGGGAATGTTTATATAAATAATATATCACAACAAATAATTTCAGAAAAGAAAGCAAGGAAAACTGATGCAATGATATAGAGGAAAAAAGAGAAGAAATTATAATGACTTATGTCAATGAATTAAATACTACTTAGGATTACAGATTACAGTATTTGTTCAGATGTTTCCTGAGATTATTGGTTTAAAGGGGTAATCCTGAGAAGATGATATGTGACTTTAATTCAAACTTTGCAAGTTGCTATTTTTAAATACTTCCCATGAGAAAGATAAAATATAGAAAATATATTCCCCACGGAAGTAGGTATTGTGAATTCCTTCTTTGCATATTTCACACTTCTGCAAAATGGAAAATTGCTTTGCCCTTATAAACCTTCACTATTTAAAATAAAGCCTACTTTATAAACTATGTTGAAATACAGATTGTGAAATAAAAATGATTTTTTATACATCTTACACAAATATTAAAAGAGCTGTGACTCATAATATCAATTTAGTTCTTTAATTAATGTACATCCCTGTGTTTAGGAAATTAACACACATAATTAAAATATATATTAGAAACTGTCAAGGGTCATAGAAAAAATATCTAAAGTTCTATAGAAATTCAGGGACTGCAGTATTTCCAGGAGAAGCTTCAGCAAAGGAACTTTACAGTCTAACTCCAGGCTGACATTAATGATATTCTCTTTTGGGACCCAATGTGTTCTAAACATTCCAGTCATATAAAGGTAGTCTCATTTGTCTAACTTCTTGTAGTTGCCTCTTGAGTTCATGACCTAACAGCTCTAGTTCTAGAATGTGTTCCTTCATTTATGCCATTTTACCAATTTTTAAAACACATATTCAATCAATGGATAAACATTTAATCTTGGCAAAATGCAGCTCCATGACATAAACATACTCTTACTTCTCTATATCCCAGTTAATCATACCCCTCTCTCTTTGTGAATACCTCCATAACTCCTACCCAGCATACAGACTCAGATACTTCCTCTAGAATGTTAAGCAGAAATGTTGTAGTTTAGATTCATTACACTTAGAGCTGAACTAAATCAAGCCTCACCCCTCACCTCTCTTAGCACTGGACCTTTCTATTTTAATGAGAATAAAATGAGGTCTTTGGGAATTCATCGCATGGGCATCTTATCCTAATATATGTAAAAATTTCATGCAATATGACATAATCAGTATCTACCCCTCTTATATTTTAAAGACAATGCATCCAGTTGTGTTTTTGATCCCTTTCTTTGCATACATGACCTCCAGACCAAGGGCCTTAATATTTTTTATTATCTGATTTCTACTATATTTTTCTTTTTTTTCCTCTCTTCCTCTCTGAAGCTTAATTTTATGTTATGTTTCTTGTAACTTAAGAAAAATAAAAGAATCCACCCTCTGAAGCAAATATGTCTTTCCAGCTGTTGCCCAAGCTCCCTATCTCTTTTTGTTTTTTAATCACAATATCCTCAGATCCTAGAACAGTAACTGGCACTGGAAAATTATTTGCCGAATGTGTGTTATTGATTCTTTCTTCAAAGTCAGGCTTCCACAAATAATAGTCCACTTTTGCTGACATTCTTTTTTTTCCCATTCATTCCCACTCAATAATTTTACTATCTTCTCTAATGAAAACGTTTTGCTCTTCCTTTGTCATCATAGTGAATGAAACCATAGGATCTCCCCAAATTATCCTCTTCTTCATGACCATCATTTAATGTTCCCACACATCAAGTCTGTCCTACCTCTTTTGCATTTTCTACATAGAACTTCTTGTTTCAATATTGTAAATGTTATGACCCTATGCTTTCCCATCTGGATGATTGTAATCCCTTTTGACTCATTTTGCATAACATCAGCCTTATTCTGCTCATCTTACACATTTTTCTCAGAGTAAAGATGCTAAAATTCATATAATCCTGAATCAAGTTTTTTTACATAAATCAACATGTTTAATTATAAAAACCTAGCTCATACTCATGTTGTATAAGACTGATTTTAGGTCAACCCTGTCCTATTTCTCTAGATATATCTCCACATTCTTTCATCAATTTAATCAATTTGAGCCATTTTGATATGTATTTCTGATACAATACTATCTGATTTACTCAAATTCCTAGTTTGTCCAGAGTAAATGTATACCTTTCTTTTTTTATCAGGAGAACACACAAACCCATTTCGAGACTCTGGTGAAGCCTCTAGGAAGATTTTCCTTGTATTGTATATTCGTTTCTACCCACCATTACACTGATCAGTTCAGTATTGACCATATTATATTTTGTGCTCTTCCTTTCTGTGAAAGCAGGTAGATAAGATATATGAAATGAATAATTGAATGGAGACCCGATGAAATTTTTGGTTATAAAACATAGCTGCCCTCAGCCCCAAGAAAATACAGGTTGGGTCACAACACCCAAGTACTTTCAAATATCTTGAAAACCTTCCCAAGAAGGACGACTACAAAAAAGCCCAGACAGTGAAGGCCACAATAAACACCTAACTCTTCAATGCCCAGACACCAAAGAACATCTACTAGCGTCAATGTCATCCATAAAAAAATGAGCTCACCAAATGAACTAAGGAACTAGAGACTGACCCTGGAGAAACAGAGATAACGTGTCCTTTCAGATAATTCAAAATAACTTTTTGAACTTTGAGTTTTGAGAAAACTCAAAAAATTCAAGATAACACAGAGAAGAAATTCAGAATTCTATCAGATGAATTTAACAATGACATTGAAATAATTAAAGAGAATCAAGCAGAAATTCTAAAGCTGAAAAATCCAATAGGCATATTTAATAATGAATCAGAGTCCTTTAATTGCAAAATTGATCAAGCAGAAGAATTAGTGAGCTTGAAAACAGGTTATTTGAAAATACGCAGAGGAGACAAAAGAAAAAAATAAAAAACAATAAGCACATCTAAAGGATTTAGAAAATAGCCTCAAAAGGACAAACTGAAGAGTTACTGGCCTTAAAGAGGGAGTAGAGAGAGAGGTGGGGGTAGAAAGTTTATTCAAAGGGATAATAACAGAGAACTTTTCAAACCTAGAGAAAGATATCAATATCCAAGCATAATAAGGTAATGGAAAATCAATCAGATTTATTCCAAAGAAGATTACTACCTCAAGGCACTTAACAGTCAAACTCCCAAACATCAAGAATAAGGAAAGGATTATAAAAGCAGCAAGAGAAAAGAAACAAATAATGTACAATGGAGCTCCAATACGTCTGACAGCAGACTTTTCCATGGAAACCATACAGGCCAGGAAAGAATGGAATGACATACTTAAAGTGATGAAGAAAAAAGGAAAAAAAAAACATGCATTCTAGAAGAGTTTATCTAGTGAAAATATCCTTCAAACATTAAGGAGAAATAAAGACTTTCCCAGAAAAACATAAGCTGAGCAATTTCATCAATACCAGAACTGTCCTACAAGAAACGCTAAAAGGAGTACTTCAATCAGAAAAAAGACATTAATGATTAATAAATAACCACTTGAACATATAAAACTCACTGGTAATAATAAGTACACAGAAAGCCACAGAATATTATAACGCTATAATTGTGTTTGTAAACTACTCTTATCCCGAGTAGAAAGACTGAACAATAAATGAATCAAAAATAATAACTACAACTTTACATGACATAATCAGCACAATCAGGTATAAATGGAAACAGCAAAAATTTAAATGGCATAAGGACAAATTTGAGCATAGAATTTTATTAGTTTTGGTTTGTTTATTTATGCAAATAGTGTTATGTTTTTATCAGGTTAAAATAATGGGTTATAAGATAGTATTCCAAAACCTCATGGTGACTTCAAGCCAAAAAATATACAATGAATACACAAACAATAAAAAGCAAGGAACTAAATTATAACATCAGATAAAATCATCTTCATTAGAGGAAGAAAGGAAGGAAAGAAAAAAGAGAACACCACAAAGCAGCAAAAAAAAAAAAGGCAGGAGTAAATCCTTACTTATCAATAATAACATTTAATATACATGGACTAAACTCTCCATCAAAAACATAGATGAGCTGAATGGATGAAAAAAAAAAAAAAACAAGACCCATTGATCTGTTGCCTACAACAAACACACTTCACCTATAATGACACACATGGATTGAAAATAGAGGGATGGAAAAAGATATTTCATCCCAATGGAAACCAAAAAACAGCAAGAGTCACTATACTTATTTCAGATAAAATAGATTTTAAGACAGAAACTATAAGAAGGGCACTATATAATGATAAAGGGATAAATTCAGCCAAAGAATATAACAATTTTAAATATATATGCACCCAACACTGGAGCACCCACATATATAAAGCAAATATTATCAGAGCTAAAGAGAGAATTAGGCTCCAATACGATGACAACTGGAGTTTTTAACACCCCACCTTTTGCATTGGACAGATCTTTCAGGGAGAAAATCAACAAAAAAATCAGACTTAACCTGTAGTTTTGATTTAACAGATATTTACAGAATATTTTATCCAACAACTGCAGAATACACATTATTTTCCTCACTACATGCATTATTCTCAAGGATAGACCATACGTTAGGTCACAAAACAAGTCTTAAAACATTCAAAAATAATTGAAATAATATCAAACATCTTCTCTGACCACAATGAAAGAAAACTAGATATTAATAATAAAAGGAATTTGAGGAACCACACAAATACATGGAAATCAAACAATATGCTCCTGACTGACCAGTGGGTCAATGAAAAAATGAAGAAAAATATTTAAAATTTATTGAAACAAATGACAATGAAAACATAACATTCCAAAATCTATGGGATACAGCAAAAGCATTACTGAGGGAATTTTATAGCTAAACTACCTACATTAAAAAAGAGGAAAAATTTCAAGTGAGCAATCTAACAGTGCATCTTAGAGAACTAGAAAAGCATGAGTAAACCAAACTCAAATTAGTGGAAAAGAAATAAGAAAGATCAGAGCAGAAATAAATAAAATTAAAATAAAAAATACAAAAAATAAGTTAAGAAGTTGGTTTTTTGAAAGGTTAAAGAAAATTTACAAATCTTTAGCCAGACTAATGAAGAAAAAAAGATAGATGATCCTAATAAATAAAATTACAAATTAATAAGAAGACATTACAACTGATACTGCAGAAGTGCAAAGGATCATTTGTGGCTACTATGAGCAACTATATGCCAATAAATTGGAACATCTAGAAGAAATGAATAAACTTTTAGATAAGCACAACTTATCAAGATTGAACCAGAAAGAAATCCAAAACCTGAACAGAGAAATAACAAGTAACAAGATCAAAACTGTAATAAAAAATCTGACAGTAAAGAAAATCCTGGGACCTGATGACCTAATTCAAATATTTAAAGAAGAACTTGCACCAATACTAATCGAAATATTCTGAAAATTAGAGGTGGAGGGATTACTTTCAAACTCATTCTACAAGACCAGTATTACTGTGGTACCAAAACAAAGATACATCAAAAAAAGAAAACTGCAGGCCAATATTGCTGATGAATATTGATGCAAAAATTGTCAACAAAATACTAGCAAACTAAATTCAATAATACATTAGAAAGATCATTTATCATGACCAAGTAGGATTTATCCCTGCAATGTAAGGATGGTTCAACATATGCAAATCAATCAATGTGATACATTATATTAACAGAATGAAGGACAAAAACATTTGATTATTTCAACTGATGATTTAAAAACATTTGATAAAATTCAACATACCTTCATAATACAAATCCTAAAAAAAAATGCTGGGGATAGAAGGAATGTACCTTAGCACAGTAAAAGCAATATATGAGAGACCCATAGCTGGTATCCTACTACATGGAGAAAGACTGAAAGCCTCTCCTCTAAAAGCTGGAGCACAACAAGCATGCCCACTGTCACCACTGTTACTCAATATAGTACTGGAACTTCTAGCTAGAGCAATCGGACAAGAGAAAGATATAAAAGGCATCCAAATTGAAAAAGAAGTCTGGAAGCGGTGACTCACACCTGTAATCCCAGCACTTTGGGAGGCCAAGGTGGGTGGATCACCTGAGGCCAGGAGTTTGATACCAGCCTGGTCAACATTATGAAACCCCATCTCTACTAAAAATACAAAAATTATCCAGGCATGGTGGCACACACCTATAATCCCAGCTACTTGGAAGGCTGAGGCAGGAGAATCACTTGAATCCAGGAGGCGGAGGTTGCATTGAGCCGAGATCACACCACTGTACTCCAGGCTGGATGACAGAGCAAGATTCCATCTCAAAAAAAAAAAAAAATTGAAAAAGAAGAAGTCTAATTATCTTTATTTGCAGATAATATGATCTTCTATTCAGAAAAACATAAATATTCCACAAAAAAAAACTATTAGAACTGGTAAATAAATTTTTAGTAAAGTTGTGGAATACAGAATCAACATACAAAAATCTGTAGCATTTCTATATGACAACAGTGAAGAATCTGAAAAATAAATAAATAATCCCATTTACAATAGCCACACATAAAGTTAAATTCCCAGGAATTAATCAAAATAGTGAAAGATCTCTATAATAAAAACTATAAAACAGTAATTTAAAACATTGAAGAGGACACCAAAAAAATGAAAAAATATTCCACATTCATGGATTGGGAGAATAAATATTATTAAAATTTTTATACTACCAAGGCAATCTACAGATTCAATGCATTAGTATATCAATAATATTCTTCACAGGAATATAAAAAATACTAAAATTTATATAGAACCATAAAACATCTAGAATAGCTAAAGCTGTCCTAAGGAAAAACAGTAAAACTCTAGGAATCACATTATCCAACTTCCAATTATACTACAGAACAATAGTAATCAAAACAGCGTAGTACTGGCATAAAAACAGACACATAGACAAATGAGACAGAATAAACACATAAACAACTCCTCATACCTACAGGGAACTCATTTAAAACAAAGGTGTCAGGAACATACACTGGGGAAAAGAGAGTTCCTTCAATAAATGGTGCTGGGAAAACTGGATATCCACATGAAAAACAATGAAACTAGATAACTATCTCTCCCGTATGCAGAAGTAAAATCAAAATCAATAAAAGGCTTAAATCTAAGACTTCAAACTATGAAACTACTACAAGAAAACATTAGGGAAAATCTCTAGGACATTGGTCTGGGCAAAAGTTTCTTGGGTAATATCCCAAAAGCACAGGCAACCGACACAAAAATGGAGAAACGGGATCATATCAAGTTAAAAAGCTTCTGAACAGCAAAAGATACAATCAACAAAGTGAGGAGACAACTCTAAGAATGGGAAAAGGCTGGGCGCAGTGGCTCACGCCTGTAATCCTAGCACTTTAAGAGGCCGAGGCTGGGTGGATCACAAGGTCAGGAGTTTGAGACTAGCCTGGCCAACATGGTGAAACCCCATCTCTACAAAAATACAAAAATTAGCTGGCCATGGTGGTGGGCGCCTGTAATCCCAGCTACTCAGGAGGCTGAGGCAGAAGAATTGCTTGAACCCCAGAGGCAGAGATTGCTGCTATCCAAGATCGCTCCATTGCACTCCAGCCTGGGTGACAGTGTGAGACTCCATCTCAAAAAAAAAAGGGAGAAAATATTTATTTGTAACTACCCATCTGACAAAGGATTAATAACCAGAACATATAAGGAACTCAAATAACTCTACAGAAAAAAATCTAATAATCTGACAAAAAATTGGCAAAAAATTTGAATAGGCATTTCTCAAAATAAGACATGCAAATAATAAACAGGAATATGAAAAGGTGCTCAACATTATTGAAGATCAGAGAAATGCAAATTAAAACTACAATAAGATATCATCTCACCCCAGTTAAAATGGCTTCTATCCAAAGGAGAGTCAATAACAAATGTTAGGGAGGATGTGGAGAATAGGGAACCCTTCTGCAGTTGGTGGAAATGAAAATCAGTACAATCACTATAGAAAACAGTTTGGAGATTCATCAAAAAACTAAAAATTGAACTACCATGTGGTCCAGCAATCCCACTGCGAGGTATATATCTAAAAGAAAGCAAATCAATATATTGAAGGGATATCTGCACTCCCATGTTTGATGCATCACTGTCCATGATAGCTAATACTTGGAAGCAATTTAATAATCAAGAGATGAATGGATAAAGAAAATGAGGTACATATTCACAATGGAGTACTATTTATCTATGAGAAAGAATGAGGTCGTGTCATTTGCAATAACATGGACAGAACTGGAAATCATTCTGTAAAGTGATATAAGCCAGGAACAGAAAGACAAACATTGCATGTTCTCATTTATTTGTGGGATCTAAAAATGAAACCAACTGAATTCATGGACACGGAGAGTAGAAGAATGGTTACTTGAGGCTGGGAAGGGTATTGGGTGGCTGGAAGGGAAGTGGGGATGGTTAATGGATAAAAAAAGATAGAAAGAATGAATAAGATATACTATATTATAGTACAATGGGGTGACTATAGTCAATAATAACTTAATTGTACAGTTTTAAATAACTTAAAGGGTGTAATTAGATTGTTTATAACAGAAAGGACAAATGCTTAATAATATGGATGCTGCATTCTTCATGATGTGTTTATTTCACATTGCATGTCTGCATCAAAACATCTCATGTACCACAAAAATATATACTTCTACTATGTAGCCACAAAAACTAAAAATAAAAAGAGTATTTGCAAGAGCTCAGAAGTTAAAAGTTAGCATATAAGTTTTTCTTTGGCTAGAGTCAAGATTATGTGAAAAGGAAATAGGAAAGTTAAAAAATGCATAGTGGAATGACTATAAAAATTGTTACTATTTCGTTAACATGATGCTATCATGAGGGATGGTAAATCTTAGTCATTGAAATTCTAAGTGGCAATGTAAAGGGAAGAAAATTAGTCACAAAACACAAATGAGTGGAGAGGTCACCTCCAGATCTTGTTGCTCAAGCAGGATGAGAGCAAAACTAATTACCATTTGCGAGAGCTGTAGGGAAAACAGTATCCTTAGGAGAGAGATGAGTTTCTGAGTAAGAAGGGATAACAATATTCAAAGAGTTTGAATACACAAAGAATGATGGTGGTGATGTATTTATTATAAATTCCAGAGAGTATATGGAAGAATTTTAGTGATTGGAATTGAATGAGATGTGATGACCAAAAAAAAAAAAAAAGAGGATGTAAAGGTCTGCATGCATAACCAACTTCCTCTTCTACTGTTATACTCAGTGTTAGAGGGAAAGACATTATTAGTCCTAGTTGTCTCAAGGCAATAGGGTAGTGAACGTGTGAATCACAAGGGCATGGGGTGTAAGCTTCCTTCTCATGAGCACACAAAACACAGGTGCTTGCTTTCTAGTTTTAATAACATAGACCTTTACCTGGTAAAGAAAACTGTGGCTCTCCTTCTGCCTTTGCATGACCGTAAGTATGTTATGTAACTTATGGAAACCTTAATTCTCTCAACCTTTAAATGACTAGACTAGAAGACTGCTAAGTTATCTTCTGAAAATAATCTTCATAAAATATTTTTGAAAATTCTATGTTGTAATTGTATGCAGTTTTCCTAAACACCAGCTATCTTTAAAATATGATTGTAATAATAATATTATGTATATATTAGACAGTTAATATCAGCCAGACAATATGCTTAGTATTTTATATTGATTACCATCACAAATTTCTATGAAGTAACTATTGTGATAATCTTTATTCTAGAGATAAAAATAAAGATCAAAAGAAATAAAAATGTGCTCAAGTTTGCTCTGCTAATACATTTTGAGACAGAATTCAAATCAAGAGAGTGCGACACCATAGCATGATTTCTTAACATTGTGATTTACTACGTCTATGATAGAAAAGTAGCATATCCAAAAATAAACAAATAAATAAAATGGAAGAAAATACAGATTTTACTTTATTCCAGTTGAAATCTGCAAATTTAAGTCCAATGTTAGTCATATTAAATTCACTCTATTATCCAATATACCAAATAAATACCAAATACCTACTAAACACCTAGGTTAAATTATTCTAAAATTAACCATAGCGTTAGCCTTTTAAAAAATATTAGCACATTATGCAAACTGCCATAGGAACATGGTGATATATAGTTAAATGCATTCAGAACAATTATTTGAGACAACTGAAACTATGATACATATTATGAATTTTATCTTATCCAAATTCATCATTTTATGGCCTAATTAAGGACTATTATACTAATTCCCTTTTTTTTACATTTTCAAAAGAAATAGTAATGACTCCAGAAGCCTGCTAAGAATGACATCCAGAAATGTGATCATCCCCATAACAATTTATAATATCTTACTTAGCTTTCTTTTCTTTATTAATATTATTGCATCTTTTTAGTCTTTAAGTACTTTTAAGGGTTATTGTCCCTCACCTTAAAGAATAGTGAATCTCAATAAGACTGACTACAGAGCAAATTTCTTTCAAAAAATGTGCTTTTTAAAAATAAGTATCTTGAAATGAGGAGGTAACTTCCAACAGAAAATGGTATTTATTTTCAACAAAATTTTAAAAATAAATAGTTCTTAGACTTTTAGGTGTTATAAAAGACTAAACTTTTAAAAAGAATTCTACCAACATAGAGAATTGCACTAATTTTTTTATTTTATTTTATTTTTTTTTCCTAAGAAAGGACATACAGGGCCGGGCGCGGTGGCTCACGCCTGTAATCCCAGCACTTTGGGAGGCCGAGGCGGGCAGATCACGAGGTCAGGAGATCAAGACCATCCTGGCCAACATGGTGAAATCCCATCTCTGCTAAAAATACAAAAAATTAGCCGGGTGTGGTGGCAGGCCCTGTAATCCCAGCTACTTGGGAGGCTGAGGCAGGAGAATCGCTTGAACCTGGGAGGCAGAGGTTGCAGTGAGCCGAGATCGTGCCATTGCACTACAGCCTGGGCAAAAAGAGCAAAACTCCATCTCAAAAAGGAAGAAAGGAGAGGAGAGGAGAGGGGAGGGGAGGGGAGGAAGAAAGGGAAAGAAAAGGAAAGAAGGAGGGAAGGAAAGAAGGAAAGAAGGAATGAAAGGGGGGAAGGAGGGAAGGAGGGAAGGAAGGCAGGACAGATAATCTTACCCTGTCTAATGTACAAGCAGTAAACACAACTAATGAAAGGAGATTTTAACATTGTTGTACTAAAATAGACAATCCCGAAGTGTGATAATTTCCTACTCAGGAAGAGTTAACCTGAGTTATACATTTTTTAATACATTTATTTTTTTTCCCAGTCCTTGATCTTTTTCATAGGTCAACACTGCTTTATCATTAATGTTTGAGAAATATTGCTTCGTAATATGTATACCTGCTAAATTAAATAATTTTTCAATAAATTATTGTTTCTGCCATTATACCCATTATAATTTCCCATTCCCTTTTTGTTCTTCTGTAAAAATACAAATTTGTCCAATATACAAAATATTTTTTATAAATCCTAGAATTCTTTCAGCGC
Source organism: Pongo abelii (assembly GCF_028885655.2). NCBI lineage: Eukaryota > Metazoa > Chordata > Mammalia > Primates > Hominidae > Pongo > Pongo abelii. Next base: position 28,673,976 of record NC_071988.2, read on the forward strand.
TTTCAACGTTTATCTAGCTAGTTACACTAATAGAACTAAGACATATTCTCCTGCTCAGCAAACACTTTTTCCAACCCAATCCATAAACTCTGATTTAAATATATATTAAAATAAATGAATCTGACTTATTATAAAATGGTATAATAGCTTATTAAATTAAACAGTTTGTAAAAGCAAATAAAATAAACATTTAACCTTAACTATTTAGACGCTAGTATTTTCCTCCCATAAAGCAGTGGATTTCAAATATGTGCTCTAGAAGAACCACATGAAATAGAAATGTGTCTCTATATGATTTTCATATGACTACTTTCTCAGTTGAGACTTTCTGTTATAAAGTGTGATGGTAATTATTGTGAATACCTCTCTCAGTTGGATTGCATAATTTAAATTTTAATTTCCTGTGGATCATAACGTTATACAGTATTGACTTTGTGGTGTTAATTCACTCTTTTCATGGAATTTTGGCGGTATGTGATATGTTTTGGCTCTGTGTCCCCACCCAAGTCTCATCTTGAATTGTAACCCCCGGAATCCTCACATGTTATGGGAAGGACCCGGCGGTAGGTAAGTGAACCATGGGGACTGTTTGTCCCATGCTGTTCTTGTGATAGTGAGTGAGTTCTCATGAGATCTGATGGTTTTATAAGCGTCTGGTATTTCCCCTGCTGGCATTCGTTTTTCCTTCTGCCACCCTGTGAAGAGGTGACTTCTGCCATGATTGTAAGTTTCCTGAGACCTCCCCAGGCATGCAGAACTGTGAGTCAATTAAACTTCTTCTTTATAAATTACCCAGTCTCAGGTATTTTCCTATAGCAATGTGAGAACAGACTAACACAGTGTGATTTTAAAGAAATATGTAAAAATGACCATCTTGTTTTATTTATTTAATATAGATTTACCCACAGAAAATAATTTTATAGATGCATAATATTTTGCAGTATACTGCTGCAGTACATAAAATGTAGTCCTTCCTTTATGAAAGCACATGGTATCTCTTTCCATAAACACTTGAGAAAATGCCATTGCTATTTACTTGCTGAAATTTATAAACAAGGGTGATTGATTGCTAGTACCCCAAGAAAAAAAAATATGTGCTATAATGCTTTCCAGTAAAAAACAAAACCAGAGACAAATTTGTGAGCAGCTGAAATGGAAAGGCATAATTTCATGAGAAATAATAAGGCCTCACAAATCAATACCAGGATTCAAACACTTAGACAAATATTGGACAATATAAACTGTGGCTGGAAGCATTGCATAATTATTAAATTTGGGTTACAAAGTTGAAATGGACCTGGAAATATACAACACCCTTTAAATTAAACCAAGTGTGGCATTGAGAATAAAATCTCATGGATTTCTTTTCCTGGTCTTGAGTACGTACATTTTCTTAATTCTGCTTAGATAGTATGGGAAGCATTCTAAACCAGTGGTCAACCAAGGGTAATGATTCCTTTCAGAGGAGATTTGGCGATGTCTGAAGAGATGTTTGGTTGTCATAACTTGGGATGGGGGTGCTACTGAAATCTAGTGGGCAGAGGTTGTAGAGGCAGTTAAACAATGTGTAGAGGATAGCACCCCACAACAAACGATTATCGTTGCTAAATATGTAGTCATCCCAGGAACAACTCATTTTGGTCTTCAAATGAAAAGACAATTACTCCACCCTGCTTTTTTCTACTTTTTCCCTTAACAATTTCTTTTTAAAGTGTTATCACACGATACCTAATTTTCCACTAAATATATGCATATGTTTATATAAGTATAAATATATATGCGTTTTTAAGAAGCTTAATCGCCATTTTAAAGTAAATGTTTTATAATTTTTTGTGGAACTACAACTTCACGTCTATTTGATTGTAAGAAAACTGTGATTTTACTGAAGTGGGCTGAGTAGTATTCAGAATCATTTTATTTAATTGAATCATACAACATGTGGTCTTTTCTGTCTAGATTGGTTCCCTTAGCATGCTATTGAGGTGCATTCATGTTTCCGTGTGTGTCAATAGTACCTTCCATTTTATTGTAAATATTAGCCTTTTGTAAGAATATAATGCAATTTTTCTATCCACTCTCCTATTTACATAAATTTAGATTATTTTCAATTGTTAGCTGAAGAATAAAGCTGCTGTGAACATTCATTTATATGTCTTTACACAGGGAAATCTTATTTCTCTTTAGGAAGTAATTAAGAGTAAAACTGTTATGTCAATAGTAAGTGCATGTTTAACTGAATAAGAAGCTGCCAAATCATTTTCCAAATTGACTGTAGTATTTCATATCCACCATCAATGCATGAGTGTTCTGGTTGCTTTGTATCCTTCCCAACTTTGCTATTTCTCATATTAAGGCATGTGTAGTTATATCTAATTGTATTAATTTGCTCTTCCCTATGATTAATATTTTTAGAATTTTTCCAACTGCTTATATGTCATTTTTATTTTCTTCTATAAAATGCCCAACCAACTTTTGGTCCGTTTTTAGTTTTTTATTCATCTTAGTATTGAACATCAAGTTTATTTTATAAAGGTTTTACACTTTCTCAGCTATAGATGAAGGAAATCTATCTTTCTAGCCTATAATTTGTTTTTCTTTTCCTTAAAGCTGTCTTATTTAGAGAAGAAAATGTTAATATTGATGGCATTCAATTTATCCTTTTTTCTACTATAGTTGTTTTATATATCCTATCTATGAAATTTTTGCCCATTCTAAGATCATGAATATATTGTATGTTTTCTGCTAGAAGTTTTATCACTTCAACTTTAAAATACAGATCTGTGACCTGTTCAAAATTAATTTCTACATATTATTTCAAACAGGGATCAATATTTTTTAATATGAATTTCAAGTTGTTAGAAGAAAAAAAAGGTATTTAACACTTTTCAGGTATTGGTAGGACATATATACAGCTAGAGTGTTCCCAGTTCAAAAATTTGAAATTCAGAATGCTCCAATACCTGAAACTTTTTGAGCTCTGATGTGATGCTCAAAGGAAATGTTTATTGGAGCATTTCAGATTTTTAATTTTCAGACTAGGGATGCTCTACCGGGTAAATACCATGCAAATTTAACCAAATCTGTAAAAAAATGAAATCTGAAGGACTTTTGGTTCCAAGCGCTTTGGATAAGTAATAGTCAACCTGTATTAAGTTATTTTCTTGAATTATTTACTCTGTTTCATTAAGCTAAAAATCTGTTTTTACAAGAATAACACAGAGCCATTATAGTATAGTCAAACTGAAATTTGAATTTAGGAACTAAGTTATACGCTTTTCTTTTCATTTTAAAAATATGTTTAGCTATTCTGGGTCTCCTGCATTCTCCTATAAATTTTAGATTTTTTTTGATATTACACAGGATAGAAATCTGCTCAAAATTTGATTGGGAATTTTTTAAATTTACTGATCTATTTTTGTAATGTTGCTATCTTAACACTTTTGAGTTTTTCAATCAACAACAGAGGTGCACTTCGTATTTTGGCCTTCTATACTATGTCGATAAAATTTTTCTCCTCTTGGCCAGGTGCGGTGGCTCATGCCTGTAATCCCAGCACTTTGGGAGGCTGAGGCGAGAGGATCACAAGGTCAGGAGTTTGAGACCAGCCCGGCCAACATGGTGAAATCACCCCATCTCTACTAAAGATACAAAAAATCATCCGGGCTTGGTGGCATATGCCTGTAATCGCAGCTACTCGGGAGGCTGAGGCAGGAGAATCTCTTGAACCCAGGAGGCGGAGGTTGCAGTGAGCCGAGATTGGGCCATTGCACTCCAGCCTGGGCAACAGGGAGAATATCCATCTCAAAAAAAAGAAAAATTATCCTCTTTCGTTTTTTTGTTTCTGTTTTGTTTGAAGTAGAGGTCTTCTAAGAGTTTGTCAATTTTACCACAAAATATTTTGTATATATCAATGTTATTGTAAAAGCACTAATTTTTAGTTTATTTTGAAACTTTATGTTGCCAGTATATAAAAATACAGTTCTCTGTTTATGTTGACCATGTATAAGACAACTGTTCTAAATTTAAAATTGCTTTTAGTTGATTTTTTAAAGATTCCTTAATGTTTCTACATAATAATTACATTGTCTTTGAATAAACACAATTTTACACTATGCTTGCGAAAGTATATGCTTTTTATTTCATTTTTCTCCATAATATTTTGCTAAAATCTTTAGTACAAGAATGAGAGTAATCATAGAGAGCAACTTCATAACCAACTTTAGCTTCCTTGGTTTAACCTTACTTAGTGATGATACTGTAACCTTGTGGTATACTGTTGCATTCGATTTGCTAATATGTTGTTAAGAATTTTGCTTCTATGATTGTGATGGATATATGTATATAATTTTCTTTTTTTGAAGGAAGTACTTTTTGTGTGGTTTAATATTAATTGAAATTTGATCCATGCAATGAGTTGAGGAGTGTTGCTCTACTTTTCTGTATGCTGAAATTTTATGGAAGACTGTACATATTACTTTTTTATTGTTTAATATTGGGTTGGTCGGTTCAAAAGCAATTGCAGTTTCAGGCCGAGAATTTTAAGTCATTATAACCAGGCTCAAACACATCTTTCTTAATCAAAATAGAAACCATTACAATCAATACATTTGTGCCAATGAGAAATAAATTTTTTCCTGCAGCATAAATACAATGCTTCGGGATACAGTGAACTCTTGGAAAGTATTTTCTGCATTCTGCTAGTTGTGGAAGCATTTTCCCTGCAAAAAGTTGTCAAGATGCTTGAAAAAGTGGTTTACAATTGGCAAGTGGTCAGGTGAATATGGAGGATGAGAAAAAATTTTGTAGTCCAATTTGTTCAACCTTTGAAGTGTTGGTTGTGTGACGCGCAGTTGGGCGTTGTTGAGGAGAATTAGGCTCTTTCTGTTGACGAATTCTGGCTGCAGACATTGCAGTTTTTGTTGCATCTCATCGATTTACTGAGCATACTTCACAGAGGTAATGGTTTCACTGGGATTCAGAAAGCCATAGTGGATCAGAGCAGCAGCAGACCACCAAACAGTGACCATGACCTTTTTTGGTACAAGTTTAGCTTTGGGAAGTGCTTTGGAGCTTCTTCTCATTCCAACCACTGAGCTGGTCGTCCCCGCTTGTTGTATAAAGTCCACTTTTTGTTACACGTCACAATCCAATTGAAAAATGGTTTGTTGTTGTTGCGCAGAATAAGAAAAGATGACACTTAAGAAGGACAATTTTTAAAATTCTCATTCAGCTCATGAGGCACCCACTTAGTGAGCTTTTTCACTTTTCCAATTTGTTTCAAATGCTGAATGACCATAGAATGGTCGACGTTGACTTCTTTGGCAACTTATTGTGTAGTTATGAGAGCATTAGCTTCAATGATTGCTCTTGATTGGTGGTTGTCAACTTCCCATGGCTGGCCACTATGCTCCTAATCTTCAAGGCTCTCGTGTCCTTTGCAAAACTTCTTGAACCGCCACTGCACTGCATCTTCATGAGCAGTTCCTGGGCAAATGCGTTGCTGATATTGTGTGTTGTCTCTGCTGCTATATGACCCATTTTGAACTCGAATAAGAAATGAGTTTGTATTTGCTTTGTTTCTAACATTATTTCCATATTCTAAAATAAATATAAAATAATAGCAAGAAATAAGTCATTGGCCAAAAACAGCGAGAATTGCCCATTAAAATGATGTATAACATACCCACATTTATTTAAGAATGTATTCCAATATCAAATGGCAAATTCCAATGCAAAAACTGCACTTACTTTTGCCCTCATCGAATAGATTTTAACTGACAAAGAAAAACCTGTCTTGAATTCTCTTTGTAGGAAGGCTTTCATTGCAGATATGATTTAATGAGTAGATACAGGATTGTTGTTAAGTCTTTTTATTCTTGTTTCAATTTTGGTCATTGTACCTTTCAAAGAATTGCTGCATTTTATCTTAGTTTAAGCTTATTGGCATTACTTTATAATAATAACATTTCCTGATTATCATTTTGAATGTATTTAACCTCCGAACTGATGTCCATCACTCAATTCAAATACTACTAAACTGTGTTTTCACACTTTTTATAATTAATTTTTATTTATTTTATTTGAGATGGAATGTCGCTTTGTCACCCAGGCTGGAGTGAAGTGGTATGATCTTGACTCACTGCATCCTCCACTTCCTGAGTTCAAGTAGTTCTCCTGCCTTAGCCTCCCAAGTACCTGGGATTACATGTGCCTGTAGAAAATTATCAATATGATAGTTACAAAATTATCAATAGGATTATTTTCAAAGAATAAAGTTTTAGTTTCATTGATTTTTCATTGCTTTACTAGAATTTATTATTATTAATATTGTTTTTGCTTTGTCATTTTTTAATATTCATCCTCTCCATTATTTTTATGGATCTGAAATTTTTTCAGATATAATATTTTTTCAGCCTGAAAACCTTTTAATATTTCTTATCATTTGAGTCTACTGACCACAAATTGTTTGATCTTTGTTTGCTTTCATTTTTTAGTTTTTAATTGAACGTTCACTGAATATAGAATGTTACATTCATATTTATTTATTTCAACATTTGTATAATTAGTTCCATTATCTCTTTTGTTGCTGTTGTTTATTTGAGACAGAGTCTTGCTGTGTTGCCCAGGATGGAGTGCAGTGGCATGATCTGGGCTCACTGCAACTTCCACTCACTGTGTTCAAGTAATTTTTGTGCCTGGGCGCCTGAAGTAGCTGGGACTACAGGTGTGCACCACCATGCCCGGCTAATTTTTGTATTTTTAGTAGAGACAAGCTTTTGTTATGTTGGCCAGCCTGGTCTCGAACTCTTGACCTCAAGCACTGAGCCTGCCTCGGCCTCCCAAAGTACTGGAATTACAGATGTGTGCCACCATGCCTGGCTGTATTTTCTTCTGATTGACATTGTTTCTTCCCTCTAATGCAGTATGTCTTTATGTTACTATTGTTAATGTCTATTTTTAAGTTTCTTATCACTGGTTTTAAATATCTTGAGCCTTGATATGGTTTTCTTTATATTTATCATACATAAAGTTTTTGAGCTTCTTGAAATTTTCAGTTTAGATTTTGTATTAAAATTGAATGAATTTTAGTTGTGATTTCTTCAATGATTTTCTTGCTTTGTCTCCCCACCCCCATCCCATAAGCTCAAATTATTTGTATTGTAGATTGCCTTTTTTTCTCACAGGCTACTGAAATTCTGGTAATATTATTTAATTTTTTTCTATTCTTCATTTTATATGTTTTCTTTTGCATTCTCTTCAAAAACCTATTGTTAGTTTTGTAGCATCTAATCTTCTGTTCGATACAAATGGTGGATTTGTCATTTCAGGTATTTTATTTTTTAGTTCTAAAAATTCTAATTATTTTCTTTCTATACTTTGTTATGTTCATGTTATTCTTATTATTCTATTTTCCTGTGATTCTATTCTTATGACTTCTATTTCTATAAATACATATAAATATTGCCAGCAGCTTCTTTATAGCATTTGTATGATAATTTGATCACCTTTGCTGCTTTAGATTCTATGTTTATCAACTCAATTGTTTTTCTTATTACAGGTTTAATTTTCCTACTTCTTGGCATATCTAATAATTTTCCAGTGGGTAACAAATATTGTGAACACTATGTTGTTGAGGACATAGATTTTCTTGTCTTGCTTTAAAAGTGATGAGTTTTATTCTCTCAGATAATGTTCTTGGGGATAATCTTCATTTTAAATATTATTAGTTCAGGACTAGAGTAAACATTTTATTCTAGCATTGTTTTTTGGCCTCATTGTTTAAAAATGGCCTGCCTGGTGTTTTTGTTGAATGTGTTAAATGTTCAGTGAGGTATTTCTACCTTGTATAGTCAGAATCTGAACAGCTCTCAATCATGCGTGAGTTCTGGAAGATCTTTGCCTTACAGCTTCTCATTAGTTAACCAACTTCTAGTTGTTGTTCTCTGGTCAGCTTGTTAGATTCTCATCATATGCATGTCTGGATTTATATTCAGCCAAAGATTAAAAATAATGCCTCTTTTTGGAGCTATTTCTTTGGAACTTCACGTAAAGCTCTTTCCACTTTTATGCCCTGTAAATTCCAGTTGTGTTTCCCACCCCTTTCTCAGCTACAATCTCTTCTCCTTACCTAAACAAGGCTTCAGGATGCTTTTGGTTTCTTTTTGACTTTATTATCATCTTGAAAGTTCCTTCACACAGAAAGCCAGATTGTTCACAGGGCTCACCTTGCTTTTTTTTTTTTTTTTTTCTCCTAGTGTCATAGTCCTGTTTTGTTTCTTTTCAAAATTTTTAGAGTTTCATATATTTTGTACAATTTTTTAGATTGCTTTTGTTTGTTTTTGTGACAGTCTGGTTTCAGTTGCTGTATCACGTCAGGACTTCAGGACATATAATTTAATGTATAAAGAAGAATTTAAGGTTATATTATCCAGGAGGTAGGCTAAGTAATTTACAGCTAGTATCTCATTTAACCCTGAAAAACACGCTAGGATATTCTATTTTTCTCATTTTTTTCCATAAAACAAGAAAGAAAAAGGAGAGAGAAAAAAAGTGACAAAAACACATGAATATTTTAAGTGAATGCTGGAGAATTTCAGAAAGGTTTTATTCAGGATTAGATCAGTGGAGGAAAAAAAGATGAAGAGAATAAACAAACTTGCATAAGATTATGATTTCATAGAATTTTTAATAATAACTTCATTTTCTCTGGCAAAGGGTTCAGAAATAATGTGATGTAAGGTAAATCCCAGGAAGTATATGACACTTAAACTATAGAAATAATTGAATATCAGCTTAAGGAAGCTGCTTTTTATTGTTTTTAAGAAATAAAATTCCATCAATGGGTCTTTCTGGTAGTCCTTTGAATGACTTTGTCCAACAATTTATGTTGGAAATAGCTTTCATATGCATCTCTTCAGTGCTGGGACAGTGAGTTTATCTCTGTGTCCCCATCCAAGCCTCATGTTGAATTGTATCCCCAGTGTTGGAAGAGGGACCTGGCAGGAGTTTATTTAATCATGCGGTGAACTTTCTGTATGATGTTCTCAGGAGATCTGGTTGTTCGAAAGTTCATAGTGCTTCCCCCTTTTTTTCTCTCTCTTTCCTGCTGGCCATGTGAACACATGCTTGCTTCCCCTTTGCCTTCTGCTGTGATTGTAAGTTTCCTGAGGCCTTCCCAGGCATGCCTCTTGTATAGCCCACAGAGCTTTGAGTCAATTCAATCTCTTTTCTTCATAAATTACAAAGTCTCGGGTAGTAGTATATAGCAGCATGAGAACAAACTAACACAGGCAGGAAAATGTATATCTCCAGCTCTGGCTTTTGTTATTCCTGGAATATGCTCTTTTTAGGGAGTTCACAAATAATTCTGACAATAGTAGTTTGAGGGAAAGGTAACCAGTTCCAGATTAGAAGTTTTGTATGTTGAGTACAAAGCTTCTGGCATTGCTTTTTAGAATCAGAACAGAATCGGCAATATGGCAAACAGGTTATATTTTGGAAATAAAGTATGTTCTGATTGACTGGTAAAACATGTTGATTGTAGTTCAAATCATTAGAAATAATATAATTAAAATGGGCAAACTCTTTGTTTTGCCTTGTCATACATTGACTCTTCATATTATCAAATAGAAAAAATATATTTTAGCTATCTATGACGAGTAGAAATCAAATTCATCATGGCATCTTACCTTGTCAAGGGACATACATATATCACTCCCAGTCATACGGCAAATGTAGGTGCCAATTGAGCACAACAGTCACAAGGTAACCTTTTTTAATTGTGAAACTAAATGTTATCCAGAACACTGGATAAAAAATCAATTCTGCTACCCCTTAGGGTGTTTAACATGGAATGAATTTCATTACCAATTCAGATAAGCATAAAAGATGGAGAATTTATTGGTTCTCTAGGGGTGTTTGTATCCCAAAAAGATTCTATAAAAGCTATGATGATGGCCCAGAAGTGACCAAAACATTTACAGAATTTTTTTTTTTTGCTCCAAATATATGTGTAGTTCAACCATTATGCAGGATTTTGGAGGAATAAATCACTTACCCTGTGAATGCACCCAAGGTGTGCGGGTGTTACCAAATTTAATTTTTCTCATTGAATCCCTCATTGGTTATTGTTTATGTGTTAAAATATTTTGCTTACAGCTCTCTGATAACATTTAACATTCTTTATATCTTTCATTGTTCACTGTAGCTCAATTCTTGGGAAAAATTAACTATTTTTATGGAAGAAAAATAAGAAAGTAAACTCTACCTACTGAAGAGCCACCAATTACTGAACTATTTGATGTGTTACTTTTGTTTTTCCTATATAATCAATATGATTTCAGTGGGAAATAATTTATTTGGCTGTATAGAGGAAGCACAGAGAATTGATTAGCTGTTTTGCAATGGCCTTCGTACTTTGAAAACTGTCAAGAACTGGCTGTTTTAGACATTGGCAGGAGAAACCACAAGGTGCCTTCATTTGTTTGTCTGTCTAGTTGCTGCTTGAACAGCTGTAGTGTCTTTTAGTGATTCTTGTTTTCCTATGACAGCATTGCAATACAATCTCTTTTTCTGGGCATGATTCAAATAATCATGCTTTAATTTCACAAAGGCTAATAATTTGGCTTCATAAATTAGACAACTAGTGGCACCTTAGCAATACATCTATAGAACAAGTAATCATAGCCCCCAAATTTCCCAGATGTCTGCAAGCTTGCACTGCCATTTGGTAAACGTCATCTTCATTGTCATTTAACTCTACCTTAATTTCATTATCTTTCTTGAAAATGAGGTGCTTTTGGAATTAGAAATTTGAAGGAGCAATGTGGGAAAACAAAATGTTAAGTATGAAAAATATAATTGTGGTGTTATGGGGGTTTCTTTTTTTTTACCTTTTTAGGTTCTGCCTTCAATGAAATTAATGCTTTTACCTAAGACTTATGTTTAGTATAATGGCTCTGAATGAGTCCCCCTGGTCAGATGACATCATTTCAAGATGAGACTTATTTTTAGCTCCACTAGAACTTGCTTGGTGACCTTGAATAAGCTACTTAACCTCTCATTGACTTATTTTTATTTCCTGCAAATTGGATAAAATAGGTTCAGCCTCCCTCATGATGATACTGAAGGATAGTTAACATAATATTTTAAGAATGCTTTAGGCCCCCCAAGGAACCATGCTGTAAGAGAGCTCTTGTATTGGAAATCAGACCCTAGACCACCCTTGCAACACTTAAATTGTATCATTTATGCACATCTAGATTGACCTCAGTCCATTTTAACTTTAAAAGTATCTGTTAAAGATTCTTGGCCAATTTGAAATTACCTTTCCGTAAAACATTCAGTGTATGATGAGATTTGCCAACCCTGGAGAAATTACAGATTTTTATTAAAAATATCAAGTCCACAGACTTTTAAAAAATATCTTAAGCATTGAATTAAAAATAGAAGAACCAAATTGATAAAATTATTTGAAGTTCAGAGAAAATATAGTAGATAATAAGGCTTTCTTTCCAAGGTGTACTATTGAAAATGTTCACCTTAAAATGTTTCAGTTAGTAGTTGGAAGTATTATTTTTAAATTCTTTGAATATAATTTCTCTTCCTCGTTTTACTCATAGTGCACTTTTAACTGTAGCAAAATTTTCTTAGATTTTCCCTACCTTTGGTATAACTTCTTTTCCTATTTCCACCATTGTCATATTTTTTTTACTAATCAAAAGTGCTAGGAATAATTTGTTATTACTATTTCTTTGCAGATCAAAATTATATCTACTTTTTTCTGTTTTATTAAAATAGATACATTAAGATATACTGTATCACCGTGTTCACTAAAAACAGTGACAGGATCAACCAAAGCTTTATTTTTCCACTTTCTTTGTTTTCATTCCTCACATTTGGAATCCAAAGTACAATATGCTTTGCTCAAATTAACTTTTGTTCACTTCCCAAAACGAAATATATCCCAGAAATAAGCATCCTTGAGCTTACTGCAGTGAATGCCCTGGGTGATCTGAAAACATTTTTTAAAGAAGAGTTTGTAAACCTTTTTTTGAATAATTATAAGTCCTGTCATATGGACTCTTACATATCCTGTTAAATTAAAATGACAATTTCTTAAGAGATTTCAGCCTAGGAGACATTTGATAGTGTCATGGAAAACACCGGAATGGAAGGCTTTACTGTATTTCTTATGAGCCCATAATCTGGAAACTTTCCTTTTTACCAAGATTTGTTATTGAAGTCCAGGCATCACTCATCTTTGCACATCATAGAGAAGTCTGTCACAAACCTTTGGAACCTGTAGAAGATATTCCACATGGCACACATTGGAGAAAAATGGTCCTTAATTTACAACATTGAACAGTTCTGTGATGTCATTCTGTATATTTTATTGGGGTATTTAATCTATTTACATTCAAGGTAATTATTGATAGGTAAGGACTTGCTACTGCCATTTCAGAACTTGTTTTCTGATATATTTTTTAAGTCCTATGTTTTTTGTATTTTTTTTCATTTTTATTTTTTCCTTCATGGTTTGATTTTTGTGGTGGAATGCTTCAAATTTGTGTGTGTGTGTTTGTGCGTGTGTGTGTGTGTGCAACTGCTATAGGTTTTTGCTTTGTGATAATCATCAAGTTTACATAAAACATCTCATCTTTATAACAAGTTAAAATGATACTTTAATCTGATAACAAGTTAATTTTAACGGAATATAAAAACATTATACTTTCATTCTCTTCCTACCTTTTATGATTTCGAAGTCAACATTTACAATTTTTTTTGTAATTTGTATCCGTTAACAATTTATAGTATTATAGTTGTTTTCAATATTTTAATTTTTAACCTTCATAGTTGGAATAAATATGCCTTATATACCACCCTTACAGTTTAATAATTATGAATATGACTATATATTACTTATACCATTGAGTTTTATTAAATTTCACATTTGTTGTTATTGTTCTTGTTAATTATCTGCCTTTTATTTCAGCTTAAAGAAGTCCTTTTTGCAATTCCTGTACAGCAGGCCTAATGGTGATTAAATCTCTTACCTTTTGTTTGGCAATGTTTTTATTTCTCCCTCACTTCTAAAGAACAGTTTTGCTGAGTTAAATGTTCTTGGTTACCAGGTTTATGGTTTTTGTTTGTTTGGTTGGTTTTTGTTTGTTTTATTTTGTTTTGTTTTCTCAGCGCTTTGAATATATCAAGTCATTCTCCCCCGGCCTGTAGGGTGTCTGCTGAAAAACACAATGAAAGATGTTTTGATGTGATTTATTTCCTACCTCTTGCTACTTTCAGTATTTTTTCTTTGTATTTGATTTTTGATAAATTGATGATGATATGTCTTAACAAGTTTCTCTTTGGGTTAAATTTAATTGGTAACCTCTAAGCTTCTTCCCTCAGATATGGGACATTTTCCATCATTATTTTTAAAAATATGCTTTCTAGATTTTTTTTCTCTATCCTCTCCTTTTTGCATTCTATTATGTGAATGTTAGTCCCATTGATAGTGTTCCATAATTCTCATAGGCCTTCATTTTGTTTTCTTTCTTTTCTTTTTGCTTCTCTGAATAATTTCAACTGTCCTATCTTTGAGTGTACTGCTTCTTTTTCTGATTGATCAAGTGTGATGTGGAAGCTATCTACTGATTTTTTTCATTCGGTTTTTGTACCCATTATTTCTAGAATTTCTATTTGTATTGTTTCTTTTTCTATGTCAAATGTTTCATATTGTTCATGAATTTTTTAAATTTTAATATTCTATCCATATTTTCTTATAGTCTCCTGAATTACTTTAAGTGAATTATTATGAGTGCTTGCCAGTTATGTCATAGATCTCCATTTTTTAGATGCATTATTAGAATCATATTGGTTTCTTTTGGTGATTTTATATTTTTCTGATTTTTCATAATCCTGTGTCCTTATGTTGATGCCTCTGCATATAAGAAGACATCCACCTCTTCTGGCATTTGAACATGTTCTTTGGTGGTGATAAGTCTGTACTATTTGCCTGAAATTCTAGAGAGGCAAGGTGGTTGCAACTATGGACAGGCAAACTTTTGTACTGGGTTATCTAGGTTATTTATATATAAGATTATGTAATCAGCAAATAGAGACACGTTTATTTTTCCATTTCTATTAGGATCATTTTTATTTCTTTCTCATCTAATTGCTCCAGCGAGGACTTCCAATACTTTGTTGAAAAGAAGTAGTGAGATTGGGCATTCTCGCCTTGTCTCTGATCTTAAAGGAAAAGCTATCTGGGTTATCTAGGTGGGATGGGTTGCTTCCAGTGCTCTGAGGTTGAACGGTACTTCTGACTGTGCTCTGTGGTTCAGTGTGACAGCTGGATGGATTCCGTTGTCAGGAGCAGCTTTTGGCTGAGTTCTGTGATCATCTCTAACTGGGAAGGGTTGCAGGTTGTCTTCCCTGTCTGAGTGATACTGTTGATTGACATCTGCAGTTGGGCAGGGCCGAATGCTTGGCTCTATGGCTGAGTAAGATATATGGGGTTGCTGCTCAAGAAAACAGGGTGAACAAAGCCAGAGGCTACGCTCCACAGATATGCATTGGTTTGGAGTTGCGTTCTGGCCTGGGGTAGACTTATGTAGAAAACAAAGGCTTGGAGGAGTTGCCATTCAGCAGCTGGGGTTGGGCAAAGCCAGATACTTCCTTCACAGATAATCACTCACCTTCAGTTTCTTCCCAGCCCGGGGAGGACTAAGCAAGAGCACTGGGGCTGTGTAGAAAAGATGGCTAAGGCCTCAAGCTTGGGAGATCTGTGGACCATCCCCACATAGCATGATGCTGTTGGCTATTCTCTTTGGTCTGGCACCTCCAGAGGCCGGGCTGCAGAACAATAACCAAGATCTGCACACTGATTGCTGTGAGCTCCATGCCCATTCTTTGTGTCTAACCTACCCCTGGTGGTCTAGCCCTACTGGTACTCCCAATGTTTCCTATGAGACAATACAGAAATGAGCTTCTGGCAAAGGATTCTAGAATGGTGAGGAAGCTATAATAAATATACACCTCCTATTCATTTTTTCCACTATAGAAACTGAATCCAGGGAATTTTTCTGTGTGTGGCACTGTGCCAGTTTGGGGAAGGGCTGTTTTGTCAAAGAAAACTATTCCTCCCACCCCACAGATGTGCTTTTCTCAGTTCTTTTTTTTCCCCAAGGACATAGCTTAGACTCACTTTCAAATTCTGGGATATTTACAAAGGTATTATTGCCAATGGATAGTTGCTAATTAGATTTCTGCGAGAGAAGGGTAAAGCCCTATGACTTATCTGCTATCTTGCTAATGTCATTAAAAATTATTATTTAGATTGTATTCTACTTTAAAAACAAATATATGTTGCAGAAATTTTTAGGTGATATTCTCCTTAAAATCATGGAAATCCCAAAATAAAACATGTTTTACAAGTATGAGTACTATATATAGGTATATACAAGGCACTATATATTCTAGATTGTTTCTCGGCAAGCCGTCACTTTATAAAATTTATTTTTTCTGACCAGTTAACTGTATAATGTGAACTATTTGATTATTACAACCCTATAAGACTGATTAATATGTGTAGTTAAGGCTCATTTATAATAAAGTTAGGCAATATGCTTAGATTGCCTCTCTTTCAAACATAAGCTCTATTAGAAAGACACCTTGATGTTTTAAATATTAATGTGATGTTGTCATATGCCTACCTTTATGACTTATCAAAGACTCAAGTGTTCCAATTGTTTTATTCTTGTAAGAGTTTAATTAAAATGCTAAATGCAAGAGCAAATTCTGTAGTGAGTGTCAAAATTCTTAATTATTCTATATCATTAATTGGGGAAAAATACAAATGGGAAATTTCAGGAGTTTCTTATTATACTGATGACATGTATAGAAAATGTACCTCTGAATATAGTAATTGTCATTGAAAAGTATCATTAGTTAAATTTAATAACATTTATTAAGCTTCCTAGATTAAAACCTTGGAAGTTAATAAACAATTATCCTACAATATCTACTACTAAATCACAAGTTTTCATGAATATGTCATCAAAAAATCTGACAATTTTTCATTCATTGGTAATTTTTATCATGAATGGAGCACATGAATCTAGTAATGAGTGTTAAAATAATATTAGTTATATCTTATTTTCTATCAATGCCAACAGGCTTGAAGTTGAGAGTTTGACAGTTTTCCTCTGAAAGTTCTGTTGCTAAGATGTGTGTCTATCTCTGCCAAAACCTAACATTTATCATCTATTTTCTTTGTTGTTTATTAAAATTTTAATCCCTAAACTTTTAAGCTGTACATATGCTTTCTTGGCTATTTAAAATTTCTATATTTTGTATATATGTAATTTATACAACCAAAAGATGGCAGTACTTCATCAACTATTCTTTAACTATAGTTCTTAATATTTATTTTTATGAAGTCAAAATCTGCTGGGTGTAATTTTTATATTTCAAAAGTAAAACTATATTTCAACAGCTGTTCAATAAATGTTTAATTTTTGAGCTCTAAATCATGATAGATTTCCTTTAGAAAAAATACATATATATGTAAAATAAAGCCCCATAATAATTTCAAATGGGTGTCTCTGAGTGGATATTTTAAACTGTCTTCTCCAGCACTTCTCTTGGATTTATTTGATTCGTTGTGTATGAATCTCACTGAAGACAGCTCCTGAAGGCCTGTAGAGGTACCTTTCTACTAATACAATGATCTTGATTTCATTTCTAAAAAATTGAAGCCTATATCGGTGCTTTCAAATGTACCAAAGTGAGGCTGAATTTTTATCTATTACCTCAAGAGTTTTGCCTATAACTCTAACAAAGAAAGTACACAGGTGTTTCTAATTAATATGCAATCAATGTAATGAAAGGGATTTTTATGTTTAAATATAGCAGTACTGAAAGTCCACTGAATTTTTCATTGTATAATGATAATTCACTGAAAATTTTTATTTTTCTTGCTGCCTGTTATATTAAAAACTAGTTTTCCCTGGCAGTCTTTATCATCTTTCCTACCTCTTCTAGAACCAAAATATCACAATAATCAATTTTAGTGCTTTAACATTTTAGTGCTTGGTCATATTCCTTGGTAATATTCCTTGGTCAACTCTCTCCCATCCAAGAGCACAGCGAGATGCACTATGCTTCTTTGTTCTTTTCTGTCTCATCCTCTTTAATCACAGGACAGTGGGAACAGTGACAAGTAAGACTTTACCAGGGTCCTGCTTTTGCTTTTGTTTTCTGTTTGTTTTTCAGTTTTGAGAGACATTGATAGGAAGTTTGGGATGGAAGATGAGTAAAAGATGAACAAAAATAATCAGCCTTTGTAAGTGAGCACAGAGATAATCGAAACAGCCAACATGGGCTTTTTAACCAAATATGTGCTCCTTGGAAAGACTCATTTTTATATATTAAAGCTCTTTGTCATACTATTTATTTTTATTTAGATAAAAACTTTTGAGCTCCTTATTGAAAATAATAATAATATCTAATTTAAAAAAATTATAAACTGGAACTCAGAGAGTGTGTATAAATGTAAAAAGAGAGAACTAAGTTAAGTATCTAAGATGGATTTGGAGGGTAAGTTCTCTGACTGCCCTTCCTCAGTTTCTGACTTCATTTTGCCTCCCTCACAATTACAACATTAAATTAACACTTTTCATTTCTCACTATGCATTGAGATACAGTACTCTGTTGATACAAAAGGTAAGAGTAACCTAATCCAGTATCAAAATCAGGAGGGAATTCTGGATTTGGTTTTAGCTATATATGTGTTGCTTTTCCCTTTCTGAAAAAGTAAGAATAGTGGCCTTTTTACTTTATGGAACAGTGTAGAGACGTTACTATGTCTTCGGAGATTGATAAGGGATCCATAAAAATTGATACACCCATGGGTGCATAATAACTGAGTAAAGGATTTTTTCACACAATTAGTCTTAAGGTAATCAATTTTCAGATTCTCAACTTTCACATATGCTATTTTCGAAAGTCAATCTAAGAGTGCAGTGGTGCAGTGCTATGATGGAGGTGCAACTTCCCCTTGCTCCTCTTTCTTCCTTAAATTTGAAAACACACACACATACAAACACATATACGTATATACATATCTCACCGTGCTTAAACTTTAACTCTAAAGCATTTTGTAGTCATGAATGTGTCTCCATATCATCAAACAGAGGAATGTTTGGATATATGGACTAGGCAAAGAGGTTCTTGCAAGTCAGATCGTTTCCAAGTGTTTATTCTCAGTAAATCAAGGAAGTCCTAATTAAATCATCAGCAGACATTCCATACAATGGAAATTTCATATGAACTAAACAAGTGAATGGGGCACATAATTATACATAATTATTTCTTCAGAAGATTAATGCATCAAAAATCAAAGAACTCTGGTTCTTGCAACCATGATACAGGCATAAGGAACGGGTATAATCCAGTGTTTATAACAGCTAGCACATGAATGTCTGATAGCACAAACAATATGTTAGTATGTAAAAATGCCGTTTCTAAAAAGCTTGTTGGAGCTTTTTATTTATTTTTTTTAAATGATGTTAGGAGATTCTTCCAATCTGGTAGTAGATATTTTTATAGACCCTTATGCCCACCCATATTTTTTATGAAATGATGAAACTCCTTTCTAGACTTTCTTCCTTCTCATAAAGGAAATTTGAGAGCAGAAAGGGAATGTGATTAACTTCCACCAACCAGGCACAAGGGAAAATAGTTACGAAAATGAGTGACAACATTAATTATTTAATTTGCTTAGTATTTTTCAATGTACTTTGTTTCTAGAAATTATTTCAGCTTAGACATGGGAATGTATGTCTTGACTGTAATTACTCATGATATTTATTATAGATTTTTAAAATTTTGGTATTTTTTTCCCTCCATCTAAATGTGGCCTTCAGATCACATTAATCTGTCTTAATCAGATTGTGGACGTGATTAAAGTATAATTCTTGGGATCAGGGTCATTGCCAAAATGAGTTGAGTTGCTTGCCTGGACCACTTATCCAGCGTAAGTGGCTGCCAAAGAGAATTGTACTTGAACTGAGGCCATGTTCACAGTATTCCCACAGACTTCTTAGAGTAATGTAATTTTAATTTTAATGTTCTTCAGAAAAGAGGCTAAAAGGATCAGTGCCCTGTACCTATTCCAAAGTTCCAATGCTAGCACACTACTGCTAAAAGCACACTAGATGTGAAGTGGACCTTGTTTGGAAGTGATTAGAGGGCAGGTTTTAGAAGCAAAGATGTAATCATGTCATTTGCCTAAAAAAAAAAAAAAAAAAAAAATCCTGTACCAGAATCTTACTATTTCTTGGGTAAAATACAGAGGCTTTATTTAGCATTCAAGAAGTCGGAGACTTGAACGGGCATGTCCCTGCCCAACACTGCAATCTCAAGTTTCACTGTCTTTTGTCTTGGTCATTTTAGTGGACTTTAACATTTTTAGATTAATGTATAATAGTTGTACATAGTTCAGGTACAGGTGATGTTTTGATACCTGTTTACAATGTGTAACGGGGATATCCATCATCTCAAATATTTAACTTCCCTTTGTGTTGAGAACATTACAAATCTATTCTAGCTATTTTGAAATATGCAACAAATTATTGTTATCTCTAATTTCTCTATTGTATTATTAAATACTAGAACTTATTCCTCATCTAAATGTACTTTTTTGTATCTCTTAACCAACTTCATTACTGACCATTTTAGCTCCTTTCTGGTCTTTGCCGTATGCTCTTATTCCCCAGGACCTTCAAGTAGACAGCTTCCTCAGCTGGAAATATTCTAAAATGATTTTGAATTAGTCCCCACGTTAGTGACATTTCTTCAGAAAGCCTTCCTGTAATCTAGGTTTATTTGCATTTGTTTTTGGATCCTAAAGGCTTTTTATGAGGATGAGGGAGTAAAGGGATGAGAACTTGGCAACTAATATATATGGAGCTCTGACTATATGTCAGACATTCATTAACTCTTTTAGTCATTACAACAACCACTTGAGGTTGATGCCACCATATTATTATCTCAATTTTCAAACTAACTATTAGACCCTGCTTGTACTAACTGGTCCAATGTGACAAATCTAGTAAGTGGCAAGTAATTACTTCATGCCTGTGTGTCTTTCTTACTAATCCTTTACCTCTGAGAGAGCAGTGGCTAGTGTCTGTCTTCCTCTTATTTGTGTATATCTTGAGGCTTGGTAGAGCAGATAATTAATAAACATTCATTAGATGATAGAATTAGGCAGAAAACATGATGGTGAGATAGCTTTTTAATGCATATCATAAAGAGTGTCATGAAATATTGAAAAACTTTCTGGTGAGAATTTCACATTTGTATTTGGTTCGAATTAGAACAAATAAAAGAAAGATGTTTATTTACCGGAGGAAGCTGTCAATGTAGCTCAATCCCAAAGAGTAGTAATTGAATACATGATTCTCAGAAAGGTAGTTGTGTGAAATAGGTGAGATAGTACTTATAACGTTGTTGGTGGGGTTAATTATTAGCCTTGCTTTGTTGACACTACTAGATTAAAAAATGTAACAAAAACTTCTAAAATTATCCTTCTATCAATAATATAGATAATCTTGTTAGGTTTTCTAATTTGCTTTAATTGAATATTTTTGTTACATAAGAAATAAACAAAACAATATTGTCATAATAATCACAGTCATTATAGAGAAAGCAGAAAATACAGACAAGCAGTAATAAATAAAGTGGTGACTGGGCACAATGCAAGCACATAACCACTGTTGAAATTTGGCTGTATTTATTTTCCTGTTATCTAATAGGCATATTGAATTACCGTAAATGTGGTGTTTGAATCAGCCTGTTTATTTGGGAGGCCCAAACAACCTGAAATCTATTTCAAAATTGTATGCCTGGACATATTGCAGCACCAAAGGTTGATGGTTTGTATCAGCATTTCCTGGAGATTTATTTGAAAACAAATGTTAAGAACGAATTCTTTATCAATGCCAATGTCAAATCAATAGACTTCTGGGTATGTTTTGTGCTTGGCTAATGTTAAAGAGAGGAAGTGGAAAAATGTATTTTTTTCATGTACAATTTCCTAAACAATGAAATTTTCATAATATTTTATTTAATATTGATGGCTGGATTAAATACTAATAGTCTAATAGACTCTTTTTCTTCCAATTTGAAATTAGTTAATCATTAGAGTTTACTTGATTACTATACTATTATAGGGTTTTCGACACCATGTAGACATATTAAACTATATACATTTTATCTCTTTATATATAGATAGATAGATTAGTTTGACAGTTTATTTTTAATGCCTGAAAGTTATGCTATGATTCTATTGTAGTTTGATGGTGAAGTATCTGTTGTCAGTTGTGTATTTTCTTCCAAATGCTTTTTAACATTTTTAGCTGAAAATTTATTTTCTAAGGATACCGAATTTCATTGTCTGAACAATTTTTCTCCCATTTTGTAGAATGTCAATGAAGTCTAGACTTCTGTAGGAATTCTAGTTTGCACTCAGAGTTACCTTTCTACCATATAGCGACAAAAGCTCTCCTTCAAGCAATTTAGAAAGGCATTTCAAGACAACAGGCAGCAAGATAGTTTCTCTCAGTATAGGCAGTATTCTATTGGTAAGTGATTTATAAGGCTGTGCATCTAGACAAGTACTCAGTACATCTATGTGGAGTTTCTAATTTGTTCTGCAGACCCAGAAGTATAGTCATACTATACAGTGTAAAACATCTGTTTTCAAATTTCTAATAAATGAAAAGTCAAGGACAAAATAGTAAGACATGTACATTAAAGAACATTGAAAACAATTAAAATTGATATGAATAGTAACTTTTCCCAATTTTATTTTGAAAATATAAAGCTGCATTGATAATGTTTGTAAAAAATTATCTTCAATAGATGATTAGAAAATTATATTCATTCTTTAAGAAAATATTTTTAAATGGTAGCAAAGTAATTATATAGTTTCCAGCTGTCCAGGCAACTGGAATTGTGTGAAATGTGGGAGAAGAAAGGTAAGTAGTTGAACAATACTAATTGAACAAAGCATTTTTGAGGTTTCTGAACAGAGGAAGCAATATAACATGATAATTAAAATAAAATTGACAAAATAGGTCTGGAAAAAATCCCAGAGGTCTTTGTGTTTCCTTGTGTATTTTCCTTTATATATTTTAAATTTTTATTTATGATTTTTTCTTTATTAGAAAATATTAAAAAAATATACAAAATAATATAAAACCACTGTGTTTTTGTATTTTTCCGAATTTTTTAAGTAAAAGAAACAGGATAAAATATATAAATTTGAAGTTCCCCTTCCTTTCCCTTATATTATACAGAACCAATCAATAATAAAAATGAAATTCCAATTGTTGATGCTATTACTAGATAGGAATGTATCTATAAGCAATATATATTGTTGATTGCACATGTCTGATTTTTTGAATTTTTTTTTTTCAGAAATGGAGTTTCTGTCACCCAGGCTGGAGTGCAATGACACAATCATAGCACACTTCCACCTCCAAGTCCTGGGCTCTAGCTGTTCTCTCGCCTCAACCTCCTGAGTAGCTGGGACTACAGAGAGGCTCCACCATCCTCAACTATTTACGTTTATTTTTATTTTTACTTTTGAGATATGGGCCTTGCTTTGTTGCTCAGGTGGGTCTCGAACTCTTGGCTTAAAGTGAACCTTCCCCCTTGGCCTCCCAAAGTACTGGGATTATACATGTGAGTCAGGAAATGGGGCCAATGTTTCATTTTTATGTCGAAGTTATTATATGATAATTTTGCAGTTTAATTTTACTTTTAATAAGTTAAGTTCTAGGTCTGTTTATATTGCTATAAATAGATCTAATTTTTACAATTTCATTTGATTCATAGTGTTTGATAGCATAAATAGATAACCATGTATTCATACAATTTTTTCCTGCTACTCATCGATGATATATACGTTTTTAAGTTTACAAATAATAAGGCAAGGTCTTGTCTTTGCCTCCTCAGTACTTATGTACAAGTGTTTCTCTGGAGCTTGATGCCTATTTGCTGATTCAAACTTTATAATCTTTTTTCTTTTTTAGCTTTATTAGCTGCTGGTAAATTGATTTCAAAAGCTGGACACATGTTTAGTCTAATCAGCAGTATAAGAGCATTCTTGACTCTGAACATTACCAAGGGAAATGCCAGGTAATTTCAAAGCTTTTTGTTTTGTCTTGTTTCTAAATTTTATATTAAATGTGTAACTCTTACTGTGATATTTAACTTAAATTTTGAAGCAGACAAATGTATTAATCATTTAATGTAAATGTTCTTATTTTGTCATATATGTGGAATTCTTTCTACCCAACAGCTCAACATAGTATTCTTTGCCTGTAATCCCAGCACTTTGGGAGGCCTAGGTTGGTGGATTACTTGAGGTCAGGAGTTTGAGACCAGCCTGGCCAACATGGAAAAACCTAATGTGTACTAAAAATCTAAAAAGTAATCAGACGCACACCTCTAATCCCAGCTACTGAGGAGGCTAAGGCATGAGAATAGCTTGAACCCAGGAGGCGGAGGTTTCAGTAAGCTGAGATCATGCCACTGCACTCCAGCCTGGGAGACAGAGAGAGACTCTGTCTCAAAAACAAACAAACCAAAGTATTATCTTATATAGTACAATAATAGACGAATAATTAATTAGATGGCTATATGCATGTACAAAGTGTATGTGTGTTTGTAGAGAATCTTCCCCACTCACCTGCTAATTTAATAACTTTTTGTAATAATGTATATCAATTTTCCATTTTTTGTTTTTCCGTTTCACAAATTTATGGACTAGTGGTTTTCTAGTTTGTCTGGTTCTTTCAAAAAAATGTCTTTGGAATTTTGATTGAAATAGCATTGAATTTATTGAGTAACTGAATTGTTTTAAACATTGAGTACTCACATCCCTGCATATAATTATTGATTCATCCATGAATTGAATATTTTGTCAAGTACAATTTGGTAATTATTTTGTTAGACTCATATTTAAGTAACATTTGGAGTAATTTTTATCATATTTTTATCATATTATATATAATGTTTTTACTGTTGATGTGTAGAAATGCTACTGCTTTTGTTTTTATCTACTTTGTTTTTCATTCACTCAACCTTGTGGAACTCAGTATGTTTTAAAATAATTGCTGATAGATTTGTTTGAATTTTCTATATACCCAATTGTATTTTCTGCAAATAATAATTATGTTCTTTCTTTTTTATGAAATTTTTCTTAAGTTATGTTCTTAAGTATGTTATGTTCTTACTCTACTGGATGGGACTTTCAGCATAATATTGTGGAGGAAATCAATTATAGATATAGTTGGTCTGCTTTTTTCAAACTCCAGTTATTTTTTAACTCATCATTTATTTATTTGTGTTATTTTCATCTGCTAATTCAGCTACATTAATTAAATTTTTAAAATAGTATTTTATTTTTTCCCAGTTGTAAATGTTTATATTTTATTTATTTATTTATTTTCTAGTTAATATTTTTTATTTTTAATAGTGGTTGGTATTTGTGAAAATTAAACATAACAAAATCTGGATATAAAACAATATTGATTCTGCATGGCCAATCATTTTCATTTCAAATGGGGGTGGAGAAAAATCACCATTCTTCTTATTAAAACATAATAGTATTACTAACATTTGCTGAGCACTCACTATGTGCCAGGTACTACGTTAAGTTATAATTTTACATGACTACTTTTTAATATGCATGCATGAATTAACCAATGTCAAGGTAATCCATTTTTTCAATATTCTGCCAAATAACAAAGTTTAACTCCCTTCCTCTCACAACTTCACTACTTTAATTTGATCTTATTGACAACAATCATGACTCTCTATCTCTCAGTTTTTTAAGATGAGCAAATATTTAGATTTACTAATAGGTGTACAGAAATTTTCATTCACCAAAACTTCTTCCATCATGCTTTATTCCAAGTTTGATTTCTTTGTTGATAAAATATACCCTTTAAAATTTTTTTCATTATTTCAATAATTCAAAGAATTGAATTATCACGTATTGATTGCCCTAAAAGTCTTGTATTTCTTTAACTTGTAAGTTAAATTTAAATAGTAACTGACTCAACTAATACTTTTAGTATCTTCTATAAGTCAGGTATTGATGTAGGTGCTAAGGCTGTAACACTGAACCAAAAGGCAAAACTATATGCAAAGAGCTTATAATCAATTGAGTCATTATAAAATAACAAGATGTACACTATAGTGTATGCCTGATTCTTATTAAGAGAAATAATAAAGAAGGGTAGAGAATCCCTGGGCACAAGAGAAGCAATGCCATTTTAAGACAGTATAGTTGAGGGAAACCTACTTGATAACAGGGCATATGAGTGAAAACCTGATAATATAAAAGAGTCAGCCATGCAGTGATACAAGTGCACAAAGCATTGCAGAGAGGTTGAATAAGAAGGGGAAAGCTTCTAATCATTGAGGAGGAAGAGGACAGTTGCAAGTTGAGTGTGGTTGAAGTGAAGTAAAGTAGTGTAGAGGAGAGAGTAGAAGAACTAATAGAAGTTGAGTTTAGAAAGCCATTAGCTTTTGATACCATGTAGACCCAGTCCAATGCCTAAGGTGTTTGGCTTCTAGAGGAGTGACATGAGAAGCCGTTCAATCGTTTTGGAGATTGGAGTGAGGTGATCCGATTGTCATTCTAATAAATGGTTTTATTTTGCACATTTTTAGCATATGGTTAGAGAGGAATATCTAAGGGTATATGAACAGCGGCTGTTTGGAGATATAATTCTGTAGCACAGGGACGAATCAGGGTTGGACCAGGGTTGAAAAAGATTCAGTACGTAGAAAGTTGTTGAAGGACAATAAGGGTATAAGAATACACAATTTGGGCGTTTGAAGATAGGGGAACAGAGGACAATGGACAGGAAACATCATTGCTCACATGCTGGTAAAGGACGTGGAAGCCGTGAAGGAGTCAGAAAAGAAGTTTGTAGGTTTTCCTAATTATTCTCCTACTATTTTCTAAATTCTTTTCATCTCTTCACTCAAGCGTGGAAGAAGTCAGTGAAGGAGTCAGAAAAGAAGTTTATAGGTTTTCCTAATTATTCTCCTACGATTTTCTAAATTCTTTTCATCTCTTCACTCAAGTGTTTTGTTTATTATTTGCAGTAATAATTTTATATATTTATGGGAAATGAATGATGTTCTCTTATATGTTTACATGGTGTAATGATTAAATGGAATCGTGTTTTTTTGTTGTTTTATATGATTTCTTCTCTTACACACTCCACACTTCCTCTTCACTTTCTAAACTTCTAGAACAGGTTTTCTCAGCTACATGGTACCTATGAAATTGCAGCTGCCACACTCCTCAATTATTGCTAATGGCTCCACGTGCTAGCTCTCACTCCACACCTTATTTCAAACTTTTATTATAAGGGTTTTTAATAGCATTGGCCATTTTACAACTCACTCCTATATAGATTATCTTCTCCTTTTGTTCTAGAGCATTACCTTTTAGGTGGTTTACCACAAAGGCATAAATACCAATTTTCTTCATAGTTCTTCTTTCTTTGTCCATTTATAAAATTATATTTTATTCACTGATATAAACTACATAAACAAAAAATGCTCAATTTTTCAAGCTGAAAACTGGGGGATTTTCTAAATTTCCTTGTTTTTCATTTCCTGCATTGAGTCCATACCTACTTTTTTTCATTCTGCCTTGGAAATAATTCTCATATCTTTTGAGTTTGTCTTTCTTCACCTTAGCACACATCTTATCTGTTCAGGGTAAAATTTCCCATAGCTTGTATTACGGGCCACTAATTATTTGATTCTTAATAAAATGTTATATAAAAATGATTTCTCTTTTTAAAAAAAGGAAGAAAAAGAAAATAAAGATTGGGAAGTGCATTAAACAAACAGATACATTTGCTAATTGTAAGATACTTTTAGGATACTTTTAGAATACTTTGTGAATTGCTAAGAGCCCCATAAAGTATGAAGTATTTTACAGAATCTCTTTCTTGCTGAGAATCTCACAGGTAAATTATTCTGCTCAGAGCACACTGTGAAACTCTGAATTCCAGAATTTGTTGCAATAGCCTCAGATTTGCTCTCCTTTCAGACTGGCTTCCCCAAAACTTTCTAAGGTTTTAGACTAATTTGTAAATCTGATTATTTACTCCTTGTGTTTTAAGCCACTCAGATGGCTCTTTATTGCTTATTTAGGATAAAATCTAAAATCTTGTGTGATCCAGACTTTGTCTAGTGTTCTCATTTCATTCCACTACTCTCTGTTAAGCACACTGACCTTCAACCATATTGAACTATTTGAAATTCCTGAACTCATTCTGGTTTTTTCACATCTCCATAACATTCATATATATATATATATATATATATATATATATATATATATATATATATATTTTACCTTCTTATAAAACAGCTTTGTCCCTCCTTTCCTGTTGGCTAAGTTCCATTAATTGCTGCACGTCTATTGTTTCTTGGGAATATGTTCTACTTTCCTCCTTGCAACTCGAAAATGGTTTGTGCTTTTCTGTGGTGCTCATAACTCCCAAGCATACACCATCCATTATACTCACATCAAAACTCTTTTAGTAGAGTCTCATAATATTTTGTTAATGTGTCTTTTTCTTCAATGAAAGTAATTTCATAAGACAAAACCTGGTATTCATGTGGAAGGAATGGATTCAATAAAAAATATATGTATACACACACACATACATACATATATATATATATATATATATGTATACACACACACATATATATCTATATATAATTTGTTGACCGGGCGTGGTGGCTCATGTTTGTAATCCCAGTACTTTAGGAGGCTGAGGCGGCCAGATCACCTGAGGTCAGGGGTTCGAGACCAGAATGGTCAACATGGCAAAACCCTGTCTCTACTAAAAATACACACAAAAAAATTACCCGGGCTTGGTGGCGCGTACCTGTAGTCCCAGCTACTTGAGAAGCTGATGCATGAGAATCTCTTGAATCCGGGTGGCAGAGGTTTCAGTGAGCCACGATTGAGCCACTGCACTCCAGCCTGGGTGACAGAGCGAGACTTCATCTCAATTTTAAAAATATACTATATATAGAAAGAGTATATATATTTAATTGAGACAGAGTCTTGCTTAATATATATAATATACATATATTAATATATAGTATATATAATAGATATTATATATAATACAGCTTTTTCCTTCCATATAATATATATTATATATAACAACAGCTTTGTCCCTCCATATGATATATGTATATTCTGTCTGCCATGAATTTAAAAACTGTTTTTATATTATGAGTCATTGCCCCTGTTAGTATTTTAGTGGGCACTTTCCAATTCTGATCTCTTTTCTTTTGGTTAAATCACACCTGGAATAATGTAGTTAGAAATGTAGTGCATCAATTTGCTCCATTTCTGTTTGCAGGTGCTTTGCACTAAATAGTTATTTGCTAATATTAATGTGTGGTATTACTTGATTCTTCTTCCTCATATGTACTATTATTAATATTAGGAATCATCTGTAATGATCCAGGATTTAATTTCAATAAAATTTGACATACTTACTTTTTAATATAATTATATTATATATGATATTATATGTCACACTTATCTTGCAGATGGTGAGTGTTAAAAAATGTTGATCTAACAAGCTGTTTAACTGGTTATGTTTTACTTTATTTGAAGTACTATAAGTGAAAATCATCTTATAATGTTTATGTTTTATTTTGTAATGAAAATAGAAATAAAAATGTGAATATGACAATGAAACATCTGTATAAACTACTTATTGTGGAGAATATAATTTGGCAAGCAAGGTTTAAGTGTCTAAATTTTTATCCACATGCATTTCTCTAAGGAAACTCAATTTCCAGGCAGGTGGCTGTACTACATGATTGTATAACTTGCCTAATCTAATATGACATATGAATATATTAATTTTAAAACCACTTCATTGTGTATATCATTGGCTACCTGTCATTTTTAAATGTTCCCCAATAATGGTGTGATAGAAAGTCTGTTAGCTAGTGTGCATTAGATTGAATGCATTTAAGTCCTGAAGACTTCTAGCTGGTTTAATAATGCAGGTTAAAATGCTACACTAATACATGTATAATACCAATACGTCTTCAATATCATTGTGTCTTGTGCCTTTAACAAAACTGGTTGAGATGTATTCTAAAGAAAAAAATTAAACAGAGTTTGATTAGAGAATGTATGAATTTAATAGGTCAGAATGTCGGAAATATACATATTCCTGTCTTTAGAAGAAAAATAGATCTATCTAATCTAATCTATCTATCATCTATCTACATTTCTTCATATTATTTCACATTATTTTAATGAACTGAAATGATTTTTAAACTAATTAAATAATTGTTAATTAGACTTTATCAAATATTTAAATAATTTAGAA
Source organism: Pongo abelii (assembly GCF_028885655.2). NCBI lineage: Eukaryota > Metazoa > Chordata > Mammalia > Primates > Hominidae > Pongo > Pongo abelii. The sequence goes on from NC_071988.2 coordinate 28,703,456, forward strand.
ATATAAAATAAAATCTACTTTAAAAGTTGTATGTCTTAAATATTGTAAGTATTATCTAAATCTTAGATATAACTTTATATTAAGAGCTGAAAAGAAATACCTGGAAATTATCTTACTGTGATTTTTTACCACAACATTATTTGTAGTGGTGAGATTTGACCAATCCATTAAAATAAAATGGCTCTTGTAGAATGAGTAGATAAACTGTGGTACACATTTTTGATGGAATAATTAATAGATAAAACAACACAAATGTAATCTCAAATGTATCCTTCTAAGTGAAGGATGGTAACCCTAAAAGACTAAATATTTTATAAATCTACTTATAGGACATTTTTGAAAAGGAAAAAATACAGGTTTAAAAGCTGGTCAGTGTTGCTTTGGCAGCTCATATATTGAAATTAGAATAACACGGAGATTAGCATGGCCTCTGCTCGAGAACAACATGTAAATTCATGAAGCGTTCCATTTTCTTGTTTGCTTTTTGTTTTGAGACAGAGTCTTGCTCTGTCTCCCAGGCTGGAGTGCAGTGGCGCAATCTCGGCGCACTGCAACCTCCGCCTCCCAGGCTCAAGCGATTCTCCTGCCTCAGCCTCCCGAGGCGCCCACCACCATGCCCAGCTAATTTTTGTATTTTGAGTAGAGACAGGGTTTTACCATGTTGATCAGGCTGGTCTTGAACTCCTGACCTCAGGTGATCCACACGCCTCGGCGTCCCAAAGTAATTCTGAGATTACAAGCACTGCACCCAGCCAATGTTCCGTATTTTAAGCCAAAAAAAAAAAAAAAAAAAAAAAAGCAACAACACATCCGATCAGTGATTTTCAGAAGTTGATGGTGATTACAAAAGGGCATCCCTAGAGCACTGGGAGATTGATATTACTGTTCTTAATCTTCATTATGATGCCCTTTACATGATTGCATCCATGTGTCTAACTCATAAAACTTCTCATCAAAGAGGGTAAGATTTGTTACCTATACATTGTTTAAAACCAAATTAAAATATACCACTGTTTCTATAAATAAACTATTTTAAAGTTATTTTCCTTTAAAATGATGCTCAGCATGTACTTCTTCAAATTTTCTTTATGATACAATTTCTATGTCAATTTTATAGGGTCTTTTTTATCTACATGTTTTCCCTGTCACACATATTGAAAAATTTAAATCCATAATCTCAATCATATGCCTAATGTACTCAAATTATTTTCATAAGAAAAAAATAGAATTTGGAGGAAATAATTTTTCTTTTATCATCAGTTAGTATGAAGAGTCAGCATTTGCTACTTTAAATATCTAGTCACATAAAAGTGTCATGTGGTTCAAACACAAATTTGTTTCAATGATGAATACATTGATTTTTATCATATTTTAAATTCTTCTAATTATTTCATATTTTTCCACCTTCAGTAAATCTACTAGAGTGTCTTTTCTAAGGAGAAGAATTCTTGCATTTTTTATTTATATGTCCAATTCTTCTTCTATTAACTATGTCCCCCATTTATGTATATTTATATATATTTTTTCTTTTAATATTAATCTTCACTAAGCAATCTGCCTCTAATTATATTAATGATTTGCTGAAAAGGGTTGTGAGGATTGTGGGTTATTAAAAATTTGAGTAGTTAAAGAGAGTTATTTTATTGGTTACCTCTAGTGAGCGTGTTAGTCATTGTGAAGCACCATGGCTACTTCATTTATTATTTATCTTTTTCAACATGCATTTAGATAAATCTACTACATACCAGGCACAGTTCCATATCATGAGGGTATGGACTAATGACATAACCTCCTCTCAAGAACCCAAGAAAGAAGAATAAAAAGGAACAATTACCTCATAATATAACTACACATATTATGAGGGAACACGTGGAAGGGAAAGATGACCTTGGCTTCAGGAAATAAGAAGAATTTTAGAGGTGTGGCAATTAATTTGGGTTCTGAAGGAAGGGTATGTATTTGCTATGATAACATAGCATTGGTAAGGCCATGGCAGCAGACAGAAGAGGACAGGCAAAAGGTATGTGGGCCAGAGGGATAAGTCAGGGCCAGCTATGGAAAAGTAAAATGTATCCAGTTTCAAATACTTTGCATATTCTACACTAAAAGAAAACATGATTACATTTGTAATTTAGAAGGCACTAGTAAATCTAGCAATAGTTTGAATGTTGGTTCAGAGGGAGATGAAAATTATTTTTATTGTTATAACAATATTACACATTTTTATCTTGAGTTCTGATTGTCCAAGGCGTGAAGTGGGTCACGGTCCATTTAACAGTAAAAGTAGTGTAAATTTATTATTTTTAATTTGTTTATAAATATATTTAGATAATAAAAATAGCCTTGATGCTTGTCTGTGGTTCATGTGCTTATTTTATTCTTGATTACAGAATAAACATGACCCAGATCATGTTTGTCTAGGCTTTTTAAAGAAACAATAATACAAACATTTCCAAATAGTTACCTTTTCTTCAGATAAATATTCCCTTAAACTTTTGTTTACAAAAGTTTACAAAAAAAAGGGGTTACAAAGCAAATCAAACGTAATTTTTCCCCACAAATATTGATAATCTAGTTGAGAGAAGTTCTTAGAATAAACACAAGAAAAGACGAAGCCATATTTATGTCATAAAATAGAGACTAGAGATATATAATTGATGAGAGATATCATTAAAATTAGAATATAAAGTCATGCTTTATTAAAATCACAAAGCTAATAATTTGAAATATCTCTATTATATTTAAAAGCATCACCACGTTTTTTGGTTGCTCTGATGAATATAGCCCCCCATATAACACACACACATCACTATTCATCTTACTAAAACATTTACTTGACCTTCTAAATAATATTTCTCTACATGTTATGATACCAAACAGAAGCAATGGAATGGAATGCAACGTTTGGCTATTTTGAAAATTTGTATATATTAATTTCTTAATTTGGGAAGGGACAAACAATTATCGTTATTAAATATATCACAATTGATCTTCAGAAAACATATGAGATAGATTTTATTTCCATTTTACAAAAGAACACAATGAAATTAATAGATAATTGCTAAATGTCTGGCGTGAAATTGAAAATGAATTTGATTTCAAGTCTAATGATTTCAAATTTAATGTGGATACTTAAGTACTATAATACTATAGAAATTAAACTCATGAAATGAGCTTGTGTGATTTTTTTAATAAAACCTTTAAAAGTACCTGAAAAAGAACTGCTTGATAGTTCAAAAGATATTCATTGATAATCAGTGGTTACCCATGAAGGCACCCTCTCCATACCCTAATTTCTTCATGTATAAATAATAGAAAATACTCACTTCATCGTTTTAAATGGGGATTCAATGTGTTACTATTTGTCAAAATTATTAAACACTGCCTAGCACGTAGAACATGCTATACAAATGTTAGCTGTTATTGTTGTCTTTTATAATGTTGGTATTATTTTAATATATATTTTTCAGATGTTGATGTGAATCTATTTAAGAGATACACAACAGAAAATATATTGATAGGGCATCCTAACAGATAAATTTCCAGCAGTTTCAGCTTCTTTGTCCATGTTACTTATTTCAAGACCTGAACCCTTCCTTCTTATCCCTCTGCTCTTTAAGTTTTCTTCCTCCTCCTCCTAGACTTTCTACTTTTCCTCCTTATAGTCCTCTTTTTCTAGAACTTCAAGGGGACCTATTTCTGGGAATGGAGTTGAAGTTTCAGGCATTGTGTTTGAATGCCTTTATTTGATGTGCCCTCAAAGGTTGAGCCTTTTTTATAAGGATCCTCAACACCATAGTGCAAGCCCCACAATCATCAAACCTAACTATGATGCATGAGTAGGAAGCCCACAGTTAGGGACAACAACCCCACAGAGTTCTGAGTAGGTTTCCGGATAACTTGCTGGTGTAAACAGCGGTGGATAATAGTTTCTCCTCTTTGAACTTTGATTCTATTTTTAATTAATAGAAAATAGCATTTGAATACAACATTTCAGTACATATCAAAAAAACCAACTTCAGATTCTTAACAATAATTGATCACTTTGTCAGTAACAATAATTGATCACTGTCAGTAAATATTTGAAATCTAGTATCCATTACTTGTCACACAATATTTTCCAAAATAGTTTATCTTTATTAGATAGAGGTTCATGTCTTCATCTTTTGTTGCCACATCTTGTTCATCCCATGAAATTTCTGAATCTCAGTACAATGTTACACTTGATTCAGCAACTTGGAATATATAATAAGTTAAAAAATGGATTAAGCTCTCAAATTATGTGTGATTCAATACATATTACATAATAATATTTGACATGAAGCCCAAGGTTTTTACAATATCTTTATTTCTAAAAACATGAACATTTGGTTTGGAACTGAGAAGTCTGTTAATTAATTTTGAATTATTCCATCTACTTTTCTCAGTATCACTGACAAGAAAGTAGAAAGCACATCAGCTATTAATAATCACAAAAACAGCAATAGTCCTTTTTAAACACATTCCAACTGTTACCACTATTTAAATTTATAAATTGCTTTTCTACATGTATTTGAATCCTTCTACAACATTGCTTTCTTAGAATGTACTATAATTCCTGAAGATTATTTCTCTTCTATTTCAAAACTATGGCATTTGTCTTCCTGTTTTTTAAATGAATGTAGGTAGTTTCCTCTAATATCTAGTAAAAATTCAGTCTGTTTTTTCCTTCTTGCCTTTCTTCTCTTATTTTTCCAATTTCTTCTATCTATTACCATCACTTTTCTCCTTGGGCAGTTTGGAATCTTAGCCTAGAAAACATGCTTATTTCTCTTTTGTTTTTCCTTCTGCTCCCTGCTGATATATTTAAACATGTTACATCTATATTCATAACTTCATATTTAAATTTCTGAAATAATGCCCTAATTGGTCTGCTTCTCTCCCTGCCACCATTATTCTGACAAACCTTCATTTCTAATCCAACACACAGCCAGTAAAATACTAACATGCTTATGTCACATTTTCACTTCCTTACATTACTACCCTTAGTAAGTCTCCACCTCACTGAGGGTAAGACAAAACCCACACAATATTATGGGTAGTCTTCAAAGGGAATAGTATTACTTTCAAAGGCTGCTTTATGTTTTTTCCCTAATATTTGGGAAATTTTATACACTTACTAGGTGGAACCACAACTGTAAGGTTTCTCTTTTATAAAGAAGAATACCACCAAGTAAAAATTGCCCAGTATCTTACCATTCTTGAATATCCATCTAGATTAACAGGTAAATAAAACAAAACAGAAAAAACAGAAAAAACAAAACCATTTATAAAAACAGAGCCTAGAGTCTGTTTTTAAAATATAAAAATCCAGTATTTTAAAGTTTTTGTGTACTCTTTATTTTCCTATGACCATATAATCAAAAAGATACTGTATTTCACTTCTATGACATTATCTAAAGTTATTAACCATTGAAGCAATCCATAAAACAAATATGACAGAGACTTTGTGACATTTGAGTTGTCAGTTTAACACAATCCACATTGGTAATTTTCACATGCAAGTATGCAACGGTGGAAATTTGAAACAACTTTTAACAGACTTAAAAATTGGATAACCATATAATGTATCACTTAAATGGGGACACTCTTGATCATGAAATATGGTATTAAATCAATTAGTACCTAATATTTTTGAAATGTCTCTTTCTTGCTTGATTTATTGATTAATACTGTTGGGACTACAAAGTAGTTATTTTCAAAATATTGCTGCCTAAAAATAGTATACATTTGTAGGTTTAAGCAAAATAACATTATTGACTGAATATGTTTTTTATAAGAGAATTTGTGCTTTCCATACATAATGGGGTAATTTAATTAATATGAAAATTACCTTTTTACTTCTACTGGAAAGAACTTGACAATCAACAAATACATGAAACAAATGCTTCCAGACATCAGACAACACAGAGTGCCAGAAGAAGAACACTAAAAAAAGAAAAACAGATGAGGTGAGCCCTGTGGTCACCTGACTTTGAGCCTGGGGATGTTTTAGACCCTGGTAAGGAGTGAGAAACCCATTGAGAGCAAAGAGGTGTTGCTTAGTTAGGGAGGCAGAGGTTAGAGTTTGATAACTCAGAGATATGTGGAATTTGTGAAGCAGAGTACATAAATAGAGGTAACTCAACAAAGAAAGAACTCTAGAAAACTGCACAGAATGTCATATTATTCTGTTCCTGGGTATTAAGATATGTATGAGTAGTATGCAAATCTGTGAGTCCAGGCAGAGAATGACTCAGAAGCTGTTAGTGTTTCCAAAGCTTTTAAAGGACTCTAATATTTTCAAATTCCAATCAGCTGGACTAGGGAGTTCTCAGCAAATAACGGGGGGATTCAAAAGACATTCAAGAAGGTAATGCTTTAATAGTAAAAATAAAGTAGCCCTAGAATAGAAGCTACTATATTAAAAGCCCTAGATTAAAATCTAGTATAAACATGTTCTAGCAAACCTTAAGCACTTGTCTCAAATGGTTCAAGGTGACCCTAAGAAAAATTACCAGTAAGGACAAAGTTCAGCACTCTTTAAAATGGCAACAACATACAACACATGGCATAAATAATAAAACAAAGCAAAATGTCCTTTAATCAAACCAACAGACATGCCAACAAATCAAAAAAATGAGATCTATAACTAGAAAAAAATTGTTGTAAGATCCAGAAATGTCAAAGATGAAGAATTTACAAACAAGAACATTAAAGTAGCTTTTATAAGCATGCTCAAATATTTTTTAAAAGCATAAGCATAATGAGTATGATATGAAGGATACATACAGGAAACAAATACAACTTATTGAAATGCAAAATATATTGCCTAAAGTACAAAATTTGCTAGATAAGATCAAAGAAGACTAGATACTGTAGAAAGAAAGAAAAATCATTGAATTTGAGGACAGAAATAGAAACTGTCCAAATGGAATCACAGGAAAAAAAGCAAATAAGAAATGAGTTTCAGAGAGCCAAACATCACAAGTAGTTCTGCTACGTGCAATCAGATGCTTAGAGGAGTCTGGGATAATAAAAACACATTTGAAAACCTAACGGCCAAAATTTTCAATTTTATGAAAACAATAAATTTGAAGTTCAAGGCAGTCAAAAATTCCAAACTGTGAAAAAAACAACAAAATCCACGATACAACATGTCACGATTAAATCGTTGAAAACAGCAAAAGAGAAAATATTAAAAACAGACAACAATGATACATTTTGTAAAGAATAACAAAAGATAAAAATGATTCCAGATTTCTCCTCAGAAACCATATTAGCCTTTGGTGGGACAATTACAGAGATCTAAGTGGCTGTAGAAAATGTGAACTAATTTGGTTGCCTATATCAATCAACTCAACCTCATTGGTGTTTAAGGAACACTTTAATTAAACAACACAATGCATTTTTTTTAAGTCAACGTGAACCCACTTACCAATATTAATCATATTTTTGCCATTAAAACACATTTTTAAGTTTAAAAGGACTGAAATTATACAGAATATGTTCTTTGACCAGAGCAGCATTATCAGAAATTACTAACATTAAGATATTTGGAAAATTTTCAAACTCTTAGAAAACAAGTACAACTATGAGTAATTCTCAGGTTAAAAAGATTTTATAACTGAAAATAGGAAATATCTTTAATTGAATGAAATTAAAAATGTTAATAAATACACAATATATCAAAATTTCAGTGATTCACCTTATGTAATGTCTGGAAGTAAACTTGTATTTTTAAATGCTTAGGGTAGCAAAGAAGTTCTAAATCAATGGTCTAAGTTTCCATCTTAAAAAACAAGAAAAAGAATAACCAATCCACAGTGTTGTGGAACAAATAAAGACAAAATTGGAGGCGAATGTAAGAATAAACACATAATAAAAAGGTAAAGTTAATTTTATTTAATGTAATTTTAAAAAATAAAGCCAATGGTTAATGAGTCCTTAAAGACAAAGAATTAATACTTTTTCTAAACCAATCGAGATATAAAAGACATGTGTCATCAATAACAATAATAAAGGTACTTCACTACAGAGACTACAGAAATTAAAATGATAATGAATAATACTATAAGAAGTTTATGCAAATAAATTCAAAAGTTAGATACAATGTGTAAATTCTTTGAAAGAAAGGTTACCAAAATTGATTCCAGAAGAAATATAGAAGAAGAATAGCTCTATACGAATTAAAGAAATTGAATTGTCTTCCAAAAACCTTCCTACAAAAAATATTAATTTTCAAAATGCCTTCTAATATTTTTATTTCTTGAGTAAATACTTAGTCACTTTAAGTAGACACAAGCACGTAACTACCTTATATGTCTTCTTATATATTGGGGCCAAGCATTTTTTCCTGATATACATCATATCTTAACAGATATTGCTATGCATTTAGTTTTTATTTTATTAAATATAGCACATTACATTGAAATTTTAAAAATTATGTGTGCCCATCTGTTTTATTTTCTATGACATACTCTCATATATATATGAGTTACAATTTTTAAGAAAAAATTGGAAAGATGATTCTGATAAATTTGCATACCACTGCTGTTTATTATTAAGCTTCTGCCTTTTCTCCGTGGCTCATTTTATTTTCCACAATCGTTGAGGAGTGTCTACATGTGTGAGGCTGCTTTTGTAGAAGTTACTTTAGATTAGTACACTTTTTGTCACAAATGCAGTCCATCTTAATCTCTCTTTCTCTCCCAGACTCTTAATCAATCTATTTATCTTGCTTGTACCCATTTTTCGTTTATAATTCAACACAAGTCTCATCTCTTGGTATATTCTTTAACACCAACTGAAAATTTGATTTAGATGGTCTCCGATATATTTTTATTGCTTCCACAAATACTTTAACTGTGAACTTGGCAAATTATGCTGAAATATTTGATTGACCTTTCCACTTCTTTGTTATATTATAATTACTTTTGGAATGTGGAAATATATTATTTTGTTTTTCCAACTCTGGCTGATTACAGTGCTCTCTCTACAAGATATTTGAGAAATGTAAACTGAGTTACATGGAAATAAACTAAATGGGTAAATATTCTTTATCAACATTTATGACACGGCTGTTATCACTACAGCATTCTTCAAAATATGCTGAAGTCTTTGAGGGTACAGTCAAGGCAGAAACTATTCTAGCCCTTTCTTACTGCATCATTGCTCTGCAAGGGATTGGCCCTGTAATCCCACTGGATTTTTAGTTAGTTACAATGTTCACTTTTAAGACATTGTATTAAAATTGGTGTGATTCAGCTGAAGTAATGTCTGGAAGTAAACTTATATTTTTAAACACTTACAGTACCAAAGAAGTTCTAAATCAATGGTCTAAGATTTCGTCTTAAAAAAAAAAAAGAATAATGAATTTTTAGTTACGATGCTCAGTTTTTATTTAAGACTTGGCAAATGTCATTCTTACCTCATTTGCCTTATCTATTATAGTTTACAGTCACCTCAAAAATTTTATTTTTGGTTTTTGAGCAAACTCACTTAGCTACTCACTCTTGAATCACATGGTCCCCAAATTTTAATGGTTCAGCTTACAAAATGTTCTTTAAAATGGTACAAAAGTAATACACATTTAGTAGAAACCATACTTCAAGTACCCATAGAAACATTATGTGTTTCATTTTCATAAATTATGTGAGATACTCAACAGTATATTAAAAAATGTGCTTTGTTTTAAGTGACTTTGACCAACTGTAGGCTATATAATTATTTCAGTACATTAAAGTTAGGCTAGACTAAGCTATGATATTCCCTAAGTTGGGTGTATTAAATGCATTTTTGACTTTCAGTATTTTGAACTTATGATGGGTTTATCGTATGTAACCTCAGAAATAAATCCAGAAATATCTGTACTACTTTCATTATTCTGATATATACTTCAAACTTACTTGTTTTGTCTTATCACATTTGGGGTGACTATTTTTATTTATGAGTACATACAACATCTCTCTGAGATCTCCTTGGTCATTGCTTCTATTTAATAAGTGACGATATTGTGGGAGAAATAGCCTGAAAGGGAGGGCACATCAGTTAGGATTCCCAAAATTTGTTTGCTGATTGTCTCCCACTTGGTGCACTCACATTTATTAAAGAAAAACATTCCCACTCCTCCTTACACTTCAGTATGTCTGGTATAACTGTTTCCTTATAGAAGAAAGTTTTAGTTTACTTTGGAATACCTACCTCCTTCCCAAATAGTACAATCTTAACTTCTTTTCTCTATGGCACATATGTTAGAGACCTAAAATTACCACATTAAGAAAAGAGCACATGATAATAATTTAGATGTTGAAAGATAAACCTACCTAAGTCTGGCAGATTCTAATTTTCTATTCTCTGGAGCCTAAATTAAATCACTACATTTCCTTCAAAATGGTTTAGGTTGGTGCAATACTAATATGAATTTTCTAATTGCTCATTATTACTGCTTAGTTTTTCCACTGAGGTGGAAGCATCATATTAAAGCATCGTATTAATTGTTTAATATGATGACTCTTTTAGTAGTAAAATACTGTGCAGCAATGTAAAAATCACCGATTTGTTAGAAACTAATGAAGCAATGGCGACAGGTGAAAGGATTCCACAGTGTTTACTTTCAGGAATTAGCTGTCTTGCCTTGACAAAAGCTGTAGGTTGGATACTCATCTTGCCATATTAATAATCATATATGTATAGTAGAGTCTAATAATTTGTATGTAGCTTACCAAGTTGTATTAACCATGTAGTTGTGAGTGTATCCATACATGTTGTTAAACTGAAATAAGTTTAGCCTAAATCTGCCTCTGTATCCAGGAAACTGTAATGTAACTTAATGTGTAAACAAACTGCGACCTAATCTGTGAGTGTATTCTTTTCACAAGTATATTAAGTCCTTATTTAATGTAGTTTACAGGTTCTTGGAAACTGATTTTAGGTGAAATGACATATAACAAAACCAGTTTTTATTTTCCTATTACATTTATAAAAAACAAAATTGAATGGGACAACCTTATTCGAGGACCTCCTATGTGTGCTTCTGCTAAAAGTCACAGTTTCCAATAAGCTATGGAGGTTGTTAACTGGCGCCTTATTGTAGCCAAATCTCAGCCAATCAGAACAGCTGAAACTTCAGCCAATCATAGGCTGAAAGCTGTCAAAATATGTTCAAATTAAGCAAATGCCATACTGCATCCAATCAGGCTATCTCTGTACATCGTTTTCACTTCTCTGACTATAAATATTGCCTGCACATATTGGAGGACAGAACTCTCTGAACTGTTTTTGGTCCTGAGTGCAACCTGCTTCATGAATCATTTTTCTGCTTAAACTCTGTTAAATTTAACTTGTCTCAGGTCTTTTCTTTAACAATGTGTAACTTTCTAATTACTGTAAAGTAAGAGTTTAACAAAGATGACTTTTTTTCTAATAGGGAAATTCAGATATTTTCATTTTAGAATAATAATAAACATGTTTGAAAAGCAAAAGGGACTTCATTATATTTTTTACATTATACATTAATTTACATCTCAACAAGTCTCCTTAAATACAAGATGGACATAAAAGTCAATAGAACTTTTTTCTTTTCTAACTGAAATGTGGATGAAAAAATAAAAAGAAATAAATAAATAAAATAGAGATGAATTGCCTCTTTGTACATCAAACACATGAAAATATTTTCTACTAATGTAAAAGGCAGTTGGGACATATAAAGATGAATACAAAATCCAAATTGAATTATATGTTTAAACAAGTAATCCTGGAGATTACTTGTTTAGAGAATTCCTAATTCACTTAAGACGTGTACTTTTCTAGGAATAATTTTTAACATTTTGGGGTTATCTGCTGAGCCACTCTCAAACATGTGAGTTGTTTTCCTAATAACCGAAATGAGTTGCAGTAATCCACTAATACTCTTTCAGACTCTGCAATGTTTCCTCAGTAAATGATTTGGGAAGACATGTATGCAACATCAGAAGTACTTTGGGGGATGGATTAGAATTTAATGTTGTCTGACATGGCTCTAAACCCATTAAGAATCCTGTCCTGCCAATGGGTTTCACTGTAGGAAGGCATTCTCTAAAAATCCCAAACACCTGAATATCTTACCGTATTTGTTTTGTGTCTTAAGCAGTCAAATATGTTACCTGTCAGTGTTTCCAATATGTTTGATTAGTCTCTGGATCACCCCGTTTTCATTTCTTCTGCTGGTTTTTATTGATAGGTTTGCACAAAGACAATGTGTTGATGGGGTATCTAGTTCCTTTGGAAACAGTAGATGTTCTCACTTCAACTCACTCTTTTCACTGAGTGAGTAAGTAGAGTTATGTAACCCTATCTTTTTCAACTTCCCAAAATATTAAGTTCTTAAATATCCTTTTAAGATACAGCAATCTGTTAGTCAATTGAGTGGACCCTTGAGCACTGTATTAGTCTGGATCAATCACTGTTATTAAGAAATATCAGAGGCTGGGTAATTTATAAAAGAAAGTTTTAATTGACTCACAGTTCCTCATGGCTGGGGAGGCCTCAGGAAACTTACAATTATGGTGGAAGGTAATGGAGAAGGAGGCACCTTCTTCACAGAGTGGCAAGATGGAGTGAGTGCAGGCAGGGGAAACATCAGATGCTTATAAGCCATCAGATCTCCTGAGACTCACTCACTATCACAAGAAAAGCATGGGGGAAACTGCCCTCGTGATCCGATTACCTCCACCTAGTCCACCCCTTGACACATGGGGATTATGGGAATTATAATTCAAGATGATAGTTTGGGTGGAGGCAGAGCCAACCATATCAAGCAGTCCTAAGCTGTTTCTTTCTTCTCTATGTCTTATGTTCCTTCATATGGTTCTGAACCACTGACAAACATAAATAATTGCCCTCCTCTATTTATTTTCAACCTGGCAAGATCACAATTGGTATTTATCCTGGTGGCACAGGATGACTCTGCAAACTTCTGACATCAGAAGACAACAGAGAAGAAACAACGATACCCTATTCTTACACAGCAAAAAATTCCAAGAGTCTTGGGACTCTATCTTCTCCCCATGATTTGAATGGTGATTTCAGAGTGCAACTGATGATTCAAGCTAATCAAATCCTCTTGCCTGAGATGTGGTCTCAAATTCTTCTTACAGACAAGCTTAATTTCAAGAATGATGACCTTAGGGAGACGCTCCTTATGGAGCTTTTGGGTAAGTAGTCCCACTCTTTTCCTTGCCAACTCTATCCAAAGAAAAATGCCTGCCCTATCAGCTGATACAACTTTTAAAAAATTTTTCTTTTTTTAATCACATAAATTACCATACACCATCTTTACATGTATTTATTTACCATAGATGTATTGGCTTTATTTTCATAAAAATACAGTTTTGATGAGGGCATATATACTTTTTCAGGCCTGTTTTCTGTTGCATCTCCAAAACTGTAAACAATACCTAAAATATATAATTATTTGTTTTTTAAAATAAATTCATGAGTGAATATTCTCTAACAAGAATGTAAATAAACAAGTTTTCTAGCTCAATCTGTGAACTTAATGCTCTAAATTAAAAATCAGACTAATTAAGTTAAGGTCCATCTTAACCTAATTCAGATTAAGGTTTAGGTCCTTTAAAAAATCAGCTGGAAGAGAAGAAATTATAACTAAAAGAAAAAAAATCAAACATTTGTTATCATTCAACGTGAGAGGTAGATGATATGCCAAATGACTGAATGGACAGTAAATGTTACAAAACTTCAGATTAGTGTGCAGATTGATATGAGATACAGGGTTCAGTGCAAAAAAATAGAAAAGTTAGAACTTAATAGAGACCAACAAAGATGAGTAACATTATTTAGAAAGGTAAAAAGACAAACCCACAGCCAATATCATACTCAATGGGGAAAAACTGGAAGCATTTCCTTGGAAAACAGGCGCAAGACAAGGAGGCCCTCTTTCACCCCTCCTATTCAACATAGTATTACAAGTTCTGGTCAGAGCAATCAGGCATGAGAAAAAAGTTGAGGGTATTCAATTCGGAAAAGAGGAAGTCAAATTTTCTCTGTTAGCAGAAGACATGATTGTATATTTAGAAAACCCTATCATCTCACCCTAAAATCTCCTTAAGCTGATAAGCAACTTCAGCAAAGTCTCATGATACAAAATCAATATGCAAAAATCACAACCATTCCTATACACTTATAACAGACAAAGACCCAAATCATGAGTGAATTCCCATTCACAATTGCTACGAAGAGAATAAAGTACCTCACAATACAACTTAGAAGGGATGTGAAGGACCTCTTCAAGGAGAACTACAAACCACTGCTAAAGGAAATAAGGAGGATACAAACAAATGTAAAAGTATTCCAGGCTCATGGATAGGAGAAGAATCAATATCATAAAAATTGCCATACTGCCCAAAGTAATTTATAGATTCAATGCTATCCTCATCAACCTACCATCGAGTTTCTTCACAGAATTGAAAAAAAAAAATACTTTAAAGTTCATATGGAACCAAAAAAGAGTCCGCATTGCCAAGACAATCCTAAGCGAAAAGTACCAACTGGAGGCATCACGCTACCTGACTTCAAACTATACTACAAGGCTATATAGTAACCAAAACAGCATGGTACTGTTACCAAAACAGAGATATAGACCAATGGAACAGAACAGAGCCCTCAAAAATAACACCACACATATACAACCATCTGATCTTTGACAAACCTGACAAAATCAGCAATGGAGAAATGATTCCCTATTTAATAAATGGTGTTGGGAAAACTGGCTAGTCATACTCAGAGAGCTGAAACTGGATCCCTTCTTTACACCTTACACAAAAATTAACTCTAGATGGATTAAAGACTTAAACATTAGACCAAAAATCATAAAAACCCTAGAAAATACCTAGGCAATACCATTCAGGACATATGCATGGGCAAAGACTTCATGACTAGAACACAAAAAGCAATGGCAACAAAAGCCAAAATAGACAAATGAGATCTGATTAAACTAAAGAGCTTCTGCACAGCAAAATAAACCATCAACAGAGTGAACAGGCAACCTACAGAATGAGAGAAAATGTTTGCAATCTATTCATCTGACAAAGGGCTAATATCCAGAATCGACAAAGAACTTAAACAAATTTACAAGAGAAAAACAACCCCATCACAAAGTGGGTGAAGGATATGAGCAGACACTTCTCAAAAGAAGACATTTATGCCACCAACAAACATATGAAAAAAAGCTTATCATCACTGGTCATTAGAGAAATCAAAACCACAATGAGATACCATCTCACTACAGTTAGAATGGCGATCATTAAACAGTCAGGAAACAACAGATACTGGAGAGGATGTGGAGAAATAGGAACAATTTACACTGTTGCTGGGAGTGTAAATTAGTTCAAACATTGTGGAAGACAATGTGGCGACTCCTCAAGGATCTAGGACTAGAAATACCATTTGACCCAGCAATCCCATTACTGAGTATATACCCAGAGTATATAAACCATTACTGAGTATATCATTCTACTATAAAGACATATGCACATGTACGTTTATGGCAGCACTATTCACAATATCAAATACTCAGAACCAATCCAAATGCCCATCAATGATAGACTGGATAAAGAAAATGTGACACATATACACCACGGAATACTATACAGCCATAAAAAGGATGAGTTCATGTCTTTTGCAGGGACGTGGATTTCTCTGGAAATCATCATTCTCATCCAACTAACACGAGAACAGAAAACCAAACACTGCATGTCCTCACTCATAAATGGGAGTTGAACAATGAGAACACATGGACACAGGGAGGGGAACATCACACACTGGGGCCTGTCAGTGGGTGGGGGACTAGGGGAGGGATAGCATTAGGAGAAATACCTAATGTAGATGATGGGTTGATGGGTGCAACAAACCACCATGTCACGTGTATAACTATGTAACAAAGCTGCATGTTCTGCACATGTACTCCAGAACTTAAAGTATAATAATAATTTTAAAAAGGTAAAAAGAAGAAGAAAACCACCATTTGAATATTTATGGTAGACAAGAGCAATAATAAAACTTCTTCACTGACACAATAATTATAAAATGTAAAATTGGTAGAATTTAATTAGAATATAAACAATTTGACTTAAGACATTTTATTGAGAAGAGCGATGTGAGTAAAGATAGATCAACTGTTGCCAAAACAGTTGGCAAGAATAATATCAGGCTTAAAACTTTACTTTGTAGGCAGTAGAAAACTTTTCTGGTTTATCTTTGTTAAATGGGTGCCTTTTGGAGTTATCTGGTAATTGACAGTTATAGTTCTTCTTTTGTAGTGTATGCCTTTGTTTATACCTAACTCTAAGTTTAAATTGATGAATCATTATTCTATTATCATTATTAACTTACTTTATTTTTAATTGACATGTTAAATTTTTAATTAAAATTATTTTTTCTTCAATTACTTGTCAATAAATAGCTATATCATTTTCTTTGTATAGATTATATAGATTGTTTTCCTCTCTTTGAAAATTTATTTTTTTCCACAAAACCTTTCATCCTCATTTGCTGCCACACTCACCTTTTTCACATATACCTTAATGAGTCTTTAATTAGATGATGAAATAACAAAAAAGGACATTTTACTTGAAACTGGAGCTCAATTTTCATATTTGCTTCTATAAATTTAGAATTAGCCATTAGGCCTTGTAATATTTCCCACCCTCCCTCTTCATCTAACATTTGTTTACACTGGACAAAACTCCTAGCTGATATCAAATTTTGTTGGATTAACATATCCAATAACAACCACATATATTTGGCTTGGGTCATCTACAGTATCCAAACCACTGTTACATATCATATCTGAATTGACTCACCCAGCAACCTATGAGTAAGGCAGAGCAATTTTTATTAACATCATTTTACCAACAAGAGAATCAAGATTCTAAATATCCAAAGAAACCACTTTTCAAAACCCACCTTCTTTAAACAACAAAGCTATTTAGTATAAATTATTCATTAATCAGCAATATTCATAACTCTGCCATGTATTTAATTTTGAAATAAATATTAATGTAAAAAGAGAAAAACATAACATTTTTAGATTTAGGAAATATTTTATATATGAATTAAAATTTGACTCAATATTCATGTTTTTGGATAAAGTTTTCTTTACAGGTACTCATCCTCACACCATCTATGTGGAAAAAAAGTTCATGTATTTTATCTACACCGTATACATACACACTCACACACACATACATGCTCTAAATATATATATATATGAAACATATATACATACACACACTCATATATTTTTAAAAATGACAGTGTTGTTATAAGGTAGAATTTAAATAACATGTTAGTAGAAGACATCAATGAAAAGAGACATAATAGAAGAAAATAAGTTTGTAAAAAAAATCATAGTAATTAAAATATTTGGATAAGTGATGAAATAGTTTTAAGATGAGATCAGGTGTGTTCAGGGTGGTATGGCCATAGACAGATTTAGAAATTCAAATCTGAATTCAAAAATTCAGCAAAACTGTAAAAGAACCTGAATAACCAAGACAATCCTGAGCAGAAAGAAAAGAACAAAGTTAGAGGCATGACACTACCTGACTTCAAACTATACTACAATGCTACAGTAACTAAAACTGCATGGTACTGGTACAAAATCAGACACATAGATTAGTGGAGTAGGATAGAGAACCAAGAAATAAAGCTACATACCTACAACCATCTGACCTTTGACAAAACCAACAAGAAGAAGCAATGGGGAAAAGACTCCCTATTCAATAAACAGTGCTGAGAAAACTGGCTAGCCACATGCAGAAGACTGAAACTGGACCCCTTTCATCATGTACAAATATCAATTTAAGATGGATTAAAGACTTAAATGTAAGAACTAAAACTATAAAAACCCTAGATAAAAACCTAGGAAATACCATTCTGGACATAGGCCCTGGCAAAGGTTTCATGTTGAAAATTCCATAAGCAATTGCAACAAAAACAAAAATTTATAAGTGGAACTTGATTAAATTTAAGAGCTTCTGCACAGCAAAAGAAACTATCAACAGATACAAAACAACAAACTATAAAATAGAAGACAATATTTGCAAAGCATGCATCCACCAAAGGTCTATGATATAGTTTGGCTGTGTCCCCACCCAAATCTCATCTTAAATTCCCATATGATGTAGGAGGGACCCAGTGGGAGGTAATTGAATCATGGGAGCAGGTCTTTCTCATGCTGCTCTCGTGATAGTGAATAAGTCCCATGAGATCTGATGGTTTTATTTATTTATTTGAGATGTAGTCTTGCTCTGTCACCCAGGCTGGAATGCAATGGCATGATCTCGGCTCACTGCAAGCTCCACCTCCTGGGTTCATGATATTCTCCTGCCTCAGCCTCCTGAGTAGCTGGGACTACAGGCACCCGCCACCACACCCAGCTGATTTTTTGTATTTTTAGTAGAGACAGGGTTTCACCATGTTAGCCAGGATGGTCTCAATCTTCTGACCTCATGATCCGCCCGCCTTGGCATCCCAAAAGTGCTGGAATTACAGGCATGAGCCACCGCGCCTGGCTGAGATCTGATGTTTTTAAAAGGGGAGTTTTCCTGCACAAGCTCTCTTCTCTTATCTGCCACCAAGTGAGATGTGCCTTTTACCTTCCACCATGATTGTGAGGCCTCTCCAGTCACATGGAACTGTAAGTCTAATAAACCTCTTTATTTTGTAAATTGCTCAGTCTCAGGTATATCTTTATCAGCAGCAAGAAAACGGACTAATACAATCTATATCCAAAATCTATAAAGAATTTAATGAAATCAAGAAGCAAAAACAAAGAAACCCATTTAAAAAAATGGGCAAAGGACATGAACAGACACTTCTCCAAAGAAGACATACATGCAACCAACAAGCATATGAAAAACGCTCAACATCACTAATTATGGCAAGATGAAAATCAAACCACAGTGATAAAACATCTCACACCAGTCAGAGTGTGTAGGAAATCAGCCAGAGTGGTGGGAGAAATAACAGGGAAAGGAGCAGGCCTTCCCAAAAGGCTGGAAGGCTCTGCAAAGCTCCAGGGGAGAATAGCTGAAGGCTGCTATTCTCTGACCCTGAGGCAGAGGGCAAGGAGTAGGTACAAAGAAGTGTAGGGGAATTTATCTTAAACAGGCTTGTTTACTTATGTTGACTGGGAACCCAATCTTTGATCATCCATGCACATGAGGTTCCCTGAAAGGGGAGCTATAAATGTTAATTACCCACAGATTGTTTTTGCTCCAGGCTTTTGCCATTATGTCTGCTCTGAATAAAAGCAAGCAGTTTCAGCTTCTTGGGGTTGCTGCTGCACCTTGGCCATTAGAGCCCAGAAGCCCCCAGCTGCTCTTACACTGTGTACCTGTGTCTGAGTACTCCTTTCATCCGTCGCTCAGCTAGGGTCTGCAGGATGGACCCGACAAGATTGGCCATTAGTAAAAAGTCAGAAATACCACATGCTGGTAAGGTTGTGGAGAAAGGGGACCACTTATACATTGTCAGTTGGAATGTAAATTAGTTCAGCCATTGTGGAAAACAATTTGGAGATTTCTCAAAGAACTTAAAATAGAACTAGCATTTGACCTAGCTATCCCGCTTCTGGGTATATGTCCAAATGAATATAAATTCTTCTACAATAAAGACACATGCACATGTATGTTCGTTGCAGCACTGTTTATAGTAGCAAAGACATGAAATCAAACTAGATGTCCATTAGCAGTGGACTGAATAAAGAGAATGTGATGCATATACACAATAGACTAGTACACAGCCATGAAAATAATGAAATCATGCCCTTTGCAGCAACACAAGTGGAGTTGGAGGGCATTATCTATCCGAAGAGAATTAACACGGGAACAGAAAACCAAATACTGCATGTTCTCACTTATAAGTGGGAGTTAAACATTGGGTACATGTGAACACAAAAAACGGAGACAATAGACGCTGGGGTCTACTTGAGGGCAGAGGGTAGGAGAAGGGTGATAATTGAAAAACTACCTATTGGGTACTATGCTGATTACCTGGGTGACAAAATTATCTGTACACCAAACCCCTGGTGCAAAATTTACCCATGTAACACACCTACAAATGTACACACTGAACCTAAAATAAAAGTTGGAAAGAAAAAAAAAATAGCTGTACAAATTAATTTATGGCAGATATCCCAGATGAATAATGTACATGTGATCTCATGTCATCTTTCGCAAATCCAAAATATGTGACATAAACTTTTAAAATACTAGGGAAAACTCAATAATAAAGATTTCTAAAAAGCTATCTGTGTATTTTTTTATTATTAGCATTCATAGTTCTAATTGGATAAAACTTAGATTCATCTGCAGCGTACAAAATGCATTTCAACATAAGTCTTTATAGAAAATGGGAACTAATGGTTTAATGCAAAATACATAATAAATACTACTCTTCAAGACTTAGTTCATTTGTAAGTAGTTGTTATGGAGCTGGTGTATATATTGCCAGTTGGCTTAGAATAATTTTTAGCCAGGTGAACTAGTTAATATTTATTAAGATCTATGAGTGACCCTGGGTTTTTCTACCTTTAAACCCCTTTTTGTTCAGAAAATTTTAGCCATACTAGCCTTATTTTTTGAACACGTCAGACACTTTCCTTTCCAAGGCCTTTGAAACTTGCCATTCTTTCTAGAATACCTCTCCCCCAGAAATCCATGAGATTCGCTTCTGATCACCTTCCACTCATGACCCAAATGTCTTTTCATGGAGGCCTTCTTTGAATCCCTTATTCAAAATTAAATTTAAAATTTCACACTGATCCAGAAACTTCTACCTCATTTTTTTCTATTTCATTAGAGTTCTCATTACCATCTAACTTAATATATACACACCTATGTGTTTGCTTCTCTCTCTCTCTGCCAAAAAATTCATGTTGAAAGTAGTGATTCTTTCCTTTCCTGATTGTTAGATATCCACAGTGCCAACAAAAGTGTCTATTAAATAGTAGGTCTTCAATTAATATGTATGAATGAATAAGAATATCCTTGAAATGCTCTCTTTTAGTTAACGGTTAGTTTATGCTTATATGTGGATCTGACCTTATGCAGGAATATCAGTACATTTCTCATGTAAATTTAAACTTTTCCTTCTTCCAGTTCATCATATCCCAAAATTTATAATTGTTTTTACCCATATCCATATTTGGGATTAGATAAAATTATATACTGCACTCTTAAAATCTCTATGAGAAAATTCAAGCAGGATTTTTAATTGTATAGTTTTAAATTCATTTTGATTGTTCATATTGACTTATTTTTTAAAGTATCAAAATACTACTTGTATAAAAAGGGATTTAAAAGTCATTCACATTTTTCCACAGAAGAGAAAATATTTACATTTTGAGTCTTTCAGTCTTTCCCTTCATTTTTTACATTACAATATTCACATTACCCTGTTCTTAACGAACTCATTTAAACATAACAGGATATTTCACATCATATGAACGTGAAAATTTTACTAAATAATTTTCTTTCCTTCCACTGAGGTTATTTCCAATTATTTTTAACTAACATTAAAATGACTATGTTTGTAAAATCTTTGATAATATATTTAATACTATTTCATTTTGATACATTCCCAGAAGACTCCTAGTTCAAAAAACAAAAACATTTTAAGGATTTTTTGTGTGTATTATCAATTTAATTTCCTGTGAGCTTTATACATCCTTCAGACATTAACGGAGTATGACTTCGTTTGACAACTAACACTGGATGGTCCTCTTAAACAAATGGTTTTTTTTTAATTAATGGGAAAATTCTACCTCATTATTATTATATTTGCTTTTGAAATGGAACATTAATCAAAGTTTATTAGGTCTAAATGAACTGTATGACTAAATGATCTACTTATTGGTATAATTTTTTTCATTTATATATTAAGTGTTTATTATTTTCTGTCATTTTTCAATGATCTCGTTTTATATATGAAGGAAAGATCTTTAACATCTGTATTTGCACATACTTTATCCATATGATTGACTCTATATGAAACATTTTTATGGACAAAAAATTTTCATACATGTTTTGGTTATCAAGTTTTCCTTTTTCTGCTTTATATTCTGTAATATTTTAGGTCACCTCCACTCTTTAGTATATCAAAGGCTAGAGCATTGGACAGTCAGATGGAAAATGAAATAGTTACGATTTTACCATAGCAAAAACAGTCAGGTGCTTCACAGACATGGCTATTATTTGTTGACTTATTTCTAGCAAAGTTGGTCTAACTATCACTACAAATTTAGCCTTTGTTGTTAGATTACTTGAGTTAAAATTCCAAGTATTATAATAGCTACTCGTGTACCTGTGGGCAAATTTTCTTTGCCCTTTGCTTGTCTCATCTGTTAACAATAGGGATTGTTACAGGGTGTGTTGTGTTTCCAAAGAAATCATATGTTGAAGTTCTAATTTCTAGCAGTACCTCAGAATGTGACTGAAATTGGAGATAGGTATTTAAAAAAAATAGTTAAGGTTAAATGTGGTCACGAGGGTATGCCTTAATCCCGCATGACTGACATCATTATAAGAAGAGGAGATTAGGACACAGGCACACAAAAGATAGACCATTTTTAGATACCAGAAGAAGAACATTATCTACAAACCAAGGAAAGAGACCTTAGAATGAAATAAGCCCTGCTGTCAATTTGATCTTAGACTCCTGGCCTACAGAACAGAGACAATGTTAATTTCTGTTGTTTAAGCCATTCAGTCTGTGGTTCTTTGTAATGGCAGCCTTAGCACACTAGCACAGGGATCATACTTATCTAACTCATATCCTTGTTATAAAGACTCAAAAACTTATAGAAATAAATTTCATGGAATAATATTGGACAAATAGAACTCAACCTTGCCATTCATAATGAGGAACATTTTTATAGATTTAGAAATAAAAGGCCACAGCAGGCAGATAGAAGGTGTAACAATAACTATCAGATTACAGATGATTTATAACTATTTTGTTAATTATCATTATTTGTTTAAAATCAAATCCATTATACTGTTCCACACAAGCAAATTTGCCAAAGATGGTAGATGGAAAAATAAAAACAGACTGTAAAAACCTTGTGATACTGAGGAATTTTCTGCATTAGTTTTTTTAAATTTATTTCCAGAACATATGTAAGAAACAATGTTTATTATATTCTTTGAAAGATCCAGCTGAATGACATATCAAAAGAAATAGCTATATAGGGAGAAATCTGGGTTTTTGACCAAAGTATTGTATTTACCTATCGTTACTACACCACTAATGGCAACAATTACTAAGTAATTTCTACTCACTTATTGACTTCTCCCACTGTGTTAGACACCATGCTAATTACTTTAGAAACAATGCCTTACTTAAGCTTTATAAAAAGTGAATGAAGTGTGTATTAGTAGTGTTTTTATTTTACTGATGAGGAGAGATATTTAAAGAGGTTCAAGAACCTGGTGGAGTTTCCACAGAAAGAACTTGGGAGAGCAAGGATTCGGGTCCTGCTGTATCTGAGTCTAAAGAGTCACTGGAGTATACTGTGAACATATTCCCTGAATTGGGTGTTGTCCTTTGTGGGCCACCACTGTAAACAGGAAAATTTGAATACTATAATGTAACCCTTTTCAATTTTAAATTGATATGATGCAATTGCTTCGAATTTTCATATTTTTATGATTATGCAGGGGCTTTAAAATAGTTTCTAAATTGCATGTTAAGGAAAGTAACTCTCTAGAATTTAAAGAATTGATGACAGACCATGTTAATGGTAAATATGTCTTACTTTTTTTACTGGCAGGAAATTATCACCCACAAATCCACAGAAGAACTTATATATATTTATGGCTATCAGCAGATATATTTATTTTTCTCATATGAGGCACCAAAAGACTGATAAATATAGAATTTAATAAAACAGGCACAAATGCTGACCTTTTGGTGATTTAAGTCTCTCAGAATCTTTGCATGTTTTACTCTGACATAAACAGATGAAAATACAGAAGTAAAGATGTATTTGTAACTTTCTTATGATTTATTTAAAATAACCTTAATGCAAGGGAAAACTATCAGCAAACTTGACTTTAGCTCTTACAAAATCATTAGCTGAAGTTTCTAGAAAAAAACTATGGACAATTAAAAGGATCTTAAAAAGATACTCTTAGACCATCAGATTCCAAGAATGAAAAAATAAAAAATAGATTCTTAAATCACAAATCTCTTTGCCCTGCATCTCCCAATAAAAATGATTTTTCTATTTCTTATCGTTAATCTTTCAACCTGCTGTTCAAAACAAAAATTATTCTTTCATCTTGGCATGAATCTGTCAAAGCCACTGCTTCCAACAAAATTGACTTCTCTAATTTATGTTTCTTTCCCTGAATCTCTCAAGCCCATGCTCTCAATTTAAAAAAAAAAAAAAATCTTATTCTGTACTTCTGAGCTCTTTGGGTCACATTAAAATTGCATTTTCATTTTGGTTAAAGTGTTCCAATTTTCAAAATAAATATATATTTTTTAAAAATTGGAAAAAAGTATTTTTAATAGACTGAATACATGATCATTTTAAATAATATAAATTACTTGTTGTTGAAACACATACACACATTTGAAGTCGTAAAATAGGTTGTAATATTGTTGTTTGCTTTATAAGTATATATTCCATAAAGATTATTTTTCATTTTAACAAGATACAGACATGTTACGTATTATCTATAACATGTCTTCATTTCACATTTTTCTTTCTTTTGGGAAGGGAGAGTCTCTAGTTTCGGGAAAGAAGGGATGATTTCTTTCTTTTAACTGAATCCTGAGTGGCAGACCTATCTGGCACAATATATCCATCCAGTCTATCATTTTTGTTTGAATACATTGAATCAAAAAATACAGTTTTAAATTTCTATATAATTTATTTGCTTATGTACCTTATGATACACTTTAAATCAATCATCTAGCAAACATTTAATTGTGTAACTATGTATAGCTATGTTAAAAAAACAGTATAGCTGTTTAGAACCAAAATACCTAGATTGGCGATGACTTAAGGAATATGTCTCAGCAAAATTGGCAGTGGAAATATATTTTTTATTTAACAGATGTCATAGCCTCCTCACTCTCAAAAGTAACAAGTGTTTGACTAGTTCTTATACTGAAGTAAAATTGTTCTCATATGAACAATGTGATATATCCTATTTACAGTCGTTCCCCCTGCTTATCTGTGATTTTGCTTTTCATGGGTTTAGTTACCTGTCAACTGTGGTCTGACAATAATAAATGGAAAATTCCAGAAATAAACAATTTACAAGTTTTAAATTGCTTGCTGTTCTGAGTATCATGATAAAATCCTGTTCTATTTTGCCCAGGATGTGTATCCTTCCTTTGTGCACCATATTCACAATGTAGACCCTACCCACCTGTGAGTCACTTTGTAGCACTTTCAGTTATCAGATTGACAAATGCTTGCATTCAAGTAACCCTTAGTTTGCTTATAATGGCTCCAAAGCATAAGAGTAGTTATACTGCCATACTGTTATAATCGTTCTATTTTATTATTATACATTGTTGTTGTGTATATTGTTGTTGTATAATCTTGCTCTGCCTGATTTATACATTAAAATTTCTTATTAAGTACTATTTGTGGTTTCAGGCATCCAATGGAGATCTTGAAACATCGCCCTCACAAATTTGGGGAGACTACTGCATTTCAACATAATGAAAAAGAAAGAGAGAAAAAATCAAATTGGTTCATTGAATACTCTCATAACAATCATGACAATTATCATATTAAGACTTATCAGGTACACTTACTTGCAGGAGTATCCAGAAATATTTTGGAAATTCAGTATAATATAAAATTTTTACCTGCACGTTTCTATCCTTTCAGGACCCGGGCTTATATCAGAGAGAGAAAGATAATGGTAAATGTTCCATTTATTCTAGGTGGGCCAATTATTAATTGGCAGAGACAATTAGAACCCAATCATTACGCAATATTGTTGTCACCAAGAGGTAGAAATTAAATGAACAATGTATATAATACAGCACATATTACATTACCTGAATTTACACTAATCATGACTATATCAGCAGCATTAAACCAATGCAGATTACACATTATAGTATTTCCATAAGATGAATAAAAATGATATAAAATAAAAAGGAAAACTATTCCTATAATAAATGCTTCTTTTTTTGAAAAAAATATTTTAGATTCCAGGGTACATGTGCAGTTTTGTTACATGGGTATGTTGCATAATGCTGGGGGGTTTGGGCTTCTATTGAAACCATCACATGAATAATGAACACAGAACTCAATAGGTAGTACCCAAAAGATACTACCCAATAGATAGTACCTGGTAGGTAGCACCCAATACGTAGTACCCGTGTCCCCTCCTCTCCTTCCTCACGTTTGTAGTTTCCAGTGTTTATTGTTTCCTCCTCTATGTACTCATTGTTTAGCTCCCACTTATAAGCGAGAACATGTGGTATCTGATTTTCTAGAGAAATCCTTTTTCGATCTCAGATAAAAACACAGAAAACTTGCAGCGTTTTCAACAAAAATTTAATGTAAAAAAAGAATATATGTATCATTTGTTTTTCTGTTTTGATTTGATGTATGCATACACACTCACATATATATACATGTGTGCATATATACAGAGAGAGAAATATTGAATATATTGATATATAAATATATATGTGTATATAGAGAGACCTTCACACACACGGAGAGAGAGAAAAAGAGAGAGTAAGAGAGAAAGTGATTCAATATTTAATTATTATCTGCAACCACTTATGCCCACTGATATATCTATGTTTGGTAGTTCCTGTTCATTCAAGATGTTTTGTCTGGATGAAATGAGGTGCTCCATAGGACATCACTTTGTCAGATGTAGATAAAACAGAGTTTTACACCTATACTATTTTGAAATATGTCCTTAAAGCAAATAAGCCGTAGGGGAAAGTGAGTGCAATATTTAGGCACCACATTATTTTGCAGAAAAAAAACATAAAATTTCAGTGTTATTCATCAAATTCAGAATATTTATACATGATATTTTGTTTTTTTCATCATTATGTCCACTAACATCTTGGACAGTACTGAGCACATAGTACAAATTAAATGCTGTTTGATGAATAAATAAAAAATACATTTGGTTATATACTTTTGCTGATTTCCAAATATCTTATAATCAAAACAATTCTTTTTGGATTATTGAAAATGAGGATACTTATTAACATAGCCTGATATATAGAAAATAAAAAATACTGAAAATGTTTTATTGTTGTTTAAATTCACACACACAATAATATGTTATCTTATATACATATGTGAAGAACTTTGGAGTGAAAAATTATCTGAAGATAATTGAATCCTGTCGTTAGTATGAGGTCTTTCTTTCCTAAGACAGTCAGCTGCAGCTGAGTTTTACTGCAGTGAGGTTAAGAATAGGTGCTATTATTGGATGAAATAATGTTTAAGGAGAATTCACTGCAGAAGCCTTTGCAAGGCATATAATATCTGTTTTCTTTCAATGGCATTTTTGTTTTTACTGTGATTGCTATTGGATTTAATACCTACTCTCCCAAATACATTATGCTGATTACATATTAAGATTGAATTTATTAAACAATATCTTGACAATATGAGTATGAATAAGCATAATGCATAGACCGAGTCTGACCAATTTGTTTAAATAACTAGGAGACATTCTAAACAGGAGGTTTAATTTGCTGATTTATGTAATGAGTTTTTTTTTTCATGGATCTCACAATTCTGCATGCCTTGCATCAGCTTTTGTCCTTAAATATCTTTTTAAGGATGCTTATGTAACATTAGTCATGGAAAATTGAGCTAGTACAATTGACTCTTGAAGAATGCAGGGGCTAGGGGCACTGACTCCTCATGCAATTGACTATCCAGGTATAACTTTCAACTGTCTCAAAATATAAATATCACTATTGACCAGGAGTCTTTCCTTTGATATAAGTAATTAATACATATTTTTATGTTATATTCACTATCTATTATCATAAAGCAAGCTAGAAAAGGGAAAATGTTTTTAAGAAAATAATAACAAAAAGAAAACATATTTACTCTTCATTAAATAGAAGTTGATCATTGTAATGATCTTCATCCTTTTCTTCACATTGAATCGGCTAAGGAGGAGGAAAAAGTGGAGGGGTTGTTCTTGCTGTCACAGGGTCGGCAGAGGCAGAAGAGGTGGAGGAGGTGGAAGAGGAGGCAGGAGAGGCAGACACACGTGGTGTAATTTTGCTGAAAAAATCCACTGGTAACTGGGCCATAGTTCAAAATGTGTGTTCTTCAAGGGTCCACTGTGTTTCCTATGAAGGAAGAAAACAGGGGCCACATTAGATTGTGCTCCACAATAGAAAAGGTAATGTCTCCCTTCAGGTCAAAGGTTTGTTATGTTGCTGCTAGCCCCTTTAAAAGATCTGGGTTTCCTAAGCTCAGGGATCCTCAACTGAGAAGCAAATCTACCAGGTGTTCAGCCTCCACCTGGACCACTTCACGTTGCCTAATCAGACTTGGGGAAACAGAGGGTACTGACATCAACATGAAATTCATCCAACCTACTGTGTACAGAAGTCTCATCTCTTCTGTAAGCATCCATGAAACTGTATCAGGTTACTTGTTAGCTTTTCAGAAGCATAGATACATTTTGATTGCTTTCAGAGTTCTTGAAAATATAATGCCCATATTGAATATTTTTTAAAGTTACTTGTGACATTATAACTGCATTTAATCTAATTTACCATATTTGTGCAATTATTTATGATTCGTTTATTCACAGAGAGTTTGAAAAAATAAAATTTTTGTAAACTGATAGTCAACATTTAAGAGCATCCATAAAATGTGCAACTTTGTGAAACTGGAATCTGATTACATTTAATTCACATTAACAATGATATTTATAACATTATTACAAAGTAAATTCTATTGCATTATCTCATATTTTCTACTGACAACCATGTATTGCATGACTCAAAGTGGTGATATATTTTGGGGGAAGTTTGGTGAAAGTAAATGTTAAACGTAAGGGTAGATTATCAGCTTTCTGATTCCTAAAATGTTACATATTCCACTGATACCTTTTAGTATATGTAATAAAAATATTTTCTTCTCAGCCTGGAGTTATTAAATTTAAGCCTACAGAATTTTCAAAAAACTGAAAATAAAAGTTATCTGTGAGAAATAGTTTCTCTTCAACACTGGCATGTTGAAAGAAGCTTTGAGGGAATTTCTGTATGACTCATCTACAAAAAACCACCTATATCTCAAAGAAAAGTACAGTAATAATATAATAAAAGTGATGGTCATACTTAAAATATGAAGCTTTATATCATCCTTTTCTGTAGTTAATATTGTATTGTAATTCACCTAACACTAAATATTTTTTAAAAATTTTAGTAGCCACAAAATATATTACATAAAAAAATCACTTTACAATGAAAAATTAAACACTATAACTCATATTTAAATTGCTAAAATTTGTTTATAAAAAGTTATTTTTATTTTAGACAATTTAATGATTTAATCATTTACTTCTGCAATAAAACATAGAAAAAGATCTGTCTTATTATTTTGTACACCCCAAAATAGATCAATTTAATAATTGTATGTTATTTTTATTTTATTTAGACAAAGATAGTGAAGCTATATCCTAATTTCAACATTTTATTTATATATTTTATTAAATCTTTGAAATCATGGTGATCAAAATCACATTACCAACTGGTATGAGACCATCATATTTTATTATTACATTTATTGGCACTTTTATTTGGGATAGGATGCTATCATACAATTTGAATGAAAATTCCATATCAAAGATTTACAATTTAAGAAACATTATTTCTTAAATTTTTTTTAAAAATCACCTACAATAAAACATTTAGCAGTTACAAAAAAATCATGATCATAAGTTGAAATGCTAACCCAAAAAACTACTTGGGTATTTGTGGTGTAGTTAATGAAGGACAAATAGAAAGTAAACCTTATGGTGAGAGAAATAACCCAAAATACACCAGCAAGAGCCTAAATACAAATTAATAAAGTTATCCTGTTAAAAGACAAAAGTTTTCAAATTGAATGAAATATCTAGTTATGTTTTTTTAATTAAGAAAATGTTACAGGATTTTGGAGTGTTGCTTGGCCAGCTGCAAGCCTCCGTGGCACATGGCACCTTCTGCCTGAGTATTGCTCATGCTTGCTGGGCTCATCCCACCCACTCAGCTGAGAAAGCTGCCTTCGGTTTGCGCTATCGGCCTGGATCCCACACCTGCTAAGGTCAAGCCAGGCATGGAACAGTGAGGGGTGTATGGGCAGTAAGCATGGGTTCTGGCCACTGTGCACAGCCAGGCATGCCTACTGCAAATGGCTGTGGGCACCCCCTTCTGGGTGAGGGGAAGGTGGTGGCACCCAGAATCTTGGAGATGCCAGGAACCACAGAGTCCCAAAGAGGTTGTCACAGCCCCTGCTTAGGGAGTCTGCAAATCTAAGCTCCCAGAAGGGCCTCAGCTCATCTCTCCTTCTTGTTGCCCACAACATGGCGAGTGGTGTGGGAGGAGTGTTTCAGCTCTGTTTGTATTATACCTCTTTCAGTCCTGCCATTTGGTAGGTCCAAGTTCTTGTCTCATGTCCAGGAAGAATGAGGTACAGGGACAACTTGGGTGTGAGCTAGGTGGAGAGAAGCTTCATTAAGTGACAGGACAGCTTT
The DNA here is from genome assembly GCF_028885655.2 of Pongo abelii. Taxonomy (NCBI): domain Eukaryota; kingdom Metazoa; phylum Chordata; class Mammalia; order Primates; family Hominidae; genus Pongo; species Pongo abelii. Next base: position 28,734,247 of record NC_071988.2, read on the forward strand.
CAGGAGACCCAAAATGAGTAGCTCCTTTCTGCAGGCAAGTCATCCTGAAAAGTCCAAGAGACTGGAGGCAGGTAGCCCCTTCACACAGCTGATAGCTCCAACATCTGTTCAAGTCTGGTTGAGTCTTGGGCTTTTATTGGCTACAAAAGGAGGAAGTGGGTGCTGATTGGTCCATGGGCAGCCAGGAGTGGGCTTGGAAAAAGCACCATAAGTTTTCACTCTAGGCTGCAGACTCTACCCAAAACTGGCAGCCCAAACTCCAGGCTTCAGGCTGTCCCTGGCTTGAAGGTGGAGTTTCAGTGGGGACCTACCCCTTTACACCCAGGAGTCTGTCTTCCACTTGCTGCCATCAACATGTCATTCATGACACCCAGGCTGTTCCTGCTGAAGGGTGCCTGCAGGCTCACCCCAAACTGCCCTCAGTGCCCCTTTGACCTCCCTCTCATGATCATTGGTGCCTAACGTCTGTAGGGGGCCAAAGCAGCAGGCGGATGACGTGTCAGCATCACCCTGCTAACGCTTACACCCGGCTGGGTTGCAACAGCACCCAGGTTTGGCCACAACTTTGTTTTGCCTCGGAGTGGACGCCAGGAGCAGGAACAGGCCAAGGAGTGGAAGTAGGCATTTTCAAGCCTGTGCAGGCAGGGCACTTCCCGGGCCCCAAAGAACACAGACATGCCAGGGGGCAGAGCCATGGCTGGGCAGCTGCAGCTGCATCTAGGAGCACGGGCTCCTGCCATGCTAACTTGACAGTGGGAAGGTCTTCTGCCGGGTCTATGGAGCACACAGCCTGACCATGTCTCCCCTGCTGCAGCTGGTTTCCCCACAGCGTCTGCACCAGATAAGCCTCCACACCATCAGAAACACCTAAATCCTAGATAACAAAAAGCTTTAAAATAGCTGTAATAATTACCTGGGGATGTTTGGTATAGTTAAAGAAGGGCAAATAGAAAGTAACCATTATGGTGGAGAAATAACCCTAAATATACCAGTAAGAATGTAAATACAAATGGATAAAATGATCCTGCTAAAAGAAACACATTTTCAAATTGAATGAAATATTTAATGATTTTTTTAAATGAAAGAAACACCTAAAGTAGGATCAAAATATATAAAAACAGATACAGGTCTACTAATATCAGGAACCATATATTTATTAAAAATATCATTAGAACAAAAGATCAGCCCCTATGCAACAACACAACAGCAACATTTTCCTCAAAATACATTTTTAGTTCTTAGCTAAACACTGGGAACTAATTATTAATGTCATTTCAAATAGAAATTGGCAAAATCCTCAGTGATACTCGGATTTTCACCTACCATCAACTTTTATTGGTGATTTATATTGTGAAATTTTGCTGGGGGGTGATAGTGGCTAGACAATTCAATGTACATGTTTATTGAATTGTGAGTCTTTGCTACAAGATTCTCATTCAGATTGTATGGAGCAAGTTATTCTCATCAAAAGAAAACTGCTAAGAAATCTAGTTGTTGAGGAAAAATAGTACAAATAAAAAACAAATAGAACACATATAACAAGCTTGGTGTGACGCATGCATCTTGAATTTTACATCTAACCATTGTAAATATTCATTCTCTTTAAGATATAGAGGAGTACAGTATTTACAAAACTAGACAGTTTATCTGGTCATTGCCAGGCATGGTGGCTCATGCCTGCAATCTCAGCACATTGGGAGGTTGAGCCAGGTGGATTCCTATACCCCACGAATTCAAGACCAGCCTGGGCACCATAGCAAAAACTCATCTCTACAAAGAGTAAAAAATTTAGCTGGTCATGGCAGTCTGTGCCTGTAGTCCCAGCTACTTGGGAGGCTGAGGGAAGAGGATCACTTAAGCCCAGGAGTTTGAAGCTGCAGTGAGCAGTGATTATGCCACGACACTCCAGCCTGGGCAGCAGAGAGCGACCATGTATCAAAAAAAAAATGATGATGAAAATAATAATAATATCTAGTCATAATACAAATATCAATGCTTGTGCAGAAATCTGGGGCATAAAGAATAATTAATTTTGACTATATTTATCTTCTCTTGCATGCTACAATCAAATTAGACATATATAGAAACCATAACAATATATTTGGAAATTAAAAGAATATAAAGTGGAGATAGCCCATGCATCAATAAATAGTCTTATTTGAAATTAGAAAATACATATACTCTATAGTCATCATAATACGATATTTCAAAATATATAAATATTTTGAAATATTACATATTTGCATTTAAAACGAAGGGGAAAATAAATCTTCACATGCTGATATTTGAAAAGAAGAAAGTCTGAAAATGAGTAATGTAATTATCCAACTTGAAAGTTATTAAAATAAAATAAAGTTAATTCAAGTAACTGTAAGGAAAGAGCAACACTAACCTCAGAATAAAATGAAACTTTAACAAATTTTAGAGGATGATAGGATCAAAATTACTTGCTATGTTCTGAATGTTTGTGTTGTCTAAAATTTATAAATAGAGATCCTAACCCCCAAGGTGATGGTATTAAGAAGTGGGGGTCATTGAGAGGTGAATGCTACTAATGTCCAATAAAAAAGACCCTAGGGAGCTTGTTTGCCCCTTCTACCATGTGAGGACAGAGCCGGAAGGCACTATCTGTGAAGAAGTGGGCCCTCACCAGATAACAATGAAATATTGATTTTGGACCTTCCAGCCTGTAAAAATAAATGCTTGCTGTTTGTAAGCTACCTGGACTATGGTATTTTTTTATAGGAAGCTGAACTAAGCATTTTATCAGAAAAGTGCATATATATATAACCTGGCAATATAGGCTTTAAACAAGAGTGATCAAGAAGAGAGGAGAGATGGTGAGAAGGACAGAGAAAGGGATCACAAACAATATTCAGCATAAAAAGGAGGCATAATTACATATGCAGAAATAATATAAAAATAAATGAATATTGTAACTTTATGCCAATTAATTCAAACCTTCCCCAAACTAAAACAAGAATAAATAGTAACTGTACAATTAAAATTAACATAATCATTAAAGAAATGGAATTTACCCACAAGATACAAAACTAAATAAAACATGAGTTGCAGCTATTTTTACCAGTAATAGCTACTAACTACCAACAAATTAATTTTTTTACCAGTAGTTTCTACCAACAATCTAAGATTGGATTACATTTAAAGTTTTACAGCTACTAGAGAGGTATTGGTAAGTAACTCATTTTAGCAAGCCATCATAACCTTGTTACCTGGGATAAGCAGAATTCTAAAATGATATTCCAAGTTTTTTATCCCTGGTTGTATTAGTCTGTTTTCACACTGCTGATAAAGACATACCCGAGACTGGGCAATTTACAAAAGAAAGAGGTTTAATGATCGTACAGTTCCACATGACTGGGAAGGCCTCACAGTCATGGTGTAAGGGAAATAGAAGCAAGTCACATCTTACATGGATAATAGCAAGCAAAAAGGCAGCTTGTGCATGGAAACTCTCATTTTTAAAATTGTCATATCTCGTGAGACTCATTCACTATTATGAGAGCAGCACAGGAAAGGTCCGCCCCCATAATTCAACAATTACCTCCCATCAGGTTCCTCCCATGACATGTGGAAATTTGGGAGTTACAATTGGAGATGAGATTTGGGTGGAGACACAGGCAAACCATATAATTCATCCCCTGATCTCCCCTAAATCTCATGTCTTCACATTTCAAAACCATTCATGCCTTCCCAAAAGTCCCCCAAAGTCTTAACTAATTTCAGCATTAACTCAAAAGTCCACAGTCCAATGACTCATTTGAGACAAGGCAAGCCCCTTCTGCCTATGAGCCTGTAAAATTAAAAGCAACTTAGTTACTTCCTAGGTACAATGTGGGTACAGGAATTAGGTAAATACAGCTGTTCCAAATGGGATAAATAGGCCAAAACAAAGCGACTACAGGCCCCATGCAAGTTTGAAATCCAGCGGGGTAATCAAATCTTTAAGCTCAAAAATTATATTTTTTGACTCCATGTCTTGCATCCAAGTCATGCTGATGCAAGAAGAGGGTTCCCATGGTTTTGGGAAGCTGCACCCTCATGGCTTTGCAGAGTACTGCCTCCCTCCTGTCTGCTGTCATGGGCTGGTGTTGAGTGTCTGTGGCTTTTCCAGATAAACAGTGCAAGCTGTCAGTGAATCTACCATTCTGGGGTCTGGAGGACAGTGACCTTCTTCTCACAGCTTCACTAGGCAGTGCCCCAGTAGGGACTCTGTGTGGGGCTTCCACCCCACGTTTTCCTTCTGCCCTGCCCTAGCAGAGGTTCTCCATGAGGGCCATGTCACTGCAGCAAACTTCTGCCTGGATATCCAGGCATTTCCATATATCCTCTGAAACCTAGGCAGAGGTTTCCAAATTTCAATTCTTGATTTCTGTGCATACGCAGGCTCAACACCACATGGAAGCTGTCAAAGCTTGGGTCTTCCACCCTCTGAAGCAACAATTGAGCTCTACCTTGGCCCTTTTGAGCCGTGGCTGGAGTGGCTAAAACACAGGGCACCAAGTCCCTAGGCTGCACAGAGCAGGGGGACCCTGGGCTCAGTCCAGAAAACTATAGTTTCCTCCTTGGCCTCTGGGCCTGTGATGGAAACTTGAATTTCTCCTCAGAAAATGTGTTTGTTTTTTTTTTTTTCTATCACATTATCATGCTGCAAATTTCCCAAACTTTAATGCTCTGCTTCCCTTATAAAATGGAATGCCTTTAACAGCACCCAAGTCACATCTTAAATGCTGTGCTGCTTAGAAATTTCTTCTGCCAGATACCCTAAATCATTTCTCTCAAGTTCAAAGTTCCAGACCTCTCCAGGGAGGGGGCAAAATGCCTCCAGTCTCTTTGCTAAAACACTAAGAGTCACCTTTGCTCCAGTTCCCAAATTCCTCATCTCCATCTCAGACAACCTAAGCTGGGACCTTATTGTTCATATCACTATCAGCATTTTTGTCAAAGCCATTCAACAAGTCTCTAGGAAGTTCCAAACTTTCCCACATTTTCCTGTCTTCTTCTGAGCCCTCCAAACTGTTCCAACCTCTGCCTGTTACCCAGTTCCAAAGTCGCTTCCACTTTTCAGGTATCTTTTTAGCAGCCCCCCACTCTACTGGTACCAATTTATTGTATTAGTCTGTTTTCATGCTGTGGAATACCCAAGGCTGGGTAATTTACAAAAGAAAGAGGTTTAATGGACTTGAAGTTCCACGTGGTTGGGGAGACCTCATAATCATGGCAGAAGGCAGAAAGGAACAAGTCACATCTTACATGGATGGTGGCAGGTAAAGAGAGAGCTTGTACAGGGAAACTCCCATTTTTGAAATCATCGGATCTCCTGAGACTCATTCACTACCGCAAGAACAGCTCAGGAAAGTCCCACCCTCATAAATCAACAATCACTTTCCACCAGGTTCCTCCCCAGATATTTTGGAATTGTGGGAGTTACAATTCAAGATGAGATTTGGGTGGGGACACAGCTAAATCATATCACCGATATTCAATCTAAGGGCTGTGAAGAGATTTTTGCAAATGTAAAGTTCTAAATCAACTGGCTTTGAGACACCGAGATAGTATCCACTGGTCTAAACTTATCACACAGAGTCCAGAGATTTGAAGCACTAGAAGAATTTCAAGTACCACGGTTGGCTCAAAAATGTCGAGCACTACATGATGAAGAATGCAGACTATGTCTAGAAGTCAAGAACAACCCCCTAAGCTGACAGCCACCAAGGAAATGTGGACCTCAATTTTCCAACCACATGGAACTGAATTCAGCCAACAACCTTAATGAGCTCAAAAACACTTCTGCCCTAGAGCCTTCAGATGAGAGGTCAGCCTCCCCTAAACCTTGATTTTCACATTGAAAGACCCTTAGCAGAGAACCCAATTAACCCTCCCAGACTTGTGATCTACCAAATGGTAGCGTAATAAATGGGTGTTTAGTTGCTAAATTTCTGCTCATTTGCCATGTAGCAGTAGAGAACTAATTCAATACCAAATCAGATAAAGTTAGTTGAAATTGTAAAAATTTAGTTCAATATCACTTATAAATCTACATGCAAAAATCCTAAATAAACCATAACACACTTAACTTTTACTAAGCAATTAATAAGAATTTATGGCCCAAATATTTATCACTAGAGTACAAGTATCACATTAAAGATTAAATTCCCTTTGTAAAGATTCATGTGTGTAGGAATGTAAAAGAAAACAGAAGGAAGCAAGGAAATTATGTGTCCTTTGGGGTATTGCTGCATGTATTTGGTATTCTCTGTGTTTTAGGACATCTATTTTGGAAACTATTTTGTTGAGTGGAGTTCACCTCATGAATAAGATGAGGAATTGATAAAATCTATTTCCAACTTGTCTATTGGTTTCAATATCAAGGTGACATTTTCAAACAATTTCTCTTTTAATTTTATTCCTCCTAGAAAACCATTTTTTCATTTTGTACTAAACATGGTCATCTTACTTTTAGTCTGTTCCACGTTGGGTCGTATGTTTTACATACTTTGAAGTGCAAATTTTTAAAGTCTAAATTGTGTTCCTTTATTGCTGAATCAGAATTACTTACTACACTTTTGTGTTGTTATAATATACTATTTTCCTCTATTACTTCTTTTATAAAATCTGCCCCATTGAGCTGGCATTATTATTTGGCTGCACTACTAGATTGAAAGCTCTTTCAGGAGAGACTATGCCTTATTCATGTTCTCATTCTGCAGAAACTTTCATAGCATATAGCTAATATTAAGTACCTGATGATGTTTATTAATTGAAAAGGACTATTGTTAATTGCCTCTTGGAATAGTAATGAAACTTGTAAGTAAATATATGTCAGTGCCTATCAAAGATATCACTCAATTTTGGGGTATCATTATTATAGTTAACATTGGATACTATATCCCTAAAATCTCACTCTCTGTATTTCCATAGCATGAGAGAAGCTCTGTGTAGATATTAAACATGAAGTAGAATGAAAATACAACTATAAATTACTGAAAGGCCTGTTTTATTTGGTGAATGCAACAGAACTGGGACTGGATTTTAGACACTTTCTGACCATTTTACAAGAGCAGTCCTGGTGACTCCCACAGGTTTTAGCACAATATCACACAGAGAAAATTACATCATTTCTACAAAAAACTGGATAACTGGACAAGCCTCCTGAGTCATGATATGGCCATCCCAGGCATCCACTGGAGGATGAAAGCATTTCCTAATCTCTCTAATATCTTAATGGACATGTAAACCACTCCCAAAATATAAATGCTCCTAGGTTATGAAGCCCTAATTCGAACTTGTCAAATATAATTTTTTTCTCTATTGTATCATAAAATTTTCAAAAGCTTCAGGGCTAGAACAGTAAATATATTGCTTTCCTTATTGACTAGCTTGATGGAGATTTTGACAAATGTATGTTGGTTTTGAAAGAACTTGTGGGGTCCTGCTTATCACCATGTCCATTATTGGTTTGATTTCATTATATATAGTTAGGGCAAAATAATTTGTACCCCACTTAAGAAGCTCCTGAAAACAAACACATGAAAAATAGTACAAATTCTGTATTATATATCTCAAAATGGAAAATAATTTGTTTAAATGAAATCAAGCCAAGATCACTAATTGATCCATCTTTATCCCCTAAAGCTGCATGAAATGACTGCTATGCATGTATATAATCATTAAAATGTGTTGACAGAAATTTAGTTGTTATCCATGGATATTGTCAAGAACTATTCAAAATAGAAATCAAAATCAAATCAGCTAGACATAGTTTTATATGTTATGATATTATAATTTTGCAGTATCTGGATAAGAAGCTAGTATATGTGTGTTTCTTTCTTAGATGTGAACAAGGTTAAGGATCACAGCCTCTTGTGTTTCTCAGATTTTCTCTCCTAATAGATCAATGACATACTGATGTAACCCAACATTTCTTTGGTCTTTTGTACCAAACTGATAATATTGTGGTATATTCAGTTTCACTGTATTATACTCTCTTTTATTCTAATCACATCAATTGTTTAAGTTATATTTAAAGTATTAAACATGCATATGATTAAGGGAGAGAGACCTATGCCAAAAAATGTGTTCATAATCTAATTTTATATGTTTTTTTCTTGTCATTTAGGAAAAAATATATGTTTTCCGAAAAAAAAGATCTGGCTGGGAATCAGTGAAACTCCTAGCCAGCATGTAACTATAGTCACAGCTTCTGAAGTTTCACATTGCATTATCAATAACTTTCTCTTTCTTACTTAAATTTAGATACAAACAAAAATATTTTGAGAATTAATGTTGAAATACTTATCACAGCCATAGTGCTGTGCCGGTAGTTAGTGCTACTAAATATTTGCTAAATGAATGCATTATTAAGTTATTGTTTACCTTAATATGAGAAATTGAGAGTTTCAGACATTTTTAGTGCTATAATTTGGCAAAAATTAAACGGAAAAATATTTTCAATGAAAGAAACGAAGTATGTGTCAATCATGTAGATGACACTGTTCAACTGAACAATTGTGAATTCATGAGATGTGTGTATGTGTGGTGTGGCAATATGTGATCAAAAGACAATTGGGACGATACATTGCTCTTGAGAAACTAGTAGGAAAAAAGACAAATAAACCAATAATTTCAACATGGCATTAATCTTAAGGGAATGTAATATACAACAACCCTGGAAAGTGGAGACAAATATAAATGTAAGATGATGATTCGAGAAAAGCATTCTAGCACAATTAATCAAAAACTTGAATGATAATGGATGGCACAAAAATTTGATATGAATACTTTAGACTGGAAAATGTTAGAAGCAAAACCTTAGTAATGATGATGATAAGAAATTAAAACTAATAATATGAAAACTTAATTGAGATCTTATTATTTTAGGGTTTTCCATGCTTTTTTATATGGTTAATCTGCACATTGTAGTTACTATTGTAATCACCTTCATTTTACCATAAAAGAAGGCCAAGGCAAAAGGAATTTTTATGAATATTTATGTCTCCCACTCCCCCAATTCATGTGTTGAATTTTTAACCAGCAAGATATAGTATTAGGAGGTAGGACCTTTGAGAGTTTATTAGTTATGAGGTAAAGTCCTCATGAAGAGGATTAGTGCCTTTATAAAAGGGGCCCAAATAGATCCCTCACCCCTTCCATTATATAAAACACAACAAGAAGTTGTTGACTAGGAATCAGAAAATAGGCCCTCACAAGACACCAAATCTTAGCTTGATCTTAGACTTCCCAGTCTCCAGAAATGGGAGAAATAAATTTCTGCTGTCTATAAGCTATTCAGTTTATAGTATTTTGTTAGAGCAGCCTGATTGGACTAAGACACCAGTATACACAATAATAAGTTGTGAGGCCAGGATGTGAATTCAGAAACTCTTGAAATACGACAGTTTATAAGGTAAACTTGAGGCAATTGTATACTACCATTGTTTTGGTAATATATTTTTGTGAATATCATTTTTATTGTGGTAAAATACACATCACATAAAATATACCATTTTAATCACTTTTAAGTGCACACTTGAGTGGAATTTAGTAGATTTACAATGTTATATAACCTTCACTAGTATCTAGTTTCAGAAGATTGTCATCATCCCAAAGGAAACCTCATACTCATTAAACTGTCATTCTCTTTTTCTACCTTTTGACCATTTGTGTTTATCTTTTTACGTGTTGTCCCATTTTCTCATTAGGTTGTTTGGCTAATTCCTATTGGCTGTAGATTTGTTGGCAATAAACTTTACAACTTTTGTTTGTTTTCAGTGCTCTTATTTCATTTTTGTTCTTGACCATGTTTGATTTCTGTGCAAATCTAGGTAATGTTATTTGGAATATTATTTAAAGATATTATTGGAAGTGCTCAGTTCAAAGTTAGTTCCATTGAAGATCAATAAATACTTTATTTTCCTATTTATTTAAGGTCTTCTCTTTATATTTGATATTATGTAACTACATTATGATGATGGTAGGTATAAAGTTATAGTCATATATCCCACCTATGATTCACAATGGTTACAGAATATGAGTAGTTTTTATATAATTCTATTCAGTGTATCTTTTTATCTAACTTTTTTTTACTAGCTTCTGGTTATCTCAGTAGATATATGTTAAATTTTTCATTTCACTCTCACATCTCTCAACGTCACTTATTTTTTAAAATTCTGTTTCTCCGTACTGAGTGAGTAATTCTATTAAGATCCGTATTTCAGTTCACTCATGCTAACTTCATAATGCCTATTCTGCTATATATCTCATCTAAAGAGCTCTTTCTCCATTTCTAGAATTTTTATTTTGTTATTTTCCATATCAGATTCAGCATTTTGATAGCCTTCTTTGTTTTGCATACTTGCACACCACCTATTGTTACTTAAACACATTATATTTGGTCTTTAATACTTTACATCTGTTTCTGATTATTGTGTATTTATTCTCTTAACTTGCGCACACAGTAGCTTGTTTCTTTGGCAATTTTCATTTTTAATGTTTATTTCTTCACTATGGTACTTTATTATTCAGAGAACTTTAAAGGACTGTGATAACATCTGCTGCTATAAGGAGGTCTATGTTTAATTCTACGAGGTGTCCAACATTGACAATACTCAGAAATTTAACATAAAGTCTCTGTGTTCTAGGTATTTTAGGTTATGTAGGTAGTACGTTTTCCAGTCTAAAACTTGCTTCAGGCCAGACTGGAAATTAGCTATTATCAAGGAGGATCTTGGTACTCCACTCCCTTATCTGTTAAGTCTGATTATTTTCTCCTTGTAGTTGGCAGTGTGTGTGTGTGTGTGTGTGTGTGTGTGTGTGTGTGTGTGTGTGTGTGTGTGTGTTGTGGGTGGGGGGAGGGGCAGTGCTATTTACCTCCCAGTTAGATATTTTGTTGATTATTCATATTTTGGAATCATGGCTTTATATCAGGGCTCTTGGTTTTCTAACTTTTATCCTTATCAGCCTGTAGATTATTTTTTTGTACTTGTTGGATTAAAACCATATGCCTAAAAGCTCCTAGACCCAGTATAGTTCCTCAGGGCAAAAGTATCTTCTTTGGGAGCTTTCTTCTTGGAATTCCTGCTTTATTCAATATATTTTATTTTATGTTTTTAAACTTTTTTGCTAAAACTATGCAATTAAAGATTTTTAAAAATATCCAGCATATTGAGGTATGCTGCAGGGAGATTTCAGAATGTTCAGTGTGTCTTATTGCTAAAGATGGAAGTTATGCCATATTCCTTCATTTTAATTGCAAAGAATAATGTACCAATAACTGGGGTCATAGAAGGAGATTTGATAATCCTGATGTGAATCCTTAACAAGCATTCAGCATCTCAGATTTCATTTTTTCTGGTTAAAATTGATGACATTGATTTATTTTATAATCAGCAAGTAATAAACATTTAAAATTACAAATAAAATCATAGCAATAAAACTATAAGCATTTCCTATTCAATTATTAAAAAGGAATAATTTCCAGATAATCTCCAGATGCTTTCCCTGAGTGTAAATCCCTCTAGGGAATTAGTCCATTCCTGTCTTTTCCTAACAGCAGAGGCATTTTGTACAATTTGCTGTTCTCTGTTTATTTGGCTCCAACCCAGACTCACCTTCTTTGCCTACCACTTTCAATTTATGACTCATTCAGATTTATCCTTTTTAATTTGGCTGCTTCCCAAGTAACTGCCTTTTGGATCACATACCTTCTCAACTTGCTCAACAGTTCTCAAAAAAAAATTATGCTGTACTTCCTCATCTAGCTCCAAATTAATAGAAAACTCAATTTCTCTACTACCTTAAAACACGAGCCATGGTGACTTTTTCTGTAGAGGAAGCTATTCAAATTATTTTTTTAATGCAGTTAATTGAAAGGAGAGGTAATTGTGGTTAGCATAGTAATTTTTTATCTGAATCATGCTAAACCTAAGAGGAGTGGATCCCTCTGCCATTAACTAATTAACTGTGTAACCTTGGGCAAGTCAAAATTTCTGCATCTGAAAAATGAGAATGATATTACTTTAATGCTGGGATTGTGTTAACAGTTAAAAGAGAAAAGACTGGTTCACAGTGCAGTGCCCTACACATATAGATATATATCCAAACATGCAATACCCATAAATATATGTAAATATGTGTGTATGTCTGGAAATATAGATTTAATATGCATATTAAATAAGTTATAAATATGTTTATTAAAATTCATTATTTATAGAAATACATATTTTAGAAAACAATGTAGAAAGTGTTAAAATATGTTAATGGAAACATAGTAAAAATGTGTAGAATATAGATATAACACGGATTATAATTAGAAAATATTATTTTGGATTTTTAGAGGAGGAAAGTAGAAAGAATTTAATAATTTAACCTGCCTGAAACATGCTTTTTCTTCCTTCTTCCCACCCAAATTCCACATTTCAGTTAAGTAAAGTAATTTTAGTAACTCCCATTCCCATTAATCTCTACCTAGTCTAAAAATAACATAGATATGTGTGTGTGTGTATGTGTGTGTGTGTGTGTGTGTGTGTGCCAAATTGCATTATTGTTTCATTTTCTATAGGTATCTACAGTTTTACATGAACTTGATAGTAATTCTCCTAAGGAAAATGGCAACAAAACGTCATTCTGTATCTAGCTCAATATCTGGAACATAGTAGACATTCAATAATTATTTGTGTAGGAATTATTGAATTTTGACTTTCCAAACTTACATATCTGAAAAGAAATAATTTTACCATAAGTTAAATTAAATGATTGGTAGATAGAGTCAATTATTATAGCAAATGAACGAGACAACTAAAAACATAGCTTCTTTAAGGGATTATTTTCAACATGCTATCACCATAAACCCCAAATCAACAGAAAAATCAATCACAGTGTGGTTTAATCTATTGTTCAAGAGGAAAAATGGTAATAAAAAGAAATTACATCATGTGTAAATTTCACCATGCACGTTTCTAACACAAAGTATTCCAGAAAATAGGAGATAAAACACAGGGACGAAATGTGAAAGTGTGTTCACAGATCAGTTGTCACTACAATTTTCCAGTCTTCATTAGTCCATGAATCTAGGCTTCTACCTCTCCCCCAGATAGTCTCAGAGTAAAGAGAAAGCTCAAGTACTAGAGAAATAGCATTTAAGAAGCTCTAGGGTTAAGAGAACTAGCAGCTGCAGGGCTGCAAACAGTGTATTAATTAGAAGTTTGCATACTTAAATTTGAGATTATCAGTTCTTTTCTTCCACTTGAAGAATTTCATTTTCCAGGGATACTTCATGACACACTCAAAGAATTTGATGAGCAGCTAAAGAGAAAAATGCTACTGCAGCTTTCTAACTGGGATACCCACAATTAAAAGGGAAAAAGAAGAAAGGTCCCTTGTCGCTTAATTACTTTACAAAAATGAATTTCCAACTTTAGCTTTTTATCAGAATCACCTGTAGGACTTTTTAAGACAGACTGAAATAAGCCAAGCACAGAAAGACAAATAACACATGGTCTTACTTATATGTGGAACCTAAATATATTGAACTCATAGAAGTAGACAGCAGAATGATGTTTATCAGAGAGTGGGTTGGGAAGGGGGAAGAAGAGGATGGGAAGTTCTTGATCAAAAGGTCCAAAGTTTTGGATAGATAAGAGGAATAAGATTTGAGATATATTGTGTAATAGAGGGACTATAATCTATAATAATGTACTATATATTTCAAAATAACTAACAGGGTAAATTTCAAATATCTCATCATGAAAAATAGGTAAGCTAAGTAATGGATATGTTAATTGAATTGATTTAATCATTTCACATGTATACATATATTAAAACCACATTGTACCTCATGAATGCACACAATTATTTATCAATTAAAATCAATATTAATAAAAAAGATTGCTAGGTATTTAAAGGATCTCGTGGGTACAGAGACAATTAAGTGAGAAAACAGGAAATTAACTCTAGAAAGAAAATAAAACCTATATGTAAGAGAAAATACAACATATGTCTTGGTTAAACAAATAAGAATGCTATCATACTCAGAATAATATGAGCACTATATATTTATTTGAATAAATTGTAATAATTTTGAGAGATGAAGATAAAATGTGCAAGCATTGGTTGTGAAAAATAACTGAAAACCTCATTTGCTGTCATTGAAAACAAATAATATCGAAAATTAAGAAATATAAAATAGTATATACACAGTGTTGTTTAGAAATGTGCATTTTAGGACCATGAAGAGAATATAAAACTGTTGAAAAAGAAAGTTGCTGGAACGTGGCACTAGGGATAGAAAGGTGATAAATCTAAGGATTTTGATAAATCTTTCTATTTCTACTTGATGTATAGCTATGTACATTCATGTTTTTGATAAAAATGAAATCAATTTTGAATATATGTACCATAAATATACACTTTGATATTTATTTTACATATATAATCAGGTACATTTTCTTTATATATATTCTTGATAGTCTAATGTTTAAAGTAACATATTTAATGTTAAATATGTAAATGTAAATTTCCAGAATGAATTGTTCTCTTTAGTTTTATGACATAAATGGATTTAGTATGAACGCTTTCTGAAAGTTCTTTCACCATTTTTTGGTAGCTGCATAATGCTGAAAATATGAAAACTTTAAAAGTCATTATATAAATATTCTGCAACTACTTTTTACGATTACACCATATAGTGACACGAATATTTCTAAAATGCTATATAATAGTTTCATCCCTTAATTGCTAAGTGGGTTAGAAGTCAAAAACAGGTAGCTTTGATTTTAGTCATGAGGCTGTAATTTAATGTAGAAAGTAAAAAAATACACTTCTGTATTGTTTCCTCTATTACCATTTTACACATGCACACTCCTCCTCTACGTTTTAAAAATTTTCTTTTTGGTGGATGGAATCCTCCAGTAGCATCCATAGAACAAACTAATGAGTATAATTTTTTGAGGTTCTACGTGTTTTATACTCTTATTTTTCTCTCTAAAGTAAGTACTAATTTGGACAAAATTAAAATTCTTTATAAACGTTCTATTGGAAATAAATATCTCAGAATTTTTTAAGTTCTCCCTGTGCTGTCTTCTAGGTTTCATTGTTGTTAATGAGATGTCCCAAACTATTTGGTTTCCTTATGGCTCTCTACCCACACTCACTGAGAACTGTATATTCTTATCTCTTCCTCTCTTTCTTTTACACCCTTTCCTTGTGTATGTGTGTGTGTGTTTATCTATTTACGTTTTATACACACACACACACATTTGGAAGTTGTGCATCTTATCTAAGTGTTCCCATTTTATACCTTTTGTTCTCTTCTGAAGGATGCAATATATGAATTTCCCTCTAAGAATTTTAACTTAATTTTTATCTATATATATTTGTATATATAATTTTATTTTTCTCATCTTTCTGTCCCTTTTGAATTTTTTTTTGTTCCATTTATTTTTTAAAGGCTTTCTTCTAATACTGGGTTAGTCTTTATGTTTTATTCATGTTTAATATTTAGAAATCTAGCTGTTAAAAAGCTGATTGGAATCATTCTGTGCACAGATGGAGCTTATAGTTATTGGATGAGAACTTGCCTTTTCATTTAGACATCTCATATTGTGACATTCTGTAATTTTTAAAGTAGTCAATCACTTTCTTTAGAGAGGAATGCTTCAAATGCCTATTTAGGAGCCTCAAGTCTGGTCACCACTGACCTTGTTACAGTAGGTAGCTAGTCAGGCATGAGCACGGCAGGCGAGGGCTCCCTCCTGCTCCCATCAGGAACGCTAAATGATCATCAAGTGATGGTCAGGCAGGTGTTACACTATTTCTATAAAATAATAATTGGTCGCAGCCACTGCCAGGGAAAGGCAGTCTCCCAATAGCTACAAAAAACCTGAAACTGGTTATTGATTAGTAGTTTCCCAGTAAGATCTCAAGAGATGGGCGAGTGGGCTCAAGCACGCGCATTAAGAGGCAAAATGGCGGAGTTTAACTGTTACATGATCTAGAGACAATTGACCGGGAAGGCAAGAATGCCTTAAGGGAGCACGGGTACAACTGCAGTAAACACACTGTGCTTGCTCCCTTCCCAACTGCTAGCAGGCCGCTGTGCATGTCGACAGCCCACCCCAAGAGAAGAATGAGGGGAGAAAAGGACACAAGACCCTGGTAGTATGCCAACATACTTGGTATGCCTTAAGTCAAAGGTCAACCCAGTCACTTGATCTCTCAAGCTGCCTGCTTAGCTCTAAGTGTACTTTATTTCTTTTCATTCCTACTCTGAAGCTTCTAAATAAATTTTCACTTCCTTTTCTAAAATTTGCCTCAGTCTCTCCTTTTGCCCAGTGCCCCTCAGATGAATTATTTCTTCTGAGGAGGCAAGAATTGACATTGCTGCAGACCCGTATGGATTTACCATTGGTAACAACCTCAGAGCCAAATTGGGCAAGTGCTCTAATTTTTTTGCTGTTCTAAATGGAAACTAACTGCCCTACTTTTGCCTCTTATCCTTATTCAGCATCCACTGTGCTTTTTGTCTTTATTTCCACTTCTCTGGTTCAATTTGTCCAAATCTTAAATCACTTGGCATCTGGGGTTGATTGCTGACTAAGATTTAGAGGAGATGTGGGCACTTTTATTCATATGATGTTTCAACAGATTATCTTATTTTTAACCACAGTCCACATGGCAGGCTGAAGAGATATTCAGCTACAATTCTTCAGTTTTTTCTTTATACCTTGGTAAAATCTGTGTGGTTTCCCCCTACTTCTCATCTCTGTGAGCCATTAGATTCAAATCTCTCTTTAAGTTAGATTCTGTTTATCTTCTCTAGTCTTCCAAAATTTATATGGCCTTTTTTTTAATGGATGATCAGTTTTATCTATAATTACTGTGTTGGTGTGCCTGTTTGTTTTAGCATGAGATATTTATTTTATTTTATATGCTATTTAAGGTTTTTGTGTGTGTGGAGGGATGGAGGATTTTCAGAAATAAACTCATATCAGGTCAATCAGAATGTGCCCTGGGTGTTTATAACTTTTCCTAGTGAAAAGTAAAACTGCTTATTTTAAGTGATATTGTCAAAGGTGTTTAAATCAGAGTGACTCCATCTTGAATAAGGACTGAGGGAAATGAGGCTGAGTCCTGATGGTTGCATTCCCAGGAGTTTAGGCATTCTTAGTGACAGGATATTTATGGTTAAGAGAACAGGTTAATAATGTTTACCTAACAGACCCTTAACAGGCCCAGAAATGTCCTGATGTCCTCATATCTTAAGAACAAAAGCATTCTTAGTTTAAGAATAAATTTCACTTTAAAGATGATAATAGAAATTGATGTGGAAGACAATAGTTACACAAAAGTTCATTCCTTGTCAGGAGCACTTGTAGTAGTAAAAGTCTTCCCCATGATTTTTTGACTTTGTTGTCTTATACATAAACAAGGACATAAACAAGAGGACATGTCTCTCCTCTTGATGTCAAGAATGTCCTGCTGTATGGAGTAGTCATTATTTTATTCCTTTACTTTCTTAATAAACTTGCTTTCACTGTATTCTGTAGATTCACCCAAAATTCTTTCTTGTGTAAGGTCGAAGAACCCTCTCTTGGTGTCCGGATCAGGACCACTTTTCAATAACATTATTTATTTAGCAGATACTGTCTACCATGGTAAACATATTATGATCTATTCTACATAAGAAAACCACATAAAGCATGTTGAGTACATACATAATTGTTTAAAACAATACAACCCAAGTTAAAAATAACGTGAGAATGTTTTACTAGAGTTTACCAAATT
This sequence comes from Pongo abelii, assembly GCF_028885655.2. Lineage (NCBI taxonomy): Eukaryota > Metazoa > Chordata > Mammalia > Primates > Hominidae > Pongo > Pongo abelii. The sequence goes on from NC_071988.2 coordinate 28,752,049, forward strand.
TAACAACACCAACAAAAAGAAGTAAACTTGCTTCTTTATCAAACATGCCTGCAATTCAGAAGTTCAGTATCATTAAATTTAGACAGTCGTATCATTTTGAGATGCTCTCTCATGAGATTGACTTCTAGTGTGTTTATCCTCAACATAGTACGTAAAATAATTATCAATTACTAATTAATTACTGTGATGATTAATTTCATGTGTTGACTAGACAGGACCACAGAATACCCAGATATTTAATCAAACATCATGCTGGGTGTTTTTGTGAGGATGTTTTAGAGGATATTAACATTTAGATCAGTAGACTTAGTGTATTAGTCTGTTTTCACACTGTTACAAAGACACTACCTGAGACTGTAATTTATAAAGAAAAGAGGATTAATTGACTCATAGTTCCACATGGCTGGGGAGGCCTCATGTGTTACATGGCAGAAGGCCAAGGGGAAGCAACACATGTGTTACATGGTGGCAGGAGAGAGAGAGAGTAAGGGAGAAGTGTCACACTTTTAAATCATCAGATCTCATGATAACTCACTCACTATCACAAAAACAACATGGGGGAAATCCACTCCAAAGATCCAATCACCTCCCATCATGTCTTTCCCCTGACATGTGGGAATTACAATTTGACATGAGATTTGGGGGGACACAAAGCCAAACCATAACACTTGGTAAAGCAGATTGCCTTCAGTAATGTGGGTGGTCCTCATCCAATTAGTTGAAGACCTAAACAGAACAAAATTATGACCTTTTTTACTGTAAGATAGTTATTTTACCTGACTACCTTGGAATTTAAACATTATGTGTTTTTTCTGGCCTTAACATTCAAACTAAAATATCAGCTCTTCCTGGGTCTCAGCCTTCCAGCCTTCAGACAGGAACTGCACCACCAGCTTTCTGGGATCTCTTGCTTGCTAATTTCCCTGTATGTACACCATGAGACTTGTCAGTCTTCGTAATTGCATTAGCCTATTTCTTTTTTTTTTTTTCCTGCTTTTTTTTCATTACATTTTAAGTTCTAGGGTACATGGGCACAACATACAAGTTTGTTACATATGTATACATGTGCCATGTTGGTGTGCTGCACCCATAAACTCATCATTTACATTACATCTCCTAATGCTATCCCTCCCCCCTGCCCCCATCACAGGACAGGCCCCGGTGTGTGATGTTCCCCTTTCCGTGTCCAAGTGTTCTCATTGTTCAATTCCCACCTGTGAGTGACAACTTGCGGTGTTTGGTTTTTCGTCCTTGCAATAGTTTGCTGAGAATGATGGTTTCCAGCTTCATCCATGTCCCTACAAAGGACAAGAACTCATCATTTTTTATGGCTGCATGGTATTCCATGGTGTATATGTGCCACATTTTCTTAATCCAGTCTATCATTGTTGGACATTTGGGTTGGTTCCAAGTCTTTGCTATTGTGAAAAGTGCCACAATAAACAAGCATGTGCATGTGTCTTTATAGCAGCATGATTTATAATCCTTTGAGTATATACCCAGTAATGGGATGGCTGGGTCTAATGATATTTCTAGTTCTAGATCCTTGAGGAATCGCCACACTGTCTTCCACAATGGTTGAACTGGTTTACAGTCCCACCAACAGTGTAAAAGTGTTCCTATTTCTCCACATCCTCTCCAGCACCTGTTGTTTCCTGACTTTTTAATGATTGCCATTCTAACTGGTGTGAGATGGTATCTCATTGTGGTTTTGATTTGCATTTCTCTGATGGCCAGTGATGGTGAGCATTTTTTCATGTGTTTTTTGGCTGCATAAATGTCTTCTTTTCAGAAGTGTCTGTTCATGTCCTTCGCCCACTTTTTGATGGGGTTGTTTGTTTTTTCTTCTAAATTTGTTTGAGTTCATTGTAGATTCTGGATATTAGCCCTTTGTCAGATGAGTAGGTTGCGAAAATTTTCTCCCATTTTGTAGGTTGCCTGTTCACTCTGATGGTAGTTTCCTTTGCTGTGCAGAAGCTCTTTAGTTTAATTAGATTCCATTTGTCAATTTTGGCTTTTGTTGCCATTGCTTTTGGTGTTTTAGACATGAAGTCCTTTCACATGTCTATGTCCTGAATGGTATTGCCTAGATTTTCTTCTAGGGTTTTTATGGTATTCGGTCTAATATTTAAATCTTTGATCCATCTTGAATTAATTTTTGTATAAGGTGTAAGGAAGGGATCCAGTTTCAGCTTTCTACTTATGGCTAGCCAGTTTTCCCAGCACCATTTATTAAATAGGGAATCCTTTTCCCATTTCTTGTTTTTTGTCAGGTTTGTCAAAGATCAGATAGTTGTAGATGTGTGGTATTATTTCTGGGGTCTCTGTTCTGTTCTATATCTCTGTTTTCGTACCAGTACCATGATACTGGTCTATATCTCTGTTTTAGTACCAGTACCATGCTGTTTTGGTTACTGTAGCCTTGTAGTACAGTTTGAAGTCAGGTAGCATGATGCCTCCAGCTTTGTTCTTTTGGCTTAGGATTGTCTTGGCACTGTGGGCTCTTTTTTGGTTCCATATGAACTTTAAAGTAGTTTTTTCCAATTCTGTGAAGAAAGTCATTGGTAGCTTGATGGGGATGGTATTGAATCTATAAATTACCTTGGGCAGTACGGCCATTTTCACAATATTGATTCTTCCTATTCATGAGCATGGAATGTTCTTCCATTTGTTTGTGTCCTGTTTTATTTTGTAGAGCAGTGATTTGTAGTTCTCCTTGAAGAGGTCCTTCACATCCCTTGTAAGTTGGATTCCTAGGGGTTTTATTCTCTTTGAAGCAATTGTGACTGGGAGTTCACTCATGATTTGGCTCTCTGTTTGTCTGTTATTGGTGTATAAGAATGCGTGTGATTTTTGCACACTGATTTTGTATCCTGAGACTTTGGTGAAGTTGCTTATCAGCTTAAGGAGATTTTGGGCTGAGACGATGGGGTTTTCTAAGTATACAATCATGTCATCTGCAAACAGGGATAATTTGACTTCCTTTTCCTGCAAACAGGGACAATTTGACTTCCTCAATTTGACTTCCTCTTTGAATACCCTTTATTTCTTTCTCCTGCCTGATTGCCCTGGCCAGAACTTCCAACACTATGTTGAATAGGAGTGGTGAGAGAGGGCATCCCTGTCTTGTGCCAGTTTTCAAAGGGAGTGCTTCCAGTTTTTGCCCATTCAGTATGATATTAGCTGTGGGTTTGTCACAAATAGCTCTTATTATTTTGAGATACGTCCCATCAATACCTAATTTATTGAGAGTTTTTAGCATGAAGGGCTGTTGAATTTTCTCAAAGGCCTTTTCTGCATCTATTGAGAGAATCACGTGGTTTTTGTCTTTGGTTCGGTTTATATGCTAGATTATGTTTATTGATTTGCGTATGTTGAACCAGCCTTGCATCCCCAGGGATGAAGCCCAGTTGATCATGGTGGATAAGCTTTTTGATGTGCTGCTGGATTCAGCTTGCCAGTATTTTATTGAGGATTTTTGCATCGATGTTCATCAGGGGTATTGGTCTAAAATTCTCTTTTTTTGTTGTGTCTCTGCCATGCTTTGGTATCAAGATGATGCTGTCTTCACAAATGCTGAGAGATTTTGTCACCACCAGGCCTGCCTTACAAGAGCTCCTGAAGGAAGCACTAAACATGGAAAGGAACAACCAGTACCATCCACTGCAAAAACATGCCAAATTGTAAAGACCATTGATGCTAGGAAGAAACTGCATCAACCAATGAGCAAAATAGCCAGCTAACATAATAATGACAGGATCAAATTCACACATAACAATATTAACCTTAAATGTAAATGAGTTAAATGCTCCAATTAAAAGACACAGACTGGCAAATTGGATAAAGAGTCAAGACCCATCATTGTGCTGTATTCAGGAGACCCACCTCACATGCAGAGACACACAGAGGCTCAAAATAAAGGGATGGAGGAAGATCTACCAACCAAATGGAAAATAGAAAAAGGCAGGGGTTTCAATCCTAGTCTGTGATAAAACAGACTTTAAACCAACAAAGATCAAAAGAGACAAAGAAGGCCATTACATAATGATAAAGGGATCAATTCAACAAGAAGAGCTAACTATCCTAAATATGTATGCACCCAATACAGGAGCACCCAGGTTCATAAAGCAAGTCCTTAGAGACCTACAAAGAGACCTAGACTTCCACAAAATAATAATGGGAGACTTTATCACCCCACTGTCAACATTAGACAGATCAAAGAGACAGAAAGTTAACAAGGATATCCAGGAATTGAACTCAGCTCTGCACCAAGCAGACCTAATAGACATCTACAGAACTCTCCACCTCAAATCAACAGAATATACATTATTCTCAGCACCACATCACACTTATTCCAAAATTGACCACATAGTTGGAAGTAAAGCACTCCTCAGCAAATGTAAAAGAACAGAAATTATGACAAACTGTTTCAGATCACAGTGCAATCAAACTAGAACTCAGGATTAAGAAACTCACTCAAAACTGCTCAACTACATGGAAACTGAACAACTTGCTCCTGAATGACTACTGGGTACATAACAAAATGAAGGCAGAAATAAAGATGTTCTTTGAAACCAACGAGAACAAAGACACAACATACCAGAATCTCTGGGACACATTTAAAGCAGTGTGTAGAGGGAAATTTATAGCACTAAATGCCCAGAAGAGAAACAGGAAAGATCTAAAATTGACACCCTAACATCACAATTAAAATAACTAGAGAAGCAAGATCAAACACATTCAAAGGGTAGCAGAAGGCAAGAAATAACTAGGATCAGAGCAGAACTGAAGGAGATAGAGACATAAAAAACCCTTCAAAAAATCAATGAATCCAGGAACTGTTTTTTTGTAAAGATCAACAAAATTGATAGACCGCTAGCAAGACTAATAAGAAAAAAGAGAAGAATCAAATAGACGCAGTAAAAAATGATAAAGGGGATATCACCACCGATCCCACAGAAATGCAAACTACCATCAGAGAATACTATAAACACCTCTACTCAAATAAACTAGAAAATCGAGAAGAAATGGATAAACTCCTCGACACACACGTACACCCTCCCAAGACTAAACCAGGAAGAAGTTGAATCCCTGAATAGACCAATAACAGGCTCTGAAATTCAGGCAATAATTAATAGCCTACCAATGAAAAAAAGTCCAGGACCAGACAGATTCACAACTGAATTCTACCAGAGGTACAAGGAGGAGCTGGTACCATTCCTTCTGATACTATTCCAATCAATAGAAAAAGAGGGAATCCTCTCTAACTCATGTTATGAGGTCAGCATCATCCTGATACCAAAGCCTAGCCTATTTCTTATAACACGTCTCTTTCTCTTTCACTTTCTTTTCCTGTTTCTCCTTCTCTTTCTCTCTCTAAATCTCATTAGCCATGTTTTTCTGGAGAATATTGACTAATACAATAACAAAAAGTGAAAACATTATATAAGTTTCTTAAAAATATATTTTATTAAAGAACTTCATATAATTGAGTTCCACTGTGAAAATTTTCTCTTGTTTTTTTTGTTTTTGTTTATGGTGTGGATAAACTTTCAAATATATTAAATTTAATATCACATCTACTATTTGTGAATCTTCATTTTTCATGATGTGTTCCACTTTCTTAAAGATATTTTTAGGAGAAATAGAAATTTACACAAGTTGCAGTATGTCTTATTAAGAAAGTGATATGTATTTATCAGCAAATAAGATTATACATGCAAAAGACTTACAGATAAGGTATAAGGGACTATTAAACTGGTAGTTATTACTGGGCATTATCATTTAGTCTACTGTGCAGCCCTTTAAACTGATTACATTATGTGATTAGTGTTCAATAGACCCATGCTAAATACACATGCATACATTTGCATACATATTTACATATTTGTAATATATATAGACAGAGAATAGTAACAAAGGTAAAAGTTACTTGAGTACTTGAAGCGTGCCCCTCAAATGATAATATACCATAATAATATAAAATATTATGAATGAAAATGCAATGAGAAGAAGAGAGTAAGTAGAATCAAGGACAAACACAGGTGACACAAAAACACTCTTTTGAAAGCATTCCTAGTTAGATATTAATATCCCATTCAGCAAATATTTATTAACTACTCACATCTAAAAGAAGCTTTGTAGTCCTGGCCAAGGACAAAAGAATTGGCCAATTAACTATCATGAAGTCATTGTAAAGTTAGAAATGTGGAAGACTAAGTAAAGCTGCCCAATTTTCTAATGCCATTGATATTATATAATAGCAACTCAAAGAAAAAGAAGGGAGTGAGGAAATCAGGCTAGTATTCATCTGTATAGAAATAGCATCTGCCTTTGAGCTTGTAGTGTAAAGGTGATAATTTACATTGTCCTGAAGTTCTTCCCTTTCTTTCCTTATAAGAGAGAAACTGCTTTTATGATACTTTTCCTTTCATTGGCTTTCCAAAAGGTGTCATGTAATGTTTCTAATTTAGGTTTTATTCTTTCAGAAAATTGCCTTTTTTTTTTTAAAGACACATGTCACAATGTAATATCGGCAGCTTTATGTTGGGTAGCATTATGCATCTTACAATGTCTTTAGTTAAAGATGCTTTGCATAAGAACTAGTCTGTCAAGGCCTCTTTTAAGCTGCCCCCATTGTATAACCTTGCTTAAGCACCTCTCTTATACCTTCAAAAGACTGAACTTAGCATAGTTTTGCTAAGTTGTGATGTTTTCATCATTTGAAAGTATTCATTTTTCTGTCACACATTATGTAGGAATATGCCTTAGGCTACTAAAGCTTGTGGAATTAACGTTAAATGCATGATATAAATAATTATTTCAATAAACATTATTTTTTATTTCTATCACTTCTAGATTCTCTAGTTATACAATCACATTTTCATCTTAATATTAACTTCTTGGATTTTCCTAACAATAAAAAAGTTATGTTCAAGCATTTATTACCTCCCTTCTCCACCCAGGCTGTGTGTGCCAAGTGTTTTATTACTGCTTTTAATTTTGCAACTACAGTTGACTTCTGAACAATGCAAGGGTTAGAAGTACCAAATTCTTGGCACAGTCAAAAATCTTCATATAATTTTTGACTCTCCCAAATCTTGTAATATTCTACTGTTGACTTGAAGCCTTACTCATAACATAGTCAACACGTATTTTATAGTTTATATATATATTATATACTGTATTCTTACAATAAAGTCAGCTAGAGAAAAAATGTTATTAAGATAATCATAAGGAAGAGAAAATATATTTACTATTTTTAAGTGGAAGTGGATTATCAAAAAGGTTTTTATGCTATCATCTTCATGTTGAATAGGTTGCTGATAAGGAGGAGGAAGGGCCATAGTTCCTCTTGCTGTCTCAGAAGTGGCAGAGGCAGAAGAAAATCCAAATACTAGAAGACCCACACAGTTCAATCCCATTGTTAAACTGTAGTTCTGTTTTCCACAGCTTGCTATTACTCTGTGTGATCTAGCAAATGCCACAGACAGGGAAACAAGAACTGTCTCAAATAGTGTATAGGCTCCATCTGTAGAGGTTTTTAGTGCAAGGATAGGGATATCACAGTGCTTTATAACTTGACTGAGAATAAATTAACGCATCATTTGTGTTAATTTATACTCAGTAATAAACAGAGATTCCATGTATCTTGTAAAGAATTGCAAGAGAGAATAGAAACAGTGCTATTGCTTGAAGATATTCAAAATATTCTTAACATACCTCTTGTTTGGTTAGGATTTAGAATTTATGGCATAATATTTTGATTACTAAAAGTGCCTTTACTTTAAAATATTTGTTTTACATTATTTAAAATATTGTAAAATTGTTATAGTTTGTCAGAATGTAAATGCTTTAAAGAACAAATAATATTTAATTAGGAAAACATAATAATACTAATAATTAAAATCAATTTTTACATTTTTTATGAGTATGGTGAATATAGTAGTAGTTTGATGACTCCAAAGTTAATCATACATTTTTATGATTGTAATATCATTTATGAAGAAATCTCCAATAGGAGTTATATTAAAATACAGATTATATATTCTAAGATCATTAAAATAAACATTAATAGATGTGGTAATGCACATTAAATATTTGTTCTTAGTTTTGAAAATTAAATCGATCATAGTATTTATGTCTTATTTTTAAATAAAGACATATAAAATCTTATTCTCTGCTCAGATGTCTTCATCTAAGAGTTTATAACAAGATAGGAAAAATGAAACTCAATCACTTAGCTGAATCTAATTGGCAGAGCCTAAACTTAATACATCAAGTAAACGATGTGGTCAAACAGGAATAAATAATAAAACAAAACAAATCAAGACAAAAATCCTCATGTTTTTGCAGGAAGTGGAAGTAAAAAACTCTGGGAATAAAGAAACAAGCCCTTTGATTCTGATAAGGGTACAATTAGCAAGTGGTAAGTGGAAAAGCTACCAGACTTTAAAATAATATTAAATGGAGATAGGTCAGAGAAAAGAAAATTGATATAAGGCAGTGTGAAGCAAGTTAATTTTGTTTATGTTTTCAATTGTTTAAAGCCTATCATTTTATTATTTAAATTAGTTACTTTTTGGAAAATCTTAGAAACTCAAATGACCTCTCTGCACACACATTTTACTGAAATGAATAACATATACATATGAATAATATATGTATGTTATTATATATCTATAATAATATAAGCCTATGATGTATATGATATATAAATATATGTTATATGTGATCTATAATATACAATATACATATAATAATATACATATGAATAACCCATATGTAATGAATAATATATACATATTTATCAATATTATAGTAACTGTTTCTGCATAATCCAAATATGCTAAAAGAGAAGAAATAGCTTCCTTCAAAAATATTTTTAGCGTTTTTATCTTCTCTGAATGGAAAACCATACTTATATTGTCAGTACTACATTTTATTAAATGTATTGTAATATTTCTTTTCTATGTTACACAAAAATGTTTATTTCATGGAGGATTGTACTTTTATTTGTTTAAGTGACTGTTTTTTATAGTAACATTAAAAAGATTTTGTATTATTTTCTAACAATTATGGAACAAATCTGTAGGAAAACCCACTTCATAGAAAAATGGATATACCTCATTCAACACACACTTTGTAAATGAGCAAGTAACTATTAACTAGCAGTACATTTGGGTTATTTTGCATTTAACAATATAAGGTGATCATTTTATAAAATTATTTTCTAAGTGCTGTATACTATCTAATACTATGAATATACACACACTCATTAACTTAAAATCCCATTATTGGGTGCATTTAAAGTGCTTTGATATTTTCCTGCTGTGGTATACAAATAGGAATCATAACTTTCCTTTTTCCTTTGATCATTTATTTAAGATATATGCTACACAAATACATGAACATTAAACAACTTTCTACTAAATAATGGGTGAACACTGAAATTGAGACAGAAATAAAAAATACCTTGAAATTAATTAAAATAGGGAAACAACTTATCAAAATCCTTGAGATGCAGCCAAAGCAGTGTTGAGAGGAAAGTTTATAGCCCTAAACACCTTCATTAAGAAGTTAGAACAATCTTAAATTAACAATCTAACCTTGCACCTAACAGAAATGGGGGAAAAAGAGACCAAACCAACTCCAAAGGTAGCAGAAGACTATAATAACTAAAATTACAGAAGAACTTAATGAAACTGAGATGCAAAAACACACTGTCATTTTTCCTGAGTTGTAAACATTTATTTTTTGTCATGTTAGTGATTAGAATGTGTTTTTTAGATTCTGAACATAGCTTTCAATATTAAATAATTTTAATATTTTTATTGGATTTTTCATATAAATCAATGTCTATTTGAACAGTATTGAGAATTTACTTGTGGCTTGTGGTCATTATTTTGTAAATATTGCTTTGGCATTTGTAAGGTTGTTAATCATCTATATTTTGGGTACAGTACTTTCTATGTATTCAAAGAAAGAGAAATAGAATCATAGTGTTCAATATATATTATTTCATTGTTTAATTCTTTTAGATGCTCAATTTTCAGACTAAACCAGGACAAATATAATATATGAAGGAGTTGCATTAAATTCTGTATTATGATTGCAGTTACTTATTTATTTCAAATCTAATTTTTCTTTACCTTTTGATATTCCATTGCTTATAGAAGTAACCTGTAATAATTTTAATAATTTTTTAAATGTTAAATATACTGCTCTTATTAATATTTTCATATTAAATAATACTTAGTTTAATTACTAATACTGCTGTCTTAGCTTCCTTCTGTTACTCATTTTTCTATTGTGAGATATATGATGTTTCAAAGAAAAACGTAGATATGATTCAATCTTTTAAAAATCTCTAAAATGAAAAATAATCTATTAATGGCACTGTTTCTTCTAAGCCAAAGTGATTTGAGAGACAAATTAAAATAAGGGAAGAGAAAATATTCTATTCATTATGGTGTCTTTATGGTATACAAATGTATATTAAGAGTCAGAAAATTTTATACTGCAAATTAATACAATTTTTATACAATAAATATACCTAAATAAAACTTTAAAAATATGTTCCTTTTTTAAAAAAACATTTAAGTCATTTTTACCATGTCTTTTTGTGGAAAATATTTGAAAATTTGTATCATTCTATTGTGCAAATATAAGTGACTTTTGTATGTTTTATTGCTGAGTGTTTAGTTTAATCCACTGCATTAACCATTATACATAGTGCTCTCTTTGTACAGAAATGTCTGTGGATCTCTTACTTTTGTTTTTTCTATGTGATGAAACTGGAAATTAAAGGTACGGTAACCATGCCTGCCCACTAGCAATAGATACAAGGAAATCCTACACTGTCTGGAGATTTTTCCATATTTTCCAAATCTCTGTAAATAATTAGTTTATTAAACTCTCCTGAAATTTCCCAATTTGAATATACTCTTTTCTGCCAGGACCCTAACTGACAACATGTTCCTCAAAATTTTATATTTCTATAACCTAGTTATGTGTTAAAATTAAAAATATTATATGTGCCATCACATATTTATCAGTGGCTTTGTTATTATTGCTATTAACATTATTTTTGATTAGTTGTTTTGGAATGCCTACATTGAGAAATTAATCATATGGCATATGTTTGTGGTTAGTTTTTTTAATCGGGGAAAAATTACATTGTTGTGTTTATCCCTTCTATTATTTTTAAAAGGAAAAAGCTGAAGCAGTTATTTTCATTACCTTCCAAAAATTGAAATGTTGAAGGCATTTTAAATACACTTGTAAAATACTAACACACGAGTTCCTTCAAAGTTACATAACGAATGTGAAAATTGAGTCACATAGCTACAGGCCTGCTAAACACTTCAGTAAAATGTGTGCCTGCATCATCCACATTTGCATAAAAGCAAGCTATGAGTAACTCTACAGAAACATGAATTTGGAAGCTATCTTTACTTGACCCACAGTGGCCAAGTTACGTGATAGAAAAAGGGAATGGATTTCCCCTTATTTTTCAGGGAATTGTGTAAAACAAACAACTTCCATCTCCACATTATACAAACTTTGTATTTTGCTTTTCTTCTATGTTTTTCTCAGTGTTTTCCATTCTAAATCCAAATAGAGGGAGAAATAAAAACAAAAACAATAATACAGTTATTTGTTTACACAGTTTAAATGACTCCTTCATGTTTATTTAGATAAAAGTGATGCCAAACAAATAAAACAGGGTAAAAACTTTGGTAGCATTTTGGATTTTACCTAAGAAATATTTAATCAATAAAAATAGATTGACAAATCATTTTAAAAGCAGTTAAACTGCTCTTTACAAGAGATATAAATATGATGATTAAGACATAGTTTTTTTCTTTTGAGCAACTTGTAAAATAATCAAACATAGACATAAACAGTTAGAAGTATGTTCAGAGTATAATGAAGAATAATAATGAGGGATTATGAAATTAAATAGTAAGGAATGCTCAATTCATTAAGTGTGCTAGTTGATTGTACTCTATTTTGTAATTTAAAAAGGTATTTTTTTAAGAAAATAATTATAGGATTAGAAAATCCAGACCCATAGTTCTAAAAACAATTATGGCTAAGAGGCTCTGATGAGAAAGAGAAATTCTGAAGGAATTAACGATATGCAAAATTCAAAAACAGTTTCCACTTATTATGTGTGATTGATTTTTGTGAAATCTTACTTGGTGCCTCTCTCTTTTTCCTCCTCAACTCTTTTGAAATTTTCTGACTATTATAAAATATCCTTTTCCACACTTCAATCTGTGCTATTTTTCTTTTTGTTAGAGAAGAGGTTTTGGAAACATTTGCCATAACTAACAATGTGCAGGCACGATTTCCACTTACACAAGTCTGAAGAGACTTCAGTATTCTCCTATGATTTCATGAAATGTAAGTCAGCCAGCCAGACTTACAGTCATTGATCTGTGAGACCTCGTTCAGTCTAGTTACCCATGATCTAGGCAGTTTTCAGTCAAAAAAAAAAAAAATTTTTTTAGTGCTTTTCAAACCACCATATCAAGAAAAAAAGAAAGTTAAATGGATTTTGCAGACAAATGCTCAACTAGAACTTTGTCTCTAATAAATTACATCAACTTTACTCCTTGGAAAGTTTATTTATCTTTCCTGTTGACAATTTGTAGACGAAAATAAATTGATGTAAATGAAAACTACTTCAAATATACCCGTATTTATCTGGCATTTATCTTAGAGAAAAGTATATGTGAATCCAAAAAAGCCCAGGATTGGTATAATTAAGACAAAGCCGTTTGATAACAAATGATATACATGTTACCAGGCAACATATTTTGTGTGTTCAAAACTGTACAAAATAGACATATTTTATTAGTCTATGTACCAACTCTATTGCTTTCTATTTAAATACAGACCACCTCGTTTTGGTTGCAATTGGCTCCCCAGGGAAATGGAACCTACCTAATTCTAAAAGATATCCATTCCTCTTGTCAAAAGATAAATATGTAGGAAAATGTATTTTGCATGAATTCCATTATGATAGAAGTCAAAACTGTCTGTTGTTTTGTTTTTTACTGTAAAACAGTTACTGTTTTTTTAGGCCATGATCAGTCTTATGCATTCATAAAGTTTACTTAACAAATTTTATTCAATCAACTTTATCTAATAAAGTTAATGAATACAATAATGTTAGGCATTTAAGTTTATATACAATAAACTTTAAGTATCTCTTTTCGAAACCAAAGCATTTGAAAGTAAATCAAGAAAATATCTTGCAAAATGTATTAACATATAGTACAATGAAAGACGAGGTAGTTTTGAGATTATATTTAACATGGATTGAATAAATATAAGTATATATTAGTCTTTAAAATGAGTTTAACTTAAAATAATTAAAAATAAAATATCAATCTGTAATTTTTTGTTTTATTGGAATTTTTACATGTTTAACAAGTATCTGGAAGTCTATAGTCTGGAAAATATTCTAAACACTATGATGGAAGAAAAATCTAGTGAGAATTGTTTTAAAGATTTTAGTAGTAAATATAAGGATCATTATTTTATTTGCCATCTTGGATGAAGTAAAAATATTCAAGGACCTTGAACACTTCCCCAAAGATAAGATTCAGCAACAACCAGTATTTGGATAAGTAATTATTGAGTTTGAATTATGACTGAAGTATGTAACTCATAAAGAACCAGTGGTGTCATTAATTGTTGCACATGTATGGAAAATACTTCATGAAAAGTCTTCCTGTAAAGGTAAAGGATGCAAAGTAGTTAAATTCATGGGTTGTTTAATTTTCATGAAAATCTGCGCAACTATAAAAGAAGACAATTGTGAGCCTCTGTTCTTTTTAGAAAACTAGAGTTGTCAAGTGATCTACAATTCTAGGAGATACCTTCTCATTTAGGAACTGGGTATGCTTTAAGACCATATATATAGGATCTTAAATATAAATAAATGTATATATACAATCATCACACTTTTTTAGTTTATCATTTTCCGTTCTTTAACCAGGGCCACCACGTAGAACATATACATTACAACCATGTTTTAGGCCCTACGCAACTGAATGTGGCAGCTTATGGAATATAAAGTTTGATCAAGAAAATAAATTGAGGTAAACTAACCTATAAACTGCTATCAGATTGGATTATAAGCTGCTTATTATATAACTCAGACATATAAAACTCTTTGGACTTGTAGGGAACATTATGAGAGAGAATACTTAGAGGAAACATTTATCTTTCTGGGAAATTACTAAATAAAAATAAATAAGAAGATTATGAAGCTAAATCCATGTATAGTTGAAGAAAAGTTATATGCTTAAATGTCTTGAGAAGAGCAAATGATCTGACTGAATGAAAGAAGAGATCAGTCAGTTATTTTTAGTTCAAATTTTTAAAGATTAGATGTTGTATTAGTCTGCGTTCTCTAGAGAAACAGAATCAACAGGAAGTATGCATGTGTGTGTTACATTCTTTCATGGATGTATCTGCATTTCCAGCGCCTTCATTCCGAATTTTATTTGAGGACTTGGCATAGAGGTCTTCTTTAGGTGCCTCAGGGGCGGCTTTCTTATTGGAAAGAAGAGGGGTAGAACTTGAAGACACTTTCCTCACTTTGACTCAGTACTGGGTACACTTTTTCCATTCTTAGCCCTTGCCTCTTGCTCTCCCTTCAATTCCAGTCCATAAAACTGTCACAGCCTTTTGTTTTAGAGCTCCTCAATGGTGAGACAATCCCCATGTCTGTGCTGATTCACCGGAGTTTCCTGCTCTGTTCCATGGGTGTAAATGCAACAGGGAGAGTTAACTCTTTTTCTGAGTTTAGCCCCTTGCTTATACTATTGCAGTAAGTGATGGAGACATTAACTCCATTTTTGACCAGTTGATTTAATCAACTACCCTGACACCTGGCAGCTTAGCACTGTCTCCCAGTTCAGCTAGGCACGTGACAGAATGTAGTGATGAATTAAATTGATAGTGTCAGGTCAAAGCACTCAGCCAGATCACTCTTTTACTGTACACTGAAGGTTTTAATAATTCTTACTTAAACAAATTCATCAAAGTCCACAAATGTACCTCCACAAGTAATTAGGTGACAAATACTATTTTCTATTCTTAATCGAATTGTCACTCTTTCACCATTATCATTTCTGATAGTCTTTGGAAAGTTTGCTGGAAGGAAATTAACTCCTTTCACTGATACACACATGTGTGCATGCATTCATTTATTATTTATAAAACAAATATGGATTTAGTCTGTGAGCCCTGGTATGTATAAAATAATGTGGACTTGGCCTAATGAATAAGACATGGCTTATATTTTCGAAGAAGCGGAAGATTGATGTAGAAGACAGACTTGTAAAAATGTAATTACTTTATTTAAGTAAAAGGAACCTTTTGTGGAACCAGAGAGGAGAGACCAGCTAACTTTGTTTGGTTAAATACAGTAAGATGTTCTTGAAGAGATAACACTTCAGACAAATCTTAAAGGATGAGTTGAAATTTTCATAGATTGAAAAAGTGGCATATAATATTTGGGGAATGTAAAACAAATGCAAAAGGAGTATTAAAAAAAGTCGCAGGAGTATAAAAATGTATGCAATGGCAGTAAATAGGAAAAGTTCAATACTGTTGGAACAAAGCTTTTAATTAATGCATTAACTAATGCAGATGACACTAACAATACATTTTGATGAATCTTGGCTATCATGCTTAGGAACTGTAACTTTGTCACTGAAAGATGTGGTGATATATAAATTTTTAAGGTTATACAATCTGAGAACTTTGTGCATGATGTATGGTAATGAAGAAATAAATTATTAACAAGAAGTCTATATCAACAGTGAAAGCCAGAAAAACCATAGTAGTTTTCATCTAAGGCCTCATTAGAATAACCTATGAAACTTTCAGGGAAAGTAGATGCTTGGGCTACAATCCAGGCTTTCTGAATCAGAATTTAAGGGGAGAAACCTAATCACATGTACATTAAAATTTCCCACGGGTTAAAGTTTTCCAAGGTAAAATGAGAATAATTAGTAGAAAATGGTGATGAATGCAGAAAATAGAAATGAATTCAAGATACCTTTTAAATCTGGAATAAAAATACTTTCATGATTTGTTCTGATAATTGAGGAATGATGCTGTGTTAACTATGTCTAAGTAAATAGTGATAATATCAATGAAAATGTTAGGCAACAAGAAGAGATAAATCTTTGGAATAGTAGAAAATAAATTCTGTCTTCATTATATGGATGTCGGATTGTATCAACATATTAAACTACAAATTAGTTTAATTCCTCTGTGGATTCTTCACTGCCTATTCACATTTATGCAGTTTTAAGAAACATGCTTCTATGTTTTATGTAAAATTAATTAGAAAATATTGCTTTATTTATGCGATATTGTACTTGGAATGATATTTTATCAAAAGGACATTTTCTTGTACAGAAGAGATTTGTAGAGGGTTTTTTTTAATTTGGTACATGTGTTTTTCTAATAATATTTCTAACAACTGTGTTCATAATTCATTTGGGTACTTTCTGTCCGCTGGATAACTGACTTCCAGATTTCATATCCATTCATATGACCCCATTCTGAATTCTCAGTATAAAACTGCTACTGCCTGTAACAGGTGATTAATTTCTCATGTGATGTTTACTGCCATGACATAAATCTTCCTGGATTTGCATGTCTGACCAATTACATTTTTTCTCCATCAGGGCATGTAGTTTTTACAAAATTCTTAAATGATCTATTTCCAGAATATGTTTTTAAGCTGTGTGTTTTCTATCTATATTTTACATGATATACACTTCCTACGAACAGAACTGTTTTCCTGGACATTGAAACAGAATTCTTTTGTGAATTGTCATAATTTTAAATTCCATAATTATATGAGATAATACTTATAAATATATTAAATATTTAATATAATATATATTTATTGAATGTATATTTATATCTTTATATTTATTATGTGCATTTATAAAGATGTTATCATTACTGTTTTTAAAATATCAATATGTAAATATTGCAGTCGAATCATCAATCTATATTATTAGTCAATGGGCAGACAGATGTGTCAGATGCTTTTCTCTATTTTATGATTATAAAGCAAATGGTATCATAATAGAGAATTTTGTAAATGCAAAAATTATAGGATTCGATTGTTTAAAATACTATCAATCATTCACCAAAACATGCCTGGAATTATTTGTTGTATGAATACCAGTGCTTTGTATTTGAATACACATAACCTACAGGCAGTAGACAGGATTTTACAATGGCCTCCATGATTCCTGGTCCCTGTTATATAAACCTTGATTATAATCCCCTCCCCTTGAGTTCTGGCAGAACCTGTGAATATATAATATTACCTTTGTAATCTTATTACTAATCAGTTGACTTTGATTTCATTAAGAGGGAGCTTACCAGGTGAGATTCATATAATTAACTGAGTCTTTATGAAGACTGGGATCTTTTTGAAGTCAGAGACATAGAAAGTGGAGAGAACCTATGCAGGAGACCACACAGCTAGGGACTGTGGGCAGCCGCCAAAGCAGAAAGTAGTTCCTATCTAACAGCCAGAAGGAGAATGAGGGTCTTGGTCCAAATAATCATGAGATAGTTAATTCTTCCAAAATACACATGAGTTTGAAAGAGGACCCTCATGTCAGAAAGGAACACAGTTCAGCTGATACCATGATTTTAGCCTTGTGAGATTCTGGGTAGAAAATCCAATTCAGTCATACCTCAGTTTCTGACCTATCAAATTGTAGGATAATAAATGGTGCTGTTTTAAGTCACTAATTGGTGGTAATTTGTTACACAGTGCTAGAACACTAATACCCTACTTTTCTCTGAAAATGCTATATGTAATATCAATATAAATTGAGAGTTATACCAGATTTTGAAAATAAAACTGTAAATCTAAAAGTTGCCTTAAAAGCTGTACTTTTGTCTGCTCATCTCTAAAGCATAATCCAGCTAGAAAGAAAAGGTGTTGCTTTATTTTTCTCCTCAGGATATTTTATTTCCTTTTCAGTTATAAGTCACCGTGTTTTAAGTTTCTTTTTCTGTCCAGATTGATCAGTTATTCCAAGAAAGAAGACAATAGCCAACAGATAAAGTGAGCTTCTTCAGCGAATGGAAAGTGAACAAAGAAGTAAGTCTTTTTAACTTCAACATTAAATTACTTTCGATACTAAAAATGGAAGACATTTCTTAAGGATTTATTAACTGTAGAATTCACAAAAATAGTGTTACCTTAGCAACTCACGACACAGAAATTAAGCTGTCAACATCTTGATCATTCAAAAGGGGTCATTGATCTTTGTGTCAACACAGCAGATGAAAAAGAGCTGCAGTGACGTACTTTGCCAGGTTTTTGAACTCTAATAAACAAGCCAAGCTGTGTTTATGAATTCCCTAAAATAGACAAGTGGAGAATACAGCAGTATCTCAGTGTGCCAAAATGGATTTACAGGTAGTTGGGCATTGTACACACTGCCCAAGTAGTCTTTATTTCCCAACTCCTATTGTAATACGAAAAACCAGATGTACCTCAAAAATCTTAAGTAGAGACAGTCCCTGCACTTGCCAAAATGCATTACTTTGTAACATTATCTGTCATTAAGAAGAAATCCATTCAGACAGTGTTTCCCTTTAAAAAATCTGTGGTGTCTTTTAAGCTGAAGCTTGAAGAGAAAGCAGCATGAGATTCTCAGGTCACTAAATATATTAAGTAAAGATGTCACTATTTCCATTTTTGCTGAAATAAAAGCAAAGTTAGAGGAACAAAAAGCAAAAAGATTCCAGTGTAACCAGATTCTTCAATGCCACTATAAATAGGTAGCATACATTCATTCTAACTTAGCTCTTATTAAACTTTAATATCATAGAGAAGTTACTCAGAACATAACTTCAATGAGAGCCACCTTTACACCATCTTATACCATACACTCTTCTTAGCCAAGGCGTGTAGAGAGAATCAGATTTTGCCCTGGTCATTTATTTGTCTCTCAGAAACACCTTATCATGTAGATATCTCTCAATAAAATGTTTGAAACATTACAGCTTTTAACATCTGGGAAGCTAAAATTGGTTCCATTTGTATTCGTAATAGAAAGATTCTTTCAGTTTGTGTACAATTCTATTGTGGGTCATTTTGACTGCATTTAGATATACTTTTCATTCGTTATTCCTAATGAATGAATGAATGGTTGCTTAGTTCTATTAGCTATATATAAGCTAATAATTATTAAACACTGAACCACCAAAGATATTTATACCCAATTCCCTGGAACCTATGAACAGGTAAGGTTACATGGCAAAGGAGATTGTGCAGATATGATTAAGGTTATGAATTTTGAGGTGAGAAGATCATATTGGATAAATCTAACTGTGCCTAAAATAATTACATGAACCCTTAGAGATGAAACGTTTTTCTAAAAGATAAAATTGACAAACCCTTAGCTTAACTAAGAGTAAAGACAAAACATAAACTTCAAGTAAATAAAATCAGAAATGAAAGAGGTGATATAACATATGCCTCAAAAATAAAAAGGGCATCCTGCCATGGCTCTTGCCTCTAATCCCAGTGCTTTGGGAAGCTGAGGTGAGAGGATCCTTTAAGCCTAGGAATTAGAGATAAGCCTGGGCAACATAGCAAGACCCTCCATCTACAAAAAAGAATAAATTATCTAAGCATAGTGTCATGCACCTGTAATCCCAGTTATTTGGGAGGCTGAGGTGGGAGGATCACTTGATCCCAGGAATCTGAGGCTGCAGTGAGTTATAATTGCACCACTGCACTCCAGCCTGTGTGAAAGAGCAGGACCTTATCTCTAAAAAAAGTAAAATAAAATAAATAAACAGTAAAACATAAGTAAATAAAAAAGATTATGTGGGACTATTACAGACAATGGCATGCCAACACACTGGATGAGCTAGAAGAAATGATAAATCTCTAGAAACATACAATCTACCAAAACCAACCCAAAAAGAAAATCTAAAGAGATCAATAACAAATAAGGAGATTGAATCAATAATCAAAAATCTCCTGAGAAAGAAAAGCCCAGAACCAATGGCTTCATGGGTGAATTATCCCAAATATTATAAAAATTAATACTAATCATTATTAACCTCTTCCAAAAAATAACAGAGGAAACACTTTCAAATTTGTTATATGAGGCCATTATCTCTCTGATACCAAAACCACATGGAGACACTACAAGAAAATAAAACCACAGGCTACTGTCCCTGATGAAAATAAATGCAAAAATCTTCAGTAAAATACCGACAAGCTGAGTTTGATAACACATTAACAGGCTCACACACCATGGACAAGTGGGATTTATTCCTGAGATGCAGGAATGATTCAACATACCAAAATCAATCAATGTGATAAAACACATTAACAAAATGAAAGACAGAGACTACATAATCATCTCAGTAGATGCAGAAAGAACATTTGGCAAAGTTCAACAATCTTTCATGACTGAAACTCTCAACAGTATAGGTACAGAAGGAATTTACCTCAACACAGTAAAGACTGTATATGAAAAAGTCACAGCTAACATCACAATCCAATGGAGAAAAAGTGAGTGATGGCAAAAAGGCAAGTATGCCGACTCTCACCATTTCTGTTCGGCAGAGTAATGGAAGCCCAAGCTAGAGCAATTGCACATGGAAAAGAAAAGTCTTCCAAATTGGAGAGGAACAAGTGGCAGAAGGGACGTGAAATGTGAGGGAGTTCACCTGCCCTTACTTGCTTTGAACATGAAGGAGGCCATGAGCCTGGGAATGCAGGTAGCTTCTAGCAGCTCATAATGACCCAGCATGTAAATAAGGGTCTATAACTGCATGGATCTGGATTCAACCAACAATCTGAATAACTCTGAAGAGAATTATTCTCCCGAGCTACTGGACAAGAGCCCACTTCTGCTGACATCTTGATTCTGGTCGTATTAGTGTCTGAGCAGAGAATCCAACCGATCCTTCCAGATTTCTGATCTACAGAACTGTGAGAAAATCATTTCTGCTAAGACTTAAATTAGTGGTATTTTAATGGCAGCAATAGAAAATTAATACACCCAACTCAACAAACTGCTCTATCACGACACTTTGTCTCTGACTCAATCTGTTCCCAATCTCACTTAACGGCTTACTCTACATTCCTACTCTTTTCCTTTTTTTTTTTTTTTTTTTTAAGATAATATGAGCAGAACTGCAACTTACTGTTTTCTATGATGTTTCTGTGTATTCTTCATTTCAAGTCCAACTGCAAATTCCAGACACTGGAACTTCTGGCAGTCACTTTCTCACTCCAGGAAAAATTTTGAGAAGTACAGTTTTCTAACTGCATACTCTGCTGACCATACTTGAAAATCTAACTGCTGTGATACTCACTGAAGTGTTCCTACTTCCAAATAAAATCTCTCAGAGGAGTATTCCACAGACCAACAAGATAGACCTGGGCTGGGATCCAATCCTGGGAGTCTAGCCAGCACCAGATATCCAAAAAGAGTCTGGACTGTGGCCACAGTCAAAGGAAACAGGCAGGATATTCACACATTGCAAGTGGGCACATTCTCCTATAAGCTCACTTCCTGCCCTGAATCTTGAGTCCATTCTTATGTGAATGTCCTTTTCATTGAACGCAGACATGATGTCAACTGGCTATGGCTGCTGCTGCTGCTGTTTCTTTACCTCTGTCTTTGTCTCCTGAATGTTTCTTGCCACCATGTCTGCTGCCTCTCCTTCTGTTCCTCCTTCTCTTGCTATTCCTCCTCCTTTTCCAGATTATTGATGGCAAAAGTGTACTGATTTAAACATCAATGTAATTGGGATTGTTTTACATATTCATAATTCAAAGATTTTTTATCTTTCTAAACATATTGACAAGAGGAAATTATATTGATCTTCTAAATGAGGGTCAAAAAAACAGAATACTATTTTGCTTCACAGTTAAGGAAGCCAAGTCCATGGGATATATTACAGAAACTAACTTGCAACTTTAAAAATTTCATTTTTTCTTTCATGAACTCATCATGTGTTTATGGAATACCTGTCAATGCAAATGCCAGGGATATGGCAGTATGAGACAAGTAAACACATATCAACATTGATTTAATAGAAACATTTCAGTTATAATTACACATAGGCAAACAATTTGGACTATTTGGCTATTAATGTACAGAAGAAGTTAATTTCCAAGTTACATAAACTATTTCAGTTAACAAATATAAAATTCACATTTTTTCTTCTTTGTAATATATAAGAGAAAATATCCATTCCAAAATTGTCACTGTTGACTTTATTAAAATATTCTGTTCCTTGGGATTTTGTAACATTTCACCCTCTTGGTGAAAACCATTCTTAATTAAATAATTTAATTATCTGGTGTACTTTCAAAAATTACTACAAATGGGGCCATTCCACATTTTTCTATACTCAATTTGTTAACTTTATTTATGCTCAGACAAAATGCGTCAGATTTCTTGACATCTCCTTTTCTGAAACAGTCAGGTAGTCTTTAAGTTATCATGAATCTTCCCTTAAAATATTTGTCATATTGTTCGTGCTCTCAGTTCTCATGGCCACAGTCTTTGGGCCTATCCTAAGTAATTCTTGAAATGTTACGTAGATCCATGTCTCCCATGTAGCTCAATCTACTGTCAGGGTTTCTATATTATTATTTATCTTCAAACTGTTGTATATCAATGTTTATGAAGCATTGGATTATTATAACTTTCATCACAAGGGCCTTTGGTAGATCTTTTTAAATTTTATTCTACTGAGCAAAGTTGCTTTCATTTGTTAGATTATTACAACCTCAAAGTTCCAGTCTTTTATTTTATACCATTCGGTATTTTCAAATCTATGACATGGCTCAAACAGTTATCTTCATTTCTTTTTCCAAGCTTCAAGGTACATATATTAGTTTGTTCTCACACTTTTGTAAAGAACTACCAGATACTGAGTAATTTATAAAGAAAAGAGGTTTAGTCAGCTCACAGTTCTGTGGGCTGTTCAGGCTTCTGCTTCTGGGGAGGGCTCAGGGAACTTAAAATCACAGCAGATGGCAAGGGGAAGCAGGTACATCTTTACCTGACCAGCAGGAGAGACAGAGAGTGGCAGGGGAGGTACCACACACTTTCAACCAACCAGATCTCATGAGAACTCTATCACAAGGCAGCACTTGGGGAATGGTGCTAAACCATTAGAAACCACCCCCATGACTCAATCATCTTCCACTAGACCCCCACCTCCAAAATCAGGAATTGCAATTCAACATGAGATTTATATAGGGGCACAGAGGCAAACCATATCAGTTTGCTTTACAGGTTAACTATTCCATTAAGGACTATACAAAATTTATAATCAACCCTTGAAAGATCTCTTACTAGCTATAAGTCCCTGCAAGGCAGACACCCTTCTATCCATATATTTATCTATTTCCTACTGCTAACTACAGTAGTTTAATGTTAGTGTTCAATATCAATTTGTTGGATAACATTGAAAAAAAAGTATCTTTTTTTTATGAAAACATATTCCACATTTTAGTTGCATGATTTGAACAGTACAAAATTTTACTGTCTAGCCTAGAAACAAAAAAAAAACTAAGAAGAGAATGGTTGCATTAGTTTTTCTCAACTATTATAGAAATGGATTATACCTACTTCCCTGAAAGTTTTCCTCTTTGAAGAATACTTGTCTCTGTGTGATAGGGACAAAATAATAATTAGCATTTGACAATTCTGCACTAAGACTTGGAGTCTCAAATATGCACTGAAGTAATTTATTAGGCATTTGATAAGGTGAACTGATGATTAGATGTAGGTTAAGTC
The DNA here is from genome assembly GCF_028885655.2 of Pongo abelii. NCBI lineage: Eukaryota > Metazoa > Chordata > Mammalia > Primates > Hominidae > Pongo > Pongo abelii. Next base: position 28,775,904 of record NC_071988.2, read on the forward strand.
CCAGCATAAACTTTCTCAAATTTTTCTACTAAATTCAAGACACTGATTGAGAGAGGATTAAGAGTGTACAAGAACTACTTCATCATCTGTAAGGTAACATAAGGGTTATTTTATCCCTTTATCCTATTTTTTAAAAGTTATTTTCAGCAAGAAGTAGCTCACATGTCTATTTTATAGTTTCTCTCCTTTGAGCTTTTACTGTATGTAGACATTATATCACAAATACTTACCTGACTAAAACTAATGGGCTTTTACCACAAATTAAAAACATAACATTGTCAGTTTGCATTATACTCAGATTGCTTATATGCTTACAAAAATACTTAAACATTATAAAACTAGTATTTTTTTATATTAATCTCAATATTTACCTATAATAGATTGTTACATAATAATGACATTCTAAAAGTTAGCATAATAACTATAAAAATTAGGGTTTATAGCCACAGGGTTATGTTCTAACTTCTTAGTTACACATGACAAAAAGCCCTTCAAAATCTACCTCGGCTAACTTTTTCAAAGGAATTTTCCATAGGACTTCCTTCATCTCTTGAGGATCACAAACTACTCATTATCTTCACATGTCACAATGTATTATTTTTGTTTGTCTTTCTGTAATCTCTAACGCATTCATGTACAATTTCCTCTATCTGTTCTATCTGGAAGGCCTTTTATTTCTATTTTCAATGTGGGAGATTTCTCTAGGGAACATTGCCTTAATTCAGGGAGATTCCCTCGTTAGACTGTGAATTTCTCAAAAGAAAATAATATGTAGAGTTTATTTTATCCATTTTTCACTATCTGGAATATGACACTGCCAGATACATAATAAACATTTAACAAATATTTATTGGCTGAAGTAATGGAGGGGAAGGGAATTCTATTAAAATACAGAAGTCTAGAAGTCAAGGATGTGCAATAGGATATGAAAGGCTGCTGCTATCATAAGTATAGTTGGAAATAACTTAGATTTTTTTTTCAATGTGTCTCAGTTCTGTATATCTACTTAGAAGTCAAAAGATAGCAAAGCACCTACTATTTTTTTCTTTTTAGAGGTGCTTCTTTTGTCAGTTTTGGAGTATTTAAGGCTTAAATAAAATATTGACTATATAAATTAAAATGAAGCAAAATTACTATATGTAGAATATGTTTTAGTAATTTAGTGATCACAAAAATTTTCTATTTTGTTGTTTGTTTAATTTATAGATGCAATATATAATATTCCAATGCCGAGTATAATCCTTGTGTTTTGACTTTAACACCCGTCTTAGGTGATAAAGATCTAGCTTTATTCTATTTTATGAAGAAGCACAATTTGTTCTCTATGGGGAGTCTAAAGTATAAAGTGATGACAATTTGATACATAGTATAAGTTTCTCTTTTTGCTTTTTTTAAAAATTCATGTGCAATGCCCTTTCCTTCTATCCACTTGTGTGTGTCCTTTAGAAGGAGATTTCATTTAGGCAAAATATAAAATAGTATTAATTATTTTCTATTTTTTTTTTTTTCCTGAACTAAGTTGTGTTACTCTGGAATTCTCTGTGATAACATCCCTGAACTTTTCGATCTTGTGTTAAATATAGTTGGTGTATTTATCCTTTAGCATTATCCATTGCATTCTAGACATTAAATAAAAATTAATAAACATACATATGCATGTGTCTTTATAGTAGCATGATTTATAATCCTTTGGGTATATATCCAATAATAGGATTGCTGGGTCAAATGATGTTTCTAGTTCTAGATCCTTGAGGAATCACCACACTGTCTTCTACCATGGTTGAACTAATTTATACTCTGACAAACAGTGTACAAGTGTACCTATTTCTCCACATCCTTGCAGCATCTGTTGTTTCCTGACTTTTTAATGATTGCCATTCTAACTGGCATGAGATGGTATCTCATTGTGATTTTGATTTGCATTTCTCTGCTGACCAATGATGATGAGCATTTTTTCATATGTCTGCTGGCTACATAAATGTCTTCTTTTGAGAAGTGCATGTTCACATCCTTTGCCCACATTTTGATGGGATTGTTTGTTTCTTTCTTGTAAATTTGTTTAAGTTATTTGTAGATTCTGGATATTAGCCCTTTGTCAGGTGGATAGATTGCAAAAATTTTCTCCTATTCTGGAGGTAGCCTGTTCACTCTATTGATAGTTTCTTTTGCTGTGCATAAGCTCTTTAGTTTAATTAGATCCCATTTGTCTACTTTGGCACTATTCACAATAGCAAACACTTGGAACCAACCCAAATGTCCATCAATAATAGACTGGATAAAGAAAATGTGGCACATATACACTATGGAATACTATGCAGCCATAAAAAAGGATGAATTCATGTCCTCTGCAGGGAGATGGATGAAGCTGGGAACCATCATTCTCAGCAAACTATCACAAGGACAGAAAACGAAATATCGCATGTTCTTACACGTAAGTGGGAGTTGAACAATGAGAACACATGGACACAGGGAGAGGAACATCACACACTGGGGCTTGTCAGAGGGTGGGGGGCTGAGGAAGGGATAGCATTAGGAGAAATACCTAATGTAAATGATGAGTTGATGGGGGCCGCAAACCAACATGGCACATGTATACCTATATAACAAGCCTACACATTGTACGCATGTAACCCAGAACTTAAAGAATAATAATAATACAAAAAAAAAATCAACTGATATCTTTTAAAGCCCTGAAGTGTACAGGAAAATTAATTCCTAATTATAAACATGGAAACTTATGACAGTTAGTTCATCTTTCACATTTACTTGTCATGTTTAGCCATCAAAATCCACTCATAACTAAGAAAACTAAATAAATATTACATTTCACTCTTAAATGTTAAAAAAAATTAAACATTAAGTGAATAAGTAAATAAAGCTAAATATCTGTTTAAGCAGGTGTTGAAAGCCTGGCCTCAGAAAAACTGCTCACACTGCAGAAGCCAGATGTCAGAGAAGCTATGTGCGTTGCAGAAGTGGGAAATCTGAGTAGACTGAAAAAAGTAAGAGAAACCCCTCACAATGTCTCTCTAGTACTTTCTACTACAAAAAGTAACATCATGCTAGCTGGCAAAGGACAAATATTAATAGAGTCAAGCTCCATTTTCACAGAGCAGACAATGAAGAGTAAATTTGGAGTTCAGAGGCAATAATTTGAAATCAGTCCCTGTGTAGAAAGAACATAGAATGAAAGGAGGAAGAACAGAGGGAAAGCTAAAGAGATATCCTCTATATTCTATAGATATTCAGTAAATATAGAAGTTATTTGTTAGTTTATTTACCCTATAGGAATAAAAATGCTTAAGAAAGAAAAGAACGAGACAAAGAAATAGAGGTAAATTTGCATAAGGTGGAAGGCAAATTGTAATGAAATAATAAATATAACAGCAGGTGAAAATACAGGCAAAATTTTAAATATACATATATATTTATCTTTGTAATATAATGATTAAATGATTTTCTATTAATATTAAAAGGACAACTTTTCCATAGTTCTGTATCTGTATACTTCCTAAAACATAATTCTTGAAATACAAGTTTTAGAGCAGGTTCAGATTTTAGACATAGAAAATATGGAGAAGCTACATCAATTCACGAATAGAGACGTTTAAAAATTATTATGTTTAAAATTCCAAATATATTTACAAAACATGAGCTATTCAGGTGATAAAATTTACAGCCAACAGCTTTTGAGATGTCCAACAGTAATTAGATTTCATAACCTCCAGAGAGTGTAAATGATTCATTAATATAATTATTAATTAATATAGCTAAATAATTAGAGCTGTTTTATTTTCAATATTATTACCAATTTCTCTGAAATATGTGAGGAGCTATGCACTGATAAACTTGTCTTTATCATGGGCAAATATCACCAATATATTTTAATAGATATTATATATTATTTAACTGAATTCAATAGGTGTTCATTCACAAAACAAAATTACAAAACATGGAAGGAATGTATTCTTTAAGAATTTAATAGGAAGAGTTTTAAATGTTATCAGGATTTCCTTTCAACCATGCCTAACATATGCCGTAAAGAAATAACTAAATCTTGAAAACCCTTATTAATACAGTTTATACTTTCCACAAAATGGATAAAGTTTTAAAGTGGAAAGTGCTAGAAAGTAAAGTTTCAATCTAAATGATTTATATATTCAATTCATGCTTTTTTGTCTTCACCATACAGATAAGTTCTAATTGGATCTCAGTCAAAAAGAACATGTCATGGGCACCTACATGAAATAAGTCAAGCATTTCAAAAATTTATGGTTAGTGTATGTGTTATATGAGTTAAATGTATTATAAAAACTGAAAATATGTATTTATAGTTATATTTATAAATTACTGGTTTTTAGAATGGAGTATGGTTTATAATATTAACTGTATTACTAATAAAGTAATAATACTAATAACAGTTATTGTTAACTAATAGATGTAAAGGATGTTGATTTGTTTGGAATAAAGTGTTCCTTTGGTTACTGTTAAGCCATTAGAATAATTCACAAGCAGCAAATTGTTTAGTGAAAATGTAAAATTTTGTTGCCGTCATTTTTTATAAATCCATAAATCTTAATTATAAGTATGTAGACTAATAGATTTAAAGGAAATAGAACAGCCATAGTAAAGTCAAAATAGTTGTTTACATTTTAGTTTCCTTCTTTTAAATGGTTTACATAAAATGGCAAATAAAAAATGGTGTATTCGGTATATTCCCGTAGGAGAAATTTGGGCTGGAACAGAAGCCTTTGATACTGATGTTGCTGGGATGTTGACTCTATGTGTCATCGTCCCCACTGACTCTCAGCAATAGAAATATCTTGAATCAGAACACTGCTGTTTTATCCTTGCATGACAAAATAAAAATGTGAGCAATACTCTGGTCACCAATATAAATTGGGCTGCCCCAATTACAAACACATGGTCATTTTCTGTTTATGCCAAAACTAATGTGGTCCATTATTGAAATGTACTACTTGAAATTTTGAAATGGAACTAACATAAGTATCCTGTGATTATTTGCCTTCTACATCTTGGTATCCAAGCACCAGTCATATTGCATTTTGTTCTTTTAGTGATCTTTCTAATCCTCTGCTTAGATTTATGGGAAAGCATTCATCAATCAAATTGGCAATGCTTTTAGTCACATTTAGGGGGAAAAGTGGTTGAATTTAATCAACAAATGCACATGTTTTACTCCTGTATATCTAACTATAAGCCTCCTTGCAATTTTAGTGGCTTACTTCACACATTTTCAGAAGACTATCATTAGTTATCCAAATGCATTTGAATATTTTTGTCTATTAACCCCTGAAATAAAAAGACGGATTCACAAGGATCTTCCAGTATTGGCTTACTATGCCAATACTGTTACAGCTGCTACTTAAAACTGTCTTCAAATAGTAGACTACTTGACTGCTGCTGCCAGTTGGATTTGCTTAACTATTATTTCCCTTTAGTCAAAGACACAGAATGTAGAAACTCTATATCTAAGGGATTTGGCAGAGGCTTAGCTATTTATCATTTGTGTGAGGATCAAGCAGGCCAGGTGTCCTGTTCATTTTAATGATACCAATATTGGGACGTGAGTTTAGAATCATAATATAGAGTATTATTCACTTATTTTGCATCTTGGTGGCAGTTGCAAGAATGTGGCATTTCTCTAGCACATAAAATAGCTCTGGCTTAAATTTATTTTGCATAAAATCTCACAATAGAGAAACCACTTGTATTTCGATACCATTTACACTATGAGGTTTTTTATTTTTGTTGTTGTTATTTTTAATGTAAGACTTCCTTTAAGAAAACAAGAAATTGCTGTGTTTTCTGATCTACACCGTGCCTAGCACCACAAGACTGGAAAAAAAAAATGCATTTCACTCTGAGGGAAAAAAGATAATAGAAGTTGAGAGGCTATCAAAACAAATTGTGTATTTGAGTGTGGAATAAGTAGATGGCAGAGATCTGGAAGATAATTTGAAGCTGTCTTACCTTCTTTTGTGTGTACAATGTCTGGCATGACTTCAGATTTTCCAAGTACTTATAAACTGCAGTGTCATGGGTAGTGTGAAAGTTGTGGTTATGCTTAACAGTGACAAGCAACAATGCTGATATGATAATGATGACCAGTCTGGCACTGAAACATTTGGCAGTGGGAAGGACAAGGTTACACATGACAGAGAAAGGGATGGAATTCTGCAAGTGATGAATTACTTTATCACCCTTCCAAACACCTTACCATGAACATTTGGGTAAATTCAATGATTACTACTCAACCATCATGTGTATCAGATTTTAGAATAAATAAGGGAGAACTTCAACATTTTATCAAGCTGGTAATAATGCCACAGAACAAAACTTTCCAAACTTTTTGGCACCAGAGACTGGTTTTGTGGAAGACAATTTTTCCACAGACTAGGGTTGGTGAGGGATGCTTTTGGGATGATTCAAGCACATTGTATCTGTTGTGCACTTTATTTCTATTACTTTTATATTGTAATATAAAATGAAATAATTATTCAGCTCACCATAATGTAGAATCTGTGGGAACCCTGAGTTTGTTTTCCTGCAACTAGACAGTCCCATCTTGGGGTGATGGGCTACAGTAACAGATCATCAGGAATTAGATTTTCATAAGGAGTGCTCAACCTAGATCCCTCACATGCACAGTTCAAGGTAGGGTTCTCACTGCTGTGTGAATCTAATGTGGCCACTGATCTGACACGAGGCGGAGCTCAGGCCACTGATCTGACAGGAGGCGGAGCTCAGGCCACTGATCTGACAGGAGGCGGAGCTCAGGCCACTGATCTGACAGGAGGAGGAGCTCAGGTGGTAGTGCAAGTGATGGGGGGGCAGCTGTAAATACCGATGAAGCTTTGCTCACTAGCCTGCTGCTCACCTCCTGCTATGCAGCCCATTTTCTAACAGTCTGCAGACCACTGCTGGTCTATGACCTGGGGTTTGGGCACCCCTGTTGTAGAAGATATACTTTTCCTCATTCCTGCAAGGTCATTTACTTTTTTGGTGTTTTCCACAATGGTAAGGATTTTAGGGTTAATAATTCTGAAGACATATTTGACAAGGAAGAATACTATCCTTCTATCTATCCATTCAGGTAAAAAAATCAGCACATCCCTTTCCAGATTGTGATTAGGCACCATGGATGCTACTGCTCTCAGGAAGCTTAAAGTCCAGAGAGAAAAACACTGGAAAACACTGCAGGTCTTCCCAAGTTATCTATATCTGTATGACTCCTAACCCAGTGTAGGCAGGTTAAAGGCAATTATCTCACTGATAACGCCATCCTGTAGTAAAGGAGGTAGTTTCATGACATAAGAAGAACCCAGGATGGAAAGGTATTTGAAGCTGTTACCAAAACATGACAAAACATTCTCTGATTCAGAACCTTTACATTGTCTGTTTCCTTCTTCCAGAATGCTGTTTCTCAGATATCTCATTTTCCTCAGTTTCCTTCATAGTGCCCTTACCATTACCCAGATACATACACACAAGCTCTTATTCACACTCACATTAAACCTATGCAAGTTATTATCTATCTCTCCCCACTGGAATGAAAGCTTGATGGCCTCTGGTTTGTTCACTATCTCCATCATCTAGAACGATGCCTGGCAGAAGATTTCACATGGGTAAATATTTGTTGGATGTTTATCTACTTGTATATCAAGTAATGACTTCCTGAGAAAGTTAATTGGATCCTTTTTATTTATGTGGTGTGGAGCGATTAACAACCATTCTTTAAAATTCACATTTGACTGCAAAACACTATTCAACATTACTTATTACAAATCAATAAATCAGTCTACCTAAATCTCTTAACTAGGAAACAATGACAAGTAGATGTCTAGATGAATACTGGCTATGAGTACCTATGCTCACAAACATACACAAACATATAAATAGGAATGAGGGGATATAATTCTACTAATATGCCCTTATTGACAATTGCAACACAAGAAAAACGACAAAATATTTTCATATAATTGATTCATCATTTAACATACTCTTGGCTGCTTTTTTGTGTTTAGCTGTTTCATAAATTTAATTTTATTTTAGATTCAGTGTGTACATGTGCATGTTTGTTACATGGATATATTGCATAATGGTGGGGATTGGGCTTTTAGTGTACCCATAACCCAAATAGTAAATATTGTACCCAATAGGTAATTTTTAACCCTCTTTCCTCTCTTATCCTCCTCACTTTTAGAATCACCAGTGACTGTCGTTCCCATGTTTATGTGTGTGGGTGCTCAAGTTTAGCTCCCACATATAAGGAGAACATGTGGCATTTGAATTTATATTTCCGAGTTATTTAACTTAAGAATAATGGCGTCCAGCTCCATCCACATTGCTGCCAAGGACAAGATTTCATTCATTTTTATGGCTGCATATTATTACATGGTGAATATGCACCACATTTTCTTTATCCATTCAACCATTGATGGACACATTGGTTGATTCCATGAGTTTACTCTCATGAATAGTGCTGCAATAAATGTACAAGCACAAGTGTCTTTTGTATGTAATTATTTTCCATTGAGTAGATACCCAGTGAAGCGATTGCTGAATCAAATGGTAGATCTACTTTAAGTTCTCTGAGAAATCTCCATACTGTTTTCTATAGAGGTTTACATTCCCACCAATGATATATAAGTGTTTCCTTTCCTCCACATCTATGCCAACATCTGTTTGTTTGTTTGTTTTTTGACTTTTTTATAATAGACATTCTGTTTGGTGTAAGTTGATACCATTGTGGTTTTGCATTTCTCTGATTATTAGTGATGTTGAGCATTTTTGCATATGCTTGTTGGCCACTTGTATGTCTTTTTTTGAGAAATGTCTGTTGATATTGTTTGCCCTATTTTTAATTGTGTTGTTTGTTTGTGAATTAATTGTTTGAGTTCCTTATAGATTCTGGATTTAGTCCACCTGGTCCAGAGTTGAGTTCAAGTCCTGAATATCCTTACTAATTTTCTGTCTTGTTGCTCTGTCTAATATTGACAGTGGGATCTTAGAGTCTCCCACTATATTGGGTGGGAGTCTAAGTCCCTTTGCAGGTCTCTAAGAGCTTGCTTTATGAATCTGGGTGCTCCTGAACTGGGTGCATGTATATTTAGGATAGTTAGCTCTTCTTGTGGCATTGATCCCTTTACCATTATGTAATGCCCTTATTTGTCTTTTGTAATCTTTGCTGGTTTAAAGTATGTTTTGTCAGAGACTAGGATTGCAACCCCTGCTTTTCTTTTTTTTTCTTTTTCTTTTTTTTTTTTTTTTTTTTTTGCTTTGCATTTGTTTGGTAAATCTTCCTCCATCCCATTAATTTGAGCCCATGTGTGTCTTTGCAAGTGAGATAGGTCTCCTGAATACAGCACACCAATGGGTCTTGACTCTATCCAATTTGCCAGTCTGTGTCTTTTAATTGGGACATTTAGCCCATTTATGTTTAAGGTTAATATTGTTATGTGTGAATTTGATCCTGTCATTATGATGCTAGCTGGTTATTTTACCCATTAGTTGATGCAGTTTCTTCATAGTGTCAATGGTCTTTACGATTTGGTATGTTTTTGCAGTGGCTGGTACCAGTTGTTCCTTTCCATATTTAGTGCTTCCTTCAGGAGCTCTTGTAAGGCAGGCCTGGTGCTGACAAAATCTCTCAGCATTCCCTTGTCTGTAAAGGATTTTATTTCTCCTTTGATTATGCAGCTTAGTTTGGCTGGATATGAAGTTCTGCGTTGAAAATTATTTTCTTTAAAAATGTTGAAAATATTCAACAATGGGCCTCAACTCTCTTCTGGATTCCAGATTTTCTGCAGAGAGATCCACTGTTAGTCTGATGGGCTTCCCTTTGTGGGTAACTGGACCTTTCTCTCTGGCTTCCTTTAACATTTTTTCCTTCGTTTCAACCTTGTTGAATCTGATGATTATGTGTCTTGGGGTTGCTCTTCTCGAGGAGTATCTTTGTGGTGTTCTCTGTATTTCCTGAATTTGAATGTTGGCCTGTCTTTGTAGGTTGGGGAAGTTCTCCTGGATAATATCCTGAAGAGTGTTTTCCAACTTGGTTCCTTTCTCCCCATCACTTTCAGGTACACCAATCAAATGTAGGTTTGATCTTTTCACATAGTCCCATATTTCTTGGAGACTTGTTCATTCCTTTTCATTATTTTTTACTATAATTTTGTCTTCATGCTTTATTTCATTAAGTTGATCTTCCATCTTTGATATCCTTTCTTCTGCTGATCAATTTGGCTACCGATACTTGTGTATGCTTTATGAACTTCTCATGCTGTGTTTTTCAGCTCCATCTGGTCATTTATATTCTTCTCTAAACTGGTTGTTCCAGTTAGCAATTACTCTAACATTTTTTTCAAGGTTCTTAGCTTCCTTGCATTGGGTTAGAGCATGCTCCTTTAGCTTGGAGGAGTTTGTTATTACCCACCTTCTGAAGCCTACTTCTGTCAATTCATCATACTCATTCTCCACCCTGTTTTGTTTCCTTGCTGACAAGGAGTTGTGATCCTTTGGAGGAGAAGAGGTGTCCTGGTTTTTCGAATTTTCAGACTTTTTGCACTATTTTGTTTTCTCATCTTCATGGATTTAACTACCTTTGGTCTTCGATGTTCATGATCTTTGCATAGGGTTTTTGTGTAGAAGTCCTTTTAGTTGATGTTGATAGTATTCCTTTCTGTTTGTTAGTTTTTCTTCTAACAGTCAGGCCCCTCTGCTGCAGGTCTGCTGGAATTTCTTGGAGGTCCACTCCAGACCCTGGTTGCCTGGGTATCACCAGCAGAGGCTGCAGAACAGCAAAGATTGCTGCCTGTTCCTTTCTCTGGAAGCTTTGTCACAGAGGGGCACCTTCCAGATGCCAGCTGGAGCTCTCCTGTATGAAGTGTCTGTAGAACCCTGCTTGGAGATGTCTCCCAGTCAGGAGGCACAGTGGTCAGGGACCCACTTGAGGAGGCAGTCTGTCCCCTAGCAGAGCTTGAGCACTGTGTTGGGAGATCTGTTGCTCTCTTCAGAGCTGGCAGGCAGGGACATTTAAGTTGGCTGAAGCTGTGTCCACAGCCATCCCTTCCCCCAGGTGCTCTGTCTCAGGGAGATGGGAGTTTTACCTATAAGCCCCTTACTGGGGCTGCTGCCTTTCTTTTAGGGCTGCCCTGCCCAGAGAGGAGGAATCTAGAGAGGAAGTCTGGCCACAGCAACTTTGCAGCACTGTCGTGGGCTCTGCCCAGTTCAAACTTCCAGACAGCTTTGTTTACACTGTTTGGGATAACTGCCTACTGAAGTCTCAGTAATGGTGGATGCCCCTCCCCCAACCAAGCTGGAGCTTCCCAGGTTAACTTCAGACTGCTGTGCTGGCAGCGAGAATTTCAAGCCAGTGGGTTTTACCTTGCTGGGCTCCATGAGGGTGGGATCTGCTGGGCTAGACCACTTGACTCCCTGGCTTCAGCCCCCTTTCCAGAGGAGTCAATGGTTCTGTCTTTCTGGCATTCCAGGTGCCACTGGGGTATGAAAAAAAACTCCTGCAGCTAGCTTGGTGTCTGCCCAAATGACCATCCAGCTTTGTGCTTGAAACTCAGGATACTGGTGGTGTAGGCACCCTAGGGAATCTCCTTGTCTGCAGTTCACAAAGACCATTGGAAAAGCAGAGTATCTGGGCTGGAGTGCACCGTCCCTCGTGACTTCCTTTGGCTTCCCTTGGCTAGGGGAGGGAGTTTCCTGACTCCATGCACTTCCCAGGTGAGGTGACACCCCACTGTGCTTCGAATTGCCGTCTGTGGGCTGCACCCACTGTAAAACCAGTCCCAATTAGTTGAGCTGGGTATCTCAGTTGGAAATGCAGAAATCACCTGCCTTCTGCATTGATCTCGCTGGGAGCTGCAGACTGGAGCTGTTCCTATTTGGCCATCTTGCCAGCCACCACCACGTATCAATTTTTTGTTAATGAACATTTGTATGTTTCTAGTTTTAAGCTTTTATAAATAAACATGCTACAAATATTTGATTATAAGTTTTTGTATGAACATATGCTTTTATTCCTCTTGACTAAATACCTGTGAGTAGAAAGGTTAGATCTTATTGGAAGTATAGAGTTAACCTTTTGAGAAACTGTCGTGCACTTTTTTCCAAGGGATTGCTTTATTTAAATTCCTACTGACAGTGCCTGGGAGTTGCACTTTCTATGCTCCCTCACCTACACTTAGGATGACTAGTCTTCTTAACGTTAGCAATGCTACTCAAGGTGTAATAAGTATCTCATTGTGTTTTAACTTGCATTCTTCTAATACCGAATAGTGATAAGAATTTTCATGTTTCTGTCATCCATGCAAACTTTATTCATGAAGTGTATGTTCAAAAAATTTTAACAGTTTGCTTGCATTTTTATTATTGGGTTTTGAGAAGTTTTTGTATATTATGAATACAAGTCATTTTGCAGGTAAGTGACTTGCAAATCCATTTCTCCAGGTTAAGGGTTGTCTGTTTACTTCCTTCTTAGTGTCTATTGGAAATCAGAAGTTGCTAATTTTTATGAAATATCATTTATCAATTTGTTCTTTTATGGATTATGCTTTTGTTGTCATCTCTAAATATCTCTTTCTAAATCAAAGTCACAAGGATTTTCACCAAACTTATCTTCTATACATTTTAAAGTTTTAGATTTTACTTTGAGGTCTATCACCCAGTTGGACCCATTTTTTAAAATATGACATATTGACTGGATTAAGAAAATGTGGCACATATACACCATGGAATGCTATGCAGCCATAAAAAATGATGAGTTGATGTCCTTTGTAGGGACATGGATGAAACTGGAAACCATCATTCTCAGCAAACTATCGCAAGGACAAAAAACCAAACACTGCATGTTCTCACTCATAGGTGGGAATTGAACAATGAGATCACATGGACACAGGAAGGGGAACATCATACTCCGGGGACTGTTGTGGGGTGAGGGGAGGGGGGAGGGATAGCATTAGGAGATACACCTAATGTTAAATGACAAGTTAATGGGTGCAGCACACCAGCATGGCACATGTATACATATGTAACAAACCTGCACATTGTGCACATGTACCCTAAAACTTAAAGTATAATAACAATAAAATTAAAAATATATATATGACATATTGTTTAAAACTGAATTCATTAGTGGCATATGGATAACAGCTCTTCAATACCATTTTTTTTTAAACTACACTTTCTTCACTGAATGACCCTGGCAATTTTATCAGAAAAAAAAAAATTGTCAGAAATGTATAGGTATGTTTCTCAACTCTAAATTCTGAAGTATTGACCTACTTTTTATTTTTTAAAAAATTTATGGATACATCATGGTTGTACATATTTGTGGGGTACATGAGATATTTTGATATAAGCATATGATGTGTAATAATCAAATAAGGGTATTTAGGAAAAACATGAACTCAAGCATTTATCATTTCTTTGGGTACAGAACATTCCAACTCTTCTAGCTATTTTGAAATACATAATAAATTGGTGTTGAAATATTATGCTACCAAATACTGAATCTTATTCCTCTGATATGTGTGTTTCTTTGCATTAACCAGGCCCTCCTCATCTACCCTCTTCACTACCCTTCCCAGTCTCTGGTAACCATTCTTCTCACTATGTTCACAAGATCTTTACATATGAGTGAAATTACAGCATTATCGAGGTGCAATATATAGATTAAAAAACTGCACATATTTAGTGCATGCAATTCTATGGGTTTTAATATATGATACACCTGTTAAAGCATCATCATAACCAAGGTAATAACAAGTGTGAACATTTGAGATTTACTCTCTGCACAGTATTTTCAATGTACAATACAGTATTGTTAGCTGTTGACACTAACTCGTATGGCAGATCTCTAATACATACTTGTCTTGCACGAATGAGTATAAAATGTATACCTACTAAACATCAACTCTCCGTTTCCCTCCCTCTAGTCCCTGGTAACCACCTTTCTACTGTCTGATCCCATAATATATTAGATACTTTATATAGGTGAAATCATGCATTACTTGTTCTTTTGTAACTGGCTTAGTTTACTTAGCACAGTGTCCTCCAGGTTCTTCACAGTTCTCTGAAATGTCTGTGTATTCTTCTTTTTTAGGCTAACCGTATTCCATTGTATGTATATAATCACATTGTCAGTATCCATTCATTCATGGATGAATATTTGGATTGTTCCCGTATTTTGGCTATAGAATAATGCTCCAATAAACATAGGGGTGCAGATATCCGTTTGAGGCCCTGATTTAATTATTTTGGTTGCATGATTTGTATTATATAATTATATAATTAATTTGGATTGGTAGATCACATGGTAGTTCTATTTTTCCATAATGCTTTGAATAGTGGCTACACCATTTTACATTCCAGCCAACAGTGAACAATGGTTCTAGTTTCTCCACATGCTTGCCAACACTTACCTTTGCCAACACTTACATTTTTTTAAAAAAATAATAGCTATTTTACCAAGTATAAGATGGTATCTCATTGTGGCTTGAATTAGGATTTCCCTGATTAGTGTTGCTGAGCACATTTTCATATACCAGTTGCCCATCTGTATGTCTTCTTTGCAGAATATGGATTTTGAATTCTGCAGCACTGTAAAATTCATTAATCAGTTCTATTATTGTTAGTAGATTCTATCATTTATCTATCATTTATTTCATATAGACAATCATGTTGTCTGCAAATAAATAGAGTTTTGCCTCTTCTTTCCAATTTGAGTGACTTTCCTTTTTCTTACCTTATCGTGTTGGTTATATCCTGTAAGATGTAATTTAATACATGTGGTCAGATTTTTACATAGTTTTCTTAATTGTAGGAGAGAAACTGTTGAATAGTTAACAAGTAGAATATGAGCTATATGTTTTTTCATAGATACCCATTGTTAGGTTTAGAAAATTTTCCTCTAGATTGCTAATGATGTTTTTTCCTAGAATAGATGTTAGATCTTGTCAAATTATTTTTAGGCATCTATTGACATGATTGTATGATTTTCTATAGTAGTTTAAAATGGCAAATTACCTTGCTTATGTATTAATTGTCTGTTTTTGCCATAACAAGTTAATGTAAATTTAGCCATTTAAAAACAACACAACTTAAAAAAAAAAAACTTGGGGATCCCATATTGGCGCTCTCCTCTGAATATCACAAGTCTAAATACGAGTGTCAGCAGGGTGTTCTCTTATGAGCAAGCTCTGGGAATAATCTCTTTCTTTGCTCGTCGGGTTGACTGAACTCAATCATATCATTGTAGTAATAGAACTAAAATCCACATTTCCATTCCAGCTTTTACCTGGTGATCAACTTTTCCTCCTACAAGTCTCTGGATTATTCTTGCCCATGACTTTCTACATTTTAGAGACAGAAATGATGTTCAAAATACTTTTCAAGGCTGCAATTTCTCTGACTTCCTCTTCTGACACATGCGCCACATTTATTTTCCTGCCACATCTCCTCTACTTCTGCTATGGAAAGATATCTATTAGTAAGGGCATATGTGATTAGGTTGAGTCCACCTGTGAATTCTGTAATACTATCCTTATTTCAAGGTATATAACTTTGGCTACATGTGCTAAGTATATTTCACTGAGTAATGTCACGTATTTACAGATTCTGGAAATTAAGGTGTGGGCATCTCTCATGGGTCATTATTCTGACTATCATAGCTGAATTTATTGTTTTTCTTTCCTTTTCTTAAGACAATTTAGTTTCATTATATTAAAAGGTGTTTTATATAGGTGTTATATAGATGAAATTTGTATTTGTATGCAATCTGTCAGCCTCTGCCTTTGGATTGACAGAATTTTTAACTTTAAGATTTCTTTAATGGGTAAGCTACCTTTTATACAAAATGGATAACCGTATATTATACTTAAGCAAAATAATGTAGCATGTACTATTTAACATAAGCAAAATTATAAGATAGTAATAAAAGAAAGACTACGAGAGATAAAGGGAAGCACATAATAACTTTTTGTACTGTAAATAAAATGGTGTAATATCACATGAAAGTAGACTAAGTTAATGATGAATACTATAAAAACAAAGTAACCACTAACATAACATAACAAAAAGGTATTACCAATAATTTAACAAAGAAAATACATTACAATCATTTTTTAAAAATCAAAGAATTGAAAATAAGACCCACAATGAGAAAACGGAACAAAAATCAGATACGGCTGAGAAAAAAAAAACAAAACAGGTAGCAATATGATAGATTTAAATCTAACCCCAAAAGAAAATAGAATTAAATGTAAATAGTCTGAACATCTTAATTAAAAGGCAGGCATAGATTCCTGAGAAAAGGATGAGTTCAGCCCCCTTCCACTTGCTCTCTTTCATCATGTTGATGTCTTCTATCATGTTATGGCCCAGCAAAAAGGCCCCCACCAGATGAGGATCCTTGATCTCAGATTTTCTAGCCTCCAGAACCAAATTAAATAAGCTCCTATCACTTAAAAATGACACAGTTTGTGGTATTCCAGTATAACAGTACAAAATAGATTAAGATAACATTATTACTTTTCTATCTTGCCCTAAGAACTTTGATGACTTTGGCTTTCCTGGATATCCTTCTGAGTCTCTGGAATTAGGTATAAATATGCCATTTTGTACTTTTTTGGAATGAACAAAATTTTCCTTTTATTAGGAGAAAACCTGACTAAGCTCATATACAATGAGCTATCTTTAGAGAATCATGTGTCAAATCTACAAACATAGTTCTTGGTTAGATTGGAACCTCCTTTCCCAACCTCTCTATTAGAAATGTGTGATTTAAAAAGTCATAGCTGTGAGAAAAATAGACAAACTACCAGTAAAGCTAAAATTATCTGCAGCCTCATTTGAGGAATAAAGGAGTGAATAGGATAATGTTACATCAAAACAAAATCACTGATCCAAATACAGAAGTGTGATGAGTGTAATTTCTTTTTCTTTAAGAAACATTGCATCAACAATCTCTTCCCTTTTACTTTTTAACTAAGTTATTGCTTACAAAATTAATGTACCTTTAGGAAAAAAACTCCTGTTTTTAATGTAAAAAAAAAATAGTATGATTTTCTTTGTATAACTAGATTGCACTTCAATACTTTATTCTTGATCATAAAACTACAAGTGTAGTTTAACCAAATGCAAATAATGCAAATAATTTTAATGTGTAATTACATGTAAAATGGCTCATTGAATAACAATTAAGTACAAATTTATTCAATAAAAAATAAAAAATATT
Organism: Pongo abelii; assembly: GCF_028885655.2. Classification (NCBI taxonomy): domain Eukaryota; kingdom Metazoa; phylum Chordata; class Mammalia; order Primates; family Hominidae; genus Pongo; species Pongo abelii. The sequence goes on from NC_071988.2 coordinate 28,793,173, forward strand.
AACATACCATAATGCCTTTATTAATTTTAGTATCAATCTTGTTATTTTTCAAGATAATTATATATATGAAAGTTCTATTTTGTTTGCCATTTATACCTCCTTGAAAAATAGAATGGTTATTAAAAAGCTCTGAAGAATAAAATCTGTTGTTATAGAACTAACTCAAAGTTCATTATCAATGTTGGTCATGATGGATAGCAATACCAAATCACAGGTTTCCATCATCATCATCATCACTGCATTCCTCAGGCAGTGGAAATTGTCATTCCAGGGGATCTGAAGTAAGGTGATCTGAAATAAAGGGAAGTAAGGTGATCTGAAATAAAGAAAATTTTTCTAGAGTGAGGATAGTGAGATAAAAAAAGAGTATCCATTATTTGGCAAATTCTAACATGCCTCATCTAATTTAATCATTACAAAATATCTAGTACTTGTCATTTTTTCAGTAATAAAAATTAAAATTTGAATCCAGAGCACATGAATTATGTGACTATGTAAAAGAGAACAAAATTGGTTGACAGTTTTCTTACCACCAATGGTAGTTAACTAACTATTTTATGTATTTTATAGTGGATTTTTATGTTACTCTGGATTCCCGTTTTCATAAAGGGTTTGGGCATGAGATGTGATTTAAGAAGGATTGTGACTGGCTTAATTTCATCTTGACTGATTTTTACCTTAATTTTCCTAAAGACACTATCAGAATGACATACATTATAAATCATCATAATAATAACAGTAGTATCAATAACCATGACAAATGAATTTTATTTGAACTAATTTTATCTGAATAAATATATTATTTAATAAATTAATATATTGTTTTCAAGTACTTTCTCTTAAGAGCTTGTTTCACACTACGTTTGTCTCAGAACATATTTTTTGGTCTTTGGTCATCTCTTTACCACTTATTTTCTCCTCCATCTTAATTATCCATAGCACTGAACTGACATTTTATAATTACCATTTTTCTTATTAATATTTTATTTATTTACTCATGTTCTGACTTTCTCATTTTTTAATTATGAAGGTGGTTCAAATGAATGTTTTGTATTTTCATGCTTTAAAATGTTCTAAATTTATGTGTTTCAGTTATATATCTTCTCATTCATTATTTTATTATCCATTTATTCTTATTCACCAAAGAATAATTGGTACTATACATAGAAGAGATGGCAGACATTGGGAGGCCGAGGTGGGCAGATCACCTGAGGTCAGGAGTTCCAGACCAGCCTGGCCAACATGGCAAAACCCCATGTCTACTAAAAATACAAAAAGTGGCCAGGTGTGGTGGCGCGCGACTGTAATCCCAGCTATTTGGGAGGTTGAGGCAGGAGAATTGCCTGAACTTGGGAGTCAGAGGTTGCAGTGAGAGAGATCATGCACTGCACAGCACAGCTTGGCGACAGAGCAAGACTCCGCCAAAAAAAAAAAAAAAAAAAAAAAAAAAGAGATGGCAGACATTTCTAACTCTGTAGGGCAAGAATGAGATGTATTGAGCCTAAGGTGACTGTACCTCAAAGGATCATGGAATTAATTTCATATTAATAATTCTTCTTAAAGTTTTTTTTCTATCTTTCCTTTTTACTCTATTGTCACTACCTATGTGACCTATCTATATCCCTAGATCTAATAGTGGGCTGTACGCTACACTGGTGATTCCCAAATGTGTATTTCCAAATCATGTTAAATATGCAACAAAAACTAGCTATTTTCAGTTTGTGTCAATTTACTTGTAGCACAGATTTTCTATAAATTAGAAATTAAATAAATTCATTTTAAAATAGTAAAGTCAAAAAATTTAGCATAATAGGATGTTAGTTTGAAGCTAATACCCTGGCCTTCTTTATTTGTTCAAGTGCTTCGATGCTGAGTGTTGAAATGAACATACTTACAGTTTCCATTTTTAACAACAAACTCATAAAATTATAAAATTAGTCAATTTTGTATGTGTGTATAACTTCATGAAAAATTCATAAATTCATTATATGTTAGTTACCAATCTTTCCCCTCAAAGAAGCAAATTACAACCTCGCTTCTCAAAGAAATAACAAATGTAATTGGACTACCAATAAATGTAACAGGACACAAATTTGCTGGAAAACAGTAATATGTTCAATCTCTTTAAAAATACTAATTTTATTTCTGTTGTTTATTTAAATAATTTATCAGTCTCTTTAAATTCCCACTGAAATAAGACTTCCTACTCTTCCTTCAATATTAAGAAAGTGCCCATTTCATCTCTTTGTGGGAATAGTCCAACCAAATTCTCTGAATACTTGTTATTAACTATTAGAAAAATATACTAATATACTAATCTTTTCACATGTTGAGTCTTTCAGCAAAATTAAAAAGTAATGTCTAGGCAGTACCCAGAACCCATATTATTCATCTTTGCCGTATTAAAATTGTAAACACATTTGAGGCCACAGCATAAAAACAAGAGTATATAATACTTTCCTTGTGTACAAACGCTTCACATTTAACTGAAAGGGATCTAGCAAGTCTGATGAAAATATAATTTTTAGGCTCAATTATTTGGGTTTATACATTTCCCACAAAAGTAATCTGGCTAAATATAAGCTGAGATAATTGTATTTTAAAATTTGAGAGTATTTCCTTTGCAATTGTTTTATAAATTAATATTAATCATTACCCATGGTGGCACTGGAAGTTATTTCCTCTCATATAATTACAGAGACTTTTTTGTTTGTCCCTGAATTGAAATTTGATGGTTGTGATTAGTGGAAAGTATAAATAATCAATAATAACAAACTATTGAATTTATATTGGTCTACAAACATGATAGTATCATAGTGTGGGAGTATGAAGAGTAAGCAGCCAAAAGATGTCAAAGGCCCACATGACATTTCTTGGAGCAAATGATCAGTTCTCTGAATCCCAGGCATAAAACAAATGTAAGAGGACTCATGGCGGCTGTAATCATTTCAGTGTTTTAAACCATGGCAGTGCCAGGTGGTGACTCAGAGAAGGATTGGTGGTGGCAGATCAAGTGAGAAGTATTCAGTTTAGACATCTGCATTCGTAGAGGGAACAGAGTGCTTTCCAGAACCCCTTTCAAATGCTGCTCTGGAGAGACATAAAACATCTATGTTTGTTTGTATGCCATGACAAAAGCAGCTGTGGAAAAGCAACTTTGACTTTTGTGGGCTAACTTATGTACAGTCAATCAGATCCACCGGGTGACAGTCCAAATCAGTCATTACGATGGGTGAAAACATCAATCGACCTTGCCACAATCCAGTGTTTGGATCATACCGGCACAAACTATGTTTATGTGCCTGAGGTAAGTGGATGAAGGAACAGCAGTAGGGGTCGATAAATTTCACTGACCCTGTAAGCTTGATCTGTTTAGAATCCCTGTAGTATCCAGAACTGAGGCCCTGTGAATCAGTCATATTTGCCTGTAGCAAACTTCTCCAGTGACATAATATTTTGCCATTTTTTATATTATGATTTTCAGTATATCCTGAAATAGCTTTTATTTTTCCCGATTATTAACTATTTGTTAGCAATTATTTTCAACTGGCAATGCCTTTTCCACAAAAACTTGTAAATATTTATCTGGAAACCTAATCTATCTTAAAATATATTGATCTATGTTGATTAAAACTCTGTGTCACCCATAAATAAAAGATAGGTCCATTTCTGAGACAGATGGCACATTTAATTACAGACCTTGAAATGTTTTTAAATACTGTGGTATGGCTCCATTTCTAAGCAAAGCATGCTTAGAGAGCTGTAAAAAATATAGTTTTGGTTTACTTCTATTTACTAAAAAAACATATCTAAGTAGCACTTAGGATTTAAAAATATATACAATCTCCCCTCACTTTTCAGCCTTTTTCAAAAATCTTTATATCTCTTTTAACATTATTTTTCTCCACTATTTCCTTGGGTGTTCATCTGTATCTCTCTTCTTAAAACACCTGTCAGGCTCACAAATGTAGTACCTCTTTATGGAATATGAACATGAAGATAGAAGGCATTTTCGAAGACCACCCTTTCTCAGATTATATAATATTATTTTTCAATATTATTATTTTTTACATTTTGAACAACAGGCAATTCTTATAATTACATATATGTTTATGTTTATTCGTGTTTCAGAGTCACTCCTTAATAGCAAATAAACTCCTGTATAATTGCAGATATTCTAGGTTCTCCCTAAACACTTTCAAATATAATTTATATGGGCATTTTAAATGCTTCTCTTCAACCTTAAGCACAGCCCTAAACTGTTCCCTTTAAATATAAGAGAGCGAAAACAAGCTCATAATTCATCAAACTTTTATAAGTTTTGAGGAAGATGTATGAAAATTATATATGTATATTAAAATAGGATAACAGAGTAAGAGACTCTGAAGTCCACTAGTGATCCTACTAAATTCAATTATTTATTCATTCGACTAGTGTTATTATATAACCACAATATTTTCAGATATTATTCTGTATCCCAGAGATAGAGTAGAAAATCAAACAAATAAAACAGTTAAAGTCCTTATTCTCATGGTGTTAAAATTCTAGGTGAGGAGACAATGAGTAAATGAACAGTAAAATGCATAACATAGTATCAGGTATTAAGAACAACTAAGAAAATTAATATACTAAAGATCTCAGTGGTAACCAGTGTCCTATTTTAGATGATGTGGTCAGGGAACTTCTCTCTGACGCAGTGACATGCATTGTCATATATGAATTAAATGTAAAATGTCAAAAAGATACATGAAGAAAAAGCATTCCACACTAAGTTGATTAGAGCTTTGAGTCAAAAAAGTGCTTGGCATAGTGAAGGAGCAGGAAGCATATCAGCGTAGCTGAAGCATAGTGAAGAAAAAGTAGACTGATATATGATGAGAAAAAGATGACCCAAAATAGATGACATAAACCTATGTAAACGTGAAAAGATTTTGTATTTTGATTTAAACGTGATGTGTATTTGTCACAATAATTGAGATTAACAAACCACTGTAAAACACAGTGGTATACAAAAATTAGCATGTTCAGCCGGGCACGGTGGTTCACACCTGTAATCCCAGCACTTTGGGAGGCCAAGGCAGGCAGATTGCCTGAGCTCAGGGGTTTGAGACCAGCCTGGGCAACATGGTGAAGCCCCATCTCTACTAAAATACAAAAAATTAGCTGGCGTGGCGGCATGTGCCTTTAGTCCCAGCTACTCGGGAGGCTGAAGCAGGAGAATTGTTTGAACCTGGAAGATGGAGGTTGTAGTCAGCTGAGATCGCGCCACTGCCCTCCAGCCTGGGCGACAGAGTGAGACTCCATCTCATAAAAAAAAGAAAAAAAATTAGCGTGTTCATTTCACCTATATATCTGAGTGCTGGCAAGTGTTCAGTTGGGCTCAGTGGGCACGGTCCTATGTTGTATGATGAGTGTGATATGCCCAATATATTACTCTTTCTCAGGTTATTCCTTGTCCTGCTATATTTTCTGCTTTGGACCTATGAGTATAAATTATTGATGTGTTTATTTTTCTCTGTTTTCCCCTGGATAAAAGCTACATTCACATTGGGATAGTACCTGACTTATTCACTAGCATAACACTTGTAACTAGGACAAGGTCTGGAGCTGAAGAGATACTTAGTACATATTTGCAGACTGGCTTTATTCTGGAGAGGTTTTTGAATTAAAGTCATTGTTGGATGTATGGATCATTCTGATATATTCCTCCATAATTATCCACTTTTCAAACATGCTTATAAACTTTTCAAAAATAAAACCTTTTTTTGCGTGCTCGAGTTGGGTAGAACTCTAACATGTTCAGAGATAAGTCAATTCATAGTAGCGCCCCAGTCTTTGCAGCTATGTCCGTCTATACCAGGGATCATCAAATGTTTTCCGTAAAATGCCAGATAGTAAATATTTTCTTCTTGACTAGCCGTACAGTCTGTGTCACAAATAAGCATCTCTGCTGTTGTAGTGTAAAAGCATCCAAAGGAAATACTGCACCTAAACAAATAGGCATGATTGCTTCTAAGTTAACCTTTTTCACAATGATGAAAAATGGCCTTTCACAATGATGAAAGGCCAGATTTAGTCCTGGGCAGTAGTTTGCTGACCATTGCTGTAGTGGACACATACACATCACTTTTTCCTTATTGCTCCCATCTACCCTTGCAGCTTCTTTTCTCTCTCAAAAAGGCACTGAAAGCTGTAAGTGTTTGGAATGAGCTCACAGATTTCAATTTCTTAGGTTTCCTTGAAGGCCTTTGCATTGTATTTGTTTACTAATTGCTGCTTTCTTCTGCTGCCACACCACTTCTGCTGTGGCTGGAGCTTACGGAGAGAACATAAATGCCCTGGCTGAAGTTAATATATCATAATTATATCATAGTCATAGGGCCTGAATCTTCAACGTGTCAATGAGGTCGTGTTCGTGGAATCGTCAGTGTACTACACTATACTGTATTTTGTCCACAACTGAAGAAATTATCCCTCACTGATCACATTATGTGGTTCTCAGGTCATTGCAGCTTACATTAGTGTCCCAAAGATTTCATCCAAGAAGGAGAACTTTCAGGTTCTACTTTAAGTCCCTGGCTTAGACAGGGGACAGAGGCTAAGCAAACGCAAAGTAACAAAGAAAAAGTATCCTTGTTTCCTCACCAGCCAATTCATTAGGGATGAGCAAAGATGGACAGTGTTCCTAGGTGAATACATGACGTAGATCACATTAGTGTTTGCCATTGGAAGGCTAGCCCGTGATTTCTGACAATTCTGAAAAACTTCATATCTCTGGCCGTAAGGTCAGCCACATCTTGCTCATCAAAGGTTTATTTGTTAGGCTTGAAATTTATGAGCATGAAAAGCAAGAGAGGTCAATGGCAGATGGTTTTACTCTACAGTGGCTGCGTCTCCTAATGATAAATTGGGCATTTGTTGTTCTATCTTTTTGGCTTCTCTTTTGAACCAGTCTGTCTAAAGAGAATGCTTGTAAGAATGAGTTGTATCTCTGAAAAGGGAAGTATCCAGGTTTGTAGGAGAAAGCTCAAATTAGAAGATAGGTATCAGGAGCCCAGATGCAGCTGAAGATCAAGACACCATTCTCAAATTAACCTTGTATATACTTATGCCAATATTTAATACCCATCATTCTAATAAATCATTTAAATAGTTTTGAACTTGGGTGAAGACATGCATATTACGTATTAGTGTCCTTGGCCCCTAAAATATATTATCCAAATATAATGCCTGATGTAATTCAAACATGTATAGAAAAGAAAATTAAAAAGACCAAACATTACGAATTTACAAAGCAAATTTGGTGTTCTAGTAACTTCCAACATTACAAAACCATATGACTATTTGAAATGTCATTACCAAATTAGATAATTTTGTTAATAATGTGCTTTACATTATTTATATTGTACTTTACATTATTTATATTGTTTGTCAAAAATAATTCCATTAAGCACCTGTGTGCATTGTAAGGTAACATAAGATATAAGTGCAGAAAATATGCTTAATATTTTTCATTGTGTTACAAAATAAATTTGCTTTTCCCAACTGGTTTAATAAATTGCAATACCTTAGGTACAATCCAGCTAGAAATTCCATCACTGGTTATGTTGATATGTGAGCATTTTAATGTGCTTTCATTTTCTTAAATGCATGACACGGAGCAACAAATGAGATAGAAAGTAATGAGGCATGGATTTTTTTTTTCTAACAGAAACCATTACATTATGAGAGTAATAAACTCTTTTAGGAATAAAGACACCTGTCACTATGGATGCCGAAGTGATACAAGCAAAGTGACTACTTCCTACTATGATTTCATTTTTATTGTGTTGAAAGATTTTCTGTCTCTTTTAATTTAGTCTTTGAATATTTTTACTGCTGTTTTGCTTTTTCTTCCACTCACATTTTTTATCTGTTTATTTGCTCAACCTTTGAGAGAAACCTTGGATTGCAGAAATAGTGGCATAATTGCATGCCAAGGTCAAAAATCATAGAAGCAAATAGAAAGCTGGTATTATAGAAGCAAATATATGGTAACCAGATTTAAGGTGATATGTGTTGCTAGATTTACATTATTAATGATTGTCTCCAAATTAATTTTTGAAGTCGAGTGTTCTGTTTCCTGAAACTTTTCTCTTTTCTGAAAAAAAAAAATTGCATTTGACTTTAATGAAGTCCGTCTTATAAGAAACAAAATTTTATTTATTGGTCTGGTTGGGAAAAAGTAGACGTATAACTGACAAAATAATATGTATAAGTAATCAACATATTGCTAAGTAATATTGCATTTCCTAAAGTTACAATAAAAATATAACCAACACTTCTAATCTGTATCAGAAAATATCTTTATGTGTTATTCAGGTATTAGCAATGTTTGAAAGGCAAAAGAAATTGGAGGCTTGCAGTGATTCAAAACTTATACTGAGATTTAACATTGTACAGGAATGTGGAGATTTAAAAGTATACAAAATTGGTCTCTATGGGGTAATAGAACTGGAAAATATCTTGCTAGCATTTCTCTTTTATAATTCTGTGACATTAATTTATTTTCTTATCATTTGATTTCCTCTTACAATATTGAGTATAATGAAGCAATTAAAAAAATACTATGGAAAACATTTATAGAAATTTCAATTATACCCATTAATATGCAATATTAAATACTATGTTTCCTATTTTATACTCAAGGCAGAATTCCCTGGTTATAAAATATAAATCAATTGTGAAGGATAGGAGAGGACCCATGTCAAATTGGATCCATTTTTGGAATGAGCATAACACTTATTTTAGTTAAAAAAGCAAAACATTAGGATACAGTTACAGCTTCCATGAGGTTTCAGACTGATATCTTTCATTAAACTAGCTACATGTAACTATGGGTTTTAAAAATAATTCTATCGACACACCATATTATTAATAAAACAAGTTAGGGAAGAGGGATTTTGTCATCATCATGTAAATTTCCATGCAAATGAGTTTCTCTTCTTAGTTCAGAGCTGAGATTCATTTTTACTCTCTATTGGAAGGTTCTTTTGCTATCCATGCATCGTACTGGAAAAGTGGTCAATATGATAAAAAATGTATTAGAATACCTAATTTTAAGAGGAAAGTGTTTAATTTTAACTTTGTTGATTATTAATTGCATAACACTTAATAGAACTGTTAGAGCAAAGTTCCAAGAAAATACTGAGTTTGGGGCCAAATCCATATTCTCCTATTTATAAGCTACATAGCCTCATACTAAGTAAAACTAATAGTAATAGTTACCTCATAAGACTGTTCTGAATATTAAATAGATTAATATATATTAAGCACGTAGCAGTGTGTGGCACATGTACTGAAAACTCTGTTAAGTTTTAATAAATGAAACCATTATCCAAAATTAAGTGACGTGTTCCATGCATTAATTTTACAGTTAATTCAATAATTATTAATGTATTACTTTTTATTATTTTTTCTTTACATCATTTATTCAACATTTAACAGTATGATTATGCATTTGTTTGAATAGCAGCCTCATCAGAATGTAGAATGAGGACAGGAAGTAATGGGGATCACTGGAAGCGTGGTTAGCTAAGCAGGCTGTTAATCCGAATTACAAAAAAAGTTCTAAGAATACAGACTCGTATACCAACTCCAGACATTCTTATTCACAATGACAACACTAGTATCAGTAAACAGATGCAGAGCTCTTTTTGGAACCTGTGCCCCAGCCTATATGAATCTTACTGCTAGGCATACTTTGCCCTGAACCTTAGATGTGGTGTCCTTTTCTATCAGAAACAGGAATAAATGCTGGGAAGAATTTCTTTTTTGAATTTATGGATACTATCTGGGATAGACAGTGAATAGGAATGATTGTTAGGTTTAATGTAACTTATTTGGAAGTAACAAAAAAATGACCTCTGATTTCGTTCTTCAGATAATTCCTATTGATATTACACATATTAATAGAAAAACCTCTAACGACATTGAAATTCGATAGTAAAGTAGAAAGGTAGAAATGAAAGCCTTCTCCCCGGGACCAAGTTCTTTTATACTGAAGAGTCTCACAGAACTCCAGAGGACTTGTCTTACCTGACCATGTTCCTGAGTGGTGTTTTTAACATTTTTTTCTTTCTTTTTTTTTTTTTAATGCCACTCTCCAACCCTTGTCACCCTAAGTCTTTATTCTAAATCTACTGGTGGCAATTAAATTCTCAAGTGAAGTCAGTTTGGTGGCATAAAGTAGAAACTAGGATTTAGCATGGAAGCTATTGTGATGGTTTATACTGGGTTTCAACTTGATTGGATTGAGGGATGCAGAGTATTGATCCTCAGTGTGTCTGCGAGGGCATTGCCAAAGGAGATTAACATTTGAGTCAGTGGGCTGGGGAAGGCAGACCCACTCTTAATCTGGTGAGAACAATCTAATTAGCTGCCAGTGAATATAAAGCAGGCAGAAAAATGTGAAAAGGCGAGACTGGCCAAGCCTCCAGCCTCCATCTTCTCCTGTGCTGGATACTTCCTGCCCTCGAACGTCAGACTCCAAGTTCTTCAGTTTTGAGACTCAGACTGGCTCTCTTTGCTCCTTAAGCTTGCAGACAGCCTATTGTGGGACCTTCTGATCATGTAAGTTAATACTTAATAAACTAATGTTTATACACTCACACACACACATTATTAGCTCTGTCTTTCTAGGGAACCCTGAGTAATAAATACAACTATGATTCCACATCAATGAATATATAACCCCTGTGTATTACTCCTTCTCATGCTGCTGTAAAGATACTACTGGAGACTGGGTAATTTATGAACAAAAGAGGTTAAATAGACTCACAGTTCTGCATGGCTGGAGAGGCCTCAGGAAACTTACAATAATGGTGAAAGGTGAAAGGGAAGCAAGCACCTTCTTCACAAGGTGGCAGAAGAGAGAGAGTGCAGGGGAAACTGCCATTTGTTTCTTCTTTCTTTTTTTTTTAATTATACTTTAAGTTGTGGGGTACATGTGCAGTACATGCAGTTTTGTTACATGGGTATACACGTGCATGGTGGTTTGCTGCATCCATCAACCAGTCATCTACATCAGGTATTTCTCCTAATGCTGTCCCTCCCCTAACCCCCCACCCCCCGACAGGCTCCGGGGTGTGATGTTCCCCTCCTGTGTCCGTGTGTTCTCATTGTTCAACTCCCACTTATGAGTGAGAACATGCGGTATTTGGTTTCTTGTTCTTGTGATAGTTTGCTGAGAATGATGGTTTCCAGCTTCATCCATGTCTGTGCAAAGGACATGAACTCATCCTTTTTCATAGCTGCATAGTATTCCATGGTGTATATGTGCAACATTTTCTTAATCCAGTCTGTCATTGATGAGCATTTGGGTTGGTTCCAAGTCTTTGCTATTGTGAACAGTGCCACAATAAATATATATATGCATGTGTCTTTATAGTAGAATGATTTATAATCCTATGGGCATATACCCAGTAATGGGATTGCTGGGTCAAATGGTATTTCTTGTTCCAGATCCTTAAGGAATCTCCACACTGTCTTCCATAATTGTTGAACCAATTTATACTCCCACCAACAGTGTAAAAGCATTCCTATTTCTCCACATCCTCTCCGCCATTGAAACTACCATTTTTAAAACCATCAGATCTCATGAGGACTTCCTCTCTATCAAAAGAACAGCATGGGGGAACCGTTCCCATGATCCAATCACTTCCCTCCAGGTCCCTCCCTCCACAAGCGGGGATTACAATTTGTGATGAGATTTGGGTGGGGACACAGAGCCAAGCCATATCACCCTCCTCATGTTTAATAAGGAGTGATGGCTTCTTCTGAACAAATCTATGCAGTTTTAACACTAATTCTATAATTTCATTCTATGAATTTTGTTTTTATCTGAACGGAAGAAAGTTGAATTTTTTAAAAAATGGATTACCACTTAGACTGTCAGCTTCAGATCAAGTATAATGTGTAAAATTGTATATTTAGACAAGACCACACCATCCTTCACTCCATCTGTTAGGTTTTAAGTAGAACAAATCTGGGTCTAGGTATTATATTTATTAGGTTACTAGGGCTGATATAACAAAGCACCACAAACTGAGTGGCTCAAAACAGAAACTTCTCTTACAGTCCTGGAGGCCAGAAGCCTGAAATAGAAGTGGTAGCAGTATTAGTTTCTTCTGGAACCTCTGAAGAAAATCTCTCCTATGCCTCTCTCCAAGCTTCTGGTGGAGTCAGTAAGCCTTATGTTCGTTGTCTTGTTGACACGTCACTCTAATATTTGTCTCCATTTTCACATGTGTGGAGTTCATAGAAACACAGCTCCAGGACTAACTGTAGACACCAACACAAGTAACCCTTATCCTGTTAACTAGATTTCTGTTGTAACTCATCTTTGCTAGCTCCTGCTAAATTTCTCCGGAGGACATATTTTGGTCAATACGGTACCTATGTGAGAGCTTATATTTTCAACATAATCATTTGGTGAGTAAAGACAGTATCAATTAAAGAAAATAAAACATACTTTGAGGTCGATGTTGATTTTTATTTAAAAGGTATAGGCATCTTTTGGTTTCTTTTCCTTAACATATTTTACATTGATTTTCAGTATAGGTCTCACATAAAGTTTACTTGTATATTGATGTTTGTGACTGAATGGTATGCACATCTATGTTATTGTATGTTAAAACATTTTTAAATCACATTTTTTTAACATATCTTACCTTTTTTTCTAATTTTAGGAATTCATCTTCCCTTCCCTTACCATCAATTATTGCAGTCTTCCCTAGTCTTTTTAAGTTTATGTGTTTCTTTCTCCCTTGTTTTTTTATAATTATAAATTCAGTAGAGTGTATACTACTCAATACATTCATGTTTTTATTTATTTATTTTTATTTTTATTTAGCTTTTTTCTTAACAAATGAGAAAGTTTCATTTATCTCAAAAAAATCCAGGCTATACAGACCACTGAAAGTCATATTTTTAAGATAAAATAGCTCTTTATTTTAATATTAAAACATTTCAAGGGATAAGAAAATATCTCTGAATGGGCCGGGCGTGATGGCTCAGGCCTGTAATCCCAGCACTTTGGGAAGCCAAGGTGGATGGATTCACTTGAGGTCAGGAGTTTGTGATCAGCCTGGCCAACATGGCGAAACCCCATCTCTACTAAAATTCCCCCCACAATTTAAAAATAGTCAAGCATGGTGGTGCACACCTGTAGCCCAACTACTCAGGAGGCTGAGGCATGAGAATGGCTTGAAATGGGGAGGCAGAGACTGCGGTGAGCTGAGATTATGCCACTGTAGTCCAGCTTGGGTGACAGAGTGAGACTCTGTCTAAACAAACAAAGTAACAAACAAAATACAAGGCATTGGATATAATCTAGTGAGGAATACTAAGAAATATAAGTCTAATTCTGTCTAATGATTAAAATATTCGTACTGGTTTTCATTCACAAATTTACTGCACTCTGAATTATTGCAGAGTGGTAATTATTACCACTCAGGTGGTAAATTACTAGCAGAATTATTTAGATTTTTAAACATTTTTAACGTTAATTTATATATTTTCTTCAGGCAAGACAAGGATCTCATGAAAACTCTGTAATTGTGGATTAGGAGTGAGCTTTCTGAAAGGGTCTATCCAGTGTTTCTATGGGAAAGAACTAATTCGGGCACTACATAAAATAGGAAATTCACATGGGAGTTACAGTGCAGTAAGTTTTGTGGAGGGATTTTGTGTTTGTTTCATTTGGCTGTAAAAGCGTGATTCACTGAAAGAGACTCTCCAAGGACTTTAAGGAGTCTAGGGCTTCTGAAGTTCTTCAGAAATATATAACCAAAAGTTCCATTTGGAAAAAAATATGTGATCAGGACAACTCACATGCCCTATAGCTTCTATTTATCATCAAAATGTGTTTTAGATACTCCAGAGGATTTTAAAATCTCCTACACATATTCCAGAGATACTCCAGGGTGCCACTGTCCAGAAATATAATTGGCAAAATGTCCATAATGCATCCTGCCATCTGGTATGAGCCACCTGCTTATCGGACAGACAGAACAGTTGGGACGTCATTGCTCTAGAGATGTGTAGATGCCTAGAGACCCGCTAGTAGTGGCTGTGCACCTGGGGATCTTTATAGTTCTCTCCCTGCAGCTTAGCATGCTTTAGCTGTGCCTGGTCACATCTGTAAGAGACAAGGATGCTGAGAAAAGTAGAATGAGAGAAGGGTAGTTGATACTCTTACATGGTTAATGCCCTTTCATTACTAGAGAGACAACTTCCTTACTGTGATACTATCTGTTATCTTGGAGAAGGTGTGTTACCAAAGGAAAAGTCTAGAGTTTTACTCTGCAAGCCTTTATTATTAACAACTGTAAAAAAATATTTAGACTGTGTTATGGAATATATTTTTGGTGACCATTCATTCAGCAGATAACAGAGCACATCCTCATTCATTATTTGGCATCAGTTTAGGATCAACCAATGCTTTTATATTCACATGAACATATAGAGAATGTATATTTCACATATACTTATAGATACATGTATAGTAAAAATATACCAAGAAAAACTTAAGCATATTTCAGGTACAATCAATACAGAAAATCATAAGTATAAGGAAAAATAAAATATTAACCTGACTAATTTTATTTTTGCTTAGATACAGAGTAATTGAACAATTAGTTTACATAGACAGTGGATTTTATATCTCATCTAGACAATACTTTTGGTGCTAACTATAGGATAATGTTAATTTGTAATAAATAAATGTACCTTAACTGTAATAGGTATACACTATTTCAACAAGTTTCATATATATAAAAAATATTGCTATTGGATAGGTACATAGAAACATAATATGTATGCATATATATAATATATAAATAATATATATAAGCACATATATGGAAGCACAATATACCTTCATCAATTGCTGTTTTGACTTAAGAAAATTGGTCCGGCGCTGTGGCTCACGCCTGTAATCCCAGCACTTTGGGATGCCGAGGCGGGCAGATCACCTGAGGTCAGGAGTTCAAGACCAACCTGGCCAAAAAAGTGAAACCACATCTCTACTAAAAACACAAAAATTAGCTGGGCATAGTGGTGTGTGCCTGTAGTCCCAGCTACTTGGGAGGCTGAGGCAGAAGAGTCACTTGAACCTGAGAGGCGGAGGTTGCAGTGAGCCAAGATTGTGTCACTGCACTCCAGCCTGGGTGACAAAGCGAGACTCCATCTCAAAAAAAAAAAAAAAAAAAAAAAAGGAATGAAAACAAATCACTTCTGAACATTTATGGTAAATTTTTGACACCTAGTACAGAATGAATTGTATTGTGTTATTAGTAGAGTCAACTGTACATTGCTACTGTCCAAATTATGAATTTGTATAAGTTCACTAATATCTTCAGCAAATGCGTCAGATGTTATAGTTTAATGTGTTCAAACTCCTCCACATATCCTTGACCTGCAGTGATACCAATGCATATAGCTCAGAATCAAGTTCTCTATATCACTGAGAATAGAGTCTAGGACTTACCCCTATGCCTTCTTCATTTTCTAGTTTCTCAATCCAGGAGGAAAACTTACATACAAGGTTTCTTATGTTATGTTGGAATAAAATATTACTTTGTTCTGTGTAGATTTATTAGTTTGCTAGGGCTGCTGTAACAAAGTACCACTGACTAGGCAGCTTAAACAACAGATATATATTTTCTCCTAGTTCTCAAGGCTGGAAGTCCAAGATCAACCTGGTAGGTTTAGTTTTTCCTAAGACCTGTCTCTTTAGTTTGCAGATGGACATCATTTAGTTGCATCTTCACATGGCCTTTTCTCTGTGATGCACATCCCTGGTATTTCTTCATCTTCCTATAAGAAGATCAGTTTTAATATTGGATTAAGGCCCCATTCTGAGGACCTTATTTAACCTGTCAACAAATACAGTAGCATTGGGAGTTAGGGCTCCAACATAAGGATTTGGAGAGGGGTTGCATAATACAGTATTAACAGTAAAGTATGACGCTCTCGGTATATTTGAAAGGATATTTTGAAGAACTTTCCTGATCATTACTTCTAACTAACTCATCACCAGATTTGTTGAAAGTGATAAAAGAGCTCCAGATTCCCAGATACTTCTCTAACTATATTTAGTAAGCAGATATTTCCTACACATCACACAGAAGCCTCCAAAGTTTGTGTAACATACTTGAATATTAATGAAAACTTTATACAAATTTCTGAGGTAGAAGAAGGATGAACACGAGGCCAAGTAATTTAGACACTATATGACAATACAGATCTATGTACCGGTTTGCCAACTGAAATATACCCGTAAACTGAAGAACTTGGCAATCAAACTACCTGGATGATTCTGTTTTTTATTTAATTTTAATTTTTTTCTTGTAATACACCTAGAGAAAGTGTGTGAAAATGGGAAAGATAGATACTCAGGAGTGAATGTGCTTAGGGTACAAAAGATTTACCAGAGGAAGCTCAGTTCCCAGCTCCTCTTTTGTCTCATGATTCACTCTCGAGCTCCATAAGAAGATTCTGTGAGCCGACACGGGTGGGTTTTAGAAAGAACCCTTTTTTCTTTTTTTTTTTTTTTGAGTTCCTAGATTAAATGTTTATTTTTTTATTTTTATTTTATTATTATTATTATTATTATACTTTAGGTTTTATGGTACATGTGCGCAATGTGCAGGTAAGTTACATAAGTATACATGTGCCATGCTGGTGTCCTGCACCCACTAACTCTTCATCTAGAACCCTTTTTTCGGTTGCCTCCACAGTGTTTCCAACCTTGGCTGCAATGATAACTTGATAGACTTTCAGAGTGTGATTACATTGTGGACATTGTCCTGTTTTTTAGTTTTTAATACAATTTTTAGGTGTAGATATACATTACAACTAAAGTAAATGTGTGTAATCTAGTATAGAAGATGGAAACCAGCTGGCAAACTACTATTTGGAGAGGACAAAAACAAAATTTGAATGAGTATGAGGATACAGAGCTCTGCTAGCCAGCTTCCCTCCTACTTCATTCCATGTCAGCTTTAGGTGACAACTACTGGGCTTCCTGAATAACAGAGAAGGTTTCTGATTCAAATATCAATATTCCTACATTATATTTATAAAAAATCGATTTGATTTTCTTCAATGAGTGAGGGCTTTATCATCCACAGAAGGATAATCTCTTATTTTACATGATAGATTTTACAAATCTCTATTTGCGTGATAGAGAGTTCCAAACTTTATCCATATAATTTTTCTAGTCATTTTTATTTCATCTTCTTGAATAACTGCAGAATTAATTTAATGATGATGCTCTGTGATAATTTCTTAAATATCTGAAAATACAATTCTCACTCTTTAGAAACTCATTTTCATCTTTCTTCCTTTTTCTTAAAAATACTTTTAGTTCTTTCAGTTTCAGAATACAGGCTGGAAGTGTAGGCATTCTAACATTGCCCTCTCTGTTCCTTCAATTATTTCATTAATGCTCTCATTCTTTGCGTTCGTAAACAGTTGGCAAACTTTGGACTGTGCTACACTTTTGGTTAATATTTTATATAATGTCATTCAAAAGAATCATGGGATATGTATAGTCTCCTTGTACATGGTAACAAGAAGTTGTCTTTCCCATCTATGAACCAAGCATCCCAACATAGCTCTAGTGCCAAGATGAAAATATCATTAAGAAATATCGTTTAATTCTTTAGGAGGCTGAGGCGGGCAGATCACGAGGTAAGGAGGTCGAGACCATCCTGGTTAACATGGTGAAACCTGTCTCTACTAAAAATACAAAAAAAAAGAAAACACACAAAGTAGCCGGGCGTGGTGGCGGGCGCCTGTAGTCCCAGCTACTGGGAAGGCTGAAGCAGGAGAATGGCGTGAACCCGGGAGGCGGAGCTCGCAGTGAGCCGAGATCATCGCGCCACTGCACTCCAGCCTGGGCGACAAAGCGAGACTCCATTTCAAAAAAAAAAAAAAAAAAAAGAAAAAGAAATATTGTTTATTGGTAATAAAATTGTCATATTCTTCTCAATGCTTTTGTCAAAATTCACTTTCTCTTTAAGTTTTATTTTTTATCATACAATACATACATACATCCTTTGAAAAGAACATAACTGTTTATTATATGATCTTTTTCTTTAAAATACAAAATGGAAGTAACTATTTTGTGTTTGATTCAACACAACAATTAAAAAGTTTGTCCACTTATACACAAAGACCATGTTCTTTTCTCCCTTTGCAAAATCAAGGATGTAGTTTATCTGCTCAGTAGCATGATTGATCCTTTTTTACTGTGTTCTCATCTGAGTTAATAAATCAGGACATAGCTACCACCTCCAAATGTTCAATCTGACCCTACAATTAGCTTTCCACTGATTCTGGTTCCTGATTACCAGCACAAACCTCTACTTTGAGCTATCCCATAATTAGTCAGACAATACGATGTCATGTGCTAAAATATCCTGGCTGGTGTAACATTTGCTAAGCACTCATCTGTCACATGCCCTGGATGAATTTCGTGCCCTTGCTTAGTTAAGAGGCTCACCAGCTCTGCTTCCCATTACATTGACACTAATGTGGCATCTGAAATTTGAACACAGCAATTAACAGTTTTCGAGCTTTTCTTAAATGACACCTAACCAAATCCTACACACAAAATTTTTGACTAGTTTTTCTTAAGTATGAAAATAATTTCCCAAATGTTACATGGTTCTAAAGGTGGTACAAACCATATACATTAAATGTTGATTTTTTTTACAAAAAATGAGGAGCACTGAATTGAAACTGAAATTTTCAATCAACTCAGATAAAAATGTAATTTTGTATTATTTGTTTTTATTGATATACGATATTATTATGTCTTTACTTATCTGTAACATTCTAAAGGTGTTTTTCAACTTGGATTTCAATATTTGCCTTATGTCTTAACAGTATTCAACCTGTATATATGTAAGAACTGTAGTCTCCATATTTGGTCTTTTGGTAATATATATATATATATAATTGAGGGGGCAATTATTAGAGCTATAAGAATTCAAAGGAAGTCCATTATGCTTTTCTAATCAAGATGAAGAATAATAAGCATTTTTATGAATTAGCACTACTAACTACTTCCCTCAGTAAATTCATTTCAGACTGAGTAGTATCTCAAGTTTACAGGTTACAGGGCTTAGTGTAGGTACTTAAAATATTAGTAAACATAATTTAATAAGAGCCCTTATTTAATTATTTTTTCCATTTATTTATTTAAATATTATAGTCTAAAATATAAGTAATATTTTTGTAGTCAATTGCTTTTTGACCAAAGAACTGAGAAAATTACAAGGAAAAAGAAAATCTCTTAAATAATTGATATAGAAACAACAGTATATATAGGGAACAACAACAAAAGAAACATTTTTACCACTATTTCACCACATACACAAAAATTAATTCAAGACAGGTTGTGGACTTAACTATTAGGGCTAAAATTATATGAAGTGTGTGCAAACATAATTTGCGGTTTTTGCTTTGTTGGAATTTGTGTTTGATATTGGAATACATTCTTAAATAAATGCAATTATGCTATACATCATTTATTTTATTTTTAATTTTTATTTTTTGAGTCAGAGTCTCACTCTGTCACTCACACTGGAGTGCAGTGATATGATCTTGGCTCACTGCAACTTCCATCTCTGAGGTTCTAGCGATTCTCCTGCCTCAGCCTCCTGAATAGCTGGGATTACAGGCCTGTGCACCACCATACTGCTAATTTTTGTATTATTAGTAGAGACGGGGTTTCATCATGTTGGCCAGGCTGGTCTCAAACTCCTAACCTTAAGTGATCTGCCCACCTCTGCCTCCCAAAGTGCTAGGATTATAGGCAAGAGCCACCACACCAGCCTGTTATACATTATTTTAAGGGGCATTTCTCATTCTATGTTTTTTGCAAATGACTTATTACTTGCTGTTTATATTATGTTTATTTTAGACTATGGAAATGATGTTAGACAGAAAGCAAATTCAAGCCATTTTTTAAATTTGAGTACAAAATAGGTCGCAAAGCAGCAGAGACCATTAGTAAAATCAACAATGCATTTGGCTCAGGAACTGCTAACAAATGTACATGTACAGTGCAGTGGTGGTTCAAGAAGTTTTGCAAAGGAGATGAGAGATTTAAAGATGAGTGTAGTGGCCAGTTGTCAAAAGTTGACAGTGATCGGTTGAGAGCAATCATCAAAGCTGATCGTCTTACAACTACGCTGGAAGTTGCCAAGAACTCAACATTGACCATTCTTCAGTCATTCAGCATTCAAAGCAAATTGGAAAGGTGAGAAAGCTCAATAAATGGGTGCCTCCTGAGCTGGGGGAAAATCAAAAAAATCATCATTTTGAAGTGTTGTCTTCTGTTATTCTACACAACAACAATGAACCATTTCTCGATCGGATTGTGATGTGCGACAAAAAGTGGATTTTAAAAGACAACCAACAACAACCAGCTCAGTGGTTGGACTGAGAAGAAGCTTCAAGTCATTTCCCAAAGCCAAACTTGCACACAAAAATGGTCATGGTCACTGTTGGGTGGTCTGCTGCCAGTCTCTTCCTCTGAAGCTTTCTGAATCCCAGCGAAAGCATTACATCTGAGATGTATGCTCAGCAAATGAATGAAATGCAATGAAAACTGCAACGCCTACAGCCGGCATCCGTCAACAGAAAAGGGCCCAATTCCTCTCCACGACAACGCCCGACCACACGTCACACAATCAGTACTTCAAAAGTTGAACGAATTGGGCTGGAAATTTTGCCTCATCTGCCGCATTACCTGACCTGTCGCCCACCAACCACCACTTCTAGCATCTCGCCAATTTTTTTCAGGGAAAACACTTCCACAACTAGCAAGATGCACAAAATGCTTTCCAACAGTTCGTTGAATTCCAAGGCATGGATTTTTATGCTACAGGAATAAACAAACTTATTTCTTGTTGGCAAAAATGTGTTAATTGCCATGGTTCATAATTTGATTAATAAAGATGTTTTTGAGCCTAGTTATAATGATTTAAAATTCACGGTCTGAAACCACAATTACTTTTACACCAACCTAATAATACAGATAGAGAAAAAAATAGAAGTTAAGTTTTCATGATTTTGAATTAATCTATGGTGTTTCAAACTGAATAAAATATTAAGTACAAAAATGATAAATTCAAACTTTATCAACATAAGAAATTTTGATCTTCAAAGAAAATTATTAAGAAAATGATAATCTAAATTATAGATCTGGAGAAAATACAACTTGTAACCAGAACATGTAAATAACTCTTACAAATCAATAATAAAAAGACAAACAACCCAGCCTAAAAGAAAAAGGGGAAAGTCTTTAAAAATATATTCACAATAGAAGATAAAAAATGGCCAAGAATTGCCTTAAAAGATGTTCATTATCAGGAATCATAAGAAAAATGCACATTAAAATCACAGTGTGACAACCCTTTAACAAACCAAGATGGTTAAAATAAAAAAGAGTGAACATTTCAAATGTCAGTGAGGATATTGAACAATAGAAATAATGGTATATTGCTAGTGAAGTATCATATTATGTAACATTTTAGAAAAGTTTATGTTATTCCTTATGAAGTTAACCTTCTTTTATCTAGCAATTCTACATTTAGTTATTTATCCAACAGAAATCAAAATTTATTTCCACAAAAAGACTTTTGTGTAATTAATTATAGCAGATTTATTCATAATAGGTTCAAACTATAATCAAAAAAGGGATACTGCTCAGCAAAAAATAATGCACAAATAATCTTTGAAATAACTTTGATGAATACCAAAAACACTATATTGAGAAAAAAAAGTCAAACACAAAAGAGCACATACTATGTGATTTCACTTTTAAGAATTATAAGTAGGTAAAAGTAAATTATAGTGGCATAAATTAGAAAAATATTTGTATGAAGGAAGAGTTTGGACAGGAACATGAAATAACTTTCTAAAGTGATAAAAATTTAAACATAGATTGAGGTCTTGCTCATCTAGGTGTACATATTTGTTAAAACTCATTAAACTCACAGTTAAAAATCTGCATTTAATTCCATGTAACTCTTGTTTTGTGTAACTCTTGTTGTATGTAAATATTAATTTAATTAAAATAATCATACTATGCTAATAAACAGAATGAAGAAAAAGACTATATAAATTTCAATAGGCTTAGAAATACAATCATAGAAGCAACATATATTCTTGGATTTAGTTTCCAGTATTTTTTCTATCTACATAATAAAAAAAAAATTTTTCTAAGTGTCAAAATATTCATGTAAAACACAATGCTACTATAATGGCCAATACACAGTAACTTAAATATCATTGTCACATATTATCATTTCATAATGAAATAATTTAAGAGCTCGATTTGCATTTATTACATTAAAAACAGTTTTATCCAAAAGCTAAAAAAATATAAAAAGTAAAATGTAAGATATCTGAGTATTGCCATTTGGCATACTGTACAAATATGATGATCTATCAGCAAAATTATGACATGCTTTGTGCAAAAATTATATCATTATTACCAGAATCATCACAAGAAAAAAAATAACAAATAATGATTGACTGTGTGTGTGTCTTAGTACAGGAGGATCTGATAGCTTCAAAGGATGCTTTATCCTCAATAATAATTTTAAGGATTTAATGTAAATATCAGAAGTTCTGAACCAGACACAGCTGAGCAAAGAAATTAAAGCAACATTATGACTTGTTTTTTCTCTCTTTCAGTAATTATAGTTGTAGGTTTACATTAGACTAAAATATTTGGTTAAGGCAATTTTCTTTTTCACAATGATTTTAATGAAAAATCAATTGCTTTGTTAGAAGGCAAAATTCTGCCTGATTGCACTACTTACTCCTCTTTGTAAACAATTGTTTTAAAAGAAAATCCCATCAGTTTGCTTTTGCATAAAATCTCTTTTCTGTTCTTTAATCTCACATGTGTGTAAAATCTCTTTCCAGTTCTTTAATTCCACATGTGTGAAGAGAAAGCTAAATCTTGGATATCTCCTAGTTATATGACTATGCTACTAGATAAAGTTGACAAAGAAGATAATTTTAGCAAGGGAACTAACTATGCATTTTTTGTACTAATAGAATAAAAAGTTCCAGTGTTAAGTTTAACTTTTTACTCTTACTGTGCTCTGTAGCTGTGTGTCACATGTGATTATAAGGCCTTTCTTTCCTCAAGTAACAATTCCCTGGAGAAAATATGCTCCTAGCATAGCAAACATGGTAGGTACTAAATAAATGTTTATTGACTAAATGAGTGAATAAGCACATGTACCAGTCTAGGATTACCTATGTTACATTAATCTTAGGTTACATATATATTACATACAATATTTGTAATGATATTATTTTTCTTGATGAATTCCTACTATGGATAAATTACCATTTCTCTCTCTAGTATGCAACATTATATTTAAAGATCAATGATATTCACTAATAACTTTATCATGTGCTAAATTTCCCAGTATGCTGCCATGTCTCTCTGGAATGTTTACTCTGGGCTATCGATTAGTCTATTATATAAACATCACGACCTTAATACTTTAGTTCTAAAATTGAGGGACAAAAAAATATGCTGCTATTCTTTCTTTGTTTTGGTTTGGTTTTATTGGTTCTTGTGCTTCCTAGACTAGATCTTCCCCAAACTCTATTTTCCTAATTAAAATGTATAAATCAATCTGACAAAAATTGACCTCCTCACAACATTTAATTGTTTATTCAGGAACATGATACTTCTTCCCATTTACTCAAAACTCTCAAATAATTAAATAAAATTCTATAATTTGAATTATTTGGTCTTGTACCTATTTTTAAATAAGTGTTCATTAATTCATATTTTGGTTGCTGAAACGAAAAATTTTTATACAATATATTTTTAATTTTAAAAAATCTTTGATTTATGCATATACTTTTGTTTTTGAAAATACAATACTGTGGTCAAGAGAACTTCTTGCATCAGACTTTCTAAATTTAAAACAAATTTTTCCTTCTTTCTGTTTAGGCATTATTAGGCAAGTACTTCCCTTGTTTTGTTTCTTGGGGTGAAACATTTTTGGTTGTACACAAAGTGTGGAATGAAAGTCCACATTTTCTAGCCTCATTTCTGATTGGCTTAATCAAAGAGATATGCATCAAATTATCTGAGTAATATGTTTGCAAAGAGCCTATTCTGCTGGCAGAAACATCTTGGTACTTTTCCTCCTTTCCCCACCAAGGATGTAGGAATGATATCAGGACTCCTGTGCCAATGCTGTAATGGAAGACCCATGCTAAGAATATAGAAAAATTGAAGCTTGGTCCATCCATAAGTTCATGGACCCACCAGACAAACCCAAAGGTACCCTTAGCCTGACTTATTTTATATTCCATAAAACAATATCTTTTATGTAAAAATTGTTATTCACTTACTAGTTGTAAGCAGAATTCATAACTGTTGACATTGTACACAGTATTTGTGAAAATTAAATGAATTAATACAGGCAAACTTATCAGAGTAGTGTCTGACATACAGTATTACCTCGATGAATGTTAACTTTTATTATCAGGCCAAATGTTGTAAATGTATCCTTTAAACAATATAGTAATCTTATTGTTGATTTTATCATCATTGAATAACTTGAGCATTCATAGTAATAAATATATAACTTGATAATAATGAAGATATATCCTGTTTCTAACCGAAATCAACAGCTCTCTTTTTATTCCTTCTTAATAGCATTGGGTAAAATTCCAGAAAAAAAACAAATCAACGTGTTTTTAATAAACATGCTTATATTATTGATGATATTAGGGCTTTTTATATTTCTCTATTCATGAGCTTTGTGCTATTTCTGATAAATAATCATCACATTAAGAGAATTCAGGCCAGGCATGGTGGCTCATGCCTGTAATCCCAGCACTTTGGGAGGCCGAGGCAGGTGCATCACTTGAGGTCATGAGTTTGAGACTAGCCTGGCCAACATGGTGAAACCCTGTCTCTACTAAAAATACAAAAATTAGCCAGGTGTGATGGTGCGTGGCTGTAATCCCAGCTACCCAGGAAGCTGAGGCAGGAGAATCGCTGGAACCCGGGAGGCAGAGGCTGCAGTGAGCTGATATTGCTCCACTGCACTCCAGCCTAGGCAACAGAGTGAGACTCCATCACAAAAAAAAAAAAAAAAAGAGAGAGAGAGAGATAGAGAAAGAGAATTCAGAGTTATTCCTATCGTGAAATTTCGGTTTCATTTTGTTGTGGCTATTGTTCTGGGTATTTTTTTTTCTTGCCATAATCAAAGTGGATTTAGAAGTTCCTCTTTCATAGTTATTAACAGGCTTTGCAACCTGGGTTGGCTTCTTAAAAGTTTTGTGACCTTGGAAAAGTTGTGGAATCTTATTAAGCCTCACTATCTAATTTAGAAATGGGGATTACTTATCTCATAGGATTCGTATAAAGATTAAGTGAGATAATGCATATAAAGCCATACAACAGTGCCTGGCATGGAGTGAGAGCTATATAGGAGTTACTTTCATGAGGATGATAATGAAGATGATTGACAAGCTCATAGTATATGATGTTCTCATGTCACACTTCTCCTTATTCCAAATAAGAAATAAATTCAGAACCAAGAAAAAGTAATTTTAATTAGAATTTATGTGTCATTCATATTTGAGATTGATGCAAAGTATACTACTGTGTTTTTGAAAATTTGTAATACAAAATTTGTATCAAATAAAATAAATTGAGCATACTTTCATAAGTTCCTTATGACTTTGGGGGAGTTTAAATAATATGAGAATTATCTCTTACTATTAGCTATGATGGACAGATACATAAACCGTCTGTTCCTTGCGCTGTCATTGGATGAAGCTCTTTTCAATATATTTAAAAGTTATTCATTTAATTATGTGTTCTACATGCTCTGTAGAAAAGGTTGATACTTGTGAATGTTAAAATACAAATGACTAAATATAATTAGTAAATAGTATGTAAATATTATATTCTTGCATATTTATTTTAGCATATGCACATATTTTAAAAGCACATGTTCTATTTGATATATACACATATGAAATACATATATGTTTTTAACATCTGCTATTCATAGTAGGTTTGTACTTCTTTTCTAGTTTCTATTGTTTTTCAATATTTGATAAATTTTTTTCAAATTTATTTTGAATACTTCTTTCTTCAATTTTTTGGGAATGTAGAAATTCATTCATCTATAGTTTCAAATGAAGTGGCATAAAGTTTGCATAGAAACATGTATATATATAAAACATGAATACTGATATATATGTAACAGTTATATTCTTTTTTAGTATATAATTTTAGAATCTATTTCCTTCTATTGTGAACATATACCCCATCAATTTTCCCCTCAGGACTCTTTGGTTATATGCCATGAATTGTTTATATAGTGTGCCCATGGACCTACCTTTCTATAAAGAACTCTAACCTCAATTTTGATTTCCTCTTTAACACAATGTTTATTTAGTAGTTGGAGTCTAATTCTGGAGTGCTCAAATTACCAAGCAATTCTTGTATTATTTTCTATTGTGATTTCTCTTTATTCTGAGAATACACTCCATATAATTTCAATTTTTGCAAAGTATTGACATTTTTCATGTGGTATGTGATCACTTATGTAATTGGCAGATGGATCTTGAAAAACATCTGTTCTTGGCTTTTAATTTTTTACTTTTTTCAAATTTTGTTTTAGAATTATGGGGTATATATATGCAAGATTATTACAAAGGTATATCGTGTGATGCTGAGATTTAGGGTATGATTGAACTCATCACCCATATAGTGAGTATAGTACCCAGTGGGTATTTTTCCAATCCTTTTACCCCTCATTATCTCCTCCGTCCAGTAGTCCCCAATGTCTACTTTTCCCATCTTTACGTCCATGTATATCCAATGTTTCATTCCCACATATCACTGAGGGCATGCAGTATTTGATTTTCTGTTTCTGGATTAGTTCACTTAAAATAATGGTCTCCAGCTGCATCCATGTTGCTCCAAAAGATATAACTTCCTTCCTTTTTATGGCTGCATAATATTCTATGGTGTATATGTCCCACTTTTTTAAATCCAGTCAACCAATGATAGGCACCTAGGTTGATTTCAAGGTTTAGCTATTGTGTATAGTACTGCAGTGCACCTATGGGTTGGAGAAAATATTCACAAACTTTGCGTCCAACAAAGTTCTAATATCCAGAATCTACAAGAACTTAAATAAATAAACTATTAAGCAAAAAGGTAATAGCCCCTATTAAAAAGTGAGCAATGGACAGGAACACTTCTCAATAGAAGACATACAAGGGGCCAATAAACATATTTTAAAAAAGCTCCTCATCACTAATCATCAGAGAAATGCAAATCAAAACCACAATGATACCATCTCACATCAATCAGAATGCCTTTTGTTAAAAAGTCACACACAAAAATAACAGACATTGGTGAGGCTGCAGAGAAAATGCAACACTGATACACCATTGGTGGGAGTGTAAGTTGGCTTAGCCTCTGTGGAGAGCAGTTTGGAGATTCTTCAAATAACTAAGAGTTGAACTACCATTCAACTCAACAATCCTATTACTAATTATATACCCCCAAGAAATAAATCGTTCTACCAAAAGGACTCATGTACTCATATGTTCTTGGCTTTTAAAGATTCAAAATACAAATATTTATATTTATATTTGTATTTTGGGGTTTATTATCAGAACACAGAGAAATAACAATAGAAAATAACACAAGAAGTTGCTTGATAATTTGATATTACAACTCTATACCTTTATATTAGTTATAATATACATATATATAGAAAGAAACAGAGCTACTGTTTAGATCTGCATAGAAATAATAAAGTATAGACTCAAATAAAATGCTGTAACCTTTTAAAGGAAACTACTCATATACTAGAAATAGAATGCAGGTTTTTAAAACTTTTGAATGGAGAAAAAACTTGATACAATTTACTTAAACATTATTATTCTTATTTTTAAGTACATTAATAATGCAGACTCAGAGCAGAGTGCTATATTTAGGAGACAATAGCACATAATTCAGCCTAAATTTCTATAAATAGAAAAGGGATTATGAGAGCCATTAGATCCCTTCTTGGGGAAAATAATGATGGTAAACAATAGGCAATGAAAACAGCATTTGGTTTCCATCATTGATTGAATAGGTATTGATATCAATGCAGGATGGAAAACAAAACAATTTTCCAAAACAAACTAAACACAAGAGGTCATATAAAATAATCAGCCTCTTTCAGTCAGTGTCGACAACAGTATGGTTAGTAAAATGTAACTAATTTTTGATACAATTCTGAATTTTGGGGTGAGCACTGAAATTCATATGATGCTATTGGGATTGTACCTTCAATGGTAAATATATGGTGATACTATAGTTAGACTTAACTAAGAAATATTTAAGTATAATAGCAAAAAGTAATATCATCTGAAACACAAAGTAATTGATATCATTTGGACTATATCTCACATTCCTAATGGAAAAAATACACAGAGACTAGATATAATATTTCTTACACTCATATAAATTGAAATTCTCAAAGTTCAGTCGATGGCTGTATATTTCCACCTGTAGTCAGCACATAGGCTGCCCCAGGACATGACTGGATTGCAATCTTTTCTTTGTATGGCTGACATCTCTAAAGAATCAGTTCCAAATGTGCTATTCCTATTCGATATAGTCACTAGAACCCTAACATACCCTATCTCAACATTTTTGTATTTATATGGAGTTACACAAATTATGGCAGCAGATCATTCATCCCAAGAAAAGCAGTTAATCAAATAAGTGTGTGCTTCTGAGCAAGGGTTTTAAGAACAGTGAATTAGGTGGGGCGCGGTAGCTCACGCCTGTAATCCCAGCACTTTGGGAGGCCCAGGAGGGCGGATCACAAGGTCAGGAGATCAAGACCACCCTGGCTAACACAGTGAAACTCCGTCTCTACTAAAAATACAAAAAATTAACCGGGTGTGGTGGTGGGCTCCTGTAGTCCCAGCTACTATGGGAGGCTGAGGCAGGAGAATGGCATGAACCTGGGAGGCGGAGCTTGCAGTGAGCCGAGATTGCGCCACTGCACTCCAGCCTGGGGGACAGAGCGAGACTCCCTCTCAAAAAAAAAAAAAAAAAAAAGAACAATGAGTTAAAGGTATAAAGTTGTAAATAGCACGCATATCTCCTTTTGAAGATGTACCCCTAAAACAAGGGAAGCTTTTCTGAATAGTATGGGTGTATGTTGACTATGCCTCAATTGATGAGATAACACTAGGGAGAAGCATTGTGTTTCAGAAAAAAATATATATATACGTGTGTGTGTGTGTGTGTGTGTGTGTATATATATATAAGCCCTACACCACAAGCCTACAGATCTGCATCCTACATCATGACTATGAATTCTTTATCAAAAAAAGTTGAATCTGGAAGATAAAAATCACTGTGCTTATCAGACAGTTTATCTAACTTGTAGACTTGTTTTGAGGTTCACATGGCAGATTTGTGAAACATTCTTCTTAAATTATTACGTATGTTTTAGTGTTAGGTTTGGCTCTTAGTGAAAGAAATGTAAATATAAGAGTAGCTTAAGTAAGACAACTTTACTTGCTTCTATGTAAACATAGTGAATTCAAGTCTATCGTAATTCCTCCATTCTCTGCAGGAACTCAAGATCCTTTTATTATCTTAATTTACCATCTTTAACAAATGTATTTCACTTTGTAGTTATAGCAGAGGACCTTGTGGTTCAAGAAGGAGAATTTGAAGCACATCCATCACCTCCAGAGTCTTCCAGAAATATGTACACAACTTTTCCACTTACAAATATTTAGTCATATTTAATTGGCTGAACTCTCCTCCTGGGGGGTTTAAAATGTAGTCTTTATGCTGGGTCACCATTTCCTTAGTTAAACATCTGGCACTTATTATTCTAGAAAAAGGGAATGAACAATGGGAAACAACTAGCACCCTGCCACAATTTTTTTTTATTTTTTTTTATTTTTTGAGACAGAGTCTCACTCTGTAGCCGAGGCTGGAGTGCAGTGATGCAATGTCAGCTCACTGGAAGCTCTGTCTGCCAGGTTCAAGCAATTCTTCCTGCCTCAGCCTCCCAGGTAGCTGGGATTACAGGCGCCCACCATCACGCCCAGCTAATTTTGTATTATTTAGTAGAGATGGGGTTTCACCATGTTGGCCAGGATGGTCTTTTAACTCCTGACCTCAGGTGATCCGCCCACCTCGGCCTCCCAAAGTGCTGGGATTATAGGCATGAGCCACCGTGCCCAGCCCACAAAAATATTATCAGTGATCAATGCACGTGCATTGATATGCATTGAGAGGGCTGTTCCTGAGTCATGCACAGTAGAAAAATAGAGAAGTCCTGAGTAATATGGTAAGGCACCATCTGGCACTGCCATAAAGCAACATCCCCACAATAGGGCAACTAGGCCTGACAAGAGGAGGAGCACCATTGTGATATGGCCCCTTCACAAATGAGTTGATGAACATCAAGGAGACATCTTCCGACAAAGATTGAAACTTTTCTTTGTGGCATCTAGGGATGTGGATACTACTAAGAGATACACTTAAAAGGTCATCAGAACATCAAACATAAAGAAAAAAGGGAAGAAAAGAAACATAGCTGAACAAATCTAAGGAAGGGCAAATGTGAGATCTGGTACCCTTTCCATAACTTGTGCTATAAGGCATGAGTTTCTGGGGTTATTGCAATGAACACAAATTCCCCACTCACAGAGAGCTTAGATTCTAGTAAGTCATAGATTCTGATGTTGAAAAATACAGAGACCATTTATTTTGTCTATTATTTGATGTATAAACATTTGTAATACACATCTGGTGAGTGGTCATCCACACGGTACGTTTCCAATGATGGGGAAGTCACTACCTTTTGAATATTTTAAGAAACCTAATTACCTATCTTTTAAAATTGTCGATTCCATTTGGTAATAGTCAAAATCTGAGAAAGGAGTTAAGCAGAAACAAACACAAACCTACACCTTACTTTTGTCCTGCAGTCTGAAGCCGTACATTCTCATTTATCTTTTCTAATAGATTCTTCATGTATTTGAAGATATTTTGTAACATTACAAATTATAACTCCTGTAGAAATTTTAAGTCATCGTGTCTAGTCAACCATCTAATTTACTAACAGTCATTTACTAATAGTCTTACAGAGTAGACATCTGATGCAGTGTTCACTGGATGAAAATGTAAAGAAATGTTTGAGAGTTTTCAAGGGCAAAAAATATATCCTTTTCCAGGAAACCATATTTTTTTGGTAGCTAGCTCTAATCAATAGAAAGGCCCTCATTATTCTTGTATCATAGCTTTCTGCCTATAGTGTTCCTTCTAGTGTTTCCTTCTGCTCCCTGGGGTAATATAGAACAAGTCCCTTCCATCTTCCACACTACAGCCCTTCAAATAGTGACAGTCAATTATCATGTCCTCTGAGTCTTCACTGCCTAAGTTATATATTCCCAGTACTATAAATTTTTCTGTAATTCCACAATGTGAGTCCCCTCAGCCTCTTCTCTGTTTGCTACTGAGAACACCCTGAAGAATAAAGGTCTTGATGAAATGTCATGCCCCAAGCAAAATACAGTATACTAGTTACAGTGCAATAAGTGCAGACTAGTATAAAATATAATGATGCTCTCTATAGCATCTTTAAAGAATTTATCCATTTCTTCTCTCAACTAGGATGTAGTATTCTGCTTACAACCAAAAGGGTACATATACATACATACTAGTGTCATATTTGTTTCTCCCACTGTATATTGGGAGCATACCTTGGCATTCAAATGTCATATGCTTTTGCTATTTGTATTTTTTTCTGTCTTTTCTTGCTGTTACAATAAAAATCAAGCTAGGAACTTTAAAAATACCCAATATTAATAGGATTTCAAGAAGCACATATTGGTGGCATTAATCAAACTTTTGGAGACATTCATTGAAAGTAAAATGCAACACTGTGCATGAGGCTGATATTATTATTTGACACTGTAGTACATATTTGGGGATTTTATGCTAAGAAAACATTCCAAGATAACGGAAACCTAGAAATTGAAAATTTTGAAGCATCCTAAAATTTCAATTATTCATATTATGGATAACACAATTTTTATTTTAAAAAGTTGTTTGTGGATGGTGATTTCTCTCTAGATAATTATTTAAACAGTGGAGAAATGACAGAGGTATAGGTTTGAGCATCTTTGGAAATGCAGTGGATCTTGGTACTGGGAAACATATTCAGACTCACTTTTTGAGATAGAAGAGCTTTAAGGATTAATTGCAGAGACCTTCCAATAATGTTTTTTTTCTGTGGATATATATTTACCTAAGGAAAAAATATATTTCTTTCAAATATCAGGCAATTGCCAGTAGGATCAGCTATAAAGCTTTCTAATTGATTATGATGATCAGTGTTACCTTAGCCAGCAATGGTATTCTCCACTGACATTTTTTCCATCTTGGGGTTCTGAATAAACATATTGGGTTGAACTCTTCTCATATTTTATTTAGTGAAAGGTATCTTTTTTGGCTTGAATAAGATAAGAAATTTATTCTTTGAACTGTCTCGAGGCCATCTAACTGGATACTCATTAAGTCAGCTAGCCCGACACTCAAATGTAGCTTCACCTCTTGTTTCAATGACTAGTATGGCTTCAAAAGTCAGAATATGGTATTGATAATACTTTTTTTGTTGCAAAGGTGGCCAACTGATACAACTTAACGTAAGATTTTGAAACTTATGTCATAAACTTTGCCTTAGATATTAGCTAATTTTGATTTTTGATTGTTTTGTTTTTCCTGCTTCATAATAATAGCTTTCTATATATATTTTTTACAATGTATTGAGTGTCTATCTTAACTCCAAATAAAAAGTGGGCAAAGGACATGAATAGACATTTTTTAAATTATTATTTTTTTTTAAGTTCTGGGGTACATGTGCAGGATGTGCAGTTTTGTTGCATGGGTAAACATGTGCCATGGTGGTTTGTTGCACTTGTCAACCCATCACCTAGGTATTAAGCCCAGCATACATTAGCTCTTTTCCCAAATGCTCTCCCCTACATCCTCCTAAGACAGACCCCAGTGTGTGTTGTTTCCCTCCCTGTGTCCCTGTGTCCATGTGTTCTCATTGTTCAGTTTCCACTTATAATTGAGAACATGTGGTGTTCGGTTCTCTGTTCCTGCATTAGTTTGTTGAGGATAATGGCTTCCAGCTTCATCCATGTCCCTTCAAAGGACATAATCTCATTCCTTTTTATGGCTGCATAGTATTCCATGGTGTATATGTACCACATTTTCTTTATCCAGTCTATCACCGATGGGCATTTGGGTTGATTCCATGTCTTTGCTATTGTGAATAGTGCTGCAATGAACATACTTGAGCATGTATCTTTATAGTAGAAGACATTTTTTTAAAAGAAAACAGATAAATGACCAACAAGCATAAGAAAAAAAAGTTCAACATCAGTAATTGTCAAAGACACGCAAATGAAAACAATAAGATACCATCTTATAGCAGTCATAAAGACTATTATTAAAAAGACAAAACATAGTGGATGTTGGTGAAAATGTGGAGAAAAGGGAAAGCTTATACCTCTGTTAATGGAAATGTAAATTGGTGCAACGTCTACCAAAAACTGTATAGATATTTCTCAAATAACTAAAAATGGAATTTCCATTTGATCCAGAAATAATATTACTGGGTATCTTTCTGAAGGAAGAGGAATTATTACACCAAAAAGATACCTAAGTTTTTATGTCTATCACAGCATTATTTACAATAGCAAAGATATGGAATCAACCTAAGTATCCATCAACACGTGATTGGATAAAGAAGATGTGATATGCAAACACCATGAGATACTATTCAGCTATAAAAAATAAAATAAAATCATGTTTTTTGCAGCAATAGGGATAGCATTAATGGCCATTATCTTAACTGAAACAACTCAGAAACAGAAAGTCAAACACCACATATTATCACTTATAATTAAATAAAGCTAAATAAAGCATGCACATGGACAGAGATGTAGAATGATATACACTGGAGACCCAGAAGGATGAGGGTAGGGTGGAAAAGGGATGAATGATTAAAAAAAATTCTTAATGAGTACAATTTAGATTATTCAAGTGACAAAGACATTAAAAACATGGACTTCACCATTAAACAATATATTCATGTAACAATATTGCACTTGTAACCCTTAAAATTATACAAAAATTATAATTCTAAAATATTATTAGCAATTTGTCAATATTAAGTAAATGATAAAAATGATGAAAACATGAAGACAGTGAATAAAATCATACATTTTTAAAAACTCTACTCACCACAACCAAAGAATCTTAGGTTGTTATAAAAATCTATCTTCTTAGATTTTATTATACAAGTCATTTTGCTACTTGAAAGTCTTTGTTAAATGTCTTCCTCTAATTCACTCTTCTGATATGGCCCATTATGTTAATCTTTTAAAATGTGTTAATAATTCTCTTGGCAATAAGGTTTCTAAGAATAGGTGATGTGGCAATGCGATACTAATTGTGATAGTGATAGCACAGCGTGGTACACAGAATTATTTGACGGCCCTCAAATTCTGCCTAATGATATAGACAGTCCAATAATCCTATTCCCTTTAATGAGACTTGTGAATATGATGGGAGAATTGCTCCCTAGATTAGGTTGGGAAATATGGAAAAGGTGATTGGGTAGTCACTCTCAGGTTTATGTTATCTAGAATTCAGTTTAGTGGATTGAAGAAAGATTCTCTTGCTGGCTATGAGTAAGTAAGCTGCCATGTTCTAAAACTTCATGTGGCTAGAATCTAACAGCAGGCTTTAGGATCCAACAAAGGCCCTAAGCAAGCAGCTAGCAAGCAAGCGGGGATATCAGTCCATCAACCACAGGAATTAAATTTTTCCAAGAATATGAATGAGCTTGAGAAAGGTTATCAAGCTCAAAATAAGAATGCAGCCTACTAACACTGTGATTTCAACCTATAAAACCTGAGCAGGGGATCCTGTCAAGCTGTACCCAAACTCCTGTCACATGGAGACTGCAAGATAAATAATGTGCATTATTTTAAGATGCTGCATTTATAATAATAATTTACATAGCAATAGAAGCCTCATACACAGACATATTAGCAATACTCAAAAGGGTGGTTCAGGGAGAGTGATGAAGCAAAAGTCCTCAGGCACTGTGAATTGAATTACATTATGAGAAATACAAAGAAAGAACACTTAAAGGAAAGAAAAGTATATTAGAGACAATTGCCTTATTCTTAGTAATATCACTTAGGGCTTGCCCTAATTCTTTCTTGCAGTGATTTTTATGTCTAATTTTATTGCCAGTTGATAATCATGTCCTCTGGTGAAAGATAAAAAGAAGTATCCATAGTTTTAAAAATGAGTTTTCTGTATGTTTCATTTAGTTAGCAAGAATCTGGACAAATCAGGATTATCAACAGTAAATCGGTTGTGTGAATACATTATTTCTACTTACTACATTTGTGAATTCTTATTTACTTCAAAGCTGTAGTTGCAATGTATGTATAGTAATTCTCCCATCATACAGTCATTTAACAAGAAAATATAAACTAAGGAAGCTTGATATTACAAGTAAAAATGTGGATAATAATACATATGTTCTTGGATTTACAATGGTGTTTAGTCCTGATGAACTCACCACAAGTCGAAAATGTCCTACTGAAGTTGTATTTAAAACACTGGATCTACCAAATACTATAGCTTAACCTCACCTATTTACATTAGCCTACAGTTGGGAAAAATCACCTAACAACACAGCACACTGTAGAGCATCTGTTGTTTACCCACATGATTGAGTGGCTGACTGGGAGATGTGGCTCTGCCCCTGTCCAGCATCTGGAGAGACTATCATACAGCTTTCTACTGAATGCATATCACTTAACATGCCATTGTAAGATTGGAAAAATCATAAGTTGGACCATGGTAAATTCAGAACCATCTGTGTAATAATGTCACCTGTTTTATTGGTTCCTCCATGAGAATAAGATGGGATAACGCCTATATATTTTTTTAGGACATCCATTGACAACATTAGAACAATCAGTAAATATTAATGATGATCATCATTTTGATGATGTAGAATATTTTCCTAGTATAATTCTGGCCATTGTTGTATGTTTATGTTTTGAAATGCACATATATGCTCTCTAAGATCTGTTATTAAAGTCATCATTCTAGATTTGCACTATATTTCCTGTCTGCTTATATCATTGTTGGTATTGACTGCTGTTAAAATGGCTAAAACACTGCACAGCTTTCTAATACGTCGATGGTGCTAATCTGTCTCAGATTTTACTTCCTATATTCTGGTCATGTGATAGGTGAGAGCTTTCATCTTTAAATTCCAGATTTAAAACTCATACAGAGCTCTCTTCAGGTCTGCAACTTATTCAAATTAGTAATCTCTTTATAATTGTAAGCAACAACTTGAAAGTTTAAAATAACTGAGGAAAGTCACTTAATGTGGCGTTTCCACACTTTAGTGTGACTTTTCCCCATTTATCTTTGGAAACATGTTTTTTAATTATTTTCTTTTCAATAAGTTCATTTTTCATCATATGTATATTTAAAAAGCAATCTCTTTAATCTCTAGCTGTTATAATAAGTTGTTTTAAAATCATTGAGATTTTACTTAGTGAGAACAACTTTAGATATTATTTTCAGAACTCAGAAAGAATCCTTAGTACTAAGGTGCCAGATGAATAGAAAGTAATGTATCTTCTGAGGGTAATTTGAAACATCATAAATGTGATATTATACATTCATTATTACTAAAAATTTGAA
The DNA here is from genome assembly GCF_028885655.2 of Pongo abelii. Lineage (NCBI taxonomy): Eukaryota > Metazoa > Chordata > Mammalia > Primates > Hominidae > Pongo > Pongo abelii. The sequence continues at coordinate 28,830,086 of NC_071988.2, forward strand.
ATATTTTTATATTTCAATGATTTGTATTAGTATGCTCAAATATGACAGTAAGGAATGGAGATATATGTGATATATGCACACGTTTTCCTTCTAGTCCTGACAACTTAAAAATTTGTCATTAACCTGCTTTAACCTGATCTTTGAAAGAGAGGAAAATGAAAATATAGGTATAGACATTTACTTCGGTTTTACAGATCGCATAGTTACACGTTGACATAGATAAAAGCTTGTAGTGACAACAGTTCCTATCTGTTTACAAATTTCAAACGTGTAAAGGTATAACAATAATAGAACTTTACAAGAAGAAGTAAGAGTAAAATATATTCAGTTATAAACACTGCTTGATGATTAGATAAATAGGATATAACATTCTCTATAGGATTTTGACTTCGCCAAGAGAAACAAACCCATTGAAATTTTCCCCAAATATTAGCTCTAATATTCTTTAGTAATAGAACTAATGATGATAAACTTATTTGAAAAAAGATGATGGATGCCCTGTGTGCTTTCTGCCAGAAGGTGCTACTTTCATCATGAATAGGAGATAGCACCAATTACTGTGACATCCAAGGGTTTCAGAACCAGGGTAATTTGCTCTCTGAGGATTTTTCAATACACCATAAATGCAGATTTGCAAGCGTATTTCACCTAGGCAACAAATGGACTCTGTCGTTGCTATCTGATTAGGTGAACACTTTGAAGACTGAAGATCACACTAGGCTGATGGAAGCTTTGCCAAAGGGATGTCCTTTTACATGTTTTAGTCTCAGCAATTCCTTTTGGCTTACCACCCTTACAGCCAAATGTGTTCACAAATTAACTTCTCAAGTAAAGCCCCATCTGATGTCCTCATTTCAAGAGGTATGAGGTCAATTTGGTTAACGTGGAAGTTCATGCTTTGCCCTATTTATAAAGTATACCCGTATTACATACGCTAAATCCAAAGTTTATGAGGCTAAAAGTATGAATCTACTTACTAAATCAACAAAGGTTAAGTGAATATGGCTTAGAGTGATACAATCTAGCTTAATATTATCCATAAAACAAATAACTTACCTTTTCCAAATATATATTTTCTCAGGCAATATGAATAAATTAATTGTATGATAATAATACATGATTTCTAAGATTGTACTTGCCTAGTTTTAAGTAAGTGGTCAGTGAATACTTGCTGATTAAAATAATGTTAAAGCCTTATTATTTTTAAACCCAAATAACTATTTGACTATTTTCTTTCTGTTTGGCAATTCCATACTACTGAAAAACAGTATATTATTTTCATTTAATAACTGAGAATCATCTCTTCATATTTAAGATTTATTCAAATATTCTTTAAGCACACCTTTGTTATAACTCAAGGGTTATTAGAGGGTTCTAGGTTGTTGACTTAGTTTCTGAGTTAACAGAAATTGTGAATAAAACATGTTCAAGAGAAAATTAAAATTAAAATTGGATATTAAATATGGTATATTCGCATTCCCTACATGATGAATTTCTTTAAAATAAATCATTGAAAAAATTACTATGTTAAAAATCCGATGTGCAGTTTATATATATTGTCATGAAATATATATACACATATACTTTTTTGCTTCCTATACATCTGCTATAACAACATGGCATAAATGAATTAGAAGTAGATAATTTGAGATGGTATGCAAATTTATTAAGGAAAGTATTTAAGTCAACCCATATTGGTCATGAAGATGATACTGTGCAGCTATTCAAATATGTGCCTTCTCATGCTGTTCAAAGACACTCTCATTTTCGTGGATCATTTTATAAACGTAAAATATTATAATGCCAGATAATCAAATTCAAGTTCAGTTGATTTTAAGAGGAAAGTTTCCATAACATTAATCATTTGCACTTATAAAAAAGTTTTTTTATTATTGAATGCAGATATTTTAATTACTTTCTTAAAATAAAGTATACACTTTATGAATATAGTATTTACTCATAAAACTATAAAGTCCATATTCTTATTAACATAACACATTATTCAAACCACTAGGTTACATTCCACAGTTATCAGAGACATTTTTCATCCTGTTAAACAAATAAATTATACTTACAAATAATTTTTGTTGAAAATTTATCTTTCTTATTTTAATCTATTAATGCCTCCATGTTTACTAACTTGTTTTGAGAGACAGATTTTTGCCCTGGAGGAAACAGTCTCAGAAGATAGAACTAGGAAATGTCTTTGAAGAACGCATCAGATTTTAAAAGCTGACACATTTGTTACAACAACAAAGTCACCTTACCTTTTTTCAACAACGGAAGAAATTCTGTTTTACCTTAACTATGAAGGACTAATGATAATTATTATCTACTCCAATGCAATGAATAATGTTTGTATGAACCATTGAAAAGTGGCTGAATCAAAGTTTTTCTTCATTCTACAAATGAGATAAAGTGAATACAATATCATAAAACAACTCCTGAGCATAGCACAGATTTCTCAAATGCATTTTTTCTCATCTTTGAGAATTTTTTGTCATGCATTGTTGGTTTACTTAATAAGCAAATACTTGCTCACCACCCACAAACCCACACATATTCATATTCTCATTCTTATTTCCTCCCATCTAAACATACTCTGAAGAAAACAAAATTCTCATTCTCATTTTTCTTTGGTTACTGGAAGAGTCATCCCTCAGAGTGTGGGGGATATAGATAAGTAGACTACTTCCAGTGAAAATAAATGCTTCCTGCAAGCAAGTTTTACTGTGTTTTTTTTTTTAAATAATCCAACAAATTGTGACAATATTCCCTAATGGAAAGCAATGTTATGCGATTGGTTGGATCAATAAATATTTTAAGCCTAATGGGATGATCAAAGTAGCAAAAATGTTAATATATGTAACTTGGTTCCGTTATTTTATAACAGCTGATATCAGAAGCTTGTATATGTGACTGGAAATTTGGGAGGAAACTATGTACACTGTGACTATATTCGTGACAATGAATGAGTAAAGGAAACATGCGCTTTGCTAACTTTCGGTTTTCAGGAGATGTTGAATCAGAATCACCCCTACTGGAGGGTGATTTTTAAACACCACTGCTGCTGGAAGTATGCATGAGAGAGAAGCACCTAGGCACTTATAATGAATGAGCCGCATTCAGGAACGAGTACAAGCATAAAATGAGAAAGTTGGTGGGTTTACTGTAATTGGGAACAGAGGAATTAAACGACTTATTGACAATGAGTCTAAGTCCCTTTGAGTGTCTTGGTAAATCAAGGTGTTACCTTTCCGGGATAATGTTGCTGTCAAATTACTTTCTTTCTTTCCCTCTTTCTTTCTTTGTGTCTGTCTGTCTGTCTTTCTTTCTTTCTCTTTCTTTTGTCTTTCATTTTTTTTTTTTTGAGGAAAGGTCTTGTTCTGTCACCAGGCTGCAGTGCAGTGGCACAATCATTACTCACTGCAGGCTCAACCTCCTTAACTCAATCGATCCTCCCCACCTCAGCCTCCCAAGTAGCTGGGACTACAGGTATGCGCCACCATGCCTGGCTAATTTTTGTATTTTTGGTAGAGATGGGGTCTTGCCATGTTGCCCAGGCTTGTCTTGCACACTTGAACTCAAGCAATCTGCCCATCTCAGACTCATGGAGAGCTGGGATTACAGGTGTGAGCCACTGAGACTGGCCTACACATTATTTTAGGTAAGTTGGATCTGTGTCTCTGTTTGGATGGTGATTTCAAGTATCTATTCTTTCTAATATTGGTATTTTTATCACTTTCTTCAATTCCAGTTGTTTGAATTAAATTGTAAGCCTCGTTGTAACTTACAATAGATGTTCCTAATGACAACTGGAGTCATCCTAGATATATGTATGTCTTCTCCTAGACTTTTTCTTCCCGTATCTCTTCCTTTATCACAGCACAAAGATGTGTCTTGATGGTTTCTCAATCTTTCTTGTGTTATTTACCTTTACGAACATCTGTGGCTAATCGCCTTGCCTATGAATATCACATTCCATCAGATGAAGTCCTCTTCGTAATTCCTCTACACCCCTGACAAGCTCTGGTCATACTCTATCAAACGTGCCTTCTTCCAGGATCCATTTTCCCTTATCATAAATGGCCATTTCACAAGGTACAGGAAAAGCAGGAAGAAAGCAGAATCATAGCTGTGAGCATTACAGATATTAGAAAACACTAAACTAAAAGGAATTAGGTGGTTCTAGCTGTCACATTTTAAGTGCAACAGTGTTATTTATAATCTCTTTATCTTGCATTGAAGCTTATGGAGAATGGTAAGATTATGTTACAGAGTGTGCTTTATATTATTAACTCTATTAATCAATCCTCTCCCGCCAGAGGAAAAAAAGTTTGTAAACTTTAATAATAAGATGGAACAGTGTGAATATGGGCTATTTAATATATATATAATATATATATATTCATTGTTTTAGCATTTTTTAGCATCGTTTTATGATAACTCAATCTTAGTTTGGATATGCAGCCAGGCAAATGAGATATATTTTATATATATAATAGATATATTATATAATTTATATAGTTTATATAATATTTAACTATATATAATATAAATATATATTATCTATATTATCTATAATATAAATATATATTAATATTATCTATAATATAAATATATATTATATATTATCTATAATATAAATATATATTATATATTATCTATAATATAAATATATATTATCTATAATATAAATATATATTGTAGATAATATAATATATATAATATATACATTATATATAACATATTTTATATATAATATATACATTATATATAATATATGTTATATATAACATATATTATATATAAATATATACATTATATATAATATAATATATATTATATATAAATATATACATTATATAATATAAATATATATTATATAAATATTATATATAATATAAATATATATTATACAAATATTATATATAATATATACAAATATTATATATAATACAATATATTTTATGTATATGTGTATATATATATATTGAGTGTGACAGTAAAGCATAGAATGAGAAGAAAGATCAAGGCCGGGTGCACTGGCTCACGCCTGTAATCCCAGCACTTTGGGAGGCCAAGGCGGGCAGATCACGAGGTCACGAGATCAAGACCATCCTGGCCAACATGGTGAAACCCCGTCTCTAACAAAAAAATATATATATATATATAAAATATATATCATAAAACAATGCTAAAACAATGAAAGCATTATATCCTCAAATTTTTGATAAATTTGATAATTATAATGTTACTAAAGCTGTGAGCCACAAATGTTTACAATAACAGATTTGAAATGTAGAATGTTGTATATTTCAGAGTAATCAATTACTCTTCTATTGTTTGTGGATACTGAATTTCTAACATTCAAAATAATCTTGAGGAGAAATCAATAAATATGCTTATATGTAGTTCCTTGAATAAACAGAATTGATGAGAGTGAAAGCTTACCTCCATTGCCTTACAAAATGACTGATCTACGCACAGATGAAAATTTTATTTCCCTCATACATGCTTCCAGAAGTTCCATATTTCCTAGTATGTACGTTAGAGTTCTCAAATATACTAACAATGGCCTTTAAGCGTTGTAAATTTCATTCCAGTTTTACTCCTCTATGTTTCTGGAAGTATGATTTGCGCAGCGTAATTGAAAAATTTCATCTGATACTATTTTGTTCTGAAACAAGATGAGAAAGTCTAAATTAAAATAAAAGGGGAAGAAAACTATTGCCAGATTTGGTAGCATTGTTCACAAACCTTCAGCTAGTATGAAGTGAGGCTTTTTGTGTAGTAGATAGGGATTCATGAGGTCCCTATAGCATAAGATAAAGAACGAAAATAAAGTATTCTCTCCTCCTAGTTATAAGAGATGTACTACTATGATTATTTGTTTTATTTTTTATAATAATATACATAGTCTGTAACTACTAATTTACTTTGTTCTGTATGCTTCATATCCAGTCCATTCGGATAACAATTGGAATCTTGATCTTTATTTTTTTGGTGTTTTTGTTTTTGTTTGTTTGTTTGTTTTGCTTTTTTGAGACAGACTCTCACTCTGTCTCCAGGCTGGAGTGCAGTGGCGCGATCTCGGCTCTACTGCAACCTCCTCCTCCCGGGTTCAAGCAATTCTCCTGCCTCAGCCTCCCGAATAGCTGGGACTACAGGTGCATGCCACCATGCCCAGCTAATTTTTGTATTTTTATTAGAGACGGGGTTTCACCATGTTGGCCAGGATGGTCTTGATTTCGTGACCTCGTGATCTGCCCGCCTTGGCCTCCCAAAGTGCTGGGATTACAGGTGTGAGCCAGTGCACCCGGCCTTGATCTTTCTTCTCATTCTATGCTTTACTGTCACACTCAAGGCCTTGAGAGATACAAAAAAAAAAAAAAAAATTGTGTCTGCTAACTAGTCTTTAGAATATAATTCCTAATGTAAAATTCATCTCTGCTTTCCTATTCAATAAAAGTATCTATTTCCCTTTCTCTCTTTAGATTAGCAAATAATATAGTTTTCTATTTTTCACTGCTCAGAATGCTCTTACAGGAGACATGTCATGGCTCAAAGAATGACTATAACTTTAGCTCTTTTAATGTATTAATTATTTTTGAACGAAAGATAAATCTACCAGTCTTGACAATTTTAAAGTAGTCATGAAAATTGGATGTCTACCAGCCCTTCATTTTGCAAACTAGAGGTTATTTTGCCATCCCTTTCCTGTCGTAATTATAAACCAAGTCTTAATTTTTATTCATGTCCTTACATCTAAGAACATGTTTTCAATTCAATCTCACTTAATTTTTATTTATTGATTAATACTTGTGAACCTGAGTCTCTTTTAGAAGGCAGGGATCCACAGACATCAAGAGAAAAATGGACTTACTTACTCGAAGTATACATTTGGGGTGGGTAAAAATGTATATAAAAAACCAGTCACCAAACAAATATAATAAGTAAAATGTTTAAAAATAATAATAACATAATAATTAGAAAGAAAAGTAACTAGAATGAAACTTCCAACCTACAAAAATAAAATAAACTTATCTTTTATTTAAAAAGTTCAAATATGGAAGCACTAAATCAAATATTTCTTTATCTTCCTGGATATTTTGTAAAGAAAAATGGACATAGTTAAGCTATTTTTAACATGAAAAGTATTAGACCTGAAAGAAAATAAATCATGTCAAACAAAAGAGAATATTTAGGGATCACAAGAATTGGAAGTCAGCTAATCTTAGATCTGGTATCAAAATGCTGATTTGGGCAAATCCTTTGATCTCTTACCTCTATTTTTAACTTATAAAATATGGGAGGTTACTTCGATTAGTGTTTTCAGATCGTGCTCCACAAAACCCAAAGTTTTGAAGTCACATGGTTTATTTGGGTGATGGTGGAAATGATCAGGTCACTAGAGACCCCCCAATACCTATCTGACTAGCTGTGTTCATATCTATTACATATTTAAGGGCTACATATATATTCGGTTTGAAAAAGTAATTTAATGCTACTAATAAAATATCAATCTTTATACCATTCTGAATTCGAATGTTCCATGATGCTATGATATACGATGTGAAAAAGTCAGGATGAATATCTATCCTTTGTCTTTGTTTTTCATTTAATGCCTGCTATATGCCCTAAATTTCTGAAAGAGCCTGGTTTTAGCATAAAATACCTTAATGCTACAAACCCTATCAATAGTACCAATAATATCTGTAAGGATTCAAAAGAACTCTCCAAGATGTAGACAAGAAAAAGATGTTACCAGCCCTGACAATCTAGTTATGAACAATACAGATCAATGATTCAGGGTAGAGTGGGGTATGGGGTAGAAGGCTGTATAAAGTTCATAGAAAAGGAGAGGAAAGTCTAAATATTTGAGGATCCAAATGATACAGATTCTACCTGATGAGAAAGTCTGCTTGATTGATTTGTAGATGTATTCCTAACTAGCTTCAGGAAAGGCCTTACCCTTTCTAAGCATAGACTGTATAGGCATGCCCTTTCAGAAGTTTAAGGGCATAAAGGAGGGGCTACACATCTGTACATTCAATAAATATTAACTAGGTGCTCTGAGAGACTGTGGCGATACAGCATTAAAATCTTTTTTTAATTCTACCCTCAAAAAAAAAAAAAAACTGTAATCTACAGTTTACTATACCTTAGACCACTAGCTCGTGTGGCAATTTAAAATTAAACAAATTAAAATAAAATAAGACCAATAATTCACTTTCTTGTTCATGCTATATGACTACATCAATGATTTAATAATGACATATGACTAGTGACTGCTGCACTGGACAACTCAGATCATAGAATATTTCCTTCATTGAGGAAAGCTTTATTGAGCGTTAATGGACTAGAAGTCAATACAGCCATGAAATTCAACATTACCTTTGTAATTAGTACAATAAAATAGAACTATAGAACATTTTGGGAGTGCAGAAACAGTCTCAAGAGGATTTAATTCTTCTGTAGCTGGTATGAGTATATGAAAATAATGATTAAAAAGAAATTGTGAAAATTGTGTTTATGGTAAAATTCGAAAAGTTATTACATTGCATAAGAATGGAGAAAAAGATTAAATGGAATTAGCATAAAGCACCACTGTCAGAGAAAGCAGGACATGTGAAACTGTATTTATTGAGATCAACATTAAAAGCATAAGAGTGGCAAGAAATATTCCCAACCCTTTCAGATAATCAAGACTGTTTATCTTTAAACATTTTTAAATTTATACAGGAAGTATTAGAATGACTAAAAAGACTTTAGGTAGGGCAGCGACATAAATAGTATTAAAATGTTAAAGTTATCTCTGGCAATAGAGAATAAAAATTGGAGATAGTCAAAGAATGGACTCTGGAGATTATGTTGAGGTTAATTGCTTTGATCCATTTAAAAAATAATGCCCATTTGGTCAACGGTGAGAACAAATGCGGGTGGAGGGTTAAACTGAATGCCCAGCAATTATTGCAAATTTGGAGGCGGGAGGTGAGGGAGTAGGGAGAACTGTCCAGCTGATCAATAGACCCATGAGACTCTAACTTTAAAGTGGTTTGTTACATAGTGCTATTTAACTGATATTCCAATATTGAAATACCTTTTTTGATTAGAAGATCAGGATGATTGTTTAAATATATGGATGTTAAATTTGAAGTTTCTCTGAGATGCTGAAATGAATGAATATGTCTTGTAAACAGTTGGATATAAGTGCTGGATTTTGGTATTATAGAAAGGTTTATGGCTGCAATATACAGTTCAGAGAGAGCTGTATGTAGAAACTCATAGAAGCTCTGGCAGGAGGGGCTGTGCGAGGTGGCTCATGCCTGTAATCCCAGCACTTTGGGAGGCCGAGGCAGGTGGATTGCCTAAGGTCAGGAGTTCCAGACCAGCCTGGCCGACATGGTGAAACCCCGTCTGTATTAAAATACAAAAATTAGCTGGGCATGGTGGTGCGCATCTGTAATCCCAGCTACTCAGGAGGCTGAGAAAGGGGAATTGCTTGAACCCGGGAGGCAGAGGTTGCAGTCAGCTGAGAACACGCCATTGCACTCCAGCCTGGGCAATAGAGTGAAACTCAGTCTCAAAAAAAAAAAAAAAAAAAAAAAAAAAGAAGGTCTGGGAGGAGGATGAGAGAGATTTCCTAGGGAGAAAATGTAGCACCAAAGTAAAGTCCTAAGTAGCTTTAATACTTAGTAGTAACCATGCTGTATTCCCAGGGAGGTCAAAGTACTTTCAAGAACAAAGAACAAATTTACTCTGAAGAAACTCTGTTTCTTCAAAGTATATTCATATACTTTACCTCTTTTTTTTTTTTAAAGACAAGATTTCGCTCTTGTCGCCCATGCCAGATTGCAATGGCTCGATCTCGGCTCACTTCAACCTCCGTCTCCCAGATTCAAGTGATTTTCCTGCCTCAGCTTCCCAAGTAGCCGATATTACAGGCGCCTGCCACCATGCCCAGCTAATTTTTGTATTTTTAGCAGAGACGGGGTTTCACTGTGTTGGTCGGGATGGTCTCAAACTCATGACATCTGGTGACCCACCCGCCTCAGTCTCCCAAAGCACTGGGATTACAGGTGTGAGCCACCATGCCCGGCCTCTATTTTACATATTTATTGAATACAATAGGTTCAGGTAAAGAAATAAAGGCTGAAAGCATAACAAGAAAGAAAGAAAAAAGAAACCCTATTTAATATATTTAGTTTACCTGTTATTCATAAAAATCCCTATCCATGTCAAATTTATAATATATTATTCAACTAATGCTAATATGGCTGATTTCTGCCCTTAAAAATAATAGATTGTGACAAAAATGTAACTGCAATTTTTCAAGAGGAAGAAATCAACAGCTTTTATTTCAGCTTTGATTTTTTTAAATTTCCCTCTGATTCTCTTGACCTCTTTTAACTATGATAAATTCATTCACTGATGATTAATTTAAAAGAAGAGACCCATGATCTCTCTGCATTAATATTTCTTAAGCACGCTTTCACTCTGCTTCTTTGTGAGCTAGAAAACCTTAAAAGTGGCTCTTGCTTAGATTTACCTTAAAAAACAAAAATAAAACTGTCAATGTCATAGCACAGTGAAACATGATGAAGTATTATTAAATTCTTAAGTATTCTTAATAACTGGAGCTCTCAAAAATAAGTATTATGACAAATTGGACTATAAATTAAATGCTTGCATTCCATTCATTTATGTAAGAAATAAGCTTTATAGAAGATGGGCCACATGGAAGAATACACTTTATCATTCTAAAGAGTTCAATAGGTCTACAGTAATGTAGAATCCACTTTAATTATGAAAAAGACTAATGCAATATAGACAATTTTGTGTCAATTACATAAAAGTAAAATTTATGAAACCAAGAACACTACCAAAGTTCTTTTTAGAATAAAGCGTAGTACAAATAAAAAAAGACAACAAATAAACCAATTAATATGAAATACTAATTCTACTGAATAGTGCCTAATGCCAGGTCCAGAGCATATACTGAAGGCAGAAAGATGATACGTTTTATCTGTACAACTCCATTGAAGCATGAGGTTGTCTTTGGCAAACTGTCCATTCAAATTTTAAACTCAGTTTATAACCTAATTCTTTCAAGATTGTGCAAGGCAGTAGAGTCTTCACCCAATTTTTAATTTATTGCTCTGGCTTCTCATCTGACAATGTCTGATACTGTTGCTTGGAAGCCCAGGCTCTCCCAGATGTACATGTTAGAGTCACATCCATTCCTCAGTGTTTGGCTTAAAAATCTTCTTCCTTTGTGATGTTTTCATTAATGTTCCCTAGCATCATCATTACATCCTATTTTATAACGCATTTTACTAAGTACTTAATTTTAAATTATATCCAAGTTTGTTTATTTCCAAAATATTGATAGGAAGACTATTCTCGGCAAGTGAGTAGACAAGTTTCTTGATACAAAGATGAATTCAGATCCACACAAATTCATACTCTAGGACCAAGTGTGTATATATGTAAAGCCTATTGCTATAATAAAGTTGCATACGTGTGTGGCACAGGGGAGAAAATAGCTGACTTCTGGGAATAAAGTCATAAGTTTTTTAAGATTATGTCCACAAAGGAATGGCCACAAATGAATGAACAAGTTAAATAGGTATAAGAGCATTATATGAAGTTAATTGCAAATTGTGAAAAGCAGCAATAAAGAGTCTTTAAACGAAGGAAATAAAATGTATAAAAATGTTGCCTGTTTACATATCTTAGCACCATTTATAATTCTTCTACACTATTTTCTGTTTTCAAGGCCTAAAAGCATGAAAAATACATTTCCCAGACTCTATGGCAAATGGGGTTCATTTTGATAACTTCAATAAGAGACACCTAGGAAAATTTGACAAATCTGACTAGAATTATTACTCCTTAAAAAATAAAGGCATTTGGCCAGTCTGCATAACATCGTGAGACCTTGTCTTTACAAATAAATTTAAAAAAAATCAGCCAGGCATGGTGGCATGTGCCTGTAGTCCCAGCTACTTGGGAGGCTAAGGCAGGAAGATGGCTAGAGCCCAGGAGGTTGAGGGTGCAGTGAGCCGTAATCGTGCCACTAAATTCCAGCTTGGGTGAAAGAGCCAGAGCTTGTCTCAAAAAATAAAATAATAAAATAAAATAAACAATATAAAATAAATAAATATGAATGCATGTGGGCTGTGGCAGAAGGCAGATGTCAAATTTTGCAGCGACCTTCAGACATTCTCATAGGAATCCCTTAGATTATTGCTTAGAGTGACTGAAGTAATTGGTAGCAGTTTCATGCAATCCCTGCACTTTATAATTATAGGAAAGGCTGCTGTTATCCCAAAACATTTATTAGTTTATATATATCTAACTCCCTGTATTACGTATCTTCTTAAAGTATGTATTACATATCTTCTTAAAATATGTCATTTTTGTTTTTAATGAACCAAAGACAGAGAGAAATATACAAAATAATGTGTTCATGAAACTGTATGTTCTTTCTTTTGGAGAAGCCATAGGTTGTTCATGGAAAATGACAAATAAGTAAGTTCTGGATTAAATGTAGTTAGAGTCTAGATGGTAAATATTTATAAAACATATTGATGATCTTACACTTTAGCCTGAAATCTGTGGGAAACCACTAAAACTCTTCAACTATAACAGGTCAACATTGATCGAGGTTGAGGAAGCTGGCTTTGGCAAGAGTGTGGAGGCTGCATTACTTGCTCACTTATATTCTAATACTACTAAATTTGTTAAGTATAGTGACTACTTGTTAATTGCATACATACCAACATCCAGTGTCTAATACACTGCTGTAATGTCAAGAACAGTTAATGAATTTTTTTATTATTGAGTCTGCTTTTTGCTTATTATATTATTTACCCTTAATAAAATATTTTGGATTTTTTAGAAATGCTTAGTGTTTTCGTTTCTGGTGCCTTCCAAATACGTTTTAGTTCACAGAGCATAATAAATATTTGCTGGGTTTTAAAATCATTAAAATCTTCCCCAAAAGTAGACATTTGACTTTGTAATCAGTCTAGTTTATGGAGAACAGATGTTGAATCCCAAAGAATCCTTTGCTCAAGGACAGACTGAACTACTACATAGTTAAAAAAAGGGCAAGCTAAAGTTTGAGAGTGAGAAAAAGGATAGATAGATAGATAGATAGATAGATAGATAGATAGATAGATGTAGATGATAGATACATGCATACATACACATACATGTATAATTTATGAAATTGTATAAAACTGATGTAGTGTTGATTTGTGTTTTTTTTTTCCACCAGAGTCTAGATTTCCAGGGAATAAAAGTTTATAACTAAAGGCTTAGAATATGCTATATATTGTTGTTGCTTTTCTGGATTCCTTTAAATTAGAACTTAAATTATAAGGGAGAAATTCAAAGAATCAGCTACTTTTACAGCATTGAAACTTTTAACGTTTTCTGAAATATTTTAATCAGCCAGGGGTCAAATTGTTCCACATATTTGCAGCCTAGAAAATATTTACTAAACCACAAAGCAGGGAAAAAAGCACCATTCTACTCATAATTATTCTTAAAATATATTATAAATACCTAAATAATCAATTTTAAGACAAAACACAGTCTGACAATTGAGTAAAATGTTATAAAAGAAGGCAGTTTTCCTTTACTTAATTTTAATACTAAGACATGGAAATTACTGTTTCTGGATAATATTAGAGAAAGAATGAGCATAGCTTGTGGATTCCCAACCTCTCACCATCTTACAGCTCTCTCAGAAGTGAAAGAAAAGCTGATATTGTGCAAAACCTAACATTAAAAAAGTGAGGGCCTGGAGGAGACAGAAATATTTGATAAAATATCTAAACTTTTTTAATGTCTTAAGAATATTGGCTTGTTGCATGGAAAAAAATGATCTTTCACTTTACAGAATACACATGTAAATTGCTTTCCCAAATTAAAAATATTTACTAGAGATAAATCTATACAGTCAATAGAAGAAAAGCAAACACATATTTCTTTGGTCTTAGGTAAGATGAGTATATTTGTATTATTTGTTAACAAAGCCCCCCACCCCCAAAGCAAAAAACAAAAAATTATAATGGGAAAAAGTTATGTATTTTTGCTTTTGCTAAAATATAAATAATATTAAAATATTAGATATTTTAACTTGTGTTCAGGATCAGATATTTAAAATGACAAACTACATTTTCAATATCTGAACCTGAACAGAATTTATGTAACCAAAACAGACTAGATTCATTTTCAGTCCAAATAAATCATCTGGGAATTTTAGTAGATATATAGTCAAAGTATATAAATAGGCAACTATTAAGAAAAGACACAATTCCAACCACAATTTGAAGAATTATGCAACCTCTTTATAAATAACAACACAAAGTAAAACAACTTGACCTATAGATATAAGATATCATTTTAGTGCATGAATTTGTGTTCACACATTCATGTTATTTATCATAAAATATTATTTTGAATTAATTCTGAACTTATTTTAATGTTAAATTTTTATTATTTTTAAACACCCCCTTTTAAGAAATATTGATCTATACTTTCAGTTGGAGCAAGATATGCAATTTCGTAAGATGTTTGTATTTATGTCAAGGTAAAATGAGCATACATCAGAATGGCATGTTTGCATATAATTGGATATTTATGTTTTGCTCTCAGTCTTTGCATCTCAATTCAAACTGCCTGTGTTTAAAAAAGAAAAAAAGAAGGTTACCAACTGATGCTGAGCATAAATTCCAAATAAATTTTTAAAAATATTTACAGAATTTGGCTATTGAGAATGATGAAAAAATGGGTGTCAATTCTGCATGTATGAAATGTGAACATAAAGCAGAAAGTTTTACAACCCTGACTAAAGAGATTTTGCATGTTATGGAAAAGGAATAAATAAATGTGGAAATAATAGTACATTTGACCTGTGAACAATACAGGTTTGAACAATGCAGATTTTCTTCTGTCTCTGCCACTCCTGAGACAGCAACACCAACCTCTGCTCTTTCTCCTCCTCCTCAGCCTACTATACATGATGACAATGAGAATGAAGACCTGTATGATGATTCACTTCCACTTACTGAATAGTAAATACACTTTCTCTTCTTTCTTATTTTCTTAATATAAGAAAGTAAAATATTAATTTTACTCTGGCTAAAATAATCCCTTCCTGACATGTTTTAAAATAATAAGAGCCATCAATGACAAGCCCACAGCCAACATCATAACAAATAGGCAAAAGCTGGAAACATTCCCCTTGGAAATGAAACGAGACAAGGATGCCCACTCTCACTGCTCTTAATCAATGCAGTACAGGAAGTCCTAGCCAGATTAATCAGGCAAGATAACAAAAGCTGATAAATGACTTCAGTAAAGTTTCAGGATAAAAAAAATGTACAAAAATCAGTAGATTTCTATACAAAATAATGTTCAATCTGAGAGTCAAATCAAGAATGAAATCCCATTTACAATTGCCACAAAAGGAATAACATATCTAGGAATACATCTAATCAAGGATTTGAAAGTTCTCAGCAAGGAGAACTATAAAATGCTGCTGAAAGAAATCATACAAACACAAACAAATAGAAAAACATTCCATGCTCACAGCTTGGAAGAATCAATGTCATTAAAATGGCCATATTCCCAAAGTGATAGACAGATTCAACCCCATTCATATCTAACTAGCAATGTCATTTTTAACAGAATTAGAAAAAAAAGTATTCTAAAATTTAATATGGAACCAAAAAAGCCCAAATAGCTAAAGGAACCCTAAGCAAAAAGAACGAAGCTGGAGACATCACATTACCTGACTTTACACTATAAAGCTATACCAAAACATCATGGTATAGGTGAAAAAACAGACACATAAACCCATAGAACAGAATAAATTACCAGATAAAAAGTTGCACACCTAAAGTCATCTGACCTTCAACAAAGTTGACAAAAATAAGCCATGGGAAAAAGACTCCTTATTCAATAAATGATGCTGTGATAACTAGCTAGCTATATGCAGAGGAATGACACTGGCCCTCTATCTTTCATCATACACAAACATTAACCCAATATGGATTAGATATTTAAATGTAAGACCTCAAACTATAAGAATCCTAGAAGATAACCTGGGAAACATTATTCTGGACACGGGCTTTGGGAAATAATTTGTGACTAAGTCCTCAAAAGCAATTGCAATGAAAATAAAACTTGACAAGTGGGAACTAATTAAACTAAAGAGCTTCCGCACAGCAAAAGAAACTATCAACAGAACAAACAGACAGCCTCCAGAATGTCAGAAAATGGATGCAAACTATGCATATGAAGAAGATCTAATATCCAGAATCTATAAGGAATGTAAACAATTCAACAAGAAAAAAATAAATAACCCCATTAAAAAAGAGGGCAAAAGACGTGAACAGACGCTTCTCAAAAGAAGACATAAAAGTGGCCAGCAAAAATATGAAAAATACTCAATATTACTAACCATCATAGAAATGCAAATCAAAACCACGATGAGCTACTATCTGTATTAGTTTGTTCTCACACTGCTATGAAAAAATACCCGAGAGATTTAATTGACTCACAGTTCCACATTGCTTGGGAGGCCTTGGGAAAATTACAATCATGGACAGAAGGCAAAGGAGAAGCAGGGACCTTCCTCACGACAGGACAGAGTAAGTGCAAGCAGGGAAAATGTCAGACGCTTATAAAACCATCAGATCTCATGAGACTCACTTATTATCATGAGAACAGCATGGGGGAACCACACCCATAATCCAATTACCTCCACCTGTTCCTGCCCTTGACACATGGGAATTATGGGCATTACAATTCAAGGTGAGATTTGGGTGGGGACACAGAGCCAAACCATATCACCATCTCATACCAGTCAGAATGACTATTAGATGCTGGTGAGGCTGCAGAGAAAAGGGAACGCTTATACACTGCTGTTGCAAATGTAAATAAGTTCAATCACTGTGGAAAGCAATTCAGAGATTTCTCAAATAACCTAATACAGGACTACCATTCGACCTATCAATGACATTATTGGATTTATATCCAAAATAAAATATATTTATCTACCAAAGAGACACCTACACTTGTATGTTCATTGCAACACTATTCATAACAATAAAGACACGGTATCACCCTAGGTGCTATCAATGGTAAACTAGATTAAGAAAAAGTGATAGATATACGCTGTGGAACACTATGGAGCCACACACACACACAAAAGAATGGAATTATATCGTTTGCAGCAACATGGAGCTGAAGGCCATTATCCTAAGCAAATTAATGCAGGAACAGAAAACCAAATGCTACGTGTTCTCACTTGTAAGTGAGGGAGCTAAACATTGAGTACTCATGGACATAAAAATGGTAACAAGGACATAAAAATGGTAACAATAGACAATGTGGGCTAGGACAGGGGAGAGAGAGGGAGGAAGACAAGTGTTAAAAAATGAACTATTGGGTACTTAGTACACTTAGTACCTGGGTGATGGGATCAATCATATCCTAAACCTCAACATCACATAGTATAGCCATGTAACAAACCTGCACACATAACCCCTGAATCTAAAATAAAGTTGACCGTACAATTAAAAAAATCCCTTCCTCCGAAGAAGTTCATGGGAATTACCATTAAACAGCATTATACACAATTTTACAAAAAGCACGTGAAATTGTAATATAATTTCATAAAATATAGGTTATTTATTTTTCTGATTGTTTTATGGAAAATGTGTAAGAAGGATTTCCCAATATCCTCTCGTACCTTCAGTTTATGCAATCTCTGACTGATTTTAAACTAAGCAATATTTCTGAAACAAGCTTAATGATTTCCAGGCTAGAGAATAAAACTAGAGAAATATGTTTCCGATTACGAGCTAAATATTAAGAACAATTTCTACTCGAGTCAGTAACTAGCTTAGCCCATTCTTCTCAGTCTGGACATTTTGTAGATTTTTTAATGAAAAAAAAAAGTAGTTGAAGGTTTACGGGTTTGTGGACCAAAATTCGTCTGATCTTGGCTGTTTACAAGTCAACAATCATCTGTGATAAATTACTCTGAAGTCTGAGATACAAATAAGCATCAGCTGTGAAAAGAAGCATTTCTTTCTAGGATATGCCATTCTCAAGTCTAATGAGCTTGCTTTCTCTATTCTGTTGGTCATTTTCTAGCTCAGATATCAATTCCATGCCTTCATTGTCCACTCTGCTTTTTCTCTACTTGCTCATTATTTTATTCTCTTCATTGAGGTTGCATCTCCTACTACACCCTTCAGCCTCCATTTCCTTGAATCTTGTTTTCTCTCTTCTCTCCCACTTGTATCAATTTTTTCCATAATTGCTCTCTTCTCCTGTTTTAAATTGCATTGTATATCTTCTGCTGTTTGTTAGCAGTATAGCATTAAAATTATTTGTCTTTTTATTTTCCTTGTTTTAAATTTTTGAATCAAGAAGCATTACAGTTTTTGTTTATAATCTATTTGGGAAAGTATTAATTACTCAAATTGCTTTTTCATATGAATGGTGATCATTGTGTTCTGCTCAGGCTATTTTTTTTTTTTCTGATTTAAATCCTCTTATGGAATACATAGGACTTGGAATAGAATGGTTTACCTCAGATCAGTTCAGTCCACATCTTTCAAGATCTCAGTTAGTGCTTTGAATTATTGGAGGGAGTATCTATTTCCCCAAGAGACACATCTCAAGAGAAAGGCAAAAAGAACTTTATGACCTCAGTAAAACTGACTCAAATGTAGCACATGGTTGTGATTCCTGGTGGAAATGCTAAACTTGCTATAGGAAAAGAAGATTCTACTCACGCTAAGAGAGCCCTGTAAGAAGCCACTGCTTTCATACATTTGACTTGGCTGAAGCTCAACATAATAGGCACCAATCTAATGGAGTCTCATATATTGCAGAGCCTTAATTTTAACCTACAGGCTGTATTGAGACATATTTCATTAATTGGGCAAGATTAAACTTCCTTTTTCACATTATCTGTACTAATTATTGCAATGATACTTGACAAAAAGATAAATGGTAAACTCTCAGTGTCGATACAAAATGTCTTGCTCATATAAAGTGGAAACCAGATGAGGCAGAGGCCGTGAGTGGACGACTCCCTGCTAGAAGCGAAATGAAAGCACCAGGGAACTTCTTTGTGGTGGTTCCTCCATTTTTGTCATGTAACTTCCACGTTCATCAAGCTGGTTTGCATTAATACCCTGTAAGGGAAAGAGCAGGGTATTAAGTTTTGAAAGTGGATCTACAATAATATGTAAGTACTCAGGCACAAATTGCTAAATGTAACTGCAAGAGAAATGGGGGCAATTTAGTCCAGCCATTCCCCAGAAGAAGTCAAAGTAGGCCTGCTCAGCAGCTTCTTCTTCTGTGCCACAGTATATTTAACTGAATATGAATGTCGAAAATGGAGGCGGAAGATTTGTTGAACCCACAGTCTTGAAAGGCTACACTTTCCATAAAATATTTAGAAATAATTACTTATATAAATTATATGGATTAATGACATTGGACAGATTTCATAAGATAAAGTGAATGTGGCCATTCAATTGAGTAGTGAAAATTTTAGGCAAGCAGCCAGGTAGCTAATCAGTTAATTCAACTTTTTAACATAGCATGTTTGGAAAGAAGTGTTCGATGTTCATGTGCAGTCTCCAAGAAAATTCTTCTTTAAAGACATAAACACTTGACATAAAAGCCAGTGTGTCTATACATGAGGAAGAAAGAAAGGGGCTGTGAGAGTTTGGGGCAAGGATAAAGAAATAAGGGAATGCATTTAATTAAAATACTGATCTAAATATTTTTATACCATTTACACAATGCTTTTGAATAAGCAACTGTATAATTTATTTCATTTCAAGTTTATCTTATTGCTGTAATTGTCCAATCACTTTCTAGTGATAGAAGTTGTGAACTTGGGATATGAAAGTAAAAACCTGTGCCTTATAACACTGGATGATAAAACTTGAGCGTAAAAGTTGTATAAATTCATAAAAATAATATTGTGGTAGGCAAACGGTCTCTCTGCCCTGACACCCCCTGAGATGTCCCTCGAACCTATGAATGTGTTGTATTGCAAGACACAAGGAGCTTCACAGATATATTTAAAGTTACAGACCTTAAAATAGAGAAATTTTCCTGGATTTTCCAGTTGGGTGCATTCTATTTTCAAGAGCTCTTAAAAGCCAATAATTTTCTCCACTTAAAGTTCAGAAAAAAAATAAAAAAAATTGTGGCAGCAGAAAATGTCAGAGAGATTCAAAGGCTGAGAAAGTCTCCACCCACATTTGCCACATGGAAAGGGTGGAAGGAATTGGGGCAGGCTTTAACAGCAAAAATTGACCAGTTGCTGACAGACAGCAAGATATTAGGGACCTGGGTCCCTTAAGTAAAACAAACTGAATTCCCCAGGAGGCAGAGCTTGCAGTGAGCCCAGATCGCCCCACTGCACTCCAGCCTGGGCGAAAGAGCGAGATTCTGTCTCAGAAAAAAAACAAAAAACAAAAAACAAAAAACAAACAAAAAAAAACTGAATTCAACTAAAACCAAAAATGAGTTTGGAAGCAGATTTTTCCCTAGAGCTTCCAGAAAGAAACACAGCTGGGCCAACACCTTAATTTCAGCCTCCTGAGACTGTACGGAGACTGAGCTGAGCAATGCTCTACCTGGACTTCTGACCTGAAGAACTGTGTGACAATAAATTTGTGTTGTTTTTATCCACAAAGTTTGTGGCTATATATTATGTGATCAATAGAAAACTCGGGCAATTATTTAATAAGAAAGACATAATGAGGAGGATGGGTCCTGAGCTGTCTAAAAGGATTACAAATGTCCACAGATAGCCTGCAAAGGCCACAAATACAGCTTGTATGGTTCACTAGAAACTTAGCCAGACATTTCAAAAATGCAGTAATATAGTTTCAAACAAATTTACTTAGAGATTAGAAATGCTGTTTTATGTTTCATCAGGCCTCATTTTTTTGAAAAAGAGAGAAATCAAGCAAAATGTCATGTTCTATTCCCTTGTATACTTTTTCAACATTGGAAATCCAATCATCATTTTAAACAAGTTAAAATATCAAAATTTTGTGGACACTAATTCTAGTTTCTTCACTCAAAATTGTTAATTTCTTTTTGTTCCAAGAATAATTTAATTTATAATGCTTTCTTCAACCTCAAAATCATATTTTTATTAATTTCTTTTGTATATGTGTACATCCCTTCCACAAAACTGCTTACCTAGTATCAAATAAATGTATCTTTTCTTTGATTCAATTTTTATTTAATTTTTTTGTTATTACAAAAATTTGTCTTCTTAAATTTTTATTATTAGTGTTAAAATAAATTATTGTCAGGAAATAATGATACCTGTGATAAAAAGTTTTTGTGTAAAACTTTAACACAGATATTTTTTCAAAAAAATAAATTAATTCAACTCTACTCTTTAAAATATATAAATCACCCATTGCCATTTGAGAATTAATTGTATGTGGTAGACCACCATTTGTCTGAAAACCATACAATAACAAAAAAATAGGAAAATAATTAGTTTATTTTGATAAAATTAAAAGTGACTTAAAATTCTAAATACCATATTTAGGAGAAATGAAATTTTAGAAAATTAAAATAAAAAAAGATTGGAAATCTAAGAGAACTGTTATGTGAGACAGTGTCTAGAAGATGGCAGAGTTTGTCCTCAGATATATCTAGAAACAAACTTCTTCATGGTCAGTAGTACAGCCTGAGATTCAAAACCTAAACTGCTTTATTTGGAGCAGTGAGGATAGGAACACACATAAATCGCAGAAGCACCCTTATTCTCCTTGTTTTTGGGCACCAAAGAGGGCAGATCTAAATACAGGTTTAAAAAAGCAGGCTGTACTTCTAGGAAGCTGCCTGCCTCTGCGGCAATGGAGCCAAAATCTGGCTTCAAATTAAAGCAGCTCTCTAGTGACTATTGTTCTTAGATGGAGAAAAGTGGTATCTAATTGAACATACACACAATTCCATCTGTGAAAAAATAATGTCTCAGCGATGAATAATGAAAGTGGAAACAGGCTGTGACTTATACAAGGATATCACGAGAATTAAGAATATATGAAATATTTTTAAAATTTGTAAGTAAATACTCCAGGAAAAATTCATATATATCTGTGTAAATGTGTGTATGTACACACATACATGCACACACATATATATAGCTACCTTTCTATCTATCCTGTCTTATCGATAGCATAGATAAAATTCATGTCAAAAGTATTTATGAGCTAAAATAAAAAAAATGAATGAATCAATCAATTGTACAGTATATCTATAATTTAGACAGATACAACACATAACCGAGTGGAAGCAAGTTGATATTGCTGTAAATTATTTATTTTTCAATAAGTGGAGTTGACTTTAATGTTATCTATTATTCTGACTTTATTGTTTAAAGATGCTATTTAATTCTTACACATGATTTGGGTGAAGAGCTCTATTTTTATTTTATTTCTGTTTTGAGTTAAATGAGCTATATAAAATCCTCTAATAAAAGAAAAGACATATTTAAATGCTTGATATCAACTATACAGGAATTTGATTCATGTTGCTTATCTCCCTTCATTATTGATTTTCTTTATATCATGACAAAAAATTCAGAAATGCAACTGATAAAACTATAACTCTGTGATGTATAAAATACTCTAACATTGCTATAAAGTTTTTTACACAAGCTCTGTTTCCTCCCACCCTCCTCAAAAGCACAACAGTGTATTAAATCTAAAATAAGTATGCTAATACCCATTAGTTTCAACCTAGTTTCACATAGTATTTAGAAACTGTCCCAGTTAAATCCATCAAAACACAAACCCTGCTAAGACAGGGGAGTTTTGTCCCTAAGGGCCCTTTCTTATAATGGCAGACCCATCAGATTTTTTAAGTCATATTGAAAGTCAATATGGAATCTCCAGGGAAGCTGGCTCTTTTCCAACTTTTCTATTTCTCTATTACTATGTTCACCTCATTTCAACTCTCATTCAAATTTTAACAACTGCAAGAGTAGGCTTATTACGGAGCCTCTTGACATACATTTTTACCTGGTAGAAGATTCCAATACCCTTAGGGACCATATCAAAAATGCCCCACTTAAAAAGGATTTGCTGAAGTGCATTTATGAACTCAGCTTCTGAGTATTCAGGAGTACAAGTCTATAATCTTCCTCAAATGAAGCATGGCCTTTGAGCATAGTTTTACTTTGTATGAAAGTCATATGCAATTATAAAAATGCATGAAAAAAAAAAACCCAGCGCCCTTTAGGCAGCTGTTCTGATCATAGAGGTCAAAGAAATGCCAGTAGACTTTCTTCCATGTTCCACCTTCAGTCAGAGCTGCATTACAACCACCCAGAAAGATTATTTTCTCTTTAAAAAAATCTCCAAACAGTCTCTATAGAAAAATATCAAAATACTTAATATCCTAATATAATTTTCTCATGATGTTAAGGAAAAGAAGATATCTGAGTAAGAACATGTGTGGTAGCTGATTACACAGCTGAATCAGGAAGCACTGTTAAAATGGATAGCAGGAGACCATAATTACTAAAGAAGGGGCGAATTAGTTTAACCATCCTTTTGCAAAATCAAGTAACAAGTATATGGCAAATTATAATCCATGAATATTTAATTCCCCATAGGTATTTCACTCCTGTAACATGGCAGAGGGTATATCAAAAAGTGACTCTTCAAAAAATGCAAATTCCTCCCTTCGATGCTGAACTTCTTTGTTAATCTGATAAGCAGTTCTTTTTTCAGCCTTCAGCTTTTACACAAAAATGGTAAGGAAAACCTGCTGAATTTCAATAATAATAGTCGTCAGAAATAAATTCTTCTATAGATATTCGCTATTTTCATAATGAAACAGAATAATAGTTAAGTTGAAAAATTCCATTAATAATTTCAAATTGCCTAAAGAAATATATATCATGAGGTTTTATAAAATTTAATGTTTCTATGGTAAAATTTATAAAAGTTACATATTTTCTGTCTTTTTATACTTAAATTAGGTATGGTAAACATAATTATAATTTATTTTTTAATTTTATTAATTTTTTGATAAAGTCTTATTGTGTATAGATGTAGTGCCATAAATAAATATATAAAGATATATGAGGAAATTTCTTTATGCATATCTGAGAAATTAAATAATATATATCATAAAGATGCTATTTTTCTCTTTTTAAAAATCTCCTGTATGTAAGATAAAAAGGAAAACACAGAAAACATTCCCTTGAAATAAATGTTAAGAGCAGGAAAATAACCAAAAAAAATATATATATATATATTTTTTTTGTTATTTGATTATTGATATATAATATAATTGATATATAATAACCAAATAACCAAATTGGTTATTTGGTTATTGATAGAGATATATACATATATAAAAATATATATATCAGCAATAACCACATTTCTCCCCAGGGAATGCAAAACAGAGTACTACATTTTCAATTCACTGCCCTTTCATTTCTAACCCATTATCAGTGCCTTCAAATTAACTTAACAAGTATTCACAATAAGTAATAAATTTTGATAGACTTGATGACGATCTTCAAATTTTGAGAATAAAAACTGTAGTCCAAGTGCCTATTATAATGTTTGAAACACAATATATGTGAAGTAAAAATTTTAAAAATTAAATGAATGTGCCCATTGATATTCTTCTGTCTTCTCTAAAATAAATGTCAATTTACCATGTCTTTGTTTTACTTTAAAAATGAGACAAATTGTCATTTCACCATTCCTACATTTTTATAAATCATTTTCAGTTTTTTGTTTGTTTTTTGTATAGATTTCTTTGAAATGTTTATACTTATCTTAGGCAATACATTCATTCTTCCATCATTTTTACAAGCCTGTTAAAAATCTGAAATTCTTAAAGAATTTCTTCTGGGTACAAACTAACTCTTCAAAATGCCTTGTTATTTTACATAGAATGGTATATGTATATGTAAAAATGAAGATATGTTTCAAAAATATTTTAAAATTTGAATATTCAAATCTCTCATTAGTTTTTATGCCATTGTAGAATGATTTCAACATTATGTATGGACAGCTGATAATGTTCATGATTTATTTAATTCTTAATTCTTAATATAAAGACAGTGTGGACCTTCTGCAAATATTTTATGCATTTTTTATTATCTTTCTTAATTTCATTCTCAATATTGTTATAGATGCAAGTCAAGACAAATGTTAAATGTGGCATAGTGATATAATAGACTTACATTTTTTCAAAAAAGTGAGGTTTTTATTAAAAGATTATAATTTTAAGAAGACAAAATAAACTGTATGCTGGGAGCTTTCAGAGATGACTGAGGGGAATGGTTGCTGTTTAAGCAGAATTTCACAAAAGCATTTTTAAAGAAGTTAAAAATGAAAAAATAACAAACAACAACAACAACAACTACACAAAAAAACATGAACCTAAAGATATATCTTCAGTATAACTGAAAAACAGTGCAAAAACATAAACATTGCACTGTGTCAAGAGAGTGAAAAAGACAGAGCGAATTACGAATTCTACAATAAAAAGAGAGGGGCCAATGTAAAATATTAGAACATATTCACTACGACCTCCTCTACCATCCATATCTCCCTTTGCCCCTAGTCATTTAGTAAAAACACCTGATCTGCTAAACTGACAGAAGAGTGTTTCACTTCCAAATTACGCCTACAAAAGAATTTATATATATGAAATCATTTAAAAAAGAAATATTTCAAAATAACTAGAAACAAAAATTGACCAAAAAAAAGAAAGTAAAATTAAAATTAATTGAATTCATGAAAGAAATAGCAGACCAAGAGAAAATCATATCAAAAACAAAGAGTTGGGTACCTGGTGCCCAAGAAATTATTGATTAAAATAAAAACTTCACAAGAAATATGGTAGAAATGCAAGGAAACAACCAAAACATCAAAATTGAGAAAATAAAATGCTTAAAAATTGCTAAAAACCTGTTGAACAAAGGAAAAAAGACAACGAAAATTACCAACATTCCAAAATAATGATAAGCTACAACAAATATTTTAGTATATAACTGAATTTCCTAGAACAGAGATAGGTCTAAATTTACTTGTAAACATTTTTATAAAAATAAAAGAGTAAAAATATTTGAAATAACTTCTCAGCTCAATAAGCTAAGAAAATAACAAAAACAATAACAAATCAAGACAGTGGAAAAATATATAAAGATAAGATAGAATTCAATTAGGTAAGAAACACAGACATTATAAGACCTACTTAATGGGTTAATATTCTGCATTTTTAAAACAGTGATTAAATCAAGTAGATACGTGCCTTGTGTATTTAATGAAAAGGAGAACAGAAAAGTACAATTAACAAAATAACAGGAAATAACTGTTGAAATAATATTCTTAAGTAAAATAAAAATTTATTCTTCAGATATCATAAACCATGCATAAAATAGATAATATGCTAGGAATATTAAAATTATTTTATTAGAAATACAAAGTTCAAACAGAATAATATCTGTAGTGGAAATAGATAATATTTTTAAGAAACTACTTCATTAAAAACAACAATAACAAGAACAGATGATTTCAAAATGGGATTCAAAGAATCTTCAAGCTTTTACAAAATGGTGATGGTTACCTTTATGGGTCAAATTGACTGAGCCAATTGTTATCCATACATTTGTTCAGATATTATTGTGGGTGTTTCTGTGAGACTGTTTGTAGTTAAAATTATCATTTAAATCGGTACACTTAGTAAACCAGATTTCTGTCCCTAGTGTGGATAGGGCTCATCCAATCAATTGAGGCCTGGATGGAATGCAAGGACTGACCCTCCCTACAATAAAATAAATTTTCCTTCCTGCCTGCCTTCAAGCTGGGACATTGAACTTTTTCCTGCTGAAACATGTGGCTTTTCTTGGGCCTTGAGCCTGCTGGCCTTTGGACTGGATCTATAATATTTTCTCTCCTGGGTATCTACCTTGCAAACTTACCCTATGTAGCATGGGACGTTTTAGCCGCTGTAATTATTATGTGAGCCAATTTCTCACAATACATTTAACATGCATGCACACACACACACACACAGACACACACACAGAGTTCTGTTTCTCTAGATAACTCTAACAAATACAAAAACAGAAAATTGAGGGAAAAACTGCCAAAATTATTTTTATAAAGCAAGTACAAACTTATCATCTAAACTTGATAAAAATAATACCAAAAAAGGTAATTACCTTGACACAATAATATCACTTCTCAGTGGAAGGTAAAAACACTAAATAAAATTTTAGCAAACCAAACTCAACAATGTCAAGACAGACTAACAGGGACCAGAGTATGAATACAATCACAGTATTAGATTACAACCCATAAAATCTGCCAATAATCCACAAGTCCATATTGACACAAACAAATAAATAACTTTACAAATCAAAGAATCAATCATCCTTAGAGTAAAATGCTAAGAAATGTAAAATAAATTATAAATAGAGAAAAATCACTATTTGTTAACCATCAAAATGGTAATTCAGGCAAAATTCATTAAACATGAAAACCATTAAGTAAAAGTTTTAGGAGTAATGTGATATTTACCTAGTATCAAAAGTATCATCCTCTAAAGTGCTTATTAATTACAAAAGATAAAATAGTAACTTTAAAGTGAAATCAATAGACAGATAAAATTTTAACCAAACAATAGACATTAATACTCCCCGGAAAGGGATTAAAGGATGGCATATTACTCCTGTTATGACACACTGAAAAAATTAGCATTACTTTTGTAGAATTGCTGCAAGAAATGTATACTATATTTCTCATTAGAAGCAATTATTAGATTTTTCCAACTGAAGGACATTCCAAAAAATAAGTGGTCTGTGCTCTTCAACAAAATCAAAATGGCTGAGCGCAATGGCTCATGCCTGTAATCTGAGCACTTTGGGAGGCCAAGGCAGGTGGGAAACAAGTTCAGGAGTTCGAAACCAGTCTGGCCTATATGGTGAAACCCCATCTCTACTAAAAAAAAATACAAAAATTAGCAGGACATGCTGGCATGTGCCTGTAATCCCAGCTACTCGGGAGGCTAAGGCAGGAGAAGTACCTGAAACCAGGAGGTGGAGGTTGCAGTGAGCTGAGATCGCACCACTGTACTCCAGTCTGGGTGGCGGCGATGGAGCAAGACTCTGTCTGAAAAAAACAAACAAACAAACAAAAAAAACACTAATATCAGGGTAATTGAAGACAAACAAATACCGAGGAAATATTACAAATTATAGGTGACTAAAGCAATGTGTCAAGTAAATGCAACATGTGATCCTGGATTGGATGTTAAACCAGAAAATAAAATTATTTAAAAGACAAATATTATTAGAACAATTGGAAAAAAAAGTTAATAAGACCAACAGATTAGAAAATAGTGCCTATTTTTTTTGCTAATTTCCTAATAGTTACAACTGGATTGTGGCTGTGTAAGAAATTGCCCTTTTTTTTAAGGACTATAGATTGAAGTATTTAGATGTAAATTAGTATCAGATATGTAACTTACTCTCGAATAGTTAAAAATAATATCTATAAGAAATGATAAAGCAAACATAATAAAATACTAGCATGTGGGGAATCTGTGTGAAGAAAATATAGGGAATGTCTGTATTGTGTTTGAAATTTTTCTAAAAATATGAAATTCTTTTAAAATAAAGTAGAGCTCTATTTTAAGAGTTGATTTAAAACATGATTTACATCTTTCTGGTGTCGTATTTCATATTAGAGTATCTTACATTTCAGGTAGTATGGAGTGACTAACAATGATACATGGGATTTATATGGAATAAGCAGAAGTGAAATTTTAAAACTGAAATTTTATGACATCCATGATAGTTAAAAATAATGGCAACAATCCACTGTAATTAATGTTTTTGTAAAAAAAAAAAGTTATGTAAATCTCAATTATCACAATTCAGGAGTTAACTTGAAGTACAATATGAAAATAAAGATATAAGATCAGGAGATTGAGACCATCCTGGCTAACATGGTGAAACCCCGTCTCTACTAAAAATACAAAAAAATTAGCCCAGCGTGGTGGCGGGTGCTTGTAGTCCCAGCTACTCCGGAGGCTGAGGCAGGAGAATGGCGTGAACCCGGGAGGCGGAGCTTGCAGTGAGCCGAGATCGCGCCACTGTGCTCCAGCCTGGGCGACAGAGTGAGACTCCGTATCAAAAAAAAAAAAAAAAAGAAAAAAAGAAAAGAAAGATATAAAAGATGCAAACTCCTTCCAGGGTTTCTTCACCACTGGACATCTGGACTTTTGTTTCTTCTCTGTGAAAGGCATAAAGTGAAAAATGCTGAAAGACTGAACACAAAGCAGCAATCTAGACTTTCATCTCACTGGGATAGTGTGCAGAAAAAAACGAAGTGTTTTTCCTCTGTTCTTACACTTCAACAATCAACACAGGAGACTTCTGTGATCAAACGTGTGAGGACTTTTCACCATCAAGCAAGCAATTAATTTTGCAAGGGACACCAGCTGGATATTTTCCAATCCAATTCAATTCTGGATAGGGTGTCAGATACCACAGGTTGGGGGCTCAGTCCCACAAGGTTGCCCCCACTTCAGACACGAGTCCCAAGTCCAGGCCTCCACAACTACGGACTGGCCAGCTTCAAGTTGACATTCCTCTGTTTAGGCGGAATTAATTTGCCAAAGTGGCTCTCAAAACTCAGAGAAACATTTACTTACAGTTACCAGTTTATTATATTTTAGAAGATACAAATAAACAGCCAGATGATGAGACACACAGGGTGAGATCTGAAGGGTCCTGAGCACAGAAGCTTCTTCTCTTTTTGAGTTGGAGTGTACCTGGTGTGTGGATGAGTTCTTGTCCACCTTCCTGCAAGCCTCTAGAAGTTCAGCGGTCTAAAAGCTCCCTGTACCCCATTTTCTTGGGCCTTTTATGGAGAATTCCGCAGATATGGCATGACCGAAGCACAGACAATCGTGTAGAAATGTGACTGGTGTAGAATCGTGTAGAAATGAGCGCGGTGGCTCATGCCTGTAATCCCAGCACTTTGAGAGGCCGAGACGGGTGGATCACGAGGTCAGGAGATCAAGACCATCCTGGCTAACACAGTGAAACCCCGTCTCTACTAAAAATACAAAAAATTAGCCGGGCGTGTTGACGGGCGCATGTAGTCCCCACTACTCGGAAGACTGGGGCAGGAGAATGGCGTGAACCCAGGAGGCAGAGCTTGCAGTGAGCCGAGATTGTGCCACTGCACTCCAGCCTGGGCAACAGAGCGAGACTCTGTCTCAAAAAAAAAAAAAAAGAAAGAAAGAAAGAAATGTGACTGGAAAAAAACAGGATATAATCTAATGCTAATTGACTGAGTGGGGAAAGCCAGCATGGCCTGACCAGATTCTTCTTGGCCTGTCTGTACAGCATTCTTTCCTCCCAGGTATTGATGCAGGAGCTAAACAAATTATTTAGGCAGGTAGTGAGGGCAACAGAGTTCTCGACAGACCTTCCCTTCTAACAAAAAGCAGTTCCCCAAATCATCTTTCCTAAGAAAGAGCAGCCTGAAAAATTGAGTTGCAAACATAGATAAGCAAGCTGGAACCTTGCACTGGGAATGCCGGAAACCGGGCCAGTAGAAAAGGGCTACGTGGGGGCCAGTCATATCCAATATGGAGGCTCCATCTTCCTTTTTTTTTTTTTTTTTTTGTTGAGACTGAGTCTCGTTCTGTCACCCAGGCTGGAGTGCAGTGGTGCCATCTCGGCTCACTGCAACCTCTGCCTCCTGCTTCCCTTTATTTTGTTGTTATTACCATATGTGCAGCAAAGGAATGGGCAACATGGCACAGCTCTGGTAGAGGACACTCCTACATAATAAAAGATTAGGATGGGCGCTGCAAGAAATTTGCACCCCATGCAAATGACATAGCTAGTCCTAACCAGTTTTCCACACCCTATGCAAATGACACACCTGGTCCAACCAATCTTTTGTGCCCTGTGTAAATCAGACACCTCTTCCTCACCAGGCATCTATAAAATCCTTGCATTTCACCAGGGATCCAGCAATCCATTTTTCTGGGACACTTCTCTGCAGCAGAGAGCTCTTCTCATTCTTTTGCCTATTAAACTTCTGCTCTCAACCTCACTCTTTGTGTGCTCATGTCCTAGTTTTCTGCGGCTATGAGACAACGAACCCGGGTGTTAGTCCAGACAATGAGGCCATTTCACTAAGGGGCGAGATCCCGTCTGAAGTGAGGGTCTTATGACTCACAATCAAAGAAGGCAAATCAAATAATTTCTTTATGGCCAGCTCCAAGACAGAAAGGCAAGGAAAGATTAGAATGCTGCCTTGGGAAGAAAAAGGAGCAAGTAAAAGGAGAGCAGGAGAAGTTGAGAGAGAGAGAGTCTGTTTTCTGAGGCCTGCTTCTGGGTCTAAAGCACCCCAACATTATAACCAAAGACCATCATTCACCTTTATTGCTCTGAATCTGTTCTGAAGATGCTTCAGGAACTAAAGGCAAGGGTCAAATACATTAACAAAAGCAAAAGATATACTTATTTAGTCACGAAATAGGGCCACAGTGGTTACGAGACAGGAAGTATGAATGAGACAGAAGGGTGTTTCTAGAGTGCCAGACATGTTTCATATTTTAATCTGAGTGGTTGTTTTGTGGGAATATTTACTTTGTAAAAATTAATTGAGCTGCACACTTAAGATATGCTACTTCTTATGTATTTCAAGAGAAATATTAAAACAAATGAAACAAACTACTATTTCCCATATAGACTACTGTAAAAAGCATTATTTTTGCTAATGCTTAATGAAATTAATGAAGGCTCCATGATTAATGTACACAGTTTACAGTATAATCTGTGAAATTGTTATTTGATTATTAATGAAGATATAATATCTAAAAGTAGCCTTTCCATCAACATAATAGAGAACAGGAGACAAGATAAATGATTGAAAAAGGTATACTTCAGAGAATCAATTTATTTAGACAGAGCTGTCAAATTATATTTTATTTTAAATGAGAAGGACAAGAGTAAATACCAAAATTAAAAGATAGCTTGTGGATATGACATGCTTCCACAAACCAAATATATACTGCCTTATCCTGGATTTTGGCATGTATACAGTTTTTCAAACCTTCACTGACTTTTATATTAACCTCCTTATTGAGCACATATGGACATCCTACATCCCTTTAATATGGTTTGTTGAAGAAGTAATTTCAAATATCGAACAACAGCAGCCAGGCCCGAACCAATCAGAATATGTACCAGTCATAATAAACTGACACATCCCCACAGAAGTATCCTGGCTAAATAGCAGCCTGGCCAAGTGTCATGCTAATATGCATGCAAAAATAAATATTGAACATGTAATCTAAATCTAAAGATCATTAATACTATAATAAGAACCTGAGGAATTATGAATTCCTATTTTAAAAAATTAAAAATCATAGTGCTTCCATATATAAGTGTGTAATATTTGAGCAACAGTAAAAGATTTTAACCTAAGCATGTATTATCTCAAATTAACATTGCCATAAAAGATGACTAAAACAAGCCTTTCCATTTAGATTTAATGTAAGATGAGTTCCCATGTGTATGTTTCTATTTTAAATGTTTTAAAACCCCCAAATGGTTCCAGTATTCTTCAGAAGAATATATTAGTGTTGAAAAGTTGCAGAAAAGTAAAATATCTTGGCATATATTACCTGAGCCTCTTAATTCAAATCATAACCTGTTTATCCAGGTAAATGGACTCACCTAATAGAACATACAACGAATAAATAGTTACCACCACTTCAGTAGTCCACTTAATAGTTTTCCAGTGCAATTTGTTCCTTTCCAGTCTGACTAGCCGAAAATTTTGAAGTTTTATTTTGTCACATGAATTTGATAAAGATTTAACTAAAATTGCTCACACAAATTTTTACTTTTCTGTGCCTGTTTTTAAGGAATTCTTTCTTATTTTGTTGGTTAGCGTGCAGGGGAGGGCCAACACACTCTCTTTGAAGAGGCATTAATTTTTTTTTTCTTTTTTTTTTTGAGAAGGAGTCTCGCTCTGTCCCCCAGGCTGGAGTGCAGCGGCGCAATCTCAGAGAACTGCAAGCTCCGCCTCCCAGATTCACGCCATTCTCCTGCCTCAGCCTCCCAAGGAGCTGGGACTAAAGGCGCCCGCCCCTAAGCCCGGCTAATTTTTTTTGTATTTTTCGTAGAGACGTGGTTTCACTGTGTTAGCCAGGATGGTCTCGATCTCCTGACCTTGTGATCCACCCGCCTCGGCCTCCCAAAGAGGCACTAATTTTGAGTTTGTGCAGTACACACCCATTCTTTTATTCCCTTTTCTGCGTCTGTCTATTGGCACATGCCTAAGTGATTTCCACAAATATTTGAATGCTCTGATTTGAGAATTTCCATATGGGTGAATTTGTTTTTATTACGTTGAAAGTTTATAATAATGTAGTGTTAAAACAAAGTAAGGCCGTACACATCCAAAATTTTGTAAAATAAATTATTCTTAAAAATGTAACTGTTGTGTGGGATGGTTTTATAAAGCAGTATAATGCTCTATAAAGCAAAAAATAGCATATAAATCTAATTACACATTTTAACCATTCTGATAGCAATCCAATTTCTATTTAGCAATTAACTGACAATAATATAGTTTTCACAACCTTAGAATATCAAAAGACCTTGTGGACTTCCGTGGATGGCCGGAGTCTCACTGAAAAGTCACTACCAGGAAGTTTGAGCTTGAGTAGATATGTCATTATTTCCTTTGATAAATTTTAATAAACAAGCAATTATAATAAGAATCATTCCATAAACTATATACCACAGTAATGTTAATAGAGCTATAGAGTCAATTAGATACCCTGATATGGAAAGTTGTCAGATTAGTCACTATTTTTCTTTTTTCATGTATTTATTTAGCAGCAAGAAGATTTAAAGAAATGAATATGGTTTTAGGGTTTGTAAGTTTATAAGTTTAAAAAGGATAAACTTCCTTCTTTTAACTACCATGCAAAATAATTGAAGATAGAAGTTTTCAACATAAGATAAAATAAACTACAAAACAAGTATTTGTAAATGGTATTTTTGAGATTTTGGTGACTACATATGCTCTGGAATAATTAATTTGTACAAATCATATTTATTGAAAACTTATCAGGTACTGTTCAACAAAGACAGAGATGAATACTTTTTAACTTAAGGAGATTATTGGAAAGCCAAACAACAACAACAACAACAACAACAAACCTGGCCATTATTGTTTTGGAAAGCAAGTTATACTGTATCGTTAAAAGCAATATATTAAAATAAGACAGTATCTTATGTGGGTTTATACTGTTGCTTTATATTACTAAGCAAGAATGCCAACAAAAACAGTGAATTAAGATGTTTTGATCTTAATTTTAGGTGTCAATTTGACTGGATTAAAGAATACCTAAATTAGGGTGTTTACAGGAGTAGTACATAAGTCTGAGTGGACTAGGCAGGGAAGATCCACCTTTAATGTTGGTGGGAACAACCCAATCAGCTTTGAGCCCTGATAGAACAGAAACAGAGAAAAGGGGAATTATTCTTTCTCTCTGGAGGCTGGTGTATACCCTTCTTTTCCTGACTTTATCAGAACTCCAGGCTCTCTGGCCTTTGGATTTCAAGATTTGCACCAGTGGCCTCCCAGGTTCTTGGGCTTTTAGCCTCAAAGTAAGAGTTACATCATTAGCCTCCTTGGTCCTAAGGCCTTCAGACTTGGACTGAGTCATGCTGCCAGCATCCTAAGGGCTCTAGATTGCAGACAGCCTGTCTTGGGGCTTTGCTTCCATAAATGTGTGAGCCAATTTCTACTAAAAATATTCCTTCTCATCTATCTATTTATCTATCTATCTATCTGTCTCTCTATCTATCTATCTATCTATCTATCTATCTATCTATCTATCTATCATCTATCTATCTATCTATCCTATTGGTTCTATCTCATTGGAGAATCCTAACTAATACAGAAGTAAAAAAAATGTTAAAATGGCTTGATATTCTATTGATTGATTCCAGCATTTAACTAGTATGTATTTATCACCTCCTATTAGCCAAGTGTGGTTTGGGATATATCAGATTGGCCAATTAAAGAAACAGGGAAGAGTTATTTTTATTTCCGGAATTTGCATTGTAGATTCAAAGTTAGACATTGAATTGTGTTGCAGTGGGCAATAACCTCAGGGCTAGAAATTTCTACCAATTATCTAATAGAATAATCTTTCTTTGCATTCTAGTAGGGTTGATGTGTAATGGGATGCTGGATGTCTCCCAGCAAGGCCCAACTCGTGTTCTTTCACACTTATGTTTCTCTGGCTACTCTTCATTATGTGGCTGGTTCACATGTACTCCATTCTGGGAGGACACTACTATTCATCATCTTTACCTCTCTTTTGTCCTGAAAAGGCCTCTGATAGTGTGAAATGTCTCTGTTTACCGAAATGTGACAAAAGCTCATTCTCTTTCACAGGTTGAATAGTTATGGATTGGCATTGTTACTATTAGGTTGGTTCAAAAATCATTGCGTTTTTTGACATTAAAAGCAACTGCAAAAATCACAATGACTTTTGCACCAAGCTAATAAAAAGCATTGAGGTCCAAGATTCCTATGTTTATTTCATACAAAGCATACAAAATTAGAAATTTCACCTTGCTTTGTTGCTAGGTCTTAAGATATCGTTAGACCATGATAAAAATTTGCTGAGTGCTTCAGCCTAGATAAAAATGGATTACAGTAAGATTTGGGGCTTATTTTATCTACTGTAGTATGATTTACATCTGTCTACAGTATGAATGTCCTGCTGTTTAATATTTTCTGCCAGTTATCCTAATGAGTTTGTGCCCATTTGAAGTATACTGCAACGTACTATATTCCACCTGTCTAAAGATTCAGCAAAGATGTAAATAAGATGGATAAATAAATAGACAGATATATTTTAATTAGAACATAAACTTTTTTTAATAAGAATTAAGGATCTTCCATAATGGTAAAGTAAGAGAAAGAAAGTTGCATTTATTTTTTTGTTTCAATTCCTGACTTTTTGAAGAGTAAAAATCTTTTTTTTTTTTTTTTTCGGAATGTGGTTCAATGCCAGAACTGTGATTAGAAAATGACAGCAGTAGAGTAAGAAAATTAAGTCTCTGAGGATTAGAATGGCAAAGATCTTTGATAATTAAAACCAAAGCCTTTTCTAGTGGCCAATTCAAATCCAGTAGATTTTAGCAGAGGCCAAAAGTGCTTGGTTTGATGGATGTTCAATATAATTTGTGAAACAAAGACAAAGGAGTGGGTCTTGTGTCTTCAGCCATCATTTCTTCAAATCTAAAGTAGCAATTGGCATACTCATTACCTTGCTCTAATGAAGTTGGCAAGGATTGAAATAGAAAAAGAGGGTTACCTATTAGATATAGAACAAAGGGAAACTGTTAGAAAAATATTAGCTATTCCATTCTTTTCTTTCTTTTCCTCCAGGATAAATTTGGTCTATTAATTTTGAAACTAAACTATATTTTGGCGACCATAATGTAACAGAAAAAATGCTACCTCTAGCATCTCCCCAGGTATTAGGTCACTATTAATATAAACAATTTATTCCCAACCTCATAGCTGGTTATTAATACTATGGGGTAGAAATACCATTAGTAGGCTGTAGCCAGACTGCCTCTCTAGATTCCTCCTCTCTGGGCAGGGCATCTCTGAAAGAAAGGCAGCAGCCCCAGTCAGGGGCTTATAGGTAAAACTCCCATCTCCCTGGGACAGAGCACCTGGGGGAAGGGGCAGCTATGGGTTAAATGTTCCTGCCTGCCAGCTCTGAAGAGTTCAGTGAATATCCCAGCACAAGGCTCGAACTCTGCTAAGGGACAGACTGCCTCCTCAAGTGGGTCCCTGATCCCCATGCCTCCTGACTGGGAGACACCTCCCAGCAGGGGTCAATAGACACCCTACAGGAGAGCTCCAGCTGGCATCTGGTGGGTGTCCCTCTGGGATGAAGCTTCCAGAGGAAGGATGAGGCAGCAATCTTTGCTGTTCTTCAGCCTCCATTTGGTGATACTCAAGCAAACAGCGTCTGGAGTGAACCTCCAGCAAACTCCAGCAGACCTGCAGCAGAGGAGCCTGACTGTTAAAAGGAAAACTAACAAACAGAAAGGAATAGCATCAACATCAACAAAATGGATGTCCACACAGAAACCCCATCTGAAGGTCACCAGCATCAAAGACCAAAGGTAGATAAATCCACAAAGATGAGGAAAAACCAGTGCAAAAAGTCTGAAAATTCCAAAAACCAGAATATCTCTTCTCCTCTAAAGGATCACAACTCCTCACCAGCAAGGAAACAAAACTGGACAGAGAATGAATTCGATGAATTGACAGAAGTAGGCTTCAGAATGTGGGTAATAACAAACTCCTCCAAGCTAAAGAAGCATGTTCTAACCCAATGCAAGAAAGCTAAGAACCTTGAAAAAAGGTTAGAGAAATTACTAACTAGAATAACCAGTTTAGAGAAGAACATAAATGACCTGATGGAGCTGAAAAACACAACACGAGAACTTCATGAAGCATACACAAGTATCAATTGCCAAACTGATCAAGCAGAAGAAAGGATATCAGAGATTGAAGATCAACCTAACGAAATAAAGTTTGAAGACAAGATTAGAGAAAAAAAGTAAATGAAAAGGAACAAACAAAGCCTCCAAGAAATATGGGACAATGTGAAAAGACCAAACCTACATTTGACTGGTGTACCTGAAAGTGATGGGGAGAATGGAACCAAGTTGGAAAACATTCTTTAGGATATTATCCAGGAGAACTTCTCCAACCTAGCAAGGCAGGCCAACATTCAAATTCAGGAAATACAGAGAACACCACAAAGATACTCCTTGAGAAGAGCAACCCCAAGACACATAATCATCAGATTCACCAAGGTTGAAATGAAGCAAAAAATGTTAAGGGCAGCCAGAGAGAAAGGACACATTACCCACAAAGGAAAGCCCATCAGACTAACAGTGGATCTCTCTGCAGAAACCTTACAAGCCAGAAGAGAATGGGGGCTGATATTCAACATTCTTAAAGAAAAGAATTATCAACCCAGAATTCCATATCCAGCCAAACTAAACTTCATAAGTGAAGGAGAAATGAAATCCTTTACAGATAAGCAAATGCTGAGAGATTTTGTCACCACCAGGCCTCCCTTACAAGAGCTTCTGAAGGAAGCACTAAATGTGGAAAGGAACAACTGGTACCAGCCACAGCAAAAATATACCAAATTGTAAAGACCATTGACACTATGAAGAAGCTGCATCATCTAACAGGCAAAATAACCAGCTAGCATCATAATGACGAAATCAAATTCACACATTAGAATGTTAACCTTAAATGTAAATGGTCTAAATGCCCCAATTAAGAGACACAGACTGGCACATTGGATAAACAGTCAAGACCCATCAGTGTGCTGTATTCAGGAGACCCATCTCACATGTTAAGACACACGTAGGCTCACAATAAAGAGATGGAGGAATATTTACCAAGCAAATGGAAAGCACAAAAAAGCAAAGGTTGCAAACCTAGTCCCTGATAAAACAGACTTTAAACCAACAAAGATCAAAGAGACAAAGAAAGCCATTACATAATGGTAAAGGGATTAATGCAACAAGAAAAGCTAACTATCTTAAATATGTATGCACCTAACACAGGAGCATCCAGATTCATAAAGCAAGTTCTTAGAGACCTCCAAAGAGACTTAGACTCCCATGCAATAAGAGTGAGAAAATTTAACACCCCACTCTCAATTTTAGAAAGATCAGCAAGGCAGAAAATTAACAAGAATGTTCAGGACTTGAACTCAGCTCTGGACCTAATAGACATCTACAGAACTCTTCACCCCAAATCAACAGAATATACATTTTCTCAGCACCACATCACACTTATACTTTTTCTTTTGTTATTATACTTTAAGTTTTAGGGTACATATGCACAACATGTAGGTTAGTTACATATGTATACATGTGCCATGTTGGTGTGCTGCACCCATTAACTCGTCATTTAACATTAGGTATATCTCCTAATGCTATCCCTACCCCCTCCCCCCACCCCACAACAGGCCCCGGTGTGTGATGTTCCCCTTCCTGTGTCCATGTGTTCTCATTGTTCAATTCCCACCTATGAGTGAGAACATGTGGTGTTTGGTTTTTTGTCCTTGCGATAGTTTGCTGAGAATGATGGTTTCCAGCTTCATCCATGTCCGTACAAAGGACATGAACTCATCGTTTTTTATGGCTGCATAGTATTCCATGGTGTATATGTGCCACATTTTCTTAATCCAGTCTATCATTGTTGGACATTTGGGTTGGTTCCAAGTCTTTGCTATTGTGAATAGTGCCACAATAAACATACAGTGCATGTGTCTTTGTAGCAGCATGATTTATAATCCTTTGGGTATATACCCAGTAATGGGATGGCTGGGTCAAATGGTATTTCTAGTTCTAGATCCCTGAGGAATCGCCACACTGACTTCCACAATGGTTGAGCTAGTTTACAATCCCACCAACAGTGTAAAAGTGTTCCTATTTATCCACATCCTTTCCAGCACCTGCTGTTTCCTGACTTTTTAATGATCGCCATTCTAACTGGTGTGAGATGGTATCTCATTGTGGTTTTGATTTGCATTTCTTTGATGGCCAGTGATGATGAGCATTTTTTCATGTGTATTTTAGCTGCATAAATGTCTTCTTTTGAGAAGTGTCTGTTCATATCCTTCACCCACTTTTTGATGGGGTTGTTCGTTTTTTTCTTGTAAATTTGTTTGAGTTCATTGTAGATTCTGGATATTAGCCCTTTGTCAGATGAGTAGATTGCAAAAACTTTCTCACATCACATTTATTCTAAAATTGATGACATAATTGGAAGTAAAACACACCTCAGATAATGCAAAAGAAAGGAAATAATAACCAACTGTCTCTCAGACCACAGTGCAATCAAATTAGCACTCAGGATTAAGAAACTCACTCCAAACCGCACAACTACATGGAAACTGAACAACCTGCTCCTGAATGACTAGTGGGTAAATAATGAAATTAAGGCAAAAACAAATAAGTTTTTTGAACTCAGTGAGAACAAAGACACAATGTACCAGCATCTCTGGGACACAGCTAAAGCAGCGTTTTGAGGGAAATTTATAACACTAAATGCCCACAGGAGAAAGTGGGAAAGATCTAAAATCAATACCCTAATGTCACGATTAAAATAACTAGGGAAGCAAGAGCAAACAAACTCAAAAACTAGCAGAAGACAAGAAATAACTAAGATCAGAGCAGAACTGAAGAAGATAGAGACACGAAGAACCCTTCAAAAAATCAATGAATCCAGGAGCTGGTTTTTTGACAAGATGGACATAATAGACCGCTAGCCAGAATAATAAATAATAAAAGAGAGAAGAATCAAATAGACACAATAAACAATGATACAGGGATATCACCACTCATCCCACAGAAATACAAACCACCATCAGAGAATACTATAAACACCTCTACACAAATAAACTAGAAAATCTAAAAGAAATGGATAAATTCCTGGACACATACATCCTCCCAAGAGTAAACAAGGAAGAAGTTGAATCCCTGAATCGACCAATAACAAGTTCTGAAATTGAGGCAGTAATTAATAACCTACCAACCAAAAAAACCTCAGGACCAGAAGGATTCACAGCCGAATTCTAACAGAGTTGCAAAGAGGAGCTGGTAGCATTCCTTCTGAAACTATTGCAAATAATAGAAAAAGAGGGACTCCTCCCTAACTCATTTTATGAGGCCACCATCATCCTGATACTACAACTGGCAGAGACACAACAGCAACAAAAAAATTAAACACCACTTCATGCTAAAAACTCTCAATAAACTAGGCATTGATGAAACATATCTCAAAACAATAAGAGCTATTTATGACAAATCCACAGCCAATATCATACTGAATGGGCAAAAGCTGGAAGCATTCCCTTTGAAAACTGGCACAAGACAAGGATGCCCTCTCTCACCACTCCTACTAAACATAGTATTGGAAGTTCTGGCCAGGGCAATCATGAAAGAGAAAGAAATAAAGGGCATTCAAATAGGGAGAAAGGAAGTCAAATTGTCTCTGTTTGCAGATGATATGATTGTAGATTTAGAAAAGCCCATCGTCTCAGTCCAAAATCTCTTTAAGCTGATAAGCAATTTCAGCAAAGTCTCAGGATACAAAATCAATGTTTAAAAATCACAAGCATTTCTGTACACCAAAAATAGACAAATAGAGAGCCAAATCATGAGTGAACTCCCATTCACAATTGCTACGAAGAGAATAAAATACCTAGGAATACAACTTACAAGTGATGTGAAGGACCTCTTCTAGGAGAATGACAAACCACTGCTCAAGGAAATAAGAGAGGACACAAACAAATAGAAAAGCATTCCGTGCTCATGGATAGGAAGAATCAATATTGTGAAAATGGCCATACTGCCCAAAGTAATTTATATATTCAATGCTATCCCCATCAAGCTACCACTGACTTTCTTCACAGAATTAGAAAAAAAACTACTTTAAATTTAATATGGAACAAAAAAGAGCCTGCAGAGCCAAGACAATGCTAAGCAAAAAGAACAAAGCTGGAGGCATCACACTATCTGACTTCAAATTATACTACAAGGCTACAGTAACCAAAAAAACATGGTGCTGATACCAAAACAGATACATAGACCAATGGAACAGAACAGAGTCCTCAGAAATAACACCACCCATCTACAACTATCTGATCTTTGACAAACCTGACAAAAACAAGCAGTGAGGAAAGGATTCTGTATTTAATAAATGGTGTTGGGAAAACTGGCTAGCCACACACAGAAAACTATAACTGGACCCCTTCCTTACACCTTATACAAAAATTAACTCAAGATAGAATAAAGAATTAAATGTAAGACTTAAAACCATAAAAACTCTAGAAGAAAACCTAGGCAATACCATTCAAGCCATAGGCATGGCCAAAGATTTCATGACTAAAACACCAAAAACAATGGCAACAAAAGCCAAAATTGACTAATGGGATCTAATTAAACTAAAGAGCTTCTGCACAGCAAAAGAAACTAGCATCAGTGTGAACAGGCAACATACAGAATGAGAGAAAATTTTTGCAATCTATCCATCTTACAAAGAGCTAATATCCAGAATCTACAAGGACATTAAACAAATTTACAAGAACAAAACAAAAAACCCCATCAAAACATGGGTGAAACAGACACTTCTCAAAATAAGACATTTATATGGCCAACAAACATATGAAAAAAGGTCATCATCACCGGTCATTAAAGAAACGCAAATCAAAACCACAATGAGATACCATCTCACTCCAGTTAGAATGGCGATCATTAAAAAGTCAGGAAACGACAGATGCTGGAGAGAATGTGGAGAAATAGTAATGCTTTTACACTGTTGGTGGGAGTGTAAATTAGTTCAAACATTGTGGAAGACAGTGTGGCAATTCCTCAAGGATCTAGAACTAGAAATGCCATTTGACCAAGCAATCCCATTACTAGGTACATACCCAAAGGATTATAAATAATTCTACTATACAGACACATGCACACATATATTTACTGCAGCACTGTTCACAATAGCAAAGACTTGGAACCAACCCAAATGTCCATCAATGATAGACGGGATAAAGAAAATGTGGCACATATACACCATGCCATACTATGCAGCCATAAAAAAGGATGAGTTCATGTCCTTTGCAGGGACATGGGTAAAGCTGGAAAACATCATTCTCAGAAAACTAACACAGATACAGAAAACCAAACACTGCGTGTTCTCACTCATAAGTGGGAGTTGAACACTGAGAACACATGGACACAGGAAAGGGAAC
Source organism: Pongo abelii (assembly GCF_028885655.2). NCBI lineage: Eukaryota > Metazoa > Chordata > Mammalia > Primates > Hominidae > Pongo > Pongo abelii. Next base: position 28,873,073 of record NC_071988.2, read on the forward strand.
ATCACACACCGGGGCCTGTTGGGGGGTGAGGGACTGGGGGAGGGATAACATTAGAAGAAATACCTAATGTAGATGACGGGTTGATGGATGCAGCAAACCACCATGGCTTGTGGATACATATGTAACAAACCTGCACGTTCTGCACATGTATCCCAGAGCTTAAAGTATAATAATAAAAAAAGAAAAAAATGCCATTAGTATAATTTCAGTCAAGATGGTCTTGAAGTTGATGTTTTGAAGCCTTCCCTTGGCTCTGCACACATAGCAATGTGAGAAAAAATAAAATAATGAGAGACACATTACAATAAAACATAATTAAAAGGAATAGCTTTTCTCTGGAACAAGAACAAAAGAAGGGAAAAATGAATAAAACACAAATGGGGATCAGGAATGGTGAAATATGTTTTATTGATTCTGGTTTCAAAAGCAGCTAAGGAAACTGGGAGTTTGGCTCATATGAGTAATAGAATAAAAGATGTAGCAGGTCTTCTATTTATTATGGTTTTAATTTGGGATCCTCTTTGTTTTTGTAAGTAAATTAATTTAAAAATTTGTTAGAGAACATTGCTGCTAAGCCTTATATATGAAAGAAAGCCAGAAAACACAGTTACAAATCAGTGGCCTGGATTTCAACCAAGATTGGATTACTTCTCTGATCTCCCTGCTATAGTCACTTACAAGATGCTCTGAGATGCCATTATAAGACCCAGCAATACTAGACAGAGACCAAAAACGCCAGATAAAAGAAAACTGCCAACATTGTAGGAAGTGTGAAATCTCAGATACCATTAATGAGAAACAAAAATGAGGAAAGGAAGAGTAAGACAAAGAGACAAATAGAGAGAGAAATCACAGATCAAATGAAGAAAATTTCACTAAGAAGGCTAATACATTTAAAACTTAGGAATTAAATTCTGCACTCTCAAAATTAAGATACTAAGATAATCAAATGGGATTTGAATATAAAAATAAAATGATAACAGCAAAAAGTCAAATAATGGAATACTTTCATAAAATAGAGAGGTTTAAATAAAAACAGAATAAAATAAATAAAATATACTCTTACGTAAGCAGGGAGGATTGCTAATCCAAAGTCCAATTGTTAAAAAAAAAGTGCATAAAAAATTAGAAATACAAAAATGGCTGGCTGGGAACCAACACTGTTCTTAAGTGGATTGAATAGTTAGCTTGTAGTGACCTGGACTGGGGGGATGGGTAGATTGTGTGGGAAGGGAGCATAGATATTCCAATCTTTCCAAAAAGGATACCAGATAGATTATCATTAGGTGTTCACCTTTCTTTAACACTTAGTAAATCTGTTAACATAATAATCATTCGCTATTGAAAAGGTTTTAAGAAAACAAAGGCAGGATAAAGCAAATATAACAGTTGTTTTAGATAGAAAAGATATAAACACGTGGCATAATAGTAACATCAATGCATTCTCAAATTATTGTAGCAAACAAAATTTTAAGGAAAATTCACTGTTAGGCTATATGGTCTCTTTGATCAGATGAAGATTTAATAAAGAGTTCAAAAAACATCAGAAGTGCTTGTCTTATACGAAAGATGTATTTCCATTATGCATTCCAATTGAAAAGCAAATGAAAAAAAGGCATTTGGAAATCAATGGGGTGGATATATTTATAAATGACATACAATGAAGATTCCAAATGAGCAAACAATGAAGTATGTGAGGAGAAAGATAGAAAGGAAATAAAAATTGCAGGGAATAATAAAAACATTCTGTCTTGAAACATTGTTTAGTGTAGTAACAATTAGCTTAGCAATAAAATATTTTGTAAATGTGCTAGTTTGCACTTAGAAATAGGAAAACATGTCATTAAAAATTGATTTTTTTCTTGTCATTTAACAGAAAGAAAATAGTGCCCCTTTTAACAAGGAGCTCATTCATTTCAGTGATGCCTTTAATGATAGTTAATCATGATAATGGCAGTGGCTGATGTAACCACTCCTGATTAGTTCAGACTTGTTTTTGTGTATATTTAAAGCAAAAGACAGGTTTTTCCAGAGACTTCAATTCTTTCTGCTCTGGTTCACCCCCTAAATTAAAATGCAACATTTAAAACACACATTTAAGCTTTTTCATTCTATAATACATATCTACTTATCAAAGGATATACCCTTTCAGGGTGTGAAATACATTGTTTTGAGCCAGAAAGACATATGATTATTAGTGAATTATAAGATTTCTCAAAAAGTGTACTTTCATCAACACATTCCCACATACTTCTAACCTCTCACTACACACAGAAAATTGATGAGGGAAGAGGTGAGGGAGGGGATAAAAAATTGGTGATGAGAAAATATTGTCTCTAATTAGTTATGTCCACATGGTTATTGCCTTTCCTAATGTTTTTCATCAACTCAAAACAAAAACAAGACTGAATAATTAGCCATTTTAAAGAGAAAAGTACAAAAATCTAGAATATCCAAATAATTAAAACATACAAAAACCCAGTAATAAAAAGGAGCAGTAAAAAGTACTAAAAAAAGAATAGTGTCTACTTTTTAAATTTTTAACTTTATTTTTATTTATTTTATTTTATTATTTTATTTTTTGAAACAGAGTCTCAAAGAGTCTCACAGAGGCTTGATCTCGGCTCACTGCACCCTCCAACTCCCAAGTTCAAGTAACTCTCGTGCCTCAGCATCTTGAGTAGCTGAAACTACAGACCCATGCCACCACACCTGGCTAATTTTGTATATTTAATAGAGATGGGTTTTCTCCATGTTGGCCAGGCTGGTCTCAAAGTCCTGGACTCAAGTGATTCACCAGCCTTAGCCTCCCAAAGTGCTGGGGTTACAGGCATGAGCCACTGAGCCCAGCTGGGTCTACCTTTTATTTTTATTTTTTAAATTGACTTTATTTATGATTCCACTGCAGGGATTTTAAAGCTGTATTTTCATAGTTACTTCCCCAAATTACGTCTCCATAAAGGGCATCAGAAACCTGATACCCTATAATTAATACATTTGATTTTGTTTTATATAGTCATCCATGGTTTAGAATACAGGAGAAAACACTAAGATCATTTATCATTTAGGCAGATAATATCTGTAAATATTTTACTTCTATGGTATAAATTCTCATTATGTGAAAAAATAATGTTACTTCTGTATTCAATTTTCATCTTGCAATTTTCTTTCTCGCCCCTATGCCCAATGAGAGACTTAAATGGACAGTTTGCCTTCCTGAAGCCCTATTCCCACTAATGTGAGTGACTGAATCTAGAGTAACAAAGAGTCTCATTTTACCTCTACACTGAGTGTCAGGAAACTACAACATGAAAATATAAATAGAGGAGTTATGTACAGCCAGAAATAAATGTTTAATTAATAAAAGCCATCCTTGATATTTGGCATATTTTTAAAAAGCATTCTCTTCAAAGTGACTTCTCTGTTTTCACACCAATTCTGTCTTTAAAATCTCTATTTGTGCCAGAACTGTAGCATTACTAGAATGTTCTCATCTATTTCACATATGGTTAGAGTTAAGAGAATTTTTAAAATCTTTGAGAGAAAAATATGGCTAAATGCTAGGATGCCACTTTTAGTTCTCAGGAACATGTGTAAACAAATTCCTGAAAATGTTTTTTTTTTTTTTTTTTTAATTTCCATTCTTTCTTCTGCCAATTTTTCAGCAAATATTTTAATTTGGTTTTGAACTAAGAATTAGCTATCTAAGTAACTTATACCTGGAAAACAAAGTACTTTCTATTAAATAAAATACTAGAAAGTGTTTTTATTTTGAGTTCCAATGAATAAATGTGATCTATTGCTATTACATAAATTTCCTAATGATTTGACAGTAATAACAATGCTCAACATGTTCTTAACCACAGTCTGTCAAAAGATAATTTCTTTATCTTAAAAAGATATTAAAATATTTTGTTCTTATTTCTTATTCTTCCATATATTTAAAATTTCTCTATCAGCTCATGAAATACAATATAAAATTATGGCACCCCTATTCTTTATTTCTTATTCTGTATAATATGCATTTGATATCTGCGACTTTGTGCTCTGATGGCAAATGTTATTTCATATATACAATATATTTTTGATAACAGATATCAAAATACCTACCATTAGGAAGCTTCAAATAAAAGGAGAAGAAAAGCATGAATAACATGGAATAAACTTTCACGTTGACAACCAATTCAAGAGTGAATAAAAATACAGAAAACAAAAGTTTGGCATTAAATTTACAATATGTGAAAATAATGTGAATATTATGTAAAATATGCCTAAAACAACATCATTTATCAAGTGATATAAGAAAAAGAAGGAATCTAATTTCATATTGTGCAGCAAAGTAGTTTCATAAACATGAAGAGTTAAGATAAAACTCAGACATGAAGAGGAAAGATGTAGACCAAATGAAAAGGTTTAGAACACAAACAGGCAAGATATAGGTTGTCTGTGAGTGAGGGTAGAGGGGCTACACAAAGAATGGAGCCAGAAGGTGAACAGCTTTGATGGCCACAGTTAGATGCCAGTATTTGATCCTAGCACTATTGGGAAAGCACTAAAAGCCTGAGTGAAGAAATACTTGTTTAAAGCCACTAGAATTGAAAGGGGTTTAGATGTTGGAGAGAGAATATTTTAGATTGGTCATTTTGAACTGATCAGAAGCAGGAGCTAGGGTTTAGAAGTGGAAGTAAAATGAGTAAATTAGAAGAAAAATCAAAATATGAATATTTTATATATACATATGAAAGTATATACAATATAGTCATATATTTGAAGGTATATATATATACATGTGTGTGTGTTTCAGGCATCCCTCATTTTATAGCACTTTGCTTTTTGACCTTTATAGATATTGCAATTTTTTTTAACAAATTCAAGTTTTGTGGAAACGTTGCATCAAACAAGTCTACCAGTGCTATTGTTCCAACAGCATGTGCACACTTCATGTCTTCTTGTTACATTTTGGTAATTCTCAGGATATTTCAGTCTTTTTAATTATCATACCTGTTGTGTGGATTTGCAATCAGTGATCTTTGATGTTACTATCAACATTGTTTTGGGGTGCCAAAATCCATGCCCATATAATACTGCAAACTTAATCAATAAATGTGTGTGTTCTGACTGCTCCACTGACCAGCCATTTCCCCCACCTGTCTCTTTCTCCTTGGGCCTCCCTACTTTTTAAGAAACAACAATATTGAAATTAGCCCAATTAATAATTTTACAATGGCCTGTAAGTGTTCAAGTGGAAGGAAGAGCCACTTGTCTTTCACTTTAAAACAGAAGCTAGAAATGATTACACTTAGTGAGGAAGGCATTTTAAAAGTAGAGATAGGCTGAAAGCTAGGCGTCTTGCACCAGTTTGTCAAGATGTAAATACAAAGGAAAAGTTCTTGAAGGAAATTAAAAGTGCTACTCCAGTAAACACAGAAATGATAAGAAAATAAAGCAGACTTACTGCTGGTATGGAGAAAGTGGTCTGGATAAAAGATCAAACTAGCCACAACATTCTTTTAAACCAAAGCCCAATCAGGACAAAGTCCTAACTCCCTTCAGTTCTGTGAAGGCTGAGAGAGGTGGGGAAGCTTCAGAAGAAAAGTTTGAAGCTAACAGAGGTTGGCTTGTGAGGTTTAAGGAAAGAAGCTATCTAAAGAACATAGAAGTGCAAGTTGAAGCAGCAAGTGCTGTTGTAGAAGCTAGAACAACTCAACCAGAAGATCAGCTAATATAATTAATGAAGGTAGCTACGCTAAACCACATATTTTCAAAGTAGACAAAACAGGCTTATAATGGAATAAGGTGATATCTAGGACTGTGATAGCTAAACAGGAGAAGCAGATGCTTGGCTTCATAACTGCAAAGTACAGGCTGACTCTCACTAGGAGCTGATATAGCTGATGACTATGTTGAAGCCAATACTCATTTGACCATTTCTGAAATCCTAAGACCCTTAAGTATTATGATTAATTTACTCTACCTATGGTCTATAAATGGAACAACAAAGCCTGGGTAACACCACATCTATTTATAGCATAGTTTACTGAATAGTTGAAACCCTTCATTGAGAATAACTGCTCAGAAAATAGATTCCTTTCAAAGCATTACTTCTCATTGACAATCCAGCTTGACACCTAAGAGCTCTGATGGAGATGTATATGGAGATTAACCCCTGCTAACACAACATCAACTCTGCATCCAAGAATCAAGGGGTCATTTTAACGTTTAAGTTTTATTATTTAAGGAATACATACTGTAATGCTGTGTGTGTCATAGATAGTGATTCCTCTAACGGATACAATAAGATGAAGGGAAAATTTTCTGAAAAAGATGCACCATTCTAGATGCCATAAGAACACTTAGAATTCATGGTAGTAGATCAAAATATCAACATTAACTGTCTTAGAGAAGAAGTTGATTCTAACTCTCATGGATGACTTTGAGAGGTTCCATACTTCAATGGAGAAAGTAACTGAAGATGTGATGGAAATAGCAAGAGAACTAGAATTAGAAGTGAAACCTAAACGTGTGGCTGAATTTCTTCTGTCTCATAATCAAATTTAAACAGTGAACAGCTGATTATTATGGATGAACAGAACAAGTGACTTCCTGAGATGTCATCTACTCCTGGTGAACATGCTATGAAGATCATTGAAATTACAACAAAATGTTTGGAATATTACATAAGCAGTTGATAAAGCAATGGCAGGATTTGAGAAGATTGACTCCAATTTTGAAAGGAGTTCTACTATTGGTGAAATCCTCTCAAATAGCATTGTATGGTACAGAGAAATGTTTCATGAAGGAATAATCAATCAATGTGGCAAACTTCATTGTTGCCTTACTTTACCAAATTACCACACAACTCTAACCTTCAGCAACCACCACCTTGATCTGTCAGCAGTCACCTATATTGAAATAAGACTCTCCACTGTAAGAGATTAGAACTCATTGAAGGCTCAGATGACTGTTAACACTCTTTAGCAATAAAGCACTCTTTATTTAAGGTATGTACATTTTTAGACATAATGCTCTTGCACACTTTAAAAGCTACAGCATTGTGTAAACATAACTTTTATATACACTGGGAAGTCAAAAAATTTTGTGACTTGATTTACTGAAATATTAGGTTCATTCTGGTAGTCAGAACTGAACCCATAATATCTTCAAGGTATGCCTGTAGTTAAAAGAAATCCTGGACAACATTTTATGGGGTAAAAACAGAAGAAAGAACATCAAATTTTAAGTTACGTACATTCTTACACATGCATTTATATTACTACTTATAATAGTTGTACAATGCTGAATGCTGTAGGAAAGAAACGAATGGGATTTTCTCTGCCATTCTTAATTGTGAGCTCCAATTCTTTCCTTTAATCTTTCTCTTATTATAGACAAATTAATTGATATCTCTCAATCTGAGTGATCTGATCTGTTAAATGTGAGTGATAGCATTGTTACTACATATATTAATGTTATTGTAAGATAGTGAGAATTGAATTTAATATCATTTTCTAAATAAAAAATAGTATTATAAATATTAACAATTGTTTAAAAGACTTTTAAAGTCAGGTTAATATCAGTAATTGAGATGGTATGGGGAATTAGCAAATTTTAAAAATGCTGTTAAGGAAAAAAATCCCCAAATTTTGTACCTTTAATAAGAGTTCTCCCGATTATGTTCATTTTAATATTTTGTCTTTTTTCTTTTATATTTTAAGGAGCCAGAAAATAATAATCTCCCTTAATATATTAAGATATCTATTTTAGAAGGCCCTGACTTTTTGTACTAAGTCGCAGTTTGGTATAAGCAAATGAACTGTACTCTGCTTTATATGTCTGTGGGTTATTGGCTTAATGGGCTTATTTCCATTCCATTATAATCATCAACTTATAATGAACCAGTCTATAATGAACCAGAATAAGAGAGCAAACACATAGTTTGCATGGGTGCATTTATCTTAATCATTAAATTGTTATAACTAGATCATTTAACATGGATGTATTTTCTGCCTCAACTTTAATTGAGGGAAAATGGTTCTGGAGGATTTAATTATGTAGTAGGTATGTATGTAATGGAAAGATTTGACTAGGAAGTTTTTTCTACTAAAAAGTCTTCTCTAAACGTCATGACACCAAGAGTCAATTAGGGACCCCATAGTTCTCATAGCCCTTCTTTTGTCCTTAATTTGGCACTATCAGAAACTCAATTTCAGGATGCAAATGTGTGTTTGTATTGTATGAAAATGATTAGACGGTGATCCTGAAATCATTCAACCAAATGGAAGGATCTTTTTTATGGCAAAACATACAGAACAGACTTCATACAGAAAAAAATTAATAAGGCAATTGACTTGAGGTATGCAATTAAGGATATAGAAGACGTGATACTGTCATTAAATCTGAAAAGAACAGCTATCTATAGATATAACAGAATGCTAAAATAACATTTATAATTAGAAGTTAAATGCTTAAGTTTCAGCTAATCATAAAGTGTTACTTTTTGGCACATAGACAAAATAAGGATTTTAAATTCATTCTTCTTAGTATGGGAATATTTTACATTGTGCCTTCCCAAAACAAAATTTATAACCTGATATAAAATAAGAGCTTATAAAATGTACAATAATTGAAATTAAATTGATTTTGTATGTTTTCAAAATTTATCCAAGATATGAAGACATGTTATAGAAAAAAAATTCTCCATACACAGCTTCTTATTATATTAGGAATAACTCAACCTTCCAAGTAAAGGCCCCCAAATTCAGATTTTAATGAATTTAGTTTTAATATTATTTTGCTACCAAAGCAAGGAATGACCATAGTTAGTTATAAGAATATACTTTTTTAATACAATAAATTTTGAGATCCTCTAAACAAGTTATTTTTTCTCATTATAAATTATAAACTTGTTCTCAATTTATTTATTGAGTTAATAATGCAGTCCATATATTGTATATTTCTAACATTTGCATGAGACAGTTCCAATGAGAAGGCCATCAAAGTAATTTAAATTCATAGAAATCAAAAATTAATAAAATATTTAAAAATATTTTTCAAAAATTGTAAGAGAATTTTTCTATCTGAAAACTGATGTTATTACCTTATAATGAAAATAACGAGAGTAAAATTAGACAGACTAAACTATGTCATGAACAAAATGTTAAAATGAATGTTTCAAATTAAAAAATAAAAACTATATATAGTTCTAAATATTACTATGTATGCTTCATGTATTATGTTCTATGTATATGGCCAAGGCAAATTATGTACAAAATCAGATGCTTGATCTGGGTTCTTAGCTAACACAAAAATTTGTATTGTTAAAATAGTCATAAAAATCTGAGCTATTTCCCTGTATTACAATTTACTAATATTTTCATGGACTAATTTAGTTACAAGGAAAAACAAAGTAGTTAGTAATCTAAATTTGATTTGACATAAAATTCCAAATTTAAAGTTTTTTTTTAATACTTGAAAAATATCACTCTGGTTTCTGACACCCAGTGCTCTGTTGTGAATTTTGAAGTAAACTTGGTTATCTTTTTTTTTGGTAATTGTTCTGTTCTTCTTCTCTGTTTGCTTTTAGAACTCTCCCTTTTTCCTAAATTATCAATAGTTCGCCATTAAATATTTCATTGTGGGTTTCTGCTGATGTTCTGCATTTGACAAGAGGCTTTTGTGATGAAATCACTCATCTTTTTTAAATTCTGAAAAATTTGTTGCAATCCTTTTTTGAAATATTTCTTCTCCCAACCACACATGAAACATTTTCAATGAAAATTTATTAGACTATAGGGATTATTTCAACAAAAATCAAAGGGAGTACAGATGGGGTTATCTGAACAATATACTCTTAACTGAAATTTTAATAGCAAATTATATATATCTATATCTATATCCAGGTATATATAGATATCTACTTATAAAACACTTTCTAAATAACTTATGTATCAAAAAAGAGTATAATTTGTGCTGAATGGTAATAAAAAGATAAATATCAAAACTTGAGGGATGGGTCAATGGGCTTAAATAATTTTGCTTAGATAGGAAAAAAGATAAATGACCTAAGTATAAAATTTAATCAGTTAAATACAAACAAACAGAGTAAGCCAAATAGTTTATAAAAAAAGAAAATAACGATGAAGATTAAAATTGATGAAATAGGTAACAGGACAGGCTCATTGGCTCACACCTGTAATCCCAGCACTTTGGAAAGCTGAGGTAGGAGGACCACTTGAGCCCAGGAGTTTTGAAACCAGCTTGGGCAATATAGTGAGACCCTATCTATCTTTAAAAAAAAAAAATCTTTAAATTAGACAGATGTGATGGCACGTGTCTGGTGTCCCAACTACTCAGGAGGCTAAGGCAGCAGGATTGTTTTTTACCCTGGAGTTTGAGGATACAGTGAGCCATAATCACACCACCACAATTCACCCTGGACAACAAACTGAAACCTTGTCTCAAATAAATAAATAAATAAATAAAATAGATAACTAAATAATAGGAGAGAAGTCGCAAAAAAAAAGTATTTACTCAAAATAAACAACACATTAGAATGATATTAGCAAGGTATTAAAAGATAAATGATTGTACACAAAATATATTCAAACAGAAGAAAGTCATAATAGGCCCGCCATAGTGGTTCACACCTGTAATCCCACCACTTTGGGAGGCCAAGGCAGGCAGATCACTTGAAGTCAGGAGTTCAAGATCAGCCTGGCCAACGTGGTGAAATCCTGTCTACTAAAAATGCAAAAATTATCCAGGCATGGTTTTGCACTCCTGTAATCCCTGATCTTTGGGAGGCTAAGGCAGGAGAATTGTTTGAACCCGGGAGACAGAGGTTGCAGTGAGCCAAGATTGTACCATTGTGCTCCAGCCTGGGTGACAGAGTGAGACTCTGTCTCGGGAAAAAAAATAAACAAAAAAACAAAAAAACAAAAAGACGAAGGGAAGGCATAATAGTAAGAGGCTAATCTCAACTAGTTATACAAGCAGATTTCAATTTTTATATATGCATACATACAAAATCAAAATCCACTGAGGTCTTTCTACCCTGACATTAATTAAAATAGTAACTTAAAATTTCACAGAATTGGAAACACATTCATCTCAGATGGTTTTGCATATGAATTCCACCAAATCTGGAAGGAACAAATTATTTCATTATTAGGTAAAGTTTTATGGAGGACATAATAAATAGGAATCCTTAGTTGATAATGACAATTGCCCTGATACCAAAACCAGGAAAAGATAGAGTGAGAAAATATAGATCAATTTTGTATCTAAATACGCATCTGAATCTTATAGCTAATATTGTACTCCCAGATCATCTATATGAACTATAATCTGTAGACAAAAATTACATCAGCACTTATTTTTATTGTTGCTTTAATTTAGATTAAATCGTGTTTTGTCATTTTTACTTAATTTGTATTATTTTCCATGTTATCTATACTGTAGTGGAGGGATTTTTAAAATTCATGGGTTATGAAAAGCAATGTAGGTCTAATCTGAAAACAGACAAAAGAATACAACCAGCTTGTAGTTAAAATTAAAGATTAGATAGGAGAATATTATGGAATAAAAAACAATCTGCAAAAATTATGTTTCCAATGTAGTGTAAAATAGTATCTAAGATCATGTCCTTTAGAATTTGCTATACTTGCATTTGAGTTATATGGTAGCTTCTGAGTTATACATAGTTTGGTATGTTATATAATCAGACTGAAACTCCATGTCCATATTAATTCAATAATAACAATAATACTTACGGAACAACTGTCGTGAGTCTGAAAAGACATAATGTTTGCCAAGTATATAATGTCACCTGGCATGTAGGAGATGATCAGTGAATGACAGTTATAAGTGTTTCAATGTTATAAAGAACTCTTTAAATTTTTGTGAATTCATACAGAGCAGGAACACGCTAGCATTTAAATTAAACATAAAAATTCCTAATACCATAACCATGGACCCTTAAAAAAGGTTTTTGGGCCGGGCGCGGTGGCTCATGCCTGTAATCCCAGCACTTTGGGAGGCCGAGGGGGGCGGATCACGGGTTCAGGAGATAAAGACCATCCTGGCTAACACGGTGAAACCCTGTCTCTACTGAAACTACAAAAAAATTAGCCGGTCGTGGTCGTGGGTGCCTGTAGTCGCTGCTACTACGGAGGCTGAGGCAGGAGAATGGCGTGAACCCGGGAGGCGGAGCTTGCAGTGAGCCACGATCACGCTACTGCACTCCAGCCTGGGCGACAGAGTGAGACTCCATCTCAAAAAAAAGGTTCTTTGACCATGACTACCATAAGAACTAGAAAGTGATATTTCATGTGAAATTACTGTTCATTATACCACTCAATTTTATTAGTTCCAAGACTCATAGTTCTTTTTCACTTTTTTTTTTTTTTTTTTTTTTTTTTTTTTTAAGATGGAGTCTCACTCTGTCACCCAGGCTGGAGTGCAGTGGCACGATCTCGGCTCACTGCAACCTCTGCCTCCCAGGTTCAAGCTATTCTCCTGGCTCGGCCTCCCTAGTAGCTGGGACTACAGGCATCAGCCACCACACCCCGCTAATTTTTGTATTTTTAGTAGAGGCAGGGTTTCACCATATTGGCCAGGCTGGTCTCAAACTCCTGACCTCAAGTGACCTGCCTGCTTCGGGCTCCCAAAGTGCTGAGATTACAGGCATGAGCCACCGCGCCCGGCCCTTTTTCACTTTTTAATTGAAACACATATTCCAACTGACGATGTCACAATTTGACTGACATCATTTTTTAAGGTAGTATGTAAACCAATGGTATAGCTTATGACTGATGACATCTCAAATTTAGTGAAATACAACAGACTGGCATTGCAGATGTCATAGCAAAGATACAGGGCTGCATTAGAAAGGCGGGGAACCTGTGTGGTTACTATAATCCAGGTACATGGCCTGAAAAAATGAAATAGGATATGGATCTTTTTGGTGGTTCCTATGTTCTAGACAACCACTTAGAGGACGAAGTGATCCCAGCATAGTGTTAGATCTCTAGAATAGGTGAATATGTTCTGTCAAGCTTCAGAGGTCAGTCAGAAGACACACTGATAACATCAAAGAAATTGCAGATGGGAGATCCTGGGTGGTTTCTAGCTGATGATGCTCTTGATTTTTATTTTTGTTCTTGAATCAAAAAATTGTATGCTGTATAGTTGGATAAATTTTATGGCAAACAACGACTGAACAGCACATGGTCTTCTTGAAATGACCAAATCAAATCAAGACACAGAGTACACGGTTTGGCATGCAAAGTATCAGTTGGCTTTGGATCTCCTCTCTCTCCTTGGCAGATTCTTGTGTTCAGTTCTGAGATCCACAGAGATGGAGGATCATTGAAGAATCAACAAAAATATCTTGATATCTACTACTCCAATAAGGCATCAGTGCCAGATTTTAGCAACAGCAATAACAAACATAAGAAGTTTTTGTTTTTATTTTTTTTCTTTCTTGCACTCGCTCCTCTCCCTCAGTTCCCTCTTGGAGAAATTGAAAAGAGCTACTACCGATTAAGATGAACTGGGATTTAAAACGACAAATAAATCATCACACACCCTCTCCACTTTCACCATGGCAGGACTCAGAGTCTAAGGTATATCCAAGTTTTGAATTGAGTAAGAATTCACATATTAGTTTGGGTTTCACTTTTAACTAAAATAAATTAAAGCAAATAAAAAATGTTGTCTGTGTGATTTTTCCCAAGATTTTATCCAGGAATAAGAAAGGATTCACAGTTTTGTTGAGGGCTATGAGGCGATAAAACATAAATACCTTATGTGTCATCACACAAAGTCCAACAAGTAACAAATTAAGTGGCTAATACATATTCAAGAGAAGATAATTCTCAATGTAGGTAACAGAAAGTGTAAAGTTTTGGAGGTAGAAATCAGCTTGATATTTCCAGAAATGGCAAGAGCATTTTAAACAATATATCATGTAGTCAACTGCAAAACTATCAAATATATACACAAGTGGATTATAAAGAAGTATATGAATAGAATATGCATTAAAGGAGACTTCTCTGAGACTGTGTCCTTTGAGCTGGATCGTGTAGAAAGAGTACATTGAGTGCATAAAAGACATTCCAACAGAAAGAGGAAATATATAAAGATGAAGCAATATAAAATGTTTGACAAATGTGAGCAGGAGTATGAATTAGGAAAGGAAAAGTAGAATATTAAAAGATACATCTGGAAAATAGACTGGGACCATAATAAAGATTTTTGTATTTCATAATAAAAATATTAGATTTCAGCTACACATGAAACATTCTAGAATAATAAGGATGAGATTTCAGAACTAGAATATTAGCTCTCACAACCCCCCAACAAAAAACAAACATACAAAAGGACCCCACAAAAGTCTATGGTTTAAATGTCTATTGCTGCTGTAACAAATTAGCAGAAACCTAATGACTTAAAATAACACACAGTTGTATTGTCTTATAGTTCTGAATGTCAAAAATACAAAATGGGTCTCAATGGGTGAAAAAAATAAAGCTGTCAACAAGATTTCTAGAGGCTCAAGGTGAGAATCTGTTTTCTTGTCTTTTTCAGGCTCTAGAGGCTGTCCATGTATGTTGGCCCATGGAATCCTTCATCCAACTTGAAAGACAACAGCTGGTCAAATCTTATGCATGATGCCATCTTTCTGATATTGATTTTGTGCTTCTCTATTCCCTATCTAAAGAATTGTGTTCTTGGCTGGGTGCAGTGGCTCGTGCCTGTAATCCCAGCACTTTGGGAGGCCGAGGCAGGTGGATCACGAGGTCAGGAGTTCAAGACCAGCCTGACCAACATGCTGAAACTCTGTCTCTACTAAAAATACAAAAATTAGCCAGGCATGGTGGTGCGTGCCTATAATCCCACCTACTCAGGAGGCTGAGGCAGGAGAAGCGCTTGAACCCGGAGGCAGAGGTTGCAATGAGCCAAGATCATGCCCCTGCACTCTAGTCTGGGCAACAGAGTGAGACTCTGTCTCAAAAAAAAAAAAAAAAAAAAAAAAGAATGTGTTTTTTGTTGTTGTTGTTGTTTGTTTTTTTGTTTTTTGTTTTGTTCTGTTTTGCAACAACCTGGATATTCCAAAATAATCTGCTTATTTTAAGGTTTAGCTGAATGGCAATCTTATTTCCACCTGCTACCATAATTTGAATTGTAACATACCATACCATAACATAATCACAGCATCTAGTAATTAGGATTTATACATATTTGCAGGGCCAATATTCTGCTTACCACAACTGTTCATTAAGAAAATAGTTAAAGAAATTACTGCACTTAGAAACCATGGAATAAATAACAATAGTAGTCAATAATACCAATAATAATGATAAAGACTCTTTTCCCCTGTTGGTCAATGAGTTGGTTATTTTATTAATCTTGAGCATCATTAACTAGAAGATCTTAGTCCATTAGTCATGCGATTGGGCAATGAAGGAGTTACATGATCTATGACAGAGAAAGAGGATCTCCCTTGGTAATGTCCAACTTATAAATGAGAAGAGAAGCTTTTTTCGACTTCTGGTCATGGGACTATTAAGAACTAAGCCTAAAATAGGTGCCAGCCACTTTCAGTGGCATATCTCTAACTGTCACTAAAAAGTAAAACCAAATGCAAAATAATGGGAGACTTAGATTAAAAATCCTGAATAAATAGAAACACCATTGACCTTACTGTGGTTAATTAATAAGAGATCTCCTTTTGATAATTACACTAGTTAAGGTTTTACTTCCAATGGTACAAGCTTGGAAAATAAATACATAAATTATTAATATTTTTGAAAGAGGTTTTTTGTCACTGCATTTTGAGACAATAAAAATAACTCTCCTGATAGATGGATTTTTTACTCGGCTCATGGTATGAAATGCAGTCTGTGGTTATGGCTGTTCATTAGATGCCAACTTGGTTTCAAACTACCAGAGAGCAAACCAAAATAAGACTCAGAATATCTGTTTTATTTCTTATCATTCTTATTATCTTGCTCCCCACACAAATGTTAAAAATAATACATTTTCTTAGAATATCACAAAACTGGCATAAGTAATGATTCAGTTTCACAATGCAAGCATTACATTATGCATTTACGTCTTTTGCAGGTTTTCAAAAATGAAAGAATCAAGCAAAAGACAGCAGGGGGTTATACATGATGAACAACAAATATAAGTTTCTTGCTCTTAGGACATTCATTCATTCATAATGCACAAAATTATACTACAAAGGTAAGAAATGGTTAAATTTGAAATGCCCAGATATTTATTTAATTATAACTATTCATGATTTATTTATAAACTATGAATTAAATATGCTTCCAATATAAATAAATAAATAAATAAATAAATGGACCTCAACAAATGCAAAAGCAAATGATTTTCTCCATTTGGAAGAGCCAATAAATGGTATTTTTTAGGAATGTAAAAAGTGATCTTTTATGCTGCTAAATGCCATCATCATGAATATCCTATAAATCATATTAAACAACCACTTGCACTTAAGAGCAATATGAATTTGATTTATAATTCAGGGAAAAATGATTGGAATAATTTTACTTCAAAAGTTTAGATCCAGTATTCAGGTTGATAAATTTATGAGTCTATGAGTAATCAACAAGACTAGCCTCCCCACCTTCTCTTTCTATTTCTCTGCCATTAATTAGACTGTGTTTAAATAGACTTGGAAGAATCTCTCACAACATGAATTTGGCAGATTTCTTTTTTCCTCAGAAAAATAGATATTATTTTGGAAAACAAATACTAAAGCTGTCTGTCTAAAATAGGGTTCCCAGAATTTCAGCTTCAATTGCTTAGGAGAAGACGTGAATACAGAGCTTTGACTACACAGGAATCCTCAGCCTTCTTTGTTCTACGTTTCTACATTTGACTCAGTCTTGGAGGTAACATTTTAAAACCCAGTAAGGGTTATACATGAGCTGGTACTACCTTTTTCTTCTCCGTGATTAACCTATGATACTTTTGACTTATTTTTTCTTCTCTTCCATTTCTAAAAGTTTCATTAGATAAAAATCTCTGACTTCAGTTTCCTCAACATGCAATATCCTTATAACCTCAGGGAATTTGGAAAATTTAATCAGCATAAATTAGCCATCATTGTAAAGATAGTCCTAAAGTGATTACTAAATAAAAAAACTCAGTAAAATAATATTTTGCACTTATATACAACATGTGTCAAATGCTTTCACAATTGTTAGTTTACACTTTTTTAGGAAATAGGTACTATTGGTAAATAAAAACATGGACATTGGAAAGACGGAATAAATGAATCTCATAGAAAAATCTAGTGTTCAGTAGCACAACAGGATGACCATACCTGGCAATAATTTATTTCATAATTAAAAATAACCAAAAGTGTGGAATTGGAATGCTCTTAATATACACAAAAAAAGGAATAAATAATTGAGGTGATGGATGTCTCAATTACCCTGATTTGATCATTACATGCTTGTATAAAAATATCACATGTACCTTATAAAATCCATAACTATTATGTATACATAATAATTAAAAATAAAATCAATTTTAAAAGAGAGTAAATTGTCCAAATTATCAATAATACAGTAACCAAGCCAGGATGAGAACTCAATTCTCCAGATGTAAATCCCAATCAAGCACAATTTATTCCATTCAACTGCCCCCAAGAACAAGGAGAAACACTAAAGTTCGGGCTCTTCCACGTTACATCTTTCTCTTTTTCCTAAAACTCAGCACTGCCCCTCTGTCAGATAGCTCTTTCTACTTGCTCTAGCTCCTTCCAGAATTTTTCCCTCACTGATATTTCCCCACTAAATCTCTAATTCATCAAATTAGATAATTTTTTCAGAAAAATTCAACTAACCTAAGCTCTTTCCTGTAATACCTTTGGAAGACTATCAGTTGCACTGTTCCTTCCAGATGAATAAATATGTGAAATTATATGAATAAATCATATCAATAGCCAACAAAATGCATACAAGCACAATTTCAATTCTATTATAAACTCTCTTTAAGTATTAAGCCCCCATATCCTATTAACAGAAATGCAATTTGTATCAATATCCTATTGTGCACAGGAAATATATTAAACTATTAATTCCAAATCCATAACACTGTAATTCCACTTTCCTGAAATGTTAATAAAATGGCAAAAATAGAATTACAAAGATGACTGTAGTCATTATTTTTAATGAGAAAACATTAGCATCACACACAATTTTTGTAGAATATTTAAAATTATAAGAAAATACTAGTCAAATATTGGTAAATAAAAAAGCATTTGTAATTATCATATTTCTATATTAAAAATATATGTGTATATGCATAAAGTTAAGGGAATAATGGTAAAACAATATCTAATTCACATTTTTGTTTTTCTTGGTAAAAATACGCATGGATCTAGTACTGTTCTTCTCTATATTTGTGGTTTTTATAGTAAATATGCATTAATACTTGAAGAACCTGCATATGGCATGGAAAACAACTATGAAGGCACAATACAGTTTCTTACCATATAAAGGAAATTGAAGAAAGAAACATCAAGGTATTCTTTATCACTCACACCTTCACTTTGCAAAGTTGAAATACGCACTCAAAATATTTTTTCCAAAAAATGTTGTAAATTACTTGTGAATATATATTTTCTGCCATTTAGGAAAACTGAACAATTGATATTCACATCTGTGAAGTAATTGATTTCACAGTTCTGATACATCAGCAATGACATAATGGTTATGTGATCACATAATGGTTATGTATCCATTAAATCCACAGAGCTCAACATCCATGATAGTATGGCTACTCAGTGCATGCCTCCAATAAATTGTGTCATCTTTCACAAAACTGAAAGTTATCACGCATTTTTAATGTTTAAAAATCTCATTCTTTGTCCTTCTTACAAGTTGTATTAAATAAAAGTATTCTTTGGATATGTGATTCATTTTTTTCTACATAAAGTTCTGAATGTCTGAATCATTATTTTATTCATTTATTTACTTAACAAATGTGTGTTACCTAATTTATTTTGTTGATCACTGTGCTTGTTAGAGTATATGAATAAATGTTAATCATTATCATGCTTTCTACAGAGATTATAGAGGCATTCAACAATTTTTTTATGAATATTTTTATTTTGTGCCAGAATCTGTGCTAGATGCTGGGAGTTAAGTAGCAAATTAGAGAGAAACCAGAAAACTGTTTCTATGGAGCTCAGAGATAAAGTGTATAAATTATACATGTGAATGACTGATAGAACCATGAGGAATTTAAACTAATATCATAGGAGTGAAGAAAGCAGAGAGGTTGTCTCATGGCATAAATAACATTTAAGTTGACCTTAGATACCATTTTCTGTACCCTCTAGCGCATTATACGCATTCTTCTATCAGAGGACTCAACATCCTGTGATGTAATTATCCATCATTTTCATAAATGGAGGCTTCTCTGATTATAAATAACTCCTGTCATCTCTACACTTGTATTGATTAGCTTCTCATTTCTTCACTCCTCAACAGATTTTGAAGAGTAGAATATTGCCTTCTATAATATTCTGTGTTGATAGTAAATTCCTAAGTATCATTTTTTTCTCTGAATATTATTTTACTTCATGTTAAGCTAAACCTTGATGTCCCCCAGATTTAAAGTAGAGACAGAACTTTCTCTCTTAAGCGATGAGACTCAATACTAAAAATTGACATTAGTAAACTAGTTTTTGATTGTTCCAAAATCTGTAATTTCTGTTTCTTTGAGCGAAATCTTCAACATCAGGCAGTGTCACATTCTACTAACTCATTTGGGATATTCAGATGAAGATTTTGGTCCTCATAGAGGGCTCTAATGACTGCATCATTGTTTATCACCCTTTTTTTTTTTTTTTTTTTTTTTTGAGATGGAGTTTTGCTCTTGTTGCCCAGGCTGGAGTGCAATGGCACAATCTCAGCTCACTGCAACCTCTGCCTCCTGGTTTCAAAAGATTCGCCTGCCTCAACCTCCCTAGTAGCTGAGATTACAGGCGTCCACCACCAGGCCCCACTAATTTTTGTTATTTTTAGTAGAGATGGGTTTTCGCCGTGTTGGCCAGGCTGGCCTTGAACTACTAACCTCAGGTGATACACCCAAAGTGTATCACTTCCTAAAGTGCTAGGATTACAGGTGTGAGCCACCATGCCTCGCTCTTTATCACAGTTTTCTTGACTACATTGTCTATTTGCCCAGCCTTGGAACTTTGAATTATAATTAGTTCTTTGTTCAAGCCCTCAACTGCTTTTGTTACTTTGTCCTTCTTCCTTTCTTCCTGGGGGAAAACAAAAAAAAAAGAAAGAAAAAAAACCCACCTTAACCTGAAAGATTGGTCTTGTCCAAGTCTTTTTAAGCATGTGGGGATTGTTATAGAAATCACAACATTAAGACTGAGATTCATGCTATTCACTTTTATACAGGCTTTCACCAATGCCTGGGAATATTAACATTTTTTTCTGAGACTTTTTTGCTCTCAGTGTTCTTTCCCCTCTTATCTCAAATTTCACTCTCGTGTCCTTTCAGATTTTAAAGAAAATAACAGAAAACCTTATTTTAGTAGGGAAGGAAGAGAAGTGAAAAGTATCTTCTTATCTGCTTCCCTCAAGTACTGATAGAGTAAGTGATTTTTAAAGTAATTCTCATTAAGTTTTGAATTAAGTTTATGTGAGTCTCATGACATAGGTTCCCAGTCATTCAACATATTTTTCTTATTTCATCCCTTTTATTTGATTAGTATTTATCTTATTTTTCTAGTTTTCTGGAGTAGCAACTCAAATTATTAATTTTCTGCTTTTTCTTTCAAATTATTTTCTTCCTTTATTCTTTCAAGTTGATTCACCTCTTTTATGTTTCTTCATCTTTCCTTTTTTATTTTCGGGGGCTGGTAATTATGTAATTTTCTGTTTTATCCTCTGTTGTCTCTTTACTTCTATATTCTTGTATTGGTTTCCCTAGATAATAATTTATTTCATTGAATGACAATTTGATACAAGACTTAGTTGTTCAAAATATTATTATTTTTCCATCATTTTCACATCTCTTACATGTGAAAATTGTTTTATATCTTTCTCTCTCATTTTTGTTTGCATACTTTCTATTGACTGGCTTCCTTTGTCCATTCATCATGTTTCTGATTTTATGTACCATGCTGCCAAAAACTATGAAATTGACAAAACATGACCTTATACTAGGTAGAGTTTGAGGACAGAACTGACAGATATTGCGATGAATTTGATGTGGATGTTTTGTGGAGATCTCTGCGTGGTAAAATATATCAAAGCTTATTAAATACTGTTAGTTGGAAATGAAAAAAATATTGTGGAATACAAAATATTAAAAAATATTCAATGACACTTGTTAAAGCACAGTAAGGAAGACTTGATTCAGGACCATTGGAATAGGCATAGGGACAACTGTAGTAGGGTCTGGAAGTTGGGGAGAGAGACTGGACTTAACTCAGAATGCAGCTTGAGCAAGTGGGAATTTATAGCCAAGAAGCAAGGTGGCAGGGGTTGCAAAGGTCAATGGATAAAAAATTACTAAGAGGACACATTATGGGTAAGGGATATGCAGGCTAAACTGACCTAATAAGATTTTTGCTGAAGATAGGCTGGGGTGTTCAGACATTATCTGGGGGATGGTGGTGGATAAGAATCCTGATTAGATACGGAAGATGATCAGATATTGAAGATGGGAGTGTCTTGCTACACAAGATTTAGCAGGATTCTTTGCTAAAGCTTGATTTTACAAGGAAATGCACAAATGAGCCTAGCAGAACATTCAGAGGTCTAACGTTTGGCTGCCTATTGGGGGGACCCTGAATAAAGTCTTTCTTGCTATGTTTTAACAAGTGTCACTGAATAATTTCTCTTCAATACAAAGAGAATAGTTAACAACATATATACATTAAAGTATGTCATTATTACCCAGTAATAAAGTTAATGTTCAATATCATGTAAGAATACTAGCATATAATCACTATAAGAAGAATAAACACAAATCTTCATTAAAACATTGATGTCCTTTTGATTCTGTGAGATATTCTTCTGATTAGACTTGATATATAAATAATTTGGAGCCTTAAATAGTGCCTTTTGTTAAAACCGCTAAATGAGATCAACTCATAATTAAAAGTCTACTCAGTGATCAATATTAATTCATATTATTGTTAAAATTACAGTTTTTATCCCCACATAAAACTCAGCCTCACAGAAATGTTTTAGTTTTACACAATGAGCAATAGTAGTTACAAAAATTTATTTTACTCTGGTATAATACTATATTTGTCAGTTTCTAATAATTTATACAACAGTGGCAAGTTTGCATGAAACTTACGAGTAGTTGATAATTTCTTAAATCAAGATGACCTAAAAAGTTTATTTATTTAAAATAAGAACTGGGGAACCATGTTTTTAAAATGTGCTCTTTGCCGGGTGCTACGGCTCATGCCTGCAATCCCAGCACTTTGGGAGGCCGAGACCGGAGGATCACCTTAGTCCCAGAGTTTGAGACCAGCGTGCTCAACATGGTGAAACCCCTTCTCTACTAAACATACAAAAAAATTAGCCGGGCACGGTGGCAGGTGCCTGTAATCCCAGCTACTCAAGAGGCTGAGGCAGGAGAATGGCTTGAATCTGGGAGGTGGAGGTTGCAGTGAGCCAACATCCCGCCACAGCACTCCAGCCTGGGTGACAAGAGGGAAACTCCGTCTCGAAAGAAAGAAAGAAAAAAAAAATACAATGTGCTCTTACATTGTGATACGATTCTGTGACTCCAGCAAATCTCATGTTTAATTGTAATCCCCAATGTTGGAGGTGGGGCCTAGTGGGAAGTGATTGGATCATAGAGGTTGTCGTTCATGAATGGCTTAGCACCATCCCCTCAGTGCTGTTCTCCTGACAGTGAGTGAGTGAGTTATTGTGAGATCTGGTTGTTTAAAAGTTTGTAACCCCTCCCCCTTTGCTCTCTTCCTGCTGCTGAGCCATGCAAGGCGAGCCAGCTTCCCCTTTCGCCTTCTGCCATGATATGTAAGTTTCCTTAGACCTCCCCAGAAGCAGAAGCTTCTATTCTTCCTGTACAGCCTGAAGAATTAGAAGCCAATTAAACCTCTTTTGTTTATAAATTATCCAGTCTCTGGTATTTCTTTATAGCAACGTGAAAATGAAAAAGTATACACTGAAAGTCTTTTTATGTTATTTCCTAAATTCGGAGCAAACACGTTTTTCTCTTCCCAGAGTATGAAAAGACAGATGATTTATTCAAAGGAATACATAGTATCACATTAGATATTTAACATAATTTATATTTTTAAATGTAAAAAATATGTTTTGGTTAGCTATTGCAGTGTGATAAAATACCACAGACCCACAGAGTTTAATATCTTAAAACAACAGCGATTCATATGGTTCTGTGGGTCAGAAATTTGGGCTGGACCTAACTGAGAGTTCTGTTTGGTCTGAAGAGGCTTAGCTGAACTGGACTGGAGTTCAACCATCCATTTGTGGTGAACTTCTGGGACTACTGGAACTTTCCATCTTCTGGATGCCTGCATTCTCTTCCACATGGTCATTCATCTTCCAACACGCTAGTTCAGACTGGTAGACATAGTCAGGGGAATCTAAGTTCAGCTAAAGATGGCATATCCAAGTGAAAATAATGTTCCACGACTCTGTTTTGTCATATTGCTAAATGTCTCATTGGCCAAAAAAAGCCACATGACAAATTCATATTCAAGGCGTGGAAAAATACAGCCATTATTTTTATTGAACAAAACTTAATCCATGAATTTTTATTTACTTTAAAAATTCACCATTTTAAGATATTAAAAATAATATTCTATTATTACCACTGAGGCAAGATAAGTTCGAGTAAGAATATAAAACTCTACTACTAGCCTTGTTGTGTAAACACAGATTATTTATAAAATTTAAAAAATATTAATTCTAATATGATGGTGGATTTTAATGCACTAGTATTTTTTAACTTTTTAGAACACATTAGAGATATAATAAGCAGTCTCAATAAAAAGCTGATTTTATTGTATATAAAATATATTTCATACATTTCAAAGTATTTGTCTGAAATTTATTTAAATAAATACAAAATTTTATCATTAAATTACAATTATTTACTATATTTCTATTCTCACTTTATAAATGGAATCTGGAAAATATATTTTCTCTTCATGATTTTCAATATTTTATTATATCAAATGAAAAGAGAGAGTGATCCTTAACATAATTAACATGAGTATTTTTATTTATTAGTCTCATGGTGATTTGAAGATGTTAAACAGTCAACTTTCAAATTTAGCATTTATATTTTAAACAATTTAAACTATATTGGTAGAGGTTCTATCTTAATCTCTACCTTTCCCTTAAAAACTCTTGCCAAAATTATAGAACTAGGATGTTCAACTCCTAAAGGAATTGAACATGTTGATGTTGAAGAAGACTTTTGGTTTTGTTTGCCATCTGGTTACTTTGGAAACTATACTCTTGGAAATTAACTGCATTGCTTAGTTTTAGCATGCACCACGGAAACCAGCGAAGACAAATTCACTTGTGTGACAGAAGATTGCTGAAAATGCAGGGAGTAAGAGGTAGGAGAAAGCAGGGACATTACATATGTTCATTTATAACTTCTATTTTTTATTGTAAAGCTTTGAGCTAATTAACACACTATAATATGATACTTAGAATTGAAGGAGAGCTGGTAGCTTTCATAATATCTGACCTAGTTCCCACATCAGAAGAGTAATAGTATAATTATTATGATGATTAAAATATTCAAAACACCTACAGAGGTCCTGGTCTTCATTGAACTGTGATCAAGAGTTCACACTGCTTTTGCATTATCTCAAAATATAATCACTTTAGAAATATGAAACACGTGCAAACAAAAATGTGACATTCAGAAAGAAATTCATTTGCTTTGTTTTATCTTTTTGAATTCATTATTTAGATATGTAATATAATGTTCTCTTCAAGTCAACTCACAATCACAGTAATATGGTTTGGATGTTTATACCCTCCAAGTCTCATATGAAATGTGATCCTCAAAGTTGGATGTGGGGCCTAATGGAAGGTGTTTGGATCATGGGGGCAGATTCTTCTTGAGTGGCTTGGCACCTTCCCTGTGGTAATGAGTGAGTTCTTGCTGTTAGTTCAGATGAGAGTTGGTTGTTTAAAGGAGCATGGAACCCGGTACCTCCACCTCTCTTTTCCTCTTGCTCCGTTTCTTGCCATATGAAAAGCCAAATCCTCCTTTGCCTTCTACATGGCTGTAAGCTTTCTGAGGCCTCACTGGAGGTAGCTGCTGGCACTGTGTTTCTTGTGTAGCCTGCAGAACTGTAAGCCAATTTAACCTCTTTTCATTATAAATTACCTAGTCTCAAGTATTCCTTGATAGCTGTGCAAATGGATTCATAGGCACAGGTTTTGATAAAACTAAGACTCTGATGTGTTTATCAGAATCTTGAAGATGTCCTCTTCCTTAGGTTCTTCAATAAAAGACAAATATAGGTAGACTTGCAAAGTGATTTACAGATAAAATTAAGATTATTAAACAGCTGAGCTTAATATAGGGATAATATCCTGAATTATACACGTGGGCTTATTTAAGGCACATGAGCCATTAAAAGCAGCAGAAGAGAGCTAAGGAGTGAGTCCAGGAAATGTGGCAGAAGACAGCAACAGCAAGGAAGGGCAGAAAGGGAGGTCAGAGAGATTCAAAGCATGAGAAGGGCTTGACCATGGCTTTGAAGATGAAAGAAATTAACAATAAGCCAAGGAATTAAGTAGGCCCCATGAGGTTCCCAATGACTACCAACTGATAGCCAAGAAGAAAACAGTAAACTCAATCCTGTATGAAATCAAATTATGCCAAAAACCTGCATGAGCAAGGAAACAGATACTCCCCTAGAGCCTCCAGAAGAAACATGTTGATGTTGGTTTTCTACTATACACAACAGGTAACTCAACAGAGCCTACTCAGCCACTGACATTTGATTTGTGAGATAATAAATTTGTTTTAAGTTTGTGGTAATTTGTTATGGCAGCAATAAAAAATCAAGATAATTACTTTGGAATTTTATTAAACACATTTAGTCTCTTATTATGCTTTTAATTTGTTAATTTATGAGTCTCTATTGTGTTATTCTGTTTATTGAGTTTTGATAGATATTGGGGAGAGAGAGAGAGATGTTTTCACAGTTGTAATTAAATACATATCTGTCTGCTATTTTCCTTTTCTTATACTGGTTACCCTTGTGAGAAAGAATACTTCACAATAAGATGGATAATATCTTCATTGTTCAACACTGTATACTACACAACAAGCAAAGATCTTGAAAATGAAAAAATGTTTGGTTAATAAATTAATGAATGAATGGTGGAAATGTATGTTACGAAATATATATTTGACACTATGCACTCAAATATAAGAAGAAGGAAATGTGAACTATAAGTTTATAAGGATATAGAAAATAGTAAAAACCATGGGATTTCGGAGAAGTTAGTTTCTGTATTTCTTTAATAGAATTAGTAAACTTTTTTGAGTAATGGTAAAAATGCTTCTACTAAAAAATTAGCATATTTACAATAAGAGATGCTATGGGCAGTGTCCAAGGCAGAGGAAAATTCATGAATAAAAACAATATGTGTATGTTTTTAAGGGTTATTTATAATTTCCATTGGGAACCAGAGAGAGTTTACACTGTAGTGGCCCTTAACTTAAACTGTTTATTCTATACAAGATTCAGTTTACAAGGAAAAACCACTGAGGATTTTTACTATTTACGGTGCAGATTTTGAAAACATCTCTAAACTTTTCAGCCTACATTTAAATGTAATTATTCAAAATTATTAGTTTTTTTTTCTTAATATGTAGAATGTTTTACATAAAAACATACTTCACTGGCTGAGGGGTCATCATCAAAGTATTTGTTTGTTTGGGTTTTTTTAGAGGTATTTAAAATATTTAAAACAAGAAGTTGGGATTGGGATTCATATCATATTTACTCTAGGACTGAAATGCAGTATTTTACATTCACACTAGAGAAGAACAACTACTATCTTTTTTATTTCTAAAAGAGAGTGATAGTGATTGATATGTGGGGTGCTCTAATATATACATTTATTCCAAAAATCTACTCACATTTGCTTATAATTTAAAAACTCTGAACTTACTGAAAATATATTAAAATGTATCCATAAAATAAAATATTGTTGATATAACCAAAATAGTGTCTATATAACCATATTATTTTAAGAGTTTTAGCATTTATATAGAAAGTTTGAGTGGTTACATAAACTTATGCACTCACTACGTTTCTTTAGCTTTTCCATAGTTGATCAAGTGGCATAAACTATTAAACCAAAGCCCAGTCAAAGAAGAGAACTGCTGTGTTTGTCCACCCTCAACTATTATGAATAAATACCCAAGAATGAGTAATTTATATAGAAAAGAGGTTTATTTGACTCACAATTCTGCATGGAAGAGGAGGCCTCAGGAAACTTATAATCATGGCAGAAGTTTCCTTTTGACAGGGTGGCAGGAGAGAGAATGAATATAAACAGGGGAATGGCCAGACACTTAAATAAGCATCGATCTCATGAGACACACTCATTATTATGAGAGTAGCATGGGGTACACCACTCTCATGGTTCAGTTATTTCCACCTGTTCTGCCCTTAACAGGTTGGAATTATGGGGATTAAAATTCAAGGTGAGATTTAGGTGGCGACACAGAGCCAAACTATATCATTTAGCCCCGGAACCCTAGCAAACCTCATGTCCTCACATTTCAAAACACAATCATGCCCTTCCAACAGTTACCCAAAGTCTTAACTCATTCCAGCATTAACCCAAAAGTCCAAGTCCAAAGTCTCACCTGAAACAAGGCAAGTCTCTTCCACCTACAAGCCTGTAAAATCAAAAGCAAGTTAGTTGCTTCCTAGATACAATGGGTGTAAAGGCATTGGGTAAATATACCTGTTCCAAATCAGAGAAATTTGTCAAAACAAAGAAGCTAGAGGCCCCATGTAAATCTGAAAACCAATAGGGTAGTAATTAAACACTAAAATTCCAAAATGATCTCCTTTGACTCGATGCCTCACATCCAGGTCATGCTGAAATAAGAGGTGGGCTCCCATGGCCTTGGAAAACTTTGCCTTGTGGCTTTGCAGAGTACAAACCCCCTCCAGGCTGCTTTCAAGGGCTGGCATTGAGTGCTTGCAGCTTTTCCAGGCACAAGGTGCAAGCTGTCAGTGGGTCTACCATTCTGGAGTCTGGAGGACACTGACCCTCTTCTCACAGCTCCACTAGGCTGTGCCCCATCGGGGACTCAGATTGGGCGTCCAACCCCACATTTCCCTTCCACACTGCTCTAGCAATGGTTCTCCATGAGGGTTTTGCCGCTGCAGCAAGCTTCTACCTGGACTTCCAGATATTTCCACACATCTTTTGAAGTCTAAATGGAGGTTCCCAAACCTCAATTCTTTACTTTTGTGCACCTGCAGGCTCTATGCCACATGTAAGTCATCAAGACTTAGAGCTTTCACCCTCTGAATCCATGGCCTGAGCTGTAACTTGGCTCCTTTTAGCCATGGCTGGAGCAGCTGAGATGCAGGGCACCAAGTCCCTAGGCTGCACACAGCAGGAGGAGCCTGGGCCTTGGCCAGGAAACCATTTTTTCCTCCTTGGCCTCTGGGCCCATGATGGGAGGGACTGCCACCCCATTGAACATGCCCTGGAGACATTGTCTCCATTGTCTTGGTGATTAACATCTGGCTCCTCATTACTTATGCTAATTTCTGCAGTTGGCTTTGATTTCTCCTCAGAAAATGGGTTTTTCTTTTGTATTGCATTGTCAGACTGCAAATTTTCCAAATTTTTATGCTTTGTTTCCTCTTGAATGCTTTGCAGCTTAGCAATTTCTTCTGCCAGATACCCTAAATCATCTCTCTCGAGTTCAAAGTTCCACAGATCTCTAGGGTGGTGGCAAAATGCCACCAGTCTCTTTGCTAAAGCATAACAAGAGTCACCTTTGCTCCACTTCCCAACAAGTTCCTCATCTCCAACTAAGACCACCTCAGCCTGGACTGATATTACCATCAGCATTTTGGTCAAAGCAGTTCAATAAGTCTCTAGGAGGTTCCAAACTTTCCCACATCTTCCTGTCTTCTGAGCACCCCAAGTCTCTAGGAGGTTCCACACTTTCTTACATTTTCCTGTCTTCTTCTAAGTCCTCCAAACTGTTCCAACCTCTTCCTGTTATCCAGTTCCAAAGTTGCTTCCACATTTTTGGGTATCCTTATAGCAGTACCTCACGCTATTGGCACCAATTTACTGTATTAGTTCATTCTCACACTGCTAATCAAGACATACCCGAGACTGGGTAATTTATAAAGGAAAAGAGGCCTCAGGTAACTGACCTTATTAAAGGGAAAAAGCTCCTTTAAAAACCATCAGATCTCTTGTGACACACTCATTATCACAAGAACAGCATGGGGAAAACCACTCCTATGATATAATTACCTCCATCTGGTTCTGCACTTGACATGTAGGGATTATGAGGATTACAATCCAATGTGAGATTTGGGTGGGGACACAGCCAAACCATATGAACTGTGTCCTAAACTACTCTGCAAAACCTTTACTTCTTGGTATAATCCATAGAAATCGTGGAGACAAGTTTACACTGAAAGTCATATTTCTTGATATTGAAGCTTCTATTTGCTCACTGGCAATGTTTTCTTTCAGGCCTATAGGAAGATTTCTTCACTTTTTAAAAAAACTTCCTGCCTAATTTTTTTATATTAGATTTTAATGCAGGTGTATTTTCTCTAAAATATTTTATTTCCTTAAATAAGGCACATTGTGGAGCCAATAATGACATGTAGTAGGTGGCCAAATGATCATTATTTGCATTCTCTGCTTTTCTTGCTAATGCAGATACTTTTTAATGCAGTCTCTTTTTTTATATTGAGCTTGTTAACTATCTCCTTAATTCAGCCTTTTTTCCAGGAGAGAATTCGTATCTATAAAATAGCCTCCATTATTTTCAAAGATGTCTATAATTTGTATATAACTATTTTTGTAAAATAACTAAAATTTGGTGTTATAGTTGCTATAGATTCTCAATATATGACCACACATTTGGAAAATGCAGTGATAATTTGTTGGCTTATTGATTCATCTAATTATATTTGACATTTCCCAAAATACATTACAAACTCCCTCCTGGAAACTGAAGAATATGTTTTATTTTGCTATGTATGCAGCACACAAGTAGGCATAAGTTAACTCTTACCTTTCAGATACTCACAGATGTCTCCTCTTGTTGCCAAGTGCCTGTGTATGCCTTGATCTCTTCCTATATACCCTATTCGTGAGGAGAGGATTCATGCCCTAGGGTTATGGGGAACACAGGAAACCTGATGCTAGACAGCTGAGATGACAGCAGTTTATTAGTCACATATACTCAAAAGCCCCAGGGATGAAGCAA
The DNA here is from genome assembly GCF_028885655.2 of Pongo abelii. Classification (NCBI taxonomy): domain Eukaryota; kingdom Metazoa; phylum Chordata; class Mammalia; order Primates; family Hominidae; genus Pongo; species Pongo abelii. The sequence continues at coordinate 28,903,616 of NC_071988.2, forward strand.
CTGCATACCACAAAGGGCCACACATGAGTTATACTCAGGAACAAAGTGAACAGCCACAGCCTTCGGGAGGCAGGCTTTGTTCCATCAGGAGGGACAGAAAGCCCTGGTTCCCAACAGAGGCAGTGATTAACTTGCTTGAATAATTCCATGAGCTGGCAGGGACCTCAAACCCTCTACCCAGAGATAAGAATGAGCCTGTGCCTGGTCTCCATGATAAGGAGGATTGTTTGGCTAAAGGACCTCCTCTGTAGGGGCAGAGCTGGAAGGGGAAATTGCAATGAGGCTATTCTAGGCTTTCCTAATTTCTCTCATGGCACACATAATACTGGGCCATGATTTTAGACCTAATAGAACTGAATGTCAGCAAATGATCTTACAGGCTGTGGGATTCTTCATTACTTTGTGCTGTTGATTTCTGTTCTATAAATCTTCCCAATATAAGTTTCTCATTGGTGTACTCAGACCACTGAGAAAGCACTAAAGGAAGGACTGGCCATGCTTCCCTCACCTACCATTTTGAGAAGGACACAGATTATCTCTCCAGGTAAACCCCTGGAGATTGTTCTTCCACAAGTGTATCAAAATTAGATCTTTGAGAAGAGAGCTTCAGCATTAAGTGTTGTTATATTGCTCACTAAATCTCACATTTAAAGAACTTAAAAGTTAGGCTGCAACCTAACTTATTTCCCCCTTTCATGAAGCCCATATAACCTATTCAAATTATTTCTCTATGATCTCTTAAGCAAGTTTTAATCTTCCCTAATGTTAAGTCAAATATGATTATGCTTCCATGCTTGTAAAATCTCTGCTGCAGGAATAATCTCTTTGGTCCTCATTTCCTTGTGTATGTAAAACAGGGAAATAATGTTAGAAAATTAATTTTTTTGTTGGAAGGATTAAAGGAAATTAGTGGATTTAAACTGCTTATTACAGTGTTATACACTGTATATATATACAGATTATAAATTATATGGAATATTATTTCCATTAATACAGTCCCAATGTCTACACAAAGCTTAGGAAAAAATCAATGATGCATTGCCATTGCTTATTTAGATTAGCATTAAACAGCAAAAACATAACTTTCTCATATATCTACCTACTGAAAAACTAAACAGCCATTAGAAAGCACATGAAGGCCGGGCCCGGTGGCTCACGCCTGTAATCCCAGCATTTAGGGAGGCCAAGGCAAGAGGATTGATTGAGGTCAGGAGTTCAAGAACAGCCTGACCAACACGGTGAAACCCCATCTCTACTAAAAACACAAAAATTAGCTGGGTGTGGTTGTGGGTGCCTGTAATCTCAGCTACTCATTAGGCTGAGGCAGGAGAATTGCTGGAACCTGGGAGGCAGAGGTTGTAGCCTGGGCAACAGAGTGAGACTCTATGAAAAAAAAAAAAGGAAAGAAAGGAAGAAAGGAAGGGAGGGAGGGAGGGAGGAAGGAAGGAAGGGAGGAAGGAAGGAAGGGAAGGAAAGAAGGAAAGAAAGAAAGAAAGAAAGAAGAAAGAAGGAGAGAAAGGAGAAATGTAAATGAATAATCTGTCTCTTTTTAAAATAATATTAGCACTGACAAAATATTTTGTTATTATTATAACATGAAAGTAAATATAAATGTAACAAACAGAATGTGATTGAAACCCTAGGGCTGAAGATTGCCTACATAGGAAAAAAAACACTGAAAGAGTAAACGATAAGATGTTCTTTACATGATAACTACATTATGCTAGTTTTGCTCCTTTATTGCTTCATAGTCTCTAATTTAAAAATTTTCTAATCATTCAAAGTATACAATCATATTATTCTAATTTGTTCTTAAACCCTTACCAAGTCATTTTACTTTCTGGGGGTGGCACATTTCTTTGAATTGTTAAAGGTTTTTGTTCTATGTTTCAGTCACTTATTGATTACTCACATATTTTCTTTTTATTTTGCCTATTTATGGTAGAGATGTTTTGATCATCAATGACATCCTAAAAACTTGGTGGATTTAAAAGTAATTATTGCATTACATGATTTTGTGGATACAGAATCCAGATGGTATTTTATTGTGTAACCCTGATTGTCACCTGGAGTCAGGAGCTAGACTTCTGTTGGCCACTGAGCTGGGCTGGAGGATCCAAGGCAGTTTGCTCATACGTATGGCTGGCACTGGTGTTGGAGATGGCTTGAAGACTGGAGTCAGCTTGCCTCATTCCCATGTAGTCTCATGGCCCCACCACATCATCTCCTAGGATATCCATATGTCTTACGGGCTGCCTGCAGGATGGTCCCTAAGACAAAGTTGTATGCTGCCAGAACTCTTAAGAGTGTGACCTGGAACTGCCATGACATTACTTCCACTATCCTCTATTGATTGAAACACTTGCAGGTCTTCTTACATTACAGGATGAGGGAGACATAGCTCACTTCTTAGAGAAAAGAAAATAGAATATTAAGAGGCATCTCTAATTCTACGCAGGACGATATTCTATATTGTAAGAATGAACATTTACTATAATTCTGATAACTTTTGTTAACTTAATTGCTTTATATTATACATGTATTTTCAACATACTTTATTTATCTTACTAAATACTTAAATATTACAAGAAGGTTGAAAAGTACTACTATGTATGGATCACCACTTTGGGATGTTTGAGTTGTTCTGACAATAAATAGAACCTTCTTGCCTTTCCAAATTCTATACGGATTGAGGGACACAGGGTGTCAGCAGATGAAGAGTGATAAACGACTCTACTACCTGGAAATCTGATATTGAAGGTTAGGGCTGAGATTCTTGCAGTTAGATTTCATAAAATTCAACCCCAGAATTAGTCAGACTTACTCATCATTGCAGGGGCTAGTACCATTCCCTGCAGGGCCAAAAAGCAGATCACAATATATGTTCTGTGCTTTCAATCCAGCTCTCAAGACAAATGAGAGAATTGGGATTAGGTCTCACATGCTGAGTTTCTCACTTCTCTTTCCAAAAAAAGATTGTTTATATTGATGAAGAGATGCCAGAGGGGGTGGAAAAAAAGGAGTGCACATGAAGGGATCCCTACAATATTTGCCAATGAGATTATCACAATCAAAAAGGTTTAAAGATTTTCACAAGACATCCTCAAAGGTAGCAAGTTGCAGACTGAGACCTTGAATCTAGATCTGAGTCTAATACCCTAAACTATTTGCTACATGATACAATCACACTTTAGAAGAAACTTTGATATGGCAGATATTTTTGTTGATACATAATATTTACATATTTATGAGCTATATTTGATACTTTCTTACATATGGAGAATGTGTAATGACCAAGTCAGGGAATTTGGTGTATCCATCACCTTAAGTATTTATCATTTCTATGTGTTAGGAACATTTCAAGTTTTCTCTTCCAGCTACTTTGAAATATACAATATATCATTGGTAATTATAGTCACCCTACTCTACTATCTAACATTAGAATTTATGCCTTGTATCTAAATGTATGTTTGTACTCATTGACCAACCTCTCTTTATCCCCTCCTCCCACGCACACAACCTTCCCAGCTTCTGGTATGCATCATTCTACTGTCTCCCTTCATGAGATCAACTTTTTTAGCTCTCACATATGAATGAGAATATATGTGTCCTTCTGTGTCTGCCGTATTTGACTTAATATAATGACCTCTAGGTTAATCTACGTTGTCACAAATCATGTGATTTCATTTTTTTGGCCAAATAATATAAATATACCACATTTCCTTTATCCATTTGTCCATTGAAACCTTGGTTGATTCCGTATCTTAGCTATTATGAATAGTGTTGTGTTAAATATGCCAGTGCAAGTATCCTTTTGATAGACCATTTTTTTCCCCTTTGGATAAATACCCAGGAGTGGGATTGCTGGATTGTGTAGGAGTTCTATTTTTAAATTTTTTAAGAAATCTTCATGCTGTTTTTCATAAAACGGTTGTGCTAATTTACATTACCAACAGTGTATGAGAAGTCCTTTTTTTCTGCATCCTTGCCACCATCTGCTATTTTTTTGTCTTTTTAATAACAGCTACTCTAACTAGAATAAGATATTATCTCATCATGGTTTGCTATGCATTTTCCTAATGACTAGAGATGTTGAGCATTTTTTTATATACTTGTTGGTCACTTGCATTTCTTCTTTTGAAAAATTGCTATTCATGTCCTTTGTTCAGTTCTTAATATAATTTTTAAAGTTTTGTTTTAGTGTTGAGTTGTTTAAGTTTCTTATATGTTTTGGATATTCGTCCTTTGTCCAATAAACAGTTTGCAAATACTTTCTTTCATTCAACAGTATGGATATGATAGATCTCTCTGTAGACCAAAGCACCTACTAGGAGGTCTTCCACAATGCAATCATTTAATTAATCTTGATGGCATTTGCTATTGGCAAAATTATTGCAAACCTTTAAAAACTGTTAATTTTTATATATTGAAAATTGTTGTGTGGTAATATTCGCTCAGAAGAATGCTAATAAGAAATGTCATTTGAAAAATTCTAAATTGTTTAAAAAATTCCCCACCATTTTAATAGATGTCTCAGTGAGTGAACTTTGTTTAGTAGACAATTTACAATGGCACTTCCCTGAAGATTGAAATTCAACTCAGAATATGCTTTTGAAATTTAAAGTACTTTCATCTTAATGTTTCAAATTCCATGGACATTGACAACCCTATTTATACGTTTAGCTGAATAAGGGTTCCTGGTAACACTGGGAAACAATTAGAAATGATTTTTATAGGTGTTGACATGTATCTGTCTGTGAACTTTGTCTACAGTTTATAAAAAAAGTCTAGTTCAATTACTGATTTTTTTTAGATTTTGTCCTTGACGTGGGAATATATATGTATGTATAAGTATATATGTATATATATGTATAATTATGTGTATATATATGTATATATGTGTGTGTGTATATATATATATATATGCAATGAACAGGGGAAAACAGGAGAAAAAGTTGTTTTAAGGCCATTATTTGAAATGTTTAAGTTTGGATCAGAGGCAAATGAAACTACGAAACAATGTTTAAGTCAATGATCTAAAGATAGCCAGTATTCTGACAGCCATCGTGTTGGAATCATGTGTCCTATAAATAAAATACTTTTCATGAATATTGGTTTACAGTATTTTATAAAACTTTCCATCATTCTCTAAAAGAAGTTACATGAATAGGTGATACACAACCATCACTAGATATCAAGTAGAAAAGAAGGGCTCCAAGGGAAATCAGAAATTTGTTAATAGTCTATTTATGTATTCATTATAGATCTAGTTTTTACAGATCTGTGACTTCTTTAACTGAGAGCTTGACTGCTATTTTCTAAATATATTACACTTGCTTTTCATACAATTTTTTTTTTTTTTTTTTTGAGACGGAGTCTCACTCTGTCCCCAGGCTGGAGTGCAGTGGCACAATCTCGGCTCACTACAAGCTCCACCTCCTGGGTTCACACCATTCTCCTGCCTCAGCCTCCCGAGTTGCTGGGACTACAGACTCCCGCCACCACGCGCGGCTAATTTTTTGTATTTTTAGTAGTGACGGCGTTTCACCATGTTAGCCAGGATGGTCTTGATCTCCTGACCTTGTGATCCACCCACCTCAGCCTCACAAAGTGCTGGGATTACAGGCGTGAGCCACCAGGCCCGGCTGCTTTTCATATAATTTTTTAAAGGAAAAAGAAATATTGCATCTAGAGAGGAGAGATAGAAAAGGAGAAGCCTCCATGAGATTATGTCTTTATGTGTCTTGGTATCTCTTAAATACTAATGGAAATTTTAGTACTGTGAAGGCATTGTATAATCATGAGAAGGACCATTGTCAGAGGTTTTTATTTATTGCTTCAATTTGTCCATTTAGAGTACCAACAATGGAAGCTGGATAACATCCAGAAATAACCAGGGGCTGGAAAAACGTTAAAGGATGAGTATCCTTATTAAGAATTAAAACTAGGGAACACAATATCTGTCCTCAAGTCTAGCTCAGGTAAAGTCAAAATCCAGGTATATATTGGAATGCAATAAGGAGTCACAGCAAGGGCTGGAGTAAATTATACTAGTTTAAGACACAATTTCAGTTTCCCAGGCTCATGTCTATTGATCAGCAAATGAATGGTGCCCAAGTGGTAGGACCTCATAAGCACAAGGTCTTAGGTATTCAGCGTTATCAAAATCGAAAGTACACTCTTTGAAGAGAATGCATAAAGTATGCCTTCCACAGTTAACAGCTTATATTTCTGCTCTCTGTCTACTAAGATGCACACAAAACTCTCTTACTTAGGAACAACGTTCTTTTGTTCCCCAGCACGTGAGTAAGTAGATCTGACTTACCATTTCACACTTTTACATGAAAGAACAAATACTGCCTAGTATTTTATAATCTTTCTGGTATTTTACTTTCCATTTCAATAAAAAAACTTACAACAAGTAATACTTTGTTGAGAAAAAAGTTTGAATAAAAAAAAATAATTTGGAGGCAGAAAAACAGGGAGTTTTATAAGAGTAGAAAGAGGATGAGCCGTGGAAACAGAGTTGAATTTTTCTGGTTACTGTGTGAAATTGAGAAAGCTACATCAGGCTTAGGATTCACAGATTATATCTTTTAGGATTAATAATACTTTTTGACTTTCCTTTTTTTTTTTAAGTTCATTCAAGCAAGAGGTACATAGAATACAATCAGTAAATGTCAATTTATCTTACTCTCCAAAGTATTTTTGCTTTCTGAGCCTAAAATTAGCCTCCAGTAAGTCCAGGTTTTCAGGATAGCAAACAAAGGCTGGAACTCTCTGCACTGTTTTTTTGTTTTATTTTTTAAGAGACAGGGCCCCACTCTGTGATGCAGGCTGGAGTGCAGTGGGATGATCGCAGCTCACTGTAGCCTCAAGCTTCTGGGCTCATGTGATCCTAACATTTCAGCCTCCCGAGTAGCTAGAATTACAGGCTGGTGCCACCATGCCCAAATAATTTAAAAATAGATATATTTTTGTAGACACAAGATCTTGTTATATTGTCCAGGCTGGTCTCAAACTCCTGGCCTCAAGTCATCTCCCCATCTTGGCTTCCCAAAGTGCTGTTATTATAAGCATGAGGCATCATGTCCCGCTGCATTTTGGGTAAGTAAATAAAAATAAGAAACAAAGTTCACTACCTGCTGTGTTCCGGCAATATATAGAATTGGGAATGTAAGAGGTGCCATATAACCTGCAAAATTGCATTGTGAAAAAAGAGACCCAAATTTAACCTTAAAATTACTTTTGTTTATGTATCTATCGATATCATTTATTGTGTTTCACTGGTTGATTTTAATTTTGAAATAAAATGAAATTAAATTAGTGCAATTAAAATGTGATATTTTAACTTACCACTATAAAACCATTCAATATAAGTGCTGTCCTCTGCCTGTTTACTCAAAGAGGTGGAGAAAAAGAAAGAAGGGTATGTGAGAAAAAAAACATTTTTAAGCAGTTATATGAAACGTCATTGTAAGACTAGCTTTCTATAATGGACCATGGAAAATTTGGCCATTTAGATAGAATTTAAGTTAAAAAGTGCACAGTACTCTACATGGTGTCAAAGTATATGCTTACCTTTGCATTAATGATGATACCTATAATTTATCAAATGTTTATTTTATGCAGATATAGTACAAAGCATTTTATATTTTCACATAATCCTCTTCATACTTACATGTGCAGGGTATTTTAATATTTCTGGTACTCAAATGAGAACAATAAAGCTCAGAGCAGTTATATAACTAGTCAAATATCATCTATCCATTAACACTGGCCTCTGAATGACCTGGAGGCCATTACTTTACAAAGATTTTATTTTTTTCTAGATTACTTTATAACATAAGATGGCATACATGATGATACAAGCCAGGGAGCTCTGCACATATGACGGCTCTTTATTGTCATATTTTTATGATTTTTGGCCAAAGCCTTATGTCCATTATCCTCTTCACCACAAGTTCCAGGCAAAAACAAATATTTACTATGGCCCCTGTCCAGGCCACAATTTTGGAAAGGCCTCCTTTCTTTCAAATAGCACATGTTAAATTCTTATAAATAGTTTTCAAATCATCTCTTAGGATAAAAACGTCATAAAATTTTACCTGACATTTGGAGGTGGCTGGCACTCATCCAGGTGCACGGAGCTTTTTAAAACACTGACCCATCATAGGCCGGGCGCAGTGGCTCATGTCTGTAATCCCAGCACTGTGGGAGGCCGAGGAGGTCAGATCACGAGGTCAGGAGACTGAGACCATCCTGGCTAACACGGTGAAACCCGGTCTCTACTAAAAATACAAAAAATTAGCTGGGCGTGGTGGTGGGCGCCTGTAGTCCCAGCTACTCGGGAGACTGAGGCAGGAGAACGGCGTGAACCCAGGAGGCGGAGCTTGCAGTGAGCCGAGATCGCGCCACTGCACTCCAGCCTGGGCAACAGAGAGAGATTCTGTCAAAAAAAAAAAGATGCCTCATAATAGTCCATATTTATGAGCTTCAGTGTGATGTTTCTGTACATGTATACATTGTGTAACGATCACAGCAGGATAATTAGCCTATCACCTCAAAAGTGTATCTTTCTTTGTGGTGGGAACACTCACAATCTTTTCTCTTCACTATGATGAAGTACACAGTATCTTTCTGCTAACTATTGTCACTCTGCTGTGCAACAGGACGCCAGAACTTATTTTTTCTTTCTAATCGTAACTCTCTATGCTTCCATCCTGGGTTTCCACGCTCCACAGGGATTTTGCCACTCTCTTGTTGTAGTTCAGTGTACTTCTTCAGTCATTCTATGAGAAATATAGTTGGTTATTCACTGTTTTGATGCTGTTTTGTCGAAGGAGACGGGCACCAGGCACCTCTAGTCAGCCATCTTGTTGACCTCACCCAGGGCTTTAAAAATACATTGCTATGTTATCACACCTTAGCTCCCATTATGCCTTGACACACTTCTCGCCACTCTTATGTTTCTCAAGTTAATTTGCTAGAAGAGCTTGTGCTGCATTAGTCGCTTAAAAAATTTACTGCTCTGAGCACTTTGCACACAGTAGATTATGCAGTGATGACAGGTGGTGTTGTGTTAGTCATTAGTATTGTTTACCAATGGGTTCCCGACCTCAGTTTTCAGGCATATGACAAGATAGCCAACGCATTCTTTGAAGTAAGGAGTAAGCCTCCAAATTGTTCTAAACAATAAATGTGGGGGACAAAAGTCACTTATTAGATGAAAGCTAGCTCAAAATCTGTCTTGTACACTTTTGTCTGTCAGTGCACCAGGCTTATGGTCATTGTTTCAGAGAAGAAGAAAATCAATAAAAAGATAACCACCATAGCGAACCACAATGCTACCTTTTCAAACATTAATGTGACTGGAATCAGATGTGACTCTGTCCTTTTTGTAGTTTAACAAGACACCCCTTGTTGTCTTCTCTGAATGTGCTATGGAAAGTAGAAACATTTTAGGGCACAGGAGCTTGACATTTTCAAGTTGGAAGCCAACTTATAAGATGCTCTGCAGCCAAACATCCAGGGCATATTTTTACTGCCTTCTTATACATAATTTGATTTATTTATTGCCTTCAAATTCAATTTTTTCTTGGCTGATTTGCAATTTTTAAAATACTGTGTGCAGATAGGATGTGTTATGACAAAAAGATGTGTTAAATATGCAATTGTTTTTAGTAGCTCACTTATTTCTTCATAGCTCAGTTTGATCTTGTCAGACATAATGAAGATAATTATAACAGCAACAATACAAATTAATTACATGTGCTCTTGATTCTTGATGTTGTGCTCCCTACTATGCAGTGAGGTTTTGATTTTGTACTTAAAAATCTGTAATAAATAATCTTCAATTCTCTTTACAGAAAGCTAAAGAAATAAAACCAGGTTTTATTGTTCTTTAAGTGTTTAACTCTAAAGGAAATTTAAAGTAAGTATTAAACGAGTTGTAATAAAAATTTCACAGACTTGGAGTATAAATGTAATCTGTTGTTAGCATATATGGTATTACAGCTTAGGACTTGTGAGACAGATTGATACCTCCCATTAATCTTACTTCTCTAGCATTTTGAAATATGCCATCATATAAAAAGATTTTAATTGAAATTAACTTTTAAAATAACTATAGCATATTTTTAAGTAAATTAATTACTAGGATGTTCACGAATATGCAGACCCTGAAAAATCTAGTTTAAGAAAATGTACTCAGTATAATAGGAATGGAATCTATATTCATAGTAGTTTAGAGGAGGGGTTAGCAAACTGTGACCCTCAGGCCAAACTGGCTGCTTGTTTTTATTTTTATATAAATAAAGTTTAATTGGAACAGCACCAAGTACATTAATCTAAATATTGTCTATATCTGCTTTCATGGTACAACGGTGGGGCTGCATAGTTATGACAGAGAACATATAGTTCACAGTGCCTAAAATATTTGTTACCTAGTCATTCACATAAAAAGTGTGTTGCCCTCACATTTAGAACATGGGCAGTGAGTAAAAAAAAATGGTTCTGGCATTTTATAGATTTATAACCTTGGCCAAATTGTGTACCCTTTCTCTAGCTGCATTTTTAAAATCTGTATTATGAAGCATATAATAATTATGAAGAATATATAATCATCTTATATCATAGGCTCAGCTGATGTTTAAATGAAATGAGATATGTAAATTGCTTAAATTAGTATCTAGAACAGAAAAAAATGCTTAATAAATATACATTGTTAATGTTGTGATTGTTTTTCTTCTTTTATTTATGAACTATCCTCGTAAGACTTCCAGACATGTTGTGTTCTTACCACAATCAAATATTTTAGACACGCAGAATCACACACACACACACACGCACACACACACACGCAAGACTAAGACTGCCTGAGGAGCATCCACATAGATGTAAATGATTAGACTGTTAAAGTTACATAGTTTACATGATGAAATTATTAATGCAATTCTCACCTAGACAAAAGTTAAAATGTTATTATAGGTACTAGAGTGTCATAAAAGTGAATTTTTAAAGAATACACATTTGTATTTTCAAATTTTGACATATTCAAAAAAAATTTTTATGGGCATATTTGGAGTTGACATGCTTAGACATGTAAAATGTATTTGGTGTTTAGAGTGTGACTTTGAAGACATAAAGATAAATTGAAAAATACCATTATTTTAGGATGGGGCTGACACTTTATAGGCTTAAAATCTAGTGTTTTGTCTTATTTTTACAAAGGTGTGTACACATTAAATACTTGGTGTAATAATTAAATAAATGAGTGAATTTTGTAATGAATGTCAGATTTCCCCTTCCTTCCTACAAAAATAAGCTAACCGTAAACTGAATCTATATAATAAATAACAAAATAATAAGTCTCTAATGCCATTTTAAGCAGTTTTAATCCTGAAAACAGGGAGCTTCATGTATTTTTTTGTCTCTTCTAAAGACAAGAATCAACTTTATCCTGTGCATCATTTCCTGCACTGATGTCCTTCATCCCATCCGTAGGTTTGCTGCACTTCGGTGCTCTGGGTTTCCTGATTTCTTTTTAGTGTCAATGAGCAGCATAACACAGGTCACATCTAGGGGTGGTGTGCTAAGGACTAAGTTCAGAGGAGAAACAAAGGCAGACCCAGGTAAACGCCACTGCAGGATACTACATGGATAGTGCCTCATGCAATATTATGAGCATTTTCCACTTTTCTGATTTTTGAAACCCACAACTAAATCTAGACAGTTTCTAGATAATGTTTGTTGAAGTTTTTTCAAAACCTGAAATACCATCTTTTGACCTTTCCATCTTGAGGTCCTTTTGCATACAAGTAATGTCTGTAGCACATAAAATTACCCAAATCATTTTTTCTTCCTGGAAATACTTCGATTACTCCAGATAAAAAATGTCAGAGTTAGCCTCATCTCTATTAATGTTGCTAAACTATCTGCTAAGCTTCTCTGAAAATGTGGTAACCTAGAATCTTGTTTATTACGGAATTTGTCTTTTTGTTAAGACTAGTAGTTAAACAACCTAGAATTACGTTGCAATGTGTGAAAATATAGAATATGAATTGCAAGTTTGTAATATCTTACAACGTGATTTCTTTCTGTACGCTAAGCATATTTTCTTAAGTCTGCCTAAGAACTCAAGAGAACTTACTATTCAGCTTACGTCTTCAACCATTATTAAACAGCATATTGGAAAGTGAAGAGTTCCCAGGGTCCCTTTCTTTAATTTAGTTAGTGCTCCATATTTATTTAAGTTTCTATAAATCAATAAGCACCTTACCTGATTATTAACCCATCTGGATGCTGACTATTTGAGTTCTAAAGGAACTGTGTAAACAGCATTGCTTCATATTCATATTTGGCGTTCATATTTAGCACCAGGCATTTTAAGCAATTTAAAAGCTGTCAGGGATCTGTGAAGCACTGATAAAAATTTATTGAATATTGAAGAACAGGAGAAGGTACAAGAACAAGAGCTAAACGGAGAAGTGTGGTTTGTAGCCAAGGAAGAAACTTTTATATGATATTTGCCAAAGAAAATCAGGCAGAATGTAGATTATTGAATAGATTTCTATGCAACTGTAATAACAGAGAAACTAAGAAGATACAAATTCTCACAGAGGCTGAGAGAGCATTATCACCTGTTTACTCTTTTCTTACCTTCAAGCCCTCTCCCTAAGATGGAAACTACTCTTTAAAAGACTTGAAAAGACAAGACAAAAGAGCAAGGACACTAGAATATTCCTGCTGTAGTCAAGGCAGACACGATAATGAAATGACTGACAATTAAACATTTACTTCGCATATGCTTACACATACACAAACTTATTCATATACATTTGCATAGATACTTGACAATTCACATAAACCTACGTTAGACCATACAACTGGAAGGTCTTGAGAATGAAAGAGAAGGCTATTAATTACTAAGTTAGAACACCAGGCATAAACTGGGATTGGCCCTAAGCACCTAAAATAAATAATCACCCTAAATAAATTATGAGCAAGCTACTAATAGCGCTAATATAATCAACTAAATCATTCAGTTTTTACATACCCAAATTACCTTTCAGCCCTGCATATTTAGAGGTAAGTCATCAAATCATTTATTTTATAAATCGAATTTTATTTCAAATCAAGTGTAACTATTTGAACCATATCTCAGTGTTAACTTGGAATCCACAGACAGTCCTCTCTCTGCCCTCTAAGTGTTCTTGTCCTTTCATTTGCCTCTGCTCCCGTGTAGTTTAATCTGTGCTGTGGGAAAGACATGTTCTGATTTGCAATGACTTTAATAACCTATCTGTAGGCAAATTTAAAAAAGGAAATACCTGCAGACACCTGCCAGGAGGTGCATTTACGTTGAGACTCCACGGCATTCATTTGACGTTACTGTTTAACAGGTTATATTTCCAGTGGATGGCCTCAGATTTTTTTTCTTCGCATTTATTAGTCTATACTTTTCTAAACTAAATGACATTTCTTTGTTTTTGAACCAGAATGCCTGACCTCTTATGTCCACACTTATTTTTCTTTTCAATTTATTTTCTTTTTACACAAATATGCTATGGATAATTTTACACTATCACTCTCTTCTGCCGTCCCTTCTACTTAAGTAAAATATTTTTTTCAGAAAACAATAGACAATAGCAACAACTAAATATTTTCTCTCATATATCATTTTTATTTCTAGTTTTGATTCAAGTATCATGTCCTAAACTCTGATTAGCCTAAATCAAAAAATACTTTTAAATCAAAAACGAATTTAGATTGAATATGTAAGTAATTGTTTTAATTTAGACAGTGATTCTATAAAACATTACTATCTACTTCTGATTTAAGTATATATGTGGTTAACTTACAAGTGGTAGCTAAATGGTGAGAACACATGGACACACAGAGGGGAACAACACACACTGAAGCCTTTCAGAGAGTGAAGGGTGGGAGAAGGGAGAGGATCAGGAAAAATAACTAATGGGTACTAGGCGTAATATCCAGGTGATAAAATAATCTGTTCAACAATCCCCCATGACACAAGTTTACCTATGAACCAAACCTGCACTTGTACCCCTGAACTTAAAGTTAAAAACGCCGGGCGCGGTGGCTCACGCCTGTAATCCCAGCACTTAGGGAGGCCGAGGCGGGCGGATCACGAGGTCAGGAGATCGAGACCATCCTGGCTAACACAGTGAGACCCCGTCTCTACTAAAAATACAAAAAATTAGCTGGGCGTGTTGACGGGCGCCTGTAGTCCCAGCTACTCGGGAGGCTGAGGCAGGAGAATGGCGTGAACCCAGGAGGCAGAGCTTGCAGTGAGCCAAGATTGTGCCACTGCACTCCAGCCTGGGCGACAGAGCGAGACTCCCTCTCAAAAATAAAAAAATAAAAAATAATTAAAGTTAAAAAAATTAAATGATGAAGAAACCAATTCTACTACATAAGTATTGACTTTGTGGTCCACAAGGATGCTGTTCCCTCAATTATAAACATTGTCCATTTAGTTAAGCTTCTGATATCTAAAGTGTAAACAAAAGAGTATTATTTGGGAACAAACAAGATTAGACTGCCATCACCTTAGTATGTCATGGTATTTGATATTACCTTGTGATTCTCTTTTCCTGAAATGATACACACTACTTTCTCAACTTCATTAATGCCTCCTATCCTCACAACTCAACCTAGATGGCATTTGTTATAAAAAGTTTCCTCAAACTTGTTTTGCACCTTTACTCTACTTGAAGTGTCTTCTTTATTCATTTATTATTTGTTTTTAAACCCTATATGACATACTTCTTTTGGGGTAAGAAAATTCAGACGTTAGGACAATGACCCTAAACCTTAACACCAGTATATAAAACGGAAATTTCTCTGTGGTACTTATTCTTCTATCTCTTCATAGTATCCTTTGATCCCAGTAAAGTGATCTGCCTTAAGTTCTGTCTCTGTGATTTTGCTTTTAACCCTTTGATGCACAAATTGATCCAGACAGTATAAACTTTTATATCAAAAACTATTGAATTTTTCTGAACTCAGAGATTAAATAAAATGCCAATACATATCTTCCAGTACATCTTCTATAATCCCTATGTATATGTATTTTAGTATATTACAATTCTATCATTATTATTTAGTACCATGTGCAATATAGTAGTTTATTATCTCATAATAGACAAGCATTATTTCTCTACAATTATTAATAATTTAACCTACGAGTGACAGAATTGTTACTCATAGACATTTTTTAATATGCCTCTGTCTCCCTTTGTGTCCCATTTAATCCCTTTAGAACATGCTACATGACATTAGGATGACCCAAATTCCACTATAACAAACTTTAAGAACCAGTGAAAACTTTGTCTGGGAATTAAATAATCTGACCAATGAGTGAAATTTGGTAATGTTTACTTTACAGGATTGTCTCATGGCAATAATGGAATGGTATGTTAAAGTAATAATGTTATTATCATGAAAACTTGGGAGAGCCTAGGTTAGTAAAAGCAACCCACTTTGTAAAACACTTAGGCAGGTAGAATAATTACTTAATCCAACTACCAAAAAGGGCTTTAAAGGAATAATTTACAGTGTGGCACCTGATGAACAGGCTGGATGTATTTAACTCAAATAGTCGAGTATTTTAATCCTAAACCATTTCTGCCCAGCCAAATAGAAGAATGTGACTGAAATTGGTTTAGCTAATTGAAGCCCATATTGGCCATATTACCTGCACATTAACATATAGACTTTAGTCAGTTTATGTTTAAAACAAATAAATATACAAAGCATCAGTTTCAATACATCTAAACATCAAAGTACTAACCTAGACTCAGAGAATGCTATTCATTCTACACTTTACAAACTCTAAGGTGCTAGAAACTGTGTTATTTACAGCATCTCGTGAAAAAACAGTACAAGTTTATGTCCCCCTGAGTACAAAATAATTTAAACTTTATGTTCATTAAACATTTTAATAGAGATATAATAAAAAACATATAAGTAATTAGGGAGGATCTAAGGTTACATATTATTACATATCAGACACTATCCTAAGCCTTATGTATGTATTAACTCATTTAATTCTTACAACGACCTTAATAGATGGGTATTATTGTTATTATATAAAGATACAGAAAACTAAAGCATAGAGGGGTCAGGTAATTTGCCAAGGACATCACTGGCAGAAGCAGGATTTGCATCACAGGTAATACAATGGCAGAGGACGTGCCTTTAAGCGACAGTGTATAATGTCGCTGATTCCATTTCCGTGCTTCGATTTCCTCCAACTCCAAATTTACGTATTTCCTGAGAACTGCATCTAGAAGAAAAAACAATTTGTTCTCGATAAAGCAGAGAAAAGATATACTACAGGAATGGCTGCCGTGTTTCAGCAGTTTCTATCCACAGAATGAAGATTAGTCCATATCATGTCTTCTCTCCACTACCACTGATTTCTACATTTGTAGCTGGGTGTCATCATCAGACCTAAGAAATCTGGAGCTTCCTTAAAATTTGGTACGTCTTCCCATGAAGTCAAAATTTCACAACCCTCATACTTTAAAGGAAATAAATAGCAACTTGCTATCTAAAAATCACTTTCAAAATCAAAGAGAAATCAAAGAAATCTAGAATCCTAGCATGTTTGATATTGTTAGAGATGAAAGAAGCTTTTGAGTAACAGTGTATAAAGGTTAGTGTTTCATGATTTGTTGCTTTGCCTTAAGATTCCTGGACTGGAAGGAAAAGGTAATGTATGTAAGTGAAATATGTGTATGTGTTTTCTACTATATAGTAGGTATGTTCAGGGGTAATGATACATGTAAATAAAAAAGGCACTTAAGATATTTAAATTATGAACAAATTATAAATTGTCACTTTTTTTTTTTTTCTGAGTCGGAGTCAGTGTCTCGCTCTGTCATCCAGGCTGCCGTGCAGTGGCGCGATCTCAGCTCACTGCAACCTCCGCCTCCCAGGTTCAAGCCTCCAGAGTAGCTGGGATTACAGGAGCCCAAAACCAAGCCCAGTTAATTTTTGTATTTTTAGTAGAGACAGGGTTTCACCATGTTGGCCAGGCTGGTCTTCAACTTCTGACCTCAGGTGATCTACTCGCCTCGGCCTCCCACAGTGCTGGGATTACAGGCTTAAGCGATCACTGTCACTTTAAGGGAGTTGATCTAGTTTATCCTTAAATTGAGCTGATTCCAGTATTTAAAATTAAATCAATATTTTCTGACACTACCGCCTCAACTTTAATGGCACATGCTCCCATATATCAAAAAGAGAAAAAAAATGGTGCAAAATCACTGAATTTTGAGTAAATATTCCTTCAAAGGTATTTGAAATCTAATTATTCATTAATTCACATATGTGTCAGAGGATAACAGTGAATCATACCTAGGGCTGGGGGAATAGAACAGTGGAATTTGAATACTCTTTCCAAGTTTCTATTGATCTGCAGTGCCACATTATTTCCTGAATCTGTATTAAATCACATAGTTTATTTCTATTCTCCATGATAACATTTTATAATATGAACTGTTTCCCATTGGACTAATTTGAGCAAGACAGTTTCTTGATCCTTACCTTTTTGTCCAGAGTGATGGTTAACCTTTCAAAGGATGTTGTTTGTTTTAAAAGTTAACGTATATGTCACCTTAGGTCTTATGGAGGAAAGACATTATATAAATCTTATATATGTGTCTTATTCCTAATTGGGATTTCCAATGAGCAGAAAGATTCAAGGTTGAATCCTCATTGAACTTCTTTCCTAACACTCCCTATGATTCACTATACCTGTACAGCAGGAAATAAAGCCTATCAGCCTCCCAATAAAACTTGATGAGTTTTAGAACACATTCTATGACTGCTCATTTAAGATATGCATTACACTGAGGTTATTATGACACTCACTAAAAGCCGACAATCCATTTCAACAAAGCTCAACGCTTTTAACAGACTTGTCAGTGTTTTAGCAAATGCCACAGTTAGCACCATCTATTGGCTGATTATACAAGTCTCACTTGTTCTGGATGTTTAGGTAGAAATGTATTATAAATATTTCTGCAAAGTAGAAAACACCAAAGCAATGCCAATCTAAATAATAGTAATTAAAATTATATGATGATTAAAGAATGAGGTATAAAAATTGGTCTTAAATTATTCTTATTCCATATTTTGTTTAGAAATTTAAAATGTTTAGACTTTAAAAGCTTTTCTTTCTATTCAGTTAGCTTTAATGGGACAATTAACAACTTCTTTGATATTTGTTTCTTATGTTTCTTATTTATTAGATAGTTGTGAATATTTATATTGAAGTTTCTTCTTAATGTTAATTTTTCTTAGATATAAATGTATCTGCTTAGTAAAAAGCTACTAGAAACTATCTGATATAATTGTTTTGTAGCAACATAACTCTAGAGGTAAATAATTTATTCAAAGTTACCAATTCTGGAACAGTAACAACATCTTCCATATAATAATGTTTGCTGGCAAAGTATTTCAAAATAATCATAGAATCTGTGTTTGTTTGTTCAGCAAATATTTACCTCCTAGTTAATATCCTCATATTAACATATTTTCATATTAACATAGAACATGTGTGATTCTTACACACAATGCACACACATATACACGAAAGACAGTGAGAGAGAGAAGTAAGAATGAAGTAGAGAAGAGAGGGAGGGGTTACAGATTAGGAGAACTGCTGTGACAAAAAAAAAAAAAAGAATGATAAGGAAGAACACCTAACATGCGTAGTTGGTTGTAGAGACAGAGTCCTTTCCATTTTCAACACTGCGTGACAAGTATCTTCTGATTGTATTCTAGCTGCTGGAAGTCAATGCTAATTGCAGAGGTGAGCTTCATAATGGCAATCAAATATTAAGTCATCCTTTTCTGGTTTCCTTACACCTGTGAACGACTGCAACAAGGTTTAATTCTCCAGCCACTAGGAGGTCCTTGATTAAATTCGTAACTGATTTGTTTCTAGAAAACTCCTTCAAAAGATTTGGACCAAAAATTCATTAATATACTGGTTTTTGAAAAATCCATATTAGAAACACATATGTTCTGTATATTTTATACACACATACACACACACACACACATACACACACACTACATACTGGGGAAAAAGCAACTTTATAATAGAAAGTATTTTATGGATGCCTTATTCTAATAGTATTTTGAGTTATGTAGCCTATATACAATAAAAAGAGGACATATATAAAAAGGACACTGTATAAACACATATAAGTAAGCTACAGTAAATGGACTATAACCGCACCCAAAGAATGACTGGAAAGTGGATGACAGAAGTCCTGGGTGAAATTCTTCCTTTCATCTTATGAGCTGTGTAATATCAAACATTAGAAAATAGTTTCCTAGGTGGACTAAAACAGTACAAAACAAGGCAAAATTTAAACAAATATATCTATTTACAATCTTATAAATGTATATTTACATATGTTAAACTCTAAACATTTAATTAATATTAGATGTAATAAATATTTTATGACTCTGACAATTAACTTTAAAAGCATCCCAGGCCGAGCATGGTGGCTCACGCCTGTGATCCCAGCTACTCAGAAGGTTGAGGCAGGAGAATCACTTGAACCAGGGAGGTGGAGGTTGCAATGAGCTGAGATCACGCCATTGTACCCCAGCCTGGGAAACAAGAGCAAAACTCGGTCTCAAAATAAAACAACAACAAAAAAAGCATCCCAATAAGATACATTGCAACAGAAATACCAAAAGATCTAAAATATCAAATCAAAATTATCTAGAAAATTAACTGCTATGAAAATGATACATTTGAGCTACTTTAGTTGCATAATGTAGACTATTTAACTGGCAGAATACCTGAGTGTTTTATTACCCATAGTTCATTAATGCTATCAAGACATGACAGTATTAACAATAATTGAATTTAAATTTCAGATTAAAAAAATGTTAGTCATACCAAGGGCCAATGATTAGAATTAACATAAATAATAATTTTATGGCTTTTCCTGCAGAAATCATAAGTATGCAGAACCATGTTTAAAAGCACATATATGCAACTAAATTAAATAACATTGCATAGGCCAAGATATACTTGGTGCTTCTCTGTAACTCTGACTCTAGCATACTTTTTCTTTCCTAATTGGACCTTCAAAGTTAATAAAACTGTAAGTATTCTAATGGCAGCATCTGCGTTTTTTTCAATTATGCTTATTGCTTTGTATACCACAACTCATACTTACTTGTATAATTAATATTTATTTGTATATTTATCCCCAATAAATAAGGAATAACTAGCTGTTATTTCATTGTTAAAATTCTACTTTAAAAGAATAAGACATATGGGGTTCTTACACATAAATGTAAGTAAATATGGAGCTAGAGAGAGAGGGAGAGAGAGAAAGGGACTGGGAGAGAGAGGCAAAGGGAGAGACAAAGAAGAGAAAACTTACTTGAAGTGCCTCTCTCACACACACTTAGGAACAGTGCGGTTGTTGGAATTGACATTCTCAAGATTCCTAATATGAGAATGTGAGAAATAAAAAAAAAATGGCATTTTTTAGAATATCAAGAGAAGATACAATTTGAATGTATAAGATTTTGCATACAAAAAGGTAAAAGTAAACATATACTTATGTGTTCAGACAAGTTTGAAACCAGTAGAGAGAGTCTCACTTTGGCATTAATGAGTATTATAAACTTTAAAAATGAATATAAATATATACGCTTTTATTCACACCAGTGTTAATGTATGTGAATTATATAATTAGTTATATTAATATCAGATTTAACAGAATCTGCATTTTACTGCCTAAACCCTGTACTTGAATTTTGAGATGAATGATACCATGGAGATGGCATGTTAGGAATAAAATCATTTCTAATTATGTCAGGTGGGACTATCATTTGTTTTGTATAATTAATGGTCTTATTTTAAAATTTAAATTTAAAAGAAAAATGCTTTTCATTGTTGTTCCTTTGCATAAATAGCATGGAACAAAATATATCACAAGACTGAATTGAAATTACTTTTCCTATAATCTCCTTTAAAAAACCCCAAACTCATAATAATATTAGGGTAATATGTCTATAAACAACATTTACCAAAATATAGAGGTGTACAGAATTGTCATTCTTTACCTTACCTCACAAATAGACTGTCTTCATATTAAAAGTTCAACCATTTTTTAATCAGTTGAGTAATTATGTTTTTTTCTAATATATTGTTATGTAATTATCTGGTTATATTATTTCTTTATATGCCCAAATGTGATACATTTATACTCAAATAGTCACCAAAGCTATATTTGTCTCTTTTGCTTTGTTGAATAAACAAATCTATATTTTATGAACTTATATACTCAAAAATATTTGACTTTCATAGAAAGTAATTTATTTGATTTTTTTATTTATCTATTGTGCCTTTTCATAGACTTTTGCATTAGCTCTTTGAAAAGAGAGTGATTTAAAAAGAGATAAAGCTGTGATTCTGTTTTGTATGTCTCTTTTTCCTTTCTATTTTAATTCTTAAACAATATGGGTATATTAAACATTCCAAGCTGATCAATACCTTTTCTTGGTCTATCTAGTAATTTCATCCAAGACTTTTGTTAACATGTAAGATAACATTTAGGATAATTAGTGAATGTAGGGATAAGATGTATTTTGGGCAATCTGATATGTGAATGAAGAGACCTGGGTTATAGAAAAGTATTTTTCCCTCTACTTATATGTCTTTATAGAAGTCACTTAACTCTCTTGAATCTTTAATGTCTTCATAGACTATTCTGGTAGACACAAAACATAAATGGGACAAAACAGAGGTAACCATTGGAAACATACCCGGGTCTTGTCATCCCCACCCACTGAGCTTTACGGAACATTAGTTCTGGCTGAACCTAGAGATAAACATAACCATGATTATAATTAAAATATTTTGAGCATTTATTTTATGCCAGGCACTATGATCACAATTTACGTATGTTGTTCTTTCACATTCTCAACACAGATATATGATTCAGAAGCCACTGTCATTTAAAGATGAGGGAACTGGCTTATTAAAAGAAGTTCATATCATTTAAGTGTCAGAGTTGGGTTCTGAACACAAGAGTTGTGTTCCATCATAAGTGATCATCATAAGTGATCACTTATGTTCACTTATAAAGACCCTAGCTTTATTATTTCACTGGAAATGACACACCTTGAGGGAGGCCTCTTTTTTGTATGCTTGCTAGCAATGCCTTTTCATTCCCATTTTTTTTGGGGGTGGGGGAATGGTGTATGTGTGGCAGCCTGCAACCAAGGAAACAGCATGAACATTTACTGTCAGATAGAGAAGAGCAACAATTCTGGCTCCATAATTACTAGCTCTGAGACCTTAGAAATGTTCAACTTGGCCAGCATGGTGACTCACACCTGTAATCCCAGCACTTTGGGAGGCTGAGGTGGGTGGGCGGATCACAAGGTCAGGAGATCGAGACCATCGTGGCTAACACAGTGAAAACCCTACTCTACTAAAAATACAAAAAATTAGCTGGGCGTGGTGGCACGCGCCTGTAGTTCCAGCTACTCAGGAGGCTGAGGCAGGAGAATGGCGTGAACCCAGGAGGCAGAGCTTGCAGTGAGCTGAGATGGCACCACTGTGCTCCAGCCTGGGTGAGAGTGCGAGACTCTGTCTCAAAAAAAAAAAAAAAGAAGAAAAAGAAAACTTTGTGTACCTTACGTGAGACTGAATATTAACTAAGTCATGGCTACTGTGTAAGGTGAACTGTAAATACAACATATTACTTGTAGGAAAATGCTTCGTGATGTCCACATGCTTAACAGTCTAGAACAAATTCCAAATCTACTGGAGTCACTGATCCATGTTTTAGCTGACAGTGGAAGAGTCAGAAGAGAAAAGAGAGGGTCCATTCCCAGAGAAGAAATTTGAAGAAAAGGATGTACCTGCCAGAGACAGGCAAATCTATGCCCTAAGGAATGTGAGATTAAAACCTCTAATCTCTGGCAGAAAAATGTCACAAAAGGATACTGTGATTGGATTTCTTAAGGAAATAAATATGAAAGAGTCTTCATTTGCCTCTTGTTTCACTGTGCTGAGACAACATCAACCTATAAATGAAGAGGACAGCAGATATAACAGTTTTTCTTCAGCAGTTGATTAATAGCTGACCAGTCCTTCAAACTTAATTATCGAAACTTTGGTGTTCACTTTTTAAAGTCTAACTATAACAAAGGAGTTTAATTCTCTAATTCATGGCTCAGAAAATTATGTGTACACATTTCATGACAGGGCACTTATTATGTATTTACGGATAGGGAAGAGGTGTACTATTGTCTGTGTCCCTCCAATTCAGGTGTTTGCCAATGGGTCGGTATTAAGTCAGGATACTGTAAAAGGTGATTAAGCCATAGGGTTCCTTATTAAGGTCCTTATAAGAGATACTTCATGCAGCATTGGGCTTTCTTGCCCTTGTACATGTGAAGACACAGCTTTTCTTCCCTGCAGAGGATGAAGCAATATGGCACCATCTTGGAAGCAGAGAGTAGTCACACCAGACAACTTAACCTGTTGGTGCCTTTATTTTGGACTTCTCAACTTCTGAAAGTGTGAGAAAATACATTTCTGTTCTTTAAAAATTACCCATTATAAGGTATTCTGTTATAGTGGAACAAATAGCCTAAGATTGGGCGTTTTATTTTTCTGTGCTTCTTTATAAGGGCAACCAATAGAAAGAGCTCTTCTTCTGATCTTGCAGATTGCATAAATACACTCTCTGAGGTCAGAATAGGTGAAACTGAATACTTGAAATAGCCATAATACATAATTTTTTAGCTAGTTGTAGAGTCTGCTGATTGGTTGTATAATACTTTTTTTTTTTTTTTGAGACAGAGTCTCGCTCTGTCGCCCAGACTGGAGTACAGTGGTGCGATCTGGGCTCATGCAAGCCCTGCCTCCCAGGTTCACGCCATTCTCTGGCCCCAGCCTTCCCAGTAGCTGGGACTATAGGCGCCCGCAAACACGCCCGGCTAACTTTTTGTATTTTTAGTAGAGTCAGGGTTTCACTGTGCTAGCCAGGATGGTCTCGATCTCCTGACCTCTTGATCTGCCTGCCTCGGCCTTCCAAAGTGCTGGGATTATAGGCATGAGCCGCCCTGCCCTGCCAATACTATATGTTTTTAAGTCACAGTTATAATGAGACAATATCACAATCAATCATTTCTAGCCTGTGAGAACACTTCATCTGCAAGTATAAAAAAATTCTAGCCTGTTGGGCCACTGTGACCTTGGTCTTTTTTGCGTGGCAATTAATGCTTCAATAGCCTTCTCTGAAATTTTTTGCTGTTCAAAGGATGACAAAAATGAAATCAGCTTTGCGTTGTTTGATACATCTTCATTTTTGAGGGTTTGGTTTGTTTTCATCGATGATCATAGTGTTAAGCATTATATGGCAATAATCCTAGATGACTGTTGTTTGTGATTCAGTTGTGATCTTTCCATTCTTCTACCTCTCTTTTTCAAATGATTACTTTTAAGAGGAATGATCTATACGTTTCTCTCACGTGCCTTTGTGAAAGGTATATTACTATTACATTTCTAGCCCTACAATCTAGGGCCATGACCTATGGGAAAGGGGCCCAAACTCTCTCAGGGAAGTTGAACATAGACTAAATAAAGTTTTTGTTTTTTTGCTAAAATAAGACTTTACACATGATTAGCAACCACGTAATTTATTATAGCATCTATAAAATTTTCCAATAAAATATTATAAATGATTCTTTATGATTTTTTTAAGACATAGCAGCATGATAGTTTATTAAACTATAGTTACAGAAACTTACAAAATCTTTTATGCGTTAAAAATGAAAATAATGATTGCTCCCAATATACTCCCAAAGTTGATATAAGAATTAATAATTTAATAATCATGTGTCAAATAACTGAGTAGGAGATAATAGGGGATTTTCTTCCCTTTAGATCTTTAACTTGGAAATCAAGACTTGTCATCTGCATTGTTACTTGATGATGGTAGTCAGCTAATGCATCTCAATGGAAAAAAAGAAAAGTAGAGATGCATTCGTCTTTCATAGCTTATGAATTCTCAAATACTAATTATTGCAATTCAAAAGAGATGTCCTGCCATCTTGCCAGTATTTTTTTTCTATTCTGGCAAATTAAAAAAAGAAGTAATAGTTCAAAAAGTTAAAACAAAAATTTACAGGCTTTTATGGGTTCAAATGACTTATGAGCATGAGTCATCTTTTTAAAAGTTATATTTACAGTTTAGTGTATGCGTATGAACCCTGGTTTTATCTGCATGACAGATTAAAATTATTTACAGTGTTTTATAAATATAGTTTCTACATAGGAGTACAACTTTATGAGTGGATGGATGGCTGCCTGAACAATGTTAAGGAAAATTAAAACTGCTCATAACTTCATGTACGAAATCCTAATACACAAAGCGTCTAAGGTGCAGACTGCAGTAAGTTTTGCCAAAGAAGAGTCAAATGAATGGCAAGCAATACTGCAGAATGAAACACTTGAATGAATGTTTTCCTTAGAGTAATGGTAGATACACTTTATGCTGATTTGTGGCGATACAGTGTGCATAAAGAAAATAAACAATATTTTTATGTCAGGGCACAACTTGAAGTCACAGACCCTGACCAGTGTCCTGCTACACGTATTACTAAGCACGTGTGGACTTCTGAGGCCTAGCATACTTAATATGGGTATGTTCTTGACAGAGCACACGAGACTTAATTCATTTCTGGAGTGTACCATTACCGACTCTGACAGCCTTTCAGCTCCGTTGGGAAATGAAGTATAACATGAGGTTACTAAGCAACTCTGCAGCTTTTTAAAATCACGTCTTGGAACTCAGTTGTTTCTCCTAATTGATTCCATCCCTATCATTTTGAACATAAATGGGACATCATGTTTAGAAATATGCTGGATTGGTACTTTAAGCTAATGTCTTGCTACCTCTGCATATCTAAATCAAGGGCTGGCATATAAATGTCATGTTGAAAGCAAATTGTTATCTTTCTCCTGAGTTGCATCATACACGCACGCACACACACACACACACACCTATTTTGGCACCCCAAGCTAGGGTCTGAGGTTATCTGCACATTGTCAGAAAATAACAGAAAAAACTGAAGAGCGATGTTATTTTTTTTTAACTTGTACACAGAATAAAATTTTAATTAGCCCATCTGACTTACACCTCAATACATTCCGACAGTGTAATACATTAGAATTAACAGCAAATCTGTCTCACAGCATTGTAGCCACATTGACATTTCTGTAGTCACTAAACCAATGAGCAAGATAATATGTCATCCAATCTTGAAACATTAGTGATAAATGCATCCACATATTGCATTTTACAAGGAGCAAAGTAGACTTTTATCAACTTTGACTCTTCTTTCCATTATATCAGGGTGAAGAGTAAACAATAAAATGTTACAAACTTTTTATATTCAATGTGTTTTCTTAAGAACCCATTTGCTCTTCACTCTACATTTTTGAATAGTGCATAATTTAGTTACTAACTCAGTAAGCATGGAACATTTTGCAATTTGATGAAGTTCCAAGATGTAGGAGAGATTGATAGATTGAGGAAGTCTGGATATTTTTACTTAGTGTCTGTTTTTGATTTGTTGGATTACCCTTCTACTTAAGGTATGACCATTACAGAATCTTTCACAAAATATACACTTTAAACCACTTGATGATATAAAATATATGTTTTAATTATTCACTTGCTTGAAAGAATCACAGTACTGTATGTATATATATATATAGAGACGGTACTAAAGTAATTGCGGTTTTGCCATTAAAAGTAATGGCAAAGCAATTACTTTCGTACGAGCCTTATATATATATTGAGACAGGATCTTAGTCTGTCTCGCAGGCTGGAGTGCAGTGGTGCAATCATGGCTCACTGCAGCCTCGGCCTCCCCAGGCTCAGGTGGTCCTCCCACCTCAGTCTCTTAAGTAGCTGGGACTACAAGCATGTACCACCACAGCCGTCCATGTTATCCAGGCTGGTCTTGAACTCCTGAATTTCAGTGATCTGTTCACCTTGGCCTTCCAAAGTGCTGGGATTATAGGCATGAGCCGCCACGTCTAGCCCTGTGTGTGCGTATATATATATATATATATATATTTTTTTAACTTCATTTTAGGGCTTTCCCTTTTAAATCCTTTTTAATTGGATGAGAAATGATACCAGGAAATTTCTGTTTAGATCAATCTGTCCATTTATCCTATCACTGTTTACAAATGAGGAATCACACTACAAACACAGAACTGAGGACAAAGCAAAAACTGCTTTAAAGATTCAATGGTAACAGGTAGAATAAGCATGCCCTTTGTAAACTAAAAAGAACTGTGGAAGTGAATTTTATTTACTGAATCAGAACTCTGTGGTAGTTGTCAATATTGCATGGCCTTGGTAGTCAGAAGCTTGTATAAAAACCAAGCCCTAGAATTAAGATGAAGATTTACACAGGCAAGCTATTTACCATAGCAGTACTGGCATAGTCAACGTGGAATAAATAAATAGCAATAATTTACATGAAATATTGTAGTAATGCATGTTTTAATATAATACAGATTAAGGCTGATATGTATTTTATCTAAAAATGTTTACATATTCATTTTGGTAAAAAAGCATTTGTGTTCTCATTACAGGAAAATTCACACAATTGGAAGGAGTACAAAGAGGCAAAAATAATAATAATATTTAAGCTATAAAATAAGATATTTGAAAGCATTAATGTTAACACAAATGATATTCTCACCTGATAAAGTGTCTTAGTTAACATTTATTTCCTTTAAGAAATGTGCCTAATGGGGATTAGTTTTCCACATCTATCCACCTGTCTAATTAATTGCTTGTAATATGTTTTTTTTAAAAAAAAGATACATAAAGTCTTTTTCAGGATGTTATAGATTTTTTAATCAAACAGAAAAATATTGAAAAATATCAGTTCATTTAAAATAGAAATATAAGAGCAATAATAAATATAAACTATGTGCAAATAAATGTAACTCATGCAAACTTGTATTAACAATGTCTCAAAGTAACAACTGGTTCAGTAAATAGGATTATTTGGAAGTGAGATCAGCACGTTGATTAAATAAGTAAAAGGCTTTCTTTTTTCTTCCACAGAAAGTCAATGTGAAATGATATACAGCCCAAAATGCCTTTATGACAAATCCAGAATCCAGTAAGAACTGGTAGCACACGAGATTGGAACTAATTTGTTTTGCTGCTGGTTAGACATAATTGAACAGCAAACATCAACCACTGTAGCTTATATTTTGAAAGGAAGCTGATGAAAATTGAAGTTAAATTTTTATTTAAAAAACTATAAAAATACAGAACAACTACTTTTATTGGTTCCATCAATAGATGACATCCATTAGCAGATTTTACAATGTTTTCTTTGAGCAAAGAAAAGATAAAAATCACTAGTCAAAACTGCTTATTACCCTTTGAACTAAGATTCCACCTCTCCAATTTGATTTCTCCCAAAACATTTGGCGCATATAGTTTTTAGTAGCTTCAAGCAAGACTAATCAAGAAGAATGTCATACAACTGCATCAAATTGTAGCCATAGACCAAAGCAGCCTCAGGTGAATTCCAATTGAACATTAGTACATCAAAGAAAAATTTTTATCCACTATGAAAGCAGAAAAACCTTAAATCCCTTAAATGTTTTTCTAACCAGGTCAGTGTTAAAAGATTACATATTTACATATATATTTCCAAAAAAACACGATATAATATGGTTTGGCTGTATCACCAACAAACTCATCCTGAATTGTAGCTCTCATAATTCCCATGTTTGTGTGAGGGACCCAGTGGGAGATAATTGAATCCTGTGGGCAGTTTCCCCCATATTATTCTCATGGTAGTGAATACATCTCATGAGACTTGATGGTTTTATAAGGGGAAACCCCTTTTCACTTGACTCTCATTCTCTTTTTGCCTGCTGCCATGTAAGCTGTGCCTTTTGCCTTCCATCATGATGGTCAGACCTCCCCAACCACATGGAACTGAGTCCATTAAACCTTTTTTTCTTTATTAACTACCCAGTCTCAGGTAAATATTTATCAGCAGCATGAACATGGACTAATACAAGAAATACGTTACATTCTTTTTGGGACACCATTTTTTTTTTCTTAATTAATTGCATACAACTTTCTAAGTTATTATGTATTTTTCTGAAGCATCATATAAAATGTCTGCTTACATATGGGTTTAAAGTAATTCATTGAATCAGTCTCATTTATGAGGATATTAAGTAATTTCTACTATTTTATCCAGTAAACAAAATATTTTGCTGCAATATCCATCTTATATCTACATAAATTTTTTAAAATATGTTTTTTTATTTTTATTTATTTATTTTTATTTTTATTTATTTATTTATTTTTGAGACAGAGTCTTGCTGTCTCCCAGGCTGGAGTTCAGTGGCACAATCTCGGCTCACTGCAAGCTCTGCCTCCCAGGTTCTCGCCATTCTCCTGCCTCAGCCTCCCTAGTAGCTGGGACTACAGGCGCCCGCCACCACGCCCGGCTAATTTTTTGTATTTTTAGTGGAGACGGGGTTTCACCATGTTAGCCAGGATGGTCTCGATCTCCTGACCTCGTGATCTGCCCACCTCGGCCTCCCAAAGTGCTGGGATTACAGGCGTGAGCCACCGCGCCCGGCCTTTTTAATTTTTTTATTATACTTTAGGTTTTAGGGTACATGTGCACAACGTGCAGGTTAGTTACATATGTATACATGTGCCATGTTGGTGTGCTGCACCCATTAACTCTTCATTTAACATTAGGTATATCTCCTAATGCTAACTCTGCATGCAGAAGTGAATCTTAACCTCACCTGTAATTAATATTTTCACTATCAAATTCAAATCCTGCCTTTTGCTTCTGTATTATCCCTGCATACTCTTACTAATAGTCATCACTTTGCAGGTCAATTTACTATTCTATTGCATTTGCATCATATTTTCGGGCTCATGGGTTTATATTTACTTCAAGTGTTTTTCCAAACATCATCTTATACTTAAATAATTAAGACTTTATTTCTCTGCTATCATTATTTTCATGTTCACTGTTAACACTTAATAAATACTCAATTAAATAGTACTAGCATTGAGTTATGCATTTTTAAAATAAATATTAACCTCATTATTTCTTCTCTCCCTAAACTTCCTACCACTTATTCTTTTCAATATTGATGCTTTAAAAGCATTTAAAGACAGTTGCTTTTTCTATTAGTTATTCCAACAAGTAGATGCAGATTAATTTTTCATGTCCTTTTTGAATTTATGGATTTGGATTTATTTCTAAAATGTTTTTATGTCAAACGAATTTCTTATTTTGATAAGGTTCTGGATCTTTTAGTATAAACAAAATAAAGAGACCTTAAAATATTAATGCTTTAAAAAGTCTGTAGATTATATTTTACATTTTAGAAATAAATCCAATATTAGTGAAAATGTTAATTACAGGTGAGGTTGAGATTCACTTCTGCATGCAGAGTTAACTTACCTTTTCATGTGTCTATTATTTTACTTTGTTCTTTTCATTACAAAATAGCGTCTTTCACAAAGGATGCAAAAAATGTGAATAAACAAGAAAAAAAAAAGAAAAATTGGTAAAACAGATTTAGGGAGGTACTATCACCCCCATAAGTATTGCACCATCCCCCTTTTCAACCTATTTGCAAAAATGTTCACACATGTAATAATCAGGTTTTTCTATAATGCATGTTTCCTTTCTAAAGGTATCTGAAGGAGAGAAAATGAACACATCACAATGTAATGTCTTGATAGAGATGGCAAAACAAAATCTATAAACTACAGTGCTAGGCAGCTAACGGAATAAGTACGTAAATGGTTTTCCCAAGATGAGAATGTAGTGACTCGGTAAGCAAAAGACAGATTTTGAAAGTATGACATCATGACTACAGAGGTGGTTATGAATGTTTTCTATTGATAATAAGAGCATCATTATTAATTTGTGTACAATTACATTCACTGGATTACAGTATACTACAAATATCCTTATTAAAGCCTCAGAGCTATTTGCCACAATGCATCTCAACATGGCACTGACACAATACATTTAATATTCAACTATGATGGAAAAATGTTTAATGTCCTTGTTATGTATTAACAAAAATCGTGATGTTAATAACTGTTTGCTATATCAACTCGTCACCTTGCTGGTGGCCTACTTTTACAATAGCACTTTTATCAGTAAGTAATAATTGCATAAAAGGACATAAAGAAGAGATCCGAAGAAAGTCTCAAATTCTTGCTATTCCTTCTGTAACCTCTGGAAAACTGGAAAGATTCACAAAAGACAATGACTGATATGTATCATATAAAACCATAAAGCAATATACCATTTGTAATTAAATATGTATTAATCATTCACATCTATTCCACAGATTTTTATGTAATGTGTGGCTGTGTCTCCTGTCTTACAGAAAATAAGTGAAAGAATAATTTCCTTTGTGTTCACAATAACGCCGGAACTTAAGTGTCAGTTTGGAATAAGTAAACCTGGAAGTTACAGAAAATACACCTAGAGTACTACTTCCAAGGCATTTTTTTCTTATGTATCTGGAAATATTTCTAATATTGGCACAGCTGCTCAGCAGTGTCATTAATGATCCACGTTCTGTCTTCTTTTCTATCACTCTTGGCAAGGTGACCTTTCTTCTCTTAATTACAAGATGGTTGCTGTACTTTGATCAGTTTTAAGGAGCAGAAAAGTAAAATGCTTTCTTTTTTGAAACAATAGTGTGTGTGTGTGTGTGTGTGTGTGTGTGTGTGTGTGTGTGTGTGGTCTAAGTACTACCCAGATACCTTTCTGCTCATTGTACTAGTCAGAATTTGCTCACATACCTAATAAAAAAGAGATTATCATGAGATTACTAGTAATGATCAGTCATTAATTAACCCTTGCGGCTCTTGTGGAGACCATGCCAATCCTCCAATCAAGAAACTTCTCTTTCTACCTATGCCATTGTGATAAGGAGGCATTTGTTCTTCTTCAAACAGTAGGAAGCACTGAACTGTTTCTCACTGTAGAATTACACTACATAATTTTCCTCTTCAGTTGTTATTCAGCATGCCTTGTGAAAAATATATTGTCCGCCAGCTAAAGTCAAAGAGTGCAGCAGTCAGGAAAAGCATATGTAGCTTTGGAAAGAGATAGGAGTTCCCTGTCTCCACAGGTTGCCAACACAATGGAACAAAATTGAGTGAATACTATTTGTGAAAATGTTGCTTTACCATCATAAAATCAATTTTTAATTTGTCAATAATCTAAATTGAAATTTATCTTCAGTGCATTGAGCTGGAGGAGATCTGTTGCATAATCAAAGACACCCTCTGGCAAACCTTGCTCCTGACTTCTAAATGCTGCAGTTTAACTTCACTGGGATTTTCTTAATCTTCCTAACCTCGAATCCTGTGATGTGAACTGTTAAGGGCATCTCTGAGTCACTTATTGAAGTCTTTTGAATAATGTGTTCTCTCAAGTCCACACTTCCCTTTGAAGAGTTTGCCCCCTCTTGTCTCTGTAATCAGAGCACTGGTGTAAACTTCATGCCAGCTGCAGAAGTTCTATGAATGAAAAACTCTGCAGCAAACTTTATCTGCTGTTTTCTCTGCTCTGTTGACCCCACTGATAAAACCTCTCTGCCAACACAGTATGAACAGCATTCCTATGGGAAACATATATTTTACTCTTCTGATAAAAAGTGGATGTTATCATATCAAAGGACTTCTATGTGAACTGAACCCTTATAACTACAATATTTGTTTGGCTCTAGAAATGCCATCTGGAGAGTATGTTACAAGATAATATTACGATAAAATGGAAAATTCCCAGAGTGTCATACAAGATGTTAAAATTTGAAAAATTATGAGATTTTTCTTACTTTGTCTCCTTTCAACTTCATATCTGCCAAAGATGACCCATCTCAATTCTCCATTTGTATTCCATCAGCTTCCACTCTAGGTCTTAGACCAGCAAAATAGTTAATCCAATATTCTATGACTTGATACCAAGTAATTATTACTGCTAAAATGGATGTGACTATCTGAATAAATTATGTAAACAAACTTTCTCTCACTTTTTTTAATAATAGATAAGATGTAGCCTAAGAACTATGAAACAAAACAAACACTTTCTGAACCTTAAGATTGCCTTAATTTATCCTATAAAATCTAAGATATATAGCTATCATAGTCAGTGTGGTAATTCCAGTTCCTACTCAGAAACAAGGCAGACAAAGCAGCTATACAGTATAAATCCTCTTTCTCTCACCAGGCTTGTTTTTCTAGTAGCCCATAGTCCCAGCTACTCAGGAGGCTGAAGTGGGAGGACTACTTGTGCCTAGGAGTTTGAGGCTGCAGTGAGCTATGATTGCACCACTGTACTCCAGCCTGGGTGACAGAACAAAATCCTGTCTCAAAAAAGTAAAGAAAAGAAAAAAGAAGGAAAAGAAAAAAGAATGTGATATCCAAAGGTAGCCAATTTAGTAAATATCCTATTCCACTGCCCCATAGAACACATGAAAGTGGATTTTCATTGTATGTTAATAATAACTCAACTTAACTGTTAGAAAACATATTTTGAAATGGAGATAAGGTTTTCTTTTAGTTGTTGGTCTTTTCTTTAGGCAAGTTTTTAGAACACCAGGAAAGCTACACGGCTGTAACCTCAAGGTAACTCATGGTACTTTATATCTACAGAAAGACAGGAAGAGCAAAACAAATAAAATAAAATGCCATTGCCATCTGGAGTGTATAATAGAAATGCACAATGTATCATAATAGACAATAGCAATCCCAGACAGAGCTGCTCTTCCAGATTTGTCTTTATGTCATCCTTCAGGTCTGGTTTCATGACTCTTACAATCTGAAAAACAGAAGTCCTCAAAGAATAAAATGCCAAGCAATAAAAGTAATATCTTGAACACCAAATGCTATTCTCAGAAGTAAAAATTTCCAATATGCTGGGGGAATAAGCAAAGAACATAATTTTTAAATGAATTAGAAATATATTTTTACATTCTGACATATCTTTAAGAATTTTAATACCAGCTCAGTAAATATTATACTTGTTATGAACTGAATGGGGTCCCTCCCAAAATTTATATATTGAAGTCCTAAAGCCCAGTACTTTAGTGTGTAATCGTATTTCTAGGGTCTTTAAAGAAACAATTAAGACCGGGCATGGTGGTTCATGCCTGTAATTCCAACACTTTGGGAGGTCAAGGAGGGCAAATTGTTTGATTCCAGGAGTTTGAGACCAGTGTGAGCAACATGGTGAAACCCCATCTCAATGAAAGATACACAAATTAGCTAGGTATGGTAGCATGTGCCTACTAAGGAGGCTGAGATAGGATGATCACTTGAGCTGGGGAGAAAGAGGTTGCAGTGAGCCATGATCAAACCACTGCACTTCAGACTGGATGAGAGACCTGTCTCAAAAAAAAAAAAAAAAAACAAACAAACAATAGGAAGTAAGAAAATTAAGAAAAAAAAACAAAAACCAATTAAGATTAAATAAGATCAGAAAGGTGTAGCCCAAATTAATTAAGATGGGTGCCCTTGTGTGATTAATCGACTGCAAGGGTGCACCACACGGAGAAAAGACCATGTGAGAACACAATCAGAAGGCACTATCTGCAAGCCAAAGAGAGAGGGCTCAGGGAAAACTAACTTTTTCAGTGTTGGACTTCCAGCCCCTATCCAGAACCGTGAGAAAATAAATTTGCTGTTTTTGTATTTTGTTGCAGCATCCCTAGCAAACAAATACAATTCAGTAGTTGCCGCCACACACCGCTTTTCCATAGTTTTATTATTATTATTATTCATGATTTTAATTACCATTCATGATTATAATTATATGATTTTATTTATATTATAAATATAATTCATGATTTTAATTAAACAATATGTAGAGTATATAGAGAGTTTGATACTATTTGCAAGTTCATGTATCTATGGGAGGTCTTGGAGCATATTCTCTGATAATAGGAGGGGACTACTTTCATTCTGTTTTTTAAATTTTAGCATTTTTTTATCTCAATATGTTCCCATCTCTTAATTTCTCCTTTTCTAGTTCCAGAAACTTTTCCTCAGTGAGACTTTACACTTATTAAAATGTCTCATTCTTTTTTTTCCTTTGTTGATGGCATGTTTCCTTTGCTGACAGCAGTTTACAAGTTCTAAGCTGTGAGGTTACCAGATAATTTTGATTATTGATATTGATAATACTAGAAACAATTAAATAAGACTATAAGTGCTCAGTTATTTTAAGACAAGTGTACCAAGTTATTGTAATCTGAATATCCAATAAGTTAAATGGTATATATTAAGCCAATGGAAATTTTCTCTTAGCAGATTTCTTCAATTTAGTATTCCTTCCTTGTTTGTGTTCTCAAACATCACAAAATTAAATGAAAAATGTAACATTGAGAAAAAGGGGGAAAAAGGAATGTAAAAGCAAAACACGATATCCAAGATCTCTGAGATGGTTTCAAAATTGCATAAGTGTACAAGAAAAATAATAAGAAAAGAACAAACATAAGAAATATTTGAAGTAATAATAGCTGTGAACTTTACAGAATCAAGGACAGAAATCAAATCATAGGACCAGAAGGCTCAAAAATACAAGGCAGGATAAATACCAAAATTCTGCTTCTTTTTGGGTATATCATATTCAAATTGCAGAAAACCAGACAAAAAAAATCTTGAATGGAAGCTGACATGAGGAAATATTTTACTTACAGAGGAAAAATAATAAATGCAGTGGACTTCTCAGACTATAAACAAATGAAGATGAAGTAAATATTTAAAGTGTTGAAAGAATAATAAAGTGCCAAACTAGAAGTTTTTATCGAGCTAAATTATTCTTTAAAATGATGTAAGATTATTTCAAAGACAAAAACAGCGGGAATTTATTTTCAATAAACTAAAAGAATTTCTTCAGGTAGAGCTAAAATAGTACATTTTAGAAATTTAGATCAACAAAAAAAGGAAATAGATAAAAAAATCAAACCGTGCTGAGAAAAAAAAGGTAAGTTACTGTGTTTTTGATTTTTAAATTCTTAAATAATATATAATATAATTGTGTGTATAAAACAATAAAATGAGAACGTATAGGGTGATTATACCTTATTAATATGTGAAATCAAAGACTGCAATGCCACAAGGAAGGAAAGATCCAAATTATTCTTATATAATTTACTTACATTACATATGAAATGATTTAGTTCTATTTTAGTGAGGGCTTAGATTAGCATGAAAAAATGCTTCTTGTGGACTCTAGGGCACTGTATTAGTCTGTTGTCACACTGCCAGAAAGAACTACCTGAGACTGGGTAATTTATTATTTTTTTAAAATAAGTTTCATTGACTCACAGTTCTGCAGGCTATACAGGAAGCATGGCTGGGAAGACCTCAGGAAACTTACAGTCATGCAGAAGGTGAAGGAGATGCAGGTACATCTTCACATGGTGACAGGAGAGAGAGCGAGAGAAGGGGGAAGTGCTACACGTTTTCAAACAACCAGATCTTGTGAGTACTCACTCACTATCATGAGAACAGCAAGGGGGAAATCTGCCCCCATGATCCAATCACCTCCCACTACGTCCCTCTTCTAGAAGTAGGAGTTAAAATTC
Source organism: Pongo abelii (assembly GCF_028885655.2). Taxonomy (NCBI): domain Eukaryota; kingdom Metazoa; phylum Chordata; class Mammalia; order Primates; family Hominidae; genus Pongo; species Pongo abelii. The sequence goes on from NC_071988.2 coordinate 28,940,349, forward strand.
CACCTGACATTTGGGTGGAGACAAAGAGTCAAACCATATCATTTTGACCTTGGCCCCTCCCAAATCTCATGTCCTTCTCACATTTCAAAACACTATCATGCCTTCCCAACAGTCCCCCAAAGTCTTGACTCATTCCAGCATTAAATCATAATTCCAATTCCAAAGTCTTATCTGAGACAAGGCAAGTCCCTTTCACCTATGTGCCTGTAAAATCAAAAACAAGTTTGTTACTGCCAAGATTCAATGGGGTTCCAGGTGTTGAGTAAACAGACCCATTCCAAGAGGGAAAAATCAGCCAAAACAAAGGGACTACATGCCTCATGCAAGTCCAAAACCCCAAAGGGAAGTCATAAAATATTATATTTCTCAAGTAATCTCATTTGACTCCATGGTTCATATCCAGGCCACACTGATGCAAGGGCTGGGCTCCCAGGGTCTTGGGCAACTTTGTGCCTGTGTCCCTACTGGGTACCTCCTCCATGGCTGCTCGCTCAGGCTGACATTTAGTGTTTGTGGCCTTTTGAGGTGCAAGGTGCAAGCTGTCAGTGGGTCTACCACTCTGGGGTCTGGAGGACAGTGGCCCTCTTCTCACAGCTCCACTAGGCAGTGCCCCACTGGGTACTCTGTTTAGGGGCTCCAACCCCACATTCCCTGTCTGCACTGCCCTAATAGATGTTCTTCATGAGGGGTCTAACCCTGCAGCAGATTTCTGCCTGGACATCCAGACATTTTCACGTGTCCTCTGAAATCTAAGCAAAAGCTTCCAAACCTCAACTCCTGCCTTCTGCACATCTGCAGTCCCAACACCATGTGAAAGTTGCCCAGGCTTGGGGTTTGCACCCTGTGAAGCAACAGCCTGAATTGTACTTTGGCCTCTTTTATCCATGGCTGGAGCTGGAGCAACTGGGATGAAGGGTACCAAGTCCCTAGTCTGGACACCACAAGGGGGGCCCTGGGCCCTCCCTATGAAACCGTTTTTCCCTCCTAGGCTTTTGGGCTTGTAATGGGAGGGGCTGCTGTGAAGGTCTCTGACACGTCCTGGGAACATTTTTCTGATTCCCTTGGTGATTAACATCCTGCTCTTTATTACTTATGCAAATTTCTGCAGCCAGCTTGAATTTCTCCCCAGAAAAAGGAATTTTCATTTCTAGCACATCATTTTTCTTTTTTATCACAAGTTTTCAATTTTCCAAACTTTCATACTCTTATTCTTCTTGAGCACTTTGCCACTTAGAAATTTTCTCCACCAGATACCCTAAATAATCTCTCTCAAATTCAAATTTCCATAGATCTCTAGAGCAGGGGAAAAATGCCATTGGTATCTTTGCTAAAGCATAGCAAGGGTGACCTTTACTCCAATTCCCAACAAGTTTCTTATCTCCATCTGAGACCACCTCAGTCTGGATTTCATTGTCCATATTATTATCAGCACTTTGGTCAAAGCCATCCAACAAGTCGCTAGGAAGTTCCAAACTTTCTCACATAATCTTGTCTTCTTCTGAGCCCTCCAAACTGTTCCAACCTCTGCCTGTTACTCAGTTCCAAAGTCACTTCCACATTTTCGGGTATCTTTATGGAAGCACTCCACTCTCTGAGGTACCAATTTATTGTATTAGTATATTCTCACACTGCTATAAAGAACTGTATAAGACTGAGTGATTAATAAAGGAAACTGGATTAATTTACTCACAGTTCTGAATGGCTGGAGAGGCCTCAGGAAAATTACCATTATGATGGAAGACATCTCTGGACAGAGTGGCAGGATAGAGAATGAATGCCAGGAAGGAAAATGCCAGATGGTTATAAAACCATCAGATCTCATGAGAACTCAGTCACTATCATGAGAACAGCGTGGGAGAAACTGCCACCATGATTGAATTACTTCCCACTGGGTCCCTCCTATAACATGTGGGGATTATTAAAATTTAAGGTGAGATTTGGGTGGGGACAGAGAGCCAAACCATATCTCCAACTGAGACCAGTTCAGCCTGAACTTCACTATCCATATCACTATCAACATTTTGGTCACAATCATTCAACAAGTGTCTAGGGAGTTCCAAACTTTTCCTCATCTTCCTGTCTTCTTCTGAGCCCCCCAAATTATTGCAACCTCTGCCCATTACTCAGTTCCAAAGTTGCTTCCACATTTTCAGGGATCTTTACAGCAATGTCTCCCTTCTCTGGTACCAATTTTCTGTATTAGGATGTTCTTACACTGCTCTAAAAATACTACCTGAGACTGGGTAGTTTATTAAGAAAGTAGGCTTCCTTGACTCATAGTTGCAGAGGATGTACAGGAAGCATGGCTACAGAGGCCTCAGGAAACTTACATCATGACAGAAGGTAAAAGGGAAGCGAACACATCTTCACATAGTGACAGGAGAGAGAGAAAGAAGGAGGAAGTGCTATTCACTTTCAAACAACCAGATCTTATGTGCACTCACTCACTATCATGAGAACAGCAAGGGGGAAATCTGCTTCCTTGATCCAATCACTTCCCTCCAGGTCCCTCTCCTAACATTGGGAATTACAACTGGACATGAAATTTGGATGGGGACACAAAGTCAAAATATATAAGGCAATTACTCAAAAATTTAAAACAAAAGCATAATTAATAGGCTAAAACAGATCACTGGAAACAAACAAGTATTCAATTTAAATCAGAGAAGGGAGAAAGATGGGAGAAATAAATAAAAATGCAATTAGTAAAAAAAGGTCAAACTTCTTCTCAATGAGTTTGCATGAAAGAACAAGTGTTGAGAAAACAACCACTTAAAGCCAAAATGGGAGAGAAGTCTCATATCAACATTATTGTCGTTAGACACATAGATTCGAGCATGTTCATCACTTCTGACCATCTGGTCTAAAAAGGTGGTGGGATTGACAAAAGAACCATTGAAAAATTTGATAAGGAGGCTGCTGAGTGGGAGAGGACTTCTTCAAGTATGCTTGGCTGAGCAAGAGCAGGGCATCACCATTGATATCTCCCTGCAGAAATTTGAGACCAGAAAGTATTACGTTACTATCACTAATGCCCAAGGACATAAAGACTCCATCAAAAACATGATTATAGGAATCTCAGGCAGACTGTGCTGTCCTATTTGTTGCTGCTGGTGTTGGTGATTTTAAGATGGTATCTCAAAGAATTGATGGACCTACGAGCATGCCCTTCTGACTTACACACTGGATGTGAAATAACTAATTATCAATGTTAACAGCATGGATACCACTGAGCCACCCTACAGCCAGAAGAGACATGAGGAAATCATTAAGGAAATCAGCACTTACATTACAAAAATTGTCTATAACACTGAAGCAGTACTATATGTGCCAATTTCTGATTGGAATGGGACAAAATGCTGGAGCCAAGTACTAACATGTCTTGGTTTAAGGGATAAAAAGTCACCTGTAAATATGGCAATGCCAATGGAACCATGTGCTTGAAGCTTTTTGTTGCATCCGACCACCAACTTGCCCAACTGACAAGTGCTTTCATGTACCCTTTCAGATGTCTGCAAAGTTGATGGTATTGAGCCCTGTGCACTGAATGGAGACAGTGTTCCCAAATCCAGAATGGTTGTCACCTTTACTCCAGTTAACATTACAACTGAAGTAAAGTCTGTTGAAATGCACAATGAAGCTTTGAGAAGAGCTCTTCCTGGGGATAATGTAGGCTTCAAGAATGTGTCTAAGATGTTTTTCATGGCAACATTGCTGGTAACAACAAAATGACCCATCAATGGAAGCAGCTGGCTTCATTGCTCAGATGATTTTCCTGGACCATCCAAGCCAAATCGGTGTTGGCTATGCCCTTGAGATGGATCATCACACAGCTTACATTGCTTTCAAGTTTGCTGAGCTGAAGGTAAAGATTGATTGCTGTTCTAGTTAGAAGCTGGAAGATGGCCCTAAATTCCTGAAATCAAGTGATGCTACCACCATTGATATGGTTCCTGTCAGGTGCATGTTTGTTGAGAGCTACTCTGATTGTCCTCTTTTGAATCATTTTGCTGTTTGCAATGAGACAGACAGTTACTGTAGGAGTCATCAAAGCAGTGGACAAGGAGCCTGCTGGAAATGTCAAGGTCACTAAGTATACCCAGATACCTCAGAAGACTAAATAAATATCCCTAACGACTGCCAACCCAGTCTTAATCAGTGGTGAGGAAAAGGTCCCAGAACTGTTTGTGTCAATCGGCCATTTAAGTCTAATAGTAAAAGACTGGTTAACGATAACAGTGGATCGTAAAACCTTGAGAAGGAAAGAAAAATGTTTTATGGACCATTTTGGGGTTTTGTATGATTGTGTGTGTGGCAGTTTTAATTTATTAGTTTTAATAATCAGTACTTTTTAATGGAAATAACATGACCAAAAACCTGTTACATAATTTTGAGACCCATTAAAACAAACTTTAATGAGAAATCTGTGTCTTCTTTTGGTCAACACTGAAACACTTTTAGAAATGCTTAGGCAAAGGACTTCAAAATCTATTTATGGTGTTGAAAATCTGCTGAAACTTCATGGGAGTATGATAATTCTGAGTTAACATGTTTTTCTGATTGGAAATGGAGACGTTTTATTCCCCTACTTATTTTTAAGGGAAAGAAAATGTGTTTAAAGTACCTAGTGAAATGCTATGAGAGGGCTCTGGTTGCAACACTATTGGTTAGGACAGAAATGCAGCATGCTTTTGTTCACCTGTAATTCACTTTAGAAGGTCAAGTTCTGTAATATCAAAGACCATGTGTTACATATAAAATTGTGTGTAGTTACATCACTATTGAGTAAATTTGTTGGAATGTCAAAAAGAATTAAAAACAAAGTAGATGTTAACCCAAAACCTTTTAATATTCTCTTTAAATTGAATGGTCTAAATGCACTGATTAAAGTGCAAAGTTAGAGCGAATAGAAATAAATTGTAAAATATTGTCTATAAGAAACCTGATTTAAGTATAAAGAATTTGATCGGTTAAACTTAGAAATGTACTCTATATTATGTAGAAATAGACCATGCTGACACTAACCAAAATAAAGCTTCGTGAACTGTATTAATTTCAGACAAAGTAGAATTCAGAACAAGATAATCAGTAATTAAGTGAGGCATTACAAATTGATAAAGGGATCAATTCTCTAAGAATATTTAATAATCCTTAACATGTATGTGTCTCACAGTAACATCAAAATATGTGAAACAAAACTTATCGAACACAAAGGAGAAATGTGCAAGGCCACTGTTATAGTTGGAGATGTGGAGACTTCAACACATCTCTTTTAGTCGTGGATAGATAAAGCAGGCAATTATCTGTCAGGATTTACCTGAACAGCACTATCAATCAACTTAATCTAATTGACAATTATGGACTACTTCATCCAAGATAAACAGATTACACATTTCTCTCAAGCTCACATGAAGCATTCACCAAAATAGAGCAAGTTATGGGCCACAAAATACTCTTTAACACATTTTAATATAAATTATTTAAAGGAAATTATCAGATTACATGAAACAAAACTAGAACTCAATTAGGAAAATAGCTGAAAAATCTCAGAATATATGAACATTAAAAAACAAATTTATATATTGAAAGTGGATCAAAAAGCTCTCAAGAGAATTAAAAATTATTTTAAAGTACATGAAAATGAAAATATAAATTAAGAAAATGTGTGTGATATAAGGAAAGCAATGCTTAGGCCAGGCATATTGGCTCATACTTGCAATCTCAGCACTTTGGGGAGGCTGAGGTGGGTATATCACTTGAGTCCAGGAGTTCAAGGCCAGACAGGGCAACATGGTGAAGCCTCATCTCTACTAAAATTTCAAAAAATTAGCTGGGCGTGGTGGCATATTCCTGTGGTCCTATTTACTTGGAAGGCTGAGGTGGGAGAATCAATTGAGCCTGGAGGCTCAGTGGATGGATATCACACCACTGCCCTCCAGCCTGGGTGACAGAGTGAGATCCTGTCTAAAAAAGAAAAGTTTAAAAAGCAGTGCTTAGAATGAAATTTGTAGTACTAAATGATATAAATCTATATTTATATATTTTCTTTTTTTTTTTTTTTTTTTTTTTTTTTGAGATGGAGTCTGGCTGTTACCCAGGCTGGAGTGCAGTGGCGCGATCTCGGCTCACTGCAGGCTCCACCCCGCAGGGTTCACGCCATTCTTCTGCCTCAGCCTCCCGAGTAGCTGGGACTGCAGGCGCCCGCCACCTCACCCGGCTAATTTTTTGTATTTTTAATAGAGACGGGGTTTCACCGTGTTAGCCAGGATGGTTTCGATCTCCTGACCTTGTGATCCGCCCGCCTCAGCCTCCCAAAGTGCTGGGATTACAGGCGTGAGCCACCGCGCCCGGCCCCATATTTATATGTTTTCTATACGTATGTTTTTCTCTACATATATGTATACAATATTTCTTTATGTTAGAAAAAATAAAGATTAAAAAAAATCTTAGCTTCCACATTAGGAAACTAGAGAATAAAGCACAAGTTAAGTATAAAGCCAGGAGAAGAACAGAAAAAATAAGAGTCAAAGCAGAAATCAATGAAATTGAAGTAGAAACAAAATAGAGAACATTAACAAAATCAAAAGCTGATTCTTTGAAAATATAAGCAAAATTCACAAATCTCTAGTCACGTTAAACAGTAAAAAGAAGTGAAGGCACAAGTTGCCAATGTCAAAAATGAAGACATCATTATTACTCATCCATGGGCATTAAAAGGATAATAAATAGCTCTATGCCATAGATTTGATAATGTAGATAAAACAGACAATTCTTTAAAAGACACAAATTACTAAAATCCACAGCATGAGAGATAACCTGTATATCCCTATTTCTATTAAAGAAATTATATCAATAATGAATAATATTCCAAAAGAGAAAGCACCAGGCCTATATAGTTGCATTGGTGAGTCATACCAAATATTTAAGTCCAGGAGTTAAGTCCAGCAAATTCTCCATAATCTCTTCAAAAAAATAAAAGCAGTTGGAACAGTCTCTATATTATTCTACTTAGCCCCAATAAAAAACACAGAAAATAAACGTATTATTTTTTTAAAAAAACTACACCGATAACTTTTATGAATATAGATGCAAAAGTGCCCATAAAATATTAGCAAACTGAATCCAATAATTTATGATAAATTATATATCACAACCATGTGAGTTTATTCCAGGTATGCAATGCTGGTTCTACATTTCTCTTCTTAAATTGTGGCTATGCTATGCTATGTTTCTTCTTCATATTGTCCTATTAATAAATAGAATCCAGCATAGCAACAATATAAATAAGAAAAACAACATAATTATAGCAATTGGCATTTGATCCAATACATTTTTGTAGTTAAACAAACAAATAAAAAAACTCAAAAAGAAACCTCTCATGCTAGAAATAGAGAAAATTCCTCAACCTTACCTAAACATCTACAAAATATCTACAATATTTAAAATTGATTATTAAATGTTTTCCCTAAAATTAGGAACAAAGCAAGGACATTCTTTCTCATCACTGCTACTCGACATCGTACTGAAAATCTGAGGTAGTAGATAGAATGACAAAATAAAATAAATGATATACTAATTGAAAAGAAAGCATGAAACTCTCTTTTTTTGCTCAGCTGACATGATGTCTATAAAGAAAAGACCAAAGAATTGAGAAAGCAACTTCTGAGACTAATAAGTGAAAATAGCAAAATTACAGTATACAGGATTAATATATAAAAGTTAGGTACTTTTATACACAGATTTTTAAAATAAGAAATTATAAATGCTCTGAGGATAATAATATCTAGGTATAAATCTAACAAATTTGTACAGAGTTGATATTTGAAAAACTAGATAACTTAGATTATAAAATCTAAGAATATCTAAATAAATGGAGTTATAGATAGTCTGAGATTATGGATTGTAAAACTCAATATTATTAAGCTGTCATTTTTTCCCAATTTGATCAATGGATTCAATTCAACTCTGGTAAAAATCCCTACTAAAACTTTGGCAGATGCAGACAAAATGATTCTAAAGATGATATGAGAAGAAGGAAGGCATAGTATAGCCAACATAAAACCAAAGAAGAACAAAGTTAGAAGACCCATACTCCTATAAAGTTATGTCAATCAAGGCAGTATGGTATTGGTTAAAAAAAAATAGACATAATAGAGCAAGACAACAGAGTTGATAAGTGAAAAACTAGAAAATTCTGATTAAAAAATCTAAGAATATCTAAATAAATGGAGATATAGATAGTCTGAGATTATGGATTGTAAAACTCAATATTATTAAGCTGTCATTTTTTCCCAGTTTGATCAATTCAACCCTGGTAAAAATCCCTACAAAAACTTTGGCAGATGCAGAGAAAATGATTCTAAAGATTATATGAGAAGATGAAAGGCATAGTATGGCCAACATAAAACTGAAGAAGAGCAAATTTAGAAGACCCACACTCTTATAAAGTTATGTCAGTCAAGGCAGCATGATATTGGTAAACAAAAATAAGACATATAGAGCAAGACAACAGAAAAGAAAACTCAGAAATAAATGCACGCAAATATAACAACTGATTTTTGACAAAGACACAAAGGCAGTTCACTGGATTTAGGATAGATTTTTAACAAATGGGTTAGTACAATTAGATGTCCATTAGTTAAAAATAAACCTAGACACAGAGTTTACATCTTAAACAGAATTTGCAAAAAATTCAAAATGAATCATAGATCTAAATATAAAATGTAAATCTCTAAACTTTCAAAATAAATTTTAGAAGAGCTACGTAGCCTTTGGTTTGCGGATGAAGTTTTAAATGCAGCACTGAAAGCACGATCAGTGAAAGAAATAAAAATTGATAAGCTGGACTTCACTAAAATTCAAACCTTTTTCCCTGTGAAAGACACCATTAAGAGAATGAAAAAAAGAAGCCACTGGAAGAAAATATTTGCAAAACATATATCTGAAGAGAACTTCTATCCAAAATACACAGATAACTCTTAAAACCCAGTAACAACAAAAAACCCTGAATTTTTTAAATGCACAAAATCTGAACAGACATTTCACCAAAGAAGATATAAAAATAGAAAATAAAAATATAAATTGATTATCAAAATACTTTTATTAAAAAATTAGATTAAAAGAACAATAAAATATTAGTACATACCTACTGGAATGGCTAAAATCTAAAATAATGAACATTCCTGTGCTGTTGAAAATATGGAATAAAAAGCACTCTGAATCATTGCTGGCGGAAATATACAGTGGTACGGACACAGGAAGAATTTTTGGCAGTTTTTTAAAAAAGTTAAACATAGTCTTATTATCCATTAATTGTGTTCCTAAGTATTTACCAAACTGATTTGAAAATGCATGTCTACACAAAATCTTGTATGGGGATGTTTATAGTAGCTTTATTAATCATCACTACAACTGGGAGTAAATAGGATGTCCCTACATAGGTGAACAGATAAACAAGCTGTATTACCTAAATATAATAAAACATTATTCTGCTATCAAAAAGAATGAGCTACAAAGCCATGCAAAGGTATGGATGAATCTCAAATACACATGAAAATGCCATTCTGAAATATTAGAAACTGTAATTGCATTTATGTGACATTCCAAAAGAGGAAAACCGTAGAAATAGTAAATGCACAGTGGTTTTTATGGATTTAGAGGAGAAAGGTTTTAAAAGATGACTAAGCGGGTACTTTTTAGATCAGTGTAAGTGTTACATATGCTATTGTTAACGATGGATAAATAACACTGTAGATTAGTCAAAATCTATAGACTTTACAGCATAAAAAATAAAACAATATATTCAAAATTTACAAATTACTTAGTAGTTTGGGGAATTTAAGGATGAAATGCAGCCTATGAAAACAAAATCTTACTGTATTAAACATGTATGAAACAACCTCACTAAAATAAATGAAGAAAAATGTGTTGACCTAAAGAAATTCTGAAAGTAGTGGAGTCCTTAAGTCAGGAGTTAAAAAATTGTGCATAATCCTACTATTATTTATGGCATTGCTTCCCATGTTTATCCAGATTAACAGTTTTCAAATCATATAATTGAGCAATAAGGCAAATGAAATGCAGATGGTGGAAGCCAGCTTTATCATGTTGACGTGGAGGTTGCAAGTCAGCAACGGAGAAGGCTGCATTGAATCACGTGATCATACACTACAGTTGAAGACATTATAAATCATGTTTAGCTTAATGTAGATACAAATGGTTATAAATAGAAATATTTATGGACTTGTATATAAACAGGCTAGTATACATATACATATATATGTATAAATGTTATGTGTGTGTGTGTGTGTGTGTATATATACATATGATGATTAATGCTGAGTGTCAACTTGATTGGACTGAAGGATACAAAGTATTGTTCCCAAGTGTGTCTGTAAGGGTGTTGCCAAAGGAGACTAACATTTGAGTCAGTAGGTTGGGAAAGGCATACCCACCTTTAATCTGGGTGGGCACTATCTAATCAGCTGCCAGTCCTGCTAGAAAATAAAGCAGGCAAAAAAAATTTGAAAAGACTAGACTGGCCTTGCCTCCCAGCCTACATCTTTCTCCTGTACTGGATGCTTCCTGCTGTCAAACACTGGACTCCAAATTCTTCAGTTTTGGGACTCGAACTGGCTTGCCTTTCTCCTCAGCTTGCAGACAGCCTATTGTGGGACCTTGTGATCACATGAGTTAATAGTTAATAAACACCCATATATATATATATATTCGAATTGTAGTTAAACAAACAAATAAAAAAACTCAAAAAGAAACCTCTCATGTGAGAAATAGAGAAAATTCCTCTCTCTCTCTTTTCTCTCTCTCCCTCTCTGTTTCTCTCTCTCTCTCTCTCTATATATATACATATACATATATTAGTATATGTATATATATATTCTACTGTGTGTGTATATATAAACTAGAATATATATATATTCTACTTTAGTGACTGTATATATAATACCTTTGACCAAATGTGGAGAACCAAGGAACATAATGAAGCTGGTTGGTTACTCCAAAGTTCAGGGGACAAAGTGATGAAAGAAAATGATGAACTCAGGGATTCTGTCTCCCAGCTTCAGAAGCAGATACTGAGCCTCAAATCTCCTAAGATTGCCCTGGGTGAGAGTCTTATCTCCTGTAGAGAAAGAGCTGAAATTGTGGATAAACAGATACAAGCTCTTATCATGGGAGTGGCCGACCTGCAAGGAAAGGTGAATGCACAGCTTCCTCAGGTGTCTACTGTTAAAGTGAGGGATTGGAAAAGAATGGGACCCTACCACTTGGAATGTGGAACTGTGGGGAGGACCCTAATTAAGCTGCGGACACTGAGTTTGTAAACTCTGATGAACCTTTTTTGCCAGAAGAAACAGCTTCCCCATCCCCCAGTAGTGGCAACATCTCCTTTCCAACCCATTTTTCCATCAGCCTTTCCACCTTTGTCTGGGGAGATAAACCCTGTGCTGCCTGAGGAAACAGTTACGGCCTCCTTGAGGCAGTTGCCTGGCAAGATAATGTTGACTGTCCTCAGGAGCCACCCCCAATACTTCCAGACCTATAATTAAAGTCCCCGCGGTCCTCTAGAGGTGAGGTTGAGAGTGCGACCCATAAGGAGTGCATTACACTCAAAAAGAACTGCTTGAGATTTCTAATTTATCTAAGCAGAAATCTGGAGAACAGGCATGAGAATGGATATTAAGGGGGTGGGATAATGGTGGAAGGAACATAGAGTTGGATCAGGCTGAATTTATTGATTTGGGTCCACTAAGCAGGATCTCTGCATTTAAGAGAAATACAAGCATATACAAAATAAATACTTACAGGTGAATGCTCATAACAAGTGCATTTGAAATGGAAAAGTCCTGGAAACATACTAAATGGCCATTAACAGATGCAAGAATATTGGGAGGCCAAGGCAGGTGGATCATGAGGGCAGGAAATTGAGACCATCCTGGCTAACACGGTGAAACCCCATCTCTACTAAAAATACAAAAAATTAGCCACTGGTGCCTGTAGTCCCAGCTACTCGGGAGGCTGAGGCGGGAGGAGAATGGCATGAACCCGGGAGGAGGAGCTTGCGGTGAGCTGAGATCACGCCACTGCACTCCAGCCCCGGCGACAAGGCGAGACTCTGTCTCAAAAAAAAAAAAAAACAGATGCAAGAATAAAGAAGCTGCAGCATAGCCATAAATGGAGTAACACTTAGCAATAAAAAAGAATAAAAATGACAATAAATGATACACAAAACAACACAGATGAAACTTAACATATATTTATGCTGAGTGAAAGAGGCAAGGTCAAGTACATACTACATGATTAAATGTATATAAAATTATAGATAATAAAAAATTAAATATTATGAGGAAAGCAATTGTTTTTGTCTGCAGGTGATGCAAAGAGTGTATTTGGGAGAGAGAAGGGAGAAATTACTAAAGGGCAAAAGGCAACTCAGGATTAACAAACATGCTCTTTATCTTAATTTTGGTTATAGTTTTACAAGTTAATATACATGATAAAATCAATAAATTTTACACTTTAAATAGATGAATAATATTGCATGATACTTATATATCATATATGTAAAAATGTACACTTCTTGCATAAACAAAAGGCCTAGCTCTCAAAACAAAAAGGAAAAAGATGACCATTCTCCATTTTAGAACAAATTGTGATATTTAGATTATAGATTGTTTTTCAAGGTTTCATCTTCCTTTTTCTTATTTTACTTTAGAAATTTTATACATAAAGGTAAGTAAATGTGAAAGAGCAAGATCATGAAATGTTTGACTCAAACACAACATGCATTTACAATGGGGTACATAATTTGAGCCTTGTTTAATAATAAAATATTTTCATGAAATAATATATTAAGATATCCTAAAAATAAATTATTTGCACATCATCACTTCAACGTCATTTCAGCAGAATTGTTAATCATGGACTTGGACTGCAAATTCCTTAAAAATAGTCTTCTGATTTATGTTTAAATATCTTCTTTGATCTGGATATGACTCCTTCTTGAGTTAGTTCTCTTATGTTTGAATGTATGTTACTATTACATACACAATGCTCCCTTACGAAGAGCCAAAACCTATATTCTCTGACTTCTATTAATTGGTCACAGAGATATAACATTATGCAGACGAACTTAATCTCCTCTATCTGTGACTACTCTTAAAAATGTGTAAAGTTCCCTGCCCTCATTGAAATTTTTCTTCTCCATGCTAATAAGTTTGAAGTTTCTTCTATCATTTCTTCTAGTTCCAAGTTTCTTTATCTTATACCATCCGAGTCTTTCTTTCACCTTAAACGACTTTTCCTATCCTGTTCCGCTGCTCTACAGAATACAAGAACTGATTTTTTTAATGAAGCTCATTATCTCATTTTCTGTCAGATTCTTTGTACCAGGCATTTTCTCCTATGTCAAGAAAAAAAAAAGAAAAATTTGAGATCATTAGGTAATATTTCTGGCAAAAACTGGTAAGAGCTAGTTTATTGTTTAAAAGTTATATTGGCTTGATTGTTTACTTATATTTGAGGCATACTGAATGTGAAATTTATTGGGACATGAGGAATCAGGTATCTTGCTTCTTTGATTGTCTGCATTACTTTCATTGAGCTCTGAAGTGTGGAGTGTGAAATTTGTTAAACTCTGTCATTCATTATATAATATAGAAAACCTAGGTGTTACCTTAATAAGCAGCTTGCATATCCCAGGGGAACATTTGGTTACTAAAAAGGGAGTCCAGAGTTTCAGTCTGTTGATCAGTTGGCTGCCATAGCTTGTTCCTTATAGAACTTAAAAGATCTGCCCAATTTTAAAGAGTTCTACTCATATATTATTTAATGCTAAGTTAGTCTTGATAAGATTGGTTGTGAGTATTGACTCCAATTATTTACATATAGGAGGGTTTTTTAAAACTTTTTATCTATCTCTAAAGTTTATCTCCTCCTGTACTGTAAAAGTAATTATGCCACCAATATGTACCATTTCTACCCCCATGAATTCTAATTGCCCTTGGAGTGGGCATTAGAATTCATGGGGGTAGAAATAGTACCTATAGGTGTGCTACGTGTATTAGTACCTGTTTTTCCTTCATTTTCTTGCCTATAGAATGTAAATGAATGCTCAAGTGCATTCCATTGATAGAATCCCTTGATTCAGCATTTTTCTATAGCCACTCCTTGATTTCTTTTTTTCACTCCTTGGATTCATGGGTTAGATCTTGCGCTTATAAATGTTTTCCAACCTATTCAACTTTTTGCAGTCAGACTTCCACACATACATTAAAAAGGAAAACCACCAAAAATGCATTTTTACTAGTTATCAACCAATATCTGTTTTAAAAATTAGACACTTTTCAATTTTTTTATCTTACGTGATTCTCCATGTATAGCTGCTATTCTTAACTCATTTTGCATTTTTCTTGAAGTTCTTAGTTTCAGAGATTTCCTTGGCAGTACTCTTCTCATTCCGCATTAATTCCTTCTCATTCTCAGCCAGGGTTACATTCATGCAAAGTTATGCACATGATCCTCTTTGTTCACGTTCTGTATGTTCGTACAATGATCTTATCCAATTAGATGCTGTTTAATTCTACTTCCCTCCGATGAGTTTTCAAAAAATACTTTCAGTCTTGAACTGTTCCCTTATTTTAATTCACTGGCATCAGCATTCACTGAGTTTTCTAGTTGGCAACTTGGCAATTTTGCTCCACTCCCTTATCTTAGACATCAGAATCTCTGTACTCTAGCCTCTAAATAGATTTCAAACTTGCCAACGTATCTGTATTTCTCTAACCATTCTCCTATCTATGTTCCCCATTTTATTTTATTTTCTAGAGTAGAAATATTCTTCATCACAGTTCTACCCTGTTGAAATTTTCCCCACTCTTGTAGACAAAACATACTTATCATCAATTCTATTCTCAAGCTGAAAGTCAGACGTGAGACCTTCTCAGTTATGATAATTTACTTAGGTTTCTATGACAACACAGAAAGTTTTAATTCCAATAGTGGAATTAAAAATAGTAATAACGTAAGGCTTTGGCCTTTTTCACCAGTCTCTTTCTACCGTTCCCTCTGTATGCTCTGTACTACTGACACGTCTCTCTCCAAATATTGTCTCGTGTCGGACACCTCAAATCCTTTGCAAATGTTGTTCCTCTATCTATATGCTCCCATACAGCCAACATTTCTCAATTTCGGTTTCCTATTCATTCTTCAAAACATGACTCAACTATCACTGGCTCTTTGAAGCTTCTGCTCTCTCTATTTCTATTTATCTTTTTTTCTCTATCTCTCCTCTTCTCTCTTCTTTCCCCTTTCTTTCTCTGAGGGAAATGTCAGTTATGGTTTTTTTTACAGTATTTTTGTAGGACATTTTTAACATATCATATCATATTGCAATAATTACATAAATTGTAAGTGTCTCAGAACAAGGACCACCCAAGACCCTTTTGCAACGCAATAATATAGCACATTTATTTTTGGGCAGATGGTATAATCCAATAGTTTTTTAAAAATAAATGAATGCCTGAATAAATTCACACTTGTGAAATTGGGTACCCATTAGGTAAAGGTCAGATTCTAGATATAATCTGTAAGTACAGTCTAGAAAGTCATTACATGTTTAAGACATATGGAAATGCAACAGTAGATGTAGCACCATTTTATCCACATGTGTCAAAACGTTTTATTTTGGTCAAATTAAGATACATATACTTTTCTTAAACAAAAATGTACCAGTAGAGCCAAATGTTTTATGAGGCAATTTTTCTAATAGGAAAGAAAGATCAACCCAACAGTACAAATGATGCTACCTTTCTTGTTTCTATAGCAGGAAGGCTGAAGTTTGATCTAAATAAGGCCATCAGTTGGTCTAAGTGATAGATAAATTTTGCTGTAAATATAAGCATGTGAGCCATACATTCAATAATCCACCATCATATTTAAACATCAAACTGACCCTTAAGAAAATTAAGCAAAGCATTTGGATTGTGCTCTTGTAAATTTAAAAAAATGGTCAAATCCTTCACAGTAGCAAGCACACTGTGTATAATACTGCAGCCATCAAGTTGGCCAATACAAAAACCTGGGAGACCGCCTGTGTTCTTTCTCGTTCTCTATACTAACATTCTGTTTGCCACGATATCACATCAATTCTGGCTTTTTATATCTCTCATCTGGTCACTATGTCTACTGCTATGGTGTGGCACCAACATCCGTTACTTAGGCGATTACAATAGTCAGTTAATTAATACTATTACCTCCATTTTACCCACCACAAAACGACATAACTTGTCACTCTAACCTGAAGTCTCTTTAATAATTTACTGAACCTCTAGAGAAACAATCATTCTAGACAAACTATGCTGGTGCAATGGTGGCTGTTGAGGAGAACTGAGGAGAACTCAGTGGGCCGGAGCACCATTAGAAATTTTTATTATACTTCATATATTTAGGTCAAATGACATTCCTCTTCCTGAGACTCTTCAAGCAGAGTCGAGTGAACCTTCATTCACAGCATCTTACCATAACATGTTGTTATTTTTTAACTTAAATGTCATTTTTTGTTTGTCAAACAGTATTATTTCAGAAAGAGTATTTTGCACTTAAAAAATTTTTCATTTCACTTTACAACTTTTATAATTGTACATTTTTCTCCTTTGTTAAGTATGCACAGTCAGCATGAGCAAAATCCCTGATTTGACATGCTTTGTGTATTTTTACCGCAACTGATCTTCATTTGGATGGCAAAAATTAATATTATATTCAGGCAGAGGAATTTAGAATATATATTATTCTAAAGAAGAAGCCCTCTTTTTTTTAGAAATCAAGAATATATATAAACTGTAAATCTTTGAAACATACTAGCAAAGGTAATCCATTCACTTACTATTTTTACTCATTAGTTTTCAAAGGCTTGTAATACACAGCATGCTAAGATCTCCAGGGATACAAAAGAACTGAGTCAGAAATATTTTGAATGGATAAAGAAATAACTGGCTACTCTTCTTCAAAAGGAAAGACTAAAACATTACGTTCAAAGATCATAGCTAACACAACTCTTTCCTGGTGGATTTTGGGGGGGCTACAGAGTTATAAATCAAAAAAGATAATCAGCATCATGGCAAATACTCTTGAAGAAGGACCTGTCTCCTAGGGAGTAAAAAGCCAAAAGGTAATATGGAGATGATTAGAGACTAATTTAAATTAGCAACCTGAGCAGAGTAAGGAGAGATTTTAATTCATCTGAAACTCATGGTCCAGTTCACTTCCAGGCTTAGCAAATCTTAGGTAACAAAGAAAATAAGTTCAAGCTTCAAATGAGCAATGGAGGAAAAGAAAAAAAAAAAAAAAAAAAAAAAACTGCCATATTTGGTTTTACTAGACGAGGCCCTCTGCAAAAGAGTTATACATATAAAGCATTTGGAATTCCATTTGTTATAAAATTAGGATAGGTCAAAATGATATTCTCCTTGCCCTAGAGAAGAATACAGTCTAATAGAAGATAGGGCTATGTATAGAACAATGACAATGTAATCTGCTATGTGTAAAATCGAGTTACTAAAAATGCTTTGGCAGCAGAGATAACAGACCAGTGTATTAATTTTCACCAAATTACTCAAACTGTTCAAAGTTTTATTAATCCTTGGGATCATTTAAAATTTTCATCCCGATAGATAGACACAAACTGATTGTTCAGATAACTCATTATACAGTCTTTTTCTCTAAGAAAAATCTTTTTTATAGATACTGACTCACTATAATTAAACAATTTCCTCATAATGAAATACATTATGTTCTGTTAAGTGACTTTCTACCTTAAAAATAAATTTATGAGAGGAAACAGTCATTTGAAATGTAATGATAGCCTCTTTCTGATATTTAATTGGGAATTTATCTTTTTAGCTTGTGATGCGAGTAGTTTCCTTGAGATGGTATTTGTATCTTTAAATACATTTTAGAAATCAATACCCTTTCACTGTAAATTCTGCTTAGATTATTTATGTTAAATCAATAATATCTGTATATTATTTTTACTAGATTGATATAAAATAGCTTCTAATATTCATACTTTAATTTGGGTTGTTTGATTTCTAATTTCTTGTGAAATCCCTATACTTTTTCATTCTTTCTTTTAAATAATGCCACTTTGTTGGTATTTCCAATTTGTGCTTCCATTTCCATGAGTTATCTTGAGTGAAGACGGCTTACTCTATCAACCTGGATGTCCATCAACAGTGGAAAGGATAAAGAAAATATGGTACATATACGCCATGGAATAGTCCATAAGAAAAAAAGAAAAAAAGAAAAAAAAATGTCTCATTTGCAGCAACCTGGATGCAGCTGGAGGCCATTATTTTAAGCAAGTTAACACAGGATCGGAAAACCAAAGGCCTCTTGTCCTCACTTGTAAGTGGAAACTAAACATTGAGTACACATGGACAGAAAGATGGGAATAACAGACACTAAGGCCTACCTGAGGGGAGAGGGTGAGGGTCAGAAAACGACCTAAAGGGTACTATGGGCAACAAAATTATTTACCCATATAACAAATCTGCACATGTTCTCCCTGAGCCAAAAATAAAAGTTGAGAAAAGAAAAAAAAAAGGGAGAAAGTAAACATAGAAGTGATGAGTGATGGAGAAAAATGTTTAACAGTGGAGGAAGAGCACCAAAGCATAATTTCAACAATGCAATCAGTTTTAAAGGCTAAGAGACAAAATTTGTTGACAAGATATTACTTTACATTCATTGACTTATTAACTCTCCAGCTACCTGTGAGGAAGGTGTAACCTAACATCACATGAGCTACAAAATGGCATAGAAAGAATTCAAGCCTTTTTTCAGTCTAATGTTCCTTTAATTATTTATATTAACTTATAAATTATTTTAACATACTCCACAAATTCTATTTGCTTTATCATTTTGTTTTCTTATTTTAACTTGTGGTAAAACAATTAATTCTAGATTTACCCTCTTAAAAATTTAAGTTCACAATACAATATTGTTAAGTATAGGCACAATATTGTACGGTTAATCTCTAGAATTTATCATCTTACATACCTGAAACTTCATATCTTTTGAACAACTAACTTCCATTTCCCTTTCCCGCAATCCCTGGCAACAACCATCATCCTCTCTGTTTCTATGAGTTTGGCTATATATGATACCTCACATAAGTGAAACGGTGGAATATTTTTCTTGTTACTGGCTTATCTCACTTAGCATAAAGTTCTCTATGTTCATTCCCATCTTGTCACATATAATAAAATTTTGTTATTTTTAAAGAGCAAATGATTTGCCAATTAGTTTTAAATATTGTATATTTAATATATAATATTTATATTTTAAATATTGTAAAATATAAATATGTATTTATACTATGTGATATGTATATTATATATTTAATATAAATTATCATATATAGTTCAATATAAATTATATTACATAAATATAAGGCATATATTATATTTATATTGAATTATATTGTATAATATAATTCATATTTTATATATTATATATAATTATATTAGCATATATACTTATATATAACATATAATTATATTAGCATATATAATTATATATAACATATAATTATGTTAGCATATATACTTATATATAACATATAATTATATTAGCATATATACTTATATATAACATATAATTATATTAGCATATATACTTATATATAACATATAATTATATTAGCATATATAATTATATATAACATATAATTATATTAGCATATATAATTATATATAACATATAATTATATTAGCATATATAATTATATAACATATAATTATATTAGCATATATAATTATATAACATATAATTATATTAGCATATATAATTATATAACATAATTATATTAGCATATATAATTATATAATATAATTATACATATTTATACATAATATAATTTTCTCTTTTTCATAAATTGACTGTCTTCTCAATATCTAATGACTTCCTTTGTATCTTTTTTACAGTTTTTGATTTAAAGTCTATCTTGTTTGATATAGTCACTACTGTTCTCTTTTGGCTGCCATTTGCATGGAATATATTTTTCCATCTCTTCAGTTTTAGCTCATGTATATTATTAAATCTAATGCAAGTTTCTTGAGGTCATTAATATTGGATCTTTTGTTTTTATTATTCAGCTGCTCCATTATTTTGGTTGGTAGAGTTTGATCCATTCACATTTAAAGTAATTCTTTGTAGGTAAAAACTTATTATTGCCATTTTGTTAATTTTATTTGTCTTTTTTGCAGTTAACTTTCCCTTCTCTTTCTCTCTTCCTGTCTTGTTATTTGATTTAATGATTTTTTGTAGTGATATACTTTAATTCTGTAATTTTTTTCTCTTTATACGAATAGAGATATTTTTTCTACTCTTAGCATGAGGCTTACATAAAACATTTTATAACGGTCTATTTTAAGCTGATAACAACTTAATCACTTACAAAAACCCTGCAATTTTGCTTCTCTCTCCCCTGACATTTTAAGTTATTGGTGGTAAAATTTACATATTTTATATTGAATATCCATGAAATTATCTAGTTGTTGTTATTCTTAATATTTTTTAACTTTTACACTTGTTAAACATGATCTGCATGTCACCATTACAGTATTAAAGTATTTTGCATTTATCTATATACTAAATAATTACCTTTACCAGTGAATTTTATACTTTTGCGTGCTTTCATATTGCTGTGTGGAATACTTTCATTTAACTTGATGAACCTCTTGTTCCACTTCCTGTTCTTGCATAATCACTTCTTGTTCTTGCACCTAGTGATAATAAACTTTATCAATTTTTGTTTGAGAAATTATCACTTTTTCATTTCTGAACATGTCTGCTGAATATAGTGTACTTGTTTGGCAGCTTTTGTTTTTGTTTTAGTATTTTGAATATATCATCTCCCTCTCCTCTGGCCTGCAAGGTTTCTGCGGAGAAATCTGCTCCTTAAATGTGACAAGTCACTTTTCTATCGCTGCTTTCAAAAATCCCTCTTTACTTTGAACGTAATGATTTGGTTATAACATGGATCAGTATATATTTCTTCGGATTCTTTCTCTCTGATTCCTTCTGGCTTCATAATTCTGAATGTCTATCTCCCTCCACAGATTTGAAATGTTTTCAGACATAATTTCTTTAAATAATTCCCCCCCCACTTTCTCTCTTCTCCTTCGTTGAATTCCATAGTAAATATGTTGTTTCACTTGCGAGAGTTCCATAAGTCCTTAAGCTTTCTTTGTTCTTTTTTATTTCTTACATTTTTTTTTGACTGAATATTTTCAAGTAAGTTTGGGTTGGTTGGTTTTTTTTTTCTGCTTGATCAAGTCTGTTGCTGAAACCCTCTAGTGAATTTTTCAGTTTAGTTATATTGTTTGGCTCCTGAATTTATATTTTGTTCTTTCTAATTATGTCTGTCTCTTTGTTTATATTCTAAATTTTCATTTATTGTTTTTCTAATTTTATTTTATTGTTTATCTGTTTCCTGTTGTAACTCACTGAGCTTCTTGAAGATGATATTTTTAATTATTTTTCAGAAATTTCATAGACTTTCCTTTTTTTAGGGTCAATTACTAGAGATTTGTTTTGTTCCTTTGCTTATGTCACTTTTTTTTCTAACTCTTCATTTGTTTATACATTTGTGTTGGTGTCTGCGTATTTAAAGAAACAACCACCTTTCCCAGTCATTATAGACTGGCTTTGATGGGAAAACTCTTTACTGATCAGCCAAGCTAAAGACTCTGGGCCATTTTTCCTAGGTGTTCCAGGCATCCAGTTTCTCTCCCTCTCTCTCTCTCTGTCTCTCTCTCTGTCTCTCTCTCTCTCTCTCTCAAGTTGGTAATCTCTTGTTTCCTCTGGTCTCTGACTATGGCAGTCTCAGCAGTACTTAGTGTGAGGCAGTACAGAAACCAGTCCCTTCAATAAGTACAGTGAACAGTCAAAAACACTGGAGACACATCCTTCTCCTCTTGCACCCTCCTGAGGGAGAACCACAGTTTTGAATCTTTTTTCCATCTCACAGATATGATATCTTTAAAAAGCCACCTGACTCTTTTCCTTTGTTTCTACTCTGGAATGTGCGGTCTCTGTCAGTGCTCAGTATGAGGTGAGACAGAAACTGGATCTTCAAGGAGTGCTCTGAAAGGCTGGAAGGCTGGATACATGCTCTATTCTCTCTTTCTTCCAGCAGAGGAAGTCACATGCTGAAGCAATAAGCATTTACCTGTGCCAGTTTGGATTGATGCAGGTAAAGTAAAATTGCCCTTCTTATCTGTTTCAATGCTGCTCTTCTTGGTTTTTATGTTCATTCTGGGTTCTACCAGTTCTTAAGTGGATTCTGGACTCATCACAAAGGTATTTTGGGCTGTATATCATTTTCACACTGAATTCCTGTGGAAGAACAAGAGCTGGGCCTTCCTGTTTCACCAGTGTGCTGACCTCCCTTCCAAATAATCCAATTTTCTGAACCAGTTTTTATTTTGACACATTTTTAATAAAAGTTTGCATGTATTATATTTATTTTCAAATAATTTATATTTGTTATTGCCTTTATATTTCTATTTTAAATGAACTGATATTTTTCAATATTTTTTCTGTTTGGTAAAAAAATCTGTAAAATTTTTAAAAGACTTTGTGTATTTGTTTTTTAAGAAAGATATGGCAACTATGATTAATTACACGGATGGATAGTTGTGGAAAACCAAAAAAACACATAGTAAAAGATAAATACTAAGACAGTAGAGAAGATTAAAAATAAAAGAAATAATGGAACTTCAGTGGTGCAAAAATGTGGTAGGATTTAATTTTCTTAACTGCACTCTTTTTTATAAATTAAAGTTTGTAGCCACAATACCATTTTAGATGTGTCTGCCTCTTCATAAATTGTACCCTTAAAGTTTTAAGAAACAAGCATTCAGACTTAGAACGTTTTTATTCATCTGTCTTAGTTGAACTTTTTCAGTTGTAAATGATAGAAAATTCAACTCCAGCCTCTTTAAAAACAAACAATATTTATTGGTTCATATAACCAAAGACATCATAAAAATAATACTGGCTTTAGTTCCAGTGATTGATATTATATCACGGAGACTTATGCTTGCTATCTCCATTCCCATTTCCCTCAATGATGGGTGGGACCTCAGGTAGATTCCCCGGAAGACTCAGGTTGATGGCCAGCAGTTCCGTGATTATATCTTATCTACTCAAATTCAAGAACAGGAGAAAGACAATACCCAGCATAGTTTGACCATCCCTGAGTCAATAATTTATTTACCCATCTATTTATTCAAATTAACTTATTATCTAATCCTTCATCAGATACTCCTTATCCCCTTTCCTGTTTTATTTACTCCATGTTGTACTTCTCACTATCATATATATAATTGTTATATTTAAATTTTGTTTTCATGTACCTTATATATATAGATGTAAATACACATGCTGGCACGTGCACACACGCATGCACACACACACTTATTTCTTTGTTTATTGCACATTTTACCTAAACAGAACATAAACTCCATGAGGAAAGTATATTTGTCTGTTTTATTTACTTACTAATATTTTTCCCCAAACCTAGAAGAGTACCTGGCACATAGTATCTCCTCAGTAAATGAATTCTTTTATTTATATATTCTGTACTGTGTTCTGGGTGTTAGAGTTATAACAGTGAAGAATGTATAAAATATTCTGGCCTCATTGAGTATATAGTCTAGTGGCAGTAATATGAAATAGAGAGAAAGGGCAAGAGCATGTGTGAATGTACACATTATGTCAGAGGGATATAAGTCTTAAGAGAAAATATGTTGTTGCTGTGTGTCGAGAGGCATAATTCATTGATTGGTATGGGTTCAGTCATGTAGTCTTCACCAAGGCTATGAAGAAAGTCCCACGCAAAGTTCCTTTCCTGAAAAAGGAAAGTAAACTCCTTTTACTTTTCTGAGCTTTACAGGTCATCACACATTTTAGCCTAGTTTCAGGGCAGAACCTAAAGCAAATATTAAATGTGTTTTAGAGAATGAAATTTCAGAGAACAGAGGCAGGAAGGGGACAGATAAAAGAGCCAACATGGGGATGACTCTCACATTTTTTGAAGTGTTTAATAAACCATGTAAACAGCCACTTCTCAGTACTTCCCTGCTAGGTTACAAAAGAAAAGAAATTTCTCCACAGGATCCCATCTGTCTCTAAAATCAGATTCCATCCCTCCACTTCATCACTCCATCTAAATACATAGCATCGCTGTGTCAACCTGCAATTCCAGGCAAACATTCACGCCTGGAATGAATCTATCTATCAACAGGGAATATTTGTTGTAGAACATGAGAGGATTATACCATGGGTGTGTACAAGTGAAGTTTGCCAGTGACCACACAGAATTGGTTACAGCAGGCAATGGATCAAGTCACCAGAAACTGGGAGACAGATGAGAGAAACAGGATATAAAGTGATGCCTTAGAGGAAGAAATATCTTTACTCACATGAAGCTTACAGTATCCAGGTCTCACACATCCCGTAAGCATAAAAATAAATACATTTTATAATATACTAATTACTGCACTTATTGATTGAATAAAATGATTTTTTATTTGGCCATGATTTGGATTTATGTTTCCAAAGAGAAAACTATTTAATGAATGTCATCTCTTTGAGAATTGTTTTCATTGTGAATTTTTTGTATAACCCTTACTGTCAGTAATTTTGATTATGACTATTATCTCCCCAGTTTGCCTTTTCATGTTTGGACATTAGTCTTATTGCCCCAGGCTTAGCTAGGCTAAATACACAGGTCTCTCCTATTTGCACTTTTCTTCTTCAACACTTCACATCTAGTAATTTTATTCAATTTTCCCCCTGATGGTCACTGTCATCTGTCATTTGTAATCTTTGTGATGAAAACAAATTGAATGAAATTTCTAGTCGGGTGATGGGAAAACAATTCCATTTTCATTTGCAGTAATTATAAAAGAAAATCTATGATTCTTATGTATTTATATAATGATAATTAGCATGATTTGTAGTTTAGAATGTACTAGTATTATATTTGTACATCATTGATAATCATCATGCATTTAAAAAGTTGAAACATGTCCCAGAGCTATACTAAAATCTTCCGAAAGGGTGCAACATAATATCAAGGTATTTTTAATCATTTTCAAAATAAAACCTAGAGTCATATCCATGATGAAATATCTTTGTACCAAATTCACTATTCATATAATAAAATGTATTTTAGAATGATTGTGTATATTTATTTTTACACTATTAAGTTATTAAGATATAAATAATGATAAAAGTAAACTTTTATATATAATTTTTCAAAATAGTTTGCATCTGCTTGATAGGTATAATAAAAGTTTATTAATAAATTAGATATAATGAATGATATGATATAATAAAATAACTATAATGAAAGTTTTTATTATAAAGACTTGGAACCAACCCAAATGGCCATCAATGATAGACTGGATAAAGAAAATGTGGCATATATACACCATGGAATACTATGCAGCTATAAAAAGGATGAAGTTGTGTCCTTTGCAGGGACATGGATTAAGCTGGAAACCATCATTCTCAGCAAACTATCACAAGAACAGAAAACCAAACACCACATGTTCTCACTCATAAGTGGGAGATAAACAATGAGAACACATGGACACGGGGAGGAACGTCACACACCGGGGCCTGTCAAGGGATGAGGTGCTAGGGGAGGGATACAATTAGGGGAAATACCTAATGTAGATGACAAGTTGATGGGTTCAGCAAACCACCATGGCACGTGTACACCTATATAACAAACCTGCACGTTGTGCACATGTATCCCAGAACTTAAAGTATATATATTAAAAAAAAAAAAACTATGTACAATTTTTTAGTAATGAATCCTTTCCTTACAACAAAACTTCATTTAGGGAAATATGTGTTAGGTATATGTAAAGTAGTTTCTCTAATATTTCTGAGAAATATTATAGAATCTGGTGTGTATGTGTGCGTGTGTGTGTGCATGCATGCATGTGTGGGGACACATACTTTTAGGCAGACTTCTGCTGAATCTTTTTCACTTTATAATTTGAGAAGATACGTATTTGTTAAAAGTTTCTGGATATGCTGTGTCACAACTACAAATTTAGCTCTGTATTTCATACTTGCTTTATCTACACTCATAATATTCAACAACACTAATTGTTCAAATGTCCTGTAACCTGCTCCACGATGCATTGCTCTATTATCTCAGTCAACATTAATTCCTCCCCTTAGGTCTGAGAAAACTATATTTCTTTAGTATAGCCAACTGAACAGGTGTCTTTCTCCTCCATTAGACTACCAACTCCTTGAGGTCTGATATCTTACTGATTTTAACATTGCGTCACATCAGACATGGCTCATTAGCTCCTCGATAAATGTCTATTGAACTGAAGTAAAAATTAACTCACAAAAAGTTTTTACTTTTAATTTTGTTTATATCTATCAAGCCAGATGAAAAATATTATAGAAAAAGTTTTAATTTTCTAAACTTTTTGCAAGTTAATAAATATTAACTTTTTGTAAATTAAAAAATTAAGGTTGTGTTTATTTCAGACAGGACCATTAGAATTACCATTAAATGTTAGACCATTTTTAGTCTAATAGTGATAGAATGATCTTCTTGTAAAATATGTTAGGTTTGAACTCTTCATTTTCTTGAATGCTAACATTTTATTTTGTGTAGACTAAATACATTATTTAAGTTTTCTGATAAAAGTGATCTCTGTTATTATACCTGATCTTCAGAATTTGGCAATATTTTGTGTGATATCTTGCAACTTACCAAAGCCCAAATTTACTTACAGTAAAAAATAAAATAACCATTTTTAAACTCTATCTCTGTATATTTTTCCCAGAGGACGAAGTGAAATATTATCTATAATTTAAGGGAAAAAAGATTACTAAAGGAAAGGACACTAAAGAAAAATTACTGAAAGATTTGACAAAAATATATGGAAATAAAAAAGTATGTTGAATGCCCGGGCGTGGTGGCTCACGCCTGTAATCCCAGCACTTTGGGAGTCCCAAGAGGGTGGATCACCTGAGGTCAGGAGTTCAGGACCAGCCTGGCCAACATGGTGAAACTCCATCTCTACAAAAATACAAAAAAAAAAAAAAAAACAAACAAACAAACAAAAAAAACAAAACAAAAAAAAACCTGTCATGACAGCGGGTGCCTGTAATCCCAGCCATTCAGGAGGCTAAGGTGGGAAAATTGCTTTATCCCGGGAGGTGGAGGATGCAGTGAGTTGTGACGGCACGATTGCACTCCGGCCTGGGCGACTAAGGGAGACATACAAACAAACAAACAAACAAACAAAAAAGTATCCTGAAAGATAGTCTCTAAAAATTACTTTAATTGTATATAATTCCCAGAATAAATACTCAGCTACTGCTATTTTCTTTATAGGTATAGAATCATCCTTCAAATTTCGAGTTTATTTCCTATGACTCTTTATGTTTGCTAACTTCAATTGTTTCTTTCTCTAAACACCTTGCCAGATTTTCATAAATATCTTTTTAGTGACAATTTAACCATGTATAAACTTATGGATAGAAAGTTGCAGACAGTGGTTAAAAAACAGATGGCATCAACTCCAAAGCCAACTTCTTTATTGGCAATTCACAAACATCTTCAGCAAGTTACCTGAATTTCTGTGTCTGATCTTATCTGATCATACTTCAGATACAATTCTAAATTACACATTCTGAATCTACACACAAACATAACAGTGATGACATAAATCTAAAAATTTCAAACAAAAATAACCTTCTGTGCCACAGCCTCCTATATTTTTAAATATTTCCCTCATAAGCATGGTTATGACTATAATTAGACTTAGTTATTCAATCACTTCACTTTTGTACTTTCTGTTACTCGCTCCTTTCTTTTATAACCTGTTTAGACCCCTTAATTTATCACTTCTGAAGCTCAATGTCTAACATGATTGAATCCCTTCTCTTGGTGGCCTCATGTCTTATCGGTCTAGTACAGTCACAACCCTAGTAAAAATTAACTGCATCGTTTGCATTAACACTCAGGAGTCCTAAAACTGCTAGAGAAAAATCTCAAATTATTTCCACCTTGAATAATCCCTCAGTATGACTTGGATATTTTTATAGATTTCCTACTCACTATTTTAAACCAAAACATGCAACTTAGCCATTACTGACTCAATCTGAATCAATGACCTTCCCTTTTACTTCAAAGAGAAAGTAGAAACTAAAAATAATCTTTCAAATTATTTTCACCTTCCCAAGAAACATAAAAAAATTATGCATTCATCTTTTTGTCCTCCACTTCTGTTTGGAGGAAAGATATAGTCTTGGTATTACATAAAATAAATAATTTTACCAGCGCTCTGGATCCTTCTTTCTAGAAGCCCTTTGTACCTATTTGGGCTGTCTTCAGTCCCTCACTTCTGGTTACTTCATCCAAGTATTTAAACATGCTTAAGCCTCTCTTCTTATAGAAGATAAAAATGAATTTATTACAAAATCTTACTCCTGACCTGTAACTCAGTCCACCTAACATGGTATACCTGGCTTGTTGTAATAGCTTAACTGTGGAGAGGGTTGCCCACCACTTATTGTTTCTACTTTCTTACATTCCCTGTTACTCTTTAAACACAATTAACATCAACAGCACTCTATTAAAAGAGCTCTCATTAAGGACATTCACGGTCTCTATGTGGCAAACTACAAAGCCCACCTCATCTTACGTTGTTTAACCTGCAGGAATATCTGACTGTGAACTTACCTTGCTTTTATGAAATATTTTTATTGTTTGGTTCTGTGGTCCAGATTATTATGCTTTTTCTCCTGCCACTAAGCTTACTCTTCAGCTTCCTTATAAATGCTTTTATTTTCCTCCTGGCTATCTGCTTTTTATCTCCTCCTACACAGTTTTCTTGGCTATATTATTGCATCTTAACTGCTGTAATCAAAATAATGACTCTCAAAAATGCATTTTTAACACAGTTGTCCTTCTTGAGTTTTACATTTATATCCAACTGTCTTCTAAATATTTCTACGTGAATAGCTAAAATTACAAATACACAAACCCCCACTCACCTTCTATGCCTCAAATGTTTTCTGTTTTTTTCTATAGATAGTTTTAACCTGCAACTATTCTGAGCAATAAATTCAAATATTGCATTTGACTCTAAGTTTGTTCTCCTATCTCCAAAAGATTACTACATTTTATCGAATTTTACATCTTAGATAACTTTGCTGTTTTTCCTATAGCCATCATTATTCTAGCTGGCTACCCTATCTCTGGCTTATTTATTTTAACATACTCATAAATTTGTTTTGTTTTTGTTTTGTCTCCTTTCTTTTCCCATGTTGAGACAGAATGAGGTAGGTTATGTCATTGTAAAATATAACCAGATATTTCACTAATATAAATAAATAAGAGCTTATTTCTCATGTATACGTTCTGTCCATGCTGTATTTGTGGTTCATCCTGATCGCTGTAAACCTCACTTCAGGACACCAAAGCACAAAGGCTTCAACACTTAGCATATCACCTCTCTGTAAAAGGAAGTGGGGACCATAAAAAACCATGCACAGTCAGCTTCTGCCTGGCGATAATTTATACCACTTTCGCTCATATTTTTTGGCCCAGTTAATGAACTACTCAGTGGAAAAGTGCAATTTTCTAATGCATACTTTATTTTTCAACAATTGTTTGGGTCTCATTTCTTTATATAATAAAATTGATTCTTACCAAACATAGGAGTAATAATCCAAATCCCTACTCATTCACAGGATCAAGTTGAAATTTCAAGATTTCTAGGGGACATAAGAAACCTATCAACTAAAAGGTTAGGATATTTGCATGTTTTCCTGCCTCTCCCGCCATACAAATTACAGCGGTAGAACATTGTATGGTAGAACATTAACATAATAACCCAACCCTTTCTGATTCATAAAAGAAAAAAAAATGAGTAGTTTCATAATTCTGCTTCCTACAAGTAGGTTTCCTATTTAATATCCTTAATTTAGCCATTACCTGAAAGCTAAATTTAAATTATTTTTTCTAACTCCAATCTTTAATTATTTTGTCTTTTAGGGTTAAGAATCTGCTGCCTTTCTGAATGCTAAAGATCCCCGAATTCAGAGAATTGCTATATTCCTTTTCATTCTTGTTTGCTCATTAGCTAATTACTTTTAGCAACTACCATTTACCAGAATCACTTGCCAACTGCAGCTAACAGAAACTCTCTCCATTTCTAAACTTTTCTTTTTGAATTCATCCTATGAGTGACCAAATTTGTTCCTGAGGGTAATCATCACAACCAGGAGCTTCTGCCAACACGTCGTAGAATAGTTTCTACTAACAGCAATGTTTGCCATTTTTCTTATTTTCAACATCAAGTTTCTGGCTGGCTACCACCCAGGCCTTAAGAGAACTCCACAAATGTTTGAACCAGCATGCTAATAGAAATTAACTTCTTCCACATATTATTTATTCAGAAATTCACACTCTTAAAATTTCCAAAAATAAGAAGCATTGCAGTCAATAACAAGGGAAGGGAAAGTGTTCAGTTGTGTCTTAGCTCTTAACATCTTCTTCTAGAAGTGGTTGGCATTATTTCACTCATATTTCATGGATAGAAAAGTGAAGTGCTATAGTATTCCCAGAAGAAGAACCCAAAATAATAGTGAACAATGCTAATGATCACAAAACCTTCTTCAGCACAGTTGTTCATACTATAATTGAAATCTTTTTTTTTTGTAAAATATAATCCTATTATGTTACTTAAATCATACTATCGGTAATTTTTAAAGATGGTTGCAAATACCACCTGTGTGTCACTCTATGCTTAAACTCTTTTAAGTAGTCAACACTGCCTCTCAAAAATTTTTTTGCTTCTTCTATGTAGCACTTATGATATTATTTTTGAGACAGTCTTGCACTGTCGCCCAGGCTGGAGTGCAGTGGCGCGATCTCGGCTCACTACAAGCTCCGCCTCCCGCGTTCACGCAGTTCTCCTGCTACAGCCTCCCGAGTAGCTGGGACTACAGGCGCCCGCCAAGCCTGGCTAAATTTTGTATTTTTAGTAGAGATGGGTTTCACCATGTTGGCCGTGATGGTCTCGATCTCTTGACCTCATGATCCGCCTGCCTTGGCCTCCCAAAGTGCTGGGATTACAGGCGTGAGCCACCGGCGCCAGGCCTGGAGCATCTATTATTGACTAAGCCATATATCAAGTGTTGACCATGAATGTCTTCATTTAATCTTCACAAACACTCTGAGAGAGAGTGGTTAATATTCTTACCCATAAGACCTCAAAAGAGGTATATAAACACCACATCGATAATTCCTGATATAACAGTTACAGTAGTAGGCAGAATAGTACATAGGCTGTTTTCTTCCCAAACTGCCTAGTTTTTTCTCTTCTTTCTTCCTCTTCTTTTCTTTCTCTCCTTTCCTTTCTTTTTCTTCTTTTTTTCTCTTATACATCCTGTTTTTTTTCCTTTGTCACTGATAAAAGGCTAAAAGCTCTTCCTTTCACAAACAAAAGTGAATTGCTGACTCTGTGTTACCCTTTAAATTATTAAATAAAATTAAACAGTAGCCAAATGTATCCCCCAAAATTCCAAGCCCAGTAGGTTTTACATAAAAATTTTACCAAATGCACAAAGAATAATCACTACCTTGTAAAAATTGTTTCAAAGAAATCTACCAATTTATTTATTAAAAATAGAAGTGAAAAATGGACTAATATTATTTATAAACATAGATATGAAAATTATGAAAAATATTAATAAACTGAACCTAGCCCTAAAAAAAAAAAAAAAAAAAAAAAAGTATGTTTATATGTCAGGTATCTAAGAGAAACATTTGTATTTATTTTGCACGAATCCCTTAAAAAATGTTCGTGTAAATTGCTTGCCATTTAAAGTAGTATTCAAGTAAGATAAAGATGGGTGCTCAAATAAACCATATTATTAAAAATTTTCCAACTGATTCTAGCTATAGATGTACAACTGCAGTTTATGGTAACAGTTAGTGAAACAAAAATTCAATATATTGTTTATATAAAGACAAAAAATTACTTGAAATTTTATCTTAACTAGTGTCGTGGTTTGAGTGTACCTCCAGAATTCACGTGTTGGGAATTCATTCCCCTGTGTGGTGGTGTAGGGAGTTGATTAGGTTGTTAAGAGGGAATAATGTCACTCTCACAGGACTGGGTTAATTCTGCAGGAACATGTGGGTTCTCACACTCATGGGACTGGATTAGTGACCTAGAAAGCAGAGTATTATAAGGCTAGGCTGTTGCTCGTGTTTTGATCCTGTTGCATGACTGCTCTTCCTGCCATTTCTCTTCCATGTGATGACTGAGCACAAGGCCCTCACCTGAAGCCGACTAGATGTAGCCGCCAAATCTTGACCCTCTCTGCCTCCAGAACCGTAAGACAAAATAAACTTCTATTGTTTCTAAATTACCCCATCTGTGATATTCTGTTAAGGCCACAGAAAATGGGCTAAGACAATTAATACTCTCCTAAGCTTCATTGTTACAAGCATTCCCTGAATTTTTTACTTAGGGGCCCGGATGTCAACACTAAGATAGATTTTTCTTTCCAACTATTCATGTTCTAAACTACCGTTATACCCACAATAAAAACTGCATTAATGTAAATGGGCTTCATTGCACTTCACTTTATGTTGAGTACAGTCTACTTGATTTCTACAAAAATAAATTACTTTTATCCATTCCAATTCCTAAACCACTTTGTGGAAGAAATATTTGAATTCATCAATTTTAGAGAGACATTGAATCATCCTTCAGCAATATATGATGACATTTTGAGTACAAATATCAAGATTATTATTTTTAATATTAAATATTACCTGAGTGTTTAAAGTGGCTGAAGAGCATATTAATATTAAATATTATTTCTGACATTTTAAAAAGGTCAAATATGCTGCTGTTATACAAAAACTATTAGCAGAAACATCAAATTATTATAATCATTCTAAACACTAATTTGGTTCAAAAGTTAACATTTAGGGAGTTTGGACTCAATATTTCTTCTCAATGAAGGTCAACATAATTTCACTCCTCAAGTTTTTGCCAAAAAATTTTTCACTCGATTTGAAAATCCTAATTCAATATCAACATGGGCTTTGTCTCTAAGACTAAGTGAACATTTTAATTTTTCCTGGATAACTACAGCTGCTATAGAAAAAGTTTTTTCACTTCCAGCTAACTCTTTTAAAGGTCATAAGTAATAATTGAGCACAAAATGTAGCTTAAAAAACTACAAGCTTGAGAAGGATGTTTGCTTCTTTGTAATGGAAAGAACAAATTCTTCTCCACTATTCACCAATGACTCAATGGAGGACTAGACCTTGAGAACTAAGTATCAGCTGCCTGTCTAGTATTTCAAACTTAGTCTATTGCTTACTGCTTATTCTAATATTTATAAACTTTAATAGAATATTTCTCTCATATTAAAGCAATAAGCAGTCACAAGGAGATTTTTGGCTAGACCTTCTGCATCTCATCTCTTTTGCTTTCTTTATAAATATTGAGTCAATGTCTACTTTTTTTTTTTACCCATTTCTTATTTTCTTCTCTTTGTACTTTTCCATTTTCTCTATTTATTCAGTTTTCTTCTCCAGAAGGATTTTTTAAATTGTGATGCGGCACATCCTCAAGAGGACTTTATACCTGTAAGATCTTTAAAAATCCACATGTGACTAACTGAATTTCAGTTCAGAGAAAGCAGATTACTGGGATATTTTATGTATAGAATCTTTGGCTATATAACAATATTTAATATGTTTTCTCTTGTGTCTTCTCTATTTATTTGATTTTTTTCTTAAAATAAGGACTTTGTGTAGTTCTTAAAATCAATATTTTCAATATAGTAATGACCACCATGTATATATTCTTTAAAATGTACAAGGTTTTTTTACTTGACTTAAATCGTTGAATTCTAACAGCATCCCCATATTCTAGGAAGCATCCTCATCTTCTATATACTAGTACAGAAAATGAAACTCCAGTACATCACATATCTTGTTCAAATTCAAACAGCTAATAAGTGTCTAAACTAGATCTGGAACAAAAATCCGAAAACACAGTCTTTTCAAATGTTCTTTATAAAAGATTATACGAACATGTACATTTTTTCCCAGTCTTCATGGATTCACATATCCTTAAACTATTAACAAGTACTTGGAAGCTCATCACACTGAATAAAAATCACCTTGAAATGACTGCAGATCTTGGGACCATTCTACTACGAGAATGAATTAGCCAAAAGTTTTGTGGTTGTTGTCCATGAACTTAGGTAGGACAAGGGTGCTAACTTTCACATGCCAGAGCCACTGTTTTTTCACTCTGAAGAAGTGTACCTTCTATTCATACAAATGGAATAGAGTGTTTTATCCATGGCTCTGATTTCCCTTTATCAGCATTAATATATACTCAATCAGCCCTCTGCATTTGTGGGTATCCCATCAATGGATGCAACCAAGTGTGAATCAAAAATACTTTAAAAAATGCATAGTTGCTTTTGTATGGAACATGTGCAGAGATTTTTTCTCATTATTTTTCCCTAAAAATGTAGTAAAACAACTATTTTTGTACAACCTTTCACACTGTATTCGGTACTATAAGTAATCTAGAGATAATGTAAATTATATGGGAGGGTGTGTTTAGGTTATTTGCACATACTACATCATTTTATATAAAGAACTTGGGCATTCGTGGATTTGAGTATCCACAGAGGATCCTGAAACCAGTTCCCCGTGGATACTGAGAGACAGCTCTGTGTGTGTGTGTGTGTGCATGTGTGTGTGTGTATGTGTAATCCTTAATGGATAATATATGGAAAATATGTCAATTAGAAATAAAATATGTTACTGAACAACTTTTTTTCTTCTTGCTATCTTTCTCTGTCTAGATGCTGATAGTCTTCTTAGTTCCTATATTCTATTTCCAGAATTGCTGAAGTTTTATCACATTTTCTTCTGCCCTTTATTACCTAATTTCATAGTTTCAGAACCTCTTTTCTCTGTTTAATATGGCTCATGCTTGGTCTCTCTAATTATTACATACTACACGTATGATCTTCAGCAAATGGTGCCTCCTCATCTATAAACTGAGGAGAGTCATGATACCTAACCTAAGGTGCTCAATATAATACCTCGAACCTACTGATACTTTTTAAATAGTGAATGCTGAATGTTATTGTTGCTATGATATACAGTTTCAGAGTTTTTATTTGACTTTGAATTCTGCCATATATACTTTATTTCTGCCATTTGATTTATGAACCCAGTTTTTCTTTACAGCCCAGAGGGTCTACTCTAAGATTGCCAGTACCCCACCATCCCTCTGGCTCACTCCTAAGGGAGAACAGGCCGAGTAAAGACAGTCAGATTGCTCTGTCAGGGGTAGTAGATTCAGTCACTCTTGGGTTTTGTGACTCTCTGGGAACAAAATTAGTACATTTTTCAAAATGTTGTCCTTAAAATGCCAACCTTTTTGAAAAGAAAGCAGATATTTTCAGATATTCTATCTGTGGTTTATCCATATGTATATTTCCCCCTCTGCTTCCATAGAACCAATATTGAGCCTGCTGAAAATAAATACCATTTGTTCTTTCTGAGTGCGCCTGCAGGAAGAGTCTTTTCAGCATGAATTGCATATTTAAGTTTCCTGCTGCTTTCAATCCATCTATGATTAACCAGAATTTACCTGTTTACAGTAAATGAAAGGGATATTGGATATTTGATCAAGGACAGTCCTCAGGCCTTATAGTTCCTTCTATTTGTTAAATTTTAATGTCGTTTTGCCTCTGAGAGTGGAGAACAACTTTCCGCGAGACCAGATTGCTCTAATTTATAGGGAAGTTTTTTGAATGAAATGGAGCTGCAAGGCTGGTTTTTATTTGTTTTGGCTTAAAACGTTTGCTTTTTTTTTGATCACTTGTTTGCCACAGGGGCTCCATTGAATGTGTGGATTTTTACAGATCCGAAAAATCAGTCGATATGAGATGAGTTGGTCTGTATTTGCTGCTACAATTACTATCTCTTCTCTCCTAGGACATCATCTACAAACTCAGTTCATAAAAAGGAAGTGATTACAGTGTTTTAAGTCATGATTAGGCTACAGATAAGTAAATAGGCTCAACTACCTTATAACAGTCTTATTTTAATAAAATAATTTAATAAATCACATTTCCTTCTACCCTTTATTATGTAATTTACTAATTTTTGATCCTCTTTTCCCCCGTTAATATGGTTCATTCTTGGTCTCTACAATTCTTACATACTACACATACAACCTTCAGCATTTTGTGCCTCTTTATGTATACAATGGGGCAAGTAATTATACCTAACCTAAAGTGCTCTATATAATACTTGCCTCCCGTTAATAGGTGTGTTTGGAGTGTTTGTAGACTCTTAGAACCACTAGTAAAGCCCACATAATTTTTACTAGCATGTTGCTTTTGTGATTGTTATTACTGTTGTTTTTAAGCTTATAGTGGTGTAAAGGTTTTCTCAATCTGTCATATCTTTGCACTAATAAAAGAATATAGAAAGATACATTTAGGGCAGGAGGTAGAGAAAGACAGAGAGAAAAATGAAGGAGAAAAAGGAATAATGTATATGATGAAAAGGGAAAGATACTCTAGAGAAGGAATAGGTGACATTATGGAAGTATACAGTATTATATACACTGTTTCCTATAATAATGTTTCAATTTGGCTGAAAAAAATTGAGGTAAAGAATAATATAAAATCCTGCTTGGCATTAATTCTTAAAATTGTTTAATTTAATAATCAGATGTTCTTTGTAATTAGATATGGATATAACATCTAGTGAAATTTTAAAATCCTTTCATTTATTTATAATGATATTTGTATATAAACTTAATATTTTATATTAATATGTTAAATATTAATATAATAATATTTTATGGGAGAAAGTTAACTAAGAAATATTTTTATTATTAATATTGTATGAGAGAAAGTTAAATAATAAAAGTGAGTATGTATAGTGCTGAAACTGGCACATAGTACATATATAATAATTATAATATGAATGTTTCTGGGATAAATATTAAAGATAACACATGAAAAAAACCCATGTTCAGTATGGACCTAAACATTGATTATGGTTCTGTTTTAGAATTTATGGACTCCAGTTTGTTAATCTAAAATAAATTGGCACATTAGTATTAATCTTGAAAACCTTGCAAAGTTATTGTGACAATAAAATAAATTATTAATTTATAAATTAATTCATGCCTTCAACAAATATATATCAATCATGTAAGTACTTTGTTCTGGCTGTAGACTAGTCACTGAGAAGATAATAAGACTGCCCTTTAAGAGGGGGATGATGTTTACTGAGAGACTAAATATTGAAATGGACAATGACCAGAACATGCATAAAAACACTATCTGGCCCTCAATCTCTGCAGAAACTAGTCTAGAAAGCCAAACTACAACCACTGCAGCAATTGCCTCCAAATGGCCAGGACTTAGTCACTGAGAGGCAGCTTCTCTAACTTCTGCCTTTAGTTCCAATCTAGGATCAACCAGAGAAAGCCAGATATGCTCCCCAGATAATCACAGAAGAGCCTGGGTTCTTGTTAACCTACCTCCAGCTTTCCTATGCCAACCACCTCCAATCAGAGTTCAACCAACGCTTCTTCTTTTTTTTTTAACCATAAAGTTTTATATTCTCCTGCCTATTTTGAATTGTTACCAAACTCAGGTGATGGGCACAGATTCCCTTGCTAGCTCTGTATAAATAACCTCTGCTGATTTTCATTTGAGTGGTCTTTGATAATTTCCAGATTATATAAACAGACATGTCTTATATCAACAACTGAAAAATGTAATAAATTCTGTTATGGAATAATTTGTTGGTATGAATTGTATAGAAGATGAAATAGATAGTGAATTTTATTAGAAAAGTGAGAAAGTTTAAAAGGCAACCTTGGATTTTCAATTTCAACTCTGTGTTAGTCATGGTTCTCCGGAACAACAAAACTAATTGGATAGATATATAAAGAAAGGGGATTTTATTAAGCAGTAAGAACACATGATCACAGGGTCCCACAATAGGCTGTCTACAAGCTAAGGAGCAAGGAAGCCAGTCCAAGTCCCAAAACTGAAGAAACTGGAGTCCAATATTCGAGAGCAGGAAGCATACATCACGGGAGAAAGATGTAGGCCAAGAGGCTAGGCCAGTATAATCCTTTCACATTTTTCTGCCTTCTTTATACTCTGGCTGCACTGGCAGCTAATTAGTTGATGCCCACCCAGATTAAGTGTGGGTCTCCCTTTCCCAGCCCACTGACTCAAATGTTAATCTCCTTTGGCAACATCCTCACAGACATACCCAGGATAAAAAAAATCGGCATCCTTCTATCCAATAAAGTTGATACTCAGTATTAACTATCACAAGTCCACCTCTTGTCAACTTGAACCCATACACAGCTCCTGAGATCATACATCATCTTCAAACAAAGACAATAATAAGGGCATAATTATGCCTAACGTAATACAACTATCCTTTCTACAACCAGTTACGCACCAATCTCCAACCCAAATGCTATTACATAAAGTTAATAATAGTTAAATGCTGATATGAAGTCAATAATCTTATGTCACATGATATAGGAAAAATGAAATAAAATGAAGGTATTTTGTTAGTACAAGTGTATACATGCACAAATATATTTTTAACAAAAGGGGGAGGAAATACTGATGACAACTACAGTCCTCATTTCTGCAACTGTTGACATTGTCGTAACTGGTATTGCTAACTACCTTCTTCTACTATCTACTATCCATTCTGTATTCCATTTGCCTTCAGCAAACACCTCAGTAGGTCATGGTTTTTGCCTGGTGAAGTGACCCAAAGCTTCATTCTTGAAGGGCCTAGGCTATTTGCAGTCTGACCTGGATTGGACTGTTGTATTTTCCCATTGACCTTAATCACGGGGCATGATAATACTAAGAGATGCCCAGATGGATCTCCTGTATTCCATGCATTCTTTTCCTTACCTCATTGTAGAATAGTAGACTGATTTCATCTTGATAGTCCAGGTCGATCACCCCAGCGAACACTGTGAATCTCTTCTTATCCTGTTGACTTAAAGGTAGGAGGAATCCAAAGTATCCAGGTGGAAATCTTAACTTCCAGTTGAATAGAATCATTGTTGTCTCACCTGATGGCAGTGTTCCTCCCTCTGGAGCTAAGACCTCTAGGCCAGTAGAATGTAATGTCGTGGGAAAAGGAAGCAAAAATTTTGCCAGTGGATCACTAGGGGTGATGGTGAGTGGTGCCATTTCCACTTCCATCCCTTGATTCCTGGACCCATGAATCCTGGCTATGGGAGAAATAGTACCGTATATTGGATGCTGAGTCAGTGTATACATGGCCTTCTGGAGAACTTTGACCCAGCCCTGCAAAGTATTGTCACCTAGTTGGCATTGTTATTGTGACTTCAAAAGGCCATTCCACCATTCTATCAATCCAGCGGCTTCAGGACGTTGGGAGACATGATAAGACCAGTTAATTCCATGAGCATGAGCCCACTGCTACACTTCTTTAGCCATAAAGTGAGTGCCCTGGTCAGAGGCAATGCTGTATGGCACACCATGACAGTGGATAAGGCATTCCATGAGTCCACAGATGGTAGTCTTGGCAGAAGTATCGCGTGCAGGATAGGCAAACCCATATCCAGAGTAAGCGTCTATTCCAGTGAGGACAAACCTCTGCTCTTTCCATGATGGAAAGGGTCCGATATAATCAACCTGCCACCAGATAACTGGCTGATCACCCAAAGCAATGGTGCCATATCGAGGGCTCAGTGTTGGTCTCTAGTGCTGGAAAATTGGGCACTCAGGAGTGGCCATAGCCAGATCAGCCTTGGTGAGTGGAAGTCTATGTTGCTGAGCCCAAGTGTAACCTCCATCCTTGCCATCATGGCCACTTTGTTCACGGGCCCTTTGGGTGATGACAGGGGTGGCTGGGGAAAGAGGCTGAGTGGTGTCCACAGAACAGGTTATCCTATCCACTTGATTATTAAAATCCCTCTCTGCTGAGATCACCCGTTGGTAAGCACTCACATGGGATACAAATATCTTCACACTTTTTGACCACTCAGAGAGATCCATCCACATATGTCTTCCCCAAATTTCTTTGTCACCAATTTTCCAATCATGCTTCTTTTAAGTCCCTGACCAACCAGCCAAGCCATTGGGTACAGCCGATGTATCAGTATATATTTGCACATCTGGCCATTACTCCTTCCATGCAAAATGCACAGCCAGGCACACTGTCCAAAATTCTGCCCAGAGGGAAAATTTCCATTCACTGCTGTCCTTCGGGGATGTCATAGAAAGGGGCCATAGTGCTGCAGCTGTCCCACAACACGTGGGAATTACAGGAGCTACAAAATGAGATTTAGGTGGGGACACAGCCAAATCATATCATTCTGCCCCTGGCCCCTCCCAAATCTCTTATCTACACATTTCAAAGTCAGTCATGCCTTCCCAATAGTCTTCCAAAGTCTTAACTAATTTCAGCATTAACTCAAAAGTCCACAGTCCAAAGTCTCATCCACAGCAAGGCAAGTCCCTTCCGCCTATAAGCCTGTAAAATCAAAAGCAATTTAGTTACTTTGTAGATACGATGGGGGTCCAGGCATTGGGTAAATACAGCTGTTCAAAATGGGAGAAATTGGCCAAAACAAAGGGACTACAGGCCCCATGCAAGTCCAAAATCCAGCAGGGCAGTCAAATATTAAAGCTCTGAAATAATCTCCTTTGGCTCCGTCTCTCACATCCAGGTCACCCTGATGCATGTGGTCGGTTCCCATAGTCTTGGGCAGCTCTGCCCCTGTGGCTTTGCAGGGTACAGCCTCCCTCCCGGCTGCCTTCACAGACTGATGTTGAGTGTCTGTGGCTTTTCCAGGCACACAGTGCAAGCTGTCAGTGGATCTACCATTCTGTAGTCTACAGGACAGTAGCCCTTTTCTCACAGCTCCACTAGGCTGTGCCCCAGTAGGGACTCTGTGTGGGGGCTCTGACCCCACATTTCCCTTCTGCACTGCCCTAGCAGAGTTTCTCCATGAGGACCTCGCCCCTATGGAAAACTTGCTGGGCATCCAGGAGTTTCCATACATCTTCCAATATCTAGGCGGAGGTTCCCAAACCTCAATTCCTGACTTCTGTGCACTGGCAGATTCAACACCATGTGGAAGCTGCCAAGGCTTGGGGCTTGCACTCTCTGAAGCCACAGTCTGAGTTCTATGTTGGCCCCTTGCAGCCTCAGTTGGAGTGCCTGGGATGCAGGACATCAAGTCCCTAGGCTACACATAGCATAGGGACCCTGGGCCCGACCCACAAAACCACTTTTTCCTCCCAAACCTCCAGGCCTTTGATGTGGGAGCTTACCATGAAGACCTCTGACATGCCCTGGAGACATCTGTCCCATTGGCTTTGAGATTGACATTTGGCTTCTTGTTACTTTTGCAAATTTCTGCAGCTGGCTTGGATTTCTCCTCAGAAAATGGGATTTACTTTTTATCACATTTTCAGGCAGCACAATTTCCAACCTTTTAAGCTCTATCTTCCTTTTAAAACTGAATGTCTTTGACAGCACCCAGGTCCCCTCTTGAATGCTTTACTGCTCAGAAATTTATTGCACCAGATACCCTAAATCATCTCTCTCAAGGTCAAAATTCCACAAATCTTTCGGGCTGGGGCAAAATGCCACCATTTCCTTTGCTAAAACATAACAAGAGTCATCTTTGCTCCAGTTCCTAACAAGATCCTCATCTTCATCTGAGACCAACTCATCCTGGACTTTATTATCCATATTGCTATCAGGCTTTCGGTCAAAGCCATTCACCCAGTCTCTAGGAAGTTCCAAACTTACTCACATTTTCCTGTCTTCTTCTGAGTCCTCGAAACTGTTCCAACCTCTGCCTGTCACCCAGTTCCAAAGTAACTTCCACATTTTCAAGTATCTTTTCAGCAGCAGCCCACTCCTGGTACCAATTTACTGTATTAGTTTGTTTTCATGCTGCTGATAAAGATATGCCTGAGACTGGGCAATTTACAAAGAAAGAGGTTTATTGGATTTACAGTTCCACATGGCTGGGGAGGGCTCACAATCACAGAGGAAGGCAAGGAGGAGCAAGTCACACCTTACGTGGATGGCAGCACGCAAAAAGAGAGCTTGTGCAGAGAAATTCCCTCTCCTAAAACCACCAGATCTCACGAGACCCATTCAAGGTCATGAGAACATCATGGGAAAGACCTGCCCCCATGATTCAATCGTCTCCCACCGGGTCCCTCCCACAACATGTGGGAATTATGGGCACTACAAGATGAGATTCTGGTGGGGACAGAGAGCCAAATCATATCAAACTTCAATGTAGAAAAAGTTTAGTAGTTGTCACTCTCACTTTTACAACAAGAACAAAAAAAATCACAGATTGAAAATGAATAACTTTTCTTGGACTCATCAGAGGGAAAATCATCATCTCAAAATTTGGAGAGAAACATGTGAATAGTAATTTTGATAAATTGTTGGAACCTTTGCATGGACTAACTTCAGGGGCAAAAATCTTGGGAACCCATAGTCTTAGAATTCCACCAGTTTCTCATGTTTGGAAGTTGAAAAAGACCTCTTTGTAATCCCGGGAGGGAGAAGGGAGGAATAACCTTCAAAAAGCATGTCAGAGTCTTCTTCATTACAAATGCTTACTTTCCTGGGGAAAGGGCTTTGCCT
The DNA here is from genome assembly GCF_028885655.2 of Pongo abelii. Taxonomy (NCBI): domain Eukaryota; kingdom Metazoa; phylum Chordata; class Mammalia; order Primates; family Hominidae; genus Pongo; species Pongo abelii. The sequence continues at coordinate 28,983,190 of NC_071988.2, forward strand.
AAACACAAAACTATGAGAGAACTTTATCTCAGCTATAGTGAAGGGGGCATTTCTCACTTGGCTCCTCACTTAGCCTTCCTGTCCTGCCCAAGAGAAAGGTTAAAAAAAAAAAAAAAAAAAAAGAGTTAACCAAGACCAGGGTTTCTAGAAAGTAGGTAGGACTGTTGCATTCAGGAAACGAAGTAATCAGCAGGTGGAAAAACAGCTATCCATAATACATGAATAGGGACAGAAATGCTTGTGAGGGCCACAATCTCAAGATAAATCCTCATTAAAAAACTGAAAATCCAGAATATTATAGAAGCTTCCCCTACTCCACACTTTATCACACCATCAGGGCACAGTATAATGTCAGTAGATAATGAGAAAAAAAGAGATGCAAGACACAGTCTCTTTGGATAGCAGTGCACAGGGAAGCACCATAGCAAGAGGGCAAACAAAACTAAGAATATTCAAGGAATTTGAAGCCTCTGGTTCCTATGATTACAGCAATATTAAATATAGATAAGCACCTAGCAAGATTAAAATAAACCAAAGTCCTGTTTATCATATTTCCTATTACCTGACACAACAGCTTTCAACAAAAACTTATAAGGTGTGACAAAAGGCAAGATAAATCAAGTCAGAAGATACAAAACAGTCATCAAATCCAGACTCAGATATAACACAAATGTTGGGATTATCACACAAAGAACTTAAAATAACTATGATTAATATGTTAAAGTCCCTAACAAAAAAAGTTGACAATATGCAAAACAAAAAAATATGACAATATGCAAGATGGGTAATGTAAGCAGAAAATTAAAATTCTAAGAAATAATCCAGAGGAAATTCTGGGAATCAAATCCAGAGCAACAAGAATGAAGAATTTTTTTTTTTTTGATGGGCTTATCAGATGTGACAAGACAAGGAATCAGTGAACTTAAAGATAGATCAACAGATTTTTCTTCAGAACTAAATAAAATAAATCAACAAAATGAATAAAATTGAAAAACTACAGAATAGAAGATGCAGGAACTGTGGGACAATATAAAAAGGTGTAAAATGAAAACTTTAAGTTTTGTCCTGTAAAGTTATCAAGCAAAAGGTAGAATATTCTAGGCTAAGTGATCAGCACACACTTAAAAAGACATGGAATTAGGAAAAAATATAGCATATTTAGGGAGGAATTTAAAGTTTAATGTGACTATATGACAGAATATGCGGGAAGAGCCAAAAATGATGCTAAGAATCAGGCTGTAATAGTTTCATATACCAAGCACTTGAGTTGAGACTTCAATATGGGGCCATTATGAAGCTGGTAGACTCTTCATGCGGGGAAGCAACATGAACTGATTTGAGATTTTTGAAATAATCTTTGAATGCAGTGAGAGAAAGAATAATCTGAGCTTGAGATTTTTTTCAATTGTATTTTATTTGGTTATTTAGAAATAAAGTGATATCAAGATGTACGAAGATAAAAATCCTACTATTTTCTATCTCATTAACTCTTTCATGACCTTTTTTTAAATTATAAGGACTTCATAGCTGGGCAGGGAGTTCTCGTTGGACATGAGCCCCTTAAATGTGAGTTTTCAACTTTGGATTCATGTATGCATGTGTAATTTTTTGAGGAAAAACTATGAGCATTTACGGAAGATTAGGGTAACGTCGTATAAGATCAATTTTATTCCATAATACAACATATCATAAAATATGTTTATTACTGTTGTAGTTGTATCTATATGTGAAATTACTGTCCACATACAGAATCTCAGTCTACTATCACTACCTCAGGGAAGCATGTCATGATCTTTCCAAATCGAGTTATCTATCCTCTTTAAAGATTGAACTCTGTATATGAACTTCCGTATTTTTGGTACTTATCACATCATACTAAAATATAGACTTGTCTTCCCAATCAGAATATAAACAATGATAAAACACTCTCAAAACCTATCTTGAGATATTAAAAAAGTTGCCCCTTAAAATATTGGTTGAAAATAAATTACAATTATTTTAATAAAATCAAATTGAGATACACACTAGGTATTTTGGTATTATTGATTTGCACACACTAGGTATTTGGGTATTATTGATTTGGCTACAAGCTGTCAGACATTTACTCTTACCAAATATATTGAAGCTTATTAGGAACGGGTAAAAGGACCAGATGGATTATAGGCACATAAATACCAGAGAAGCAGCAGTGAATCCCAAATTCAATGCTGTTTATGAGTATTAATTTCTAAAAGAAGGTGATGGAGATATTTTTGTATTTTTAGGCTTTTAAAAAAATACATCAGCATATATTCAACAGAATAATTCATCTGATGTGATGTATTAATATATGCCATTTCTAGCATTATAGTTGTTACTCTATTATTTTTCTTCCACTCAACAAAGCGTGTTAGAATGCAAATGAAGAAGTTTCAGGTTGCTATAAGAATAATACCATTTATGATGTAATTCATGTTGTTAAAAGTGCATCTCTAGAGAAATTTGGAAATTTAATTATTAGTACTAACAAATTCATTACAACACTGAAGAAATAATGGTGTCAGATAAGTGTATAATAACACCACTCTTGAAAATATCTATCTTTGAATACCTTCTGTTTAATATCAGAAGAATTAAAAGTATTATAAACACTAATTGTAAACAGAGCAAAATTTTACTATCTGTAAAACAGCATGACAGCATACCCTCCCAAGCTCATAGGATTGTTGTATTAAATGAAATGATGAATATGTAATGATTTTCAAAGTATCTAGTGCAGCATGACAAATTAATATTTTCCATTTTAATTAATTACTATTATGAACAATAAAATGTTCATTATGAAGTGCTTTTACATGCACTGTTCCAACTGAGAGGGAAAGCTAATGCATGGTATTTCATCCTCGATTTATTTACAAGGAAATAAAATTTTAGAAAAAAATTTTTGGAAGTTCTTTATCTATGAGGCAGCATAGCATAGTGATAACCTACTGACTCAAACTGATGTTACATCTTCTGAGTCTCCCAACTCTGCCATTCATTAGAGGTGTGTGCTTGGTGCTTGGCTACTTAATCTTTTAAACCCTTGCATTCCTCATTTCATGATTAATATTTTTATAGCACTTATGAGAGTTCCCGATGATAGTAAGTCCTTTATAAGTGTTTGTTAAATAAATAAAAAAGAAAAATTGGGTAACTTTAAATACACTCTTTTTTGAGTAAAAACTTCACCTCTTGCCTGGACTTGTTTCTGACTCTTTTCTCTGAGTTGTCATTTAAAAGCACTGAAAATTGTTTGTATCTATTCAACATTTAATTTTTTAAACTTGAAAAGTTAAATACAGGTTTTCAACATTAAAAAATAAATAAATAAATAAATAAATAAATATATAAATAAAAGCACTGTCTCGTTTAATAGCTAAGGATCTTACTTTTCTCATCTGAAACTACAGATAACTCATTTTTGACTAAGTCCCAACTATGTGACTCCAAAGTAGTTCAAGTCAAAAAAACTTTCAGCTCCTCAAAGACCAAATATGGGAGTAATATCTATATCAAAAATTATACAGCCAAGCAACATGTATGGTTTCTGCACTTCTTTGAGGTCTATTTGCTAATACATTATCTTGTTTCGGGAAATGCAAAATTATCCCTTACTCACTATAGAAGCAACTAAATTTCACAGACAAATTATTTTTCATATTCTGGGATTCCTCTTTGCATAATGCTGTTACAATCTTCACCTAATTTCTTATTTTCTTAACGAGAACCACTATGGATCTCAGAAGCATCATTCAAAAGGACCACCATTTAAATTTTGCCTAAACCTCACCTCCATCTGCAAGGTGTTAGAAGTATTAGATCTGCTTTTTAATGTGAGATTCATAACCATTCATTCCAATATTATTTATTGTCCTAAATATTCTATTAAAACAGAATAGTGAGAGAGTAACTCATAGCCACGTATTTTCTGACAAACTTGGACATTCAGAATGGATTTCTGATCAGGAAAGAAGAAAATTACAAGCATCTTTTTAGAGGATAAAAGAAAAAAAAACATGATAAAATAAGATTCAGAGTTCAGAGAACATAAGAAATAAGAATCATGGATTTTGATAATTCCACTCAATTCCATTGACGAATCATTCTGACTAAATTTAAGAGAACTCCAGATTGTTATTACTTCAGTGTTTTGCTCCCACAAAATCATGCTGAAATTATCCCAAATATTGTGATATAAACCCTCAATGTTTATATTGTTATAATAACTAATGATTAGTTATTTTGGTACTAGTTAAGATGTAATTTTAACAAAACAGAAAGCACATCTTCTTCACTTTACAAATGTGTTTTTAACATGATCTTTCTGAGTAATTAAACTTTTAGACTTTCATATATAGACAAGGAATAATTTTTATGTTATGATGATGCTATTAGCTAACGCCAGTCTATCTCTTCACTATAGAATTTATAAAAACATTCTCCAAACTCCCTAAGTGTTATACAATAAAGAATTATTTTATTATAGAAGAAAGAATCCATTTATTTTGCATTTTCTTAACTGCAATGAAGTTATTCAAAATCATTAAGTAAAGCCAGGAAGGCAGATTAAATGCACTATTAAGGCAATAAAGGAAATGCGCTAATGTTGATATCTGTCCATCACCAGAGGCAAATTGCATGGTTTTGAAAATATAGTGACAATTTGTATTGGGGTTAGTGAAGCTAAACTCAGTTTCCTGAATAGGATACAGACCAGATAATTATATTCTTTCTCCTTATGTCCCCATAGTAATTTTATTTGAACAGTATTATGTCTCATCTTGTTCTATTTTTTTTTTCTATTTTCTATTTATCTGGTGCTCAAATATAAGAAGATTCTGTTAACCTTAGTTCATCTTGGTTTCCTTCCGTGTAGCCAGGGATTTATCAGGTCAAATGGGAGTTGTATTCAGTAATAGCATTCTGCATCTTCTTTTTCTTATAGCCTCAGGAATTACACACTAAAAAGGTGAACAAAGGGACAAAGAAGGAGTATTCTGATGATGAAAAAAATACCAAAATCTGTTTTTAGCATATATTTTTTAACCATAGTATGCACAGGAAGAATTTTATTAAGTAAGAACTGAGATTACACTCACAATAAACAATTCAAAGTTTATAATTGGTCGTCAGTCATGTCAGGCATTATACTAGAAATCCAAATATGTCCACTGACTTATTTTTTATTTGTATAATGATGGCAAGGAGCTGCTCTAGACAATAAATTCTGAAGTCATTATTGCAATTCTTGTAATAAGCAGTCATCTTTTCTTCTGACTCTTGACTTGCAACTTCACCAGAGGTGAGCTATAATTTTTTTGACTTGGTTATCCTATTGTGTCTTATTGCTGCATAATAAAATAGGAGGTAACAACTGAACAATCTGAAGAGCTAATTAGAGTTCTGAGGAGCTTGAGTAATACTTAAATCCTTTCTTTCATTGGAATCACACTTGACTCTGGGTCCAAAGATTGAAGATTCACATCTTACAAACTTCCATGAATTCCTATTTTGTTTACTGTCCCTGTAACAAAGCTTAACCTACTTTGCATCATTTAAGAATGCTTTTGCTTTGCATGCAAATGTTTATAAATTTTCAAATTAAAAATAGAAAATCAGTTCAAGTGTACTAATGCCAATGTTCCTTCTTGCTAAAATAAGGATAGTATGATAAACATTACTCAATAGTAATAAACATCAGTGTTAGAGCCATGAGGTAATTTTTTTGAGAATATGCAATATTTTACTTTCTGTGCCTGGCTTATTTCACTTAATATAATGTCCTCCAGTTCTGCCATGTTGTTGCAAATAACAGGATTTCATTTTTTATGGCTGAATAATATTTCATGTATATTCCAATTAAACCCATTTTCTTTATTCATTCATTCATTGATGAACACAGATTTATTTGGTATCTTGGCAATTGTGAATAGTGATGCAATAAACATAGGAGTGTAGATATATCTTTGATATGCTGTTTTTCTTCTTTTGAATATGGGATTTCTGGATCATATGGTAGTTCTATTTTTAGTTTTTTGAGGAACCTCCATACTGTTTTCTATAGTGGCTGTAATAACTTACATTCCTACCAACTGTATACAAGAAAAGAACTTGGTATCTTGACTCAGGCATTTCTTATTGTAATCCTAGTTTCCTATGTCTGATTTATTTGAAAGCTTCAGCTTTCACTTATGTACATGAAGTTATGATTTATAACAATTGTATGTTTATATTGAATTCCTTTGTAAATATCATGAATACCACTGAATGATTATGTTTTTATTAAAACTTCAAGATAAAATAAAATTTTAAAAATTACTGTTTATTATTTCATTATTTCAAAGCTCTTATTTAAAAACTACAGAATCTATAGGTGCTATCATAAATGTCAAAAGGCTAAGAAATAAATATCTGACTCTCTTTTATGCAAGTTATAATTTAGTAATTAATGGATTATATACAGAAAGCCACACAAATAAAACTAGAATTAAAGGCACGTACATAATAATAATTTTTTTAATGACTTAAAGATAATAAAGAATTCATTGGCCAGGCGCGGTGGCTCATGCCTTTAATCCCAGCACTTTGGGAGGCTGAGGCAGGAGAATCACTTGAACATGGGAAGTGGAGTTTGCAGTGAGCCAAGATCATGACACTGCACTCTAGCCTGGGCAACAGAGCAAGACTCCGTCTCAAAAAAAAAAAAAGAATTGGTCAAGGCAGGTGGCTCCTTGAAGTAGTGAATCTCAGTACCGTTTTTAACTAGAGACTTAATGCTCACTGTAGAGTTTTATTCACACAAAGAGAAAAACTTAGAAAAGTGTCTGACTCTTAGACTCTTAGTCTCTGGCCTTAAGAAATCACCTCACTTTTTAAATATGGCATAAAGTGCGTTTCAAAAAGAGAGTTGATGAACTTTGTTGGTTTAGCATCTCTTACTGGGCACAGGACTAAAGATTTTGAGGTATCTATATTAATTTGTGTGGGGAGTAGATGAATTGTTCTTTTATTAGTTTTGCTCCATTTTATTAAAAGGTTGCAGAGGGTAGTATTGAGTAGCGCTTTGCAGTTTATAATGAAACTTGAAAGTAAGCTACCTGAATGCTAGGTCTTGCTCCCCTCTTTTAAACTCATTCAGAATAAAAGCAAGTATGATTATTTGATGTTCATTATCCTACTAATGATTCTGACATAAAGAACATATTACATGCCATAATGAATCTAACTTACTGTTGTCCAATGATTTACCTTTCATTTGAATATGAATCTTGAACTTGGAGGACTAACTTCTTGAATAGTGCCACTGAAGTGACAACACAAATGTGGATTAGGTGTCTGCTTTAGCCAGGCACAGGGAGACAGATGTCGATGTTCTCACTCATATGTGGGAGCCAAAAACATTGATCTCATGGAGACAGAGAATAGAATGGTATGTACCAGAGGCTAGGGACAGTGTATGAGTGGAAAGGAGGATAAAAAGAGGTTAATTAATGAATAAAAATGTATGGTTAAATAGAACAAATAAGCCCTAGTAGCTGAATAGGGTGATTATAGTTAACAACATTATATAGTATATATTAAAGTAGTTAGAAGAGAGAAATTGAAATGTTACTGACACATAGAAATGATAAATGCACCAGGTGACGGATACTCCAAATACCATGACTTGATCATTACATACTCTATGATGTAACAAATACTTTGCTTGTACACCATATATTTGTAAAATATTTTAATTCAATAAAAATAACACATTTTTATTCTTAGTTAAAAACATACACCTACTTTTTTCCAAATTCTGTCATAGATTACTGAAAGTAAAAAAGATAAGTGAGACTTCTGGCCTTATTACAAATTAAGAGTTTAATATACATCCTTAAATTCAGTCACTTCCATGGCCAGTGAAGAATGAGTGGCCTTCATCATTATAGACAATGGACGTGATAATAAAATAAATCCTACAAAGAGGAGACTTTTTCATGATACTGTGTTTATTTTCAGTTTTAAGTAACGGAGCAGCAATTACAGTTGGTGGAGTTCCCCATAAACATTTAAAATACCAAACAGACAGTTATCAGAAATATGTGACCCATTTATACAAGATAGTGTGGGCTTCAGATTATAGCAACTTCTAGTTTGAGGGAATCTTGAAAATTATGCATGCTTAGTTTACTCCTAGCATAAGCATAGACCAGTAGAAAAAGAGTTGAGGCTTTGGAGCCAAACTGTCAAAGTTAAAATCCCTGTTCAAACTCTTAGTCTCTGACCTTAGGAAAACACCTCACTTTTATTTTCATATTTATAAAAGGAAGGAAGTCCTTTTATCATAAATTCACTTACTGCTTAATTTAATACATGTAAAGAGTAAGTGATAATGGCTCACACATAATAAAACACTCAATAAAACTTAGGTATTATGAAAATTTTAAGAATTATTGCTCTTCTTGCCAGAAGTGGTTAACATTTTCTGAGAGGGACCATATAGGTAATCAATGTTTTAAGCTTCACAGGCCATATGATGTCTTTCTCAACTATTCAAATCTGCCCTTGCAGTGTGAAAGGAGACATAGAAAATATTAAATGAAAGATGACTTTTACAAAAAAACTTTATATATGGACACTACAATTTGAATTTCATGTAATTTATGTTCCACAAAATGTTCTTTATTTGGTATGTTTCAGCCATTTCAAAATGTAGAAACTGTACATAGATTTGAGGCTGTACAAAAGCCACCCGGATTTGCACCACTGACAGTAGTTTGAGGGCCCTGTTGTGTTGTGATGCCCTTTTTGCTCCATAGGCTTTCTTGCCTGGTCCCAAAAATGAAAATTGTAGGACCACCTTACCTGATACAGAGGTGTTGCAATATAATAGTAAGGAAGATACGCTAAAACAAAGTCAGAAAATTGATCAACTGTAAACAAAGAACGACGTATTTTTAAAGTTGAACAATTGAACCAGCAAAACTTACTTAAGAATACATCTTTATTTTTTCTCCTTTTCAACAATAATCACATTTATAATTAGCAGTAGACTATGTCTTTCCTATCATACTGTTAACTCCACAAAGACAGAAATTCTCTGTATTCTGTTTAGTCTGATCTCCAGTAATTACTAGAGTGCTTGGTCCCTATTAGTTTATTAATAATATAAATTAATTAAACGAATTAGTGAGTAGATAGAAATAAAAAAATAAATATTTTACATTTTAATCCTATTTATTCCATTTTCTAAACTCAAGATTTAAATAAGTGGAAGAAAATTTGGGTTACAAACTAGTGGATACTTGCTGAAATAATTACAATTGTTTCCTTCTAGATCATGTGTTGATATGTCTGTTGGCCATGAACTTGATTATGTGACTCTCTTATAACTTCCTGGAAACCCACAAACCAACTTCATCACTTTCTCACTTTCCATTCTCAGACACTTCTAATCTTTATTATTTCTTATTTTTTTCATCTAAGTTTATTGTTGAATACAAGCAAATACTCTTGAATAATGATTACATTCAATCTATCTTTTAAAATGAAAATGAGTATCAGTGAAATTTAACAGCTTACAAATTTAAAACATTCAATAGGCAAAATAGAGTTTTTTTAAACGTAGGAAAAATTTATTAGGTTACATTGCTAACATTTAAAGAGCTTTCCTCCTCTTTTCCTTCCTACTTCTATTTTCCAATTATCTAACTGATATCTTGATTTATTTGTTCTGCATTTTTTCAGCAACTGTTTCTCTAAAGATTAAGTTTATATATTTTCTTCTTCGAATATGTTCCAATTTCTCTCTTCTAATAGATCCTCTTTATTGCTTACCTGTCTTAGATACTGTCGACAGATTTTCACTCTTATTAAACCACCCATGCTCCTGCAGCCTCAGGTAGCAACCATAGCAATGGTCTGTTCCTAAAGATAGAAAATGAGATTCCAAACTTTTTCTGGAATGTAGCAAAGAGAGAAAAGCTTCTTTTCATTTGCAGTCCTCAGAATCATCTGGCATTTCCCCATAGATTTACAACAGGAAAGTGATTTGGAACTTCCACCAATGTATTCCTTAGAGCGCTTCGTAGGAACAGTAAAGAGCTTTGAGGGTGTGAGATCATTTCCCACATCTTTCTAATTTCCTTACCTTTTCCCACTACATTCATCATTCATATCTAAGAAGGAAGGAAGATTCTCATTTTCCATGCTTTTACTCTACCACAGTGTCCTCAAAGGAGTAGTTTACGGGAATATGGGCTCCAGAGTGCCTTTAAATTTTCTAGCAAGTGCAATCAGCACACCCAATGGAAGCCATACCGTTTTCCACTATATCAGAGGTTAGGCAATTGGCATTGTGCCATTTACTTAACATGCTAGGCAGAACTAAGTAATTTATTTTATATCATTTGGTATTCTTAGGTAATACGCTTCTACAATTTGATTTCATTTGAAGGACACTATTATATTTAAGTCTTGGATCTCATACCTTTGAACATCATGAACTTTGAATAAATTTTTTATTGAATCCAGATACCTATATGTAGACTTATGGTTTAAAGACAGTATTATGCCTATTAGCATTGTATCACTACAAAGTCACAATTGATATTGATTTTTATATTATCCAATTTTTAAATCAGTGTCATAGATCAAGTGTTGCACTACAATGAATTTATGACTACAAAAGCAAAACGAAAAATATAATTAGTATGATCAACAAAGTTTCTGTAACGTAGAATTACAAGGAACAAAAGAGACATAATTTACACTTTATATAGCACAACAAAAATAGAAGAAATAATCATTAATTTTTATTCAAAAAGGCTGTTGTCCAAGAAACCCTATAAACAAGATATACTTCAATTTTTACAATAAATCGCTATCAGCATGTTCAAATAAATTATTTCATTAATCATTCAAAATTATAATACGTCAGTTGTATAGTCAAGTTAAAATTCACTCTATTTATTTATGCCAAATTTGTTTTTATTAAATTTACATTATAGGTGACACAGACTAATTTTAATGCTCTGTTATTTAAGGCCAGTTGCCTGTCTTTCTAATATTTACACATGGGGTCATAGAATGTTTCTAATCTCCAATTTGCCGCTATGGTTTTGTTTCTTTTCTGTTGTCATATTTTCTTAATTCTAACTAATATTTCTTTTGTCTCTCTCTCTCTGACACACACATGTACATATTCACACACACACCCATTTGCACATCCACAAAATTTACTGCTACCATCTCTTTGCCATTTGTTTCTAATTTCCATACTTTATAATTTATTTGACATTACAAAGGCCATATGGTTGGAAGGCCATAGAAAGAAACAAAAAAAGTTTGTTATTGCATTGTAATTTGAATTATTTTAATGGCTTTGATGCAAAAATTGCCTTATAACTATTAGACCTCATTTTACTCTGTTATAAATGTTGCTGTATGATTATAAACAGCTGAGGAGATCAGTGGAATGAAGTTAGGCTAAACTGTGAAAGAGGAAAGGCATAATCTATCTTTTATATTCCTCAAACAAGTGGCAAAAAATGAAAACAAATGTTTTTGACTATATTCATTCTCCAACAGTCCTGAAAAAATCTATGTTATGTGTTGTGAAACGTAGTTCTCAATTCACTATACTCATGCTAGTATATAGTTGATCTCCAATTTTATTATCAAAATATTCACTTAAAAAACAACTCATTACTTTTTTGTTGCTAACATACTCAGTTGCTGTACATTACCTCATATTTTTCACTAGTCGTTATAATTATTCAGAAAAGTTTGAAAAGTTATTTTTTCTTTTTTACAGAAACCAACCCCAAACAACATATAGAAATTCCCATTGAAATATCTATTTTGTTTCTAGACCATGGGTAGAGATGTATAGCTACAAATTTAAACACATAATTTTATGTCCTATATACCTTTCTACTTTCAGGTTACAAAACTTAATTTGAGCAAAACAAGTATGGGAGGCAGTTTTCTACAAGAAGGCAGGTAGTCTTTCACAGAGTTCTCAAAGTTCAGCCAGGATTAAGGCTGAGAGACTTCCGGAACAGGGAATTAGAAGGCTGACAGGGAACCAGGAAGTGTTACTTTCCCTCATTATGTCTGCTTCTCTTGTCCTGTCTTTACTCTCTTCTTCTGCAAACTCTCTTCCTCTGCTTTGTTCACAAGGGCACTGTCTCATTTGTGCTCCCTAGCTCTCTATCTTCCCTGTCTCTCTTTCACTCTTTTTCTCTACCACTTTTTATTCTAAATATAAGTATTGTGTGATGATTGTTTCAACTTAGATTAGGTTACTCTGCCTGGCCCAGTCAGTTTGGCAGGAGGAAGTGAGCAGAATTACATTGTTCCTAATGGTTGTGAGGGGCTGTTACTATGAATCGGAGGAAGATGGTACAAATAGAAAGGTCAGGGCCGTCAGCGGTGGCTCACGCCTGTAATCCCAGCACTTCGGGAGGCCGAGGTGGGTGGATCACGAGGTCAGAGTATTGAGACCATCCTGGCTAACACGGTGAAACCTCGTCTCTACTAAAAATACAAAAATTAGCCAGGCATGGTGGTGGGTGCCTATAGTCCCAGCTACTCGGGAGGCTGAGGCAGGAGAATGGCGTGAACCTGGGAGGCGGAGCTTGCAGTGAGCAGAGATCGCACCACTGCACTCCAGGCTGGGCGACAGAGGGAGACACAGTCTCAAAAATAAATAAGAAAGGTCATTATAAGCTCTGCAGCCAGTTCAAAATATAACCACTATATATGATGTGTTTCACTTCACATGAAGTTCTTATAATCAGAATTTACGTATCCAAGCTGCCCTTAAGTTAAGCATTTGAATAATCAGCTGCAATAATCAGTCTACAGGATTTCTTCCCTTTAAATAAAGAAGACAATAATGGATACAAGGTTATTCAATGTCCACCATTTACTTTATTCTAAGTTGCTTATAGTGAGGCTATATCCCCACTAACATCATTATTGATGAAGAAGATTGAGAAAGAAGAAAAGTTTATTAAGAGCATTCACAAACAAAATCATTACATAAATTTAGTTATAAAAATCAGTGATTTGAGAAGGGAAAGTATATAGCAGTGTCAAATATTTAAGAGTTAAGGATAAAACAGGAAAATGACTATCACCTGTGGCAACGCATTCCACATGTCCTATATAGAAAATTGTGAGCCTTAACAAAAATGCTTTGAGAGTTTTTGTTAACTACAAATGTTAGAACGGGTTTCCTGTTTCTCAACCAGAACCAAAAATACTGGTTGGGAAATAGGAAACCCATTCTAACATTTGTAGTGAGTGGGAAATGAGAAGTTTTCAGATAAACAATTATGGCAGGAAAAAAAAATGTCAACAAATAGCCATTACCACCTTGTTCCACTTAGTTATAGATCCCTCTGAAATTTAGTTGGCCATGTGGCTGCTCAGCTGCAAAAAAATCTACTATATTCTTTAGCAACTTGGTATAGCCATGTTTTGGCTTAAGCCGTATGAGTAGAAATGAAATTTCCAATTTGCAGATTTCCCACTGTTTCAGATTTCCTCTTTCCTGATAGCAGAGATAGGATCAGATTGGGAGGAAATGCTTTGGACACAGAAGTGTGAACCCTGTACTACTAAGGAGTCATGGCACCCCTAATACTTCTTTTCCACTTAGTTCTGAGCTGTTTCTTCTTAGAGAAATATACTTCAGTCCTATTTAGGCCCTGAAATGTTGACTTCTCTCAGTGATAACAAATGATAATCTTTAACTTTACTAATACATTTAACAGGGAAAGAGCCCATTAGCCTTTAAGACTGAAGAGTAAATTGAAAAGTTGGAGGATGTATTTTAGGTACAGTAGAACCGTAGGTCCTGGCAGCACAGTGGAAAGGAAACATGGGCATGCTACTTTAAACGGAAAAAAATAAATAAATATATGTGAAAAGGGGAAATCAGGTGTCAGAGCTTCTTGAATTTTAGGTGGTAAGTGGAAAAAATGAACAAAAAATAGAAACATAGTGAGATTTCTTAGCTCCAACATTTTTGCCTCAATATTACATTTCATCATCATTTCTGCAGGGAGAAATCCAGGTAGTAACTGTGGTTTTAAAATAATTAAGGTGATTAGCTATTGATGTTAGTTATTTGACTTCTGACCATGATTTGTAAGCATAAACAGGGGTAAGAAAATGGTGTGAATAGGTCCAAGTGAGGATTTGAAAAATGAGGCCTTAACAGAATTAATTGTATTCTGATATATATGTTATTTTCCCTTAAAATAGTTTCAATTATCAAATAAAAGTATAGGAATTATTTTATTGCAGCTTAAGCAAAACCACTGAATAGACATAAAAGTATAAGAGGAAGCTTATCAATGAATGCCCAGAAGGTCTTACAGGTGAATGAGCGCATTTAGAGTTAAGCTCTAGAAACACAGAGAATGCAAAGAGGGAAGGAAATGGTGGGAGCAAAGTTTAAAACCAAGAACGAGAGCTACAATGAAATACTCTGTAAATTAGATTGATCAGTGTACAGAAAATAAAACAGAGAATATTAAAGCTGAACCATATAATATTAATGAACCTGTAGCCTAAGTCTATTATTTTAGAAAAAACTGAGAGCTAAATGATTAGAATTCGCATGGTTAAAATAACACAAAAAATTAGAATTAGATCCCATATTACAAGCTGTGATCACTTAGTTTCCTAACCCATTATCTCTGCAGACATGAGCACAGGCTCACATGTATCTGTATGTTGGGAGGTTGTGCATACCTTTATATGTTTGAGTGTCAGGAACTTATTCGAGACAATAAAGATAATCTGTTTTGTCTTATGATTCATATTATATCATTGTTTTCTACAGTACCTTTTTAAGAAATTTAATATATTTTTCAAGCAATTTAGAAAATAACTTATCTGTCACAGACTTTTTTAAATTTAAGGAACAAAATCTTTAGTAAAGACATAGGTCTGAAAATATGAAAATACTGCCCCAGTGTTAAGTTACAGGTTGATGTCAGTTCCTAGAACAGATTATTGGTTTAATTCTGTTGTTAAAATTACATCTTCTGGGAAGGGGGCTGTGGCTCAGGTCTGTAATCCCAGCACTTTGGGAGGCCGAGGCAGGGGGATCACGAGGTCAAGAGATAAAGGCCATTCTGGCCAACATGGTGAAACCGCGTCTCTACTAAAAGTATAAAAATTAGCTGTGCGTGGTGGCGGGCACCTGTAGTCCCAGCTACTTGGGAGGCTGAAGCAGGAGAATCGCTTGAACCTAGGAGGCGGAGGTTGCAGTGAGCCGAGATGGCGCCACTGCACTCCAGCCTGGCGACAGAGTGAGAGTGAGACTCCAACTCAAAAAAAAAAAAAAAAAAAAAAAATTACACCTTCTGGTTCAATGATTATCAAGAGGTCCACAGAAATACTTGCTTTGGTTTCTAAGAATGCAAGTATATGCAATGCATGCAACTAAAGAGTGAATGGGGAGACTGTGTAAACCTTACAGGAGTATTGTCATGAGACTTAATTAAACTTCTACTTGCTTAACTAATACATGTTTTTCCGTATTATTTATATGAACTACTGTTAACTCTGTAATAATTCTAAACTTGACCTACCTTTCTAAACACATGGTGAGACTGACGCTTTCTGCTTTCAGTTGAGGCAGCAGGATTTATTTTAATGCAGCCGGTAGCTATTGAGTGATTTCTCCTTCCAACACAGAAATGTTGCATTACTTGTTAATGTGTTTCTTTGCTCAGGACTAACCATTTATAAAGGCACAATACTGGGGAAGATCCCAGAATATATTCTGCCTTTCCCTCCCCTTTTCCCTTCCCTTTTTCTTTCCTACATTTCCTTTTTTTTTTTTTTTTTTTTTTTTTGAGAAGGAGTCTCGCTCTGTCGCCCAGGCTGAAGTGCAGTGGCGCGATCTCAGCTGACTGCAAGCTCCGCTTCCCGGGTTCACGCCATTCTCCTGCCTCAGCCTCCCGAGTAGCTGGGACTACAGGTGCCCGCCACCACACCCGGCTAATTTTTTTGTATTTTTAGTAGAGACGGGGTTTCACCGTGTTAGCCAAGATGGTCTTGATCTCCTGACCTCGTGATCCGCTCACCTCAGTCTCCCAAAGTGCTGGGATTACAGGCATGAGCCGCAGCCCCCGGTTTACATTTCCCTTTTTCTCTCTCTCTCTGTCTCCCTCCTCCCATCTCTCCTTTGATCCCTCCTCTCCCTTCCTTCCGTCCTTCCTTCCTTCCTTCTTTCCTTCTTTCCTTCCTTCTTGCCTTCCTTCCTGCCTTCCTCTTTCTTATCTTACACCGCATACAGAGACACAGCTATACCACTCTAATAAAGTAAAGCATTCTGCCCTGTAATAGAACATTTCTGGATTCAAGTGAAAATCTCCAGAGACATGACCAAAAGGGGGCAGCCAAGATTCAAAGGGAAGAAAGATGTAGAGTTGAAAAAACCCAATAAAGAAGCATGCATGGTTCGACTAAAAAACAACAGTAAAACACAGCTCTACAACATTCAAAATTAAATACTTGTAGTATTGTTGACCCCAGGTTTGTTACTTCTTCTTTCTTCTGTTTATCAGTTTCCTAAGTGAGAGACAAAATAACATAGTGTGGGCAAAATTTGAACAAAGAAGTAAAGTGGAGCACCAAATTATCTTAGATTGCAACTCACTAAATGATTCCACACTTGATTATTACATATTTATGCTGTGTCTTACGATCCTTATTTCCTAGAGCTATCTTTCAATAAAATAAGACCTGTATTATTTTAGTTGACCAATATCTTCTAATAAATGTGAAGCCCTTGAGTGATTTAATTGCAGCAGTTCATTTAAAGCAAACCCTAAATATGGAAACTGTTACAAGTTTACAATATGTGAAGTGTTAATACTCACTGGAAACAATGTCATCTCATTTTATTCCTTTTGCATGCTTAAGTGTTCCCTTTTGCGTTTCTCTGTATACTTTCAAATTTGAAATAAGAAGAGCTCCTTTGTATACTGAAGTACCACATGGCATACACATCTTCAAACAAGGGTTTGTACATTTCAGCAGCTCGGCAGGAAACAGGTTTTTCAATAAATACCATTTCTGAATAGTCTAGCTCATTACTGTTTTTTATTGCATTTTGAAAATGTGCCAAATCTCCATGGAACTCAATTACATTCTGAAAAGGAAAAACACAGTACATGGAAACACTGAAATCTTTAAGCAAGCAAGATTTTTTTCTTTTTTTTTTTAAATCCCTCCCACTGAGACACTTTAGAATATAGGGCTATAATATCTCCTGTTTTATGCATGAACATATGATGTAATGTAAAATACAGAGTGATTGAGAGCAGGTGCATCTCAATTGCTAGGTCACAAAAAAATGTTCTAAGAAAAACACATACACACACAAAATAGGATTATAGTCTCTGAACTTAACCCCTTGTTTGTGTATAAAACAGGGAAGGGATTCTTGTGTAATGGTTTTTATTCCCCCTGGAGAGAACAAAGTTGTTGAGTAATAGGTTATCCTTCAGCCAGCATCAGCGCAACTATAAATCTACAATGTACGATATCAACAGAATTCATTACTTGCCATTGAATATGAGGCTTAGGAATCTCAGTGGAGAAAACTTTCTAACTATATGTTCCTGGTGTTGCTACATGCTTATTCTCTGTGGCATTTTTCTCCTTATTTTCTTAAGCACTTTAGGTGTAACAAATGGCTATTATTAAATTTATCTTTCCAAAAACGCAATTTTTTAAAATAAATATTCAAAAATGATAAGACCCCAGAAGCAAAATCTGCCTTTAATTTGAAAGACAGAAGTACCAAAAATAAACAATAGTTTTATTAGGATACAATGTAAATCAATAATATATTTAAATTATAATAGCATTAATAATATTTTGTAAGTAGAATTAGCATGTGGCTTTGTTCTTTGTTTTTAGATATTTTCCTTATGCTACATCTTTAAAAGATTAAAAAAAAAAGCCCTCTATATTTGAGTTCAAATGCCATACTTTATGAAATAACAAAAATGGTTCTTAACAGGCAGAGTTTCTGGTCTATTTATAATAATTCATATTGCATGGTGATTATAATTCTTTTTTAGACAGGAAAATTCTTATTTAAAAAATATGGCATATAAAGCTCATTTGATCTTTTTACCTTTCTCAGTAGAGACAATCAAACATGACAGTGATAACAGAAATAAAGTCTACATACTGTGCCCAAATTACTGTGGTTCAAAAGAAATTTGAAGATTTTTATATCAATGGAAATCTGCACATATTTGATAGATGATTATATGAGATATGTTTTGATTACAAAGGTTAAGAGTTTAGCAACATAAACCACTAGGTATGGAAGTGTCTAATAAACTACCTTATAAATTATAACAGACGTGAGAAACCCACAATTAACTGCAATATAATATAAAATTATGAAAGATGAAGATGATAGTAATGGTGATGTTAATGATGATGATATCACAAAATAAGCACGTTAAATTTTTTAGAATTACAAAGAAACACGGGGTTCTTTTCTACTAATTGGTAGGAAAAACTTAATGAACATGCTGACCTGTAACCAGTGTCTTAAATAAAGGGCTACTTTTTATAAACATACAGTTTAGGTGATCCAAATGGCTTGAACACATACTGAAATAACAGAGAAATACGCAAAAAAAAAAAAATAGTGCATTTTGACTGCCATACACCCCTTAACAAATTTGTTTAATGAATAGGCAAATACTAGTCATTGTAATTGATTGAAGAAAGTACCACTGATGAAAACTTGACACCATATATAAAAAATGGTCTTTGATTGTTTTTAAATATATGTTTTGAATGAGGGACTTCTATTTGTGTTATCATACCGGTGAGCTTGTATATGATAGAGTCCAGATCAATTTGATTCAAATTTATATAAGGTGAATTGAGATTTTATAAGTGACTATTCTAGAGATGTGTTTAAAAAAAAAATACACTTGGGAGTCCTCCGTAAGGATACATAAGGATTTATATCTGATTCCATTTGATTTATTAGGTATTCTTGTGAGGTTAAAAGAATATTTTAATATAGTAAATTTTAGTATCTCCCACCTGTACTATTACTTTAGTATCATTAACAGTCTATTGCTAACCCAGAAGCTCTGTCAGGGAGAGACCAAGTCTCACTTGCTCATCGCTGCAAAACCAATGCATATCATGTTGCCTTCTACAAAAGGGATCTCAGTGCTGAATGAGCAAAGGATTACATGAATAATCATTCAACAGCTTCCTTTAATCTGCGTTTTTGAAGATTAATACTTTCTATGCCAGCAGTCTAAATATTTTTGATCATGTACTCTTCAAATAATTTCTAAACTATGTAACATTATGAAATATTTTGGTAGTATGTGTAATTATTTGTCATAAATTTAAATAATTTTATAGGATATAACTTCTGTTATAATATAAATATTGATATTTTAAAGTAAAATCCATACATCACTTTCAAAATATATATCCAGGCTGATTTTGAAACTATTGTATTTAGTCCTATTCATATATTTAGTCAGTAATTTTATATCACTTGTTTTCTCCTTTAACATTCATTCATGGATTCTTTTTTTTTTTTTTTGAGATGGAGTCTCGGTCTTTTGCCCCCAGGCCGGAGTGCAGTGGCGCGATCTTGGCTCACTGCAAGCTCAAGCTCCACCTCCTAGGATCACGCCATTCTCCTGTCTCAGCCTCCTGAGTAGCTGGGACTACAGGCATCCGCCACCACCCGGCTAATTTTTTTTGTTTTTTTTTGTATTTCTAGTAGAGACGGGGTTTCACCGTGTTAGCCAAGATGGTCTCGATATCCTGACCTCGTGATGCTCCTGCCTCGGCCTCCCAAAGTGCTGGGATTACAGGCTTAAGCCACGGCGCCCAGCACATTCATTTAGTATTTGAAAAAGTATTTATTGGGCATCTGATATGTATTGGCCATTGCTGTGAACACTTGACATACACCACTGGCCAAATGTGACTGCCTTCATGCTCCAACTTACGTATATCTTAATTCATTGTCTTCTAGATACACTATTTAATGGATCCAGACAAACACTCTATGTTTATTCCTAGATAAAATGTTTTCCCTAAGTGTCTGACTACTTACAGAATTTTTAAAATTAGCCTAACTTTTTAAAGCTAAACTCATGAATGAATATTGTCATTCAACTCATGTATAATTTGGAGAGCCCCTTCAATTTTGAAATTTAGCTCAGCAAAATTTATATCTTTGACTACTGTTCTGACACTATTCTATTCTTCATTTGTTTGTTTCATTTTTCTATTTATTCAGGTTGAGTTTTGCCAGTTTGACTTTTATGTCTCTAATGGGAGTGGGGGTTGCTCTGTGCACATAGGAAACCCTCACAGAGAAAAGCTTAAATTTCTCATTAGGATCTCAGGGCTAAAATTGCTTATTGTGTGTTGCTTTAGATATCTTAACAACTGAACATTTTTAGTGTAATGAAAACTTTGCATGTACTTTGAAGTTTTCATCTAAATTCGATGTATGCTTGGGTACAGTCAGTGAAGACATTTCTGATGCACCATCCCACATTCTCTCAATCTCACTTTAGGGCTCTTGACCACTAATTTTACCCTAGCTAGTACTTTGAGGACCAACTTTTTATAGGTATGGACTGAGTTCACTATGATACTAATAACAACAGGAGGCAGGCAAATTCCTAGACAGACAGTAATAGGTCCCTGGTGAAAGTCATGCTTCAATCCAAGGATAGTCTAAAGCTGAAAACCTAATTTTCAAACAAAGTTAAAAACCAAGGTATCAGTTTCGGAAAGAATCCACGGCCTGAAGTGAGAATTCCCACCCCCATTTGGTGTGCTTTCTACTGATTGGTCCTTATCTTTCACCTAGTTTACATATACCTACCTTCCTCCAGTTGGCTCTATACACTATTATGCCTTTTTCTAAGTGGTACATTTTCCAAAACCACCCACAAACTAATGAGCATGCACCTCTCTGTTCCAAGCCCATAAAATCCGCTGAACTCAGCCTCATGTCTGCCAATCCGCTTTCAGGTCCCCTCTTGCTGCTGAGATTTTTTCTGTCACTGAATAAATTCTACTCTGCCTTACTCACTCTCCAGTGTCTGCATACCTCATTCTTCTCAGTCATGGGACAAGAAGTAGGAATTCACCTAATTATGGGAGTGAAAGAGCTGTAACATTCCTACTCGCTGAACTAACAAAGTAAAAGAGCTGCAAAAATGCTGGGACACCCCTGTTGCTGTTAGACCACGATTTTCCGTGGGACCTACTTAAGAAGAATAGTGAACATTCAAGAAAGGTGGGAAATTAAAATTCAGTAGAAAAGAATTTTGGGCGATAGTTAATGAGAAACAGAAAATAAATTATTCCTTCTTCCTCCTAATGACTTCCCAGGATGTGATATTTTATACAACCTTTTGAAAGAGAAACCCACTAGACTGCATAATTATTTGATCCTGGCACCAAGTTGATTTCCCTTCTTTCTTATCTCAGTCCCTTTTACCTTAACTACTACAGTAGGATTTCTTCTTAAAGAACTTACTATAAGTTTTTGCCTCTGACCCTGTTTTTCTCTCTGTAAAACATTTGAAGATATTTATTCTGAGCCAAATATTAGTGACTATGGCCCATAACACAGTTCCCAGAAATACTGAGAACATGTGCCAAAGACGGTCAGACTACAGCTTGGTTTTATACATTTTAGGGGGACATAAGACATCAATCAATACATGTAAGATGTACATTGATTTGGTCCAGAAAGGCAGGACAAATCTAAATAGGGGCTTCCAGGTCATAGATGGATTCAAAGATTTTTTGACTGACAGTTGGTTGAAAGAGTTTATCTGAAGACCTGGAATTGATAGAAGGGAGAGTCTGGATTAAGATAAGAGGTTGTGGAGACCCAAGTTCTTATTATGTAGATGAAGCCTCCAGGTATTGAGCTTGAGAGACAATAGATTAAAAATACATTTTATCAGAATAAAAAAGTGACAGACTCTTAGTTTATTCTCTCCTGTATCAGGAAAAAGACCTGGAAAGGGAAGGGATTTTCTGCAGAATGTTGGTGTTTCCCACAAGAGAGAGCTTTGCAGGGCCATTGCAAAATATGTCAAAGAAATATATTTTGGGGTAAAATACTTCAATTTCTTTCAAAGCCTGCCGTCTGTCATGGTGGTATCTTATTGCTACAAAGAGTCTGTTTTGTCAGTCTTAAGGTCTCTATTTTAATGTTAATGCTGGTCAGCTGTGCCTGAAATCCAACGGGAGGAAGGTATAATGAGGCATATCTGAACCCCTCATTCCCATCATGGCCTAAACTAGTGTTTCAGGTTTGATTTTTTGCATAATGAACCCATGAACATGGAGAGGATGGAAAAGTATTTCTAATACCCTCTAGAATGGCTCCTTCAAACTTAGACTTGAAGTGCCCTAGTAAAAGTAAGTGATTTGTAGATGCCAGAGCTTTATTGGCACAGTTTTGAAAAAATGGTCAAATAGCACTAGGATGTGGGAATGTTTTATGTTTTTATTATGTAAGATATGAGAGCTCAGCACTTGATAAATTTCCTTGGAATGGGTCAAAGGCCATCATGACACTACACTAAAGCAATAAACAGTGTTCTCGTGATGATGCTTGCAACTGTGAGAAGCTTGGTGTTCCTAGTCTTGTGTAGGTCGTTTGGGGATGATATCATCCTTGAGAATTGTCCAATGGTCCTGTGTACATCCAAAGGAATGTGGAGTTCCAGAAACAAAGAGACAAGGTGGTACTGTTAGCAGCAGTGAATCTTTTTGGGTCTGCAGCAACCTCAATTCTTGCCTTCTCAGAAGAAATAATTTGACTGAGGGGTCCTAAGGGAGAGTGACAGGCAAGTTTTAGAGTGGAATTGAAAGTTTATTAAAGTTTTAGAGCAGAAATGAAAGGAAGTAAAGTACACTTGAAATAGGGCCAAGTGGGCATTTGGAGAGATTCACATGCGTGGTTTGACCTTTGACTTGGGGTTTTATTTGTTGGCATGCTTCCAGAGGGTTTTGTTCTTTTTCTCCTGATTCTTTCCTTGGGGTAGGCTGTCTGCATGTGCAGTGGCCTGGCAACACTTAGGAGGGGCCACATGCACAGGGTGTTTATGGAAGTTGTGTGCATGCTCACTTGAGGTGTTCTTCTCTTATCAGTTAGGTGTTCCTAGAAGAAGATCATACACCAGCTAAATTCCACTATTTTGCCTCTTAGTACGCATGCTTGAGTCCACTTCGCCCAGCTCCTGAGATCTTATTGGGAAGCTGCTGATCACCAGTATCTGGTGTTTTCTATCTGTTGGAACACTGCATTTCCCTGGCGCCAGCTGTGATAATTATTATTTTAGAAAGACAGTTTAACAAACGCCTGACCATGACCTGTTGGTCACCAGATATTCCCACTGGAGACGGTGGGGGAGGGGGGCTCTCTTTTCCTCTGCTCATGTCTGCCTAATAGCACCATCAGCAGGGAATAAAAAAACCTGAAAATATAATCAAAGTACATTGATCTTCAGAAATCTATGGCTAATAAACCATAGTATCACTAAGGGTGAAATAGCACGTCAGAACGTAGGTCAATTTAAATAATTAAAAGAAATTTTACAGTAGAAAACTGTGATTTGTAGTCCAGTTTCTAGTTTTAAAACATTTCATAGACACAGAGCTAATTGTTTCAAGAGTAGGCCAGTTTATCTTGGAGAAGGTATCTATAGCACCATTATTTATATATCATAATCATTACCCCATCCTTCCCTAAGCATCTGTAGACATTCTTTAGGGAGCCTATGTATTGGTGAAATAGGTATACTCAGATATTATACAATTGAAATATAAATACTCTATTTACAGAAAAGTAGGTGAAGTTCATTGGAAGGATGGGATTGCAAGATTGAGTAGTCATATATGCTTGGGATAGCTACTCAATAACATACATTTGTGTTTGCTTGTTGGCATTTCTACCTCACTGCCCTTTTGCTTTGCTCCTGTTTCTGGAATTGTACTCCTCATAAAGTTATGACAATAAATTTTTTAATCAGGCTTTGCTTAGTGGAGAACACAGGCTATGACAATCTATCTCTATACTAAAAAACAGACAGTGGGATGTATTTTTGTGGTTTTTATTTTGCAATTCAACACTTACACACTTACACTCTGTAATGATTATTTCTAAACTAACATTGATTATCATAATTATTATATCTCTGGAGAGCCAGTCGTGATGCCATTCTTTGTTTCTTTCAAGATGCAGGGAGCAATTTCAGCAAGCGTTGTTCCTTAAATAAAAGAAATATCACATCAGATCAAAGGTTATATAAATCTTAGTTGCTACATGAGTTAGCTATCCTATTTTTATGACATTTTACATCAGTCACCCAAATAATAGTAACACAGTCCCTGGCCCCCATCCCATCAGCTGCCACAAGACACAAAAGACTAAGAGAAAATTACATAAATGTACCTCCTCTTTCTTTTCATTTACTTCACCCAGAACTATACATTTTTCTAAGTATTTGGCTATGAATTTATTTTGCATATACATCTCAAACACTGGTATATTAATTTATTTTTTAGTACAATTTTAAATTGTCCTCCCAGGAAATACATATTCTCTGTCTTCAAAAGCTTAGTGTATTTTTCTTATGCAAGCCATGCTTCAATATCATACAACTGGAATATTGTGTGTGTGTGTGTGTGTGTGTGTGTGTGTATTTAATTCCTCCCCACTATCCAATCCCCCAACTTCACACATTGGCTTCACATTTTTCTTACTTTGATAGTCTGTTTAAATTTTTTTCCTTGGTTCTTACTCTCAGGTGAATAGGTCAAATATACTTTTCATTCACTCTATTCATAGTCCCTTTTATATCACTGAGCGTGGTTATATGGCTGAGCTAAAGAAAGTTTGTATTTGAAAATTTTCACATCTGGGTCATTCTAAAATTGATTTCCTTAAATGTCTTTTCTTTCAGAAAGCATAATGTTTTTTTCTTGTCATTATTTGTTTTTATCATTTACTAAACATTGTGATTACCATATTAAACATTCCATATTCTCTTATTATATATTTTGAGAAAGGTCTCACTTTGTCACCAAGGCTGGAGTTCTGTAGCGTGAACATGGCTCACTGCAGCCTCAACTTCCTGGGCTCAATCGACCCTCCTGCCTCAGCCCCCCAAGTAGCTGGACTTACAGACATGTGCCACCATACCTGGCCAATTTTTTTTTCTTGTATTTTTTTTTTTTTTTTTTTTTTTTTTTTTTGTAGAGACAGGGTGTTGCCATGTTGCCTAGGCTGGTCTCAAACTCCTGGGCTCAAGCAGCACTCCTGCCTCTGCCTCCCAAAGTGCTGGAATTCCAGCTGTGGGCCACCACACCCATCTATATTCTCTTCTTCTAAAGAGTATTACTTTTATTTGTTTGTTCATTGAGTTTAGTAGACAATTAAGTTGATTGTATTTGCTATCAGATGGCAGGTAAAATCTGGTCTGTTCCTTCATTTAACTAGGGTGCATGTAGTCTTCCTTGATTCTTACCTTATTTGGGAGTCAGCCAGAGATTTGGGCAGCACTTATTCACAAATTTTTAGAAGCCTGGTTTCTGGTTCTTCTCTTTTTAAACTTTTTTCTTATACTTTGCTTACTTTGTTATACTCTTAACCTCTTCCTCTAGTTCCTTAAGCCAGAAATACTTCTGTCAGAACTTTGTTTAATGTAGTACCTATTAGTGCCAACATCTTCCTTTTAATCCTTAATCTTTGCCCACATTCCTGAGAATACTTTATCCATGAAAATAACAGTAAAAACATTTCCGCATATCAATCTGCAAAAGATCTGCTTTAAAACACAGTTAGGCAAGGTGCAGTGGTTCACCCTGTAAACCCAGCACTTTGGGAGACAGAAAAGGGAGGATCACTTGAGCCCTGTTTGAGACAAGCAACATAGAGAGACCTAATCTCTATAAAAAATTTTAAAACTTAGCCAGGCATGGTGGCTTATGCCTATGGTCACAGCTATTCGGGAGGTTGAGTTTGAAAGATCAGTTGAGCCTAGAAGGTTGAGGTTGCAGTGATCTCTGATCACACCACTGTGCTCCAGCCTGGGTGACAGGATAAGACCCTGTCCAAAAAAAAAAAAAAAAAAAGTCAAGTTAGTCAATAACATGGGAGTATCTGAGATGCTAAATTAAGTAAGAAAAGAAAATAGCTTTGTCGCTGGAAAATAGAACTGCACTACCTTCATCCTAAATTGTGTCATGAAATAAAATGTAGCAACTCAGAGAAAAAGCAATACAGATCCTAAGCAAGAATATCCTCTAAGACTCTGCTGGTAGTGAGATAGGGCAGGAGGAGGGAGCACTGATGGAAGCCAACCAAAAAGAATTCCAATTCTTAACTGAATCAGAATGGTGGCCATTTTTTGATGATGAAAAAGCCTATTGCCCATAGTCATCATGATCTTTAAGTTATTTTAACAATAAGACAATTCATGCAAATCATCAATGGTGTGTTGTTTCCCAGCCACATCTTCATCATCTTACTCTTCTCTTGAAGAAACCGGCCACCTAGTGTTACCATGTGTCGCTAGGTAAAAAGCAATATGCATAAGTGGACATATCATATTCCAGCTGGACAATTACATGCTGAATTTGTTCTGGATAGGATCTAAGGATTAAAATCCATGCAGAAGAAAGAGTGTTCAACCCTAAAATTTGTAATATTTCTCCAAATTTCAGTTACTATAATTCAAATGTTTAATTCATCCATTAATGCGAAGGAAAGGCATTGTGCTTTTTGCTCTCAGGTTACCAAAATGAAATTGCAAAGAAGTGTTAAATTATTTGATGAATTTATTTTAATAGAAAATATTATACAAAACATTCAGATATATTTATATCTTATTATAAAAGATAGATGCTCAATGCTATGTAACCTGAGAGTCTCTTCTGTTCAACTCTTCATTACCTGCCTTGAGACTTGCTTTGCCTCATATCTGCTGACACTTTATAGTCTACAGTCCACTTAAAATATAAGACAGAGTCGTTCCCCCTAAAAATTATTCTTACTGTTGAAATGCTGGCTCAATTACAAAGGGATTTTCTCCCAGGGCTGAAGTACTTTTCTTGAGCTCTGATGATGTGTTTCCTCTCTGAAGCTTCATTGGGCTTGGGACCCATTCTTCTGTGGTCTCAGAATGCCAGAACAAGGAATCCTATACTGACTTCCTCCCCAGAGCAGCCTGAGGCCCACAGTTTAATTTAAAACATGTAAACTGTAATAATTGGAAACTGCAGGGAGCCAAGACAATTTGTTAAATCTGCATACCTGTGAAGCAGAAATAGCTGAATTGTGAAAGTCAAGTCCCAAACAAGAATGGTTCATTTTATGTTGTTCAAAATGAAATATCAGGAATCAATAACACCAGGGTAGAAAAAAATGTAGTTATTATAGTGAAAGCCCAGGCCTTCAGTGACTAGGAAAGTAGAAAAAGAGAGAAAGGAGGAGGAGGAAGAGGATAAAGGGGAAGAAGAGGAGGAGGAGAAGGAGGAGAAGGAGGAGGAGGAGGAGAAAGAGGAGGCAGCAATGAGGACATCGTTTTTACACACACACACAAAACATACACATCATAATGACACTCAGATGACCTTATAAATTCCAATCACAATTTGATCTCAGATATGGTATCATTTATAGGTCACTTGACTTTAATATTCTCTCTTGTCATTCTCAGAATTACTAATAATACACAATTTTTATATACATGGTTTCCTTAAAATTCTAGCAAGATAAATGGAAAAATCCAAGATAACTGTAGAAGTAGAATTTTAAGGACAATTACCTCCAGCAGTATAGTAACACAAGGAAGAACAAAATTCAGAAAGGAAGGTGGGAGATGAAGACTATCTATATGAAGAATAAACAGTATCTGGAAAAGGGTACCAAGGGCACTTAGCTTCCCTGGGTTCAGCTTACAGCATGGAGTGAGGACTGCATTAATTAAAGGAAAAGAAACAACAATCAGCAAATCCACTCACAGTGAAACAGAGAGAATTCAAGCTAAGTGGACATGCAGCAGCATCTTTTGATAGGCCTGGGTAATCTGAAGAGTAAATGGTTATCTGAAGAAAGCAAAGTCCTAAGCCATTGTCTATAATGTAGGTTGGTTTCCCTGACAGTGAATGCATTTCATAGGTTCTTAAACATTCCATTTTGCAGACATTGCCAACTTTCTTTACAT
The DNA here is from genome assembly GCF_028885655.2 of Pongo abelii. Taxonomy (NCBI): domain Eukaryota; kingdom Metazoa; phylum Chordata; class Mammalia; order Primates; family Hominidae; genus Pongo; species Pongo abelii. Next base: position 29,011,497 of record NC_071988.2, read on the forward strand.
TTATATTCCATTGAAGATAAACTTGGATTTATTACCCCCCAAAAAACGTAAAATAAAGTAGAACCATGAACAAAGTACTATGCAGATTGCTATATAAGTGTTGAATTAGAAGGTATAGTGGATGTGACTAAGAAATAATTTCTGGAATTTCTTTTGAAAATAGAGAAGTTCCAGTAGTCAATAGTTGATCTAATGTTTATAATGAATTGTTTACACTTTTCTCACTTCAGTAGGGTTATGACAATATTACTGAAAGACATATTGAAATAAAATAGTTATTACATGGGCCTTATATGAAATGATTGTCTCCTTATGTAATGTAGTATATCGTCTCATTCCAATATCACCTCTTATTTCCACATATCATTTATCTGTTCCAAACAAACAAAACCCCGCTGTATGTAATAGGTATTATTAGGTTGTAGAAAGTATAATATTTTGGAAAAGTGAACTTTCAAAGCTATACTACAGCTAAAACCGCATAGATTGATTATTCTTAAATGTTGTGTACTTTTGCTGATCTGACTGACATTCGGGTGAAAGTAGAGCTGTCACTATTTGGTGACAAAGTAACATGTACTTTGAAAATTCTTTTCTTTGAAAATTTTGAAAATTCTGATGCTTCTTGGGGCTCCCAATAGGAAACTAATTCTGCTTGTTCTTTTTCAAATATTGTATTGCTTGAAGACTTTGACAAACTGTGTAATGATGGGTTTAGTCCCTAGTAATGAATGTCACGATCCTAACAATAAGATCCAACAAACAATCTGAAGTGATGTAATGAATGGTGATTCTGTGTAGAGTATACACAGAGTCTGACTGGTCTAAATAATTACTGGAGTTTGGCAGAGATGCAGCATGCACAACCCACCACGATGGCACCTGCTGGGACTGTACATTATTTTGAAAAATAATAGGTTCTTTCAAAGAAATGAAAGCTTTATAGTACAGTAATTGAATGCAGGCATCAATAAACTTGCTTTCTTTGTGTTCTTGAGAATCTCTTTATTTGGGGGTTTTGTTTTGTCACCCATGTTATATTTTAAGGAGTTCCCATTAATCTCAGCATTATTATTTGTTGAGTTCCTTCAAAGAAGAATCAGTAGTTGACATTTTGGAAAATATACTTGGAAAGAAAAAAAAGTGCCTCTAGGGACTATAATTATGTATTTAGTACTTATTTTATGTAGGATATGAACATATAGGCAATGTAATTACTGATATATATATATCATATGACTCTGATATATATGTGTATGTGTGTGTGTGTATATATAAATATTACATGTTATATATCCACAGAGAGAGCAGAAACATGTTTATGCACTACACTGATTGTGGAAGTTTATAGGATTTTTATTCTGCAGTTTTGATTTTCAAACTATTTTCCTTTTTTATGCTGACCTTTCTGCCTTTTGAGCGTGGTCTCATTCTAGACAAAGAGGTAGGATTGTTACAATGGATTGAGAAGCAATGGGGCCACACAGACTGCTGGAAGAGATTATTTCATTTTTGCTTCTATTGAAGGACAAAGAAGGCTGCGGGAAAATAATTTCCATAGCTTTTTTATTTCAAGAAAGTAGTTTGAGAGACAGAAACTTTATGATAGGACCCCAGGCACTGTCCCTGCTGGGTTATTGTTGGACATTTGAATAAATTAGACCACTGGAATCTACCAGAAATAGCACTGTACCTAAATTTCAAGAAAAGGTGTCTTTCTGTGTTTCCCAAAGTGTGACTCATTTTTAATTACATTGCCTGATCTGAAAAAAGGGGACACAAAGTTGGCATGTTTTACTATTCAGATGGTGAGGACTAGGTCAGGTCTAGGTCTTTCAGAAAGTTTTAGGATAATGTCTATAAATGCAGAAGCTTCCTGTCAGATGAGACAGTGCAGAAATAGAGCATTTGAGTCTATCATTAAAGAGGCAAGGGATACAGGGCAATTCTTACTTTTTAAAATTACTTTTCAAGTCAAGCCCTTTGCTATAATTTTTGCTTTACCAGTTGTCCTTTCTATCTTGTGAATTTTGAAACTTTGGTGCATTCTCCTTTACTCTCTGTTTTCTCATGGGAGAATGAAACTGATTGTCAGAGTAGGGAGTACCATGTAGCCCAAAGGCAAGTATTTCATCTTTATTGAGTATGAAACTGTAGCAACTTGCTTCTGAAGCATTTTTATTATTTTCATTAAAGCAATATGGTAAGAGTTATCTTATCTTACATATATGCACATACATCTCATATATATATTCTACATATATCAATACATATATACATGATTACCTTTTGAGATATATACATAAACATATTTAGTGCCCCATATTGATAATATTTCAGAAGATATATGGAAAGACAATGAAAATATTTCAAGCAACTCTCTCTGTTGGTATGCAGTTTCCTTTACTGTTTGCTTTATTCAGTGAAAATGCAAGAAGTCTAAAATAAATGATATAAATAAAATATATTTGAGGAAAATGAAAAAATTAAGACTTTATCAATAAATACATACTTTGTAATCAAATCTAGCTACCCAAGTATTGTACCGTATTTATACAGAGGAATTTTTCCCACAAATTTATAAGAAGTATCAGTTTCTGGAAAAATATGGGAAATCAATACATTTTACTTGTCTGCACATACCTTATAATTCCGGAAGATGAGGTTTGAAAAGAGAGGGCTAGCTACCTCACTGAGTGATGTAATTACATGTTTGGTAAGATTCAATTATGTGTTGTTAGTTTAACATCAAAGGGAAACATAATAGTGAACTGGATAACAGGTAGTTCTTTATGTACATAAAAATGTGTCTTGGAATATGCATCACTATCTTGTGTAGCTCAGTTTACAAAAAAGATACCCACACACACAGCTCCCAATTATGGGTGTGTGTGTGTGTATATCTCTATATATCTAACATTTAAAATAACAGAAAATGTAACCCTATACATACTCAGTGAATGTATCCTTTACCATCAAAACCAGAATCTACAAATGATAAGACATTTTGTTTTTAGAGCGTTGTTTTGTTGTTGACTTAATTCATGAATTTCTTTCATTATCACTAGCAGTGTTTAATTTTTTAATGTGTGATAATGAGCATTGTATTTGAAGATAGTTAAGCCACATTTGGAGCTTAGGAAACTTTTGATAAATGGATACAATCCTAGTACAAATTATAAGATTTTTGCTGAAGAAAAATGGCTTTTTAAGCAAGCATTTAAATGTCATTGTAGAAAGCATAGTACCTTGTAGGAAAAAAGAAAACAAAACAAAACAGAGGTGTACCAATTAGAAAATTACAAGTTGTATGAGACAATACATATTTATTTACTTAGTTTTAATTTTGTAAATTATATCTATAAATATAAAAGAAAATGTTTGAATGTGTAAGTTTCTCTGTTTTTTTTTGTTTTGTTTTTATTATACTTTAAGATCTGGGGTACATGTGCAGAACGTGCAGTTTTGTTACATAGGTATACATGTGCCGTGGTGGTTTGCTGTACCCATCAACCCATCACCTACATTAGGTATTTCTCCTAATGTTATCCCTCCCCTACTCCCCCAACCTCCAACAGGCCTCAGTGTGTGATGTTTCTCTCTATGTCCATGTGTTCTTATTGTTTAACTCCCACTTATAAGTGAGAACATGTGGTGTTTGGTTTTCTTTTCCTGTGATAGTTTGCTGAGAATTATGGTTTCCAGCTTCATCCATGTCCCTGCAAAGGACATGAACTCATTCTTTTTTATGGCTGCATAGTATTCCATGGTGTAAATGTGCCACATTTCCTTTATCCAGTATATTATTAATGGACATTTGGGTTGTTCCAAGTCTTTGCTATTGTGAACAGTGCTGCAATAAACATATGTGTGCTTGTGTCTCTATAGCAGAATGATTTATAATCCTTCGGGTATAAACCCAGTAATGGGATTGCTGGGTGAAGTGGTATTTCTACTTCTAGATCCTTGAGGAGTCGCTACACTGTCTTCCACAGTGGTTGAAATAATTTACACTCCCACCAACAGTGGAAAAGCGTTCCTATTTCTCCACATCCTCTCCAGCATCTGTTGTTTCCTGACTTTTTAATGATCACCATTCTAACTGGCATGAGATGGTATCTCATTGTGGTTTTGATTTGCATTTCTTTAATGACCAGTGATAATGAGAATTTTTTCATATGTCTGTTGGCTGTATAAATGTCTTCTTTTGAGAAGTGTCTCTTCATATCCTTTGCCCACTTTTAGAGGGGGTTGTTTGATTTTTTCTTGTAAATTTGTTTAAGGTCTTTGTAGAATCTGGATATTCGGACTTTGTCAGATGAATAGATTGCAAACATTTTTTCCCTTTCTGTAGGTTGCCTGTTCACTCTGATGATAATTTTTTTTTCTTTTCTTTTTCTTCTTTTTTTTTTTTTTTTTTTTTTTTTTTTGCGGTGCAGAAGCTCTTTGGTTTAATTAGATCCCATTTGTGAATTTTGGCTTTTGTTGCCATTGCTTTTGATGTTTTAGACATGAAGTCTTTGCCCATGCCTACGTCCTGAATGGTATTGCACAGGTTTTCTCCTAGGATTTTTATGGTCCTAGGTCTTACATGTAAGTCTTTGGTCCATCTTGAGTTGATTTTTGTATAAGGTGTAAGAAAGGGGTCCGGTTTCAGTTTTCTGCATATGGTTATTAAATAGGGAATCTTTTCCCCATTGCTTTTTTGTGTCAGGTTTGTCAAAGATCAGATGGTTGTAGATGTGTGGTATTATTTCTGAGGCCTCTGTTGTGTTCCATTGGCATATATATATATCTGTTTTGGTACCAGTATCATGCTGTTATGGTTACTGTAGCCTTGCAGTGTAGTTTAAAGTCTGGTAGCATGATGCCTCCAGCTTTGTCCTTTTTGCTTAGGATTGACTTGGCTATGTCAGCTCTTTTTAAGTTCCATATGAAGTTTAAAGTAGTTTTTTTCCAATCTATGAAGAAATTCAGTGGTAGCTTGATGGGGATAGCATTGAATGTATAAATTACTTTGGGCAGTATGGCCATTTTCACCATATAGATTCTTCCTATCCATGAGCATGGAATGGTTTTCCATTTGTTTGTGTCCTCTCTTATTTTCTTGAGCAGTGGTTTGTAGTTCTCCTTGAAAAGGTCCTTCACATCCCTTGTAAGTTGTATTACTAGGTATTTTATTCTCTTTGTAGCAACTGTGAATGGGAGTTTACTCATTATTTGGCTCTCTATTATTGGTGTATAGTAATGCTTGTGATTTTTGCACATTGATTTTGTATCCTGAGAATTTGCTGAAGTTGCTTATCAGCTTAAGGAGATTTTGGGCTGAGACAATGGGGTTTTCTAAATATACAATCATGTTATCTGCAAACACAGACAATTTGACTTCCTCTCTTCTTATTTGAATATGCTTTATTTCTTTCTCTTGTCTGATTGCCTAGACTTGAACTTCCAATACTATGTTGACTAGGAGTGGAGAGAGAGGTCACCCTTGTCTTGTGCCAGTTTTCAAAAAGAATACTTCCAGTTTTTGCCCATTCAGTATGATATTGGCTGTGGGTTTGTCATAGATAGCTCTTATTATTTTGAGATACGTCCCATCAATATCTAATTTTTTGAGAGTTTTTATCATGAAGAGTTGTTAAATTTTGTCAAAGGCCTTTTCTGCATCTATTGAGATAATAATGTGGTTTTTGTGATTGGTTCTCTTTATGTGATGGATTACATTTATTGATTTGTGTATGTTGAACCAGACTTGCATCCCGGGTATGACTGTGGTGAATAAGCTTTTTGATGTTCTGCTAGATTCGGTTTGCTATTATTTTATTGAGGATTTTCTCATCGATGTTCATCAAGGATATTGGTTTGAAGTTTTCTTTTTTTGTTGTGTCTCTGCCAGGTTTTGGTATCAGGATGATACTGGCCTCATAAAATTAGTTAGGGAGGATTCCCTCTTTTTCTATTGTTTGGTATAGTTTCAGAAGGAATGGTATCAGCTCCTCTTTGTACCTCTGGTAGAATTTGGCTGTGAACCCATCTGGGTAGGCTATTAATTACTGCCTCAATTTCAGAGCCTGTTATTGGTTTATTCAGGGATTCAACTTCTTCCTGGTTTAGACTTGGGAGGGTGTATGTGTCCAGGAATTTATCCATTTCTTCTAGCTTTTCTAATTTATTTGTGTAGAATTGTTTATAGTATTCTCTGATGGTAGTTTGTATTTCTATGGGATCAGTGGTAATATCCCCTAGTTTTTCTGCTTTTAGATACTGAACTTAGTCCTTTTTTTAAGTCCCCAGTCTGCTGGAGCAAATCTTAATAAATTTCTGTAGCTGTGAGTTTACTCATTAGGAAAGACTCAGTAAGGAGTAAAATCTTGTCCTCAGAGTCAGCATAAATATCTGAGTTCCACACAGACCCTCTGCATCCTCCTCATCTCCGGGGCTACAGATCTATTGGCTCTCTCTCAGCTGAGTTTTCTACCTTTCTTCCGGCTACAGGGACAGATTAGAAAAACATTTAGGTGCTCTTTCCACTGTTCTGGATCTTTTGAAATTGTGAAGGATTGTGACAGTCTCTTTCAAATGGTCTCTCCACACCCCAGTACCACTCCTGGAGAGCTTCTGCCATTCTGTGGTGGCTCAGTTAACTCCATGAGACTTGTTACCACCAAGGGCTCCAAAGGGGAAAAGGTGCATGCATCTCAAATTTCCAGAAGTCTCTGTCACTTTTATCACTTTCATGAGCCACGTCCAGAACCAATCTCAGAGAACAAATATAAGGATTTCCTGAAAGGTCCATTGAACATTTCTTTTTCGTGTTTCTTGTCCTTGTTTTCTTCTTCTGTTTCCTGCATAATGCTAAAGTCATTTTCTCAGTTTTAATATTGCAAATAATTGCTGACAATGTGTTTAAAATTTCTTCAACAAATATTTTCATTTTAATCCAAGATTTACATAATTGAATGTAGTATTTGTTGTTAATTTGATTAACAACTTCGGGAATTTAGATTCATATTTTTGAGGGAAGGACTTCCATGGCCTGTAATACAAAAATAACATAGAAATCCAACAACATAAAATGGTTTGATAAAAGTCAGATATAAAATGATGTGACTATAGTGTCTTTTAATTAATTGAAATATTCATCTCTGAGTGAATATTCTGTTAAAGTTTTCTAATGCTCTTCAGGAAAACCCTGGCATCATGGATTGCCTGAGAAATGTATGTGGTCATTAGTTTTTCAGCATTATTCAGTAATCCCCTCTTTTTCATGATTTCAGTTACCCATGGTCCACTGCAGTCTAAATGTATTAAGTGGAAAATTCCAAATAAACAATTCAAAAGTTTTAAAATGCACTCCATTCTGAGTAGCATGATGAAATCTTGTGCCGTTTCACTCCATTCTGCCTGGGACATGAATTGTCCCTTTTGCCGTTAGTCACTTAGTAGTCTTACCAGTTATCAAATCCACTGTTGCAATATCTTATTGCTTGTGTTCAAGTAACACTTTTTTTTTTACTTAATCTGACTTCAAAGTGCAAGAATAGTGATGCTGGTATATTTTCATAATTATTAATATGCTATTTTACTATAAGATATTGCTGTTAATCTTTTAGTTTGCCTAACTTATAAATTAAATTTTAACATGGATATGTATGTACAGGAGAAAACATAGTATATATAGGGTTTGATACTATCTGCGCTTTCAGGCATTCATTGAGGGTCTTAAAATGTAAACCCCCCACAAATAAAGGGAAAATACTGTATTATAATTAAGTTGCAAATACTAGTCTTTAATATTATTTGTCTTTTAGACATTTCATTTTCTCTTTCATAACTGTATTATAATTTTGTTTTCTGATTTTTAATTTTCTTCATCAGATTTTTAAAGTTGTTTGTTTTGTTTTGTTTTGAGATGGAGTCTCGCTCCATCACCATGCTGGAGTGCAGCGGCATGATCTGAGCTCACTGCCACCTCCGCCTCCCAGCTTCAAGCTATTCTCCTGCCTCAGCCTCCCGAGTAGCTAGGACTACAGGCGTGTGCCAGCATGCCTTATATTTTTAGTAGAGACAGGTTTCACCATGTTGGCCAGGATGGTCTCGATCTCTTGACTTCATGATCTACTCACCTTGGCCTCCCAAAGTGTTAGGATTACAGGTGTGAGCCACCGCGTCCGGCCATAGTTTTTGTCTGTTTTAATGCTATTTTAAAGAGACAAAAACTTTGAAAATCTGATGAAGAAAACTAGTATCATCTAAGCTTTTGACAATTTTTTTCACTCTATTCCATTAGTGCCAACTTACAGGTTTTGCTTCTCGCTTTTTGCTATTGTCAACTTATAGCTCTACCTGTTTTTTGCTACTCACTTTAACATATTGTCTCATAACTTTTATAATTATATGACTGATATGTATTTTATCAAAGTATATATTTCTATTATCTTTTTTAAACTAACTAAAAGTTAGTTTTTTAAACTAACTTTTCTGCAAAGTGCATTTCAGATAAGTCATATTAATTTTGATAAGTTTGTCTTCAAAAAAATGTTTATTTTGTTCATAAAAGTTCAACTTTTATGTTCTCTTTGAGCAAGAGTTTAACAGGAATAATATTCATTAGTTTAATGTACCAAAGAGTTTTCAGAGTTTTTTTCAGATTTCATCTTTTCTGAGGAAATCATAAAATTATAGCAATTATTATAGCGTATAAGATAATTTGGATTGGCAGTTTTGCAGATAAAAATACATGGTATACAATTAAATTTAAATTTCAGTAAAGGTACTTTTTTAGCAGATGTTCTACATGTTATATGACACGATTGTGCTAAAAAGTCTTATTTATCTGAAATTCTAATTGAACTAGATTTTCTATGTTACATTGGGCAACATTCGTAACAATGTTTTTATAGTTAATTATGGGTAATTTTTCTATCTGAATGTGTTATAAAAAGCAGAATGTACATCATTAAAATTTTCAGAAAGGACAATAAATAGCATTCCTTTCACATACCTGCTGTGAAAAAATTGAAAATGTAGACAAAAGAGTCAGACAACAGGTGAAAAATTGATTTTATCACAGATAAAAGCTAGCCAAAATAACATCACTTAACATGAAAGCCAAAATAATCATGCTGATTCCTTAGCCCTCCTGTCTGGCCTGAAGAATTGATTATTTAAACAAACATTGCATCCTCAGATTCACTTCCTCAGATAGCTACCTCATAATAATATGGTGCTAGAGAGAAAGAGAAAATATGCAAATTTTTACAATCATGGTATTTGACATGCAAGCAATGATTATTGGCTCATCAAGAAGGTCTTTCACCTCTGTGGGGAAAAGCACAAGGTATTTTAACAAGTCTAGAGTGTTTAACGAAAAAATATCTCAAGAGGAGGGAAAGCAGGATGGCCAAATAAAAGCCTCCACTGATCGTTCTCCCTATAGGAACACCAAATTAAACAACTATCCACACACAAAAAAGCTCTTTCATAAGAACCAAATATCAGCTTATGTACTAGCTTAGCCACAGTGAGATCTTGGGGTCCCTGATTTCAAGGATTTAGCTCTTAGATGGCATTTCTGGACATGCCCTGGCCCAGAGGGTAGCACACTGCACCGAAGGGAGAGTTCCAAGCCTTCCAGAATTCACCACAAGCTGATTAAATAGCTCTTAGACCTTGTGTGAGTATCAGCAGTACCCAAGCAATACTTGCCAAGGATCTGGAGTGGAGGTGTGGTGGACATGGAGAGAGACTCTTCTGCTTGTAGAAAGGGTGAGGAAGTGTGGGAAAGACTTTGTGGCTTGGGCACAAGCTCAGCCACAGGAGAATAGAGTACCATGTAGATTCCTAAGATTTCTGACTCCAGGCCATACCTCCTGGATGGTATCTTGAAACCTGGCAAGGACAGGGGAATCTCATCACTCTGAAGACAAGGACACAAGCCTGGCTGGTTTCACCATCTGCTGGTTGTAAAGCCCTAAGGACTTGACAAAACATTTGAGGTAGCTGGGCAGTAGTTACCACAGGACTTGGGTGAGATCCAGTGCTGTGTTGGTTTCAAGTCTGACCCAGCATACTCCCAGTTGTGGTGGTCACAGAGTTGCTTCTGTCTCCTCTCCCCCAGCTTCAGGCAGCTCAGCACAGAGAGACTCCATTTGTTTGGAAGAAAGTAAAGGAAAAAGCAAGAGTCTCTGTTTGGTAATACAGATAATTCTTCGGGATCTTATCCAAGGCAGTATCTCTATAACTCTGCAGGACTCATGACATTACTGGGTTTGAAGTGTCCCTTAATGCAGATATAGCTGTAGTGACCAAAAACTTAAATCACAACACATAACTCCCTTTGAATACCTGAAAAACAGTCCCAAGAAAGACAGATACAAAAAAAGCCAGACTGTGAAGGCTTACAATGAATACCTAACTCTTCAATGCCCAGACAGTGATGAACATCCACAGCATCAAGACCTTCTGGGAAAACATGATCTCACCAAATGAACTAAATAAGGCACCAGAGACTAATTCTGGAGAGATGGAAATATCATTCCAAATATTTGGAGAGACATTTCGGAGACACAATCCAAAATGATTGTTTTGAAGAAATTTACAATAACATAGAAAAGGAATTCCGAATCCTATCAGATAAATAAAAGATATTGAAATAATTAAAAAGGATCAGGCAGAAATTCTGGGGTTGAAAAATGCAATTGTCTTACTGAAGAATGCCTCAGAGATTCAACAGCAGAATTGAACAAGCAGAGGAACAAATTAGTGTGCTTGAAGACAGGCTATTGGAAAACACACAATCAGAGGAGACAAAAGAAAAAAATAAAAATGAATAAAGCATGCCTACAAAATCTATAAAATAGCATCAAAAGGGCAAATCTAATAATTATTAGTTATTGGCCTTAAAGAGGAGAGATAGAGGTGTAGAAAGTTTGTTTAAAGGAATGATAATAGAGTACATCCCAAACTTACATCCGAAGTACAAGAATAATGGACTATCAGGTGAATTTAACCCAAACAAGACTACCTCAAGACATTTAATAATCAGACTCACAAAGATCAAGGATAAAGAAAGGATCCTAAAAACAGCAAAAGAAAAACAAATAACATACAATGAGGCTCCAATACATTTGGCCTCAGACTTCTCACTGAAGTCCTTACAGGCCAGGAAATAATGAAATGACATATTGAAGTACTGAAGAAAAAGTAACTTGTGTAATAGAATAGTATTAATATACCCAGCAAAAATATACTTCAAACATGAAGGAGAAATAAAGATTTTCCCAGACAAACAAAAACTGAGGGATTTCATCAAGACCAGATCTGTCCTACAAGAAATACTATAGGAAGTTCTTTGATCTGAAAGAAAATAATGTTATTAAGCAATATGAAACCATCTGAAGGTACAAAACTTACTGGTAATAGTAAGTACACAGAAAAACTCAGAATATTATAACACAGTAATTGTGATACATAAACTACTTACAATTTTCTTAGAAAGAGTAAAAGATGAACTGATAAAAAATAACTACAATATATTGTCAAGATATAGACAGAAAAATAAGATATAAATAGAATAGTGAAAAGTTAAAAGGTGGGGGGATTAGACAGGTATCGTGGCTCAAGCATGTAATCCCTAGATCACCCGAGGCCAGGAGTTTGAGACCAGCCTGACCAACATGATGAAACCTTGTCTCTACTAAAAATACAAAAAAAAAAAAAAAAAATTAGCTGGATATGGTGGCACGCGGCTATAATCCCAGCTACTTGGGAGGGTGAGGTAGAAGAATCACTTGGACCTGGGAGCTGACATTGTGCCACTTCACAACAACCTGGGCAACAGAGCAAGACTTCATCTCAAAAATAAATAAATAAACTAACTGACTAAATAAATATAAAAATAAAAAGTCAGAGGATGAATTTAAAGTATTGTTAGTTTGCACGTGTTAGTTTGCTTGCTTATGCAATCAGTGTTAGGATGTCATCAGTTTAAAATAATGAGCTAATAAGATATTATTTGCAAGCCTCAAAAAGCATAAAACAGATAAACAAATAATAAAAGACAAGAAATTAAAACATACCATCAGAGAAAATCATCTTCACTGATAGGAAGAATAAAAGATAGAAAAGACAACAAATTTTAAAATGGCAAAAGTAAGTCCTTACTTGTCAATAACGTTGAATATAAATGGACTGAGCTCTCCAATCAAAAGATATAGAGTGACAGAATGGATTAAAAAGAAACACCCAACAATATGTTGCCTACAAGAAACACACCTGAAGTATAAAAACATATATACTTGGAAACTAAAGGGATGGAAAAATATATTTCATGGAAATGGAAACCAAGAAAAAAAAGGGAAGCAGGAGTAGCTATACTTACATGAAACTACATAGATTTCAAGACAAAAACTACAAAAAGAGGCAAAGAAGGTCATTACACAAAGATAAAAGTGTCAATTCAGCAAGAGGACATAACAATTATAAATATATATATGCACCTAACACTGGAGCACCCAGATATATAAACCAAATACTATTAGAGCTCAAGAGAGAGATAGACCCCAACACAATAATAACTGGAAAATTCAATGCCCCATTTTCAGTATTGTAAAAAATTCACACTGGAAGAAAATCAACAAAAGAGACAGACTTAATCTGCACTATAGACCAAGTGGACCTAGTAGACATTTATGGAACATTTCATCTAAAAGCTGCAGAATACACATTTGTCTCCTCACCAAATGAATCATATGTTAGGCCACAAAACAAGTCTTAAAACCTGCAAAATATTCAAATAATATCAGCTATCTTCTCTGACCACAACAGAATAAAATTAGAAATCAGTAACAAGAGGAATTTTGGAAAATATGCAAACACATGGAAATTAAACAATAGGCTTGTGAATAACCAGTGGGTCAATAAAGAAACTGAGAAGGAAATTATATTTTGAACAAATGATAATGGAAACAAAACACACCAACACCTATGGGATACAGTGAAGGCAGAACTAAGAGTAAAGTTTATAGCTATAAGCACCTATATCAAAAAAAGTAGAAAAACTTCAATTGAACAACTTTATGATGCATTTTAAAGAATTAGAAAAGCAAGAACAAACTAAACCCAAAATTGGTAGAGGAAAACATATAATTCAGAGCAGAAATAAATGAAATTAAAACAAAGAAAACAATACGAAATATCAATGAAGCAAAGTTATTTTGAAAAGATAAACAAAATAGAAAAACTTTTAGCCAGACTAACTAAAAATAAAAATTAATAGAGACATTCGAATTACATAAAATCAGACATGAAAAATGATACATTACAACTGATACCACGGAAATTCAAAAGACCATTAAAAGTTACCATGAGAAACTATATGCCAATAAATTGGAAAACCTAGAATAAATAAATTCCTAGACACATAGAAACTGACTAAGATTGAACCATGAAGAAACACAAAACCTTAACAGACCAATAACAAGTAATGAGATTGAAATCATAGTAAGAAGTCTTGCAGCAAAAAAATAAAGCCCTCGACCCCTTAGCTTCACTGCTGAATTTTACCAAACATTGAAAGAAGAACTTATACCAATCGTACTCAAACCATTACCAAAAAATAAATGAGGAAATGCTTCCAAATTCATTCTACAAGGCCAGTATTACTCTGATACTAAAACCAGACAAAGATGTATCAAAACAAAACAAAAAAAAAAAAAAAGAAAAGAAGAGAAAACTACAGACCAATATCTCTGATGAACATTGTTGGAAAAATTCTTAATAAAATATTAGCGAATGGAATTCAACAACACATTAGAAAGTTCGCTCATCATGACCAAGTGGAATTTATCTCAGGGGTACAAGGATGATTCAACATATGCAAGCAAATCAATGTGGTAGCAACAGAATGAAGAACAAAAACCTTGTGATCATTTCAATTGATTTTAAAGAATTAGAAAATCAAGAACAAACCATGGTACAGTTTCAAAATCATTGTATAGTTTCCAAAACTTCTCTTGCTTTTCATATGCTAAAAATGCATTTGATAAAATTCAACATCCCTTCATGATTTAAAAAATCATTAAAAATGGGGTATAGAAGGAAGATACCTCAGCACAATAAAAGCCAAATGCAACAGACCAACAGCTAATATCATAATGAAAGGAGAAAACCTGAAAGCCTTTCCTCTAATATCTGAAACACAATAAGGATTCCAACTTTCACCACTGTTATTTGACATAGAACTAGAAGTGCTAGCTAAAGCAATCAGATAGAAAAAAAGAAATAAAGGGAATCCATTGAAAATGAAACAGTAAAATTATTCTTGTTTGCAGATGATATGATCTTATATTTTGAAAAACCTAAAGACTTGATCAAAAGACTATTAGAACTAATTAATACATTCAGCAAAGTTGCAGGATTCTAAATTAACATACACAATTAGTAGCATTTCTGTATGCCAACAGTGGACAATCTGAAAAAGAGTTAAAAAGTAATCCTATTCACAATAGGTACAAGTAAAATAAAATGCCTCATAATTAACCAAAGAAATGAAAGATCTCTACGACGGAAACTATAAAACCTCAATGAAATAAATTGAAGAGGACACCAAAAAATGGAAAGACCTGTCATGGTTACGGATTGGAAAAATCAAGATTGTTAAAATGTCAATACTACCTGAAACAATCTATATTTTCAATGTAATCTTTATAATAATACCAATAATATCTTTCACAGAAATAGAAAAAACAATTCTAAAATTTATATGGAGTCTCAAGAAACCCAGAATGGCCAAAGCTATCCTGAGCAAAAAGGGCAAAACTAGAGGAATTTCATTACCTGACTTCAAATTTACTACAGGGCTCTAGTAACAAAAACAGCATGTTATTGGCATAAAAACAGACACAGACCAGTTGAATAAAATGAAGAACCCACAAAAACACCCCATATGTCTAATGTGAACTTATTTTTAATAAAGTTTCCAAGAACACACATTGGAGAAAGAACAGTGTCTTCAATAAACGGTGCTGGAAAAACTGGGTGCCCCTATGCAAAAGAATGAAACTAGATCTCTGTCTCTTTTCATATACAAAAATCTAGTCAAAATAGATGAAAGACTTACATCTAAGACATCAAACCATGAAACTACTAAAAAAATACTTTGGGAAAAATCTCCAGGACATTGGATGGGGCAAAGATTTCTTGAGTAATACCCCAAAAGCACAGGCAACAAAGCAAAAATGGAGAAATGGGATCACTTCACGCTAAAAAGCTTCTGCACAGCATCAGAAACAATCAACAGAGGAGACAGTTAACTGACAGAATGGGAGAAAATATTTGCAAACTACCCATATGACAAGGGATTCGTAACCAGAATATATAAGGAGCTCAAAGAATTCTATAGGAAAAGTCTAATCATTCTGTCAAAAAATGGGCAATTGATCTGAATAAATGTTTCTCAAAAGAAGATATATGAATGCCAAACAGGCATATGAAAAGGTAGTCACATTATTGATCATCAGGGAAATGCAAATCAAAACTAAAATTAAGTATTATCTCACCCAAATTAAAATGGCTTTTATCCAAAAGTTAGACAATAACAAATGCTGGTGAGTTCATGAAGAAAAGGCAACAATCGTACACTTTTAGTGGGAATGTAAATTGTTAAAGCCACTATGGAAAACACTTTGGAGGTTCTTCAAAAAAGCAAAAATAGAATTACCATATGATCCAGCAATCCCACTGCTAGGTATATGCCCAAATAACACAATTCAGATTATTGAAGAGATATCTACACTCTCATATTTACTTCAGCACTGTTCACCATAGCCAAGATTTGAAAGACACTTAAGTGTCCATCATCAGACAAATGGATAAAGAAAATGTGGTACATATGAACAATGGAGTACTACTGAGCCATAAAAAGAATGAGATTATGTTATTTGCAACAACATGGATGAAACTGGAGGTAATTATGTTAAGTGAAATAAGTCAGTACAGAAAGGCAAACTTTACATGTTCTCACTTATGTGTGGGAGCTCAAAATTATACAATTGAATTCATAGAGATAAAAGGAGCATGAGGATTATCAGAGGCTGAGAAGGGTACTGGGGGTGGGGAGTTGGATTCGCTAAGGGACACTAAAATACAATTAGATGTAATAAATAAGATATATTATTTGATAGCACAGAGGATGAGTACAGTCAGCAATAATTTATTGTTCTTTTAAAAATAGCTAAAATAGTATAATTAGATTGTTTGTAACACAAAGGATAAATGGTTGAGTTGATGGAAACTCATTTACCCTGATGTGATTATTACACATTGTATGCTTGTATCAAAATATCTCATGGACTCTATAAATGTATACACTTACTGTGTACCTAAAACAATTAATAAAAAATAATAACAAATAAAAAGTACTTCTGCAAGGAAGGCTTAGTTATGGTTATCTTGAGAGCTATATATTAACTCACAAATATTCTGGCAAAAATATTCACTTTTCCGACAAATGTTTACCTTCATCTTCTTCATTTAAAGATGATATCAGCTTATTTACCCAAAATGATTATTTTAATTTTATTAATATGTGTGTTGACAAAATATAGAGATTCTAGCAACTTAAAAGAGTGGAAAACTCATTAATAGTTTTTTGGTATATTCTATCAATTCAATCATCTTTGATATTTTTCTTTATACTTCTGTCTATTTTACTTCTGAAATATTGTTACTTTGAATAGCAGGGTTCTTTTAAAAAATTGTATCAATTTAGAGACTACAAGTACAGTTTTATTACATGAATATATTCCCTAGTGGTGGAGTATGGGCTTTTAGTGTAATAAGTTTTTTATATAATAGAGTTTATTAAAAGATCTATAAGATTGGTCAAAAAACTATAAATTAGTATTAAAATATGTTTTCAGTGCTCCAGTACGTTACTTGCATTACATATAATAGGAAAATCATCAAAAGTCTTTTTGGAACCATTCTGCTCTCCACTTGTATGACTTAAACATTTTTAGATTTGAGATATAAGTGAGATTATGTGGTATTTATTTACTATGCCTGGTTTCTATCACTTAACATAATGCCTTCAAAGTTTATCCACGTTGTTCATATTAGCATAATTAACAGAATTTTCTTCTTTTTAAAGACTGAATGGTATTTCATTTTGTATATATGCCATATTTTATTTATGAATTCATCAGTTGATGGACAATTTGATTGAGTCCATATTTTAGCTACTCTAAATAATGCTGCAATGAGCATGGGTGTGCAGATATCTCTTAGACATACTGACTTCGTTTCCTCTGGATATATACCCAGCAGTGGGATTGCTAAATCATATGGTAGTTTTACGTTTATTTTTTGAGGGCCCTCCATACTGCTTTCCATAGTGACTGTACTAATTTACATTCCTATCAACAGTATGTAATGGTCCCCTTTTCTCCATATCCTCTCCAACACTTATGTTTTGTCCTTTTAATAATAGCCATTCCAACACGTGTTAGGTGATATTTCATTGTGGTTTTAATTTGAACTTCCCTGATAATTAGTGAAAGTGAGCATTTTTACATATACTTTCTGGCCATTTGTATGTCTTCTTTTGAAAAATGTTTATTCAGATTCTCTGCCTGGGTTTTAACTAGATTTTTTAAATAATGAGTTGTTTGAGTTCCTTACAGATTTTTCAGATTAACTCTTTATCGGATGTATAGTTTGCAAATATATTTTCCCATTCCTTATATTGTCACTTCACTCTGTCGCTATTTTTCTTGGCTGTGCAGAAGCTTCGTAGTTTGATGTATTCCTGGGCCAACATGAACGACATAGATGAACCTGGAGGGCATTATGTTAAGTGACAGAAACCAGGCACAGAAAAACAAATACCACATAATCTCACTTAAATATCAAATCTAAAAACGTTAAACTTATACAAGTGGAGAGTGGAATGGTTCCAAAAAGACTTTTGATGATCTTTCTATTATATGTAATATATTTACTTGTATATATAAATATACATAAATATATATACATATATAAATATATATGTGTATATATATGTATTTGTCTGTGCTTTTCCATTGAAATCCCTAAATTCAGTGTGCAGACCAAAAACATGGAGCTTGTGAAAATGTCTTCTGAGTACCTGACTGTGAACTCAGAACTCAGTGAATGCAGAAGCATTTTAGTGCCGAGATAACTGCTATTGCCGGGAATATCCTCCCTCCTTTTGGGATTTTTCACCAGAATATAGGCAACTTAAACACTCCCTTTAATCAGAGAATAAATAAATTAATAAACAACCATATGGCTTAACATGCCATCAGTAATTTTCCCCCTCTCCTTTTTCTTCCCGTGCCAAAAACAGTAGACAGCCATGCATTGCACGCACTGGCAATCATACACTATATGAACATGTTTCAGTCAATGATGGACTGCTTATATGATTACGGTTCCATAATATTATAATATTGTATTTTTACTCTGCCACTTATATGTTTAGATACACAAATACCATGTGTTATAATTTCCTACAGTATTCACTACAGTAACATGCTGTACAGGTTTATAGCCTAGGAGCAAATGAGCTATGCCATATAGCCCAGGAGTATGCTAGACTATAGTATCTATGTTTAACACTCTCTGATGTTTGCACAACAATGAATTTGCCTAATGATGCATTTATCAGAATTTTTTCCAGTCGCTAAGCTATGCATTACTTTATACTACAAAGTTATAATAACCAAAATAGCATGGTACTGGCATAAAAACAAACACACAGACCTATGGAACAGAACAGAAAACCCATACATATATCTACTGTTTTATTTTTGCTGTACCTCTTTGCATTTTATTTAGTGATTATTACAGATATTACAGTAACAGTATTCCATAGTCTGTATAAAGATGTTGTGCCACTTTAGATAGCATCATGAAAGCTTACAATTTAGTATGCCCATGTATGCATTCTCAATCTTTTATGCTAAAATCGTCTAAGTATAAAATTACACAAGACAGCGTTGTAGCTTTCCTTTAAACAGTCATAGGAATTTTTAGAGATTTAGAGCTAGAAAACATTTTAGATGTATCCAGATTGTGTGGGTTCATTTGGTCTGCTATGTCAGAGTACCACAGACTATGTAATTTGTGAACAATAGACATGTATTTCTCATGGTTATGGAAACTGAAAATCCAAGGTCAAGGTGTGAGCAGGTTTCACGTCTAGTGAAGGCCTTTTTCTACATTATCATAAGGTGAAAGAAATAGAAGGGGAAGGAAAATGGGAAGAAAGCTGTGTTCTCCCGTGGTATAAGAGCAGAAGTTAGAGAATCTCCTCTCTCAAGTCATTTTATAAGGCCCCTAATCCCATCCAGAAGAGGTCCACCTTCTTGACTTAATCATTTCTTAAAAGCCACATCTTTTAATATTATCATATTTTACTAAGTTCAAATGCAAGCATTTTGAAAAATACAGTCAAACCATAGCAGAGATATTTATTATTTCCAATATTTAGATTTCTTCCTGAAGCCGTGAGTTTTAAACTGCTAGTATTTCCCTTCAGCTTGAAGTTCATTTGGCATTTGTTGTAGGGCGTGTCTCTTGGCAAAGAACTCTCAGTTTTCTTTTATCTGAAAATGCGTTTATGTTATTTTGTCTAAATGTTTTTATTTTGTTCCATTTTATTTTGAAATTTTTTTATTTATTCTGTAATAAAAGTTTTAGCTGTTTGAATAATTATTTTAGCTGTTTGAAGACGTTTAACTATTTTATGGCCTAAAGCTTAAATTAAAGCTTTAGGATTAGTAGTCAGTTTTCTTTCTATTTTAGCAGTTGATTCATTGTTTGGTTTGCTTGCTTTGGTTGCTTTCAATTTTCCTTTAACCTTTTTTATTGGTAACTTGTTGACAAGGTTTCTTGCCATGATTTTCTCTTATTTATCCTGCTTGAGGTTTGCTTTTCTTCATAAATCTATACAATTATATATCTTATCAACTTGGGAGAAATTGTGACAACTATTATTAGAAATATTTCTACTGCCTGTTTTCCGTACCCTTTTTTTTTAGGACTCCAGTTAAACATATGCTAGATATTTTGATAGAGACAAACGAATTTCTGTGTTTATCTTTATTTTTTCTCATCTTTTCTTCTTAATTCTTCAGATTAGATACTATGAAGATAACTGTTTTTAAGTTAATTGACTCTCCTCGTTCACGTCAGTCCTGCTTTTAATCTACCTAGTAGTTTTCTTTAATGTCTGATATTATATTTTCAATTTTAAAATTTACATGTGATTGTGTTTTAGCATTTGTACTCCACTGATGAAATTTTCTATTTTTTCATTATGATTATATTTTTGTATGTCATTGAGTATAGCTATAACAAATGCACCAAAATTATTTGTCTCCTAATCCCAACAGTTAAGTCACTATAGGGTGACTATTGTTCTTTCTCTTGAGAATGGGTTATAGTTTCTTAATTTTTTTATGGCAAGGCATTTGGGAATATATCCTTGCCATTTAAAAAATTTTATATTGTTTATATTCTGGATTTTGTTACAGTCTTCTGAAAGTTTATTATTTTTTTCTTTTTCTCCCTGTTGTTGTCATAGCTGGTAGTTAACTTGATTGGACTCACACTACAACTTCTTTCTCTTGGGCAGCAGCTGACCTTTCAGTTTAGATATTTTATCCTTAACTTGGTTATCTGAGTGCTGATTTGGCCCCATGCACATTTGATTTAGCAATTGACCAGCAATGAAGGCAGAGTTTATACACAGAATTTGAAATTTCCTCTTTATGGCTTTTTCTTTTCTATGTTTCTCCTTTTACTACTAGTGGCTCTGGTCACCCCGAACTTTGTTCTCTGGTACTTTAGGACAAAAATACAGAAAGCAGGTTAAATAAGAGAAAATCATTGGAGCTTTTTCTTCTCCTTATGGGACAGACTGTCTTGCCTTCAAGCTAGAAGCCATTTAAAAGAGTAAACAGACAATGCCATTTCCTTTCACAAAGTATTATCTTCACTTTAGAAATTGCCTGAATGATGTATTAATTTTCTCATTTTTCTTTCTCATACTTATAGCTATTATTTTTAGGAGGGTCAATTTGCTAGAACTTTACTCAGTCATAACTGGAAGCAAAACTTGGTTTACCTCCTTTGAAAATAATTTATTCTTGCTGGGCTGTCTTTTTGTTAATAAAATCAGAACACAGGTTGCCACTGTATGTATAGGGATTTAATTAGAAAGGACACTGGCTGCATCTGAAAGCTATGAAGTCTCTGTCCTATGATGCTTAAAAGTAAAGTCCTTTTAGGAGATACCTGAAACACCTATATATTGAATATAATAATATAAAGAGCAAAACCAGATATTAAATGATAAATGATAATCAAGTAAAGACAAAATTGAAGCAGGTAAACTTTTTTTAATTTTTTTATTTATTTTTATTTTTATTTTTTTTGAGACAGAGTCTTGCTCTGTCACCCAGGCTGGAGTGCAGTGGTGCCATCTCAGCTCACTGCAAGCTCTGCCTCCCAGGTTCACACCATTCTCCTGCCTCAGCCTCCCAAGTAGCTGGGACTACAGGCGCCTGACACCACGCCCAGCTAATTTTTTGTATTTTTAGTACAGACAGGGTTTCACTATGTTAGCCAGGATGGTCTCGATCTCCTGACCTCATGATCCACCCACCTCAGCCTCCCAAAGTGCTGGGACTACAGGAGTGAGCCACTGCGCCTGGCCTGGAGCAGGTCAACTTATAATACAGATGTTGAGGTTAGCAGAAAACTTCAAAATAACTGTAAAAATAATAAAGAAAATATAGAGATAATAAGTAAATGGTGAAACAAATTCAATAGAGATTATAATTTAACATGAAATAATAAAATGGACATTGAAGAAGATAAAAACTGTAATTTTTAAAATTAAGAATTCCCTCAATAGGTTTAACAACAGACAGACATAGTAAAGTACAGGGTTGTGACCTCACAGGCAGGTAAATTAAAAATACCCAACCAGAAGCATAGATAAGAATATAATAAAACAACAGGAAAAAAAAGAATAAAAGTTGTGCAAAACAAAGTAATATTGCCCAGCCTATCTGAAAATGAATTCACAGAAGACGAGGAAGGGAATCTGAGATGAAGAGTGGCATATGGAAAGTTTCTTAGGGAGAACATTGCAGATCATTACATGTGAGAAACAGGGGAATGTATTTGGCAAATGGGAGGTTAAACTGAGATTCATTTGTAGCAAAGGCCTCAGCTAATCTCAAAAGGAACATAGACCTTTATAATCACCCTGACTGACCTAAAGATCCAGATTCATTGAACAGCCATTGTCTGTAGGCTACACCTAACAAAGGAAAATCCCTTTTGCTAGGAACAATTCCTAGAGGAAGATTAAACTGTAAACCACCCTTTGGTATCCAAAGGATGGTCCCAGCATCTCCAGCAATGAGGGTGAAGGACAGATTTGAACATCTCAGCAAAACATAGACTAGTGTATAATCTTTGTGAGATACAACACAAATCAATTTTATTTGCTATTGCATCTGGAGTGGGAGAGGACAATTCTAGAGCCTGTCTTACTACAATACTTTTTACATCACAGGCCAAGAAACTAATGCAAATTTTCTACCAAGTACCAAATATATCCATTCAAATAAATATTCAGAATGAAGAAAATCTTGCCATATTGGCCATTGACCCAGAGGATCTGTTGCAAGCCAAATGTTGCTGGGTATTATTTATTACCTTACCAACACCTCCTCCTCTCCCACTACCCACCCCAATCTAATATGAGAGGCATAATGACACTTTAAATACCCTGATATCAAGAACTCAGACTCCATTTCCTCAAACTATCTGGGCATTGCTCTTTACCCCGTATTTGGTTACCTTAATAAATGGCTATAGACTTTTTTAAGTAGACTGGGAAAATCATCCAGTTATACATATATTTGGGCAATTCAGGGATTTTCTTGGAGACCTGATTTCTTCTTCCGTCGATGGATTCTGAGATTGATAACTGGATCAATTCTGGGAACTGGACAATATATTTTAACGTGTAATAGGACACCTTTTTTTCATCATCCTTATAATTCATCCTTGATATGCTGTGATTCTTTTTAATCAGCCTTTGTTGGCTGCCTATTCATTTGGCATCTAGTTATATTGTGTTCTGTTTACCATCTCCAAGTCTCTTTGCAGGTTAGGACACTTTGGCTGCAAATTCAATCTTTCTGTTTATTAAAAAAGTTGTGTAATTGTGGTTAATTGCCACCACCTGGACTTCATTAGTTTAGAATCCTATTAGCTCCATTGCTATTAGGAGCCCAGATTTGTAATGTTGTTTCCTACCATCAGCCCTGGCCAACAGGGGAGAACCACCACTGTCTCATTAATACTGACCTCTCTCTCAAGCAGTGCATTTCATTTCACTTCTATCTGGTCCCGTCCACTGAACACAGACAGCTGAAGGATATTTATACCTTTCATATCATATAGCCAGTTATCCAAAGCTTTTGTTTCCTGTTACTTTCTTTGATAGCAGTCCTTGTATTTAACCTCACTTACACATTCTTTGCTTTCTCCAAAATTCCAAGTATACATTAGCAATACCTTAACAAGATGTCTCAGAGTTTTCACCAAGCTGTTAAATTTGACAGAGGAGATACAGTTCCATTATTTATAATTCTTCTTTATCAAACTTTATGTTTCCCGGTCCACTCTTGATTCAGCACACTCAGAAAAAACGATCACGCGTATTTGTCCAGCTTCTCTCTGCTAGGTCCTGTAGCTCCTTTCATATATAGCCCAGCATATAAATAACTGGGTTGATTTATGACTTGACCCTAGTATTGGTTTGATTTCCAGGAGGATACATGAACACAATTTTCAGTGTAGGCTTGCCTTAAAATCAGAGACATTATTATCCTTAGAAAACTAACACAGGAACAGAAAACCAAAAACTGCATGTTCTCACTTACAAGTGAGAGCTAAATGATGAGAACACTTGGAAACATAAAAGGGAACAACAGACACTGGGGCCGACCTGAAGGTGGTGGTTAGGAGGAGAGAGAGAAAATCAGGATGAATAAATAATGGATACTAGTCTTAATACCTGGGTAATAAAGTAATCTTTACAACAAATTCCCATGACGTGAGTTTACCTATATAACAAACCTGCACATGTACCACTAAACTTAAAACAAAAGTTGAGTAAAAAAAGTCAGAGCCTTCTACATCATCCTCAGTGAAGGGGAGATGGTTATCCTTTAAGAAGAAAAATGCAAAGCCACAGGCTTCAGAGGAATCTGAAATTTTAAAGTATTTATGTGCATCTATCCAGATGTCCAAATTTCCAGTCTCAGCAACCCTTCTCAAAAAGGTCTCCAACCTTGGTATATCAGAGTTTCTTGGGTTTTGAATGTAAACATTTATAGAGCTAGGACATGCTTATGAGTAAGTTTTACATGTTTTCTGCTCACAGACTGCAGGAGATGAGTTTCTCCTTATGTACTGCCAAAGAGGCCTAATTAAACGTAACACCTTAAGTTGGTGATTATACTCATCATCTCATTTGTTTTTTCCTTTTTTTCCTTTAAGTTCTAGGCCATACAACAAAATAAGAAAAGAATTAAAGATATTCTTTCGTGGTCGTTTTATGTCAAGCCTCTGAGAGTTTCAGGAAAACTTTAATGTAAGTACTAAGGTATTATAAGGAATTCGCATAAACTTAGATACATAAAGACTAAGCAAGATCTTAGAAATTAGGGGCGAAATAGCAATATAATAAAAAGATTAGTATTTCACAACCACGGCAAATTTATTCCAGTGATGTAAGGCTAGTTTAACATTCAAAAATAAATCACTTTAATTCACTACATTAACAGGATAATGGAGACAAAAGATTTTGTTAAAATTTGATATGTCTTCTTGGCAAAAACACTCAACAAATAGACAGAGAATGGTAATTTATTAATCAAAGTAAAGATATCTACAAAAATTAAAATATAATTATTGTATTTATAGTTAAGTATTTAGTTATTTCAACTAAATTTGGAAATAAGAAAAGCATTTCCACTCCCACCACAGGTAGTCAACATTGTACTAAAAATCTGATGCAATACAATAAGAAAACTTCCCCACTCTCCTCCTCCTTCAAATAAAGATATTTGATGAGAGTGGTGGAACTCTCTTTACTCATAAATTGTGTAACTGTGTATATTGAAAATTTAGTGCATTATACAAACATACTATAACAATTAATATGTATATTTGCAATGTCATTTGTTAAAAGATCAACAGATAAGTATCAATTTAACCTACAAATACTTGCAATAAATAAATATTGAAAATGGAATTTTAAGAATACCACTTTCAATAGTATGCAAAACAATGAATAAGTAGAAACAAAGTCGAAGAAAAATATGGAATAACTACATTGAA
Source organism: Pongo abelii (assembly GCF_028885655.2). Taxonomy (NCBI): domain Eukaryota; kingdom Metazoa; phylum Chordata; class Mammalia; order Primates; family Hominidae; genus Pongo; species Pongo abelii. The sequence continues at coordinate 29,036,955 of NC_071988.2, forward strand.
AATAGAACATATTACTTAGAGAAATTAAAGATGACCTAGATTAATAGAGAGATATACCATGTTCATTAATATGAAGACTCAATATGGTTAAGATATCAATTCTTTGCAAAATGCTTCATGCAATTGACAGAATCCTAATCAAGAACTCAAAATATTTTAGTAGAAATTTAAAATGGGTATCTAAAATTCATATGAAAACAAATAGGAGATATATTAATCAAGATAATCTGGAAGGAAAAGAACAAATTTGGAGGTCATGCATTAAGTTTTAAAATGTATTACAATGTAATTTCATGACAATGTTATGGGAATAATGAAAGCAAACACACCAGTAAAACACAATAAAGAGTCAATGAGTATAAATACACATATGTATAAACTTGCTATGTGAAAAACACATCAGTGCAATTTCATGAGAGGAGAATGTTTTTGTTTTCATTTTTAATGAATTGGGCTAGACAGATGTGCTAGATCAATCTGGTTTTTTTAAAGCAAAAAAAAAAACACATAAGTTTTAAGCCAAAAAACACAAACGTTTTAAATCATAAAGCTAATTGAAAAGTAAAAGCTTCTTCAATTTCAAAGCTTTGAGAAGAAATGAAAATTCTTCTGGGAGAAAACTAAAATATTTGAGTAGGCAAAGATTTTTTAAATGGGACTTAAAACCACTCATCACAAAATGAAATAAAGATCTTCTGTTTGCCTTTTGTGGCAATAAAAAAGAAAGCAAAGAATAGTACTTATACAAATAGATGTTGAGTTGAAGACATTGCCACAGAGCAGGGCTCTAGGGTTTGATACTTCCAAAAAGAGTGAGAAAAAAAGGAATAAACCAGCCAAACCATCTTTCCACTATGGAAGAAAGTCACTTTAAGTGTTGGGAGAGGAAAATATCTTTTCCCTGAGAATGTGTGGTGACAAATCCAATCACACTCAGATTTGAGACCTTTTGGTTTTATCCAATAATGTAATGATATTGCAGTTTAAACCTTTTCCTCTTGATGATCCTTTCAGAGTCAATACAAAAGTTCAAAAATTATTAGTTGTACCTCTGCTTATCACTTGATTTTATAAAACGACTATTATGGCCCATAAGCATTAAAATTCAGTGATTTTATTTTTCAGAATCCTCTCCTTTAAGCTGTAAGCTGCTTAAGAGCAGGGACCATCTCTTACTAAGCTTTTAATCTGCTTATCGCCAAGCAGACTGACTGGCAAATCAGTGATGAGTAATTATTGAATAAAAGTTACAGGAGAAAAGTAGGAGTTAAAACTTGGAACGTCACTTAAAATGCTATTAGAGTGAGGAAATCTTGATGGCGTTTTATTTCTTGTCTAAATTAGCAGTGTTTTTGCAGTCAGGGAATGTAAGAAAAGAAGTGGCCAGGCACGGCCTGTAATCCCAGCACTTTGGGAGGCCCAGGCGGGCTGATCACGAGGGCAGGAGATCGAGACCATCCTGGCTAACACGGTGAAATCCTGTCTCTACTAACAATACAAAAAAATTAGCTGGGTGTGGTGGCAGGCGCCTGTAGTCCCAGCTACTCAGGAGGCTGAGGCAGGAGAATGGCACGAACCTGGGAGGCGGAGCTTGCAGTGATCAGAGATCACGCCACCACACTCCAGCCTGGGCAACAAAGCCAGACTCCGTCTCAAAAAAAAGAAAAAAAAAAGAAGAAGCAGCAAAAAACTATATCAAATGCTGGAAAATTCTATTTTATAGAACAGCCTGTCCAAATTTACAAATAGAAGGCTATTGGAGCTTCTGGAGACATAAAAATTAGTCAACGTTGTTAATTTCTCCTACTGAATTATTCTATTGAATTCTTTAGAAATGTTACCAGTTTCTCAGAAAACAAATAAGAAAAGTATTCTTAAATTATAATTTTTAAAAATTTCCCACAAACTAAACACAATCTGAAATATAAAAATAAAACTCTTCAAAACATATAAACAGTAGACTGTAGAAAATGAATTTTTTTCAGGTAAAAAATCTTTCATATACATGAATGGCCTATAGAATAAGCCCAGTTAAATCTATTTTATATTTTATTTTACATATAGCAACATTTGCATTTCGGGGTTCACAGTTTTGGGAGTTCTGAGAAATACATAGAATTATGTAATCAGGCTGGGTGCAATGGCTTACGCCTGTAATCTCAGCACTTTTGGAGGCTGAGGCAGGCGGATCACCTGAGGTCAGAAGTTCGAGACCAGCCAGGCCAACATGGTAAAACCCTGTCACTACTAAAAATACAAAAATGGCCAGGCATGGCGGCGGGCACCTGTAATTCCAGGTATTCAAGAGGCTGAGACAGGAGAATTGCTTGAACCTGGGAGGCTGAGGTTGCAGTGAGCCGAGATCGCACCGTTGACTTCAGCCTGGGTGACAGAGGAAGACACCATTTCAAATAAATAAATAAATAAATAAGTAATAATCACCACAGTAGGATACAAAACAATTACTTCACCCAAAAAGTTATCTAATGATGCTCCTTTATAGTCAAAACCTCCTGTCACTTTTGACACCTGGAAATCACTCCTCTGTTTTCTATTAAAGATATATATCATTACATGTCCTACTGTTATCATATGAATGCATTTGATAGTGTTCTGTATTACTTTTCAAAAGAAAAATAGCTATGTAGCAACTATTAGAGTGGATAAAAATTTATAAGTGAAATATTATAACAAATTTGGGATCTTAACAGCTTGTGTGTTTCTCTATACATCATTATCATATTTGTAATAAAATTGTCACCATAAAATGACTTTAATGAGGCTTAGATATGTGAAGAAATACATCTATATAAATAATGAATTTTTAAAAATGGTGATCACCACATTAGAGACTGTTACTGTCTCTATACTGTAAAACATTAAATTTCAGAGAAATATGGCAAAACATGCTTTGGGTTTGTTTTTTCATTTTTATTTAGAACTATAATGACAACAGTTAAATAAAAAATTATTTATGATGCTTGTTAATGAGGTTAAGAAAGATTTTATTCAGAGGGGACCACTGATATAGGTATAGGGACCACTGCAAAGTGCTCTTGTAATGAGATGAGAGACTGGACTTGCCCCTGAATACAACATGCGGGTGTTGAAATTTATAGCCAAGGAGCAGGGAGGGGGTCAGTAGATGGAAAGTTACTAAAAAGAAACATCAGAGATAATGGGGAATTCTTGCTAAACAGACCTAATAGGATTCTCGTGGAAGCAGGCCCAGGGGATCAGAAATCACCCTTGGGATGGTGAAGGATGAGGAATCCTATCAGCTATTGAAGGTGATCAAATATCTGAGGTGGCTGAACTGACTTAGCAAGATTCTTGCTAAAATCTGACAATGCAGACACAAATACAGCAATCCAAAAGTCAGGCCTAGTTGAATAAAAAGCTCAGGAAATCCTGAGTAAATTATAGTCAAAGAGAGACTGTCACAACAAACAACAGTAAGTAAACTTGAGCAAAAAACTTACTATGACTCGAACTTCATAGGAAAACACAGAGTAATTATTGAAATACTTTATTTTGTCTTTCATCATTATATGATTTAAAACAATACACATTGAGGATTTCATTTATTAATAGATTTGAGGTATCTTATTACCTATCCTTCCTTCTGTAAATTATCTAATAATTTCCCCAGTAAATACACTACCACATTTTGTGTATGTATCACTTTGCTTCTCAAAGTACAGTCTCTATTTTCAGAATCATTGTACTAATTAATTGGAAAATTTTGCTTCAAAACAATTACAAATGGAAAATATCCTTAATATTGTTGTTTGTACTTATTAACAATATTAGGATTTCCATAAATGTAAGAAAGGCAAAAGTAGCCTCTTCTTTGCAGACGTTGGTATTAAATATATTGAGGGTATTTTTATCTCCAGCTTATTTATCAGCTTCCATCAAATGCTGGTATCCTTAAAACAGTGATGCTAGTATTTACATAAAGAAGTTCTGGGCATGATGAACTATTAAGTGACTGAGTGTTGTAAAATTAGAACTTTCCATGTTATTTTCTTTCTTTCTTTTTTCTTTTGAAACAGAGTCTCACCCTGTTGCCCAAGCTAGAGTACAGTGGCACGATCTCTGCTCACTGCAACCTCTGCCTTTCAGGCTCAAGCGATTCTCCTGCCTCAGCCTCCCCAGTAGGTGGGACTACAGGTGGGCGGCACTACCCCTCGCTAATTTTTGTATTTTTTGTAGAGACGGGTTTTCACCATGCTACCCAGGCTGGTCTTAAAATCCTGAGCTCAAGTGATCTGCCCCCCTAAGCCTTCCAAAGTGCTGGGATTACAGGCATGAGTCACTGCGCCTGGCCAGAAATGTCCATGTTATTTTCAGATGCATTCCAACTGCATATACTCATGTTTTTCAGTGTCTGGCAAGTGAAAAAAAACAAAGTACTAATAGTAGCGAAACATCATTTTGAAGTATCTGTTACAAAATTACGGTTTTCATCTAAGGAAAATACCTGCTTTGCCTAACATAGCAGCCTACTTCTGTAAATCTGCATAAGAAAATGCATAAGAACTTCCAGACGATATTGAAATTGCTTTCCAGTTTCTTCTAGAGGTCAATCCCAATATTAAAAGCCTTTTTCATATTTACCATGAGATTCTTAAGCATAATGGTATTAAATTATACACCTCATGAGAACAAGGGTTGAGTGTATCATGTTTACAACTATTTTTAAGTACCTGGCATGGGGCCTGGCACAGAAATATTCAATAAATATTTGCTGAGTGAGTAAAGGGAAATATGAATGAATGATAAAGACAGTAAAAGATCTTACAAATCTGAGATTATTAAATGTGATCTTTACTTCAATTACATGTTATATAACCTGAAGAAAATATGTCTTTCAAAATTAATAAAAAGTATAGTATATTAACAAAAAATGTAGAGTTGGTGGCTGTACCGGGTTTGCAACTTTTTATGGCAGATAAAAATTAAAGAGGAAAAATACTGTTTATTGAAATAGAAATAGGAAATGATTTTGTTCATGGTGACATAGCGAGAGACTTTTTTTTAAATGGCCACCTGGGCATAAAGATCGTGGATAAAATGATTTTATTTTACTTTTTTGCTAGGAAAGAGCAATATCCCTGGATGGCTATTTTGTTTAAATATCATAACACATCTCAAGGGAAACATACGGAAGGGAAATGTGAAATATCTGGAGCTCACATAACAACAGTGTTACACAAATCTTAACAGAGTACTTTGGCAACCAGTTTCATTGGAGAACAATCTCTGTTATTTACTATCATTTATAAAGCCCTAAAAAGTTACCTCAATGTTCACCTCTTCTCCTGAGAATCATCCTGGCTATTATAGTGAATCAGAGACCATTTTTTTACAGATCAAACTCCATTTTTTTTTGCAATATGAAGAGATTGTTTCAGAGACCAGATCAGTCGGTTCTAGATATATATCTACCTTTACTTCTAAGTAAATTTTTAATACAGAAATGGGTGCATAAATCGTATTTGACATGTGTCCCTAACTTGTTCACAAGCTATTCAAAAATAATACTGATAATTTTGAGGCTAGGCACTGTGGCTCAGGCCTGTAATCTCAGCACAGGGAGGCTGGGGCAGATGGATCATTTGAGTCCAGGAGTTCAGACCAGCCTGGCCAACATCGCAAAACCCCATCTCTACTAAAAATACAAAATAATTAGCCAGATGTGGTGGCTACACCTGTAATTCCAGCTACTGGGGAGGCTGAGGCAGGAGAATCGCATGAATCCAGTAGAAGGAGGCTGCAGTGATCTGAGATCACACCACTGCACTCCAGCCTGGGTGACAGAGCGAGATTCCATCTTAATAATAATAATAATGATAATGATAATAATAATACTAGTAATTTTGAAATGGTCACTGTGCAATAATAACTAATATTAGTATATTTCTAAAATATATTGAGAAATATACATTCCTATAGACTCAAGGAATACATTTCACATTGTACTCCAAATTAAGCTTTGTCCTGCTTTGTTTGGATATTTCTTTTATGATATACTTCATATTCCTTACTTCACATTTAATTTCTATTTGCCCCAATCCCTGGTACATTCTGATACTGTGATGACGTGCTTTTTATGAGCTGTAGAAACATTCATACAAGTACACCTGACAGGCCCTTGCCTCATGTTCTTGATGCTGCACTCTGGCCTTCTGCCCTGGGGCTTTACTGTTGAAGTCTCTGGAGGACCCACCTTGGTGCCCAAGCATACATAGTGCAGAAATATGAATCATTCCCCTGTAAATGCCCATCAGATAAAGACCATATGGAATACATCTATGCCCAAAGTTAAATTTAATTAAGCTTGGTTTATTAAAGGAACTAGAAAATAATGGAAAACGTGGTACATTACTAATAAGAGATGTTAAGGGAACTTATAGAATTTGGAGAACATGTTGGGAGATTTGGGAGGACATTCATTAAAATGTGCTTTTCTAGATTGAGTACTCTAAGAAGTCAGTGGCAATTTAGAAATTCGATATTTATATATATATATATATATATTTTTTTTTTTTGAGACAGAGTTTCGCTCTTGTTGCGCAGGCTGGAGTGCAATGGCATGATCTCGGCTCACCGCAACCTCCGCCTCACAGGTTCAAGCAATTCTCCTGCCTCAGCCTCCCAAGTAGCTGGGATTACAGGCATGCACCATCACGCCCAGCTAATTTTGTATTTTTAGTAGAGATGGGGTTTCTCCATGTTGAGGCTGGTCTCGAACTCCTGACCTAAGGTGATCTGCCTGCCTCGGCCTCCCAAATTGCTGGGATTACAGGCGTGAACCACCGTGCCCAGCCGAGATCTCATGAACACTCACTCACTACCATGAGAACAGCATTGATGGGGGGAACCACTCCCATAATCTAATCACCTCCCATGAAGTACCTTCTCCAACATGTGGGGATTACAATTTGGATTATAATTTAAGATGAGATTTGGGTGGGGACACAGAGTCAAACCATATCAGATAGCTTGGTGCCATCCTCATGAAAATGAGTGAGTTCTCTCTCTGAGATCACATAAGATCTGGTTGTTGAAAAGAGTGTGATGCCTCCTCTCTCTCCTCTCTCTCTCTCTTTCCACCTTTCTCACCATGTGATATACTGGCTTACCCCTTCACCTTCTGCTATGATTGTAAACTTCCTGAGGCTCTCAGAAGAAGCTAATCAGATGTCGGTACCATGCCATGTACACCCTGCAGAACCTTGAGACAATCAAACTTCTTTTCTTTATAAATTACCCGACCTCAGGTATTTCATTATAATAATACAAGAATGGACTAACACAGTTAGAGAAATTATCCTTTAAATGTGAGGAAGAATTAATTAAGAAGTATTTGAAGGACAACAAGAAAAATTAATGAAGTCTGTCATAATTTCAGTATCCTAAATGAATATGTCAGGAATAGAGTGGTGCCAACAGATAATATTTTCTTGAAAAATAAATACAAATAATACTTCTAGACATGATGAGCCATATACTTTCGACAGGGTACTCTTTTGAGTCAGTAATTTCTTTCCAGGTTTCCCAATGTCGGAGACTTAAAAAAATGAGGTTATTTTTCATGTGCACTTCATTCTTACTCTACACTTAGAAGTTTCAAGTGCTCTTCTCCAAAAGGAGTTCACAATGTATTGCTTTTCAGATACTCCCTTTGAAAGATAATTTTTATTTAGGACACCTATTATGGGGGTGGTGTAGATAAAAGGGAAGGCTTGAATTTGATCTATTAATAGAGTTTAAGCACAAGAGGCTGGTGCAGATAATTGAAAACTCCAGAAGTAGGGAGAGGAGATGGCTGGCAGTAAAGAGAAATTATGGAGGTATAATTTTACATAATAACTTGGATTTTACATAATTCTGAGGGACTTTACATAATTCTAGATATTTAGGGCCTGAAGCATGCAATAGTCATTATGGCTTGGAGGAAGGTGGATGAATTCCTGCTTACCATATTTAGCATTCCAGTATGCATTCTTACTTTTTTTCCTTTCTTCCTCATTTTTATTAAGTTTTACAATTTAAGTATATGATATGCATATTCACATACCCACGGTCCATTGCAGGTGCATGTTTTTAGTTACAATACTAAAATCACCAATCTCTCAACTTAAAAAATGGCTCATTGAAATGGCAAATTAAACAAAGAGGTTGGTGGTATTTTAATAAGTTTAAGATATATACATTGAGCATTTGACACCTTTGTGGTCACTCTGAGTTCAAGGCAAATCTTAATTTCATGGAAATTCTTGCATTTGAAATATAGGTAAACCAGTAAGTCTATGTCTAGTGGAAGCACACATTCAAAACAATAATTTAAAACAAAGTAGGAGAATATTCCTTGTCCACTCTGTTAAGTTTGGCAGAGTGTGATGGTCAGTATTGGCTGTAAGAACCATCACTGGCAAAACCTTTAGTGATTGGAAAACCTTTCAAAATAGAAGGTGTCTTAGAATGAGTTAGGTTTGGTAATTGCTAATAGGTCTTTAGCAATGGCTTATTACATCAATATATGCATGCAAAACATGCAGAATTACTTTTCTTGAATGTATTAATTTCTAAGTAACTTGACCTTATGTTTTCCTTTCATTGGTTTGTATTGAAACAAGAGGTTTTTTTTGGAAAGTGTTTAAAGATATTCATTTCTTAGTGTCAAGGAATACCCACCCACATCATTTCCGTTTTTCAGGGAAATATGTATCGGGTTGCTTACTTAGTGTCAGAAATTTTATAAATAATCAAAGAGATGGGGAAAAGGAGATCATAAACCAAAAATAGCCACTGCTTCTGTAGAACACTTGAGACCCTGTTAATGCCAATATTTTGCTTGTAAAGGTCATTTAAGCTACCATTTTTGAAGTATGTTGTAATTTCAGAGGACAAAATACATGCCATCTTCAATCAATCACATCATCTAGAGATAATTTTAATATTATGCACAAGAAGAGTAGCTAATGATGTAGTAAATGTGTATGACTCCACTGACAGACTTTTATTAAGTGACCCAGAGTTTAAATTTATGTATGCTTTTCTGATTTTGTTTCACTATAGAAGCCTTCAAAATATTTTGTAAAATCTATTCATCAGTAGGCAAGATGTGGTAAAAGAAAAATGAAAGACAAATGCGAAAACCTTTGATTAAAAAAAACTTTGAGTGGTTGTTAATACAGATATAAACTTGATATATGGATAGGCACTGGATATACACACATATATAAGGGAAATATGCATGTATTTCTAAAACACATATATATGGGAAATTTATTTTGATTGATGTGGTGTTTCTTTTCACATCCCACCTTCCTCATTGATGTGGTGTTTCTTTTCACATCCCACCTTCCTGCAGTAGGAATTAATGCTACTGCTGAAACAATGGAATCACACCTCACTAACTCTATAATTTTGACCTTCCTAATCTTCATCCATTGCACCTGGTTCATTGTCTGCATTTACTCAACCAATTTCCACAGGCTAGAGTTTCAGCCTTAACTAGCTGCTGGCCAAAAACAAACAAAGGGAGTATAAGTGTGTTGTTGCATCCATGCCTCCCCAACACAACGGATATATAAGAGACTTTTAATCACTGCAGCACTGAAGCAGCTTTTTTTTTTTCAGTAAAAGCATGCTGATTTTGCTTTCAATATATTGTATTTTAAGATTTTAAAAATTTCTATTTCCAGAAAATATTTTTTTCAATGATCTTTTGGATCCTGAGGTGAAGTTTAACTCACAATGCATTTTAGGTCTTGAGAATAGGTACCCCTGCTTTTGCTGCAGTAAGCATTCTTGCTGAAATGTTTTTGCATACTTGCTAGAAAGTTTTCTACATATTTTAACAAGAGGGATGCATCTGTGGAAATTTATGTATGGAGTGTTAGGTATTGTGGTACATATGTAAACTTGTTTATAAAATATGCAAATTTCTTGTCATTATTAATACTAACACCTGTCTAAACCATGTGTTACTCAGAGAAAAAATCGCATATATTTGTTGTAACAGAGATTTGCTAACTCGAATTTTTTTCAACAATTTTTTTTTTATACTTTCTTGCAAATTTTAGTTTTGGCTCCCAATTTCAGAGAAGAAAAACAAAATGTGCCATGGCATTATGAATATATTCAAAGCAAATGTGGTTTGATAAATGTAGAGAACTAATGAGGAACAAAACATATTTCTGTCTGTAAAATCCACTTGGGGTTTAATGCTTCTCATTCAACTCTTATTCTAGTCATTCTGGGTCTCCAAACTCATTACTGATGTATCATATAAGATACAGTTTCCTGAGCAAAAATGGCAGTTTAGACCGTGATAACCCAAACTATATATAAAATGTGAAGAAGTCAAACAATAGATATGATTAGAAAGAGTAATAGGCGAAAGTATTTTTACCCAGGGGATCTAGAAAATTCAAATTGCCGTAGACTATGTAGCCAAATCTCAAAATACAGGCAAGTATTTGACATGGGAACGAATGCCTTTTTGCCATAGATTTTGTGGAACATGTATAAGTGTAGGATATAGTCAGTTTATTAGGCTCCAGTTGTTTTAAGTCATATTAGTAGTCATCAGGGTAAAGATCAATATAAATAAAATTTGTTAAGAAAATCTGTAAGAGGAGAATTCTAACAGTGCACAATGGGCCTGGTCCAGGGGAATCCCAATGATTGTGTGCAATTAGCTTATGATCTGCTGGAGACAGGCCATACACTTCGTCCCCACCAAGTGCTCACAAACTCTGCCATGTTGTAAGCACCTGCTGGGAACAGCAAATAAGGCCTTGCAGGGGCTTCCTCCTCCTTTGAGTGAGCCACAAAGAGGCCCTGAGACACAATATGACAGCTCTAAGGTGACTTTTTTTCTAGTGCGTGCTCTTATGTCTACCACTAGCTCTTGTTTTTCTTTTTTTTTAATACGTTCTGTGGGAAACTGCTAACATATTTAAACTTCAACTTCCTTACGTTTAAAACGGGGATAATTGAAGAGTCTACCTCATAGTATTGTGAAACTTACATAACACTATGCATATGCAGTGTTTGCAAGAGCGTCCCTCCAAGTCAAGGTCAGCTATCTCATTATTCTTGGGGCAGCAGTTTTACTATCATCATTCTCATTGGTAAATGTTGGCTTTGCTGTCAGCTACTCTGGACTCCAGGACCAGTTCTGTGGCTTTACTATGTACACAGCTACATGGGCTATTGTAAGCATAGCACCAAAACACATGTAGCAGAGTGCCTGGTACAAGTAAGCTTTTAAAAAATGCTGGGGAATGGAGAATTGGAAATCAATATCTCTAGTATTCAATTTCCTTCTTTTTTAAAAAAATATCATAATACTTGCCTTTCAGGATTCTTGTCAAAATGAAATCAGTTACTTGCCTGAAACATTATAAAGATTGAACAAACACATTATAGTCATTACTTTATTATTATTGAGAACTATTTTAACTACAGAACTTATAGTAAGTGTATTGTTTTTGCCACATTCCAAACTATGCATTTGAGAAAAATGGGATGATACTTTTTTGTTTGTTTTTGTTTAATGTACTGATGTTTTTGTTAAATAAAAACTAGCTTAGAAGTACAATATAATAATATATTTTAAAAAAAAAAACAAGAAATATCAGAAATTCTCTATTTGAGGCAGTGGGTAGTAAAAGGTTCCTCTTAATAGACCCATTCCTGCTCATATCAAAGTACCCTTGAAACGTCTGTAGAAAACAACTGGAAAGGCAACTATCTAATCCAACCTTTTCATTTCACACACGGAGGATGAACAGTGAATTTACTTTTTCAAATTTGGGGGGAAAGTTAAAGACAGAATAGGAATAAAATCCAAGGTCTTAGACCCGTTGTTTATATTTTTCCTAAGTATAAGGTAAGAAGATGACGATGGGCTTGAGAGGGGAATCATGATGCGTTATTTATACCACACATTTTTCTGAAGGCAGGGACAGTGGCATTTACTTTGTTGTTGCAATGCATTAGGCAGTTAATATGTAGTTTGCTGCTCCATTCATTTCTTTCACAGTTAACATTTATTAACTGACAGTCATTTACTTTAATTTTGTGAAATAAAAATTTAATTTGTCTCTTGCATAATTACTAGAATACTACACAAAGTGAAGGAAAATTATGTTTCAATGATCAGCATTATGAATAGCCACATAGCCATGATTAGGAAGTATACTTTCCTCTCTTATTCTACTTGAATATGATTTAAAATACATTAACTTTTAATAATTTAAAATATTAACTTTTTTAAAAGTACAGTAAAACAATATTTTCAAAGGCTTTCAGTAATAATATGTTGACATTGAAAATATTTTTTGACATCATAATCAAATGAAAACCCATTTTACACTGGTTAAGGGCAAATGGCCATGACATTCTGATTAGCATGATTTGATATTTACTATTACATTATGCTTTTCTCAAAAAAATTTAATAAGTGAATGACTTTATAATTGTCAAGTTGTTAGCTGAAGGGTACTAAAAGTAATCTTGGTTATTTACATGCATTTTTATTTTCACCTATAAAAAATGTAATTATGTATCTTCAATGTTTTGGTTAATACAAATTGGAAGTAATTGGGTCAATGTGAGAAGTTGTTTTTGTGTGTGAGTTTCCTGAGGGATCATGATGTGATTGTTTAGGATTGGTGGTTTACAGTAAGGTGAGAAATTTGAGACAAGGAGTTCATAGTTTTGAGATGTAATCCCTTGATATTTTTAATTGAAGAGTTCATAGGCCTTTCATGCAGTTCCTAAAATGAATAATAAAGCTGTCTAGGACTTTTATTTTCCTGGACAAGAGTCTTTCAGAACAATAAGGTCATGATAATGAAGAGAACAGAATAGTAACATCACGTTAACAAAGACAGCATCTCCTGCAGAATTAGATGTCAAAATTTTCAGAGGATTAACATTTAAGAGAAATAAGTGAAAAAATTAAAATAAAAAAGCACACACTCTTACAAACTTAAAACAGGTAAGGGTTTTTATTTTCCACCACAGAATCAGCTCATGTCTATGTTTTCAAAAGTTTTCCCAGGTCTGTTACAATCTTCTACTGAAATTTTTTAAAAAAATCTGAGCTCTAAAACCTCAAGACTACTTCTTCAAATGGCATTCTCACTGCCTCAAAGAGTTTATGACACTTTCACAGACAATTTACATCCTGTATCTTGAAGTACCCCAGGGTGCCTTTGTCTGCAGCTGAAGGTACCAGATAAGGAGTCCATGGAGAAATTACCCTTAATCTCAGAAGCTGCTCCATTGCCTACACATGTCCCATATCTAATCTTTTCTGTCTTCAATTCGTTCTTTCCTTCATTCAACAAATAACTTCTGGGATCCTAGAGTGGACAAACTGCACAGCAGGCACGGGGGACCAAGACAGCAAAGAAGCAAAGAGGGAAACAGTATTCTGAAGCTACATGTCCCTCTGATGTGAAAAGAGAGACAAGGAACTGTTAACATTGTAATCACAATGAGTGATCCAAAGGAAAACACGGGCTGTGATTCCAAAGAGTCTATGTTTTCCTTAAGTAATTGCAAAAACTGCAATTACTTTTGCACCAACCTAGTAATAAGAAAAACTAACCTAATGTCTTTAGGCATGGTTTGGGAAAGATTTTCTGAAGAAGAGAAAGTATAGAATTGCATGATGAGTGGGATTTAGCAAGTTAACATTGAAGTGAAAGGGAGAAGATAGAGTAAATATCAGAAACAGCAAAAACATTTATTTAATCATTAATTTGACATATTTATTTCTACCATGTTTTGGGTCAGGAAGCTTTTTTGGCGTTGTGAATACAGCAGTAAAAAAAGAAAAAATAAATAAAAGCATGCCTAGTCAAACACTCTGGAAGAGATTTAAAACACGTATGAAGTTTCAATACAGGAAATAATAGTGTAGTCAAGGAGTTTGAAAACACAAGGGTGGCTTGAATTAAGAGACAAAATATGAGAAAAAATTGCCAATGAGGCTTCAGAGATAAGCAAGTTTAGATTAGCCAGGGTTCTTTTCCAAGCCATAGTAACGAATTCAGTCTTTTCTTCAAGACAATGGAAAGCCACGGAATTGTAAGAATTTTAAGTAAACATAGAGTTGCATGACATGCCTAATTATATTTCCAACAACATTATACATTAAGGTAAAGCTCCATGACATTGAGCTGGGGAATGATTTTTTTGGATGTGAACCCTAAAGCACAGGCAACAAAAGCAAAAATACACAATGAGATTACATCAAACTAAAAAGCCTCTACACAATCAAAGGAACACTCAATAGAATGAAGAGACAACCTAACGAATGGAAGAATATATCTGCAAACCATACATATGATAAGAGGTTAGTATCCAAAATATATAAAGAACTCAGATTATCATAAATACACGACTAAGGAAGCAAATAGTCTGATTAAAACATGGACAGAGAATGTCAATAGACATTTTTCAAAAGAAGACATACTAATGGACAAGAATATTTTAAAAGTTCAACATCACTAATCATCAAGGAAATGCAAATTGAAATCACAACAATATATCACCTCACACTTGTTAGAATGAATATTATCAAAAAGATGAAAGACAGTAAGTGTTGGAAAGGATGCAGAGGAAAGAGAACATTGTGAAAGGAAAATAAATCTTGGGGCCCCTAAATCACTAAAGTAAAGAAAAAAATTCAAGCTGGAAATTGTTTAGAGCAAACCTGCCTCCCATTCTATTCAAAGTCATCCCTCTGCTCACTGAGGTAAATGCATATCTGATTACCTCCTTTGGAAAGGCTAATCAGAAACTCAAAAGAATGAAACCATTTGGCTCTCACCTATCTGTGACCTGAAAGTGCCCTCCTGCTTCCAGTTGTCCTGCCTTCTGGATGTAACCAATGTACATCTTACATATATTGATTGATGCCTCACATTTCCCTAAAACATATAAAACTAAGCTGTGCCCGACCAACTTGGGTGCATGCTGTGAGGCCCTCCTGAGGCTGTGTCACGGGCATGCATCATCAGCCTTGGCAAAATAACCTTTCTAAATTAACTAAGACGTGCCTCAGATATTCGGGTTTCACATTTTGGCAACCATAAAGGGATTCTGAGAGGAGGTGCCCCTGACCTTGAACAAATCACCTATCTGTGCTTGCTATCAACTTGAGCTATCTTTATGGCTCAAATCAATAGGAAAATTTGCTGAGGCCTGGAAGCACCCCCTTGAGAGAATCCCTGATCTCCCAAAATGTGGTCATGATTTAAAAAGTTTATCGCAGTACAACTCCTTTTTCTTGAGTTTTACTTGCTTCCAACACAAGGAAGGCAAGTTTTCCTGCTTCCATGATGATGGAAGGCAGGTAATTCCTCTATGGTGTTTGAGCTCGCTTCCAACAGGGAAGATGAGTTTGAGTTTTTTTCTGCTTCTAGGATGATAGAGAGCAGTCTTCAGTCTGAGACCCATCCCTAGGTAAGTAACTGAATAGGGGTTTGTCTTGGCTGAAGTTAAGATTAACAACCAGCTGGTCTTAATTTCTCCTTAGCATTAGAGCACTCAGTAATCACATAAGTTGTACGATCATGTGTTTGATTTGCTTAATTGTTTTTGTTATTGTGGTTGTCTGTTTTTGTTTTTGTTGTTATTTCAGTCTTTTCCCATTGGGTTTGACCAACGCTATCAGACTATCAAATCTGCAGGAAAGTTCCAAATTATGGGGAACAAGGCCTCTGAAGTGACTAAATTCTGTCCCCCTTACCCCGCAATCCCTTGCACCACACACAGGAAAGGTGGTATGGTCTGGGGAGAAAAATGACCAGCAAAAGGAAAAAAAAAAAAAAGAAAAGATTTTTGATTTTGACTATGTACGGGGTTTTATTTACATAACAAGGTCACCTTTTTGCTAGCCAGGTCAAATTGAAAGAGCAATGTTTGTCACCCCATGCTGCAGTTCCATAGCTTTTTTTCGCCACAACAGCCTGAGTTTGTTTCCTAAATCAAGCCCTTTCTGGTTTGATACTTGGTACTTCTGAAAGAGCAGCAATTTGTCCTAGCTGAAATATGGTAATGAGATTAAAAAAAATTAAAGGAGCTCAATGGTTAAAACTCAGCTTAATTAGAAGCTGACATCCAAGATATGTGTGTGTGTGTGTGTGTGTGTGTGTGTCTGTTTATGTGTATGTGTGTTTATATTTAAAAGGATTTCATGTTTTTTTTTTTTTTCTCTCTCTCTCCAAGGACTTTGTCTTTTTTGAGCAAATTTTTTTTTTCTTCCCAGTTGACTGAAATCTGTTTTCTTCATTTAATTCTGATGTCTCTCCTTTCACTTGCATATCCTGCTGCATGGGGGGTCTATAATAGTTTGTAATAACCTAAGGTTTCTTAAAGAAAATGAAGAAGTTTTCAGACTCCCTTTTGGGGAGAAACCTCTGTTTTTCCTTTTGGAACCCCAAGAGTGTAATTAGACAAGTTTGTCTCAGCTCTTAAACTACGTGCTTTTGTATTGTGTTACCTGATTTTTTTGACAAAAATAATTATTGCAACAGAGGCTACTCTTGGGTTTTTAAGAAAGAGTATAGTTTAGACACTTAGAAATGTCTTTGTTTAAAAAAAGTTTTTTTTTTTTTTTTTTAAGTGCACAGTAAAAGCATCACATGGTCTAGCTTCATAATAATTCTCCCTTTTTGAAGACCTAGGAGTTAGTGTGGGCTTTCCCCAGAACTCAGAAAATAGGTAGTCCCTATCTAAATGAAATTGGTCTCCTTATAAAATCCTATGATAGACTTCTATAATTTTATGCTTGATTTGGCATCCATCTTTAATCCCCCTCTAGCACCACCAGACATTTTCTCTCTGTACCTTGAGATGTGAATTTTGCTATCTGATTTTTCTCCTAACAGTTGTTTCCTTCAATATGCAGATTTAGGGCTATTTAGCTGATAGCTGCCTGGGTAATGAAAAAGGCTATCAAACATTTGCAAGTTTAAGATAGGGAAAAAAAGAAGTCTTATAAATCTATAAGATGTATAGGTATGCTTAATATGTCTATGTATTTATATAATGTGTACACAATGTTTCACTACTGGAGATGTAGAAAAGAAATCTAATTAATTGGCTTAAAGAAAAATAAAAGCTCTCAAATGAAATACTTTACCAGAAAAAAAGACTAGTCAAATGTTTTTTCAAGTTTACATGATTAAGTAGAAACTTTAATAAAAGAGCTAGCTTTGAAATTACTGGTAAAGTAATATTAGAAATGTCTTAAGAATTGCCAACATACATATTTGTTTGCATTTATTGATCAAGCAATTTCATACTTATCCCTGCCAAATAATATAAGGTGTCAAAATTTGGCATGGGATCACAAAACCGTAAACCCAGCCCAAAACAAAATGATCTTTGCTTGTATAATTGTTAACAAATAAGACATTGGTATGGTATTGGTTTAATGAAAATAGGTACATCTTAAGTTATTTAGTAAAATTTCCATAACTTCTAATCTTGTGGCTTTTGTCAGTCAAGTCTACAGGCAGGAAGGAGGTTTGTTTTGCAAAAGAACTGTTATCATCTTCGTTTCAAAGCTGACCTATAAACTAAGTTTCTCCCAAGGTTAGTTCAACCTATGCCCAGGAATCAACAAGGATAGTTTGGAAGTTAGAAGCAATATGGAGTCAGTTAGGTCAGATCATTTTTGTTGTCTCAGTTATAATTTTGCAATGACGGTTTCATGACTTTAAATAAGGACTGTTGCAGTTTTCATAAATAATCTCAGACTAAAATAAAATAATTAGGTAAATGTAATGGGATAAATATTTGTAGACAAATGTATCATAATTTATAATTTAAAGTTATATTCAATTAAATAATAGATATTTCATTATTTGGGGATTTTCCAATAAAAATATATTGTAGGAAAACATTCTTTCTAAATAAAGTGTCTTTTCAAAAAGGTAAATAATTTTGTCTAATTCAAAGCTTATTTAAAGTTTATGTGTAAAACAAGGTAAAAGGAACCAGGAAATAAGAGAGATGTAAAGAAAGTTATAGGAATGAAGAGTTTTTTTTTTTTTTTTTTTGTAAGAAAGCTTAAAGAGAAATAATTTTATAAAAGAAATACTTTTATGTGAGAAAGAATGTTGTATGGTAAATTTAGTCCTAGAATAAAGTGACTACTTGTTTAAGGAAGAGAAATGTTCAGGACAAACCAGAAAGTCCGAGCATGTCATGAATGGTCTGTGTAAGTCACAACAAGGAATTTATTTAAAAAAATTTTAAAACCAAAAACTTTTATATGATCAAGTTGCCTGTGAGTAAAGGGAAATTATAATGGTCTTTCTAGAGATTGGGTTTGATGTTAAAACAAACAAACAACACTTATACACTAAAGAATTTATAACAACAATGAAATTTTCTTAAGGGATTGATTTACTCTTAATAAATTATAAAATATTTTAATTTTTTTAACCCAAAGTTCAACTTTTATTCCATCTCACTGTTTTCAGTTTTATCTCCCCTTTTAAAAGAAGCAAAATAGTAATGCTTTCCTTTAACTCATTTTCAGCTCATATTAGTTTTTTTTTGTTTTTGTTTTTGTTTTTTCTCTTGGGCTCTGTTTGCTGTGGCCTGATGCTAACAATGTTTTCTTAAAGTTCTAAAGGAAATGTTTTCTTCTGACAACACTCTGTGCACTGCAGAAAGTCTTTTCTTTTGCGTTTTGGTAACTGGCCTAACAGATTTTATGTTTATTGAAATAATTTCTGTGCCTTTATTATTAAACATTGGTTTGCTTAGAAAAAATGGGGATAATTTTTTAATTAAGACTATTCCATCGTGTATTTTTCTGTATGTGCTTTTAAAGTCTTAGTGACATTGAGTTACAGGGCTTTGACTCCTGGATCTAAAAAGGGACACCAAGTTCCGTTAAGTCTTAAACTCTGACAACAATTAAAGCCTCATCCTCAGGCCTGGTGGAAGATGCCAATCAAAATAAACTGTGTTCATGAGAAACAGGGCCAGAAGTTAAAGCTATTCAACTCCTCAAGGCCCATGGGCTACTGCAGAAGAGGTGGGTATATTAGAGTATAAGGGCTAATTTTGAGAGATAAAATAAGTTCAGTTTCTCTATAAATTAACCATGAATATCAAAGGCACACTGATGCAAAATCAATATATGGGCCCTTTTGTCAGATTAACAAGGTTTTCTTGAAGCATTAACTGACTCTTTCTTAAAGGTTATAAAGATTATAAAAGGCTTATGGGAATTATATCTTATGGTCAAGACTAAATTTGCATATATTCTTTATAAAATTTTCAAAAACAAATGTAATTGGCTTCATGCTGTTTTTATTAGAATATATTGCTTGGAAAATTAAGCCTCACCTCTCAAAGAACGAAGGTTTTTGCCTTTTTTGAAATCCTTGAGTTCTCACTTTGGTTAAATTAATGAATTATTTGACAATAACCTGTGGTCCTATTTTGTGATATCAAGTGTTTTAAACATTTGATATTGGAAACTGTCCCAAAGCAAATTATAAATTATGTCTTCTTCTGACCTAATTAATCCTTTAAGCTATTAGATTCCCTGAAGTCCAAAAATGACATATTTGGCTTATTTGGTATAAAAATTATACAGGAAGCATTGTCAAATATGAAATGATATTTGGCTTTCTTTGGGCTATATTTGTATAAATTAGCTATTAACATGTGTTCCAAAATTATGGAAAACATATAATTCTGATATGACTTAGTGTACATTATCAGTAATAATTCTAATTGTCATGTTAAATTGTCATGTGCCACAGAAGTAACAAATTTCCTTGCCAACTGTGTCTTTGACTATGGCTTCCCTAAAAGTTTTTGTCATCGACGGATAATTGTTGTCTTGTTTTGGTCGTCTTTAAAAAGGTAGTTTTATAATCAGCTGTAAAACTTTAACAGGTGCTCTTGAATGCAGGTTTCTGAAAACTTTGGAGATTGTGACATCAAAATATAGGAAAAATTTTCAGCACTCACAGAAAGCCAAAATGTTCATGAATATCAAACAGAACAGGAGTTAACTGTATGGACTTAACTAATAATATAAGATTGAAGTAATCTTTTTGTCTTTTTGCATAAAATGTTGCTGATCCTTTGTTTTATTTTCCAGAGTCAAGGAAACTTTTCTTTTGAGGCACTGACAGCTTTTAACAATTAAGTAACTCCTATGAACGAACTTTGGGGCATATTTGTTTCTCCCTACCTGATTTCCACAAAATTTGGGAACTTTTGAGTATTATTAACTTATGGCAATATATTTATTTGCACAAGTGTAATAAAAACCTGTTTTCACATGTAACAGGACACAATTGGATAAGCTGGTTATTTTACTAAGGCTTTGACTGGAATGGTGTGCTTTCCTTTAAGGAATCAAACTTGACTGATAGAGCCAATAAAAGCCCCTTGGGAAAACTGGCTTCATACCTTGTCCACACAGTTTTTGTACAAGGTTTCTGACCTGTGGTAAGTAAAGAATGTCTCACTTTCTGACAGAGCCAGGAACCCCAAATTGTCTTTGTACCTCAAGAGGGGAGGAATTCCCCCAACTCATAGATGTCAGAGGATACAAACCCATGGCAGGGCTTGGCTTTTTTTTTTTTTTGAGACAGAGTGCCACTCTGTTGCCCAGGCTGGAGTGCAGAGATGAGCTTTTGGCTCACTGCAACCACTGCCTCCTGCGTTCAAGCAATTCTCCTGTCTCAGCCTCCCAAGTAGCTGGGATTACAGGCACTCACCACCACACTCAGATAATTTTTGTATTTTTAGTAGAGACAGGGTTTCACCATGTTGGCCAGGTTGATCTTGAACTCCTAACCTCAGGTGATCTGCCCGCCTCAGCCTCCCAAAGTGCTGGGATTACAGGCAGGAACCACCATGCCTGGCCCAGGGATTGGCTTTTAAAAAGCCTTATCTGAGATTCTTTCTATGGAACAAAGTACCATCAAAGCCAATTTTAAAAGCCTATGTGAAAAAATAATTATTCTTTCTTCACTTTATACAAATAATCTGGCCAAGTATAATAAAGCAAATCTCTCCTACCATGATTTGTCTTTAGTAAAAATGGGAAACTGAAGAGAGAATTGTTTCAAAAACTATAGTACTCCTAATGTTAGATTCTAGTCTTGGCTAATGTTTTTCAATTTTTATTATTTTCTACAGTTTGGACTGAATTCTAATTTTTCCTGGCTACAAGTCTCCAAAATAGTATTTTCAATTTTTTCTCCTTTCTTTTCCTCTTTGCCCATTTTTTTCTAATTTGAAATTACTGAAAACTAAGCTGGGCTTTCTTAAAGCCCTGCAAACTGAAGCGAAACAACTTAAACTTCAGAAGAAAATAACAGCAACCTATTTATGTACATAAGCCACTTTCATACCTGCCTACTGATGTATGGACTTTACAGTAATGTGGCCTATATAGATTTTCCAGGATTGTTCTTCTGTTTTTTGTTGTATTTCTTGCTTCCTCCCCTTATTTTACCTTCATAGGACATGAGACTTCACAACCTGCTAAAAATGAGCTTTCCTAATAACTTGGAACCTACCCATCTAAGAATAAACCATCCTAGCCAGGAGAGATCAGATGAAACCTGAACCAAAGACTCATTTTCTTCTAAAATGCTTTCTCCAAAATATTTTAAAAAGAAAAGTGGGAAATGTGAAAGGAAAAATAAATCTTGGGGCCCCTAAATCACTAAACTAAAAGGAAAAGTCAAGCTGGGAACTGCTTAGGGCAAACCTGTCTCCCATTTTATTCAAAGTCATCCCTCTGTTCACTGACATAAATGCATATCTGACTACATCCATTGGAAAGTCTAATCAGAATCAAAAGAATGCAACCATTTGTCTCTTACCTACCTGTGACCTGGAAGCACCCTCCCTGCTTCGAGTTGTTCTGACTTTCTGGATGAAACTAATGTCCATCTTACATACACTGATTGATGTCTCATGTCTCCTTAAAATTTATAGAACCAAGCTGTGCCCCGACCAACTTGGGCATATGTTGTCAGGACCTCCTGAGGCTCTATCATGAGTATGCATCCTCAACACTGGCAAAATACCCTTTCTAAATAAACTGAAACCTGTCTTAGATATTTGGGGTCCACAACGTGTATATTGTTAGTGGGAGTGTAAATTGGTGCAACCACTATGGAGTTATCTCAAAATGGAAAAATAAAACTATCATATGATCCAGCAATTCCACTACTGAGTATATATCTACATGATATGAAATTAGTATGTCATAGAGATATCTGTACTCCCATATTTATTTCATGGTTCATCACAATAGCCAAGATGTGAAATTAACCTAAGTATCAATCAATGGATGAATAGATAAAAAATGTGTTATGTATACACAATAGGATATTATTCAGCTTTTAAAAAGAAGAAAATCTTTTCATTTGCAACAACATGAATATACATGAAAGACATTATGTTAAGGACAATAAGCCAGGCACAGAAAGACAAATAATGCCTGATCTTATTTATATGTGGAATCTTAAAAAACTGAACTCATAAAAGCAGAGTGTAGAATGGTACTTACCAGAAGCTTAAGGGCGGAGGGATTGGGAAGATGTTGTTTGAAGAATATAATATTTCAGTCTGATAAGGGGAATAAATTCAAGAGATCTAATCGTGCATCATAGTAAATATAAAATAACAAAACATCATATACTTGAAAATTTTTAAAAAGCAGTAATATTTGAGGTGATGAAAAATTTTGGAAATGGAGAGTTGGAGGTGGGCCTAGTGGGAGGTGTTTTTGGTTATGGGGTGAATCCTTTACTTAATGATGGTTGCACAACATTACGAATATAATTAATGCTACTAAATTGTACACTTAAAATTGTTACAGGGACAAGTATTATTTCTTTATACTAAATTTTTAAAAATAGTTTTTAAAAGTATGTTAAAAAAAGAGTGCATGTCAAAGGGACATAGGAGCAAAATTGAAAGACTTCTCAATGACTAAAATTTGAGAAATCTGAGCAAGAAAAGTTATTGTTGGATCATAACTAATATAAAAACAAGAATCCATCATGATATAAATAAATGATTGAATAAACAAATAAATGGAGGAGACCAATTTTCTTACAGAAGTGCAAAAATATACATACGTAGATGCTGTCTCCAACAAGTGTTTATCCCTTTACTGAACCCCCATCGCACTGAGGGGTGCACTAGACTTGGTGTCTAATTTTCAAAGTGCAGAATAGGAAAAGGGAAAACCAGTTTTCTTGCTGTGGAAAACCCATCAGCTACTACCCTAAACTAATGATAAAGGTGAGCATCATTAGTGATGTTAGGTGGATATCAAGTATTTCCACATATAATGTGACAACAAGGACACGACAACTTTGGTATTCTTTTCAAAATCTCATAACCCAAGTCTAATAGTGGGAACAGAAAAAAAAAAAAGAAACAGAAAAACCCAGCTTTAGGGTTATTCTACAGGATACTATTCAAGACTGTAAAATACTTCTGTGCCAAGGGCATAACAAATAAGGAAAGACTGAGAAAGTGTCACAGGCCAGATGGGTGTGAGGACACATGATCACAAATAAAATATGTGTTCTGGGTTACATCAAGGAACATTATAAGGACTATGATATGGTTTGGATATTTTGTCCCCTCCAAATCTCATGTTGAAATGTGTCTCCCATGTTGGAGGTGGGCCTAGTGGGAGGTGTTTCGGTGATGGGAATGAATCCATCATGAATGGCTTAGTGCTGTCCTCGTGGTAATGAGTTCTCATAACATGAGTTCACGCACGATCTGGTTGTTTGAAAGATCCTGGCACCCTTTGCCTCTCTCTCTTTCTTTCTTTCTTACCATGTGACCCATTGGCTCCCCTTTACCTTCTGCCATGTTTGTGAGGTTCTGAGACCCTCACCAGAAGCAGATACAAACACTAGGCTTCATGTGCATCCTGCGGAACTGTGAACCAAATAAATCTCTTTTCTTTATAAATTACCCAGACTCAGGTATTTCTTTACAGCAATGCAAATGGACTAACACAAACCATCAGTTAAAAAAATAATGAAGTCCAAATAATGTCTGGAGTTTAATTGATAGTAATGTACCAATGCCAGCCTCTTAGTTTTGACAAATGTACCAAGGGAATGTAAGATTCCAGCAACAGAGGAAACTTGGTGAGAGGGTTAAATAAACTCTCTGTATTATAATGCAGCTTTCCTATAAATCTAAACATATTTCAAAATAAAAAAGTTTAAATATAAATAAATAAAAGGCAGCCTCATACCTGTCACAGCCTGCGGGACATCACACTGCCAGCAGGGTCATGTCCTCCCTTAGCTACTGAGTGAGCATGGAGAGGTCTTCAAATACTGCAAGTTAATTATATTTTAACAGATATTGGCTCTGAAAATGTTACTTGAATTTTTTTTTCTCCAGTGGGCCAGGGAACACTTCAAAACAAACCATGATTTGTGTTGGCTTTTTTTCATGTGTTTAGAATAACTGCCATGAAAAAATAATGATTTCAAAAAATAAATGAAAGCAAGCTCCTTCTCAGAAAACTATTAAAGGACAGACAGAACATTACATTTGACAAGTAGACATTAAACATCCTATTTTTTTTTTTTGCAACTCTCCACAGATGTCAGTAATAAACATTATTAGAGAGTACAAAGAATTAGTTTTAAACATGAAAAACATTCAACATTATTTATTCCTTGGTGACTTCCAAGATGTAGTTATTTTGGGAATGTTTTTGACAATAGGGCCATAACTACACAGCATGTCTATGTGAAACTGTCTTCTGATTTGTTCCTAATGGATTTTGTTTTTCACGGAGACCTACATGCCACTACTTCCACGGCTCAGTAATGAGTCAAGAGCTTGTTCTACTCCATAGAATAGTCGTTTCCGGAAGTCACTCCTACTTGGTCAAATGTAGCAGGAGAAAAATAATACACTGTCAAGGCTTTTGTACCCTTTTTAAAGCTCTTCTCAAACAAGAAGTCTCCACAAGTCAATTCTACTAGGGAGTGTTGTCTTGTTTTATGCTCGTTGTGACCAAAACTTCACTCAGGAAATTGCATTACTTTATAATTTTCCTATATATTTGCAGAACACGACATTTTCTAAAATGTCAAATGTGTGTTCTCTGGCCTTTGCATGTATTTTAGTTCTTCTATTTAATTAATGAGTGATTCTTAATGATTTTAATTTGGATTTTATTAGAATTTTCAGCTTTTCTTCTCTGGTTTCTCCCCATCTTTGTGGTTTTATCTACCATTGGTCTTTGATGTTGGTGACCTACAGATGGGATTTTGGTGTGGATGTTCTTTTTGTTGATGTTGATGCTATTCCTTTCTGTTTGTTAGTTTTCCTTCTAACGGTCAGATCCCTCAGCTGCAGGTCTGTTGGAGTTTGCTGGAGGTCCACTCCAGACCCTGTTTGCCTGGGTATCACCAGTGAAGGCTCAGTTGGAAATGCAGAAATCACCCATCTTCTGCATCAGTCATGCTGGGAGCTGCAGATCAGAGCTGTTCCTATTTGGCCATCTTGGAACAGAGTAATTTGGACTTTATTATTTCACATATAACCAATCCTTCATAACCATGTCTAATAGTACAATTGTTTTTCAGAGGATCTTGGCTTGGCATAGTAGCTTATGCCTGTAATCCCAGAAGTTTGAGAGGCTGAGGCAGGAGGATCTCTTGAACCCAGGTGTTCGAGACCAGCCTGAGCAACATAGTGAGTCCCCATCTCTAAAAAAAAAAATTTAAAGTAGCCAGGAAAGACCAGCTGATATTGCACCACTTCACTCCACCCTGGGATACATAATGAGATCTTGTCTCAGTAAAAAAAAAAAAAGAGAGAGAGAAAGAGATTAAAAAAAAAAATCTCATGCCTGCACAGCTCATTTAATAAGCCCTAAATTAGTGTCTCTTACTCTTGCTCTTCCATCTCTGACATTGTCCAATCAGACTCTCCTTCTAATGATCTCTTACATTTTCCCTAGCCGGCGGTAGGGAATGGGGGACCCTTCCCCTCCAGGAAGGCTGATGACTGGTGTCCTCCCTCTCCTTCGATCACCTCCTGACCATTCACAACTGCAAACATGAGTCATGGTAGCGTACAGCTTATTTGAATGTGGGATTTATACCTGTCTAATTTTATATTTTTTACACCACCCAGCACAATGCCTATCATTACTGGAATCAGAATTTGTGTTTTCTTTGACATCCTACCTACTAAAATAAAACACATCATAGAAAAGAAACCCAAATAAGCAAAAACACTAATTTTCAGAAAAAAATTTGTGTGTATAGTTTTTTCTCATGCTATTAATCTCCACTTAGCTTAAGCTTGTCATTCTACTCCTGTTTGTGCGTGTGCATGTGTGTGTGAATTTCAAGAGTCCTTTATTAGACCTTTTCTAAAACTAATCTAGCACCCATCAATTTTATTTTTTGATCTCTTCTATGACTTCTGTACTTTTCCATTATTTGTATTTTTCAGGGTTTTCCAGAAAAAGAACAGAACTAATATGATAGATATTATATTTATACATGGATACGTACACACACACACATATATATATACACATACACACATAGTTATTATGTATATGTTGAATGTCCCTTATTGTAAATGCCTAAGACGAGAAGTATTTCAGATTTTGAAATATATATACTACACGCATTAAGCATCCTAAATCTGAAAATCCAAAATTTAAAATAATCTAATGAGCGTTTCCTTTGAGATATATTGGTGCTCAAAAAAATTTGGGTATTGAAGTGTTTCAGATTTCAGATTTTCAGATTTGAGGAGCTCAACCTCTATACATATACATGGAAGTAGATTTATTATTTGAATTGGCTCACAGAGTTATGAAGGCCAAGAAGTCCCATGATCAGCCATCTGCAAACTGGAAAGTCAATGACATAATTCAATCTGACTCTAAAGGACTGAGAACCAGGAACCAATGGTATAAGTTCCAGTTGAGGTTTGAAGACCTAAAATGCAATGATGTGGGAGGGTAGAAGACAATGAATGTCCCAGCTCAAGCAGAGAACAAATTCACCCTTCCTCTACTTTTTAGTTCCGTTCAAGCCCTCAACAGGTTGGATGAAGCCTGCCCACATTAATAAGAGTGCTCTTCTTTACTCAGTCTACTAATTCAAATTGCCATTCCTTTAGAAATACCCTCTCAGACACACTTAGATATATTTTATCAGCCATCTGGGTATCCTTTTGTCAAATTAATTTGACATGTAAAATTTACCATTCCAACTTTATACTGCTATTATTTTATTTTTTTCTTTTTTTAGTTTGTCTTTTCAACAGAAGAGGCCTTGCCTATCCATGATATCCCAGTTCATTGCTAATAGAGTTCATTCAGTGAATATAGGGGGAGAAAAGACATTTTAATTGCTTGAAACTCATCTGGCTAATTACATATTTGCTGCCTTTCACTGTTGGGTGCATGGTCATCTCTTATCAGAAACTTGCAAATGTGGCTGTGTCTTTCAGGTCTATTTCTATATCTAACTTTTCATTATATAATGTAAAAAAATGTAGTACTTAATTGGAAATCTAGACATTTTCACAGTTGACCACAGTCTTACAACCCAGGAGGCAGAAATACAAATATATATATATAAAATATAATTTGCTCCTTTCTATATTATCATTTACAGTATTATTAGCATAATTTTCCAATTGATTAAATATTCTAATAACACATAATTTGAAAGTTTATTTTAGCTTGATCGTTACACATTGTATGCTTGTGTCAAATTTGCAAACATTCCCTGTGATATTTTGTACATAGAGATATACAAATACATCATTACCACTTAGATAAAGAAACTCAGATTGATAATAGTTAAATATCATCTTAACTGAGTCAGTAATGGAGCCAGAACTTGAACCCTATCAATCAGATTCTAGAGGCTGTTCATTTCATCACAAAATTTCTCCTGACACTAAGACAAAATTATTTTTACAAATGGCACGATCAGGCAAAATAACTTGGTTCTTAGGTACTAAGTAATATTTATTTTCAGTTATTTATTTTTAGTTCAACAGTTTTTGGGAAACAGGTGGCTTTTGGTTACACAGATAAGTTCTTCAGTGGCGATTCCTGAGATTTTGGTGCACCTGTCACCGGAACGGTATACACTGTACCCAACGTGTAGTCTTTCATCACCCACCCCCTCTCATTCTTCCTCCTGAGTCCCCAAAGTCCATTAGATCATTCTTATGCCTTTGCATCCTCATAACTTAGCTCTCACTTACAAGTGAGAAAATATAATGCTTGGTTTTCTATATTGAGTTACTTAACTTAGAATAATGGTCTCCAGCTACATCTAGGTTGCTGTAAATGCCATTGTTTCTTTCCATTTTATGGCTGAGTAGTATTCCATGGTATAGAGATACCACATATTCTTTATCCACTTGTTGGTTGATAGGCATTTAGGCCAGTTCCATATTTTTGCAGTTGCAAATTGTGCTGCTATAAACATGTGAATGCAAGTGTCTTTTTCATATTCTTTTTCATAGTCTTCTTTTCCTCTTGGTGGATACCCAGCAGTGGGATTGCTGGATAAAATGGTAGTTCTACTTTAGTTCTTTTAGGAATTTCCATACTGTTTTTCGGAGTGGTTGTACCAGTTTACATTCTCACCAGTGGCATAAAAGTGATCACTTTTCACCACATCTACACCAACATCTTTTTTTTTTTTTTAATAAATTATGGCCATTCTTGCAGAAGTAAGGAGTAAGGTGTTATCTATGGTTTTAAACTGCATTTCCCTGATAATTAGTGATGTTGAGCAGTTTTCCATATGTTTGTTGGTCATTTGTGTAACTTCTTTTGAGAATCGTCTATTCATGTCCTTAGCCCACTTTTTTTTTTATTATTATACCTTAAGTTTTAGGGTACCTGTGCACAATGTGCGGGTTTGTTATATACGTATACATGTGCCATGTTGGTGTGCTGCACCCATTAACACGTCATTTAGCATTAGGTTTATCTCTTAATGCTATCCCTTCCCCCTCCCCCCACCCCACAACAGTCCCCTGTGTGTGATGTTCCCCTTCCTGTGTCCATGTGTTCTCATTGTTCAAATCCCACCTATGAGTGAGAACATGTGGTGTTTGGTTTTTTGTCCTTGTGAGAGTTTGCTGTGAATGATGGATTCCAGCTTCATCCACATCCCTACAAAGGACACGAACTCATTTTTTATGGCTGCATTGTTTTCCATGGTGTATATATGCCACATTTTCTTAATCCAGTCCCCAAAGTGTGATGTTGCCCTTCCTGTGTCCATGTGTTCTCATTGTTCAATTCCCACCTATGAGTGAGAATATGCAGTGTTTGGTTTTTTGTTCTTGCGATAGTTTACTGAGAATGATGATTTCCAATTTCATCCATGTCCCTACAAAGGACATGAACTCATCATTTTTTATGGCTGCATAGTATTCCATGGTGTATATGTTCCACATTTTCTTAATCCAGTCTATTATTGTTGGACATTTGGGATGGTTCCAAGTCTTTGCTATTGTGAATAGTGCTGCAATAAACATATGTGTGCATGTGTCTTTATAGCAGCATGATTTATAATCCTTTGGGTATATACCCAGTAATGGGATGGCTGGGTCAAATGGTATTTCTAGTTCTAGATCCCTGAGGAATCACCACACTGACTTCCACAAGGGTTGAACTAGTTTACAGTCCCACCAACAGTGTCAAAGTGTTCCTATTTCTCCACATCCTCTCCAGCACCTGTTGTTTCCTGACTTTTTAATGATTGCCATTCTAACTGGTGCGAGATGGTATCTCATTGTGGTTTTGATTTGCATTTCTCTGATGGCCAGTGATGATGAGCATTTTTTGATTTGGTTTTTGGCTGCATAAATCCCTTCTTTTGAGAAGTGTCTGTTCATATCCTTCACACACTTGTTGATGGGGTTATTTGTTTTTTTCTTGTAAATTTGTTTGAGTTCATTGTAGATTCTGGATATTAGCCCTTTGTCAGATGAGTAGATTGCAAAAATTTTCTCCCTTTCTGTAGGTTGCCTGTTCACTCTGATGGTGGTTTCTTTTGCTGTGCAGAAGCTCTTTAGTTTAATTAGATCCCATTTGTCAGTTTTGGCTTTTGTTACCATTACTTTTGGTGTTATAGACATGAAGTCCTTGCCCATGCCTAGGTCCTGAATGGTATTTTAGCCTAGGTTTTCTTCTAGGGTTTTATGTGTTTTAGGTCTAACATTTAAGTCTTTAATCCATCTTGAATTAATTTTTGTATAAGGTGTAAGGAAGGGATCCAGTTTCAGCTTTCTACATATGGCTAGCCAGTTTTCCCAGCACCATTTATTAAATAGGCAATCTTTTCCCCATTTCTTGTTTTTGTCAGGTGTGTCAAAGATCAGATAGTTGTAGATATGTGGCATTATTTCTGAGGGCTCTGTTCTGTTCCATTGGTCTATATCTCTGTTTTAGTACCAGTGCCATGCTGTTTTGGTTACTGTAGCCTTGTAGTATAGTTTGAAGTCAGGTAGCGTGATGCCTCCAGCTTTGTTCTTTTGGCTTAGGATTGACTTGGCAATGTGGGCTCTTTTTTGGTTCCATACGAACTTTAAAGTAGTTTTTTCCAATTCTGTGAAGAAAGTCATTGGTAGCTTGATGGGGATGACATTGAATCTATAAATTACCTTGGGCTGTGTGGCCATTTTCACAATATTGATTCTTCCTACCCATGAGCATGGAAGGTTCTTCTATTTGTTTGTATCCTCTTTTATTTCCTTGAGCAGTGGTTTGTAGTTCTCCTTGAAGAGGTCCTTCACATCCCTTGTAAGTTGGATTCCTAGGTATTTTATTGTCTTTGAAGCAATTGTGAATGGGAGTTCACTCATGATTTGGCTCTCTGCTTGTCTGTTATTGGTGTATAAGAATGCTTGTGATTTTTGCACATTGATTTTGTGTCCTGAGACTTTGCTGAAGTTGCTTATCAGCTTAAGGAGATTTTGGGCTGAGACAATGGGGTTTTCTAGATATACAATCATGTCATCTGCAAACAGGGACAATTTGACTTCCTCTTTTCCTAATTGAATACCCTTTATTTCCTTCTCCTGCCTGATTGCCCTGTCCAGAACTTCCAACATTATGTTGAATAGGAGTGGTGAGAGAGGGCATCCTTATTTTGTGCCAGCTTTCAAAAGGAATGCTTCCAGTTTTTGCCCATTCAGTATGATATTGGCTGTGGGTTTGTCATAGATAGCTCTTATTATTTTGAGATACGTCCCATCAATACCTAATTTATTGAGAGTTTTTAGCATGAAAGGTTGTTGAATTTTGTCAAAGGCCTTTTCTGTATCTATTGAGATAATTATGTGGTTTTTGTCTTTGGTTCTGTTTATATGCTGAATTACGTTTATTGATTTTTGTATGTTGAACCAGCCTTGCACCTCAGGGATGAAGCCCACTTGATCATGGTGGATAAGCTTTTTGATGTGCTACTCGATTCGGTTTGCCAGTATTTTATTGAGGATTTTTGCATCAATGTTCATCAAGGATATCGGTCTAAAATTCTCTTTTTTTGTTGTGTCTGTGCCAGGCTTTGGTATCAGGATGATGCTGGCCTCATAAAATGAATTAGGGAGGATTCCCTTTTTTTCTATTGATTGGGATAGTTTCAGAAGGAATGGTACCAGCTCCTCCTTGTACCTCTGGTGGAATTCGGCTGTGAATCCATCTGGTCCTGGACTTTTTTTGGTTGGTAAGCTGTTAATTATTGCCTCAATTTCAGAGCTTGTTATTGGTCTATCTTAGCCCACTTTTTAAATAGATTTGTTTTTCTTCCTGATTTGTTTGAGTTCCTTTTAGAATCTGCATATTAGTCCTTTGTCAAATGCATAGTTTGTTAACAGTTTCTCCCATTCTGTGAGTTGTCTGTTTACTCTGCTGATTATTTATTTTGCTGTGCTGCTGTGCAGAAGTGTTTTAGTTTATTTATGTCCCATCTATTTATCTTTATCTTTGTTTTTGTTGCATTTGCTTTTGGGTTCTTGGTCATGAACTCTTTGCCTAAACCAGGTGTCTAGAAGAGTTTTTCTGATGTTAACATCTAGAATTTTTATGGTGTCAGGTCTTAGATTTAATTCTTTGTTCCATCTTGAGTTGATTTTTGTATAAGGTGAGAGATTACCAGTTTCATTCTCCTACATGTGGCTTGCCAATTATCCCAGCACCATTTGTTGAATAGGGTGTCCTTTCCCCATTTTATATTTTTGTTCATTTTGTTGAAGATCAGTTGGATGTAAGAATTTGGCTTTATTTCTGGGTTCTCTATTCTGTCTCATTTGTCTATGTGCCTATTTTTATATCAATACCACGCTGTTTTGGTAACTATAGCCTTGTAACATAGTTTGAAGTCAGAAAATGTGATGCTTCTGGATTTGTTATTTTTGCTTAGACTTGCTTTGGCTATGCAGGCTCTTTTTTGGTTCTATATGAATTTGAGGATTGTTGTTTCTAATTTTGTGAAAAATGGTGATTATATTTTCATCAGAATTGCACTGAATTTATAAATTCCTTTCGGCAGTATGGTCATTTTGACAATATTGATATTACCCATCCATAAACATGTGGTGTGTTTCCATATATTTGTGTTAACTATGATTTCTTTCAGCAGTATTTTGTAGTTTTACTTGTAGAGATCTTTCACATCTTTGATTAGGTATATTCTTGAGAATTTCTTTTAGCTGTTTTAAAAGGGGTTGAGTATTTGATATGATTTTCAACTTGATCGCTGTCAGTGTATAGCAATGCTACTGATTTGTGTACCTTGGTTTTGTATCCTGAAACCTTACTGAATTCATTTATCAGCTCTAGAAGCTTTTTGGCTGAGATTTTGGGGTTTTCTAGGTATATGATTATACAATTATGTCATCAGTGAACAGCGAGAGTTTGACTTCCTCTTTACCAATTTGGATGTCCTTTATTTCTTTCTCTTGTCTGATTGATCTGGCTAGGTCTTCTGGTACTATGTTGAATAGAATTGGTGAAAAAGGGCATCCTAGTTTTGTTCCAGTTCTCCAGGAGAATGCTTTCAATTTGTCCCTGATCAGTATAATGTTGATTGTGGGTTTGTGGTAGACAGCTTTTATTACCTTCTATGCCGATTTTGCTGAGGGTTTTAATCACAAAGGGACGCTGGATTTTGCCAAATACTTTTTCTGCATCTATTGAGACGGTCATGTTTTTTGGCTTTTAATTTTGCTTATGTGATGTATCACATTTATTTATTTGAGTATGTTAAACCCTCCCTGAATCCCTAGTATGAAACCACTTGATCATGGTGAATTATCTTTTTGATATGATGTTGGATTTGGTTTGCTAGTATTTTGTTGAGGATTTTTGCATCT
Source organism: Pongo abelii (assembly GCF_028885655.2). Taxonomy (NCBI): domain Eukaryota; kingdom Metazoa; phylum Chordata; class Mammalia; order Primates; family Hominidae; genus Pongo; species Pongo abelii. The sequence goes on from NC_071988.2 coordinate 29,070,423, forward strand.
ATGTTCATCAAGGATATTGGTCTGTAGTTTTATTCTTTTGTTAGGTCTTTTCCTGGTTTGGGTATTAAGGTGATACTGGCTTCATAGAATGATTTAGGGAGAATTTCCTTTTTCTCTATATTTAGAATAGTTTCAGTAAGATTGGTGACAATCCCTCTTTGAATGTCTGATAGAATTTAGCTGTGAATCCATCTGGTCCTGGACTTTTTTTGTTGGCCATTTTTAAAAATTATCATTTCAGTCTCACTGCTTGTTATTGGTCTATTCAGAGTTTCTATATCATCTTGGTTTAACCTAGGAAAGTTGTATATTTCCAGGAATGTACCTATCTCCTTTAGGTTTTCTAGTTTGTGTAAAGGTGTTCACAGTAGCCTTGAATGATCTTTTATATTTCTGTGGTATCAGTTGTAATATCTCTCATTTCGTTTCTAATTGAGCTTATTTGGATCCTCTCTTCGTTCTTTGGTTAATCTCTCTAATGGTCTATCAATTTTGTTTGTGTTTTCAAATAACCAGTTTTTTGTTTCATTTACCCTTTGTATTTTTTTTGTTGTTTTAATTTTATTTATTTCTTTTCTGCTCTTTGTTATATCTTTTCTTCTGCTGGGATTGTGTCTGGTTTGTTCTTGTTTCTCTAGTTCATTGGGTGTGAGCTTAGATTGTCTACTTGTGTTCTTTCAGAATTTTTGATGTAGGCATTTAATGCTGTGAACTTTCCTCTTAGCATCATTTGTGCTGTATCCCAGAGGTTTTCATAGGTTGTTTCACTGTTATTGTTCAGTTTAAATAATATTTATATTTCCATCTTGATTTTATTATTTTCACAAAGATCATTCAGGAGCAGATTATTTAATTTTCATGTATTAGTGCTGTTTTGATGACAACCTTTTAGAGTTGATTTCCAATTTTATTCCATTGTGGTCTGAGAAGAAGTCATATTTCTTAAGCTTTACCTTAGTTCCTAGCATTGTTCTTGACACGTAGCAGAAAGTTTTAAAAGTGGCTGTACATTGTTTAGGGCCTTAAGTTATGAACTAGATAGAAATATTTGTTTTATTTTCCTATTTAGACCTTTCTAAAGTATGAGTCACAAGTTTTACTACATGTCATTTTATGATTTAATTTTTATTCCCAAATATTTCTCAAAGGAATAACTGTTATTTCTTTTTGATACAATCAAGAACATAGACTGAGATATTGGTTCCCTAACGATCTACTCAATATTATGTTAAATTTGGCACAACTAGATGCATTAGCATAGATGTCCTATAGAAGACGTTAGAAACAGTGAGTTTAGGGTTTTTATAAATAAATGTTTACAAACTTGGTTTAAAAATCAACAATCATGGCCTGGCACGGTGGCTCACGCCTGTAATCCCAGCACTTTGGGAGGCTGAGGCGGGCAGATCACGAGGTCAGGAGATCGAGACCATCCTGGCTAACATGGTGAAACCCCATCTCTACCAAAAATACAAAAAATTAGCCAGGCATGGTGGCGGGCTCCTGTAGTCCCAGCTACTTGGGAGACCAAGGCAGGAGAATGGCGTAAACCCGTGAGGCGGAGCTTGCAGTGAGCTGAGATCGCACCACTGCACTCCAGCCTGGGGTGACAGAGCGAGACTCCGTCTCAAAAAAAAAAAAAAAAAAAAAAAAAAACTATTATGAAAACAACAACAAAAAATAAAAGCATATATTTTGCAATATACTAGCAATAATGGAATGATTATATAAAGTAAATTAGAATATTTTCTTCTACAATTAAATTTCACATTAATCTTTTTTTTTCTCCCTTAAGTCACCATGGAAAGGAGCAGAAATAGAGGAATAAAGCTGACTGTAAAACAAACATAAAAACAAAATAACCTTATCCAGAAGCTAGTAAACCCATCTATAGGAGTGTTATCAATATTAGTTTACTGTTATTATATAAAAGAATTGTATTGTTTTAAAGGATTTTTTTCACAAGAGTAGAAGCTTAAAAACAATAAATTAGTTGTCTTTAGAAATGTGTATAGAGAATGATAAACACCGCATATTCTCACTCATAGGTGGGAATTGAACAATGAGAACACATGGACACAGGAAGGGGAACATCACACTCTGGGGACTGTTGTGGGGTGGGGGGAGGGGGGAGGGATAGCACTGGGAGATATACCTAATGCGAGATGACGAGTTGGTGGGTGCAGCGCACCAGCATGGCACATGTATACATATGTAACTTACCTGCACATTGCGCACATGTACCATAAAACCTAAAGTATAATAATAATAATAATAATAATAATAATAAAAGAAAAAAAAAGAAAAAAAAAAAAAGACTATGTGGCACTGACAGGACATACACAGATCAAAGGAACAGAACCCCACATGAGTGCTGTCAACCGATTTTTGACAAAGATGCAAAAGCAATTCAATGGGGAAAGAATAGTGTTTTCAACAAATGATCCCGGTACAATCAGACATCCAGAGGGGAAAAAAAAGAATCTTGATCTAAACTTCACATATTATAGAAAAGTTAACTCATAACAAATCACAGATTTAAATGTAAAGTATAACACTGTAAATTTTTTTGAAGAAAACATAGGATGCTTGCAACATGGTGACTACCATTAATAACAACCTATTGTATTCTTGAAAAATGCCAACAAAAAAGTAGATTTTAAGTGTTCTGACCACAAAAAAATTATAAGTATATGAGGTAATGCATATGTTCATTAGCTCAATTTAACCATTCCACAATGTGTAAAAATTTCAAAGCATGTTGTATACAATAAATATACACAATTTGTATTTGTCAAAAAAAAAAAAAAAAAGAAATGTGTATAGAGAGATCCAAAGCTCAGTCTTTGAAACTTCTCTTTCTCTGCCTCTCTTTCTCTCCCAAAGTGTAAAGTAAGACATAATTTCAATATGAGACAATTTATATTTTATTACTGTCAAAGTAATAAGGTTCTAAGTTTATGACCCAGTGAAGTCTGTGTTAGACTGTGTTTAAAAATGAGTTAAGTAGAAATCACAAAGAGGTGTTCTCTATCTTTCAAGATTTTAAAATTTCATTTTATTTCATTTCATTATAAATTTTAATAGATCAATCAATTTTATATGTCATCTGTCTATCCAGGAATGTGAAATTATTCTATCATTTTACATAGTTCAAAATCCCATTGTTATTTGAAATTAGTAGAAAACGGAATCAATTTTTTTTTCCATTTCAATACTCTACTATGTCCATGACACCAGATACTGACCCTTACATTATCTCAGTTTGAAACATACCTAATCTGAAATGTATTATTTTTTGGTATTTTGAGAACTGGTCAAATTATGTTGGGCAGACTTTTCTCTCCATGAAAGCATTTGCATTGTACTCTTAGCAGTAACATGTAAACAAAATCAATGTATAGATAAGCAACATTGCATCATCTTATCTTGTCACAAAAGAATCTTAATAATCAAACACTGCTTATATCAAACTAATTTTCATTCAAAAAATTTACAGTGTGTCTCCTACATATTTTCCTCCCCATTGATTTTTGTATGGCCTCTTTTCCATAGGCAGGTATTTTCAATATAATTTTATTACTCTAATTTATTAATCTGACAGAAACATTTCAAATTAAAAATTTTTTCCATCAGTATGTTCCAGTCGACTAAAAACTGCTTTGGCCATGTTAACCTGATACTTTATATGCTTAGAATGAAAGCAAGTGTGATAGCTAGGAAAACCTATATACAGATCTAGTTTCAAAAAATGAAACTGGCTTCATCTAAAAGTTCATCAAAAAGATTAGACCTGGTTTCTAATCAGAGCATCTTACAGCAGTAAAAGCTATGGGGAAAAGGCAGTATAAGTCATGGTGTGGCATTTAGCGACTAAACAGGTAAGCTTATTTTATGCATTTTATGATGTGATTTTACACTGGTTTGTTTTTACAGCTCAGAACATCTTTATGTAAAATTCTTGTAGATTTTTATGTGATTCTGATCACTGTATTTATTAATATTATGAAATATCACAGGAAATCAAAGCCAGAACGTGTATAATTTTGTTCATCGTGATGTTTTGTTAGATTATGATTGGATGTAATCATGTATGTCAAATATTTAGATATTTTTGGTTACAAAGGACTTTTGCTATATGTTGATATATTAAGCTATATAACCAGGTAATTCTATTAGGCTCTTTCCAAGCTAATGTTTCTGGTTTCTGCATTGTTTTCCGGTTATCCTAAGTCATTGATCTAAGGTGCAATTCAGTATCTAATTCCCAGGGGTCTCTTTGGATTGTAGTTCCCCATGATTCCCACAAATTTTTCAGACTGGGGTGCTACTTTATTTTCTGCTTCACTGAAAAATTGCAAGCCTTTTTTCCCAAGGATTGTTGGCTTGAATTCTGGATGCGTACTTGGACCATGGTGATAAAAATGCACCATCTCATCTGGATTCTCTCTGGCTCTATTGCATTGAGAATCTGTAACCTAAAACAGGAATGAGATGAGTTTTCCATATGTAACTGATGATGCTTTTCATAGCCTTGGATTATTTCCTCTTATTGGCACCACTTCATAACATTTTTTAGCTGATGTCATAGCAGATCCTATTTCCTAAGATTTTTTCACTAACCACTAATCTAAATTTGCCTAAAATAAATCTTAACTCACATGAGCAACCATAAAAATCAACTATCTGTGATCTTTAGTACACTGTTACAAGTATAAGTATTTACCTGTTACCTAACCCTAACCTTATGCAGTATCTCTGGTAGTTATCATTTTAAACATCTGTGATTTTTAAAATAAGCTAATTGGAAATTGGTTGTCTTCTCACTCTGCTTGTTAAACTGTATGCCTTATTACATGTTTACGATTTTTGTTAAGTATTGCAGCGTTCTAATCTCAGTATGAAATGGCTGCCTAGAGGCAAGAAACATAACTTCCTGTAGATCTGATAAGTTACAGTAAGTTAAGTAAATAGGAAACTGAAGCAAAGGGCTCATGGTCTTCCGGAGAGAAGCTTCCAGATGATGTAGTTATATGAGAATGGGGATCTGTGGTTGATAAAAATTTTGATTGTTCAAGAGAAGTTCAATATCTGGATTTCATACACAATGAACCTTTTTAAAAAATGTTGTTTAATAATTCATTTTTGAAAAGTGATTAGCCAAGAAAATTTTGTCTATGGCCGGCATCTATATCTTGGATAGCAGTGTTCAAATTATCCAAAGTTACTTAAAATAACCAAAGCTACATTGTAAGTAGATTATTTTAATCAAAATGTTTTACTGCAACTCCCCTTATCATAGAGGCTTTCTAAGTTATATCCACCTGCACAGAGTGATAACACTTATAAAGACATTATTCAATATGCACTTAGTAAATATACTGTTGTATGTATTACAAAGACAGGAATGTTTAAATACAAAGAAATGAGACTTGAGAAATCTAGACAAAAAAGCATCCTCCACCCTATCCTCAGCTGTTCATTGGGGAATGGTGAATATTTTCTGAACTAGATGCTATTAGATCCGTATTTCTGAAGTGAGATATTAATTTAGTCAGTATAATGAGCAATACATTTAGATTAAAAGGGAGCAACAGACATCAAATCTCGAGAAACATTGATTGTACTAGGAAACAAAATAACCTCAAAGAACCAGACCTCAAAGAAGCTAATCACATAGCTCCATGAAGACATTTGCTTTTCTTGCATGAAAGATGTACTAGCAGTAGGGCTACAAAGCAATACAAAGAAATCCAGATATGTGAGAATTTGATCAAATATTTAAAATGAACCATATAAAATATATGCAGATCACTTAAAAATAACCTCAACTGGAGAAACCAGAGAAGTGGCAGTGAATAAATAAAAATAAAAGAGGAAACTTTAAATAATTTTTAAAAAATTGATTATTAATTTCCTCACTGAGCTCTCAGGAAGTTCCCTACACAATTATTCATTTTCAAATGGGCACACTGCAAAAGCATCTCCCACCCACACTTCTTCCACAACCTTTCTTTGCAATTCTCTGTTCCTTTGGGCAGGAAATTTCCCAAAATAATTGCTTATATTTTCAATTTACATTTTTTTCTCTCTTTATTTCTTAAACTTATTTTATTCAAGCTTTCATCTTCACCCAAATCATAAAAACAGTCTTGTCCAATTCACAAATTTTATCTGTATAACTAAAACAGTGCTTTATTATCTTTCCTCCTCATATTTGACCTATTGGTTGTGTTTGATGTTAAGTTCATCTCTCCCTCCTCTTAGGTATACTGTCTTCATTTGGATTTTAAGATAAAAGTCCCATATTTATTATCCTTTCTTACCGGTTGTTACTTCTCAATTTTCTGTGCTTTTTACTCCACTTTCCTAAGTCTCTTAATATTGAAGAGTCTCGGGGCTCATTTTGGGTGAGTGTTTTCTTTATTATGTTCACTCACTTATTTATATAATACAATTATATGACTTTTAATAATACTTATATTGCCACCCCAGACCGCTGTATGTAATTCTAGACTCATGTGTCTAAATGTCTAACCAAAATCTCCATTTGAATGCGTACCTCATATTTCAAACTTCCCATGTAGCCTGATCTTCCTTCGCAAACCAACTGCAGGCGTAGTTTCTCCATTTTAGTGAATAGCAAATCTATTCTTTGAGTTGGACTTGTCAAAACCTTGATTTCATATTTGGTTTCTTCCTTTCTTATGTAAACTCCAGAATTCCATCAGGAAATTTGATTGTTTTCTTATAGATCCCTCCAGATACAATCACTGTTGTTTTAACTCACCTGTTACAACTCTAGTTTGAACAACACGATCTCTTTCCTCCACTGTGATTATCCTGATAGAGCCATCATTCTCTTTTCCATAGACCACTACCACAGCCTTCCAGCTTGTCTCCTTGCTTTTAACATTGACCACTTATAACCACTTTTAAAGCATATGTCAGGCCTAATCAGCCCTCCCTATGAAATTATGACTTATTTTCTTATTTTTTTTTTTTTTTAAGATATGAAGTCTTACTCTGTCACCCAGGCTGCAGTGCTGTGACATAATATGATCATAACTCTCTGCTGGCTTGAACTCCCGGGCTCAAGGAATACACCTTCTTTATCCCCCTGAGTAGCTGGGATTACAAGCATAGGCCACCATGCCCCAATCAATGACTTCTTAACTCCAAGTAAGAGACAAAGGCTTACAATAGCCAACATAGCCATCCATGAGTCTGATCTCTTTGATGTTATATCTACTACTTTCTCCACTTCCTGAACTATTCCAGGTACACTGCCCTCATTGCTGTTCCTGGAGCAGGCATTCTACTACCTTAAGGTCTTGCACTGTCTTTCTTCTTTGACTAGAATGATTTTACTTCTAGATGCCCAATGGCTAATTTCCTTACATCCTTCAAGACCTTTCTTAATGGGCGTCTTCTCAATTAGTTTTTGCTCACTACTGTTTATAACTTCAACCACTGACACTGCTGTACAGTCCTCCTAATCTCTGCTGTCTTTATTTCTATAATGCTTATCAATTTCTACCTATCTTGATTACTGTTCTTATGTTTATTCCCTATTACCCACTGATAGTATATAAAGTCCACAAAGAAAAATAATTTCCATATTTTCTCCCTGACGTACTCCAACTTCTGCATGAAATACTCAGGAAACATTTGCTATATAAGCACATCAGAAACATGAAGAGATAGAAAAAAATAAGTGAAAAGAGAGTTTGGAAACATGAAGGATTGCTTGAGAAGGTGAAGTTATATTTAATTAAAATTTCAGAAGCAGATTTAAGAGAAACACTGCAAGAAAAAAATCCCCAAAAAATCAAGGATGAATTTACCTATAACTAAAACAAAAAAACAACAACAGAACACCAATAGCAAGAAACAAGCTTTTAGAAAGACAGTGGACACTAGTTACAGGCTTCTCATATGCAGCGATGGATTACACATGAATATTTTGTATTATTGTTTCCAAAATTTAATACATTTTGGCATTTTTAAAGATATATAGTGGTTTGATATGAAAATAATGTGCTAAGAAAACTTATAAAATTGTAATACATTTTCTAAGGAAATGTAATACATTTTCTAAGAAAAAAATGATAACATTTTAAATGTTATCAGTAAAATACATAGTAATCATATTTTCATGACTTCGTTCAGTACTAAAGGAGTTCATTCTCAAAACTTTTATATGAAAGGTAAATTGTGTAAGGGAGAGCATATATGATTGAATTGAGCTCACAATCAGTATATGTACTAAGTAATTGTAAAATGTGAGTATATTAAATATTCATAATTAATATTTTGTTTAAATACATAAAATAGAATCTTACTTAAAAGTAATTAGAAACCAAATATTATACAACTAACAGAATTTTTTTACTAAATTTGTAGGATTATTTTATTTGCTAATTAGAATATTTTTTTCTGACTTATCTATCATTAGAACTTACACTTATGCTGGCTACACCATAAATACCAATCAATTTTATTCATTGTATATATTTCACCTATAATATTATTTGTTCTTAGCATTTGTACATTATATTTTATGAAGTATTTAATTTTCAAAGCAATTAATAAGAGTTGTTAGAACAGTATTTAAGCATTGTAGAGATGAACAAATCAAACAGAAGTAAAAATGTTTTAAAGCTGATATAACTAGCACATTGCCAGATCAAGACTGAACTTGTGTCAAGATTCATTCTTAAAATATTTTGATGACATTCCTTGTACACCTTTAATTATCCAACGTAATGGAGACTAGCCAATAAATGAAATGCACAATATATTTTTCTCATACCCCATCTTCCTTGATATAATAAAAGTATTTGTTTATTCTCATTTTATTATTTCAGCCAAAATGCTATTTTGCTGAAGTAATAAGAAAGCGATTGTGACCAATAAAGCTGCAGATAAGTGAAAGTTAAAATGTTAACAATTTCATAATTCTGTACTCCATATTAAAGACAATCTCATATATTGCAATGCAAATGAAGCAATATACAGATTAAAACTATGTTTTACCTGTGTCTAATATCATTTACAGACTGCTACTAATTCTACTATAATAATTTTACTAGTTTTAACAATTAACTTCTTGATATATTATCTACTCTTTAAAACCCGACGATATAACGCCCTGTTGTTCTTATACTTCTTCAAAAAATCAAGATAAAAGATTTTCACGGTAGAGATAGATATAGTATTGACAGAGAAAACAAACAAAAGAACCATGGGTGGCCTAGAAGAGTCGTCTGGCACTTTAAAATTATGATTCATAGGCTCCTTTTCACACCTAAGAAGTCTGAATATTTACAGATGTGTACTTAGAATCTAACTGTTTAACAAATTTTTCATTTATTTCTCACGTCACATGAGTCTCTTCCTAAGTTTGGTATGTGAAATTGTTGACCTACTATATTTCTTATTCCAGTTTTTAAATAAATGCAGAACTAGGTAGCCTTCATTTTAATACAGTGTATACAATGTATGTTTAAACATCCATTACTTAACTAATACTCTATGCTAGATAATGTAAGAATAAGTCATTAAAAATGTGGTTGATATTTTAAGTAATGAAAAATATTTATAAGCAAGAAGGCATTAGTCTAGCTGTTGTCAGCTCATCATAAAATGATTGCAGTTATATAAAAATATAGCTGGGTAATTACATATTTTAAAATGCTAACTTGGGATAGAGTAAGTCATTAAGGCACATAGATGAAGTAGGAAATCAATAAATATTATTTTACCTCATTTATGCAGTATGGGAACGAATTGATAATAGTGGAAATGGAGGAACTTTATTATGAGATAAAGTCAAAAACCTTGGAAAATTACACATACATCCCTAAACAGTATGCTGCTTTTTACTCCTTTCTCTGATAATTCCCTATGCCCTACTATTTGGTCACATTAATTGCAGGATCCTTAAAACATCATTCTGGTAAGCAATTTGTGAATATGTCAGGTTATATGGCAAAAAGGAATTAAATGATGTTAATCAACCGCCCTTAAATAAAATAATCATCTCTGATTATCTAGGTGGGTCCAATGTAATTACAAGGGTTCTATAAAGTGGGAGAGGCAGAGGGGGAAAAACAAAGGGAAATGTGGCAATGGAAGACAGATACAGAGTGATGCAATACAGCTAGTTAAGAGCAGGAGGAAGTGGGCCACTAACCAAGGGAAGTGGATGTGACCTCTAGAAGTTGGAGGAGGCATGACAATGGATTCTCCGCTAGAGCCTTTAGAAAGAACACAGTGCAAACATATTTATTTTAGCCTAGTGAAACCTGTGTAGAAATTCTGACCTATAGAACTGTAAAATAATTTTTATAATGTTTAAATCACTGCATCTGTTATCATATAGTCACAGAAGCAATACAAATTAATACGATGCAATTGCCTTTTGATAAGACCACTTATCCTGTTATTTCAGCAAAATGTTTACATGTCCATTAAGACCTGTTTAAAATCTCTCTTTCTCTGTCTTGTCTGTTCTACTATTTTTTCCCAAAAAATTAGAAAATGCATCTAACATAGTCTTGCAGCACTGGTCTGATCTTATAGAACCTAACATAGAATATTATAAATGATTACCTTCAGCATCACCAACAAAATATAAGTTCTTCAAAGATATAATTAATAACTTCATGTCTACGTCCCCAAAACTTAAAGTCATTTGACTCAAAATAAGTGCTCAGTTAATAATTATTGAGTTGAATTTGAGGTCATTAATCATTGGGAAAGGAATATTTAAAAATTTTGATCATGGAAAAGATAATGATAAATGTGTTTAAGTATCTGTGATTAAAAGATAGTAGGTTAGGGCTGGGTGTGGTGGCTCATGCCTGTAATCCCAGCAGTTTGGGAGGCCAAGGTGGGCAGATCATCTGAGGTCAGGAGTTCGAGACCAGCCTGGTCAATATGGTGAAATCCTGTCTCTACTAAAAAAAATAATAATAATAAAAAATAATAATAAAAAAATAAAAAAATTAAGTAGCTGGATGTGGTGGCAGGCACCTGTAATCCCAGCTACTAGTGAGGCCGAGACAGGAGAATTGCTTGAACCTGGGAGGTGGAGGTTGCAGTGAGCCCAGATTGTGCCACTGCACTCCAGCCTTGGCGACAGAGTGAAACTCTGTCTCCAAAAAAAAAAAAGAGATTATATTAGTCAGTGTCTACCTGTGTTTCTGCCAGGAACTGGGATTATAGAGTTAAAAAAGAGCACAATCAGTTATTTTTCTCTTGGAGCTCCAACCATATTACATTAAGGCATAAAACAAGAACTGCAATTGTATTATATAAAAGTGTAATCACAAAATATATAAAACAAAGGATTACATGATAAAAATATACCAAGTAAATACATATAAAATGTCAGTAAACTTTCTTTTATTATTCAAAGTCCTTTTGAAGCAAATCTCTATAAGAAGTTGAGAGTGCTTTATTCCTATGGTGCAAAACATTTCTTTATTTAGAAAAATCATTGGTTGTACACTTTATTAATTGAGAAAATCAAACAGCCACTTCTAAAATACATTTTAAAACATCATATATCCAGATAGTTAAATCTCAACTAATATTTTATATAGGTATGTTTGTAATAGGCAGAATTACATTACTGCAGATTATATATCCTAAACACATTCTTTGTAAAGTGCATATTGATGCTTATCCTTGGGAGATAAACCTGTCTTCTTGTTACAGTAGTTAACTTACAGGATATTTGAAGCCAAGATATAAGCTTAGAGAAGGGGAGGGGAATATTTGGAAAAAGCCTCTTAGGTTATAAGTTTAAAAGCAGAAGGCAGATCACGAGGTCAGGAGATCGAGACTGTGAAACCCGTCTCTACTAAAACTACAAAAAAAAAAAAATTTGCCGGGCGTGGTGGTAGGCACCTGTGGTCCCACCTACTCGGGAGGCTGAGGGAGGAGAATGGCATGAACCCGGGAGGCGGAGCTTGCAGTGAGCTGAGATCTCTCCACTGCACTCCAGCCTAGGCGACAGAGAGAGACTCCTTCTCAAAGAAAATAAATAAATAAATAAAAACTAACTAAATAAATAAAATAAAATAAAAGCAGAAGGAGTAAAATAGACACAGAACAGAGAGTAATTACTACTCCCACAAATAGTCTTGAACTGGTCTTGTTTAGAAAGAGAGAAAGTGATGATTCTATCCGTTATGGAAAAATTATGCAGGGAAGAGCTCTTGATCCCCTTCTTAAAAACAGTGTAACAATAAACAAATATCTCCAATTTTCACCATTTCTGTTTGTCTATCATTAAAACAAATATAATAGTAGAACATGCCTTAATTGCATTGAGAATTATATAAGATAATGTTTGTAAATGAAGCTCTAAACATTGCACCCAACATAAAAGATCAATATATTGTAGTTAGAAAAATACAAGAAGTCGATCCACATAGAAACAATAAGATAAAACATCTTTAATGATGGGTTGAACAAATTGATTACGTTTTCTTTCTCTGTAAAGGTGATGGAATAAAAAGGAAAACAAGTTTAAGATAAATAAACTTAAGGACAAAAACGCAGCATTTCAAAACTAATATGAATTTTAGAATTAGATAAAATTGTTTATGGAAGTATAAAGCACAATAGAAGAGTTTGCCAGAAAACCTAAAAGACTTGAGAAAAGTCAAACTCAACTAAAACAATTGATATTTTCCTGTAGAATGCCTAGCTGGGGGCCCACTAAACGTGAATATTCATCATCTAGAGGTACCAACTCTGGTCAGAAACATATTATATTATGAAACCCACTCGATCATGGTGGATTATCTTTTTGATATGCTGTTGGATTCAGTTAGCTAGAATTTCATTAACAACTTTAGCATCTATGTTCATAAGAATATTGGTCTGTAGTTTTCTTTTTTTGATTGTGTCCTTTCCTGGTTTTGGTATTAAGGTGATTCTGGCTTCATAGAATGAATTAGGGATGGTTCCACAATCTGTACAACTGACAAAGGACTAATATCCAGAGCCTACAATGAACTCAAACAAATCAATAAGAAAAGAACAGACAATCTTATCTAAAAGTGGGCTAAAGACCCGAACAGACAACTCTGAAAAGAAGATACACAAATGGCCAGCAAACATATTTAAAAAAATGCTGAACATCACTAATGACTAGGAAAATGCAAATCAAAACCACAATGCGATACCACCTTACGCCTGCAAAAATGGCCATAATCAAAAAAACAAAAAACAGTAGATGTTGGCATGGCTGTGGTGAGCATGGAACATTTCTACACTGCTGGGGGGAATGTTAACTAGTACTGCCACTATGGAAAATAGTGTGGAGATTCCTTAAAGAACTAACAGTAGAACTGCCATTTGATCCAGCAATGCCACTACTGGGTATCTACCCAGAGGAAAAGAAGTCATTATACAAAATGATACTTGCATATTCATGTTTATAGCAGCACAATTTACAATTGAAAAATCGTGGAACCAACCCAAATGCCCATCAGTCAACAAGTGGATAAAGAAGCTGTGATGATGGTGGTATATATATGTTTATATACATATATATACACACACATATGATGGAATATGTATATATACACAGGTGTATATTCATATATACATGATGACATACTATTCAGCCATGAAAAGGAATGAATTAACAGCATTTGCAGTGACCTGGATGAGATTGGAGACTATTATTCTAAGTGAAGTAACTCAGGAACGGAATACCAAACATTGTATGTTCTCACTGATATGTGGGAGCTAAGATATTAGATGCAAAGGAATAAGAATAATACAATAGACTTTGGGGACTTGGGGGGAAGAGTGGGAGGGGGTGAGTGAGGGATAAAAGACTACAAATATGGTGCAGTCTATACTGCTTGTATACTGCTTGGGTGATGAACGCACCAGAATCTCACAAATCGCCACTAAAGAACTTACTCATGTAACCAAATACCACCTGTACCCCAATAACGTATGGAAAAAATTAAAAATAAAAATAAATATTCAAAAGATCAATAATCAGACAGTTGACAAAGCCAGTATTATGAAACAGGGACACAAAAGTGGAATAAAAAAAAATAAAAACAATCAAATTACCTAAACCTAAGGGAAAATAAAATGACAGCAATATGTGATACAGGAATACCCCAAAGATATTGAGGGTGCAGTTCAAGAGGAGTGGAATAAAGTAAATATCACATTAAAGTGAGGCACACAAATCTTTTGGTTTTCTAGTACATAAACTAGTTGTGTTTACACTATAATGTGGTCTATTTAGTGTGCAATAGCATTATATCTTTAAAGTTAACATCTTTTAATTAAAAAAAATTAGGTAAAAAATGCTAACGATCAACTGAGCCTTCAGTGGGTCATCATTTTATTGGTGGAGGGTCCTGCCTCAATGTTGATGGCTTCTAATTGATCAGGGTGGTGGTTATGTAAGGTTAGGGTGGCTTTGGCGATATCTTGAAATAAAACAACTATGATTGTTCTGCCAGAACAGTAGAACTTTGAAAATTGGAGCCAATTCTCTCAAATTCTGACACATCTTTATCAACTAAGCTTATGTAACATTCTCAATCCTTTGTTGTCATTTCAACAATGTTCACAGTATCTTCACCAGAAGTAGTTTCCATCTCAAGAAAACACTTCTTTTATTCTCCATAAAAAGTAACTCCTCATCCTTTCAAAAGTGATCATGAGATTGCAGCAATTCACTCTAATCTTCAGGCTCCACCTTAGATTTTTTTTTAGATGGAGTCTTGTTCTGCCACCCAGGCTGGAGTGCAGCTATGTATATTAAAATAGAAAATGATAATTGTGTAGAACATACTTTGATATTTCAACATCTGTTATTGGAAATTATAATAGAACAAACAAAATAAAAGGAAGAGAAAATTCTAAAATAAAGAATATAAAATATCTAAGTGAATTTATCATCTCTACAACTTTTCTTAAAGATAAGATTAAATAGACAGCAGCAAGATTAAAATAAATTCAAGAATGTATAAAAAGTTTAAGAAAAATAATCAGTAATAAAATGTTTTTGAAACCTAAAGATTTCTTAATATGTTGCTGGGAAGTTTTGGGCAACTGATATTTTAAAAATCATTGCAACAAGAGGCATACAGTGAAATTTCTGTAACAAAAGTAACAATAACTAGTATTGCATATGTTTTAACAAACTTTGATCAGAGAAAAGATACATTTAAATTAGGTAAGTTACTAGCCTTGAAAAAAGGGTTGAAATAATATAGTTCTTGAATAATTATGTATACTTCCAGAAAAAAAGTTTAAATATATTTAATAGAGATATTTAATGTAGTTTTCAAATATATTTAATATAATAAAATATATTTAATATAGAGTTAACCTGAACACTCTAGGACTCAAAGTATTATGGGGTACCAAATCAAAAAAGTAAACTAGAATTCCACATCAAAGTCTTTGAAAAGCCAGAAAAATATAAACTCTCCTAAATAGTCCTAGAAAACAAGATTTTAGGAATAGCATTCCTTTTAATGTGTTTTCAGTGTTTACTAGTTTATTCAGTTTTTCTAATCTCTTGAAATAAAAGATGGCATTTTATATAATTTGTTTCATTTAAAATTTAAGATTTTAGAATGTTACTGTTCCTGATATCCTGAAATATTTTTGAAAATTATTTTCCTCCAATGTTTAGCAGCTTCCCTGACTATTAAACACTAGATGCCAGTAGCAGGACTCTCCCCTAACTCTGCTTTCCCCAGTCCCACCCTCCAGTTGTGACAACCAAAATGCCTCCAGATATTGCCCAATTTCTCCTGGGGGATAAAATCACCTCTGGTTGAGCACCACCGCACTAGATAAGCAAAAGTTATGGAAGGGTTTGATGAAAAGAGGCACAATCAAAAATCTCAAGATTATTTGTATTGATTGCATTTAGAAGTAATTTCAATGCTAATATGAAGGAAAGTGGAATAAAGTTTTTTGAACACTGGTGGAAAAAGATATACCTTTAGGCAAATTCTCCTGTCCAATATGAAAACATGCTCTAAAGCTTCGTTATTTAAACTGTAATGCAGGAATTGAGAAAGAGATCTAAGAAATGGAACAAACAGTCCAGGAATAGATTAATGTTACTGAAAATGTGATGAAATAGGCACCTTCACACAATATAATGGTATCGCAATATAATGGTGTAAATTGGTACAATTCTTAAATAGGTAAATTGTCTATATGTATCAAATTAATATGTATCAGGTTAATAAAATATCATTCTTCTGGGAACACACACACTTGTCAGAATATTGTGAAGTTGTTAAGAATTATCTTTATGAAGAGTACGTAATAATATGCAAACATACCTATGTCACATTAAGGGAGTAAATATCCAGAATACAAAAAATGTATATTCAATATGAACCCAATTATGTTAAAAATAGTACAAGTTTAGGGGGGTATGGAAAATAAATTATTTTCTCTCTGCATAGTGGTAGGATGCACTTTTTCATTTTCATTTTTTTATGTTTGTTCTCTCTCTCTCTCTGTCTCTCTTGCATTTGATCAGACATAATACAGTACTGCCAATTTATATAGATTTTTTAATAACCTATTTATGGCTGTATGTATGTAATGCATGTGTTTGTGTTCTAATTTAATCCCTGTAGTTTTTTTCAAGTATCTCTTTAATTGTCTTTGTGTGTGCACCAATATCCTGTGACTTTGTAATGGGGCATTTATTTGAGATTTCCAACATAGGAGAGAGAACTCTTTTTGTCTAAGATGGTCTCTAGTTAACTAAAGTATTTTAAAATTCGTTACTCACATTGGATAAACTTTGTGCCTTTTGTCAATACCATTTCATATTTACTTTTCTTTATCACATTTTCCTCTTCCTGCGTGTGTGTGTGTGTGTGTGTGTGTGTGTGTGTGTGTTTGTGCATGCATGCATGATTTTACTAGCCAAAGTCTTTGTAGGGCTTCTGTGAGAACTCCATTCCTAATTTGTAACCAAATCTCTATCTTCCTCTTAATCTTCACGGAGAAGTTACATTTTAGCACTTCAGCATACTATGGAAGTAAAACATCTTCTCACAAATCTATCAGTAAAACGTAGAAAGACGAATACTAATAAATGAGATGTTCTCCCCAGTTTTCTCAATTTTCCATCTAACTTTTTAATCTTTTTAAATATTTCCATTAAAATTAATTCTTCTATTCTCATAAGAGCTACCTTACAGGTGAGTTAACATGTGAACAAAACTCAAAACAGCGCCTGGTACTAAATAAAAATTTGTTGGTTTTTTTTTAACTTTCCTTATCAATTGACAGCTTTATAAATTTTTACAAAACTTATTAATGCATTATAATATGTCTTAAATATATTCTCTGCTTACAGCAGTGGTTTAAATGACCTGGGGATTCAGTGAAACACAAAATACAGCTTTCCCTCGAAGGAGTTTGTAGTCACATATTCATGTCTAGAGACATAAGTAAAATTCAGATAAAAGGCAGAATTCCTATGGGATGCACAATTTTAAATCCACTTAAGTATAATTAGATCAAATTAGCCTAGGAATTTACAGTAAGAATTTATTTCAATCAATAACAATTTCATATGAAAAACTGCAGTTTTAATGGGAAGTTGTTTAAATATTATCAAAAAGTTGGTACTGTCAACCAGGTCATGCATTCTTTATCATGCTTCTCTTCCTTATCTAAAAGAACCTCCAAATACTTTAGTTTCTCCCAATTCTGGGAGCACTAATGTGGCTAGATAGAAAACTAATTTATTTTTATTTTAAATTTTACATAACATGGTTACAAGTTTGAACCTTAATATGGTCATCAAAAAGTGACTCCTAGGGAATGTATTTTTTAAATAGGTACCTGTGTTTTTGAGCTTTCAAACCAAATTTTTAGGCCAATTTGTGTTTTGTTTCTCCTGTCGTACACAATATACACACCATCACCAAATATTACATAAAGAATGAGGAAGCAAAACTCTGCTTGTGTGGATTCCTTTTCCTCAGCTGTATCTCTCAGATAATGTTGAACCTATTTTCCCATTGATATCTGGGGATTTATGTACTTTATTTCACTGTGCATTGATTGGAGAATAAATCCCTGCAATATATTTCTTTTCCATGACTTTGTTATATATCTATATTTCAGACCAAACATTGCTGTCATATTTTAGTGTTTTTACCACACAAGCTACAGACAATCCAATAGGACCAACCAAAATAATTCATCTTTTACCCTGCTAAAAATACATATTTTTGAAAAATGTTTTTGAAAACTTAACAATAGTTAATACATGCTTTTAGTTTTTGAAGACACTTTGTCTTTTTGAGCAATAGAGAGAAAAATAAAAGCAAAACCTGAAAAGACAATTGTTACCAGTTAATATTTAAAACCCACAATGTGACACAACACAGAAAAATAAATTTGTTGAAACAAATCAGTTGCTAGAACATATCTGATAGATTGCCAGTATTGATTTAAGCATCCAGTAGTTTATATGATATTCATTCTATTATTTCTGCTGTATGGCATTATCTGTACATCTTCGATTCCTAGCACAGTTTCTGACATAAAGTTGTTTTAAAATGCTGTATTAAATTAACTCAAGTCAGGCACTAATTACTGTTAAGAAACTTTGCTTTTTCATTAAAATACATGCAACATGTTTTGATTTTTACATTATAGTAATTATTCAGCTAAAATATATCTTTAAACAAATAAGCATAACTCAGAGTAATAATTAAAGGAACCATTTCATTACAGCAGTAATATAATCAATGGAAAAGAAGTTATGCTACATTTGTGCAGTTATTTTGGGCCCAGTTTGGCCTTATATAGAATTAAGACACAGGCCAGGTGCAGTGGCTCATGCCTGTAATCCCAGAACTTTGGGAGATCAAGGCGGTGGATCACTTGACATAAGGAGTTCGAGACCAGCCTGGCCAACAAGGTGAAATCCCGTCTCTACTAAAAATACAGAAATTAGCAGGGCTTGGTGGCACGTGCCTGTTATTCCAGCTACTCTGGAGGCTGAAGCAGGAGAATCTCTTGAACCCGGGAGGCAGAAGTTGCAGTGAGCTGAGATCCCGCCACTGCACTGCAGCCAGGGAGACAGAGTGACTGTCTCAATTAATTTAAAATAATAGTAATAATAATAATTAAGACACAAGACTAGACTGGAGGTGCTATAAAAATTTATGAATGTTCCAGGCCACTTTAAAAATCACTCCAAAGAAGGGTGCCTGGCACATAGACACAAAACCAATTCATTTTGAATTTAGTAGTTAAATAAAAAGGTTGCAAGTTTGAGCATTGGTATAGTCATCAAAAAATGACTCTTAGGGAACATATTGTTGGATAGGTGTCTAACACAGATGCCTTCGGTCTTGCTTTTGAAATGTTTCCCCAGAAAGAAAATATAGAAGATAGAAAAGTAATTTTTTTTCAGATGGAGTCTGGCTCGTTCACCAGACTAGAGTGCAGTGGCGCAATCTCGGCTCACTGCAACCTCCGGCTCCCGGGTTCAAGCGATTCTCCTGCCTCTCATCCTCCTGAGTAGAGCTGGGACTACAGGCATGCACCACCACGCCCAGCTAGTTTTTGTATTTTTAGTACAGATGGGGTTTCACCATGTTGGCCAGGATGGTCTCTATCTCTTGACCTCGTGATCCACCAGCCTCAGCCTCCCAAAGTGCTGGGATTACAGGCATGAGTCACAGTGCCCGACTAGAATTAACTTCCAGTAGTAACAATTGAGATGCTTCAACTGAAAATTTTTGGTTATAATTATGGATCATTATTTTAAGTGACTTGGTTTGTAGACATTTATCCAAAATTTACAAATATATTATGCATTTAATAAACACAGTTTATGAGAAAAATTACTGTAGATAGCCTTGATGATAAGCTGTCATCAAGCGACCACTTACGAAATTCCCTGCTAAAGCCAAACATTCCAATCCTCGGCCACCTCCACTGGCTGTTGGGTATATTTCATAACTGCAATATTTGATTCAGCATTTACCCTTTATTACTTCAAAGTTAATAGAGATGTTCTGAAAAGTCTAGATATCCTGACAACAAAATTATAGGACTTAAATAAAACAGAATGAATGACTCCATGTAGATTTTGAACCACGAACCATCTTTATTCTCAGCTTCTCAACTCAAATGGCTATATCACAAATTTTAATATACCAACTTTCAACTTTCAAAATTTTTAGAATACCTGCCGGTATTATCATCAATATAAGTTCAATATTTGAGTTAGTGACTCAATTTTTGACTAATATAACAGATTGACCATTTAAAAATAAATCTTTGTATTTATGTTTTAACTTGTATGGCTCTTCTTTGAATGCTAACAGGTGAAAAATACAATTAAAGATAACCAACATTGACCAAAACTTTATGAAACACAATATGATATAAAAAATAAAGCTACATGAGAAGAAAAACTCTCTCTCATATACTTAATATATCACATATATATGATGCTTGGGAAATTTTGGAGAGTGGGTGCAGTATGACAATGCCTACTTTGTTCTAACTAGCATCAGTGTCTTGACTGAGAATGACAAACTCATCAAATACGATAGGCTTCCTCAGTTCATAAGTAATAAAGGCCACTTAGCTTTAAAAAAAAAGAAGCAAAATTTATGGAACCAGAAACTGTACAACATGCACAACATTTTGAGTACAGTATTTTATGTCTGAGTAATTCTGCCCTTGGAACTTGCATAGACTCAAAGGACTAGGCTGAAAATTTGAGGAAAACCTTAATTCAGAAAATTCATCAGATTCTATATCTAAGCCCTTCAGAAATGCATGATCAACACCATTCTTCAGACTTACCAGAAACCCATCAACTGGTGGCTCTTTATTTAATAAACTATCCAAAGCAAGTCCTAGTGCTTAGTCTGGTAAAACTGGCCTCATCAGAGTTTCAAGTTGTTAGATAAACAAGTAACAATGTCTTCAGTTATATGTTGCAAGAGGAACTGATCAAGCCAAATATTCATGGACCCCTAAGCTAGAGGACAGACCATAGAATCAGGTATCAACCATTTTCTTCAAAAGCTGAGCATCAGTGTAGGTTATACGACGAGGTTTAATCGAGTAAATGAAAATCACTTAAAAAGCTTTCCTATTAATCACACATTTTTTGAGCACATACATGTATTATGAATAATTTCTTGTTGAATATTGATAAATGTATTCATTCTAATGTAATACAATGATCATAACACAATCATTAATTTATAATTCATGTTTAAATGTTTGATATGGAGTATCTTAAGTGAATGTGCTGCTTCAAAATTTATTTCAATTCACCTGTAGTAGTTTCTAGTTTCTAGTTTCTTAAGAAGATTAACTTTAGCTCTCTATACCATGTTGGTTTTCTAAGTATATTTTCAGTGAATGCATTTTATAAACAATGCATTTTATAAACACTTTTTGATTTACAGGTATTTAGTTGATTAGATATTTAATTGTTGACCTTTCAAGTATCTTTTTTTCTGACTCTTAATCAAATTAAAATGTACTAACTTAAACTTTTCAAAGATTTTAGAAACAAATATTATTTGGTTATCTTTTCCTCCCAGGACATTTGATATGCTAGTTACAAGAAAAGTGGAATCCTTGTTTAAAAGGACATTGCAGTGATGTGATAAAAATATACATATAAATGTGCATGCTTTCTCAATTTATGCTTCTTGAACACATGAATACTTCTTAATGCATGTATGGTATTAGTATTACTATATCTTTACATAATGGGAGAAAACATGTTTAAATTCTAAAACTCTAATAAATGAGTTTTCATTATTATAATTGGAATTTAAATATTTAACTGCCTGCTCTTTTAATTTTTCTTTACTAATTGGTATTAAGATGATATAAAAATTTAAAAAACATATCAGATAAATATTAATTTTGCATTTTAAACATTTAAATTATATAATGTCACTGGTTTTAATTTAACATAAAAGAACATTTTGTCTACACAGATTATGCATTATAAGTTGGTTTTTTAAATTTTATTTGTGCATGATTACTTAACAAACTTTTATAAATGAAACATTTATGAAAGATAATTTGTCATTCACTACAGATGATGTAAAGATGAGTAGACTTTAATATCTGTTCTCCAGGCCCATATACTCTAGTGGTCATAATCAGATAACACAAATAAGAATATTGGAAAATGGCTTCAAAAGGTACAAGACTGTCAAAATTCAAAGAAAGAAAATAGACTTCTATCATCTTGGAGGCAGACAGCATTTAAGTCAGGTTTTAAATGTAAGTAAAAATTGAGCACAACGAGAGGGTATTAAAATAGTGAGGAGGGAAACCACATGGTGTGTTCTAGGAATGATGAGTGAGTCAGATTGGCTGCATCATTTAACATATATCGAGAAACAGTGTGAGAAAAGACTGCAATATATAGCTTGTAGAGAAATTTGAATAATCAGATCAAATTATAAGAAATTATTGGCCATAATACAGAGTTGTCAAAAATTTCTGAGTAGGGAAATTTAATAAAATTTCTTAGGTTTAAGATTATTAATCTGGCAGATATGTATAAAAGGAATTTGAGAACAAATTTACTGGAAATAATTAAAAGTACTAATGAAAGGTCCAGGAAATAGAGGAGAGGGGTAGGAGAAGTTTAATGTAACGGCCTGGGAGAGAGAAATACTTTGGACTTAAACATTATGGCACATAGAAATGAACATCTTCTCTTTCCAAAAATGTTTGCTTCACTTTCCATAGCTTAAAATTTTAGCTAAGAAGAAGCCGCCTGGCAGGGACTGTATGTTTTAAACCCCTTTTCTGTAAGAGATGGCTAAAAGTTTAAAGATAGCTAAAATCATGCAAGGGGACATGACAGTAAAATTATTAGGACAGATGAGAAAGGAGCAAATTTACCTTCTCCAACTTCTTTTCCTGTAAGTGCAGGAAATCAGAGGGTCAGGGATGTTGGAAATTAAAGATGGGAGAAGCCCTGTTTCCTAATTTATCACATGGAAGGGTAACTCCTGAAAACCTGCAAAAAGAATGAAGTGTTATGTTACCAAGTCTCTCTCTCTAAGGTTTGGGGTTTTTGCAGCTAGCCTTGCCCTGTTTACTAACATTGATACCACCTACAACACCATACATATATTTTATTATTTTACTGTTTAAGGAATAGGCAAGAAGCATTCTCTTCTATTATCTAGTAAAAGGAATTAGGGCTCCTTAGAAAAATGCTGATGTTAGGCATAAGGCAGAATATCTACAAGATGAATCTGGAGCGTCTTCTAGTGTCAGAGAGTAAGGAAGTACTCAACATAGTCACTCCCACACACACGGAGGGAATATATCAAAAGAACACTGAAGCCAATTGAAAGAATTCCCGAAAGTCCAATCTGGAATACATTGAGCAGCAAAATAAATTTAAAAGTAGTAGATTATAACCCAAAGTAAAAAAAAAAAATCCATGAACCCATATTAATATAAATAACCAAATGGATAAAAATGCAGAAGAATTCCAAATGGTGTATGTAGATACTTCACCCTCACAAAGCTGGAACATAAATGTCCACTTTTTAAGTGTGTGGATAGTGGCTTACCTCCAAAAAGTATAGTATAGAAAGGCAGAAAAAAATAGTAACTTTATGGTGAAGAAACCTCACTGATATGGCTTGGCTGTGTCCCCATATAAATCTCATCTTGAATTGTAGCTCCCATAATTTCCACATGACATGGGAGGGACCCAGTGGGAGGTAACTGAATCATGGGGGCAGGTATTTGCCATGCTGTTCTCATGATAGTGAATAAGTTTCACAAAATCTGATGGTTTTATAAAGGAGAGTTCCCCTGCACATGCTGTCTTGCCTGCCACCATGTAAGAACGTGACTTTGCACCTTCTTGCCTTCTGCCATGACGGTGAGGCCTCCCTAGCCATGTGGAACTGTGAGTCAGTTAAATATCTTTCCTTTATAAATTACCCAGACTACGGTATGACTTTATTAGCAGTGTGAAAACACACTAATACACTGACAAACACTATCTTAGCGAGGTGATTAAGGATGATATCAACATCAGCAGTGGTAAGTAAATATGATAACATGTATTCTTGATGTGAAGTGATGAAATGGTACTTTATTTTAGTAATTTTCCTAGAAACCCATGTTCTCAGTCTAATAATGCAAAAAAAAGTCAAGCAAATGCCAATTGAAGGTTATTATACAAAATACTTCACTATTATTTCTCAAAACTGTCAAGGTTGTCAAAAATAAGAAAAGTTTGATAAACTATCACAAACAAGAAGTATGAAGTGACATAATGAAATATGACAACTAAATGTAATGTAGTATCTTGTATGGAATCTTGGAACAAAAAAAGGACATTAGCTAAAAATTAATGAAACCTGAATAAATTATGTAGCTAATTTAATAACGTTGTATCAATATTGACTCACTCATTTTGGCAAGTGTACCATAATAATTAAGACATTAATAATATTAGAAACTTGACGTGGGTACATAGGAATTCTCTCTCCTATCTTCAAACATTTTCTATAAATCTAAAACTATTCTAAAATAAAAAGTTTATTTAAAAAGATAATAATTATAGAATAATCACCCAGAAGGTAGTAATAGACCACAATTACACTTATAAAAGAATTTATCCCAGAAAGCAGACTAAGCATCTAATCAATATATTTAGTCATCATCAGAAAAAAGGTAATTTGGGAGACACTTCTTCATGGGTCTCTCATATTTCTGCACATCTTATGAGTGAGATAGTCATTTTCCTTTCTTCCAAACTATCTTTCCAAAGGTGTTAGCATAGAAAACTTTGTATATATCACACATTTGTATCACACACAGCCTTGAGAGATAGAATTAATGGAGGTTCATTTATTTACCATTACAAAAGATCCAGATTCCCTCAGCTCATGTTTCCTCTTCTGCAACACAACTCATTGCATGTGAAGGCAGTACAAAGAGTGCTCATGTTTCCCTGAGGGAACTGACTCAGAGTACAGGCACACACACACAAAATACTAATATTCTAACAACTAGGCCTGTAAATATTAAACTATCTTTTGCCTTCATCTGTTATCCAGAAATCTTATATATTCTACCTGTAGCCACAAAATTAGCCAAGCTAAACTGTTAGTTTGCAAGCAGTGTGACATTTTAGATACTTAGATGTGTCTCCCATTCATTTCATTTCCAAAGGGGAGTTTTTGTTGCATATACCACTGTTATATATTGAGTGATTTAGCTAAATTATTTTTAGTTCATATGTTTTTAAGATATGGTATGCATATGCAGATGTAATAAGGACATGTGTGTGTTCAGATCTGATGAAGTGGCATCTTCTGATGTGGGCTTTTGTGTTCATGGGAGGAAGAGCATGGAGAAATATTTGTGACATTCAGACTTTGGCCCAGGTGTACTATAGTGTTCAATTGTTTTTCCCTGGGAAATAATGGTGAGGCGAAGTAACATGTTTCCAGTCCCCTTGAATCTATGCATGACTATGTAAAAAAAAAATGTAAAAGAGGCATGATGTGCAATTTTCTGGGCAATGTACCAAAATGTATATGAGCCTCTATGCTGCTTCATTTCTATAGAAGTGATATAATATTAGAAGGAGTAGACCCGGCTGTTACTGGCTTTGAACATGGTGGAGGGGGCCACAAGCAAAGAAAGGAATGCAGACAACCTCTAAAAGCTGTAAAGGGCAGGCAAACAGATTCTCTGCTAGCACCTGTAAAAAGGAACACAGCACTGCTGGCATCTGGATTTTCATCTAGTCAATCTCATTTCAGATTACTGCTACCAGGCCTTAAGGTAGTTATTTTGCACTGTTTTGGAGAATGAAGTTTGTAATAATTTGTTACAGCAGTCACAGAAAATAAATATAGTAGTCATTCACACAGAGGTGATATTTTAAACCACAGGAAAGTAAAAGATCAGCAGGAAAGAGAAGTTAAAAAGAAAAAAAAGACAGCATAATTAAAAGGAATGGAAAAATGTATTCTTCAGAACAGTTCTTTAATAATACCCATACTTTGCATCAAGATATGGAAAAGAAACAGAGGAGATGTCAACTATAAGGAAGACAGAGCCCTTGTTCAAAGTAGTAGGAAAATTGTTAAACCATAACATAAACAATGTTATACTATTGTTCCATGGTATCTAAATGTGTCATTTTTTTCATTTAATATTTAATGTCATACCATTGAAAACAGATATTCTCTAGGTGCTGGGTAATTCGTGCCTGGTGGCTATGGTCCATCACGTGACATATATGTGACACCTATCAACTACTAAAAACCCCTCTCACCATCCATCTGAACAATGCACCATTGCTTGATCAACAGAGAGGAATTTGAACCAAGCAATTCCTGACTCTTTCTTCAAGTACACAACTGTAACCAAGGGAAGATGGCCAATGCCCAAAGGATGATCTACATCTGTGAAGCTCTGGATAACTAGAGGGGTGGGCTGCTAAATAAGAGGCTCACACCTGAGAAATCAACCTCTCTGTAATAGGCTAGATGTCTCCTGTTTGGGGAGAAGGATGCAGAGAAAGGTACAGCTGTGAACGCCACTACCCAAAACTCAAGGTAGGTGGAGAATGGAGTACACTCCTAGAAAAAAGAATGTGAATAGGTTGCCAACTATAACTCTTACATCAACACAGAGGATTGTGGTCTGATTGTGGGCTGGCACATGGCTCTGTAGTCCTCTGACCAAGCTCTACCTATCCTTATTCTACAGGACTGTAACTACAGAACTAAAGTATTGAAACTTAAAATGTCAGACCCCAGGCTGGGCCCAGTGGTGAGCGCCTATAGTACCAGCTACTCAGGAAGCTGAGGCAGGGGTATCAGTTAAGCCTGTTAGTTCAAGGCTGTAATGCACCATGATTGTACCTGTGAATAGCCATGGCATCCTACCCTAGCCAACATAGCTAGACCTTGTCTCCTAAAGTAAATAAAATTATATATCAGACCACACATTCATTGGTTAGTACAAATATTTAATAAAATTAGAAACAAATTTTAGCTTAATGTCAATCATCAGGAAGTCTGGAACTGGTCGCTACTAATGTATTAATGAATGGGATCATAAAGAGGAATAGGAAACGACAAAATTATGAAAACCAAAAGGAAGGGATTTTTTAAAAAATCTTCTTTAGCTTTTGATTAA
This sequence comes from Pongo abelii, assembly GCF_028885655.2. NCBI lineage: Eukaryota > Metazoa > Chordata > Mammalia > Primates > Hominidae > Pongo > Pongo abelii. Next base: position 29,097,663 of record NC_071988.2, read on the forward strand.
GCTATGTCTGACTATATATAACTTTGGAGAGAACTGGGGCTATTTCCATGGTTATTAACATCAAGGAAAAGAGCATTTATTTAAGCCATTCTAGAGTTTATTAGCAACAAATGCCAATCTTTTCTGCATGGATGTGTGTATAGAAAATTACTAAGGATTTATACATATTCCTGAGGACATACACACACAAATAACCAAAAAGCTAAGATTTTACATAAATAATCTTGATCTGTTTAAGATTGATCGGAATATTTTCTGTCACTTTTTTTTAATGTCACAAAAGTAGCTTTCTTGGTTAAGAATGTTATTTCGAACACACGAAAAAATAAAACAAGTTTCATTGACATTCACATCTGCACAAGACAGGCCACAGATACTCTATGGCTTATATTTTCTTAGGGGCATGGATCATAATTTTATCATTTTAGTTATCTTATTAAAGTAAATAATTCCTAGTCACTCTTCAAAATAATTATGTTTATATTTTTTATTTTTGCCTCAATGACAGATGAAAACAAAGATGACATTTTAAAGTCAACAGCTCTGTGTTTGGTAAGTATATGTTAATAATACTCTGGTAATTTATTAGCTATCATAAAGCCTATATTTTCAAATACTGATTTAAAGTATCTATAATATTTAATATAGTAAAATAAAGAATTAATATTAAAGAATACAAACCAAGATGGGGAAACTATCATGATTTTTAAAATATCAGTTTATTGGCTAATTTGTATTTCCATTAACCAAACAGTTACAAAGTATCTTTTGTCCATCAGGGTTGAGCTAATTACATTTCACAGGAGATTTCTCATTTAATATTAACTGAGTACATGACTGGAGTAATGAATAAATTATGAATATATTAATTGTTGCCTGTTTATCTTTGAATCATTAGTATACATAATTTACTTCATGAAGAAAACTTAAAATGTGACATGGAAAAAAATTATAGGAATCCTGGGTTCAGATCACAGCTTTAACATATAGTTTTTATGCGATCTTAGGTAAGCGAAATAATCTCTCCTGGAAATCAACATGGTATATTTTTTTTAGATTTTGGGTTCTGTATTCATATTATCTATATTCATTTCCTAGCTGAAATGCAGCTATATCCTTTGACATTTCTCTAGAACTCATTTTTTTTAACCAATCCAATTTCCACATGTGCCATTTGACAAAAAGGAAAGGTAAATGATCTGCCAAGGTGCTCCTCAAGAGTGAAGAAAACTACATATTTTATTGAAAATAAATGTCATACAACAAAAGCTATAAAAAGAGAAGAAAGGACTAAAACAAGCAAAAATTCAGAAATAAAGCATATATGTAACCAGTATATAAATGGATCAATGGAAAAAATAAAAATAAAATGGAATTAGTACAGATAGAATCAGTACTGCATAAACTGAATCAGTACTGATAAAATAATTTACTTAAGATAAGCAAAAGTTTACTGAATTTAACTTTTTGAGGTCTTATGAACACAGGTAGTATATTTTTGAAAAGAAAACAATATATTTTACTCTCATTTCGAAAATTTTTAAATGTTATTTGAGACACCTTAAAAGAAGATTTTCTTCTCTCTCCACCTGTATCTTTCTTTTATTTCTTTGGATACCAAAACATTGTCCCTTTTTTCATATTTAATTCCATCAAATCATAACATAAGATTTTAGTATCTTTATTCTTGGTTTTATGATTTTATCTTTCCTCCCACACTCTTAGTGATTAGGTTTTTTCTATTTCATTTCTATGCTTTACATCCTTTAGAATCCTTATAACACACTAGCAATGATGTGTGTACAGCTCTCTGGTTACTATGTCAGTAACTTGAGATGATATGTAATATTTTTATTCTAATTATTGTAAATCCCAAATCACTCATCACAGTGTCTGGTACAGAGTAGAACTTCAATGCAATATTATTAAATAATGAGTGCTTATTATGCATAAGGCTAATGCTTATAATAATTAATGAAGATCTTACTATTTTCTACAAATAAAACTCTAGAAACATGTAAGTGTTATGAGCGATAGTGGAGTTATCAGAAAAGGATGTGGGTTATAATAAAAGTTTAGATCCTAATTTACCAATACCTTTAAAATAAGATCAAATTATCAACTATTTCTAGACTTTCAGTCACTTATTTTCTGAGGTGAAATATGGTAGAAATAAAAAAAATCTTAAATAAAATGAAGATCAATAGATAATGCAGATAACAGAATAAATTTATCTGTTTAATTAGCTTTTACTATGTTCTAGTGCTAGTCATTAATTGTGCTAATACTTTATACACAATCCTATATAATTTAATCCTCAAAACACTTGTGAATAATAGTTGCTGTAACTATTTTTCAAATGAGGATCACATGAATAAAGTCTTACATTTAGAAGTGATGAAATGAGAATTCAATCAAGTCCTGTCAAAGTCCAAAATTATGCCTTCTCATCAGACCAGTTTTATGGTGTCCTTTACTCACCAAAGCTTTTCAGGAGAGCTACAAGATTCAGTCTGAATCTTTATTTGCCATATTCACCCATACCGGATGAACCAGTTAGAAGCATTGGATTAGTCTATTCTCATGCTGCTATAGGGGAGTGCCAAGACTGGGTAATTTATAAAGGAAAGAGGTTTAATTGACTCACAGTTCAGCGAGGCTGGTGAGGCCTCAGGAAGCTTACAATCATGGTGGAAGGGGAAGCAAACACATCCTTCTTCATATGTCAGCAATAGGAGAGGTGCCATGCAAAAGGAGGAAAAGCCCCTTATAAAACCATCAGATCTCATGAGAACTCACTCATTATCATGGGAGCAGCAGCATGATTGTAACCATCCTCATGATTCAGTTACCTACCACCAGGTCCCTCCCACAACACATGGGAATTATGGGAACTACAATTCAAAATGAGATTTGGGTGGGGACACAGCCAAACCATATCAGGCACTCTTTACATTGTTTTACAAAATTGTCAGGGACTATGTGTTATGTCTAAACAATGTATAAAATCTGAACACTTTTAGATTCCAAGATCCATGTCCAAAACATAATCTATTACTTTCAGTTTGCTATATATTATGAAATTTTGAAAAAAGAAAAACTTGCATGAAGTAAACTGTTTTTGATTTTTTCATTTTTAAAAACAATTTACATAAATAGATTCATATGCAAAGAAGAAACACATATACAGAGCACCCCAATTACCAGTACGGTGGACTCTAGCCCTTCTTTTCTGCATTGGGAATCAGAACAGAGAATAGAAAAAATGATTGCATCTTGCTCTTAACTCTTTCCACCTATATGCTCAGTTTTTCAAGTAGAGTTTCTGTTCCTTTGCTGGTGGTTTTGGTGTTTTCCAATGTAGGAATCAAGGTTTTCAGTGCAGCTTTGACTTTGCTTGCAACTTCTGGGTCACAACTCTGGAGAAGGCTAAAAGTAAACTTTAAAAATTTTTTCTATTTTATTTTATTCTGAGACATGGTCATGGCTCTGGCACCTAGGCTGGAGTGCAGTGGCACCTTGATCTCCTAGGCTCAAGTGATTCTCTCACCTTAGCCTCCCAAAGTGCTGGGGTTAAAGACATGAGCCACCGCAACAGGCCCTATTTTTCTGGATAAGCTCTTCTTACTGTATCTAGTCTCTTTGTGATTCCCAGGAGTCTTAGAGAACATGGATTTTATTTTATTATAGATTGAGTTCTTAAATATAGCTTCCTAACATATATTAGGCACTGCCATTATTATATTCATCTTCACTGCCTACAAAACGATGAACTATGTGAAAATTCTGTCTTTCTCATTCACCAGAACATTCTTTGTCTGTGTTGTTTTACCAACTGCATTCCCTCCCCAGGAAGTAGATCTCTGTGCAATGAATCTTTTTGAGCTGCTGTGGTGAGAGGGATGCAGTAAGTCATTACAACCATGTAGTGTAAGAAACATTCCACATATTTTCTGATTTTTTCCCGAGTCTTCACAGATGAAGATTCTGAGGTTTGCTCTAGCTATGTTAACTAGATAATATTAAGGAAGAAACTGTCAAATATATTTTGGATTCTCTTTTGCAACTTTCTTAGGTAAATATTGATGTTTCCTTTTCTGTGTTCCTATTGCAAATTTCACTGGTCCTAATATAATTTTAATCTTTGTTCAATTGCATTGAATTATCTCCTTTCATAGGAATGTAAGAACCTTGAAAGAAGATCTATCTGTCACATTCATATCTCTGACAATGCAAAAGACTTTGCACATTATACCTGATAAACATGAGAATTAATGAATACTTTTAATTATGAAAAGATTCAAGGTATGGATTTCTAATCAAAATTTATGAAAAATTAAGTCACATATTAGTTTAGGGAAAAACTCAAGAAAAATCAAATCCCAAAAGATAGTCAGTGTCTGAAATGATCATGTTTTGTCTTGCAATACCTAAAACAACTCATTTATTAGATTTTCAAAGAAATGCAAAATAAGCAATTCATCTTTTCTAAATCCTTTCTGAAGTTGAAAATAAGCCCTATTCTATTAAATTGCTGAATGAATTATCCAGATGCTTACCTGATTATTAAACAAGAGTAAATGAATTTCAGAAGTTTTTACTTAGTGAAAGTTTTAATATCACATTAAAGATTTACTGTAAGCACTTAATACAAGTAAATAAATTTAATAAATAGTACCTATGTGTTTTAAGCCAAATAATTGAGAACATGTTTTATGTATCATAAAATGGAATCTGAAAACCAAATAAAAGTGACTATAGAGTAAAATTTTGGGAATATAAATATATGCTTAAATGGATATTATAATTTCTCTGAAATCAAAACAAACTATTAAACAACTATATAATTATACAAAGAATGAAAAAGCTGCAACCAATTTGATAGATAAAAACAATAGTTATACATTTCAAATATACTTCCGTATAATGTACTCCTGAAACTATAAATTAAAATCCCCTGCTTTAACAGGAGTAAGCATAAATATAAGCAAAAGCCAACCTCACACTTTTCAATCATTTCCTTTAAGTTTTTGCATACTATTCACTATTATTGGCTGTATATGACATATTTTTAAGTTGAAGTTTCATTATTAACATTTCTATCACTTTCTGAAGTCTAGGCAATTTAAACTAAACAACAGGTTGAACGCTGTTTGTAGTGTATGCTGATTTCTGTGGTGTTAAGTACTCACATCATAACTGATTTCAAGCTACCTGTGTGGTATCACTGAAGACAAAATTGGGAGGAAATGCATGGTGGCACACTATTAGCATTTCCATCATACAGATAAACCAGACTCCAGTAACCTCAAGACCATTGACTACAGTAAAATTTTATAGTAACAAAATAATTAACAAGTAGTGAGCATTGAGTATTTATTACATTTAAGTATTATGTCTAATTGTAAATTGGTGTATTTTTTTTAATGATGACTGTGTTTAACAACTTATTTATAACATTCTTGAGAAACTAAAAGTAAGCATTTGTGAGCTAGTACCAATTGCCTACAACATACCATTACTAGACTTTCATACAGCAGGAAATCAAGACTGGCTTGTAGTGTGGAAAAGACCTTGGGGTTCCACTAAAGATTTTTTAAGACATGGGTAAAGGAATATCTCAGGGATTATCTTAGGACATCAGTAGTGAGTAGAAATGCCACAGATGATACATTCACATATCTACTGCTTTTAATCAAGATGTAGTAACAGGGACCAGATTTACTCTCTTGACTGAAACAAGTTAAAAACTGAATGAAAATATATAAACAGCATATCTTAAGGCATTGGACATCAGGTGACAAGGGACAGTTATATCTGAAAAAGGGGAAAAAAAAAACGGAAAAGCAAAAACAAAATAAGCTTGCAATTTTTCCTTTTTTAGCCTAAAATTTTCAGGCCATTATGCAGGAAGGGGTGAACTCGGGCAGAGACTGGTAGTCTTTTTTAGTTGAAGATACAGATATGAGTGTCTGAAAAAACCAAGACAGCTCTAGTTCACAGAACAAAGAGGAAACAGATCTGTATAGAAAGAAAACTTTTGAGGCCTACCCAGTGTTTCTCTCAAGTATTCAGTTGAACACAAACCAGTGTATGTATAAGCACATTATCCCTGGCCAGGAAAAAAAGATGTAGAGAGAGTAGTGCCCCTAGCTTAGAAAGGGCCACAAGAAAGAATTAGTTCTCATTAGCCAAAAGGGAAAAACTTAGAATTCATGGACAATCCATTAGACTCAGAGAATTCTTGCCTCTATAGCGGGGAAACACTAAGCTCAAAATAAAAATCCCAAAGGAATAAAACTGTTTCTAAGTTACTTAATTGTCTGTTTTTACAGACGACATGATTTTATACGCAGCCAATCCCACAGTCTCTGCCCTAAAACTACAGATCTGAAAACAACTTCAGCAAAGACTCAGGGCACAAAATCAATGTACAAAAATCAGTGACATTTCTATATACCAACAATATCCAAGCTGAGAGCCAAATCAAGAACACAGTAACATTGGCAATAGACACACGCACACACAGGAATACAGCTTACTAAGGATCTCTACTAAGAGAATTACAAAACACTGCTGGAGGAAAACAGAGACTTAACAAACAAATGGAAAACCATTCGATGCTCATGGATAGGAAGAATCCATATTGTTAAAATGGTCATATTACCCAAAACAATTTACAGATTCAATTTTGTTCCTATCAAACTACCAATGACATTTTTCACAGAATTTTAAAAAAAAACTATTCTGAAATTCATATGGAACCAAAATAGAGTCCAAATAGCCAAAGCAATCCTAAGTGAAAAGAACAAAGTTGGAGAAATGACACTACCCTATTTCAAACTATAATATAAGTCTACAGTATCCAAAACAGCATGGTACTGGTGTGTCCAGAATTGGCGGGTTCTTGGTCTCGCTGACTCAAGAATGAAGCCGCGGACGCTGGTGTTGAGTGTTACAGTTCTTAAAGATGGTATGTCTGGAGTTTGTTCCTTCAGATGTTCAGATGTCTCCGGAGTTTCTTCTTTCTGGTGGGTTCTTGGTCTCACTGACTTCAGGAGTGAAGCTGCAGACCTTTGCGGTGAGTGTTATAGCTCTTAGGCAGCACGTCTGGAGTTGTTTGTTCCTTCCAGTGGGTTCGTGGTCACACTGGCTTCAGGAGTGAAGCTACAGACCTTCGCAGTGAGTGTTACAGTTCATAAAGGTGGTGCAGACCCAAAGAGTGAGCAGCAACAAGATTTATTGGGAAGAGCGAAAGAACAAAGCTTCCACAGTGTGGAAGTGGACCCCAGCGGGTTGCCACTGCTGGGTCTGGTGGCCTGCTTTTATTCCCTTATTTGGCCCCACCCACATCTTGCTGATTGGTCCATTTTACAGAGATCTCATTGTTCAATTTTACAGAGAGCTCATTGGTCCATTTTACAGAGAGCTGATTGGTCTGTTTTGACAGAGTGCTGATTGGTGTGTTTACAAACATTTAGCCAGACACAGAGTGCTGATTGGTGCGTTTTCAATTGTTTAGCTAGACACAAAATTCTCCAAGTCCCCAGTCACAGAAGCCCAGCCAGCTTCACCTCTCACTGGTACAAAAACAGACACATAGACCAATGGAACAGGTTAGAGAACCCAGAAATAAAGCTGCACATCTGCAATGATCTGATCTTTGAGAAAGTCAACAAAAAGAAAAAAATGAGGAAGAACTCCCTATTCAATAAATAGTCCTGGGATAACTGGTTGGCCATACAAAACTGAACCCTCTTCTTTCACCATATACAAAAATCAACTCAAGATCTGTTAAAGACTTAAACATAAAATCTAAAAACTATAAAAAATCTAGAAGAAAACCTAGAAAAGAATATTCGAGATATAGGCCCTGTCAAAGGTTTAATGATGAGGTCTCAAAAAGCAATTGTAACAAAAACAAAAATTTGTTCTCACTTATAAGTGGGAGCTAAATATTGAGTACACATGGACACAAATATGAGATCAATAGACACTGGGGCATACTTGAGGGTGGAGGAGGGTAAGGATTGACAAACTATCTATTGGGTACTATGCTTATTACCTAGGTGACAAAATAATCTTTGCACCAAACCCCTGTATCATGCAATTTACCCATATAACAAACCTGCACATGTAACACCCTGAATCTAAAACAAAAGTCGGGGGAAAAAAGCTTAAGGATATTTAAAGTATATAAAAAACACCCTGCACCTAACAAGATAAAATTCTCATGTTTAGCCTCCAACAAAAAATTAATAAGGCACAGAGAGGTAGGAAATTACAACAACAACAAGATAAAAAATCATTTTAAATGATTCACAAATGACACAAATGATGAAATTGTTATAAAAAGGTGTTATTATAACTGTATTTCATATGTTGGAGAAGCTACAGAAAAGTTTTATTATGTCAAGTAAAGACATTAAGGATATGTTTAAAGAGACTAAAACCAAAATTCTAGAAAGAAAATCTAAAAGGTCAGTGATGAAAAATATACTAAATGGGAGTAACAGCATGTTAGACATTGCAGAAAAAAATTAGTAGGCTTGAAGGCATAAAAACTGAAACTCTGAAATATGTCAAAGATAGAAATAAAATTTTTATAAAAAGAATACAGGATTGGGGAACTGTGGCACAGTTTTGTGCAGATATATATCCCAAGAAAGGGGAGGTGACAACATATTTGAAGCATTGATGAGTAAAATTTTTTTTAATTTGATGTAAACTATAAAGTGACCAATACAAAAATCTCAAAAACTCAACCCACTAGAAATATTACAAAAATTGAACAAAGGCATAGATTAATCAAATTGTCCCCCCCAAAAAAAGAGAGAGAGAGAATCTTAAAAGCACCTAGAAAAAAAAGACAAGATATTTGCAGAGAAATAAACATAACAGCACATTTTTCAGAAACAATTCAAACCTGAAATGGTGGAGCAACATCTCTCAATCATTGCAAGAAAAACTCAACACAAGCTTCAAATCTAGAATTGTATATAAATTAAATTTTTTTTTAAAAATCAATGCTAAAATTAAAATTATTACATAGACAAAATCTGAAATAATTTATTACTAGAACTCTTACAATATAAATAACATTAAAGGAAATTCTTCAAACACAAAGAATATTATACCATATGGAAAATTGAACCTACTCAAAGGAATGAAATTATATCTACCTGGGAAAATGTGTCTATCACAGAATTTCTATGTCCTGCAGACATTTTGTTTTCAATAATATACATAACATTTCTTTCACCTCAATTATATTAGGCATAGGCCTACAGTGAGTGTAGCTCTCCATCAACAGCTGAGTACAAAATTAGAACCAAACCCAACTACTATCACGTTCAATCCAGAATCTCAGGTAAGCCAACCCTAATATTATTAAATTGAAGCTAATATAAATGTTTTTCCTTCCCTCCAGTTCTATCCCAGAACAACTATCCCAAATTTGTGTTAATAAAAATGTATAATATCTTAAAATTCCTTTATTCTGTAAACTGTCTATTCCAAGCTTTAACAATTTGAGTAACCATTATAACATGATGAATTTTTACCTTTGTTATAATTCTGGGATATGTGAAAATTGAAGGACAATACTTAGAAAATGGCAAATAATCAAGGAGTTAGACAGATAGATCTCTCCACAGAAACTGTCTCTTAAGACCCTATTATGGAAAAGTTAAAAATATATACAGACATATTATTTTGAAACAAAATGTAAAGGAAATGTATTAATAAAACTATACTATTTTATTAAAGGGAACTAAAAATTATAGAGATATGCAAACACTTATTTATAAACAAGTCTTAATCACAAAATAAATTTTAACACATTTTTACTTCAAATTAAAATTCCAGTTTAATTAGAAACTTGATAAACTCATTTTATAATAAAATAATAAGTGAAAAATTATGGGCATGAAACCATTGACAAGAGAATTGAGAGCAGATTTGCTCTTTGAGATAACAATTTATATTATGAAAAAAATGAAAATATATAAATTTATTTAGTGACATTATTGGAACCTTAAGCGAAAGATTGATATTGTTTATAAAACTCAGAAATAGACTCCAAATTCTATAAAAATCTATTATGTAATAAATGTGACATTTCATATTAAGAACATAAAAATTGGCTTCTCACTGGTGCTTGGAAAATTGGACAACTCTGACATAAAAAGATAATTATATATTCATTTTAGTCAGAAAATAAATTCTATAGTAATTAATAGCTAGATAAAATGATTCAAGTATAACAAATAATAGAAGTAGACACAACTTCAAAATGTCTTAGAATTATTTAAATGTAGTCTGTTATCATTTCATGTATCTTTATTCATTATGTATATTACTGAGCCAGGAGAATAGGTTCTGGAGGCAGGGAACTTAAAGCCAATTCATGCTGAATCGAGGACAAATGCCAAGGTCTGGGGACAGGGAATCTGAGGCCAATTCATGCACACTTCCTAAACCTAAACCCCATCTCCCCACTCTGAGTAACAAAGAAGACCCAAAGGCTACTTTCCTACAACTCTCCCCACTTCCACCACGTCTCAGATGGAAAGGGAGAGTGTCTTAGACTGGCCAGGGGCCAAGTAGGGACCATTCCTTCATCTGCACAGAGAGCCAATTAACTTCAGCCTTTAATTAGCCACATACCAAATCCTTCATCCAGATAAGGGGTAACCAATAGGAACCCCAAAATAAAGGTACTTAAAACCAAGAAAATTTTGTAACTGGTCCCTTGAGCTGGTTGCTCGGGCCCACCCTCACCCTGTGGTGTGCTTTCTCACTTTAATAAATTCCTACTTTTGCTGCTTCATGCCTGTGTATCATTCCTTTGTTACTCTGTTTGTGGAGGTTTTGCACAATTTTTTTGTTCAAAACCCAAGAACCTGAACAAGTTACACTCAAGGCCCTCCTTCTGGTAGCATTACCTAGATTAAGCTCAGTTTGAAATGGAGACAGAAATGTAAAAATTTAATTTCCTTAGTGTGTGTATTCTAGGTCTTTGGGATCTGAAAAGTTTCTAGAAAGCTATCCTACATATTTCATTTTAATTTCAAACACAGGATGCACGATATTGATCACATATTGGCTAAAATGGCTAGATGTTGACTTTTGTCAAGAATCCATGAGTTAATTTGCTTATGATTCCACAATCCTAAATATCAAGGGAGTTATTTACATATTTAAAAAATTATATATAATTACTTATCATAATACATGCAACATCAAAGCAGAAGTTTGAATAATGTTTGTAATTACATTGAAAAAGTGTGTGATGACTCTGTGGAACCCGACTGAGAAATCTGCATTATGAAAGAACAGCTTATTTTAACCAATGAACAGAAAAATACATTGTTATCTTTTCCTATTTTTCTCCTAAAAGAGGGAATCTTAAACTAAGGGTGTTTTTTTTGTTGCTTCTCTATGTTAAGCTTTATTTTTCATAATTGTATCATCCAAGACATGAAATGCAATGACAGTACGTATCATATCAAAACATTTTACTTTTAATGCAGTACACCACAAAAAAATGCTGTAAGTAAGGAAATAAGCTTTGACATCTTTGTCAAGTCAAAATTGTAGGTAATTATTTTAAAGTAAGTCTTCTTTTTTATTTTAAAACTGAACGAAGAAAAGTGGCCATAATTATTCTGCAATGTAAATGTAAAAGTGGTGCAGGCCATAATTCCTGGAGTTATCAATTCTCTTCTCTGTGTGTTGCAGCGGGAACCAAACAAATAAAATATTTATGTAAAAAATGTAGCTTAGTAAAAGATGCTAAATACAATTCAAGTTATCATATAGAATATTTAAATAATGAACACTAATTTGAATGTTGTGCTATTTAGTATTGTCATAAATATTAAAATTTAATAAAATTTGTGCACATAAATTTCATATCTACTATATTTAAGGGTTTACATATTTCTCAACCTAGTAAAAAGCAAAATTATTGAGAGGTAGCATAAACGCTATCAATGTCATTATAAAACACCACACGGCAACATTGTTTCTACCATGTTTCTAATTAGCGACCACTTCAAAAGAGAAAATTTCCCTTTAAAAAATTATTTTCCTTTCCTATGCTACAGAGTCACAAGAAAAACAAATTGTATGTTCTTGGAAAGATTTTAGAAAGATATCATGGGATGTTTGAAGTAATTTAAAGAAAGACACAGAAAAACAAGTCATTAACTTAATAAATCTTAAGGAAAAATGTCTTTAAAAAAGGTACCAGAAGGCCGGGCACGGTGGCTCATGCCTGTAATCCCAACACTATGGGAGGCCGAGTCGGGCTGATCACAAGGTCAGGAGATCGAGACCATCCTGGCTAACACGGCGAAACCCCGTCTCTACTAAAAATACAAAAAAATTAGCCGGGCGTGGTGGCAGGTGCCTGTAGTCCCAGCTACTCGGGAGGCTGAGGCAGGAGAATGGCGTGAACCCGGGAAGCAGAGCTTGCAGTGAGCCAAGATCACGCCACTGCTCTCCAGCCTGGGCGACTGAGTGAGACTCCAACTCAAATAAAAAAAAAAAAAAAAGGTGGGGGGGACCAGAAATAATAACTATAATAGTTAATTTCGATTTTTTTCCTGAAAGCAGAAAATAATTTTTGAATATATTTATTACTGGAAACAAAGTGATCCACAGACTATTTTTCCAGCTCATACAGCTGTGTATTAGAGGCATCTGCTTTATTTTATGGAGACTAACAATGGAACAATTATGTGTATATGTTAAAATTTACAAATATATGAATATATTAAACCAGAGTTGAAATAACATGGGTTGAAGTTCTGAATCTAGTTCCACCAAAAACAGTAATAAACTTATTGCTTTTGGTAATAATAATAGCTAATACTTCTTTGGGGCTTACTATATACAAGATGTAGTTGCTGATGCTTTATGTGTATAAACATATTTAAGCCTAACAAGAACCCTATGAGTTAGTGCTATTTTTATTAAACCAAGTTTACTTATGAGAAAGTTGAAGTTGAGACACAGAGGTTAAATTGCCCAAACTTTTATAGCTAATGGAGAAATAACTGAGATACATACACAAATATGTGGCTCTCTAGTCTATGAACTTTCCACTCCTCTAGAAAGTGCCCTGTAAACTATGTTTGCCTTGAATCTTTGCAAATCATTTGCAAACTCTTCTTTCTCAGTAATGGATGAGGCCTCAGATTACTGTGTTTATTTTATTATTCTCTAGTGTTAAAAAATTTATTTTTCTATGTTTATCTCTAGTTTTAATTTGGGAAACAACTCTCTCTCTCTACATACATATATATGTATATATATTTATCAAATCAACAAAGCATACTTGAACAAAGTATTCTTTTATTTGTACAAAAAATACATTATATAAAAGACAATATTCATAATGCTGATAAAACAAAATTAATAATCCCTAGCCTTTGTGCTGAAAGGATGCTCTTCTAGTACATATTATTCAACTATCTTAGAATGTGCTCTTCATATTTACCGCACTCAGTTCCACTAGGCCATGTTTAAAACTCTATTCATCTTTGATGACATATTTCTTGGCTTCTCTAAGTACCACTAACTGTCCTTTTACTTATGTAACTGTTATTTTGCATATATATTTTTCTACGTTAAAAATAATGTTCTGTAATAAGAGAATTTAAATACTATGAACGTATATAAAATTGTATTTTTATTTCTTAAAAAAAAAAACTTCCTCTGCCTTTTTCCTCCCATCTTAATCCAACTCTTAGAAGGTAAGCATTCTTCAGAAGTTGATGAGTAGTCTCACAAAAAATAAACCAACTACAAAACATAGTCAAACATTTAATGTATACACAAGCACATCCATCATAGTATACATCATAGGGTTGATATTTATTCGCTTACTAGAAAATTATGAGGTAGAAAGTGAGATCAGCTAAAATAAGGAATTATCTTGAAGCCCCTAGGAGAGAGCTTTACTGTTGTTTTGTGTATGTATTTATTTGGTTGAATAGGCACATCAATTCACAATTTTATTAAACACACATACACACACACACCAAACACACTTTGACTTGGTTTGAAAGCAGAACTGGTTATAACGCCCATCTCTCTTTACCACCAACAAGGTAATCTGGAGTAAGTTTGTTGAATTTCTACATTTTGACTTTCTCATTTAGGAAATGGTGATGATAGTATTTATGTGAAAAGATATTGAACAATGGCCATTTTTTCTTGTAAACTATAAAGACTTTGTGATGGTTAATTTTATGTGTCAACTTAATTGAGCCATGGGATACCTAAACCTCTTATTAAACATTATTCTTGGTGTGCCTGTAAGTCTGTTTCTGTAATAGATTATTATTTGAACAGGTGGACTGATTGAAGCAGCTGGCCTTCTGCAGTGTACGTGGGCAGCATCCCGCCCATTGAGAGTCTAGGTAGAACAAAAAAGTAGAGAAAGTTTGGTTTTCCTTTCTCTTGGCCTGACTGTTTGAGCTAGGACATCGATCATCTCCTGCCCTTAGATCTGAAATAAAATCTATTTCATCAACTTCCTTGCTCTTCAGCCTTCAGACTATATCACCTGCTTTTCTGGGTCTGCAGCTTGCAGACAGCAAATTGTGGGACTCTCAGCTTCCATAATTGCATCAGCTGAAGCTTCATAATAAATCTCAGGAGTTATATATATATATATATGTATATATATACACATATATATGTATATATATATACACACACACATATATAGATACACACACACATACATATATATATATCTTATTGGTTCTGTCTCTCTGGAGAAACCCCAACTAATACAGAATTCTATAAATGAATATTATACAAACATATTTTTAATGTGCCACTACACATTAAACGTAAATGTATACTTATGTATAAATAAAATGGTATAATTGATTATAACTATTGTAGTAATATATGCAACATGTACTTATCTATACCTAGAAGGCTTACTTACAAAATCCAAGGCAACAATTACACAATGCTTTTCTTCTTTAAAATACGGTTCAAGAAATGGTTGTCCTAGTGGACTTTTAAATAAAATCTATTATTCATTCATGGAAATGGCATAATATCAATAAGACAACCTGTATGCACTTACTGTTCTTGGACTGGTAATCGATTCAAAGCCATTCTCTCATAGTGCCTCATGTAGTCAATGATTTTTTTTGTGCTTTAGTGCTGACTGGATTTTGGACTGCGTTATGAGACCTCTGAATGGGAGAAGTTCTTCAAGGATTGCACTCTTGACCTTATTCAGGCCGTGATTTCATCTTGTGATCAGCAGTAATTTTGTAAAACACTCAGTAAGTAGTGCCATCTAACATTAATTTAAACATTTGAGCCATTATGTATAATTGTTATTTAACATAATTTCACCTGCTTATTTTATGGTGAAAGGTATACATAGAGAGATAATATTTGGGAGTATTTGAATTTAGCTTTTAGCACAATGGCTGCGAACTCAAAGTTGAGATTACAAACCAATGTCTCTATTTTTCATTCGGTTATATTTAGCTTCTATAGAAGGCATCTCTGGAAAGATATTTGTGAGCTATAGTTATTATTCAAAGCTCAACAGAACCGAAATATCAAAAATGTATATTTTTTTCCTGTAAGGTTAATGAATATTTACAAAGTTAATCAAGAATTGATATAATAATTCAGGAAAAATCTGGCATAGGTTTATTTTTTTGCTTTCAATAATCAAGATTATTCATCAAATTTAAAAGGTAATCACGGAGCTATTTATTTCTCAGAGCAAAACATGAGAAACTTTAAAATTAAGAAAGCAGATTGAGGAAATTCCACAACTATAAGACCATTATCAATCAACATTAAGGAGAAGAGGACATTACAGTAATAGAGAATATATGGCACCTTCCACTCACGTATCTATTCAATCAGGGTATATGCAGCCTTTATCCTGGTTCAGACAATGTGATAGAAAACAGAAACAAATTTACCTAGGCATAGCGTCTGCCCTCAAGTAACAAACTGACCAGTAGACAGACTGAAATAGTAAGAAAAATCTTAAAACTGTGAAACCTAACTTAATGGTTCAAAACTAAGAAATAACTAATTACCTTAAATTTCAGAGAAAGTTTGAATGTATTTTTAACTTAAAAATATGTTAATAAGTCCGGGCATAGTGGCTCACACCTGTAATTCCAGCCCTTTGGGAGGCCAAGGCGGGTGGATTAAGAGGTCAGGAGTTCAAGACCAGCCTGGTCAATATGGTGAAACTCCATCTCTACTTAAAATACAAACATTAGCAGGATGTGGTGACACGTGCCTATAGTTCCAGCTACCCGGGATGCTGAGGCAGAAGAATCGCTTGAAACCTGAAGGCAGAGGTTGCAGTGAGCCAAAATTGCACCACTGGAGCCCAGCCTGGGTGACAGAGCGAGCCTCCATCTCAAATAAACAAATAAATAAATACATAAATAAGAATAATAATTATTTTAGAAAGTATTCTGTATTTTTAAAGATTAGAAAATTTTACCCAAGTCAAAAGTTTCAATCACTAAGATTAGTAACATTTTGTTTTCAAAGCATAACTGTGTTTTCAACAGACTATCATTGACGACACATGTAAGAGAAATTGTCTTGATGTTTCTTGCTGGTTCTACATTTTAAATACATGATATTAGTTATTTATTTGGTATTTCACTATGTATTGTGTTCCTTAGAATGCGTTTTGTTGCGTTTGTGTTAATGGGCCGAATCTGGAAAAGCATGATAATGCCTAACACTGAAAACCAGATTTCTTCTGAGTAATGAAAAATTGAGCTCTAATTTTAATTTATTGAAGAAAAAGCTACGAAAGCTAGTTTTTAAAAGTTGAATGAAGGATTTTCTTGTCTTATGTCTGTAGTCTCACCCTTTTTCTTTTTCTTAGTACTGATTTTCAACTACAATAATCATCATGCATATTTTAGAAAATTAAAAAAAATGTTCAGTTGAGAAAAATTATCCTTAATCATACCATTATGGCCGACTTTTTTGTGCATTTTCAAAGTTTTTTTTATTGTTCTATACATATTATGTACAGTAGGAAGTAAAATTAATGCTAGTAGATCTATACACACACCTACACACACCCACACATATCATTGTAATTGATTCTTCTCTTCCAACAATGCTACATGGAATAAAGGTGGTCTTATTTACTTTAAGGTGAAAAAGTTCTGGCTCAAAATTTGAATTGCCCATGGTATATATGGGCACTTACATGGGATGTTAACGTTTCTTTGTGCTGCCAAATCCTGGAGAATGTGAGAAGCATTACTGCACTCAAAGATTTACAAATATAAGCCCTATAGTTTATAGGGGAGGATCTGAAAAAGCTGAATTTTTCTGCATAGAAGACAGTGAAGGATTTTTTGTTTTACAGATTGTCAGCCAAAGACAAGGGGCAAGAGAAGCCCTGCAAGATGGCAAGAAGACGGAGCTTCAAATGAAGGCATACTAGGGAGATACAGTGTCCCACTAATTTCCCAAGTGACTTTGAAAGATGGAGGGGAATAATATTGAATTGTAAGCTCTCTGCTGTGCTCTGTTGTGGAGCAGCATCTCCCCACTGTGTCATATTTTTCATAGAATTCAGCTCCTGCAGACCTATTTATGGGTTCTTTGGGGATGATGAAGAAAAACGAGAAATATCTGGGGATGAGAGAGGTGAAAACTGGTTCAACAGGTGGCCGTACATGCAGAGATAGAAAAGCAGAGAAGCAGGGGATTTGCAAGAGCAGCAATGACCACGTAAGATGCGAGCACATACACATTTCTCCAGACATATTAGGAAGAATATTTATTTCTTATTAAAGCACATGAGAGGATGAGGTGGGAGTGACAACCAATTTTAACTAAATCGTAAAAGCCAGTGTGACCCTTAGAAGCTTAGGCCTCCTAAGGAACATCTGAGAAGCTTCCAGTTGTCACACACACACACACACACACACACAGATTATATATGTTTGCTGTTAGAGTTTCCCTCTACTGCTTTCTAAATTGAGCCTTGATTTAGCAGGGTACCATAAATGCCTCCCAAATTCATTCAGTGCAGTCCAACATCATAATTTTTAGACATCAAGGTACATTATTCCACGATCATATGTAGCTCCTTTATTATACCTACACAACATACATTATTTATTTTACATATATTATATAAAGTATTTGTGTTTAAATATTAACTCATCATTTTGTATATTTTTTTAAAACCTTTCTTTGCCTACCATTATTAAAACCACAAGGATTAAAAATATTTTTAGTTCTCAGTGAAACCCTGTCTCTACTAAAACAAACAAACAAACAAAAATTAGCGGGGCGTGGTGGCGGGCGCCTATAGTTCCAACTACTCAGGAGGCTGAGGCAGGAGAATGGTGTGAACCCGGTAGGTGGAGCTTGCAGGGAGCGGAGATCCCGCCACTGCACTCTAGCCTGGGCGACAGAGAGAGACTCCACCTCAAAATAAATAAATAACATAAAAATAATTTTAATCCTTACATTATAATTTGAATAGGTTTCATAGAAGTGTCTTATTTATCCTGAGAGATTATAGACATTAGTTTGTGGTATTTTATTTTATTCACCTCCAGATTTTTCCATAGCTCCTAGCACAGTGGTTGCAGAGAATGGATACACAGTAAATATTTCTTAGATATTAAAGCAATAAAGAATTTATAAATCAAACAGCTATTAAATGACACTGTGTTTTGTTTTTGTTTTTCTATGAGATTTGATCAGAAGCTTACGGGTTTATTTGTAATTTTTATTAAATTTTAATCATCGCTATCCTTTGAGTTTGCATTTATCAATCATGTGACATAATGATTTTACACTACTTTCTTTGAAAATAAAAAGTAATAAAATAGAACTATTATGGAAATTAAATTTTGAGACTACTTGTCCTAGTTCTTTCAACCAAATAAAAATTGCTTCAGAAAACTGTCAGTAAACCAGTTCTGTAGTGAATACTTACAATGTGTACAGGGATTTACTATACTTTATTACTCTTTTGAGAAAAACAGTAAACTCTTCAGAGAGATAAAAATAACACATTTGAAACCTCAGTGAGCTATATATCACAGAATGCAATTACTAAGTCCAATAGTGCAAAGACATGATTGATCAAACATTGAAAAAATAAGCAGAAAAAATAATTGCAATTGTCTTAAAGATGTATACTCTAATTTTGATTTCATATCACATGCATAAAAAGAAGAAATTTGAGGTTATCTTGTAATATTTCAGATACATTTGTTGTGAAAATAGGTTAAATGATAGTTATTAAGATAATTCTATAATCAAAAAAATGTAAAAGTTTTTCAAGGCATCCTAAAATGAGGCTGTGTCAACCATAATTCAACTCCTAACATCACTGAAATGAATACTTTGTAGAGAGTGGTAGGTAAGAAACTAGTGGTCATCCTCTGCTGTCACGTAAAATTTTCAATCTTAGATTTAAATAACTTTTATAATGGGAGAAATATTGTAAGAGTCACGGGCCAAGAAACTTGTGTCAGCGCTACAGTGATGAGTAAAGCTTGTCTCATTATGTTACAATATTTTATTTTAAATGGCTCATATGTGAGTTTTTTGTTTTTTTGTTTGAGACAGAGTCTCACTCTGTTGCCCAGGCTGGAGTGCAGTGGCGCCATCTCAGCTCACTGCAACCTCCAACCCCAGGGTTCTAGTGATTCTCCAGCCTCAGCTTCCTGAGTTGCTGGGATTACAGGTGCCTGCCACCATGCTTGGCTAATTTTTTTGTATTTTTAGTAGAGACGGGGATTTGCCATGTTGGCCAGCCTGGCCTTGAACTCTTGACCTCAGGTGATCCACCTGCCTGAGCCTGCCAAAGTGCTAGAATTACAGGCGTGAGCCACCGCACCTGGAAATGTGAGTTTTAAACTGTGCTTACATTCTAATATGGCTGTGCTATGTCTGATCGATAGTTCATCATTTACATAATCAATATTTGCATTATTTCTAAATTCATCATTTATTGGATGAGCAGAATGAAAGAATCAGCTATGCCTAGGTCCTTTCATGCTACATGCATGCATTTTTGCCTTTATGTTCAAAGTTTAGAAAATTGGAAGATACCCTTTTTTAAAACATGATAGCAGTTTTCTTTCTACTTTTTTGTATTTCTTTTTTTTTATTATTATACTTTTAAGTTTTAGGGTACATGTGCACAACGTGCTGTTTAGTTACATATGTATACATGTGCTATGTTGGTATGCTACACCCATTAACTCGTCATTTAACATTAGGTATATCCCCTAATGCTATCCCTCCCCGCTCTCCCCACCCCACAACAGGCCCCAGTGTGTGATGATCCCCTTCCTGTGTCCATGTGTTCTCGCTGTTCAATTCCTACCTATGAGTGAGAACATGCGGTGTTTGGTTTTTTGTCCTTGCCATAGTTTGCTGAGAATGATGGTTTCCAGCTTCATCCACGTCCCTACAAAGGACATGAACTCATCATTTTTTATGGCTGCATAGTATTCCATGGTGTATATGTGCCACATTTTCTTAACCCAGTCTATCATTGTTGGACATTTGGCTTGGTTCCAAGTCTTTGCTATTGTGAATAGTGCTGCAATAAACATACGTGTGCATGTGTCTTTATAGCAGCATGATTTATAATCCTTTGGGTATATACCCAGTAATGGGATGGCTGGGTCAAATGGTATTTCTACTTCCAGATCCCTGAGGAATCACCAAACTGACTTCCACAATGATTGACTAGTTTACAGTTGCACCAACAGTGTCAAAGTGTTCCTATTTCTCCACATCCTCTCCAGCACCTGTTGTTTCCTGACTTTTTAATGATCACCATTCTAACTGGTGTGAGATGGTATCTCATTGTGATTTTGTGATTTTTATTTGCTTTTCTCTGATGGCCAGTGATGATGAGCATTTTTTCATGTGTCTTTTGGCTGCATAAATGTCTTCTTTTGAGAAATGTCTGTTCATGTCCTTTGCCCACTTTTTGATGGGGTTGCTTGTTTTTTTCTTCTAAATTTGTTTGAGTTCATTGTAGAATCTGGATATTAGCCATTTGTCAGATGAGTAGATTGCAAAAATTTTCTCCCATTCTGTAGGTTGCCTGTTTACTCTTATAGTAGTTTCTTTTGCTGTGCAGAAGCTCTTTAGTTTAATTAGATCCCATTTGTCTATTTTGGCTTTTGCTGCCATTGCTTTTGGTGTTTTAGACATGAAGTCCTTGCCCATGCCTGTGTCCTGAATGGTATTGCCTAGGTTTTCTTCTAGGGTTTTCATGGTTTCAGGTCTAACCTTTAAGTCTTTAATCCATCTTGGATTAATTTTTGTATAAGGTGTAAGGAAGGGATCCAGTTTCAGCTTTCTACATATAGCTAGCCAGTTTTCCCAGCACCATTTATTAAATAGGGAATTGTTTCCCCATTTGTTGTTTTTGTCAGGTTTGTCAAAGATCAGATAGTTGTAGATACGTGGCATTATTTCTGAGGGTTCCGTTCTGTTCCATTGGTCTATATCTCTTTTTGTATTTCTAATAATTATCCTTCCATTAAATGTTTCCTCATATGTGAATAATACGTGTATCATTTAAAAGAAACACAATTTCTCAACTCCATAAATTATGATAATTTATTTGTAGTAATGTACAAACGTAGAATATTATTAAGTCAGTGCGAAATTAATTGCGGGTTTTGCCTCTACTTTCAATGGGAAAAACCACAACTAATTGTTCACTGACTTAATACAATCTTTTTAAGGTGATTACGTAACTAAAAGCATCTCAGAATTTAAACAGGGATTTAAAAAAATACCAAACCAGTAAAATTATAATTGACAGCATTATTTTAGCAGGACAGATACCTTTTTTAAAACAATTTTATTGAGTTACACTTAATATAGCAAAAAACTGAGCATATTTAATGTGTACAATTTAATGACTTTGGAAACAGGCATACACCTGTGGAACTATCACTACAATCAGGGTAATGAACAGATTCATCACCTCCAATAGTGTTATCCTTCCTTTTTGGGTTTTTCTGTTTGTTTGGTTCCTTGGTTTATTTTTTGTTTTGGTGGTAATAACACTTAAAATGAGATGTACCCTTTTAACAAATTTTTAAATATACAATATTGAGCTGTCTTGTTTCAGTCATGTAAGATGAATAAATTCTAGACACCATCTTTTTTTTTCACTTGTTTGTCTTAGCAGATTGACTGCCGGAAATCAATCTGATGAAATTACAGATGAGTCATCCTAAGCAACAACATAATAGATGTAGAAAAAGCATTTAATAAAATTCAACAGCCCTTCATGATAAAGGTTTCAACATATTTGGTATAGAAGGAATGTACCTCAACACAATCAAGCCCGTATATAACAAACTCACAACCAACATATTTTAATGGGGAAACGTTGAAAGCCTTTCCTCTAAAATATGGAACAAGACAATGATGCCCCCTTTCATCACTTCTGTTCAACATGGTACTGGAAGTCCTAGCTAGAGCATTAGGAAAGATAGGGAAAGAAAAGGCATTCAAGTTGGAAAGGAATAAATAAAATTGCCTCTGTTGGCAGGTGACATGATCTTATATATAGAAAATCCCTAAAGACACCAACAGACATGGTTAGATCTAATAAATGAATTCAGTAAAGTTGTAGTATACAAACTCAACAAACAAAAATTGGTAGCATTTCTATACACTAGTAGCAAACTGTCTGAAAAAGAAATCCAGAAAACGTTCCCATTTGTAGCAGCTACAAAATAAAAGACACTTAGAACCAAATTTAACCAAGGAGTTGAAAGTTCTCTGTACTGCAACAACAGTTCTATCACTTGTCAAATCTTCTCTTATTTCCATTTTGTTAACCAAAATAGTTTTATTTTTTCATCTGTTTATTGATTCAATAGTACGCATTCCCTAGAAAGTCTGTTATTACCAAAGAACAGAAACTGGAAATCTATTGAAAGTTTGTTACAGTGTGACTTTAATTCAAGTAGAACATTTGATTTATAAGTCATAAATCCATGGAAATTAGACATAATTTGATAGTTTTTGATAGTATTTTGTGTCTTTTGTAGTCCAACACAGAAGTCGTCACATAAATCCATTAGAATAAATTCAGAGAAGTATTTCATATACTTTTTCCAATTAATATTTAAGAAAAATATTATTAAACAGATAATATACAAGAAGGTAGGCTACATCCTCTAGTATATACCAGTTCAAGTAAGCAAATCTGTACCTGAAAGGTACTTAGGTGAATATCAATAGCAAAGATGACAAAAATAATAGATCTCCCACTTACAGAGCAATTAACATGTGACAGTTCTAAGTGCTTTACATGTATTAACTCAAATAACTGTGTAGCAGAATGTTATAGTTTATAGCGATATTCAAAATATTTAATAATCTCTATGGTTCATGGAAGAAGCTGCAGTTTCTGCAGGCATATAGGTAACTCTGATTGATTTAGGCCAGAAGATGGTGCTCATAGGCTCTCTGAGTTCAGAAGGACACTGAGCCTTTTGCCCTCTTGAGTGTTTTGAGTGTTATTATTAGCATTACCACCAGGCATGGAATCCACCTCAAAGTCTCCAAGCCTGACCAAAAGAGGTACCTGTCTTTGCAAACATTCTCAACCTGGGTGCCACCAGTTAAGTGTCAATCTCTTAACCCCTCACACACTAGGACAGGACAACTTAACAGGGGAAACTCAGGAGGCCCATACAGTTATAATTTGCCAACAAATATACTACAAAATTACACAGATTGGCCCCGCCATCCCAGTGAATACCTTCAGACCATAAGTCCAGGGGATAAATGATGTAAAAAATTTCACACAGTGTATATCAGTTCTGAGATAAAATCGTTTATGTCAGATGATTTTCTTCTCAGTAAAATGCTTTAAAGAGATGGTATAAATTGAGTATGAATTAGCAGATGTTTACAAGTTTTCTTTAGAAACAAATTGAGGAGAATAGTCTTGTCTGAAACAGTAACGTAAGATAACATACACAGACAGAAAACATTAGACAAGTCCTGAAAATACAGAATTTGATTTTGACCTGAGAGGAAGTTATAGGACTTAGGAGAAGTATGGCTAGAAGTGTAAGTTGACTCTAAATTGCAGAAAACCTATAAGTCTTACACAAATAAATCAAAATGTATTTGTAAGGTGGTAGGGAGTCATTAGAGGCAATTGGGATGAGGAGTTCCCTTATTACCACATTACTTATGGAGATAATTTGGCCCTAGGATGTAAGGAGGGTTGAAATCTAGAGAAATTCATGTAACAGAGATCATTTCTAACAATATCCACAAAAATAAGTCAGATTGGTAAGAATAGAAGAAAAGGTATAGATTCAAGAGATGTTGGGAAAATAATTTCTACTAGCAATTCTGAACTACTTTCATGAGGTTGCTCTAGCATCTACTGAGAAGGGTAAGATAAAGACAAATCAAGCAGCCTTTCAACTAGAATCAACTTCTCTATCATCCGTCTCCTGGGGTTCTCAAATATAATTCCCGATTTATATTTTACATATTCTTGTTAAAATCTTCTTCAAAATTATAAGAGTAAAGATCTACTTGGAAAAATAACAGCTGTTTGATACACATATACACATACATACATGTGAATAATATTTACATTGCACATTAGTATTGTATAAGAATTTGGGAATTTATTAAATGAAAAAGAATAAAACAGTGGCTGGTAAAGTTGGATGAACAGGAACAGCTCTGGTCTGCAGCTCCCAGCAAGATCAATGCAGAAGGCAGGTGATTTCTGCATTTCCAACTGAGGTACCTGGCTCGTCTCACTGGGACTGGTTATACAGTGGATGCAGCCCACAGAGGGTGAGCCAAAACAGGGTGAGGTGTCACCTCACCTGGGAAGAATAGGGGCTTGGGGAACTCCCTCCCCTAGCCAAGGAAAGCTGTGAGGGACTGTGCCGTGAGGGACAGTGCTGTCCAGTCCAGATACTACACTTTTCCCAGAGTGTTCACAACCTGCAGACCGGGAGATTCCCTCAGATGCCTACACCACAAGGGCCCTGGGTTTCAAGCACAAAACTTTGCAGAAATTTGAGCAGACACTGAGCTAGCTGCAGGAGTTTTTTTTTGGTTTGTTTGTTTTTTTTTCATATCCGAGTGGCACCTGGAACACCAGCAACACAGAGCCATTCACTCCCCTGAAAAGGGGGCTGAAGTCAGGGACCCAAGTGGTCTAACTTGGCAGATCCCACCCCCATGGAGCCCAGCAGGCTAAGATCTACTGGCTTGAAATTATCGCTGCCAGCACAGCAGTCTGAAGTTGACCTGGGACACTGGAGCTTGGCGGAGGAAGGGGCGTCCACCATTACTGAGGCTTGAGTAGACAGTTTTTTTCTCACAGTGTAAACAAAGTTCAGGAAGTTCGACGGGAAGTTTGAACTGGGGGGAGCCCACTGCAGCTCAACAAAGCTGCTTTAGCCAGACTGCCTCTCTAGATTCCTCCTCTCTGGGTGGGCCATCTCTGAAAGAAAGGCAGCAGCCCCAGTCAGGGACTTACAGATAAAACTCCCATTTCCCTGGGATAGAGCAACGGGGGGAAGGGGTGGCTGTGGGCCCAGCTTCAGCAGACTTAAATGTTCCTGCCTGTTGGCTTTGAAGAAAGCAGCGGATATCCCAGCATGGTAATTGAGCTCTGCTAAGGGACAGACTGCCTCCTCAAGTGGTTCCTTGACCCCCGTGCCTCCTGACTGGGAGACACCTCCAAGCAGGGGTCAACAGACACCTCATACAGTGGAGATCTGGCTGGCATCTGGCAGGTGCCCCTCTGGGTTGAAGCTTCCTGAAGAAGGAACAGGCAGCAATCTTTGCTGATCTGCAGCCTCCGCTGGTGACACCCAGGCAAACAGGGTCTGAAGTGGACCTCCAGGAAACTCCAACAGACCTGCAGCAGAGGGACCTGACAGTTAGAAGGAAAACTAACAAATAGAAAGAAATAGCATCAACATCAACAAAAAGAACATCCAAACAAAAACCCCAACCAAAGGTCATCAGCATCAAAGACCAAAGGTAGATAAACCCATGGAGATGAGGAAAAAAACAACAAAAAAAGGCTGAAAATTCCAAAAACCAGAATGCCTCTTCTCCTCCAAAGGATCACAACTCCTCCTTAGCAAAGGAACAAAAATGGATGGAGAATGAATTTGATGAATTGACAGAAGTAGGCTTCAGAAGCTGGGTAATAACAAACTCCACCGAGCTAAAGGAGCATGCTCTAAACCACTGCAAAGAAGCTAAGAACCTTTAAAAAAGGTTAGAGGAATTACTAACTAGAATAATCAGTTTAGAGAAGAACATAAATGACCTAATAGAGCTGAAAAACACAGCAAGAGAACTTCAGGAAGCATACGCAAGTATCAATAGCTGAATCGATGAAGTGGAAAAAGGATATCAGTGATTGAAGATCAACTTAATGAAATAAAGAATGAAAACAAGAATAGAGAAAAAAGAATGAAAAGGAATGCTTTAAAGAGATGGTATAAATTGAGTATGAATTAGCGGATGTTTACAAGTTTTCTTTAGAAACAAATTTAGGAGAATAGTCTAGTCTGAAATAGTAACATAAGATAATATACACAGACACAAAACATTACACAAGTCCTGAAAATACAGAATTTGATTCTGACCTGAGAGGAAGTTATAGGACTTATGAGAAGACCTCCAAGAAATATGGGACTATGTGAAAAGACCAAACCTACATTTGACTGGTGTACGTGAAAGTGACGGGAAGAATGGAACCAAGCTGAAAAACACTCTTCAGTATATTATCAAGGAGAACTTCCCCAACCTAGTAAAACAGGACAATTTTCAAATTCAGGAAATAAAGAGAATGCCACAAAGATACTCCTCGAGAAGAGCAAACCCCAGACACAGAATTATCAGATTCACCAAGGTTGAAATGAAGGAAAAAATGTTAAGGGCAGCCAGAGAGAAAGGTCTGGTTACCCACAAAGGGAAGGCCCTCAGACTAATAGCAGATCTCTCTGCAGAAACCCTACAAACCAGAATAGAGTGGGGGCCAATATTCAACATTCTGAAAGAAAAGATTTTTCAATCTAGAATTTCATATCCAGCCAAACTAAACTTCATAAGTGAAGGAGAAATAAAATCCTTTACAGACAAGCAAATGCTCAGAGATTTTGTCACCACTAGGCCTGCCTTACAAGAGCTCCTGAAGGAAGCACTAAATATGGAAAGGAAAAACTGGTACCATCCACTGCAAAAACATCCCAAGTCGTAAAGATCACCGACACGATGAAGAAACTGCATCAACTAACGGGCAAAATAACCAGCTAGTATTATAATGACAGGATCAAATTCATACGTAACAATATTAACCTTAAATGTAAATGACCTAAATGCCCCAATTAAAAGACACAGACTAGCAAATTGAATAAAGAGTCAAGACCATCCGTGTGCTGTATTCAGGAGATGCATCTCGGGTGCACAGACATACATAGGCTCAAAATAAAGGGATGGAAGAATATTTACCAAGCAAATGGAAAGCAAAAAAAAAAAAAAAACAAACAAACAAAAAAAAAACAACAAAAAAACAGGGGTTACAATCCTAGTCTCTGATAAAACAGACTTTAAACCAACAAAGATAAAAAAAAAGACAAAGAAGGGCATTACATAATGGTAAAGGGATCAATGCAAGAGAAGAGCTAACTATCCTAAATATATATGCACCTAAAACAGGAGCACCCAGATTCATAAAGCAAGTTCTTAGATACCTACAAAGAGACTTAGATTCCCACACAATAATAGTGGAAGACTTTAACACCCACTCTCAATATTAGATCAACAAGACAGAAAATTAACAAGGATATTCAGGACTTGAACTCAACTTTGGACCAAGTTGTTCTAATAAACATCTACAGAACTCTCCATCCCAAATGATCAGAATATACATTCTTCTCAGAACTACTTCACACTTATTCTAAAATTGACCACATAATTGGAAGTAAAACACTCCTCAGCAAATGCAAAAGAATGGAAATCAGAACAAACAGTCTCTCAAACCACAGTGCAATCAAATTAGAATTCAGGATTAAAAAACTCACTCAAAACCACACAGCTACATGGAAACTGAACAACCTGCTCCTGAATGACTACTGTGTGAAGAAGGAAATTAAGACAGAAATAAATAAGTTCTTTGAAACCAATGAGAACAAAGACATAATGTACCAGAATCTCTGGGACACAGCTAAAGCAGTGTTTAGAGGGAAATTTATGGCACTAAATGTGCACAGGAGAAAGCAGGAAAGATCTGAAATTGACACCCTAACATCACAATTAATAGACCTAGAGAAACAAGAGCAAACAAATTCAAAAGCTAGCAGAAGACAAGAAATAACTAAGATCAGAGCAGAACTGAAGGAGATAGAGACACAAAAAACCCTTCAAAAAATCAGTGAAACCGGAAGCTGGTTTTTTGAAAAGATTAACAGAATAGATAGACTATTAGCTGGACTAATAAAGAAGAAAAGAGAGAAGAATCAAATAGACACAATAAAAAAAGATAAACGGGATATCACCACTGATCCCACAGAAATACAAACTACCATCAGAGAGTACTATAAACACCTCTACACAAATAAACTAGAAAATCTAGAAGAAATGGATGAATTGCTGGACACACACACCATCCTAAAGAATAAACCAGGAAGAAATTGAATCCCTGAATAGACCAATAACATGTTCTGAAATTGAGGCAGTAATTAATAGCCCACCAACCAAAAAAGGCCCAGGACCAGATGGATTTACAACAAAATTCTACCAGAGGTACAAAGAGGAGCTGGTACCATTCCTTTTGAAACTATTCCAAACAATAGAAAAAGAGAGACTCCTCCCTAACTCGTTCTATGAGGCCAGCATCATTCTGATATCATTCTATGAGGCCAGCATCATTCTGATACCAAAACCTGGCAGAGACACAACAAAAAAAGAAAATTTCAGGCCAATATCCCTGATGAACATTGATGCAAATATCCTCAATAAAAATACTGGGAAACTGAATCCAGCAGCACATCAAAAAACTTATGCAGCAAGATCAAATCGGCTTCATCCCTGGGATGCAAGACTGGTTCAACATATGCAAATCAATAAATGTAATCCTTCACATAAACAGAACCAATGACAAAAACCACATGATGATTTCAGCAGATGCAGAAAAAGCCTTGAATATAATTCATACCCCTTCATACTAAAAACTCTTAGTAAACTAGGTATTGATGGAGCGTATCTCAAAATAATAAGAGCTATTTATGACAAACCCAGAGCCAATATCACAATGAATTGGTAAAAGCTGGAAGCATTGCCTTTGAAAACCGGCACAAGACAAGGATGCCCTCTCTCACTACTCCTATTCAGCATAGTATTGGAAGTTTTTGCCAGGACAATCAGGCAGGAGAAAGAAATAAAGGGCATTCAGATAGAAAGAGAGGAAGTCAAATTGTCTCTGTTTGCAGATGACGTGATAGTATATTTAGAAAACCCCATCGTTTCACCCCCAAATCTCCTTAAGCTGATAAGCAACTTCAGCAAAGTCTCAGGATACAAAACCAATGTGCAAAAATCACGAGCATTCCTATACACCAATAACAGACAGAGAGCCAAATCATGAGTAAGCTCGCATTTACAGCTACTACAAAGGAATAAAATACCTAGGAATACAACTTATAAGGGATGTGAAGGACCTCTTCAAGGAAAACTGCAAACCTCTGCTCAGGGAAATTAAAGAGGACAAAAACAAATGGAAAAACATTCCATGCTCATGGATAGGAAGAATCGATATTATGAAAATGGCCATAATTCCCAAAGTAATTTATAAATTCAATGCTATCCCCATCAAGCTACCACTGACTTTCTTCACAGAATTAGAGAAAACTACTTTAAATTTCATATGGAACCAAGAAAGAGCCTGTATAGCCAAGACAAACTTACGCAACAAGACCAAAGCTGGAGGTATCATGCTACCTGACTTCAAACTATGCTACAAGGCTACAGTAACCAAAACATCATGGTACTGGTACCAAAACAGATATATAGACCAATAGAACAGAACAGAGGTCTAAGAAATAATGCCACACATCTACAACCATCTGATTTTTGACAAACATGACAAACATAAGCAATGGGGACAGAATTCCCTACTTAATAAATGGTGTTGGGAGAACTGCCTAGCCCTGTGCAGAAAACTGAAACTGGACTCCTTCCTTACACCCTATAAAAAATTAACTCAAGATGCATTAAAGACTTAAACATAAGACCTAAAACCAAACAGACCCTAGGAGAAAACCTAGGCAATACCATTCAGGACATAAGCATTGGCAAAGACTTCGTGATTAAAATACCAAAAGCAATGGCAACAAAAACCAAAATTGACAAATGGGATCTAATTAAAGAGTTTCTGCACAGCAAAAGAAACTATCATCAGAGTGAACAGGCAACCTACAGAATGGGAGAAAATTTTTGCAATCTATCCATCTGACAAAAGGGCTAATAGTCAGAATCTACAAGGAACTTAAACAAATTTACAAGAAAAAAAAAGCCCCATTAAAAAGTGGGTGAAGTGTATGAGTAGACACTTCTCAAAAGAAGACATTTATGTGGCCAACAAACATATTTTTAAAAAGCTCATCCTCACTGGTCATTAGAGAAATGCAAATCAAAACCAAAAGGAGGTACCATACCATCTCATGCCAGTTAGAATGGAGATTGTTGAAAAGTCAGGAAAAAACAGATGCTGGAGAGGATGTGGAGAAATAGAAACACTTTTACACTGTTGGTGGCACTGTAAACTGGTTCAACCATTGTGGAATACAGTGTGGCGATTCCTCAAGTATCTAGAACCAGAAATACCATTTGACCCAGCAATCCCATTACTGGGTATATACCCAAGGATTATAAATCATTCTACTATAAAGATACATGCACGCGTATGTTTATTGCAGCACTATTCACAATAGCAAAGACTTGGAAGCAACCCAAATGCCCATCAATGATAGATTGGATAAAGAAAATGTGGCACATTCTGCATAGAATACTATGCAGCCATAAAAAAGGATGAGTTCACATCGTTTGCAGGGATATGGATGAAGCTGGAAACCATCATTCTCAGGAAACTAACACAAGATCAGAGAACCAAACACCACATGTTCTCATTCATAGGTGAGAGTTGAACAATGAGAACACATGCACACAGGGAGAGGGAGAGGGACATCACACACTGGGGCCTGTTGG
This sequence comes from Pongo abelii, assembly GCF_028885655.2. NCBI lineage: Eukaryota > Metazoa > Chordata > Mammalia > Primates > Hominidae > Pongo > Pongo abelii. The sequence goes on from NC_071988.2 coordinate 29,128,986, forward strand.
TGGGTGGGGGACAAGGGAAGGGATAGCATTAGGAGAAATACCTAATGTAGATGACGGGTTGATGGGTATGGGAAACCACCATGGCATGTGTATACCTATATAACAAACCTACACGTTCTACACATGTATCTGAGAACTTAACGTCTAATAATAGAAAAAAGAAAGAAAGAGGATGAAAAAATGTTGGAAATCAAATGAAAAACAATGTAATTGAGAAAATTATGAAAAAAATAACAGAATTTAGGAGGAAAAACTAGCTAATGAGGGAAAAGTTATTATTGATTTGGGATATATCAGGTTTATGGTGCTTCAAGGAAGCACACAACGTGTGCAAGATATTAGAGCTGAATATATGAAATTGGTCATTATTCCTTTTTGAAATGGCACATG